>NC_084475.1:65467960-66717960 GCF_027409185.1 Cynocephalus volans
AAATAAAACAAAAACAAAAAAGAGAGAGCAATGCTGGACTGGAGACTCTCCAAGGCCTTCCTATTTTGAAATGCCATGACTTTTGGATTCTCATCTTTCCTCCACCCACTAACTGAAGGCCTT
The DNA here is from genome assembly GCF_027409185.1 of Cynocephalus volans. NCBI lineage: Eukaryota > Metazoa > Chordata > Mammalia > Dermoptera > Cynocephalidae > Cynocephalus > Cynocephalus volans. The sequence continues at coordinate 65,468,084 of NC_084475.1, forward strand.
GACAAAAAGAAATAGAAAAGGGAAGATATATAATAGCTCTAGTGGATCAATTCACTCATAAGGTATAAATCAAAAGGAAAAGTTTGGATTATTTTTAAGAAAATCTAGGTACTCCCAACTCCAAATGAACCATCCAGGACAAAAAAATAAAACATGACAAAAATGTTAAGCTCAGTGCTTATTTATAGTACTACTTCTCAAAACTATTTTTACTAACAGAACTTTAAATTTCCCAGAGATCAACATTTTCTAATATTGTAAGTTATTTTTATTTCTATTTTCTGCCAATGTTGGCTAGCCAACAATATTAACATGTTAAAATACTTAGCATCTATTAATCCTGAAATGGCATAAAATGACTGATGAATAAATTGAGTTTGATCTCTGGCCTTTCTCTGGATTGAACTTCCTGTTATATTTTGGGGAAAGTGGTGAAGTGTGCTGGATAAGTAATTAGTGTGCTTTGGTGTGAGAATTATGAGAATTATGGAGAAATATATTAAAGGGTTGAATTCAGCATTATCGCAAATTAGCTAATCTAGTCTTTTGGCACAAAACAAGCAGCCTGCTTTGTACACATTTGGAAGGTTTTAAAAACAAATCAATATAGCCATGCACTCAGGACTATGCTAAACAGAGCTGCTGATACGCACACTGCTCCTCCACAGTGGGCCCATTGTGGAGAGCTGCCACATTCAAAACACCTTCCAGCTGTTGGAGGAAACCACAAGAGGAGCAAGTGCAGACACAGACACCCTCAGTCAGATAATTACCTTGATTAAGATTCTCAGAATTAAACGGAGTTTAATCAAGGACCCTGTGAAATTGTGAAAGCGCCAGTTTTCTGGGCTTGCCCTCCTTTTCTGCAGATGGTGAGTTGCCAAACAAAATCAAAGGAGTCTTAATTACAAGGATGAGAGGCAAAGTCAAAAGGGAATGGGAGAATCTGTGCTTTGTGATGGAGATGGACCAGCACCAATCCGCAGCAAACTCAGGTCTCCTCTGTGTGGAGCGTGCCACAATGCATCAAAGCTGAACACACAATCACCGTTCTTGACAATTCCAACGACGGAATTAATAGCTATGCCAACCTATCTGAGGTAGTAGCTAATACTGAATACTCTTATGATACAATGATATAAGTGAACTTTGAAGGCAATATTTGGACTGATGTTAGAAAAACATCCATGCCACTCCAACTGTTGCTAAAGCATGACCCAGCTTGAATCTAAACTAAACAAATATTGAAAATAAATTCCCATATAAATGGAAAACCTAAAAGAGCAATAATATAGGGAGGTCAATGGTTTTTTTTTTTCTTTGACTTTTCTGCTTCTTAATTTGAATTTGGACCACAATTAGAAGTGATTACAAGCTCAATTGGGTCTTTTCCAAATCTTGGAAGATGCACCAATTGAGTGATTTGTCTCTACTGCTGCATGTTGTATAGAATAAACACTTTTCACCATTCTTTAAACAAGAAATGTGTGCTTTTTTATTTACACTCAAAATTTTCTAACTGCATATTAAATCTAAAACAATGCATACAATACACCAATATATAAGAAGTAGCATGACACCGGTTTAGAAGTTAAGAAACTTGCATTTTAGTACTAATTTAATCACTAATATTCTGTAAGATTGGATAATTTAAGAAGTTACTATGTTTGTTTTGGTTTAGTTTGGTTTTGTGTTCACCAGGGAACACAGTCAAGTAAAATGGCTAATTTGTTATAATCCAAGATTCTAGAAAATGTCATCTAATGTAAGCTTCAAAGATTACTTTGAAAAAATAAACATCCAACCCTTTCCTTTTAATTAGCTCCAAAGAAAAAGAAAACTTTAAAAAAATCTGTAAATATTCTGCATGTATCATTTGTAACATTGCTCTCTGTTTAGTTTCTTATATCCTGAATTCTACGGAAACCTATTACCCATTTAGAAAAAAACCTCTCTTTTATTTACTTTCAAATTTGATGTGGATTCATAAGGAAATACCACCACACATATATTAGAAGACTAAGAATTGACCATATCAAGTGTTACTGAATATGTGGAGGAACTGGAATTCTCAATCACTGCTGGTAGAAATGTAAAATGGTACAACCACTTTGGAAAACAGTTTGACAGTTTCTTAAAAAATTAAGCATGTACCCACCATATGATCCAGCCATCCACTTCTACATATTAACCCAAGACAAAGTATATGTCCATACAAAGACTTGTCATTAGTGTTCATAGAAGTTTCATTTGTAACAGCCAAACACTGGAAACAAACCAAATGCCCATCAAGAGGTGAATCAATAACAGATAAATGGTTAGACATACTGTGATATATCCGTATATTGGAACACAACTCAGCAATAGAAGAGAATGAACTATTGATACACACAGCAACATTTTGAGTCTCAAAATAACTATGTTGAATAAAAAAATCCAGAACAAAAAATCCATACTACGTTGGATTCCATTTAAGAAAATGCAAACTATTCTATAGTAGTAACAGCAGATAAATGGTTGCTTGGGGAGGGGGTGATGGGGAGATGTTAGAGGGAGTCTTTACAAAGGGGCACAAAGAAACTTTTCGTGGGTGGTAAGAAATGCTCATTATCTTGATATGGTAATAGTGTACATATATCAAAACATTAAATCATACATTTTAAATATATGTGGTTTATTATATATCAGTTATATATCAATAAAACTGTTTAAAAACTAAAAGAAATTGGAAGAGGAGAAATGGCATTCCACTTAGCTGTAAAATAAAAATTCACGTATGTATAGTTTTCATACTCTGAGATAGAAAGGGAAATTTCAGCTTGCTGATTTTTTTTTTGTTGGATTTCATAAAATTAACTTTTACAAACTTTTCATATAGTTCTTTTAGATACAAAAAAATACCAGCCATAAAGTGAATGCTTTCTATTCTAACTAGGGTGAATAAGATTAGAACTATAATATTTGCTTAATAATCACATTTTCTTGAATGCAGACAAACATTCCTTTCTGATCGAAGTTGTAGTTGGTGCAACACAAGCTTGAGAACACTCTGACCAGTCAGCATAGGGTGGGCCCCAAAATAGAGGTCAGCACTGAAAACTCCTTACGAGGAAACAAGAAGGCAGCAAGAGATTGTCGTACAGCAGAGTGGCTTGACAGCGTGATGCCTCCAGCAAGATTTCCTGGGTCTGAATTTCAGCTCTGCCACCGACTTGCAGTATAACTTGGCAGGTTATGGAACTTCTTCAGTGTTCAGTTAGCTTATCCGTAAAGTGGGGATGGTGAGAGTGCCTACTGCATAGTGCCGTAATGAGGGTAAAATGAGCTAACGTGTTAAACACTTAGAAGGGTATTTAGCACCATGAAGTGCTAGCTATTATTTCCTGTTCACTAAACTCTTTTAGTAGGCTATAAAATGAACAATTGACTCCACCCTAGATCTGAAGTTTAAAATTTGAGGAATTGATCATTGAACCACTACTCTCCCTGAGATTTGTACTCCCCTTCTTCATTTGTTAAACTTTATTTTTACCTAAAAAATGTTACTGTTTTGAGTGGTGTTACACAATGTTTATTCCCAGTACTTCCCCCATTCAGGTTTATAGATCTGTATCAGATCCATCTCCTCTGATACCATCTTCTCTTGACCTTTGAGTGCTAGAGTTCCTGGGACCAAATTAGTGTTACTAAGGCTTTAGGCAGATTTGCAGAGCATATAGACTGTATCCCAGTGGCTAGATTTTGGAAGCATGGCATATTTACTGAAGAAAATTGCAAGAATAAGAGTGGGAAAGAACAGTGCAGCTATAAAAAATATATGAAAATACCTAAATGACATCCACTAAAAAAAATCGTAAAGTACCGAACTTAGATTGTCAAACGATTTTAACTACTCAGTTTCATTTTGTCAAATTTTGGCTATTGACAGAGTAGCTAATATTTTATTATAGTTGTTGGACTTTCCCATATTAGCTCTTTGAAAAAATGATAAATTCTTTAATGTATTTTTACATCGAACTGTTCAGAGTATTCACTATTACTATATTCAAAAATGTGACATTTATTTTGTCCTGGGTCATATGTCTTTTGAGATAGAATCTCTAGAATTACAAGCAAAGAATAGAGATACACTTGTCAGTTTACAAAGTTTTTATTTTTCCCTGGGACAAATGATACTATAGCAAAGGTAAGTAATCTTCTAAAAATGCTTAAAACATTAGCAAGAGTATAATCACAGAAGAAAAATGATCACTAAACATATACAAATTTAAGTCATATATTTCTAAAACTTTCAGCTCAGCAGGATGATTAGTGTTCTTGTGTGTTATCCAGTCCAGCCCTTCCACTACATAAAATGAAATGAGTTTTCAAAATATTAATGATCCTTCTTTCAGCAATTGACACAACAAATACAGACAAATGTAGACAACACCATCAACAATCTTGACTAAATTTATATATATAGAATGCTACACCTAATATTTACAGAATATACATTACTTTTGATGGGCACATAGTATATTCACCATGATAAACAATGTGCTAACCAATTAAAATCATTACACATAAATTTTAAAGGGCAGAAATCATACAGAGTATGTTCTCTGATCACAATGCAGGTAAATCACAGAGGGATAAATACCGCATGTACTCACTAAGAGAGCTAAGAAAGAAGGAAGGAAAGGAAGACCACAATAGTGCATTGGACTCACAGATGGAGAGAGTATTCCTTGGGCTACAAAGTGGAGTTGGTGGGAAAAGAGGAAGGGAGAGGGAGATTAGGGATTATTGTGTGGGGGACACAGGGTACAAATGCAATTTGTGGTAATGGGTATGCTGCCAGTATAATAAATCTGGCCCTCACATCATGAGCATGAGGGGTGACAATCAGCTTTATATCTCACGAATATTCATAACCAATAATAAATAAATAAAACCACTAAACAATAATATATTTAAGAAAACCCTAAATATTTAAAAATTAAGTAATATATTTCTAAATAATCTACAAGTACAAAGAAGAAATCTTAAGATAAATTGGATAATATTTCCAAATATAATGATAATGAAACTACAACATATCAAAATGTGTTGGATACAGCTAACGCAGTACTTACAGGGAAATAAAAGTGCTTTAAAGTCAAAAGAAGAGTGATTTAAGTTCAAATGCCTATGATTCCATCTAGGGAGCTAGAAAAATATGAGCAAAGTAAACACAAAGAAAATAAAAGGAATACGTTTTTTTAAAAGACAAACTACAGGAAAAAATAAGTTGAAAATTTTATTATTTGAAAGTTCAACAATATTTGTAAACTTCTCTCTAAATCGATTAATAAAAGAGAGAACATAAATTACCAATATTAATAATAAAAGAGGGGCTATCATTATAAATCTTACAAACATTAAAAAGATATTGAGAGAATATTGTTAATATCTATGGCAAAAAATTCATCTAAGAAAAGCTTACGTGAATTGGACAAATTTATTAAAAAATACAGCATACCAGAACTAACACAAAATGAAACACAAAATCTGAATACCATTATCAATGAAACAAATTGTATTTGTGATTAAAAAACCTTCCCATAAAGAAAATTCCAGGCACAGATGGTTTCTCTACCTAACACCAATTCTACATAAATTCCTGAGAAAAGAAGTTTTTCTTTTTTAATCTCTCAGGTAAGTACCAAAAGTGAATATCAGGTCATAGGGTAGGCACATGATTAGTTTCATAAAAAAATGGTGGAACATTTTCCAGAGATGTTGAACTGTTTTACGGTATATACGTATGAAAATGCTGATTTCCCCAAGTCGATGTGAAGCATGGATAGATGTGAGAAAGCAGTGGTATGCAGTGAGTATCCAAGAGCTCAGGCTTACTATGACTCATGTCATTCATTCATTCATTCATCTGCCTATCCATCAACTCATCCATCCATTCAACAAACACTTGTCAAGGATTTCTCTGTGCAAGCCCAATTGTTGAGATAAAGAGACTGGTAGGTAGAGTGCTGGCCATCAGAAGCCACAGTCTAGTAAGAAAGGAAAGATCTATAAACAAGTAAGTAAAAATTATGATCACATGCTATTTAAAAAGGTTTGTCTTCAACAGACTTCATTCTTTTGGGATTCACAGATCATTACAAATATTAGAATTTAAGAGTCAAAAGAACACTAAAAAGTCAGCAGTAATTATAACACGATCAATACCAAAGTATTTTACAGAATCTCTGAGAGCAGCTGCATTCACTATACCATTCACTTGGTGATCCCAATGCCCTGTCTCACAATTCGTGCCCTGCCCACGCTCTCTTTTACTCGCAAGGTTTCACTGACCTTAAAAAGGCGTCAAGGTCATTTTAGGCATAGATGTCAACATAAGCAGGAGGCAGTATATGTGAAAGAGCACAGTTCATTTAAGAACATAACTAATGACTTAGGATAAGTGGATCAAAGTGTAGCGAAAAATGAGGGTAGAGAGGAAGGGATGAATTCAGGAAGATCCTTGTGTGCTTTTCTTGGAGATGTGGGATTTACCCTGAGAACCATTAGAAATTACTGAAGAGTAGTGGTAAATTAAAGTGGAGTATGAATGTATTTGCCTTTTAGGAAGATTTTCACTTTCATTGTGAAGAAAAATTTGGAGATTAGTTTGTGACTTTGGTAAATATTGCAAGATCTCATTTGAAAATAGGCTTCATCAAGTTTCACTTTCATTAACAGTGTGTGAGAGGCCTTCATTCCTCTCTAGAACTGATATTATTAACCTTTAAAACTTTTAACTAATGAAAACATTACTATGTGGCAATAAATAATATTGGTAATAAATGACAGAAATTTGAGGATTCAAATTTAAATTCAACCTAATAAAAATAACACTAACAGATGACCAGGCTTGTTCATTTCAAATTGTGGAAAACTTGAAATAAAAGGCATGTGATTATCACAAGAATATGGAGGGAAGCGATATGGGCATGAACTAAGACCTCAGCCGTAGAGAGATACAGGGGACAGATAAAAAAGTTAACAATGTATATGGAAAAGCAGTAATATTAATAAAAATAATTTTTAGAACTGAAATATTATATAAAGACTTATATAATGTTAATTGTTTTATCATATGATTATGTTAAAGTAATGCTATATAATAAATTAATATTTAGTAATCATAAAATAATTTAAAGTATTAAGTTAATAAATTAACTATACATAATAATACCATATAGTATTATGTGATGTTATGTTACATGATCGTTATTACTTATATGATGTTTATTATATGTCAGATAATTTAAATTACTGCTTTTAGTTGTGGTGACCGGTGTGGAATGGTACCATTTAGGGTTTGAGAAAGAGTAATAACCACCCAATTTCCATATTTTTGTAGAAATCTTACTATGTGCCAAATAGTGTGTTCTAAGCAGTTCACAATCACTATTATTTATATTTTTCACACCAGCTCTCGGATATAAGAGAAGTGAGATTCAAAGATATTAGATAACTTATTTTCACTAAATCATGCAACTAGCAAAAGATAAAGCCAGAATTTAGACACATGACTCCAAAGCCTTTTATTTTCAACTACTATATTAAGGAAAGATAGTGATTCCAAGATAAATTATGCGGAATGTCTCCATGTTTTTCAGAATAATGGCCCGCTGTTTTAGACCTCTGAAAACAGTCACAGTATTTGGGAATATCAGCATCCTGTAATTGGTGACATGCTCCACTCTAACTGTTTGTATAGACAGAATAGCTGCCATTTTATTCTTAGGAAAATACAATAAATCTCATGAGAGACATATTAAAGTTGACAGCAGATCTCCAGAGCTGGCCTGGCAACGATTTGAGTTCACCTCTAACCTCACAAGTAGCAGAATTCAGCTGAGAGTAAAGAGCTTCATAGGACACAAGTTTGATTTTAGAGGGAAGAAAAGATGATGTCAGAAGAGAAGAAAGATTTTGAATATTTCACAGTGCACTGTCATCATAATTGTTTTATGAACTCTAGTCTAAAATTAATAGGAAAGCTCAAAACATAAGAGCATTTCCTTCTATTTCAACAGGGACACTAAGAAATCCAGCTACTACATCCTTGGTATTGGTGCCGGCAAGAGATGATAGTTGGTGCTGCAACCCTGGCCAGGACCAAGGCTCACAACGCAGTGACAATGGATTCCTGAATCCATTCACGGAGCACCAGGGCATCAGAAGAGGGAGAGCAAACACTTCCATGTGACCAAGGAACCACTGATTGCTATGGCTGGGCAAGAGTCCATGGTTGGGGGCAGGGGGAAAGTCTTCCCAAAAGCCCAGAAGAGGAGGAGGCTTGGAGGCTGTCAGTAAGAGCATTCAAAACAGAGATTATTGCTTCTTTCCATTATCCATGCAGTTGACTGAGTTGCCCTGGCTGCTGTGGCCTGAGCAAACACACATAACTAATTATTCATTCTTTTCTTTCACCACGCAATTTATTATATATATTTCAAATTTGGTAAATATTGCAAGATTTCACTTGAGCATAGTTTTACCAAGTTCCACTTTCACCAACTGTATGTGAGAGGACTTTGTTCCATTCCAGAACTGATATTATTAAACCTTAAACTTCCGTTTAACTAATTAATATATATATAAATAATAAAATATATATAAAAATATATAATAATAAATATATATATAAAATATATTATGCAATAATAAATAATGTTGGTAGTAAATGGCAGAAATATGGGTTTTTCAACACAATAAAAATAGTACTAACAGATGAGTGCACCAAGTTTGTTTAATTACAAATGATGTTTTTTATATTTTATGAATTAATTGTGTTTTTCCCCAGTAAGATATTGGGATATTTAAAAAATGAGACAGAAAAAAAAATCACTTGGTATCCCTTTGAAATTAAATGAAAAAAAGATAGGCTTTTCTTCTATTTTGAATTGTGTATCTCTCTGAAATCAGCATGAAATTATATAAGACATCCAAATATTGAATTTTTTGGAAAATTGAATATTTGTCTTGACAAAGAAAAGTGACATAGTCACTAAGGAAAGTTAAATGAATTTACAAATAAGTAATACATTTTATCACAACATAAGAAGTATTTCATTGACATGAAGATTTTATTATATTGATTTCAGGAAATAATTTTTAATGTACATTGTGCTTTTTCTCTAGCATATTCGCTGAAGAAAAAAGAATAAAGGAGAGAGAAGGATCATGGGAGGCAGAGGAAGAGGGAAAGAAGTAGAAATGGGGAAAAAGGAGAGAGAGGGAGAGAGAAAGAAAGAGAGAGAGAGAGAGCGCAATACACTGGGGTGAAATGGCCTATTTTCATTTCCTTGTGGGATTCCCTTTACTTACCAAAAGGTGTTTCTTTCTGACATAGAAGATTCATTCTGACTAACTCCAGTACGTAACACTTTCATCTGAATTTTGGTTTGATTTTGATGAAGCTGGTCCCAGAATAAACTGGTCCACATTTGGGGGATTGTCATGTGTAAGTCAGCAGAAAACAAATGCTAAGATAAGAATGGATGATAACAGAAAATACTTTAAACAGTTCAGCTTCAAAGAATTCTCATCCAAGGTGATCACATCTGAGATTAACAAAGATTTCATCACCATTCACTTTGTTTTACACACTACAGAATATTCTAGTGCTGTGTGCAAAGAGCATAGACACACATGCTACATGGTGGAATATTAAATAATGTTTACTGAGTAAAAACTTATAAGCAGAGAGATATCACAGCACACTTGATCCCTTCAATCCTCATTGTTCCACAAAGATATGTGCTAAGTTGAGCATAGCTAGGCTGGATACTTTCTCCTTGAGGGATCCCCTGCCCTCTGAAAATATAAGAAATTTATAGGAAGTAAGAGGCAGGGAGAACGTATGCAAGCAGGAAACAATGGAAGCTCTGTAGTCAAGAACAAAAATGTGAGCTTTGGGAAAGCTGTTGCGGCAGGGCCTCCAGAACTAAGCTCATTCTCTCACTAAACTAACCCAAACCAGCTAAGCAGTCCTGAGCAGACACAGGAATGAGCCCCTACAGTATTCTGGATATATCTCTCCCCTGTTTGCATATTCTTACAGTGAATGAAGGTCCTAAAGAAACAATTTTGTTTACTATTTCACAATGTAAATTTGTGCCTGGGATTTGGATATAGTCATGGATGAGGACTTCCCAACTTTTCGTTTATCCATTTATTTCACCAAACATGTATTCAGTACTTTGGAATTCTAATTCTGCTTCTTCTTATATTTATGAACTTCAGGAAGTTACTGCACTTCTCTGAGCCTCAGCTTGCTCATTGGTAAACAAGAGATAACAATTCCTGCCTCATGGTACTGTTTAATGAAGAAATAAAATAAGTCATCTAAAGTGCCTGTGGAAGTACCTGAAGGAAGAAAAGAACAGGAATTTCTAGCTTGGTTATCCTAGATGGGAAAAATTATTCAACACTGAAAGCCTTGCTTAGTAAAATTCTTAGCCACATGAGACATGTGAAATCAACGTCTCTTTAAGTTATTACTTACTGGTTTTCATTTCTGTGTACACAATATTTTCTATTATAAGAAAATAATGTGAAGTCTTTAAAATTTGTAAATCTTATGGCAGCAGGGGTTTCTGAATAGCCCCCATCTCAGAGGCAACGTGTAACAAATGGTGTAAAGCCCACTTCCAAAACAAACCCAAATACCCCTGTAAGTAAATAAATACAGAGCAATTAATCCTTGTTGAAGGAAGTAGACCCAGGCTATACAAAGAAAGCTGAATTTATTGCAGATATTTAAGTACTAAGTGACAGAAAGTTCATGATTCTTATTTCTATAGCTTACCATGTCAAAACTGGATCATTTAAGTTATTATTTTAATGTGGATAGCAAGATCATAAAAAAACTCCAAATATCTCTTTATTTTACATTCATAAAACTAAACTAAGATTGAGCTTTAATCACCTGGGTATTTTTAATTATTAACATTACTCAAGTTCAGGCTTAGATCAGCTGTTTCAACTTATTAACACTTTTTCTAAGCAGAATGTCATGTGTCCTTGGTATTGGTTTTACGAAAACATGACATCAAATTCCTTTCTGGGTATTCTACAAAGGGTTTTTATTTGAAAGATAGTGTTTCAAGAATGTGTTTGACCTGAGGCATATCTGAAATGCAAGAATGGTGACATGTGTCGAAATGGGCTATTCTGTTACCGAAAACATTTCCCCAAATCTCCCACTGGTAAAATAATGATATTTTGGTTCTGAAAAGTAGGTCTACTCTGGTGGGAAAAGGCAGAGTCATAAGATCATCATTTCTGTGTTTCCTAAGATCTTAAGGTACCAGAAAAAAGTGCCACCTTTTTCCCATTTGAGAAGACAAGTTAAAATGTCTTCAAAAATAGAAAATAAGTAAAAATTTTATTGTATTTTTGATTTAGGAAAAGCACTTTAAAACTTTGTTTTTTAGACTTGGGCAAGCACAATAATAGTTAAACCCATTTATAATGTTTGTCTCTATGGGAAAAAATGGTTATATTTTGGTTTACTTTACATCCTTCGTGATAGGAATCTCTGAATTTTAGAGCTGCTCTTAAACCATTTGTCACTTTTGGGCAAGCTAGGAAGCCTCAATTTCCTCATCTTTACATCACAGATTTGAAAGAAGAATTAAAATATGATCATAAACAACATGACCATTATGTAGAAGAATCTCCACAAATGCTTTTACTTTGTGAAAAATTCCAATCATGTCATTTGCTATGATCCACACTGAAAGTTAATAAAAAAGAAAATGACTGTGATTCTCTGCCCCAATTCAGAGCAGTAGTTTTCCTGAAATGCACTGCACAAAGCATTAGGTTTAGACAGCTGCATTCATCTTTTCAAAAAGCTATAATAGCCCCCCTTTCCCTACTAACTAGCCTAATTGGAATACCTGATGTTAAGAGATTGACCTTTAAAATCTAACGCTCGTGAGTTCAAATCATGACTCCCACCACTTAACTGTGAGTCATCTATAAGTTACCTGTATTAGTCCGTTTCTGTTGCTTATAACAGAAATACCCAAAATAGGTAATTTGTAAAGAAAATATTCATTGCTTACCCTATGGAGGTTGGGAAGTCCAAAGTTCAGGGAATACATCTGGTAAGGGCTTTTTCTTGTTTGTAACTCTACAGTAACGCAGGGTATCACATGGCAAAATGGCAGAAGCAGAGAGAGAGATAACTTCTCACTCCATCTCCTTTTAAAGCACTCAGAACTACACTCATGACCACCATTAAGCCATCAATTTATTGATTCATTTATGAGGGCATGTTCCTCACAATCTAATCATCTTTTCAAGGCCCCACCTTTCAATTACCATAGTAGGATTTCCCACCCTCTTAACACTGTCACAGTGGGGACCAAGCCTCCAACACATTAAACTTCATGGGGACACAACTCCATTCACAATATTACCTATTCTCTCTAAGGCTTACTTTTCTCACCTACAAAATGAATTAAGTAAAGCACCTATCATAACATCTTGCATGTCCTAAGTACGCAATAAGTATTATGTTTTTTCTAATACTTTTGCTTTCAAAGAAAAAAATGTATGGAGTTTAAAAAGTCCTGCTATATAGAAAAAAAAAGAGAGAAAAATAAAATTATTAATTAGGTAAAAATGAACTAGCCAATTGGCAAAGAACTTCTAAACCACCTAGCTCAACGAAAATATATTTTCCTTTATCACTGATGTTAGAACAAAATGCTAAGTTATCCTTATGACACTTCAAAATATCAGAATAGCATATTCATTGCCACAATGAGGTTCTCAAATTTGATTTCTAGTTGTCAGTAAAAATGCTACCTTTAACCTTAATAGTTCCTCTCACTGAATTTTGAGATAAAATCCATTAAATTTTATTAAAAAGAGGCCTTCATAGTATACGTGGCATCCAAAGCTAATAAATAATGGAATATATTTTTATATTAATTCATAAAATCCATAAATTAGGAGACATGAAATCTAATCAGTATATTTAGACATAAATGTTTATCTGTAAGGATGATTTGATAAAGTACATTAAATTGTAACTGTTGTTTGGTTAGATTTATAATTTAACCCATATGACATCTATGTCCTGTGCATTTTAGTTTATTCTCTAGGTAATTAGATGTCTGCCACTAAAATAACATATGGTAGAATTAATTCTTGTAGAAGAGGCTTCAAATTTTACAAAAGTAAAACAATCTAACTCACAGAAAGTCAAAAGAATTCTAAGCTCCAAAATAAGGTATGTGCCAAGTGGAATGAAATTCTCTCAGAAAATAATCACCTCCAGGAAATCCCAAAGGAGTAAGTTCAATACATTGTTCCATTGCCTCTGTGCATTACTTTGGCATAAGATAGCAAGAAAATTAAAAGATTGGTTTTGTGTACGGAAGACACCATCTTTCTTTCAATACTTTTATATAAACTCATCTCATTCTTATTCATGTAAGGAAAACACTCACACACTTCTATGAAGTCAAAGTCAATAGGAATATCCACATATCCAAAATAAGGATTTTTGTCAAAGAGGGAAGAGATGTGCTGAAAGTATTCTTAACATCAAATAGCTTTTGTTGTTGTTGCTGTTTTAATTTGACAATGTTTCTTTTGCTAGAATAAGTGGAAATAGTCTTCAAATTCATAAGCTAAAACACTGCTGTTTTTCAGAACCTGCCCAACTGTCCAGAAAGTAGAGAAGCTAGATTTGAGATATCAAGAGAAAAACATTTATTCTTACTTCTAATTGGAAAAGTAAAAAGTAAAAAAAAAAAATTAGAAAAACATTTTAAATTCTAAGAAGGACAAGGTTTTAGCACATACAATATTGGCAGATATGTGGAAAAAGTGGCACTTTTGTATATTGGTGGTCAGTATGTAAATTGGTAAGACTGCTTTGGAGGATATTTTTACAGTATCTATCAATTTAATAATTTACAAACCTTTCAAGTCAGAATCTTTCATGTAAGAATTTATTCTGTCTTTATACACGTTCACGTGTGCACAAAAATGTCAGTTGTCACATATGTTTGTAATACTAAAACATTGGGGGCTCTAGGATGGGCCACCACCCAGTGAAAAATGTATGAATATCAATTTGGTAGCATTAAGCAGAGATATAAATCTGGTTGAGTTAAGCATCCCGTCACCAAAAGGATCTCAGATGATGTTGTCTTCTGGTTTGGGCTAGAAGGTAGTGAGTCACATTCCTAACACTTGGTAGAAGAAAAATGAAAATTCAAAATGCTAAAAATGAACAAATGAATAAGTTAATTAGCATTCCTTTAGTGCTGAAATGGCAAACTTCAAGCTATAAAATGTACAACACCTGGCTACCATGAAAGGATATGTCAATTTTTCCTTCTCAATCCCATATTTTTACAAATGATGATTCTAAGCACTGTGACTCCTGTAGATTTATAGCTTTTTTCCTCAGGACGAAGATCATGGAAAGTGTCTTTACAGATAATTGCAATTGCATTTAAGAACAACTTAAGTAGTTCACATCAGGCTGATGCCCCCTCGAATGTAAGTTCCATGAAAGCCAATTTTATTTAATAGTATCCCCAATCCCCAGGATCTAGAAAAAATAACAATTGTCTCATCATAGGCAGTCAGTATACATTTGCTGAAAAATCAGCATGGCACCTCTAAAGCAGGTCTTCAATTGTAAATATTTCTGATGTTAATTCCACTGCTCTTTAAAATAAATTTGTACAGTGATAGAGTTTGGATATGTTGTCCCCCCAAAACTCAGGTGGAAATCTAATCCTCAATGTGGCAATGTTGGGAACTGTTTGAGTCATGGGAGCGGATCCCTCATGAATGGGTTAATGCTTTCCCTGGGGGGTGGGGGAAATGAGTGAGTTCTCTCTATTAGTTCCTGTGAGAGCTGGTTGCTGGTTGTTTAAAAGACCCTGGCACCTCCCCTCTCTCTCTTTTGCTTCCTCTTGGCATGTGATCTGCTTTTACCCACAGTCTGCCTGCTGCTTTCTGCAGTGAGTAGAAGCAGCCTGAGGCCCATGCCAGATGCAGCTGTCCCAGAATAGAGAGCCAAATAAACCTGTGTTCTTTATAAATTACCCAGTCTCAGGTTTTCTGTCACAGCAGCATAAAAATGGACTAATACATCCAGCATATACACTTGCCTGTGTACACTTTCATATATTTATTTTAAGAACTTTGGATAATTTTGCTAGTCAACTGATACAAAGGAGTCCTAGAATTACTGAAAACTGAAAGAACATCCAAGTAACTGGAAGTCAGTTTTATGTGAAAATGGTAGGATGTGTTTTCGTTTTGTAGACTCACTAAAATTATGGTGTCTCTTTTTTAAAAAAGCCCAGGAATATTAATAAAGAGAACTTTGTCAGAGAAGTGGCTCCACTGCTGATTAGTTTTGTAAACTTAGCCATGCCCTTTAATCCTGAGTTTCCATAGCTTTGTCAGCAAAATTTTGGTATTTGGGTTGGGGAATCTCTTAAGTTTTTGTCCAGCTTGAAATACTACCTTTTGCAACAACAGGAATGGACTTAGAGAAAACTATATTAAGTTAAACAAGTCAGGCACAGTATGAGAAATACCACATGCTTTCACTTATTTGTGGGAGCTAAAAGTAAATAAATAAATAAATATACAAACAAATAAAGGGTGGGAGGAAGGAAGACACAATAATCACAATTCCTTGAACTTAAGACAAGTGAACAGATATGAGGTAGTGTGTGGGGAGGGGAGATGGGGGGGAAGGAATAGGTAAAGGGCACAAAAATCAACTACAATGTATAATGAGAAGTTAAAATATAAATAAATAAATATAGATAGATAGATAGATAGATAGATAGATAGATAGATAGATAGATAGATAGATAAAATAGTCCCTTCGATGATTTTGCATATACCGATTACGTATCTTACTAGCAATAATGGGGTTGCTCTGCATGGGATATATGCCAAATAAAAACTCATCAATGAGGGAAAAAATTAATCTATTGTTATTTCCACTCTTGTTCTGCTGTGTTAGTACTTCCAAAGATAACTGGGGGGAAAAAATTGGCACAGATGCTCCTCTAAATGCAGTATCTCTTCCCTCCCTCCCTTATCTCTCACTATTCACATTTTCACAGCCTTCCATTTCCAATTCAGAACTTGTTGATGAATTCAGCAAAGAATAAAAATCTCTTCTCTACATGGATTATTCATAGATCACTTGTTAATTGAGCAATGAAACAGATATTCACATACTGCTATACCACTTATTGGTATAAAAAGACAATATAATAAAAAGCTTTCAAAACATGCATGACATTTGACCCAATAATTCAACTTATCCAAATGTGCACTTCTAAATTATTTTGAGATCATTTCTGAGTTATGGAAGACTTGTATAAATGTTTCAAAGAATTTCTGTGTAGCCTTTACTGTTATCAAATGCTAACATTTTACCACATTGTAATTCTCTCTGTATGACTGTCTGTCTCCATAGATATCAAAAGCTATTCACTGGAGCATAATTTATAATGGAGAAAACAGGAAGAAATCTAAATGATAAGTCTCAGGGAAATGACTCCTTAAATTGCAGCATTTATATATGGAATATTAAATAGGGAATTAAAAAGTTTAAAGTGATTATTGTAAAGCTTAGGACAAGATGCATATTAGACAATGCTAACTCAAAAGCAAGTTATTAAAATTTTAAAGTGATTTTTATAAAGATTACAGTGTAATGCTTATAAATACTGCAAAGTGAAAACTCAGAATAACAAAAGTGTCATATAAATAGATTCCTATAAAAAAAAAGGCAAGATGGGAACATGCATAAATAAATATATTTACATAAGTCTGATTGATTGGGATTATGGATAAATTTTCTGCTTTCTAAATAATATGTCTCAATGGGCTATTCTTTAAAAGTTCGTGGATGGCTAAACAAGGAGAAAATATGAAATTGAAGAAATTAATCACAAGACTGTAGAACAGAAGCCATAAACTGAACTATGTACTGTAAAACCCTCATAGTTTGTATGAGAAATTAGAAAAGGGGCCACTTTTCCCAAAAAAGAAATAAATTGGACTTAAAACAGAGACTGATAATGTGGATTGAGATTTCCAAAAAAATAATGCTCACACAGGTTTGTGATGAATATTTAACAAACAGAATTCTGCTATATATCAGTTTAATTTTTCACTGTGTTATATGATGCAACTGGAATGCTTCTATCCTAAAATTTCATGGACACACTTTACTCCGTGGATGTGACTAACGGATATGTGCAGTCTCATTCCCAACTGAACACAGACCTGTAAACCAACAAAACCGATATTTTTAAACAGTAAGGATATTTGATAATCAAAATCTAAGAGAAAGACGATGAGAATCTCTTAGCAAAGAATGTTCCATATGTAAGACTTTGAAAAGTTTAATTACATACTCAACACAAAGGGAAACATTTCTGAAAATAAAATGTTAAAGAACCACTGAATTCCACTGTAAGGTGTTTTGGGATGTAAAAAGGCCTAATTTACCACATAAGCTCAGGTGGTATAAAATCATGCTTTGTTTTAGCACCTTTTCTCATTAATTTCTATCTCAATGTTTGGCTATAAAGCCTACCAACCTGTGTATAGGTAGTTTTGCCAAAGGAAATAGAGAGGAAAAAATTCTATTCTATATGTTGAAGATAATGAATTTTTACCACAAAGCAGTTGTAATTTGACACATCTAGAAACACAAAGAACAGCATAATGTTAGTTGTGATAAATAATAATGCCCTGATGTTTGAATATACTACTCAAAAGTAAGTTGGTCACTATCAAATGTTTCTGTTTCTGTTTCTCATAAATAGGAGAGGGGAGGGGATGGTAAGGGAGGGTAAAGAAAGGGAAGGAGGTTTGGAGAAAAGAAAAGAGAAGAGAAGGGAAGGGGAGGGGAGGGAAGAGGAGAGGAGGGGAGGGAAGAGGAGGGGACGGAAGGAAAAAAGGGGAAAATCTGTGATATTTCCCAGTGTCACCACCAAGCTTTTCTTCACTGAGATTAGACTAATTTCTTCGGTATAAGTAAGAAAAGGAAGCAGAAAAGAAAGGATTTATCTTGCATTAAAATCAATCGTATTAATATGTTTTTATTTTCATTCTCTCTCTAATCCATCCCCTCCTATTACTAGCCACAAACTCAAGTATTTTAGGGTTACAAGGTGTAACCCTAAAATAAAGAGTAGATCTCCTAGTTGGCCGCTTTCATCCTCTCTCCTATTTCCCCAGTGGCATTGAATACAACAAAGACGAAGATGAAATCAGATCTTGGAGGAGTTGGGGTAGAAGCTGTTCAGTGACTTAAGAAAAGCAATTGAAAATAATGTGTATGTTTTTAATGGATTCATACTGAAATATTTTATTAGGTCATGTGAACATTGAATTAAATAGCTATATATATAGTGTTATATGTAGTGTTGATATGTAGTGTTATTCTTATGATTAACATCTACTACAAATGAGGTTCTGAAATACAATCTGGATTATATAATTCTGAAAAGAAAATTCCTTAGAGTTATTTTTGTTTCTCCATAAAAGAGGCAGTGGCCAAAATTTTCGAACTCCACAGAAGGCAATTCATTCAACTATTTTAGGATTCATTTTCACCAGATTCATGCAGCTGGGCACATGGTAAAGAAATATTTCTAGAAATCAAAAGTTAAACAGAGTTTGGAAAAATCATACTAAAGTAGATTGTTCAATGGATATACTATTAATTCAACCTGAAAATGTCTATCATTGAATTAAGTTAGACCACCAGAAATCTATATACTTATCCACAGGCACTTGGTCTTTCGAAGAAAGAACTTTGCTTAGACAAGCTTTCATTTTAAGGTCTCATCTTCAGTCAATGGTTAAGAAAATTAGAGGAGCTACCCAATTTGCTTCCGTAAGTGGTGGTGTTGGCCTATTACATCATGAAAATTCTATATAAAGCCCTGTGGGACAAATGTATTTTTCTTTCATGAAAAGTTAATTTTCATGAAAGTGATTTATTATTTCTGGTCATAATAATATAACCAATCATACTTACCATTTACTCCTAATATCCAGAAAGCTCTGAGTCAAGCAGTAGGCTCAAAGCTTAGTTCATGTTAATTGTTTGATTTGTGCTCCCTTTTTTCCTTCCTTTTTCTATTGCTAATGTTATTGTAATAAACATCTTCCTGTATGTCATTTTAATTCCTTCTTGGCAAGAAAAAGACTATTAGACAGGAATAAGACATAATTTTTTCTATGTAAGTACTAACTTTCCACAGAAGGGGAAACATGTAAAAAGCATGTACACATTAAATGATATAATTTAACATCATAGGTAAAGATGGAATTTTCATATTCCACTTATTTAGGCAAGGTCCTTGCCCAGTAAATATAACTGGCATGCCATTCCTAAAGAATCCTTATGTTGATAAGTCCACCATCCTCAACATGTGATAATACAGCAGCAGATACAGATCTAGATTTGCTCAAAGCTCTACAAAGAGGTACTTACATCCAGATTCAGACTTGCTTGCCAGACTCTAAACATAATGCTAACTTGTCCAGGTTGAACCAATTGAAAAAAGAGTGTTTCTTAAGAAAGCTGAAAGGCAAAGACCCTGGAATGCAATGGCAATTCAAGAAGAAGGTAAGGATCTGTCGTTTTCATCATTATTTTGTTGTATATAGCTAAAGGACTAAACTGGGTAATCTAAAATACTAGTTTCTAGGTTCTCACTGAAAAACCAGTGCTCTTTGAATATTATCATATACATGACATTAATAATTATTCAATAAATATTTTGAAAGCTAACTTTGTACTTTTCTGGGATCTGAGGATAAACAATCTTCTATTTTCATGTTGAGGAAGACATAAACAACTAGTAAATAGAAAATACAGATTTCTTGTATTTGAAACAATTTAAAGCAAATATGCAGAAATTGTAATATATAGGGTGGTCGGGAATGACTCTGATACAGTGATATTAGAGCTGAGACCAGAAGGATGAGGAGTTGGTCACAATGGGTGCTGGTATCAGGGTGTCTCAGACAGACGAGTCAGGAAATTCAAAGGCCCACAGTTGGAAAGAGATGGTGCAGCCTAGAAACAGAAAAAAGGCCAGAGTGACTGAATGCTATTAAACAAAGAAGAGAGGGTGATAGGCCGATAATGAAAGGAAAGTCAAGTCCTATGTGGTATAGTGCTATGTGAAACACATAAAGGAGTTTGGGCTTTTCTAAGTGCAGTGGGAAAAGCGACATAATCTGATTGTTATTTTTAAAAGATAAATCTGGCTATCTGGCTACTGTATGGAGAATGGATTGCAGGAAAGCAAGAATGGAAAACCAGTTAGAAAGATATTGCAGTTGTCCAGAAGAGAATTGATGCTGTCTTGAGTTAGAGCATTAGTAGAAGGTTCAGAGAGAAGTGGCGAGATTTTTACACACACACATATATATATATATATAAGTACACTTATATAAACATATGTGTGTGTGTGTGTGTGTGTGTGTGTGTGTGTGTACATGTTTGGAATGAAGAAAGAGAAAAAACAAAAATAACTCTCAGAATTTTGGCTTAAGGATAAGGATAAATGATGACATTATTTACTGACAAAACATTGGAAGATAGGTTTGGGGAAAAACAAGAGATCTGTCTTGGAGATTTCTAGTATGAGATGCTTATTAGTCATCCAAGAAGAAATAATTCAATATCAACTTGAAAGTATTAGCAATGATACATGGTGGATTTCTGGTAAGAAATTCTTTACTAGAAAATCTAGTCTGTATATGGCAGAGATAATCAATATCTAGCTAAAAAAATCTAGGTACATCCAAACTGAATTCCTTCCCAACATGAGACCACCCAAGTAGGTTTAACACATTAGAAATGGGCACTTGAGCTCCAGACTCTATTAGAAAGAATATCTTTATTGTATCTAAGATATACTTCATAGTACAGTAACACTTTGCAAAAAGAGCATTAAAAACCTAAAGCTGATCACTACTCTACAGAAAAGCTGGCTTTTTTTTTTAAAGAATGCTTTTATTCTGCTCATAGATGAGTTTGTCATCTATTGTTATTTCACAGATGACATAATTCACAAGTTATTATAGGTTTCACTGCAGTCTGAACTTTATATTCTTACATGTTCCAAAACAATTTCAATTTTCTCTAACTACTCTCTAAAGTAATTTCAGTCCCAAAGAATAGAGGAGGAAAAATATACATTGAGTATATAAAATAGAGGCAGAGAAGTGATTTTTATGACTTTTATCTTTATAAAAGAAAAACTGGGATGACTTTCTCATGACTATATTATTTATGAGTTATTTCTTCTAACTCATCTTATAAAGACGCTTGTTATAAGAAAGGTTAGGATTTTTTTATATTTTATACCAGCTATCTATCTTCAGTCTTCACAGTTTCATAGTTGTCAAGTTTCAAACACTAAAGGACAACGTATTTTTTCAGTCTTCACAATGCCCCTCAACATATCTGCTACTGTTTAGGATTCACCCCTGAATGATTGTATAACCATAGTTTAATATTTTTGTATATAAATTCATGTCAAAATAAAAATAAATACCGGTAAAATTCAAAATGGCATTCAGATCTGATGACAGTAACCAATATAAAAGAGACTTAATCTCTTCAATGTGATATTTACTATTACTTTTAAGTTACATAGCACTAAATTTTCATCTATATAGAACGAATGAGTTCTAGAGATCTGCTGTGCAACACTGTGCCTATAGTTAATAATACTGTATTGTGCACTTAAAAATGTGTTAAGAGGGTAAATCTCATGTTAAGTGTTCTTACCATAATAAATAATTAAATAAATAAATAGTATAGTACTATATCCATCGAGGTACAAATACCCATACACACTTGTATGTGTCTAGAGAGAAATCATATAAAATAAAGTTATAAACATGTATATTAAGTGGTTGACCACTTTCCTTGTGGGGTAGGATTAAGAGCAATGTTTACTTTTTATTTTATGAAACTCTATATTTTTCGCAATATTTATAGCAGACATGCATTGTTTTGAAAAACAGGAGAAAAGTAAGTTATGAGAAAAAGAATGAGAAATATGTAGACTAAAATAACAACAATAAATAAAATCAGTAAATATCAGTGCAAAATCATAGCTGTAAATTTGATTCAGAAGCTTAACACGATGTCAAAAATAATCATAAAATAAATAGTATGGTATACAAAGAAAAAATTTAATATAGTTAGTATAATCATGTTTCAATAAAAATGAGACAATAGATATGCCAAACAGATCATTCTCAAATTCTTCTCTTTAATTTATAGAATAGTTATTAAGTCTATAATGTACGGAAGGATCCATGAAAAAAAAAATCAAAATTTTAAAAGAAGTATGGCTCTCAACATGTATGTTATTTAATAACAAATATCACATTATGTACTATAACAACCTAACTGAATAATACAGGGATTAATCAAATTTGACCACATTAAGACTTTGAGGATATTACAGTATAACTATATTAAAAGAAAAACACACTTTTACTAAATTAGACTTTTACATTTCCTAAGAAATATATTACCTTGCCTCTGAAGAAATTAAAAAGCAAGCCCTGAGTTGTTTTCAGTAACTAAGTTCAAAAACTACTTGTTTTGATCATTCAGCCCATATTAGTTGAGTGACTCCCATGCACCAGAGATACAGCAGTGAATAAAGCAAACACAAAAACTGTCCTGATGAAGCTTCCATTCTAGAGGATGGACAGAGAATAAACCAAATTAATTTTTAAATGTGTAGAATGTTAGGTAACGATGAGAGGAAGGAAGAAAAATTAAGGGAAAAAACAATAGGGATTGGGGGGTGGTAATGAGGTTAAAGGACCCACTGAGCGGGAGCTGGAGTCAAGAAAGAGGTGGGGAGTCATGTCACCTTTCTGGGGAAGGGTATAGAGACTTCTTCAATGGATCAAAATGGATAGAGAGGAAAGTTGTAGGACAGTAGGTCTGAGGGATTGGGGCAGACCGTATAGGAACTCCAATCAAGACAGGGACTTTGCTTTTACCCTGAGTAACATGGGAAGCCAACGGAGGGTTCTGAGCATGGGAAAGACACAATGTACCTTTTTTTTATTTTAAAGATGACCAGTAAGGGAATCTTAACCCTCGACTTGGTGTAGTTAGCACCACGCTTTCCCAAGTGAGCTAACCAGCCATCCCTAGATAGGGATCTGAACCCACGGCCTTGGTGTTATCAGCACCGCACTCTCCCAAGTGAGCCACGGGCCAGCCCTACAATGTAACTTTTTTTATAGGCATCCCTCTCATTGTTGTGCTGAGAGCATTTTGAAGGGAGGTAAAAATGGAAGTTGGGGCTCCAGATAGGAAGCAACTGCAAGAATCCAGTGTGAGAGGACGGTGGCTTAGAGAGCCATGTAGCATTAGAGGTTATAGTTGATAGGACCACCAGTGCCCTGCTCATATTCCCTGGGCCTTGTATTACAGTCCATGCCAGCAGAGACATCTCTTTGCTTGAGGGCTGTCTGGGGCTAGAGCTAACCTTTCCCATGCATGTGGGAGCCTAGAAATGTCCCCTTGGACAAACCCTCCACCAAAAACTAACAGGAGTTGGCATATAAATAACATGGTTTTATCACTCCTGGAGTGAGATGAACCTGAGGCATGTGTATTACAGGAGCTCCAGAGTTTGCCAGTGCAATTTAGCACCAGTTGCCTACTGTGGAAACTTGCCTGATGATGCCCCTTTTACTAGCTGTCTTCCCTTTTCTGTCTGCCTCATTTTCTCACTCCCTACTGAAGTTTCCTGGAATCACATCCCAAAAAGCTACTGGTACTCAAATCATTGTCTCAGGATCTGAGTCTTGGAGAAATCCAACCTAAGATAGAAGTGGTGCTAGAAAGCAGAATCTCAGGATGGGATTTTTGAATTTGATCACTCTCCAGTTGGCAACAAGGCCCCTGATCTTTGTCGTAAGTGGTGTGGTGATAAGACCTGTATATAATAATATAAAGGTTACTATATAAATGTCAAACTCTGTACCTTTCTACTCTATAATCTGTACTATGTTTGACTCTCACCTGTTGAATTTGGGATGAGAGGTGGAAATGGATGCACCTGCTTATGAAATAATGCTAACATTTGTGGTGTGGGATCATTGGTAATTATAAGGTCTATGGAGTTGATTGGTAGTTATAAAGTGAATCAAAGTGTTGAAAGAAGAAAAACAGCTGGCTCATGACAGCCAACTCTTAATTTAGGCACAATTTGAAAGGCAGAAGACCTCTATGTAAATAATTGTGACTTTCATATCCCACAGCCAATAGTACATGATGCTGAAAATCAGAAGTAAAGCATAGTATGTTATAGCATAATTACAAAGAAGGCTGACATCACATCTGCAAGTCTCTACATGGAAGCAAGATCCGGATAGGAAAGAAGTAATACTTTGAGGGTAGAGATGGGAACATCTGAGAGGATGCACTCAAGAACCTAGAAACCCTAGCTCCCCGTGAGCTCCTAGGAGTAGTAGAAGTAGCCCACAGCCTCTCTCTCCTTTCTAGAGAATGACAGACTTCCCTTGTCAGGACCATGCAAAGTCCTCATCTGAAGAAGATGTCAACAGGATGACACTTACTCTCTTTAAGATATTTTCCTACCTCATCTCATTTTTTCTAGATCTAGACCAATAACTGTAGTTAAGTTGCATCTTATCTGAGGAAATACTATCTCTGCTCTAGGAGGAATAAGATTATTACCAAAAGAGCTGCAGGAGCTGGATAATATATATGGCAGGAACTTGGGGAACATGCTTGAAAATGGATCTTGAGAGTGCTGGATCAGTGGAGATAGAATATCAGGCTGGATAAGGAAAGTGTACTGATACGAAGGCAATACTTCCCCTTGACTCAGGAACTAATCACCTGGCAAGAACACTTTGGAGCCATTCCTAATACTCAGTTAGGATTAGTTTGAAAAAAAAAAAAATGGCCAGCAGTTAATGAAGTGGGGAGACCAAAAATGCCTTGGCATAGTGCAAAGGAAAGGGTTAGAAAGATTCAGAGATCAGGCATGTTAAGAATATACTTATTATATAAAACAACAGAAAACATCAGCAGAATGTATTACCTTAGAAAGCCCAAAAGATATTCCCTTCACTACAATAGTCACCAATATGCTAATAAGGTGGCCACCAGAATCACCGAGAAGCTCAATTTTGGCTCTTCTCTTGTGAATTGAGGTTGAGCATAGGAAATGCTTTTATGAAAGTAGGCTTTCCAGCACCAGTGGGTATGATAGGATTACAAAATAATAGATTTCAGGAAACAGTACTTAACCGTCAAAGATCAGGTGGATGTCCCTTACTGTAATGAGCCAAAAAGTCCGGAATTGCAACTAGGAAGTTTTGACCCATAAGGATCTGTGGTGATGTTCAAGACCATGTTATTCCTAAGGGTAGGATTGCTGGGTGGGTAGCAATTGAGGGCAAAGTCTGATATAACATAAGAGAAAAAATAATCAGAAGTGAGTAAATGGAAAATAGGTGATGTCAGCCACAGCAACAGAAGACCACAATCCCTTGTTCAATATTCAGCCTTGAGCCTGTTCTCAGACCCCAAACCCATCAATTGAAAGTGTAAGTAGGACCATTTGAGGAAAAATTTTGCAATGCCACTGCGAGTAGATGTAGTAGTGATTCCTCCAATACTTTCCCGAAGGACTACAGACATTTTTCAGAGTAATTGTATACTGTGGAGAAAAGAATATCCGCATCATTTGAGGGATGTGGGATATAGAGTGTGAGCTGACACTGACATCCACAAACTCAAATCATCCACCCTTGTTAGAATGGGAGTGTTCAAAGGCCAGATGGAAAATGAAGTTGTGGTCCATATTTATCTCACAGTGGAATCAATGGATCCTTAGACCCACATGTTATTACTTCCCCCGTCTAGGAGTGCACAGTCGAGATGGACATAGCAACTAGCAGAATGCTCATATTTTGTAATAGATCAATTTATTATTCAAAAATATTCGCCACTTCCCATCCCAGCTTCATGGCAAAGCATATGTGCCTTTGCCATGTGACTTGCTTTAGCCAATGGGATATTAGCCAACCTGATGCAAGCAGAGACCTGAAACGTAATTGTACAGGTGGGCTGCTCTCTTGCACATCTGTTATCACCCTGAGACGAGGTTCCTCAAGATAGCTGCTGCCATCTAAGCCTGAGCACAAGAATGAGCACATGTGAAATGGACCCAAGTCTGACCAGTACTGTACTGTGATATCAAGCCCAGCCAGACATAAGACTCACAGTTTTAGCAAAGCTCAGCCCAGACTAAATCAGCTGACCTCCAGCCAACTTACAAATGAGCAAGAATAAATAATTGCTATTTTAAACCACTGAGCTTTGTGATGGTTTACTGGATAGCAGCAGATAACAGATACCCAGAACATGTGATATTAGTTTTCGTGTGTGTGTGTGTGTGTGTGTGTGTGTGTGTGTGTGTGTGTGTGTGTGTGTGTGTGTGTGTGTGTGTGTGTGTGTGACTGGTAAGGGGATTGCAACCCTTGGCTTGGTGTCACCCGCACCGTGCTCAGCCAGTGAGCGCACCTGCCATTCCTATATAGGATCCAAACCGCGGAGGGAGTGCCGCTGAGCTCCCAGCTCCGCACTCTCCCGAGTGAGCCACAGGGTTGGCCCTGATATTAGTTTTCTAATGTGACATTGGATAGTGAATAAATTGTTATAGGAGACTGAAGAAAAGTGGTGAGAAACTGTCACGAGGCTAGGAAAATGATGACCCATGTTATATAGCAGCAACATTTGGCAAAACTGGTGCTGGCAAAATATGTTCATAATAAACTGGAAGAAGTAGAAGGAAAAATCAATGGAAAGTTTTTGAAGAATGAGGTGGTTGCTACTAGCACATTTGATAAGGTCCTGTATTAATCTGTTTCTGTTGCTTATAATAAAATTCATGGAACTTGATATTTTATAAAGAAAATGAAATTTATTGCTTATAATTGCAGAGGCTAGGAAGTCCGAAGTCCAGGTGAAGTTTTTCTTTGGTAGTGACTTCACTGATGGCAGGATATCACATTGTAAAAACGGCATAGCAGAGAGAGACTAACCTCCTCATTCATTCTCCTTTTAAAGCCCTCCAAACCATGCCCCAACCACCATACCCTGGGTAAGATCTACAAGGTAGTGTCTGCAGATAAAATGGAGAGAGAGGTTTTGTTGTTTTTTGTTTTGTTTTGTTTTGTTTTTCTGACCGGTAAGAGGATCGCAATCCTCAGCACGGTGTTCTCTGCACCACGCCCAGCCAGTGAGTGCATCCGAACCCGCAGCCTTGGCGCTACCAGCGCCGCCGCACTCTCCCAAGTGAGCCACGGGGCCAGCCCAGAGAGAAAGTTTAAGACCGTGTCTAGACCACTCCAATATTAAAAGTCTAGCACAGGGGACAGCAAACTATAGCCTCTGGGTAAAATATAATTTTTGGCCTGTTTATGTATGGCACTTAAGCTTGTTTGTTTGTTTTGGGTTTTTTTCTTTGCATTTTAAAGAGTTATAAAACAAAACAAAAAGAAGAAGAGGAAGAGAAGGAGAAGACAGCAGCAAAAGAAGTAGAGACAGAAATCATTCGTGACCCACAGAGCTTAAAATACTTACTATTGGCCCTTTACAGAAAACATTTACTGGCTCTTTGTCCAGAGGAAGAGCAGAAAACAGCAAAAAAGACTGAGGAGTGAACATAATGGTAGAAGAAAAAAGAATGAGAATGTGGTGCTCTAGAAACCATGTAAAGAAAGATTTTCAAGAGAAATAACAGATAGGTAGTAAGCATTATGATTATAAATTGAGAGAAAGCCTCAACAAATATAATTGCATTAGTTGTGAGGACAAAAGTATGATTGGAGTGGACTTGATTAAGAATGCATATTTTTCCAATTCCAGCTTTTTCAGACCAGATCTACTACCAGAAGTGTCTTTAAAAGATGGAAAAATAGAAAAATCTTC
This sequence comes from Cynocephalus volans, assembly GCF_027409185.1. Taxonomy (NCBI): domain Eukaryota; kingdom Metazoa; phylum Chordata; class Mammalia; order Dermoptera; family Cynocephalidae; genus Cynocephalus; species Cynocephalus volans. Next base: position 65,496,171 of record NC_084475.1, read on the forward strand.
GATTCAAGGTGGTGGTGAGCTACCAATGTGCTGAACTACAGTATACAAGTTCCTGTAAAGAAGAGAAGACCACAATTGCTATCCAGAAATTTGGTGTCTACTTTCTCTCAAAACATTTGCCAACTTGAACTTGGGTAGTTGAGTAACTGAGGAGCTAAGAAACTGAGAAGTTACCCTCTGAGAGGCTAAGTTCAGCAGAATTTTAGGACACAGAATATGAGTTCTGAGCTTACTAAGAAGGAAATGTAGCAAAGAGCCAAGATTTCTGTTGGTATCTTCAAAGGTCTACATCTCAGAAACAGAGTAATTTTAAAATAAAACCAGTTCTCATAAATATTTAAGCCAAGCTTTTAATCAGATTTATCACTGATTGGACTAAAGTGATTTGCTTCAATCTAAATGATAACCAGTAGTAAATTAAATTATTTTTGAAAGAAGTTAGCAACAATCAGAACTTCTGATTAAGACTTCTTAATGTCTATGGTTTTTATATATGGAATGCCTGGCATTGCATCAAATATTGTCATGGTTTTAAAAAGACTAGATTTAATCAAAAACATGAGAAACTAAAGAATAAAAAAAGTTACAAATGAGCACATTAAAAGATGGTCAACATCATATGTCATTAGGAATTTCAAATAAAACACCAATGAGATACCACTACACACCTATTAGAATGGCCAAAATCCAAAACACTATAATATTAAGTGGTTGCAAAGATGTGAAACAACAGGAGCTCTTATTCATCGGTGGGAATGAAAAGTGGCACAGCTACTGTGGAAGACAATTTGGCAGTTTCTCACTAAATTAAACATACTCTTACCATATGATACAGCAATTGTGCTCCTTGGTATTTACCCAAATGAGTTGAAAACTTATGCTCATACAAAAACCTGCACATAGATGTTTATAGCAGCTTTATTCATATTTGTCAAAACTTGGACATAACCAAGATGTCTTTCCATAGGTGAATAAACTGTAGACAGTTATTCAGCACTAAGAAAATGAGCCATCAAGCCATGAAGGGACATAAAGGATACTTAAAGACATACTTCTAAGTGAAAAAAGCCAAATTGAAAAGGCCACATAGTGTATGATTCCAATGACATGACATTTTGGAAAAAGCAAAACTATGGAAACAGTAAAAAGACCAGTGGTTGCAAGGAGTTACGTGAAACACAGAGGATTTTTAGGGATATGAAACTATTCTGCATAATATTATAATGGTAGATACATGTCATTATACCTTTGTAAAACCCATGGAATATTCAATGTCAAGAATGAACCCTGATGTAACCATGGACTTTGGATGAAAATGGTGTGTCTATGTAGATTCATGGATTGTAAAACATGTACCACTCTGGTGTGAGATGTCGATTGTAGGAGAGGTTGTGCACATGTTAGGGCAAAGGGTATATGTACTTTCTGTTTAATTTTGCCATTAAAAATAAAATTGCCATTAACCTAAAACTGCTCTGAAAAATGAAATCTATTTTTAAAACTCACAGATAATTCAATTATTGGGGTACTTATATATCAAATTCATAATTATAATTAAAATATTTAGAAATTAAATGACAGGAGGAAAAAAACAGCAAAGAACTGTAAACTAGAAATAATTGAGTAGAAATTCCAAATATGAAAAGTAAATTTTTTATTCAGTTTTTCATATAAAGCTTATAAATTTTTCAAAAGTGAAATTAAAACCTGAATTCATCACTTTAATAGGACATTAGACACCATTTAAGAGATAATAAACTAGGAGGTTAGAAGAAGTAAAAAGGATGAACACTACAAGAAGAGCATAAAAGTTATAGGAAAAATAGTAAAGAAAATCTAAGTTACTTTTTATTGAAGACCCAGAAACATAAAAGAGAAAATATGACTGCAGTAGACATCATTTTAAGACGGCCCCAAGATTCCTGCTGCTATGGTGTACACAGCCTGTGCAACCCCCACCCCTTGAGTGTGAGTGAAACCTATCATATTACGATAAACCACTCTCACGATTATCTTATGTTATATGGCAGAAGTTATTTTGAAGATGGAACTAATCAAAAGGGAGATTATTCTTATTGGGCCTGACCTGAGTGAGTCTTTCAAAGAGGTCAGAGAGATTCAAAGTGAGAGATGCCTTCTTAACCTTGAAGAAGCAAACTTTTACATTGTGGAGAGGACTACAAAGAATTGAAAAGGCCCTGAGTTAACAGTCAGCAAGAAATTGGGGAATCTCAGTTTTATAGCTACAGGAATTGAGTCATGCCAACAACCAGTAGCCTTGGAAAAGGACTTTAAGTCTCAAATGAGATCACGAACCCACCCAACATCTTGATTTCAGATATATGAGACCCCGGGAAGAGAAACCAATTATGTTGTGCCCAGATTTCTAACCTATAAAAACTGTAATATAACAAACCGATGTTATTTTAAGCCACTAAGTTTGTGGTAATTTGTTATGTAGCAATATAAAATAAACACAGTGGTAGAATAAATAATTATAGATATAATGGCAGAGAATTTTCCCAAACTAAAGAAGACATTAAGACACAAATCCAAGACATGCTATCAATCTCTAGCCACACAATTTTCTTAAGAAATAAATTTTCTTGGAATACAATAGAAAAAGTATGGGAAACCAAAGAAGAGGAATACATTTTACATGCATCTGAGGATTGAAGGGCAGCTATGTTTCCTTCACAAGAACATTAATAAGACCAGCAGTTGACCTTTATCACGGTGGGAGAAGAAAGAAAAAGCCAGAAGATACTGGCATGTAATCTTTACAGGTCCATGGAAAGAAAACTGTAAACTTAGAATTCTATACCCTTTGAAAATATCCTTCAAAAAAATGAAGGTGAAATATAAGGATTATTAGGCAAACAAAAATTAAAAATTGAAATCCCTTAGATCAGATCTAAAGAAAATATAAGGAGAGTTCTACAGTGTGAAAAAAAGATCCTGCTTGAATGCTTAGAAATGAAGGAAGAATAGTAATTAAAGTGGTAAAAAATTGTGGGTAAATAAAATATTAACTTATAAAATAATGTTGTCTTGAGGTATTTAAAGATGTAAATATGTGTGTTGATGTTTACAAGTGCATGTGATTATAACATGTAGAAAAGACAGGAATGAATAAAAGTGGTTAAAGCATTCTAAGGTGGTTGCACTTTCTAAGAAATAGGATGAGTTTTAATTTACATCTTATTTAATAACTCAAAGATGAATGCATAATCTCTAAGGCAACCTCTAAAATAATACTAAAAATTATATAGATCAAAGTGGGAAATGGAATTATAAAAGCACAGACCAGGTGCTACATAGGAAAAGATAGTAAGATGGTAGATTTAAGCCCACATAAAAGAAATTAGATTGGGTATAAATGAAATAAATGCTAATTAAAATTCAAAGGCTGTGTGGTAGTAGCAAGCCTCCAAGATGGCCCACAATAATTGTTGTCTCCTGGTATTCACACACTTGGGTACTTCCTCCTCTTGAGTGTGGGAAGATTCAATGATTTGCTTCTAAGCCCCCAAAGACCCACATCCCTCCCTCTTGCAAAATTCACTTATCACCTTCCAAGGCCCCCAAAAGTGTCATCCCATTACATTATCAGCTCGGAACCTAGAAGCTTCTTACCTAAATTGGGTCCCAATGAAGATAAGGTAACTAAAGTACAGTTCTTCTTGATGTGTGGACTTGGGGAACTAAAAAGACAATTTATCTTCCCCTGACACACCCATCATATAATGGCAGGACAGGCACAAGATAACTGCCGTATTTGCTTTCTATTGCTGTGTGACAAATTATCACAACTTGGCTGCTTAAAATAACTGTCATTGTCTGCTTGAGCTGCTATTACAGGAAGCCATGGACTGGGTGGTTTATAAACAACACAAATGTATCTCTCACACTTCTGGAGTCTGGGAAGTCCAAGATCAAGTGTCTGGTGAGGGCCTATTCGTCATAAATGGCAACTTCTGGCTGTGTCCTCACATGGTGGAGAGCAGAGCAAGCTCTGTAGGGTCTCTTTTATAAGGGTATTAATCCTTTTCATGAGGGCTCTAATATCATTACCTAATTATCCCCCAAAGGCCCCACCTCCTGAAATCATCATATGGGGGGTTAGGATTTTAACACGTGAATTGGGGATGGGGGAACATAAACATTTAGTCCATAATAATAATAACACATGCTTATTTCAGTTTCCATAGATCAGAAATCCAGACATAACTTAGCTGGGTCCTGTGCAAGGCTACCATTAAAATATGGACCAGTGCTAAATTCTCATCTGGAGACTCAACTGGGGAATTATCCACTACCAAGCTCACTCAGATGTTAGTAGAATTCATTTCCTTGCAGCTATATGACCTTGGGACTCATTTTTTGCTGGTTTTCATCAGGAGGCCACCCTTGTCTCCTAGAGGCTGCCCATAGTTCCGTGCCACATGGCCTCTACGAGGCAGCACACAACATGACAGCTCGCTTCTTCAAAGCCACCTAAAGAGGAAGAGAAAAATATGCCAGCAATACAGAATTTTAAATGTAACATATTCATGGGAGTGACATCACATACATTTGCAGTATTCTATTGGATGAAAGCTTGTCACAGCTCCTGCTCACGTTCTAGGTGTAGAGATTACACAAAGGTATAAACACCCAGGATGTATAAATCATGAGAACATTTTGTAGTCTGTTAATTACAAAATGCTATAGACATTTCTGTTCAAAAAGGAGGGAAAAGGTGGGCCGATTATATCGGTGAGTCTCCGATTTATAACAATTCCAAATCCAGCGGGGAAAATGTTGGCACTTCCTTTATTAGTTCTTATGGCCTGGAAAAAATTATCTATTACTCTCAGCTCCGCACTCAGGGCTCTTGGTTCTGCACTGAGTCATCCTTCCTTTTTCATGAATGGTAGGACATTTTTGTAGCTGAGTTGTCTCTGCCTTCTTTCTGACAGTAGAAATTGGAGTCAAGTGGCATCTTTTATTTTACATTTTCTCAGTCCCTTTCAGTCCAGGCTGGAAGCATTTATGCTGATATAATTTTCTTAAAAACTTATGGATATTCTATAAAACTCATGAGGGTTCACTACATTACAAAAAAAAGCCATACCCACAAATTTTTAGGTTTGAAACAATAATTCAAACATAAATCCAAAGAATTCTATAGACCCTACTTTCATGTTACACATGGGTCAGTGGTCTGAATTAACTAGCAGGTTATCAGATGTTGCATTATATGGATGTATCCATCTTTTTACTTTTGGTGCCTTACTACCACCCTGAAGTAAAATCCCCCTGGCTAGAGGAATTATGAACTAACTAACATTGTAGTCATTTTATGTATATCTCTCTATATATACTAGTATGGAGGAATATGAATAGGAAAAGTAGACAATGTCTTGCATACAAGCACAATGAAAATTTGTTCATCTTGATTTGTAGAATCATCTATTCCTAGTCGTATTCAATTGTGTTTATGATGGGACAAGGAGAAAGTCGCATATATGGTGTTTTACAAGGACAATCTTGGACTCAAGAGGCTTAAAGTTTTTATGAATGACCTTAGCATCATAATCTGGTGATGAAATTTGGATCAGGATGTGAAACTGCACCATAGGAAGCTGTAAGGAGAAGGTGATCAGAAATGCATACACTGAAATCCATCCGGTATGAGTATGAGGAAAGAGTAATTCACTGGAGAAGCAAAACGAATTGGGAATCAAAGTTAGGTTTGCATCTGTCAGAAATGATTTAACATAATCCAACCTGAAGGTAGGAACTCTCTGAATCTTTTCCAGTTTTTTATTTCAAAACCTAAACAGAAAGAGAAACTTTGAAAAAAATATTTTGTATATGACTTGAAAGACTTTACATTTGTGTCGGTATAAAATTTACCCATCTATTTCAAATGTACAAGTGTTTTAAAATGTAGTGTTAATAAGAGCTGTGAATATCTAAATACTCGATTCCCTACAAATTAATTTTTAATACAACTTTGCACATAGGTTAAATATTTCTAATGGATCCATGCAAACTACTAGCCCACAATATTTTTATCTATTCTTCATGCATTTCCAATGTCTTAGACTTATCAGAGATGAAAGAAGCAAGGAACCACGGCCTGCCAAACATGACTGGTGTTCAGTGGTATATTTTAAGTTTTTGGAAACATTTCATAGTCCACAGAAACATTTCTCTTTTTCAATTAAGTTTAGATCAGGATGGCTATGATCCAGATAAGCTCAGTTCAGTCCAATTCAACATACCTATTTGGAGCATTCTTTAATCATGGGGCAGGTCCTGGTGAAGATGGTAAGGAAAAGAGACGGGAAGTTCCCTGTCCTCTCCTCGGCTGAGTTCCACACATTCAGGGGGCTTAAAGTTCAGGAAATATTATCTTTATAAACATATTTCTTCTTTATTTAATGCCATGTGGTTGTTTCAAGTGAATCATAAAATACAAACACAAAAGAGAAACTTAAAATCATTTAAAACTCCAGCACCCAGAGAAACCACCATGATCATTGTGCTGTATATTTTTTGCATGTTTCTGTACATATTCAGATATATTTTTACAAAATTTTAATCATTTTTAGACACTACTTTGTAACCTGGTGTGTTACTTAATGTTATATTGGAAACATAGTTTCATGTCAATAAATATAATTCCACCATAATGATTTTAGTGGCTGTGTAATATTTCATACTACAGGTTATGTATGAGTCCTAATCTATTTAATTAGTCCTTATTTTTGGATATTTTACTATCATAAGCAATCATCCTTCATGAATCCTAATATTATTAATAAAAGTGAAAACCCAGCTTATAATTTATCATGTTTTTAAGGCTTTTTGTACGTTTTGCCAAACTGCAATTTTTTTAGAAATATTTATAAAAATATCCAGTTCTAATACACTTATAATAACAAGGAAAAAATGTTCAGAGCATTATTTCCTGAAAGATCTTAGAGAAATCTCTTGTGCCCCACTTGATGCTTCCCAGGAAAAGGGTTCAGTTCAAAGAAGTTTGGGGAACGTGATATTATTTCCACACTTTGAAATTCATAATTCATATTAGCATTTCAAATACTCTGCAAAGTTCAGCTCTAAAGAAGCATGTTCAATTTTGCTTAACTCAACATTTATTAACCAGGGTATGCTGTTTTGGTGTAATGCCTATTGGTCTATTTTAGAACACCATTTGCTGCTTTAAAAAATAATTTGAAAATGTACAAGTTTTAATAAAATAAGAACACACTCAGATTTTACTCAAAACAAGCGTAATTTATATAATTTATTTAGTGATTAACATTTGAAATAAAATTTAAAATAGTTAATATCATAAAGAAATCTAATGTAATGGTAACCTTGAATAACACTATTATTACAGTGTCTCAGTCTGGTATTCTTGCATTCACATTTAATTGATTGCTGTACTACAAGAACAGCATTTTATTTTTACTATGTCTGAATCCATATAATAGTAAGTTGTATTATAATGGGATTCTGTAGTAAATCTAGGAATGACATTGGGATTAAGGAAGGTTTGTAGCATGAATACTTTAATTGTTAAGTATATTTTTCATATATGATACTATAAGATTGTCTAAAATGAGCCCTAAAGTAAAATTAAATTTATAAAAATTCTATATTAATCAAAAGGAATAAGAAACAAGATAATAATACATAATCAAATGCTTGCTGACCATCTTTCATTTTGCTTTTGAATAATATCAACTCTTGATGGAAATATAAAATTATATTTTTACATGTAATATAAATATAAAAATATATTAAAATTTTTGTATGTCAATCAAATACCTAGTTACATATGAGCATAACATCACACCCCTATGTAAAAAACTGCCTTGTCAATCAAATGTCTTATTATGCACAGTTCTGACATCAGATTTAAGTATAATAAGGTATAAGATTGACAACTAATTAGTCAAATGCAAGAAAAACAAGTTGTCCTCTGTTTTCTTTTTCTTTTTTAAATGAGACGATATTTGTTTTTAATTCACTCATGGCTAGTCCAATTTGTAACATTTCACTCTTACTGCAATGCCAATACTATAACTCCCTTTAATTTTTTGTGTCATTTTTCTTTTATTGACTTGTAGGTGCATGTGATCTACATATGTTGATGATTATATGGTACTAATTAAAAAGTCAAATATTAGTGGATATGTAGTCAAATCAAGAGAATTTTAAAAATTAGAAAGGTAGTGCTTCACAAATTATCCTGAAAAATAACAACAGAAAAATGAAACTAAGGAATATACAAACTTTGCATGACATTTACTACTAAAATCCAGAGCAGTTGTGTGTACCAACAAATGCCACAAAACTTATACTCACTTTCCTCATCTCCCAGGACCTAGGATATTTCTGGGCCTAGCAGGATGGATCCAAACTGCACAGGAACTTAGTGTCCCATTATGGCTTAAAGCCACAATAGCAATAAGACTGGGCAAAGGGAATACCTGAGTAGTCATACAGTTTAGCAATTGTGTGATTCTGAAATACTAGTGATAGGTTTTTAGGATTACATAATTTTGGGACAAAGTTCAGTAAACTGGAAAGAGGCCAAGCCATCCCATTGCCTTGTTCTTAGAACATTCCTGGATTTGAAGGCAGCCACGAGGAATTTTTTGAGGCCAGAAGCATTAAGTTACGTGCTCCCAAAGTTGTGGATATAGGACTGAATCAGAAAACGTTAATTCAAATAAAAATTTATTGAGCTCTCTCTCCTAGTGCCAGGAGCGGTGCTCAAAGAAGGTAAAAACAATAGTCGGAAATATATAACCCCTGGCTTCAAAATGTTTATTTCTTACATGGTGATTTGGAAAAAGATGAAGGAATTATAAAACAAAGCAAAACCCTTACATATTGCCTTATGAGGGCATCACAATATCATGAGGGACTGAAGAAGGAAGACTTTGAATTTATGGCATAGCATGAAAAGGTACTACTTCAGATAGGCCTTGGAAGAAAGAAAATAATTTTGACTCAGAAGAAAGAGAAGACAAAAGATCCTGATGTGGAAGTTCAAATTTGCTAAAATTTAGATAAACAGGGAGTTCAACTTAATTAGAAAGAAGAGGAGTTGGAAAACTGAAAGATAAGTTGCTTTTTACCCCTCATAAAGAAGCCAAATAAAAGCTGTAGTCAGTTCAATAGCTATGCAGTAATAAAGTAAATGTTTTGGTTTTTTTCTTTTTGTATTATTGTAATTATTATTATTATTGGTCAGTTTTAGTTCGTTTTGTTTTGGAAAAAGACAAGAAGTGGAAAGACTGCCTGGGAACGATTGCATTATTCTCAGCAAATGGCAATGAAAATTTAAGTTAGAAAAGCCAAAAGGAAAGTCAAGGAGAGAATAAAGGTGAGAGATGTTATAGAGATGCATTGTGCTAGACTCAGCAAATAAGTGGATATGGGCAACAGGAGAGGGAGACACCTAAGATTTTGAGAATAATAGAAAATGGAGGTTGAACCAAGAACTGGGGAAGGAATGTGGAGAGTTAAAACTAGAAGATGGAGTGTAGAAAATAAGTTAGAGAACATGAAAGGGAGGTTTAGAAAGGTTTAGAAAGGTTTAGACAGATTGGAGACAGAAAAGAGTTGGAAATAAAGAAAACAAAATATATGATGAAAAATACAATATATAACGGGAATAGTATCAACACAAAGATGGAATAAAAAAATCTTCACAATCAACTAGCACCTCTTTGTACCTCTTGCTGAGGCACCACAAGCCATAATCTAGAGTTTAATGGTTGCCTGCCTGCAGATAAATGTACCTCCCCACTCCGTCAAATGGAATCTCACTCAACCATCCACTTCTTTTATTTTCTTTCATCTCTTTTCAAGTTCTGAATTCAAGCCCATAGTGCATGAATGGATGAACCAATCCCTCAATTCAGCCATATTCATTTTCTTCTGGCAAAATTTTTAAACTAAAAATGGAAGTTTTCGATGGATGCATGGAATAAAAAGCTAATCTCTATGGCATCTCTTAAGCATGGCACCCAGATTGTATTATGATCATGAAAGACCTTTTCACACTGAACAAATATGTTGTTTCTCAGCTCAGCCACATGTCTTGGAATGTCTTGAGACTGCATGTCACTAATACATACTTTGGTAAATTCTAATCATTTTCTAACAGCTATGTGCTCTGAGTACTCTTTTTGAAGGTTAGTAACTAAAGGAGAAATTTTCACTTGGGTCTAGTAAACAGCACGCTTCAGCAAAAATATCTTTAAATGGACATAATATTTATTGTGGTTCAGACTGTATTAATCTTTCTTAAAATGAAATTATATTTATTAGGTTTTAGATAAATGCATCCTACCTGACATGGGTCAGGTAGGATTATTCTAGGGATATAAATATAGGAAGAGAGAGAAAGAGAGAGAGAATAAAATGAAAACTGGCAAAGAGCAACAAACTATTCTGACAGATATGACCTTACCAAGTTTATAAGTGTCATCATTGTCATTTACATGTTCTGCGGAAGAGATGGTCTGTTATTGTAGGAGTCCAATTCTATTCAGTGATTGAAAATCTTTTGATGGACTACTAGCAAAGAAAATTTATAGAAATAAGGAATTAACACACACTTGTGTGCAGACATGTGCACACACAGAGATATTTCAACAACACTACAAAGTGAATCTTGAAATTCAAATATTTAATTGCTATGTAGTCTACTTAAATACAAATTAAGGGCATGCAATTACCAAATATAACTCTAGCTTCAAGAAACTATCTATCCAAATGTTAAATACATACTCTCACTTTTTAATATTTTTTACACAAGCCTTTTTGTTTGAATCAAGTAATATGAGTACAAATATGGAAATAAATTATTTTTCCTTTTTGATACAAAGTAGCAATCTTGCTTTTCTCAATTACTTACTTTAGGTAATATTACACACAGGTGCATGAAAACCATTTTTCCAAGGCCTTACAAAATACATTTTGTATATGTGAGGATAAAGTTAACCCAATATATGTGTTTACTCAAAAATATTATTATTACATGGAATTTTATAATTCTGGAAGAAAGTACCAAAAATTCCATGCACTGTTTCTTAGCATTTTTTACCTGAAAGACATTTCAATGTTTTAAATCAACATTGGTCAGATAAATACTTGATTCGCTGGGAAGCAGACATTCTGATGAAGTCTATAATGATAACAGTACGTCTGTATTGTTTGCCTGAAATAGAAGTCTTTAATATGTACCTATCTAGCAAAGGTATTTGGGGATATTATGGGATATGCATCAAGTGGTCCCGTCCTACATTTATACAAGTATTCATTGAGGACTTATTATCTGCCAGACACTCTTCTAGGCAACGGGAATACATCTGTGAACAAATAACAAAAAATTCCTGTCCTCACTTGAAGATGGTAAAGTGCCAAGGCAAAGATGGGAGACAGAAAACAGTTAGGGATTGGACAAGTCAGGGGAGGGGTTTGGGGAGATCCATTTTAGAGAGTGGCCAGGCCAGACCTCCTTGAGAAGGTTATTATTGGGCAAGGACTTGAAGGTAGTGAGGGGGATAGAGGAAACAGCCAGTGCAAAATTTCTGGGATAGACACATGCCTGGCATATTCAAGGAATGATAAGGAGTGGTTCAAAGAATGAAGGAGCACGGGAAGAGGGGGAGAGGAAGACAGAGAGGAAATGGGTGCCAGATCCTATAGGAAGTTGTAGGCCACTGTATTCTGAATGGAATGGGAAGCATTGAAGAGTTTTAGAATTAGGGGTGACATGATTTCACTTACACTTTAAAAGTTTCACTCTGGCTGCTGTTTGGAGAACTGTGTGGAAGCACAAAGGCTACATAGAAGGCAATTACTCTTAATCTGGATAAAAGATAATGTAAGCTTAAAAGAGGGTAGAATCAGTAGCAAAGTAGTACGGATAGTTTGTGGGTATATTTTTTAAATTTTATTTTATTTTTAATTGACACACAATTGTACATATTCATGGGGTTCAGTGTGATGTTTGATACATACATACGTTGTGTAATGATAAAATCAGGGTATTTAGCATGTCCATCACCTCAGACATGTATTGTTTCTTTGTAGTGAGTACATTCAAAATCCTCTCTTTGAGTTGTAGATATACTTTAGTGGAACTTGCTGATGGGTTGATCAGAGGTGTTGGAGAAAAGGAGGCGTTAAGGATGATATCAAGGCTTTTGTCCTTGCACCTTGGAAAGATGTGGTTGCCATTTACTTCCATTGGGAAGCTTTGCTTTCAGTATCTACATGAGAGAAACAAGTTTAACACATAGAAAAAAGATAATTCTTTAGGGCAATTTATTAAAAATCTATTCATTCAGGCTCAACTAATTCAGAATTTTTGATGACCACCAGGATTAGACTGGCCAAAGACTTCTTTCTATTATCTATCAAGGAAAAATTTGCAAAGAATATTAATACTGCCTACAAATTTTTGAGAAGGTATACTAATCCATTTCCATTGCTTATAACAAAATACTTGGAACTGGGTAATTTATAAAGAAAATGAAATTTGTTGCTTATAGGTTCTAATGCTGGGAAGTCCAAAGTCCCTCTGGTGGTGGCAACAGTAACCCAGGGATCTCACATTACAAGATGTGGAAGCAGAGAGAGCAGAAAGAGGGGACAGACTCTCCTCCTCTTTTAAAGCCCTCAGAACCATGCCCCAGATACCATTTTTAATCCGTTCACTACTACATGGTTCTACAACACAATCATCTCTTCAAGACTCCACCTTTCAATTACCATAATAGGATTTCCCACCCTTTTAAGAGTCACAGTGGGGGCTACGTTTCTAATACATAAAACTTGGGGAACACAATTCAACCTTCACTAAGTTTTGGAGGACATAATTCAATCCACTACAGAAGGGAAGAGGAGAACATTAGATTAACTTGGAAAAGACCTCCTCCTGTTTTTTAGAAGTACCCCCTTTTAGAGGCAGATTTTGTATGAATAGAAATTCTTAAAGAAAGACTCTGGGAAACCTGAGCTTGGCAACACATATTTTTGTGTAGTTGTGAAAAGCTGCCTTGCCTGAGCCAGCCACGAAGCTAATCTTCCTCTCACAGACTCTAATACATACATGGGCAGACTAAATTATTTAAAAATATTCACTCTCTCTAGTAATCAAAGTCATGTAAATTTAATCAATAGTGAGAAACCATCTGTACTAGATTGAATTATGTCCCACCCAAAACTCATCGCTGCTTGAATCTATCCCTCATGTTTGCAAAAGCAAAAGACACTTATGTTAACAGAAACACTGAAGACTAATAAATAAAAGTGTTCCTCAAATTTCCCATCTTCTTCTACTCATTTCACTACTCTACCCAGGGCAAACTACTATTAATAGTTATTAATGTGAATTATCCCAGAATAGATTTCTATAAAATCACAAAATAATAATCATTTTGATGACATCTATGGAGTGCTTGCTCTGTGCAGAACACCTAGGTATGTGCTTTACCCAGACTATCTCATCAATGCTCATAAACACACTGTGAGATACAGACCATTAATATCCCCATTTTACCAGTGAAGACACTGAAATTAGAAAAGTTGAATAACTTCTTCCAGGGCATGAAACTAATAACTGGTGAAAGCAAGATTCAAGCCAAAGAATGGCTCCAACCTCCGACATTTCCACATCATAATATAACTACCAAATATGATTGAATTATACAAGGGTACTTCAAAAAGTTTGTGGAAAAATAGAATTAAAAGATAACATGGATCTTCCTATGCACTTTTTGAAGTATCCTCATGTATAATAAATACAATAATGAAATACGTTTAAACATATATTACTTTAGTTACATAGATGAGATCATGTTATATATATTTTGCTGTGACTCATAAATATTAAGAGATGGGCTAAGAAAGTGCCAAGTATGGCACTTGACATATAGTTGTGATTAGTCTCCCTTCTAATGAAGCTCAATGAGGCATTTGACCTGGAGTTATTTCTATTCACAACAGCACCTGTCACATAAACATTATGTGACAATAAACATTTATTTCAGCTTCATTTCAATTTTTAGACAGTCTTCAATTTAGGTTTAAAGAGCAACATTTTTCCTTCCCACTTCTGTGGAACAAAGTTATTGATTTTGTTTGTACACATTTCCTTTAAAAAGAATAATAAATTATTCCAGGATCTCATGTCTTGTTCTGAGTTTTAGCCTTGAAGCCAATTTACACAAAATATTACATGATAAATAACTTAATCATAATATCAAAAAATAAGAACTGAAGCCATAGTAATACACTTTTGATACACATTTTTTTTGCAAAAAAAAAATACTAAAATGAAAACATAAAACTAAATGCCTATATATTTGTCAGGCTTTATTTTATAAAAAGAAGGGATAGATGAAGAACAGATGCAAAAATTAGAAGTGAATCTATCTGTTAGTTAAAATACAGGAATGGCTTATATTTTTTAATACACAAATAATTTGTAACTTTGCACAAAATAAAATATTAGCTGGTGAGCATGCTATTATATTGCATGTTTTTCTTTACAAATTTTGGCTAAAACACATTTTTACATAGGAAAGTTTATTTAAATTAGGTAAAACTGACCTGATCACAGTTACAGTAGATAGGCACTTACTTGCCATTTTGATCCATTTCTCATAGAACCCAAAGAGGTTTCTAGAAGACCGTATTTCTATTCCATTTTCAGGAGATGACTTTAAATAGTGGCCACTGCTATAACTAGGGAGCAATCAAATATTCAAAAAGGGTGATTTCCTTTAAGTAGATCCAGTAATCTTAAATTTATTCACATGTATTATAGGGAATCCATCTGTCTCAAAATGTGGTTCACAGACAACCTAGGACAACAGACAGAATAAGCACCTGCAGTGGTTGTTAAAAGATGTCATTTCACGGGCAGATGCAGAACATATAGAGTGTGACATGGGAATTTGCATTTTTAATGAGCATTCCACTTGAAGCTCATGTTCCTGAAATTTCTAAAACCATAGATTCAAATTTTACAGTAGAATAATGTTACTAAAAGCACCAAAATGCATTGAAAAAAAGTATAAAAATTAAGCCAAAAATCTCCTGGTTTTTAATGCAAAAATAATAGAAATATGACTTTTGCCAGGAATCTTCCTTTGTGAATGAATGACTTCATTTAGATGCCTTTGTGTATGGATATAAAAGGGCGTTAATGTACATTTTGATGCAACATGTCACAACTCCTCATGTCTGGATAACTTTGCCAGCAATAACAAGTATAGCCTTCCTTTAAGAAATTAAATGTTAGATTTTTCACACTTAGTTTGGTTTCCATAACAGGCATCTCCTTTGCACGAATTATCAAGTATTCACTGGTTTGTGTTTGCCTCTATGATGAGAAATTGCAGTTTTTGCCTCTCTTACTATAGAATGTGTTAAATGAAGTCCAATTTTTTTAAGAAACAGTATATGGAGTGATTTTGAACTGAGGCTATAAGCAGGAAAGGAGCCCAAATTGAATCAGAACTGAAATTATACTTTGATTTAGTTATAGCACTCTCCCCAGAAAAAAAAAATGTTACACAAATGGTGGGAAAGAATCTTTCCAACTTAAATAGGAAATAACAAAATTTTAGTTTTGTGGCATATGGGTCCACTAAAGAGGATGGGGGGCAGGTGAACTACATTAAATTACAATATTAATTGAGAACACACCAAACACTGTGCTGGATGATAAGGCATGATCTCTGCTCTGTAGGAGTCAGCAGTCTGTATGTAAAGGAAAGGCATGAAACAACACAGACAGCGAGAAATACTATAAGAAGGCATGTGTAAAATGTTGGGGATTTCAGAGAAAAGTAAGATTATTTTCTAACAAAGAAAAGGATCATGAAAGTCTTCAAGTAAAGTTGAAATTTACTTTCAATCATTAGAAAAGGGAGAGAGAACTCCATGTGGAGGGTTTTGACAACCTCTTCTATCTCTCCTAACATTTTAGGCTGTGCTATAGCCTCCTTGGTGGAAGAAAAGGGCCAGCAAATAGAAAATTGCCATATTTTAAAATCTATACCAGGGGAATAAATTCTACTATTGCCCAATCTGAGGCCTCTTCCCATGTAGCAATAGGCAGTAAGTGGAAGAGGTAAGGAAAAGTGGATATAAAATCTAGATTTTTGCCCTGTCAGTGGGAGGACACCATAAGGTCTACAGAAAAATCAATCAGCTAATAGGCTCAGTAAAATCGGTATTATAAGCAAACACAATCATT
The DNA here is from genome assembly GCF_027409185.1 of Cynocephalus volans. Taxonomy (NCBI): domain Eukaryota; kingdom Metazoa; phylum Chordata; class Mammalia; order Dermoptera; family Cynocephalidae; genus Cynocephalus; species Cynocephalus volans. The sequence continues at coordinate 65,512,462 of NC_084475.1, forward strand.
CTTCTGTGAGTTCTTTCTTTGACTAATACAGAATCTTTTCCTAAAGGTCTCTCATACGTTACCCAAAGGCAGGGCTAGTTACAACATGTGCTTCTAAATTTACCTCACACATTTAGCTCACTATTAAAAAAAAAAAAAAAAAAAAAAAAAAAAACAATAAAAAAACTCTGCCCAGAAGCGGGCAAGAAATAGAGCACACCCAGGAGCCAAGGGCAGCATCCCCTGCCCAGAAGCAGGCAAGGAGCACACCGGAAACAACACTTCCATGTTGGTGGCCCATGACAGCCACTGCTACAGCCGTGGCTGCTGCAAAAGCGGCTTAATGCCATAGCAGTAGCCAAAGCTACTGTGCAAATGGCCCACCAGACACGTGACTGCAGTCACAGAAGGAAAGTCACCAGCAGAGAATGGAAAAAGAAGAGGACATCTCTCTCCTCAAAACCCACTGCAGCATAATAGAAGAAGCAACTGTTCTACCATGCCCTTGCTTTATTTCTGATTTTAGTAATTTCTGTCTTCTTTTTTTCTTGGTGAGTCTAGATAAAGGTTTGCAAATTTAAAAAAAATCTTTTTAAAGAAACAACTTTTGGTTTTGTTGATTTCTCTACTGTTTTTTTTAAAATTCCCTATTCATATATTGCTATTGTAATTTTTGTTATTTCCTACTTATATTTGCTTTTGGTTTAATTTGCTCTTCGTTTTCCATTTTCTTAAGGTAGAAGTTTACATTACGGATTTTACATTACACCTTATTTTTAATATAGGTGTTTACAACTATAAATTTTCCTCTAAACCCTGCATGAGCCCTGCATCCTATAAATTCTGATATGTTGTGCTTTGATTTTTGTCTCAAAGTGCTAATTTCCCTGTAATTTTTCTCTTTACCCATTGTTTATTTAGGAGAGTGCTGTTTAATTTCCACACATTTGTCAATTTTCTAAATTTCCTTTTGTTGTTTTGGTCAGAGAACATGTTTTCTATGATCTTAGTCTTTTTAATTGTAGTGGGACTTGTTTTGTGGCCAAAAATAAAATAAAATAAAATGCCAAAAAAAAATTAAAATATCCAAACAAATATCAGTTAGAAGGCAAAATGGAAAAGACTTTTCAATATACATGGAAAAATACTAAAAAATAAAATATTTGTTTATAAACTTATCAAAATATATTCAAAACCTAAATGAGAAAAATGTTTAAAGAGTCCCAAAAGACACAGAAGTAGTCTTGAACAAATAGATATTCACTCCATGTTCTTGGATATGTCATCATAAATACATCAATTTTTCTTTAGAAATTAATATAAGTAATATATAAATTTATAAATGTATAAATTTAATGCCAAAAAAAGAAAAGATAGCTACTTAATTTAAAATGATGTAAGGAATACTGTACCTCAACACACACATGCATACTGATATTTGATTTTTTTTGTCCATGCATTCATGTGTGCTCATTGGTAAAATTGTAGAAAATACTAAAAATGTTGAAAACATTAAAAATAAAAATCACTTAGGCATAATTACTGTTAAAATGTTAATGTGATACTGTGATTTATTCTAATTATTTTTTTAAATATCAGAATGTAGGCTTTTTTTAGTTTTGTTTTAAAACATTGGGATCATGTACTATTTGATGTCTTGACTTTTCTTTAAACTTAACATATGCCATGAGCTCTTCCAATGTCATTGACTGTTCTTTGAAATTCTGATTTTCAATGTTGCTATTCCACCGTCTGCTATCCACTGTATTTTGATTCTTTTTGAGTAAATTAACATTTGAAATTATATACTCATTGAAGTATATTGACTGTTTTCACATGTTCAACATCAGTTTAACTCTAGTGGTAATCATTTAAGTTTTTCAGGAGCTGTAGCACATTCAGTGAACTTACAGTCATGTACTCTGTTGTTTTTAAATACTGGAGTATAAGTTTTACTGTAAAAAAATAAAATAAAATAAATCTTTTTAAAAAGGAACCTGTAAATTGTCCCTCTCACTAGACATATTTGTGCAGGTCGATTTAAATTGTATTATCTGCACTATTTAGGCCAACTCCTACTGGGTCCGTGGCCCATCAAACTCCCTTGGTAATTTCAATGTAAACGTTCCTCAGTTTCCTCCTCCCTAATTTGTCTTATTTTCTACAGTGTTTTCCGACCTGTACATTATCTCCTTAAAGCTAAGTAAGAGATATAAAACTGTTTGTTAACAGCCATGAAACTTTAGCAGCATACAACCATACACACTTATTTAGCTCATGCATCTGTGGGTCAAAGAAGTATTTGGCTGATCTAGGCTGGGTTCAGCTGAGTAGCTTCAAAGATTTTAGCTAAACTTCCTCACGCACTCTCATCCTCGTCGTGGGACCAACAGGCTAACCAGGGCTTGTATTACTCACGGGATGGCAGAGGTACATGGGAGCCAACTGAAACACTCTAGCTTTCTTAAGGGTAAGGCTTGAAACTGGCACACTGGCACGTCTAGCCCATTCTGTTATCAGAAGCAAATCACAAGGCCAAATCCACATTTAAGGATCCAGGCTACATACACTGCCCCTTTACTGGGAGGGGCTATAAAGTCCAATTGCAAAGCGCACAGATACACCCTAAACATGCATTAGGCATTTCACCTGTACACTCCTTTAACACACAATTCTAACTGCTAACCAAATAGTTATCACAACAGGATATAGTGATCTGATAATTTGCTTGTTTCCCCCAAAAGATAATGACCTTCTTTGGGACAAGAACCCTGCTATATTCAACATCCCATATCTCCAGAACCTCAAATAAAGTCTGACATGCAGACACTAGCATTTTCTGACAGACAGATGGGAGGGAGGGAAGCAGAGAGGGAGAAAGATAAACCATGTCAAACACAAGATGTAATTGCTGTTAAGCTACAACCCTAAAGATATAACATGATTCTATTTTCCAAGTTTTTTAGGTTAGGTACCACTTCTTTTTCCCACTTTCCAAGAGTATCTGGAAACAAGTTCTTAATAATACCTGCAGTGATCAGAGCTGAACAAAATATATACTGAAGGTTATTTTTCATTAATTTCCTCCATTTTAAAATTGGATTAAAATACTCCCTTCCAATAAAATATTGGAAGGAGTAATATCCATCATTGCCAGTGTTATTGGATATGTGGTATGGCAAAGAAGCAACACTCACTTTATCACTTGACAGGTATAAGAAATCATATATTTTCAAGGGCTACTAATATAATGAGGTTTAGTATATTCAAAGGTCAGGATTTATTGAAAGTAGAACATTTAGGATTAAGAAATGTGAATTTCTTTTTTTAAAAATTGAAACAATCAATTACACATATTTGTGGGGTACAGAGTTGACTTTCAGTATTTGTGTACAATATATGATGATCAAATCAAAATAATTAGCATGTCCATCATTATAAAACATACTCATTCATTGGTTCCATTAAAGAAATGTGGCTTCCTTTACAGGTCAGGGTATTTGCGTAAGCTTCTTAAAATTAAACCTTCTTAAGGCTTCTTCAAACTTCAATTGATTTTATGTGTACAGATTATATACGTACAGATTTGTATTTGTAGGGGGGTCCTTTTTCAATTCAAAGTGTTCAAGTTACATAATAGCAGTAGTGATCACTAGATAATCAATACATAAGTTTGAGTACTTACAGTGTGCCTGGCAAAGTGTTAGGGAATTTACATACATTATTTTTAATCCTTAAAATAATCCATTGAGAAAGCATCTTTTGCCCCTCTTAACAGAAAATGAAACAGAGGCTTAGAGAATTTATGACATGCTCAAACCAAACAAATAATTGTCAAAGCCAGAATTTAAACACAGATCAATATGATTCTAAAGTTTGGGGGTTCCATATCTCAGCTACAGTGAGTAATACTTCAGTGTACATGGGAATGCAAATATCTCTTTAAGAGCCTGATTTCAATTTGCTGACTCACGTGGTAGTTCTCTTTTTAATTTTTTGAGGAACCCCTATACTGTTTTCCATAATGGCTGTACTAATTTACATTCCTACCAACAAGGGTTCCTTTTTTTCCGCATTCTTGCCAACACTTGTCTTTTGACTTGTTGATAGTAGCCATCCTAACTGGCGTGAGGTGATAACTCATTATGGCTTTAATTTGCATTTTTCTGATGATTAGTTATGTTAAGCATCTTTTCACATACCTGTTGGGAATTTTTGTGTCTTCTTTGAAGAAACATCTGTTCAGGCCCTCTATTCATTTTTAAATCGGGTTATTTTTATTTGCCATTGAGTTGTAGGAGTTCATTATATATTTTTGATATTAAACTTCTGTCAAATGTATGGTTTGCAATTATTTTCTCCCATTTTGTAGATGGCCTTTTCATTTTGTTGATTGTTTTTGTTCTTGTTTTTTTGCTGTGCAGAAACTTTTTAGTTTGATATAATCACACTTGTCTTTTTTTTTGCTTTTGTTGCCTGTGCTTTTGATGTTATACCCAAGAAATCATTGCCAAGGCCAGTGTCAAGAAGCTCTTTCCTTACGTTTTCTTCTAGAAGTTTTACGGTTTCATGTCTTACATTAGACTATATGTACTTCAGACAATATCTCAGGATCTCAGGGCACATGCATTAATTTTTAAAACTCCATATGTTTGTTAGGAAAATAAGACAAGACTTAATGGGAAGAAACAGAGCTGGAATACATGATTTTATTTTAAATTGCAGGCAAAGAAACCAAATGGTTCATGACTTTCATTCATATTCAATTCCCAGAATTCCAGATATAAAATATTCCTTTTTCATTTTCTCTCATTATCTGTCCCCTTCCTTCCTTCTTTCATTTTAATTTTCCTTTTGGAGGAGAAAGGAAGAGCAATCATTTGATGTTTTTAAGTTAATTTTTTTAACCAGACAACATTTTAACAACATGCACGAAGTTTCAAATAAATGCTTAAAATAATCACACATAATCACTTTTTTCCTCTCCCAACCCCTATTAAAGGGGAGGAGAAAATGAGATGACACAGGTAGATTGAAATAAACACCAAATAATTATCTCTGTAATGAATTTTTAAAGTGCATAGAAAGGACAGTGCAAGTCAATGAATACGTCTTAGCAGCACATTAGAAAGGCATTTAAAACTGAACTATGATCTTTAGACACTATTGCTTCAGAATTGCAAATAGCAAGATCAAAAACCTAGGGTAGGAAATAGCATTAAATTGGAATAAAGAGAAAGATTGGCACTATGTTTTTGTTTGTTTTTATCTGAATAAGGGCTGCCCTAGTAAACATTTAATTTGTGTTAACATACACATTGGATTCAAAAGAAGATTAATTACCATGTAATCAATGGTATTACAAATGCCTTAGTTTAATATTCAGGAATCCACACATAAAATTCAAGTTAGAAAGGACCCAGACAGGAAATCTGAGTGGCAGAGCAGTCAGTGACTAGACATAGGTCACTTTGCTATGTAGTGACATAGACCACATTAGACACCATTTAGACAAAGAATAAATTTAAGCAGCAGAAAATAAGCCCATGATTTTTTGACATGTGTTACTTTAATGCTAAATATAAATTTTTAAGGCATATATTATTAAGCCAAAAAATTTTGTATTTCTCCAAAAGGACAGAGTATGCCACAAAGATAGAATTCTAACTATGTCTGTCTGACTTAATGCTTCTGTATCTTTTCAAGGTCATCACTCTTTTGGAATTTTAGTCTCATCTTCTATAGGGTTTAGGGTCTCCTAAATGCCAGGTGCTAGTCACCACTAAAAAGTCCAAAACAGAAGTGAATATGTTATAGTTTCTGTTGTTGCAGGAGGCAGCTGGAAATCATGAACCATGAAATACTAGACTATCCTCAAAATATACTGGCTGAAAATGAAACACGGGGCCCAGAGATGAACTTTGGTGAGCTGGCCTCGGTTTAATGCTAAAAGCTCCACCCAACAAAGAGCCAGGACTTCCCCAACCTACCTGTCGCTGTTTTAAGTTATGGGTCAACTATGACAGGAAAGTCTCAATTCACACCTGTGGACTACTTCCTGAAGTCCGGATGTTGTGATAACTTCCTGAAGTCCTGCCATTACCCAAAGGTTACATTCCCTCCTGGACCCAAATGCAAATTGTCCTCAGAATTGACCAATGAACAATGTCCCATAGTCAACCAATTCAGATTGAACAAGCTTGTATCCTTCATTTACATAAGAAGAACTCAATGAGAACTCAACCCCTTTACTGTGTTTGGGGAGACACTACTTTGGGAGTAATCCCCAATGTTCGTCTTACTTGTTATAAGTAACAAAGCCCTTTCTTCCTACCCTGGTCTTGAATGAGTGGTTGGATTTTGCACTCTCTGAGAGACAGACCCCCATAGTCTGGTAACATTAGCAACTCCTCCTAAGTGGTTATCTTCTGTAAATTTGATCGATAAAGTCTGAATTTCTTTATCCAAGATCTTGTGGATATTGCATACATGAAGTTCTGATCCAAGTATGTAGAATCATTGCTGGTCATACTATTGCACCTGGTTACCTGATATGCTAACCTATACCCACTAATAAAAAGAAGCATAATTACCATTATTCTTCTTGAATATAAGATTAAAAATGCACTGGAACTCAAGATACAGAAAAGATTCTTAAATAGGTGTGTCGTATAAATAAGGATGAACACAGTAAGACATGAAGAAATGCACTATTTCAATGTAGAACATGGGCTGTATAGATATCACTCACCTGATTCAAAGGGTAACTTTTCCCTTTACAAGTAGATAATAAATCTATGGTGGAAATTCCCCAAACATGAAAACACTCAAAGATATTCATGTATACCCCACAACTCTGTGTAGAAGTTGATATTATTCCCAGTTAATAGAAAATGAGGATCAGTGAGGTTGGTTAGGTTGCTCAAGCCATAATCTAATACAATAGAGAACAGGGATTCTTGAAACTAAAGCCTGTGTTCTCAATAACACAAACTGCCTCTCAGCCAAAAACTTCAGTTGTCCAGTTACAGGTTCCTTTTGATCACATATGCTGTATTCAGATATGAAAATGTAAATTCAATATAGCCACACCAAAATGGGAAAATTGATTCTTATGCTCAAATTGAAATATCACAGAAGAAAAACAGAAATCAATATTATCATATCCTTGGAGATGCCTTTCTTTAATCTCCAAATTGGATTAAGTAGCCTTCATCCATTTATTCCTTTATCACAGTATTTACCTCTTTACACTGAGATTATCTGATATTTTGCCTTTCTCATTTTACCAAATTTTAGGAAGCTATAGACTAATGTATTTAGGATCTTATTCACCTAGAGTGGTTTCTAGCATATGGGCATCACTACATAAATGCTTCTTGACTAAACTAGTTAAATTATCACCTTGGGGTCTGCAGTTTTAGGAATTTTTAGCATATTGGTTCCATGACAAGCTGGAGAACATGTGACATATCATCCATCTAGCAGAGTGGTAGCCATCTATCCATTGGTGGCAGTGGTGGCAGTGGTCATGTCTCTACTGACACTCTTCAAAAAAAAAAAAGGCAAGAGAAATTAGGGAACAGAAGTTGTCATGCATCCTAAGGCCCCTTCTACCACACACAAAAGGGTCTTTCTGCACTACTTGGACAATGGAGAATGGGTACCATGCGCCTGCGGTCATCAAAGTGTATCTCACATAATCTCTGCGAAGGCTTTCTAAAGCTAAAGAAGATACAGAGCCTCAAGGCTCACCGTCACATCCCAGACAGATGTGAAATATAACTACCAGCCTCCTGAAATAAGTTCATCAGCTCAGAAAAGAACAAATGAGACTTGACAACATTCTTGTCAAGAGAATTGATAGGAAAGGCCAGGGCTTTGCCACATGAGTACACACTGATTGTTGCTCAGGGCTTAGAGAATGATGAGCAAGCAGAGGCTCTTTGCTGGGAATGTTAGCCATGAACACTCAGACAAAGAAAAAAGGGTGATTAGAGAGGAAAAGCTGAGCACACTTGGATGCCATTGTATCTCAGAACAAACTTACTTTTTCTCTCTGATTTTTTGAAGCTGATCTAATAGAAAGAAGAAGAAAAGGAAAGGAAAAACCTGCACATTTTTTTCCTTTCATTTGTGATAATGTTTCAATGCTAAAGATAAAATGTGATGAAAATGCCAAAGAAAAGAACTGTGGAATCTATAGCATTCATTGTGTTTATATAGAGATTATGCTTCTGGTTGTTAACAGCCTCCAGAAGGTAAGCAAGTGCTATATCTACGCATTTAAAATAGAGGAGAGCAGGCACTGTTCCCATTTTTTAGTATAGCAAAATGATTTGGGGGCTGAATATAACTTCCTTTTCCATATAATAAAAACTGTGCAAGAAGTTACTCTCCAACTAAGTTTCTTTACTTTCTTCTCCTTCCTATCTAAAAAGACTTCATAACAAAAAACCACAGGCAAGCATTTTTGTTATTTTACTGCAAGATTTCAATCTAAAACTCTAATGTAATTAGAATCTTAGAAAAGATTAGCAGAGATACATTTCTCACTCTTGTCTCTATTTGCTCTGATTATGGTTAACCCCAAATTCTATCTCTTCTCCACCCTCACTGCACACATGTGCACATACTAGAACACATATACACGTTATTTCAGGCCTGAGTATAAGTTTATGCTCAGTGCACTCAGAGCAAAACATAATGTGCTCCATTTCACAGGGCTGCAAATAAACCAAGTTGAGAAACATGGAGAAAATGCAGATATGAATAAATCATTCCAAATGACTTCATTTATAATATTTCCAATATTATTGCATCAAGAATGCACCAACTGTATTGTTTAAATGAATTTGGCATAGTTATGCAACAGGCTACTATTGAGGCCATTAATAACAGTGTTTTAGAAGAATATAATAATAACTTTCAAAGATGTCCATGATATATTGTTGGCAGAATAAAGCAGACTACAAAACAATATCTACAGTTTTATTCCCAGTTTTGAAATTAAAAAATATGATTATTTCACTACTAATTGTATCTGCATCTATTAGCAAAAAAAAAAAAAAAAAATGAAACAGTTTAACCTGGAGCTCTATGTATGTATTTTTTAAAAAGTTTAAAAGGAAGGTATCCACAAAAATGTTAAGTGTTTTTTCTGTGCGTAATGGAATTTTCTTCTAGTAAATGTAGTTTATTTAGTAAACTGAGAAAGTGAGTAGGTCAAGTAACAAACAGTAAATTCAGATTAGCTATATTTTTTCCAAAATCAGTGAGTTATTTTTGAAAAATAACTTCACAACAAATAAGCTATCATTGGATATTTTTTAAATTGAGCTATGTTTTTATTACTCAATAGAAGCTTCTTACTAATTTCATCTGATTCCAACAGTAAAGTAATAAAAATACATAACCTAGCCAAAGTCTTATTAATCACCATCATCACCATCAACAAAATTGTTAAAATAGACTACTCGAAAGGCAGAACTTTCTGTAATTTGGAGCAATGAGAAATAGGAAGGGAAATAAAAATCAGTAAAAAATTCATCCCCCTACAACCTATTTTTCATGTTTCTGCTTCTCTGTAGATATTTTTAATGAAACATTTCAAAGCTACATAAAATACAGCATGCAATGGTAAATAATTTATGGCTCATAATGTTTCTACTTTTGTCTTCTTCTGTGGGCAGGTCGAATTCTCATCTAATATGCTTTTCGATGACAATCATTGTCCACCCTGGAAAGACTAGAAATGGTTGATATAGCTGGAGAGAAACATTATCTGACACCTAGTTCTTTCCTTCAGTAAACTGGAGTCTGAATTTAAGTTAGTATTCATGCTTCTTTGGCATTTAGAGGGCACTAAAAGCCAACAATTTAATAATGATAAATCATCAAAATAACAAGAATAATCAAAGCTGCCAAATATTGAGACTTTACTCTGAGCTCTTTATTATGCATATACAATGGTACTTCAAAATGTCCATGGAAAAATAGAATTAAAAGATGTTATGAATTTTTCATGAACTTTTTGAAGTATCCTTATGTACAAATATGTGTGTGTGTGTATATATAACCTTCATAATAATTCTGATGTATTTTTATCCCGTAGTAAAGATTTTAAAAAAACAAAATCATGAAGCTAAGACTTGATCCAATTTACACAAGATCAACCGGCAACCCAGCAGCAGAAACTGACTCAAGCATAGGTTTGCCTGATAGAATCTGTGCACTACACATTGATTTGTTATTTCACCTCTGGCTAGCTTTTTGGAAACAGAGACCTGGTCAGTCACTATTTCTCCAAAGTGTCCTTTAAGTTTAATTAATAATTCTCCCTTAATATGAAGATGAAATTACACAGAAGATGTGATTGGATGCACATTCAAATTGAAATAAATGGGCCTAAAACTACAAATAAACTTGAGGTGGCCATAATGATCATCAACTAATTTTGCTGGTGTTGGCCCATCATAATTAGGTTCAAAGCAAGTGCAACAGTCCTGCCTTGATATTGGAATACATGCCACAAGAAGGTATTAGATGAAAGCATTATAATTAGCAATTTAAATAGTGTATCTCTGTGAACATTTGCATTTTAAGGTAGATGAAATATATTTTCACGTGTTTATACTTTGAGTGAAGACATGGAGAAAAAAAGAAAGATGAGACAGGAAAAGAAAAATAGGCAGATCCATATATTATTGTTTCCCTCTCTTTACAGCAGCCAATTCATTAATTTAAAGTTTCTGAGATGTGATCAGTTTTGTTTTGGCTTTTTTATTAAATTCAGATTGTCAAAAGTGCAAAATAAATCAACACTGATGTAACAAAACAAGTCAGAAAATGAGAAAAAATGACGTCTTTCAAGATCAACTGTTTCACAGAGAACAGAACAAGCTGGCAGCCTGCAGAAGATCATACATTAACTAGCATAAGGAAAAAAAAAAATTCTGACAGTCAATGCATATCAGAGTTAGGAGGCAAAAGAATCAGTTCTCCCTGGGGACTGATATGTTATGATATCTCTGTAGGTAGGAATTTCTTAACCATATCCATATCTACCATAGTACACATTTTGTGTGTCTCTCTTAGAATAGAATCCACAGCCATAACATGTCACATAGAAGATTACGAATAAGAATTTGAGATATCCAGAAAATCTGAAAGAGCAATTTATTTTTGTTCATTTATGTATACTTTGCAAAATGATTTAACAGTGGGCATTATGGAAAATTGCTTAGAAACTAGAGAAAACTTAACAAAAATTATCACTTACATGATGTTTATTCAAAAGTTTATTCATTTATTTCTTCCCTGCCATACGTATCTTCTTTCCATTTGTTCTTTTTTGTTTATTCAAAATATCTGTACCAATCATCTACTGTATATTAAATATTTTGATAGGAATTAAAGCACTAAAGATGCAATGATAAGCTAAGATTTTACCTCTAAGGCACTCAGTTAGTAAAATTTTGAGGGAAAACATTGATTAATCTTGTAAGACTAAGGTTTCTCAGAAATTTGGTGTCAATACCTACTGAAGGAGAGTCAAGAAGAAATAGCAAAGCATAAAATGGGAAGCAGAGAACATTGGAACAGGAGGAAAGGAAAGAAAACAATAAGGAATGAGAAACAGCACTAGGGAAAGACAGGAGGAGCCTAACACAGATGGGACCGATTAAGGGAAGGATCAGGTAAGGAGAACTAAAATGGGGACACAAGAATAGACATCACTGAGAGACAGAGGAAAGAGATAAAATGAGACAAAAAGGAAAAGAGAGAGAGAGGGAGAGATGGAGCAAGAGAGGGAAAGTGAAAAAGACTGAGTGAGGAAATAAAAGAGGCATGAGAAATGTGGCAGAATAAATAAGGGAGAAAGAAGAGTGTGAAATAAAGGAAAAACTGAAGAAAAGAGAATACTGATTGAGCATGAGAAATTATGAGACAAAAAAGATCCTAACAAAATGTTAAACTAGCAAAATTATTGGTTCTGATCCACAAGGTAAACTCCAGAGAAATACACAGGGAAACCCAATTTAGGAAAAAATAATAAAAGGCTTTGCAGGATGCAAGAGGTGAGTTAGAGGAATGGGATAGTTGTTTTAACTGATTTATCTGAAGTAAGGACTCTGGGTTGGGGCAAATGCAGCCCAGCATAGCTATGGAAGGATAAAACAGGGGTTATTGGTGTTCTTTCTTGCTTCTCCCTCACCACTGCCTTGTGATAAGTAGTACTTTTTTCCACAACAGCAATTCAATTCTATGGTACAAATGTCAGCAGGAGAAAAACCAAAGAGAATTCCTAGCCTTATATTATTTAGGAATTGAGAAAGAGACACCTGGTCAAGGGAAGTTGCTTCTCCTCCCTGTCCTATTCAAAACTGAAGGCTGAGAATTCCAACCCAAAAATATTTCCCTCTAATTCTGCTTCTGTTTGACAGGCTAGAGATGGAGCCCTCGCCCAAGGAGTAGTTCTTTAAGCAAGAGGTGATGAAGGTGGTTTTCCAGATCAAATGAAGGTGCTCCTTTGATGCCCTCACCCAAATTCATCTTGCTGAAAAATGGGCTTCCAGCTTTCCACACACATATTGCCTACCAAAGTGCACAATGAGCCTTGGAAGAAAATGGGCTCCCAGATCTAAAAGCTAAGACATTTGAGGAAACAGCTATTTTGAAATAAAAGCCATAAACGGTGTTAGAGATTATATCTAAGGCTGAAATTAGCACAGGTGCACCGAAGTCTAAAACAGGCTTAATAAGCATACTAAAAACAATTTTTAAAAGATATTAGAATTATGAAAGAAAGAGGAATAATAAAATATATTTTTAAAAGAACCAGGTAGAAGTTCTTGGTATGAAAAAATATTGTCAAGACAAGTAATAAGATAGAAAGGATAAATAGTGAAATGCTTCAAAGGAGGAACAAATTAGCAATTTTGAGGTAAAGTTGTAAAACTCTCCAACAAAGAGAAAAATGAAAGAAAAATAAATAGTTAATATAAAAATAAGGGTAAAAAGAAGGAAAACAGAACAAAAGGGCAAGAATTCAAAAGATTTGCAGAAAGAAAGAACATAAAAGTGAAGAGAAGGAAATATTTTTTTAAAAATTTCCTATAATTAAAAAAAAGGATTAAAAACAGATTTAATGGGTCCATAGAGTACCAAGTTATCAAAAAAATCTCACACATAAAGCATAGAAAAAAATTTTTATTAAATTTTCAAATTTATTATTAGTATATTCATTCTTACAAATCATGGTATTTTTTTATGCCCTTTACCCCACCTATCACTTCCCCAACCCCCTCTCTCCTTCCCTCCCATCTCCAGTGTCCTTAGGTTTGTTCTCTCTTTCTGAAAGTTCAACATATTGTTGTGGTCTTTTTCTTTCTTTTTCTTTTTCTTTCTTTCTTTCTTTCTTTCTTTCTTTCTTTCTTTCTTTCTTTCTTTCTTTCTTTCTTTCTTTCTTTCTTTCCTTCCTTCCTTCCTTCCTTCCTTCCTTCCTTCATTCCTTCTTTCTTTCCTCCTTCCCTGCCTCCCCACTCTCTCCCTCCTTCCTTCCTAGCAGCCAGTTATGATTGAGAACATGTGCTATTTCTGTTTCTTTGTCTGGCTTATTTCACTTAACATAATTTTCTCCAGACTCATTCATGTTGTTTCAGATGGCAGAATTTCATTCTTTTCTATGGCTGAGTAGTATTTCATTGTGTATATATAACACATTTTTTTTTTATCCAGTCACCCATTGATGGACACACGTCCATCTATTTAAATAGAGCTGCAATGAATATGAGAGAGCAGGTGTATCCCTTTGACATGATTATTTCCATTCCTTTGGATTTATACCCAATAGTGGGATTGCTGAATCATATAGTAGCTCTATCTATAGTTGTTTGAGAAACTTCCATACTGTTTTCCATAATGGCTAATTTATAGTCCTACCAACAGCATAGAAAAGTTCCTCTTTCCCCACCTCCAGGACCAGGCAAACACTTTATGAATAAGACTTCAAAAGCACAAGCAACAAAAGAAAAAATAAATAAGTGGGATTATATCAAACTAAAAAGCTTCTGCACAGCAAAGGAAACAATCAACAGAACAGAAAGACAACCTACAGAATGGGAGAAAATATTTGCCAACTATACATTTGACAAGGGATTAATATCCAGAATATACAAAGAACTCAAAGAACTACACAGTAAAAAATACAAATAATCCAATTAAGAAATGGGCAAAGGACATGAATAGACATTTTTCAAAGGAAGTCAAACAAACGCCCAACAGATACATGAAAAAATGCTTGGCATCACTAGTCATCAGAGAAATGCGAATCAAAACCACATTAAGATAACATCTGACACCAGTTAGATTCACCATTATTAAAAAGATTGAGAGTATAGAAAATTTAAGACTATTAATGATGAAATTTAGAATTACCTTAATAATTTCTACAATGAAAGAGTAGAGCACATAGGAAGGAATCAGAACACTGGATGCAAGAAGAAAACAGGGTAATATTTTCAAAATATTGAAAATAAAGAACTTTGAACTGAGAATTTTATATCTGGCCAAACTATCATTTAAAACAGGATACTGAAAAAAAAATTCTCATCCATATGAGGCTTCAAAATTTCACCACATAAAGGCCCACTTGTAAAACAGTCTTGGATACAGTATTTGAGAAAGAGAAAAAATAAGTACTCATAGCAATGCTGCAGGAAATATGTGAAGTAAAAGTGAATAAACATCTATGGTAGTGTTTTGTTGTGGTCTTTTAATAGTAGTTAAGGAAAAGAAAAAAAATAGAAGAGATAGCTATAAAAACCCCAAATTAAAAGACAAGTACCAGCACAGCATGCCTGCGAGGCCCAAACAGGAGCCAAGGGCAGCAGCCCTCTCTGCCTGGAAGCAGGCAAGCAGCAGAGCACACCTGGGGACCTAGACAGGAACCAAGGGCAGCAGCCCTCACCCCAAATCAGGCAAGGAGCGTGATGAAAACACCACTTCCATGTGGGTGGCCTACCACAGCCACTGCCACAGCTATGGCTGCCACAAAAGCAGCTTGAGAGCACAGCAGTAGCCACAGCCACCATGCAGACAGCCTGCCAGATACTCAATTGCATTGACCCAAGGAGTGTCAGCAGCAAAGACCAGAAAAAGAAGAGGATGTTTCTCTACTCAAAGCCCTCTCCAGAGTAATAGAAGAAGCCACTACGCTACCAGATGACCAGACATCAATATAGAGACACTAGAAATATAAAAACCCAAGAAATTATGAGACCACCAAAAGAATACAGTAATTCTCAAATACCAGATCTCTATAGAGAAGGAAGCCTTTGAAATGACTAAAAAGAAATTCCAAGCAACAATCTTAAGTAAACTCACTGAGATAATGAGAATACTCAGTTTGACAACATAAGGAAACAAGAAAAGAAATCCAGGATATGAAGGAGGAAATTTACAAAATGATTAATACCTAAAAAAAGAATGTAGCAGAATTCATAGACTGAAAGATTCACTCAATGAAATAAAAAACACAACTTAGAGCTTAAGCAGCAGGCTAGACCATGGAGAAAACAGAATTTCTGATTTTGAAGATAGTCTTTTTTGAAATAACCCAGTTGACCAAAAAAAAAAAAAAAAAGGAAAAAATAATTTTTAAAAATGAAGAAAATCTAAGAGAGCTAGCAGATAACCTTATGTGCACAAACATTCAGTCATGGGTGTTCCAGAAGGGAAGGAGAAAGGAAAAGGAATGGAAAACCTATTGAATGAAACAATAATGAAAAACTTCCCAGGTATAGGGAGAGACATGGACCTTCAGATTGGGGAGGCTTGAAGATCCCCAAACAGATTCAACTCAAAAAGATTCTCTCCAAGACACATTGTAATCAAGCTGGCAAAGTTCAAACAGAGAACCTTAAAAGAAAAAAGAGAAAAGTGTCACGTCATCTAAAAGGGAGCCCCTATCAGGCTAACAGCAGACTTCTGAACAGAAACTCTACAGGTCAGAAGATTATGGGATAATATATTTAAAATACTAAAAGAAAAAAAACTGCCAGCCAAGAATACAGCACCCAGCAATGCTATCCTTCAGAAATAAAGGAAAAATAGTGTATTTTCCAGACAAACAAAAACTGCAGGAATTCACCACCACATGACCAGCCCTGCAAGAAATCCTCTAGGGAGGCCTGCGTCAGGAAACCAAAAAACAATAATCACTTATCTTATCAGCTATACTTCTGTTCAAGTTTTCTGGGTTTGGTTTGGTTTGGTTTTTTCATAATTCAGTCTTGGCAGGTGGCTTGTTTCTAGGAATTTATTCATTTCATCTAGATAATCTAATTTGTTGACCAACAATTATTCATAGCATTCTCTTATAACCCTTTTGATTTCTGTAAATTTAGTTGTAAAGACCCCTCTTTCACTTCTGATTTTAGTTATTTGAGTCTTCTCTCTTTTTACTTAGTCCATCTACATAAAGGTTTTTCAGTTTTTTGGATCTCATCCTCTGAGAGGATGAGACTAATGACTACCAACTTTTGGTTTCATTAATTTTCTCTAATTTTTCTATTTTCTATTGCTTTTATCTATGCTCTAATTTTTATTATTCACTGTTTTTGCTAAGTCTAGGCTTAGTTTGCTCTGAGATCTTTCCTTTTTATTAATGTATGCATTTACATTAAATAAATTTCCCTTTTAGCAAAAAAAAAAATCATTTAAAAAAATTCAGTTATTTTTTGGAGGTATATCTGGAGTTTAAGCATACCTAGTTATTTTTAGTGCACTGTTTCATCCTGCTTTTTCACTTAATATTACATTTTGAAAATTTGTCTTAAATGCTGTTCAAAATTATAATTTTAATAACTGCATTATATTACATTTTATGGAGGTCCATAATTTATTTAGCCATTCTCATGCTGTTGGACATTCAGTTTATTCCTATTTTTTTTACCTTTATGTAACTACCTTAAAATACATTTATTTTCTTTGATTGTTTGTTACAGTTTCAAAAAGTAGGATAATTGGTTGAAAGTGTATGGACATTTTAAATACTTTGGTTTACAAATCCAGTCTGTTCTTCAAAAAGTTTCACCAATTGATACTTATACTGGAAGATTTTGACATTGTTTCTATCATAGCGCCACTATTATACAGTATCATATTTTTTCAGGCTGAGAAATAAAAAATGTCATTTTTTCTTTTAATTTCCATTTCTGTGAGCATCTTAGAATGTATTTATTAGCCACTTACGTTTCTTTTGGGTGAGTGAATTTGCTCATGTTCTTCAAATTTCTGTTAAGATTTTTCTAATTGATTTTTAAGGGTTCTTTATATATTAAGAATGTTAATCTTTGTGTGTTAAATTTGTTCCTTATCAATTGACTTTAAATCAATTTGTGATGTTTTCCTTCAGTTGTATGTTGAGAAAATAATTTTCTATCTAAATATTAAATAAATAAAAAAATTTTAAAAATAAGTACCCAAACAATGGGATGAGAAAGAAGACTAAGAAATGTGAGAGCTTTCTAAAAATTCTTGTTTTATTACTGGGAAATTATAGATATTAATTTTTTTATAAAAAGATTTTTATTTAATTTTTATTTAATTATTTTATAGAAAGATTTAAAAGAAACAAAGTGGGCCACTTCCTCTGGAAGTTGACTAGGTATGGTGAAGTGATGCTTCCATTGAGAACCACCAGAGAACTTGGACAAAATATTTTTTAAAACTGTTAAAAGATACTGCTTAGCTAAAAAGGCAGTTAGGAATACGAGGCCAAGATCTGGTAGAAGGAAACACAAAAAATGAACTGGGCACTTGAAACCATTTTTACTGGGAAGCATCTTCCAACTTGAGAAGATGGATCTGGGAGGCTGAGAAGTTCAGCAGAGCATTTGATCAGTTTTGGGCCCAGGAGACCAAAGACTATAAAGTCCAGAGCCCATCAAGCAAGGTGAGATGGCTAGTTAAATCCCATGCTTTAGATTGCTAATCAAGAGGACTTAAGAATGTTCTGAGATAACCAAAAGAACTTAGAAAGGTCTTAGAGTGAACTAAAATAGACTGGACCACCAAAGCATCAAAGCCTAGATAATAATAGTTTCAATTGTTACTTGGAATAAGGTAATCCGTACTTGAAGTTAAGGCTAATTGCTAGTCCTCCCTGCCTACAGCCAAAAGAAAACCTAAATTTTTCTAATGAAGGATAAAATGAACTTAGGCTTCAAACTGTTCATACAATTTTTTTATATGCAATATCCAGCAAATAATATAAATAATCAAATGTGAAGTTAGAGCTCAATATGATTATAAAGCAAGAACAGCAGAAATAGAAACTCATCCAGAGGGAACCCAATAGGGTAATTAAACACAGGATCATTGAGAGGATAAATCTAAAAGAATATGGTCTATATAATGCAATAATAATAAAAATAATGATAATTTTGTGATTAAATCATATATATAAATAAAATGGACAATAGCAGAAGAACATAAACCTGCAATGGGACAAAGTTGTAGCATTTTCAAGTCCCAATATTTTCTGGGAAAACATAAAAGTATAAACTTATATTAAAATTTAATAAAGTAAGTATGCAGATTATTGAAAATATTAAAAATACTATTAATTACAAAAGTATTAATTATGATAGTATAATAAAAATAGTATTAACAATTTCTGCTTACAGGAGAAACATCTAAAATCTAAAAATACAGAAATTTTGAAAAGAAAACTATATAAATTATACAACCATTAGTCAAAAGAAAGTTGGTATAGTTACATATTTTATGTAACTATATATATAACATATATAATAGTGTATATTATATTTTATAGTACATATAAGAAGTAGTCTTTAAGGCAAAAATTTTTAGTGGAGATAGGAAAATTTCACAGGATATAAAAATTCTAAACTTATTTGCGTTTAATAATGTAGTCTTGCAGTATATTAAGCAAAAGTAAATATACAATGTGTGAATGTGAACTCTAATCCAGAAATACATAAAATATGAAATTTAGAAATGTGAAATGTGTAAATACACAATGACACAGGAAGATTTAAAACACATTTGTCAATAATTGCAATTATAAACAGACAAAAACTCAGTACAAATACAAAAGACTTAAACAATATAATTAACAAGATTAACATAATTGATATAAATAAAACACAGGACCTAACAACTGCAGAATACATGTTATTTTCAAGCAAACAAAAATGTACCACCTACAAAAATTAACTACCTGCTGGGCCATAAAGCAAGTCTCTGATATTGAAAATGAAATCATACAGATTTCATGGGTGTACTTCAAAAAGTTCATGGGAAGATTTGTATTATCTTTAAGTTCTATTTTTCCATGAACTTTTTGAAGTACCCTGGTATGTTTTCACAGGGAATCAAACCTAGAATTTAGTATCAAAAAGTTAACTGGAAAATTCCCATCTATTTAGAAGTTATCAAATGTATTTTTAAATAACCAAAAGTCAAAAGAGAAATCACAATGAAAATTAGAAAAAAATCTTAACTGCGTGAAAATGAAAACACGACACACCAAAATTTTTGAGATGGAATTACAGCAATGCTTAAAAGAATATTTATAATTTTAGACATCTATATTGGCTTCTGTAAAATAACTCTAATCAACTTAAGAAAGTGTGCTTATATTAGTTAGGTAACAGATTTTTAATGGAAGCATTGTTGAATATTAAAATTTTTCAGCATCTATTTTATTTTAGTTTAGAAGTATATTTCTTAAATTTCAAACATTTAGAAACTTTCTATTTCTCTGTTTATTCCGAAGTTTTAGGATTTTTCCATTATCTTTTAGTTATTATTTGCAGCATAATTATTCTGTAGCCAAAGGTCACATTGTATAAATTCCAACCCTTTGAAATTAAGACTTGCTCTGTTGCTCTATATATGATCTATTCATAAAAATGTCCCAATTGCACTAAAAAATAACATGTCCTATAGTCATTTATTTTGTTTTATTTTGGTTTGGTTTTCCTTTAATTCTTACTCAGTAATCATTGGGTGCTTGTAATCAAATATTTCTATTTCAATAAAACAA
Source organism: Cynocephalus volans (assembly GCF_027409185.1). Classification (NCBI taxonomy): domain Eukaryota; kingdom Metazoa; phylum Chordata; class Mammalia; order Dermoptera; family Cynocephalidae; genus Cynocephalus; species Cynocephalus volans. Next base: position 65,532,518 of record NC_084475.1, read on the forward strand.
TTAAAGATTTATATTCAGAGGTTTAAAAAGTCTGTTTAAAAAATTATCAGAAATGTTAAAATTTATACAGTATCATAAAATGGTATATTACACAGATATTAATATTATGTGTCCTAATTAACATGAAATATTTTGTAACAGGAAGTAAACATTAAAAATGTGTAAATATATGTATTTATATTTATACTGTAATAAAGTGAAAATTGGAAATTAAAATAAAACCCCAAAATGATCACCATTATTCTGTCTGTAAAGTACATATTTTCTTTAAACTTCTCTGTATTTTCTTACTCAGAGAACATTAAATTATTATATTACATATATAATATAGTTATGTATTAATGTATTATTAGTTATATATTACACATCAATTGCATATGAGCATATTACTAATTATATGTAAATATCTAATTTATACATTATATATAATATAATAATTATATAGTATGATAATATAATATATTAGATATATTTTTCTCCCTTTCTCAAATAGAGCAAAGACTTATTTCCTGTCTATAATCCCAAATCCACCAAATCTTTCCATATTAGCAATACAGTCAGTTTTAAATTTTGCCCTTTTTCACCCACAAATATGGGATTAGGTGTAGGGAGAATAGCCCCCATTCATTCATTCTCACATACACTTGGAACATTTGCGAAGACATTCTAGTGTGGTCATCACAGTCCAACCTGATTTCCTTCCATAAGATCAAAAGCATTGCTCCTCCTAGAAAATCTCTCACAAAAGAAATCAGGCATGTACTGCAAAGCCCTTTTCCTCAGGGGCACTGAGAATGACGCCTGATATAACAGAGCCCATTCAGCAGCCCAAGCAAGGGGAAGCAGCTTTGGAACCACAGCAGGCAGATCTGAGATTGACACAAGAGATTTAAATGCATTTTGAACTCATTAGAGAATTTGAGGCACGTTCAGAGTTATAAGAAAAAAAAGCCTGTACAAAAGAAAGTATCAATTCTTTCTATTCTATAGAAGCATCAGAATGCTAGTTAAGGAAGAAGTAAATTACTTTAGTGCATAATGCCTAAAATGTAAAACGACCAAACAATTATTTCCACTTAATCATTCAAGCTATGTCCAGGTACATATTCTTACTCTTTGATATATTAGGCTATATCCAAAGGTTTATTCACTGTTACTTTTACACTATTCCTGAAATAAATCTCAGAAATATCTATATAACTCAAAACCAACATCACAAACTTGTGTTTTTTTACAGTCTCTGCACGTAGCTTGACAGTTCTTCAACTTCCAAATTTGTAGGACCGGCACTTCAGAATGATAGGTAGATTACCAGTGATCCCCCATGACAAGCCCATCCCTCACCCAAAACAGAGCAAAGGCAGGTATCATTGTGACCCTAAGATTGTGCATGCCAGTCGGTATCCATGTTTTTGTACATACTAATTTTAAGAAAATGAGTATCTATTTAAAATCGATAACACATTGAACTTTCAGAAAGAGAGAACAGAACTGTGGTTACTAGAGGTGGAAAAGGAGAAGGAAGAGGAGAGTTAGTGAGAAATTGGTTAAGGGACATGAGGAATGAATACATTTTGTAATGATGAAAATGCTAATTATCATGATTTGATCATCACACAGTGTACACAAGTATTGATATTCAAGTCTATACCCCACAAATATGTATAATCAGTCATGCTTCAATTAAAAAAATAAAATAAAAGCAAGAGATAAAGTAATCATCCAAATAAGCTCAGTAAAAAACGATTTGGTGATAATTTGTTCAGTTTAGGTCTTTTTTCATTCACCTGTTGTAATGATAGTGTTAGGTTTAAAACTCAGTTTAGAAAAGATCCACAAATATAGAATAAACAGACATGCCAATGTGACATAATAATAAAAATATGGAAATACAGAAAATACAAGTTGGTATCAGTTTAGAAAGGATGCATTACTCAAACAGGGGAGAGGAGACAATCAGATAACTATTTGGAAAATAATAAACTTCAATTTCTGCATTATAAAATATACCAAATGAATAAAAAATCTAATTATAAAACATATAAAGTATTAAAATACAGTGTAGATTATTAGTTCTATAAATCTGAAATGAAGACGACCTCTCTAAGCATGCACCAAAAATTTAATGATAAAAGATTGGTAGGTTTGATTACACAAAAAAGTTAAAATATTCTCTAAAACAAAATCCCCATCATAAATAAATAAGTCTATTTAGTAAGTTATCTATTTAGATATTCTGTTAGAAATACATCTGTACCAAAAATATTTGAGGGGACTCAAAAATACATATATATATATATACACATATATATATCCATCTATTACTATTACATAGTTTTGAAAAATATTTACATGAGGAAATTATAGAAATAAGAAAATAGAGGTTGAAAATGTGATGATTTAGTAAGGTCACAAAACTACACCCATACATACTGACTCAATGTGTACGAAATGTATTGTTCTGTCCTAAGCTCTCCTCTATTTGAATTAGATTTTTCTTCTCTACCTGTATTGGATTTTATATTTTAAATCATCACAAATCTCTACTGTAATTTTACAGAATTCACACTTGTAAGATGTCCAAGATAACACATACCTAAAATACTTACATCTGCATCCTTACAATAAATCAGTTTTGGTGAAGGTGGCAGCACCCTTTTAAAACATAGTTCATATGGGTTTAGATCTGTAATTAATTCTTCCTAAACTGATATCCACTGGGGGAAAGTGATCATGTTTATAATATGCTTAAAGAAAAACATAGTAATATTTTCAACTAGGCAATTAGAGTAAGAAAAATTGCTATGGCAGATCAGAATAATTTTCAATACATATCTCAATTGTTTGGAAATAACTGGACAGTTCTAAAATACTTAAAAGTGTCTCAAAAGTCGTGGGTATTTTGTTTTCCTAAACATCATTATAAAATGATACAAACACATTATATAAAAGCAGGGAAAAATAAGCAGAAATTACACGTTATTCTGCAACACAAACAAACCAATGCTAAACATTTCACTTATGCTCTTCCAATATTTTTCTCCTTTGTATGTGCTTGGATTTAAGAATTTTAACGTCCACTCTGCAATCTTGTTTATAGTTTCCTCTATGAGAAAAAGGATTTTCTAAGCTAGCACCAGCTCTATCAGAGTGATCACCAATTCTAAATCAGAAAAAGTCCAAGGTAATGAGGTTTTACCATATCACAGAGAAAATCTTGAGCCCCCAAAGTGTGATACCTTTGTACAAGAAATGCCTCAAAGGATATGCTGAATCCATGACATGGAGGTTAAAATAGTTAACAAAAAATGTAAGTAAGGTCTCCTACCACATGGCTCTTTTTTCTTCTTTTGCACCTCAGTGTTATCTGTGACTATTTTTTAAAGAAACTTATTTCTTATCAGGCAGCTTCATAGATTAGCAATTTATCCAGGGCCAATACAAAAAATAAATCTTGTTTTTTAAATTTAGTTTCTTTTTTCTATTTGCCTAGTTATAGGTGATGTGATGTGTGAAGACAGTAAATCTTTTTAAAATTTGCAGGGAATGGAAAATCAAAGGTACTTATCTACAAGGCTTCTGAAACTTTTGGGCACTTAAACAGAATTCAGTCATCTGTGTGTGAGATCTGCACATAACAAGTAGTGACATTTTACAAATGCAACACGGTCCAAATGTTACAAAAACTGATCGTAAGGCTGTGTCAGTAAAATATTCAACTTGGTGTGAGTGAAATAACATGTTTTTTTCCCACATAAAAAGATAGTTATACTTCTTCAATACATCAGTAACTATATGCAATTTTTGACTTTGAATAAGAAAACTCATGTTTTTTATAAAATTGCTACTGTCTGACACTTTTCTATCATGATTTTACATGCACATACACATGAGAATTGTATATATTGAATTAATTTGTATCTGTGTTTTCTAGAAGTTTGACTCCTCCAAATTTTACATTATTAATTTCCTAGTATTATCAAACTACATGAAAATGTTGTATTTCTTTCAAGAATAAAACAACTCATTCTAAAACTTGCTGCCATGTCTTACAGACATCAACCCTGATTGATTTGTAAACCCAATCAACTGAACACCCAAAGACTGAATTAGAAAACCAAGCCAGATATGTGTGCAAAGTCAAGATGTCCTCACTGATATCTCCTCATCACTATTTGTCATAAACACTGGGAATCTGGCATCAGAGAGTACAGAGAAGCTCTGGGAAAAGCTATAATTATACTTCACAAGGAGTTGCTGGGAAAAAGACACGGTACCTACCGTGTGGCAGTGGCTTCACAGGAGTTAATAGCCCCAGTTCCACCACTGACTTGTACGTATGATCTTCAACAATTCCTTTCACCATCTGGGCTGGGATTCCATGAAAAAGTATAAATGCTACAGAGATTCAGTAGCTATTCAAGTAAAAGAAAAAAAAATCAACAAATATTAAGTGCATTAAGGGCTCTGAAAAATGAAAAGTTTATTGCTTCAAATGTTTTCTGGGTAAGCTTTCTCTCAAGTAGTAGATGAAGCTGCAATTTTCTGATTTGCGACAGTGCTCAAGATGAAATGACTTCCCAGTATTTTTCTGGGGGATTTAATTGTCTTCCGATTCAAAGCAGGTGAAAATCTTTCCAGAAATTACTTCCATGGCACTTACTATCTTGACCCTAGTTCTTTCCATGTCTCCTTTCCTTTTCTTTTTTAAAAATCACTTCTACTTCAATTATTTTCTTCTCTAACTCTTCCTAGGAAGAAAAACATAATATACTAAACCTCTACTCTGCTGTCAAATCTGACTCTGTACCCCCATGCCCCAGTCCTCCCTGTGTGATGAAGGGTTGTATGTAGTTCCAATTCCAATCCACATGGAAAACAAAGGGATTGGAGGAGTGAGGTGGGGGTAGAGAGAATGAATCCTTCTATGACAGTCTCCACCTCAAGTACCGTCTGGATATTTTCCTGACATTTCAGACAGTTATTCTTCTTGACAAGCAACTTCCACCTCAAAAAAAAAAAAAAAAAAAAAAAAAGAAGTCATTTTCTCAAAGCTGGTAGAATTATTCATGACAGAAGTGGAAAACCAACCACCTAATTTTCTGTTTTTCTTTTATGAAGATTCTGTGGGCAGTAGTGTTTCTTGAAGGTACTTCAGAAAATACGCAGATTATTTCCTCATATTCCATACCACCAATTAGCTCCTATTTCAAAATGCATTTTCCTGCTGCCCAAAAAAGTCATTACCCATTTACTTTGATCTCTTGATAGTTGTCCTTCCTCTTTAGCTAGAAAGACTTTCCTTGATGTTAAGAATCTGCCAATTTGGATAGCTTAAGACCCAAAGCTGGCAGAGATACATCATTGTCATTTCTATGTTTCATTTTTCCAGAACCCAGCATAGGGAAAAAATAAAAAATAAAAACCTATTTTCACATGCAACCGACACTAGCTCAGTTTCTGAGATTAGCTCGTGAGGGTGGGGGAAGCGTGCACTGGTTCCCTTTCATATATGTGTTCTTTTTATCCTCTTCCATCTGCAACTCAATGGATAGAAAATGTGATGGGTTGGAGAAATCTGTTCATTCTGGTAAAACTGTTTGGAGGTGTCAAGGCTAAGAATAGTCATAGGCTGACATTAAATAGTAGGGACACATGCTGAGCTAGCTCACCCAAAGCTGGTGTCTACAGCAGCACACTAAATTAGAATTTAGATGGGAGACCGTTTTTAGAATATTCTTGGGTCTGCTGGCTCAAGGACATTTCAATTTAGAGATACAATGTGGCCCTTAAAGGCATGAATTTCCAAAGTCAAAATTGATTCAGGTGCTCTTAAAAACTGTCTTAAAACCAGAACATACAGGAGACAACTATCACAATAACCTTCAGGAGGGGTATTTTCCCTGAACACAGAGACAAGAGCCCTCATACGGCAAGCAAGTTAAGCAGAAAAGCCCATTTAGAAGAAACCATAATGCATTCTGAGGTAATGGAGCAGTTTTGTCTTTTGAAGGTTTTCATCTTGCAGATTTGTCTCTCTGAGAGCTCAGCTGATTTAAAGCTTGGCAACATCCATATTCAGCCTAGGTTGAATATATGTCTAAATTCATGTCACCATAAATGTCACAATTATGGTAAAAATATCCATTTCCTTTGGAAGCCATGTTTTTTACTTCCAGTCATTGCTCCTTTAAATCAGTTGCACATGTTTTGACTTAGATGCCCAAGGGATTAAACTGGGAGATGTAGAAAACAACAGGTGACTCTTTAGACCATATTTGGGAAACAATTTGTCTGTAGATGTAACTGTTCTTCCACTCTGGTATTAAAGACAGATCTTTCCCATGCCTTCAGATTTTACCAAACTGCTATTTAACTATGGTTTCTTTCACAAACCATCAAACAAGTTTGTTCAAAGAGATGTGTTAATTCACAGACTTATGGGGCAAGGAGCCTTAGGCTTGAGAGCTCATGCGGCATTAAAGTACACAACCCCACCTCCAGGCAGGACCCTGCCAACAATCTATCAAGAGAAGGAAAAGTGTAACCTGCCTTCTAGAGCTGGAAGAAAGAAATTTTCAGTGATTCCAGTGTTTAGACACCCCATGTTGCCTATCTATATGCCTAAAAGGGGTTCCTCCCATCTTATTATTTAAAACTATCTCTTCACATTTTGTTCACCACAAAGTTGGAACACATTTGCTGATAAACCTCTTATAGTCATGCTATTTCACAGCCATTATGTCAAATTCCCATTCCTTTTTCCTTTTCCTCATAGCTCCGTGTACTATTTTAGTCAACATCACTGCCCTGTGCCCTTACATTGCTATGGCAAGGATTAGAAAAAGAACATTCTTCCAAGCAAATAAACTACATTCTAGGTTCATCCATTCATTCATTAAGTTCCTATCAGTTGGACTGGTTCTAGTGACTGGTGTTAAAGCAGTACACAAAACAGGTAAGATCCCTATCCTCTTGAAATGTAGAGCCAATCTAGTGAGGCCAACAAAGTAAGCAAGTAAAAAAAAAAAAAAGAAAAAAATTTACATATATTTATATATTAACATACAAATAATGGTTTTATGTATGTATAATATGGATTATTTTTTAATTGAGAAGGGAAAGTCAATGGCAAGTACAGGTTTGGGAGACAAAATTAGGAGTTTGGGTTTGGACATACTGTTTGAGAAGCCTTTTAGATTCCCATTATATTTTTCGAGTAGAAAGTTGGGTATAGGTTTCCAGATTTGAGAGGACATATTTATCTAGGAGATATGCATTTTGGAATCACCTGTTGACTCTAATTTCACTTAGGATTAACTTGCCTATATCATATGTCTTGCAATGAGGTGCCAGTCATTTCCATTTCAACCAATTTCCCTACCCCAAACATCTTTGTTGATCAATTGGAGAAAATGCTTCATTTTATCAATTTCTGCTCTAATTTTCTAATACCCTGTAAGTACAGTCATGCATTACTTAACAACAAAGATATGTTCTGAGAAATGCCTTGTTAGGTGATTTGGTCATTGTGTGAACATCATGGAGTGTCCTTAGACACAGACCCGGATGGTCTAGCCTACTACACACCTTGCCTATATGGTATAACCTATTGCTCCTAGGCTACAAACCTACATAGTATGATACTATACTGAACACTGTAGGCAACTGTAACACAATAGTAAATATATTTGTACCTAAGCACACCTAGACAAAGAAAAACATGGTATAAAAGATAAAAAATGGTATACCTATTATAGGGCATTTACCATAAATGGAGCTTGCAGGACTGGAAGTTGCTCTGGGTGTGTCAGTGAATGAGTGAGTGAATGTGAAGGCCTAGGACATTACTGTACACTTCTGTAGACTTTATAAATACTGTACACTTAGCTGACACTAGATTTACAAAGAAAAATTTTCTTCAATAACAAATTAACCTTACCTTACTATAATTTTTTACTTTATAAAATTTTTATTTATTTATTTTTTACTCTTTTATAATAACACTTAGCTTAAAACACAAACACATTGTACAGGTATATAAAATATTTTCTTTCCTTACATCCTTATTCTATAAGCTTTTTTCTATTTAATTTTCCCTTTTACTCTTAAAACTTTCTTGTTAAAAACTAAGACAACACATTAGCCTAGGCCTACACAGGGTTAGTACGATCAATATCACTTTTTTCCACTTCCAATCTTGTCCCACTGGAACATCTTCAGGGGCAATAACATGCATGGTGTAATCATCTCCTGTAATGACAATGCCTTCTTCTGGAATTCTTCCTTTAGGACCTGCCTGAGGCTCTTTCTGAGGAGGAGTAACTCTTTTCAGAAATATGTCCATGGTGGTTTGCTTCATTTGTTTTTATTCTTCAACATAGATTTGCCTGTAAGCAGATAATGCATTGTGAACATTAATGAAAACCTTTTGGTGTTGGGGTCCATGTTTTCAAACTTTTTAAGGAACTTGTTGAGGTTTTCAAAAGCTCTGATAATCTGTTCACTGTGAATTTTCTTTAGTGTTCTTGTTTTTCTTCTCCTGAAGTTTCTTTCTCTCTCACCTCTTCTTCAGCTATGTGTTCCTGTTCCCATTCCAACAGCTCCTCATTAGTCAATTACTCAGAAACCATCTCTAAGAGCTGCTAAATGTCACCTTCATCCACATCCAAGTTAAAATTGTTCGCCATCCCACTGTAGCCTTGTTAATTTATGCAACCTCTTCATCCTTGGAAAATCCTTTGAACAAGTCACCGAAGAACCTCTTGAGGGTCTTCTTCCAGGTGCCATTTTCCTCCTTGGTTACATAACTCCAAACCCAAGCAAAGTTTTTTGGTGCAGTTGTAGATGTTGTAATCCTTTCAGAATTGCATTAATACCTTCCCAGTGTCTTCCTCAATGCAACCATAGCTTGGGCAAAGGTCCTTTTCAGACAGGAGGTCTTAAAAGTTGCTATAACTCCTTGATCCATTGGTTGGATCAAAGAGGTGGTGTTTAGAGGGACAACACTACTTTAACATTGGGACGAAGATCACCAGTAAAAGGAGTATGTGCAGGAGCATTATCAACAATAGGGAAAATTTCTAAAGGTATTTCATTTTTCCAAACAATACTTCTCCATTTTGCTGGCATAGCAATTCAGGAGGGCATCTCGGAAGAAAAGCTGGATCATCCATGACTTCTTATTGCTCCTGTAGTAGACTGACAGTGTGTGCTTACTGATGTGCTTGAAGGCCCTGGGGTTCTTACTGTGTCAGATCACAAAAGGTCTCACCTTGTAGATCGCAACATTGCCCCAACCAAGACTATTATCTTGTTCTTAAAAGCCTGGAAACCTGGCTTTTTGACTTGGCCTCCTTATCGATGAAAGTCCTTTCAGGCATTTGTTTCCAGAACAGGGTGATTTCACCCACATTGAAGATTAACTCTGGCAAGTAATTTTCCTCCACAATCAGCTTATCTAGAGTTTCCAAAAATTCTTCAGCTGCCTTCTCATTAGCACCCATAGACTTACCACTCATTTGCACATTATGTAATAAATAATGAATCTTGAACCATTTAAACCACCCAGAGGTAACAGTAAATTGAATATTGTAGTCAGGTCCAGCCTTTCAACACTGCAAACATTTTGCTTTGACCATGATCACCATGGTGTTGAGAGTAATTAAGTGATTCACCCAAGGTTGTACACAAAATTAAGGGCAGGACTCAGAATAAACACAGGTGCTTGCCTCCAATCCTGTTTTCTATGCTGCTATATATGATATAATAGAGCTGTTTAACTCAGGCTGTACAGTGAGATAGACACTATGAGAACTATATTAATCAGATCCTCTCAAAGTTAACATTAGCCTTTCTGCTTCTTGCCCTGAAAGAAGTCTGCAAAACAGGATTTTTGTTCTTTTGTTTTAAATAGATTAATTTGTGAAATTTATACCATAACACAAAATTATTTGGAGTGTGAAGAAGTGACTGTTCTATCTTCTCCTACCTCTTACATATTTTTCTAAAATAAATGCACGTATTTTGTCCTTCCCCTAAATTATTATGATGTTTAGAATTGCTCTATTGCTGGGCTTCATACTATGAGGACAACTTCCAGGAAGGTTTATTTATAAGGAGGTCATTTTGAAATTTTAGTAGCTAATCCCCTTGGATGGTTTCCAATACATACCTGCCTCTATGATGAATTTTTCTCTATCATAAATAGAAATTCAGAATATAGCAAGTTTGGGTCTCATATATTTTTATTTCAAGATATAGAAACAGATGAATTGAGACCGAACTTTCATATGATAACTACAACCCAAAAAAATTTCCCCAAGCTGTGAAAAAGCAAAACGAAAAGTGATTGTGGGAAACTCTCATCAAGAGAAAAGAAATTATAAAAGTAGCCTATAATAATTTAACTGTACGATTTATAATTTTAAATGTTTTGATTATACATTCTAATATTTGGTCCTGACAATACACTGGTGATGTATGCAGGTGAGCTACTATTATGTTCAAACTACAGATGAGGAAACTAAAGCCAAAAGAGATTAAGTGGTCCACTAAGAAGCAGGCCTCAAGTTGGGATTAGAATTTCAAGATATTTATTGACAGAGCAGGAGAAGTAGGGAGAGCCTCTGACTATAGTGCAGGTCTCACACTTATGAAAAGAGAGAATGAAGGAAAGAGGATTGAGTAGGAAGACTATTGCACTACTTCCTATTGAGTAGGAAGACTAACTGTGCACTACAGCACAGTTTTAAGAAAGTTTCAGTCAAACGATATGATGTTCTCAAGCTGAAGACCCTCATTGGAAAATCAAGCCCATTGTTTTGCCTTAATACCCCCATCATGGGCTGAGAGCAGCCCAAAAGAAGTATGGCCTCAAAGTGGTGGATCCAGAGGGGTAGCAGCTAGGAATGTCCATCAATTACCCTCCTCACAGCAGGAGAACTTGGGCAGGAGTTTCATAACCACCACAGTCTGGTAAGACCACCCACCCAAACAAATAGAAATGGTAAAAGTCTACTAACATCTAATACAGTATTTTATACAGTCTTTAATGTGAATGATACATGATGCTTACAATATTTTTTTGTATCCAGAATCATATCATCATTGAATGCACTTTGTATTCAATAAATTGTCAGATTCTGTTATTTTTTGAATACCAAATCTGTCATAGTTATACAAGTACCAAGTTGTAGAGTGAATCTACTAAAACATTCTAGATGCACAAAAAACATCTTGAATACAAGTGTAGGAGGAAAAAAATAAACCCCTGAAATTTTTGAAAGAATACCTAGAGATTAGTTTTGCCACTAATCACCTTGCAATATATATTGTCATACAAATATTTTTAATGCTTGCTGTGTAAAATTTTTATGGAAGCATAACATTCTAGAGTGTATTTACTTTCACCCATATATGTAAGTGAATATACATAAATGAATTATTTAAAATCAAAAAGTTGTTACTCAAAAGAAATAACAGATATTTTTAACCAATATCATTTTTTTAATGCATTGCAAAATCTTTGTTTTGTCCTGAGAACAAGTCTGTAAAAATGCATCATTCCTTCAAATTGCATATGAAGAAACTGAGGCTCAGAAACATTAACAACTTGCTAATGGTCTGATAGGGAATGGCAATCTGGATTTGAATTTGGCTTTTCTGTCAAAAAGAATTGCAACATGTCCAACAGAAATACAGATTTATATACTATGGCTTTAGCGCTGGCCAGTTACTGAATGGGTTAGAGTGGGGTATTGATAACACCAAGGTCAAGGGTTCAGATCCCCATAGCAGCAAGCTGCCTTAAATAAATAAATAAATAAACATTATGGCTTTAAACACATTCATTTGATTGGTTAAACAATATTCCATGGACCTGATTTATTCACAGATTTTTTTTAAGTGGACCATAAAGAGATGGAAGTTTTAGAAGTGATACATTACAAAGATTGTCTTTGTAACAAGGAAGAATAGTTTTCCCCGTTGCTCATCTAACCCTACTTCTGATAAAATGGCGTGGTAAGAATTCTCCCAGGGATTATGGATCAAAAAGAATTCTATTGAAGTACAGTTTTGCTTCAACCATTTATTTAAAGATTCAGAAAAAAATCAGATAATTTTTGTATCTAATAGAATAAAATTTTTCTCTATCCACAAGCAGAAACGTACAGATAGTTCACAGAAAGAAATCAAATGTAATTGCTCAATTTTTTTTCCCATAACACAATATTCATGTAATTGGATGTGCTTGTTTTCTATACCTAAACCATTCTCTTTTATATCTCTGCCATTGAAACCAGTCTTTAAAACTCAGTTTATATCTACCTTTTTTTTTTCCCTGTGAAGTCTTCTGTACCATCTCTCCGTCCATCATTCCTTAACACATCTAGAAGTTAGTTTCTGTGTAGTGTCCCAATGACTCATACAGTATCTCCGTTATAGCTGTTATCATACCACACATTAATTTGTCTGCTTTCAATAATAGCTAAAGAACTCCTTCAGGACAGAAAGTCTCTTTTACTCTGTGTCTTGGTGCCTGTTTGCTGAATGAAAGCAAAACTATACGGTAGAAAGCATACAGCACAGAGAAATCCTAATAAAGTCCTAATAAAATAAAATGAAATAAAATCCTAATAAAGTCATGCTCATTTATACCCAATTTTTAAATGGCTCTTCTCCAAGTGTAAGCATATGATTTTTCAAGAAAAAATTTACGTTAACCGTGTTATCGTTACCATCAAAACCAAACCATAGAAAATAATATTACAATTACATTATATTCTCAAGATAACATTCAACAAAATACATAGATAATAGGATAACTGACAGCTGGATAGATAAATTATGCAAAAAAGTATGTTAGTATATTTTAACACCTTAAAGAATTAACAAAATTTTGAAAAACGTTGACTCATATTTCCCGTGAATAGAAACACAACAGAGATCACATACTGAGCATGGCTTCAGTATTAAGTAAACTTTCCTCTTTGGACTAAACTTGAATATGTGTTGTCTTAATGCATACAAAATAGTATGCTATTAAAATTAAATCAACAGAACAATATTGACCAACTACATCATAACTCTTCTGTAAACTGTAATACAGTGGTTTCAATTTTGTAGAGTTGCGATAGAACAATGTAAATAGTCTCATTTCATCTGCCTTAGCATTATATAATTTAAGCATCAGGATCTCCAAGCAGACTATAAACCTCTTGATCTTAGCCCTCCTTATAAAGTCCCCAAAGGGTAGCTCACTATCTTGTACATAACAGATACAAATATATATTTATCAAGTTAAATTGTAACATACAAATAAGAGATAGAGAAAATAAGTCTCTTGAAAACAAGTAAAAAAAATCAATTTGTAGGTTTCACCCTGACAAATATAAAGTCAATGTTTTGTCTTAATATAGTCATACAATGGTTTCACCATTTTTGTCCATCACCAAAAAGCATTCACTTATAGAGCATTATGCTCATCTGAGTATTACGTTATAAATCTAAAGACACAGTATAGAAAATCACTGTGTCCTGCATTCCAATAGCATCCTTACAGAAAAACTAAGAAACCTGGTCATGAGGAAAAATCAAATCACAAATCTCTTGGGGGGACAAAAAAAGGAAAATGCTTTATGTTAATACTTGGAAAAAACACAACACAGTGCAGTTATCAGCTTATGTATTCAAAATGTGTCTATATGGAGAACAGATTGTTATATGGTAAAAACAGATTGTTATACAGTTGAAAAGAAACAGAGAATTGGATAAGGCGAATATACTCATTATTTATCTATGTGACCTTGTACATGCCCCTTGATCTCTCAGGTTCAATCTCCTTTTCTATGGATACCTTAAAGCACAGAGTGTTTGTATGAAACAAATGGGATGGGGCATATTAACTTCATGTGAACTCTGTACTAGAATACTCAGAAGCTATTATTATACCATGTTTATAAATCCCACAAAAACACATAGACATACAGCATCCATAGGGAACTAAAACACATCCATTACAGGAGCATATGTGCATTCCACAAGAAGCACCATGTCCTAACAGATTGCTGTCACATTGCATTTGTATCTGTAAGCATTAGTGCCATTTTCGCATACCTGTTAAGAAATCTTCTGTTATTACTTTGCAATACATCATTTATGTCTCTCTCTTTACTAACATAAGACCATTATCTTGCCATTCAGCAATGACAAGATTTATTCAAGATTTCAAATGACACCTTGCTATAAGGGGGGGGACCTTTATCTTTTCTTTTCTTTTTTTTTTTTTTTTTTTTGGACAGGATATATGTTACATGTGCCTTAGATTCAGTTCCTGAGAAAAAGTCACGATTTGAAGGGAAAGTTTTCCAGAGACAGCCAGTAAGAAGCAAAAGTTTGAGAGAAGAAAGGGCATTTAAAGCAAAAGAAAAAGCACGTTAAGAGGAATGGAAGTGTAAAAAGTCAGCACGTATTTAAAAAGAGGACATGAGGTCTCTCAGAAGGAAATGAACGGACATGGGATGAGAGATAGATAGAAGGAGACAAATCATCGTGTTGTGTGTCATGCAATGAATTTGAAATTTGGGTTTCAGGCAAGATGGAGCTATTGAAGGATTTCTAATAGGACAGACTTTCATTTAGATTGATTATTGGTTTTAGTCTAAAAGTAGGTTTAATGGAATTAAAGCCACAGACCATGAGAAAAGATGGCCAAAGTTGCCAAACCAGACTACGTTTTTAAAATGGATAAATTCTTAGATGTCTGAACAATCTAAAAAAACTATTTTATTTTATATTAGTGTTTTGAGCATATGAGGGACAAACTTCTAAACAATTATTGCTTTGACAACCAAAATATATATATTTTGGCATTACTAGCTTCATTTTTATTTTTTCATTTTAATTTGTTTTTGTTATTGATTGTATATTTATGTGGTATAGAATCGAATATCTATACATATGTACAATATATGGTGATTAAATCAGGATAATTAGTATACAAAACATAATCAATCTTTGTGACCCTTAACAAGTCTCTCACCACACCCCCTCCCTCCTCCTTTCTCACCTCTAATAACTACAGTTCTGTTCTCTTTTTTATTTTTTTTAAAGTTTAATGTATTATTGTGATTGTTTCTCTTTCATTCTTTCTTTCTTACTAACTTTCTTTCTTTTCTTTCTTTATTTTAGCTCCCATTTATGAGTGAGGACATGGTATTTCTCTTTCTGTGCCTGGCTTATTTCACTTAACATAATTTTCTCTAAGTTCATCCATGTTGCTGCAAATGGCAGAATTACATTCTTTTTATAGCAGAGTAGTATTCCATTGAGTATATATACCACACTTTCTTTATGCAGTCATCTTTCAATGGACATCTAGATTGCTTCTACCCCCTGCCTATTGTAAATAGAGCTGCTATAAACATGAAATGCAGAAGAAGAAGAAAATAGGCTTTTCAAGATGGCGGCAGCTGCGGCGGCTGGCGCGGAGTAGCTGAGGTGGAAAAGGTGGCCACTGGGCCTCAGGCAGCCGGGAAACTTGTGGACCTTCCTCTCGCCACCTCTTAAGGGAGGACCGCTGCTGCTGGCCGGTCGTGGGGGCTGAACGCCACTTTGCCCCCGGCAGGAGAGGCTGCCTCATTTACAGGCAACAGCTTTGAAGTGTGGAGCAGGAAAAGAACTGTTTCTTAGCTGCAAAAGCGAGTCTCGAAACAGGGAACACGGCGCCAGGGCTGCTGTGGATGCAGCCAGGATCCCGGAGGCCGGGGCTGCGCTGAAGGCGGCCAGCTGCTCTATTCAGGATTCGAGGTTTCAGGCCGGCATTAAAGAAGATTCCTGGGAGCGCCCGAGCTGTGCCGCGACTGAACAGCCCGAGGTGGCAGAGGCCGAAAACTGGGAAAGGCGGCAAACCAGAGACAGAGAGCGAGCACCCGACCTGGCACAGGACTGTGAATGACCCCTGGCACAGCTCTGTTCGGGGGGTGGATGCCCACGCGGCTCCCGCCTGCACCACCAGGCGACTCACCGCCTGGTGCTGCCTCCATTTTCCAAGGTGCGGGCAGCTCCGCCCTGCTCGGCCATCACTGAGCCCGCCCACTTGCTTGGCCTGGCGCCAGGCTTTCCGGAGCCTGCGGACCGGCCTCCCATCCCACTCCCTCCGCGGTTCTCTGGCGGGGCTGGTGGCAGGGGGCGTCCCTGGCCAGTATCAGGAGGGCAAGGAAGTACGGGCGGGCCGACTGTCACTCCACCATACCCTGGACTCCGGCCCCAGGTAAACTCCCTGTTACTGGGAGGCAGATACCATCTCTGCGGCCACCAGTTTGGAAAAAAGCCTAACGAATTTCTGGTTGGGAATAGTGTGGTAGGAGAGTTCCCAGGTCCGCTTGAACCTGCCGGAGACCAGGCTACAGGTGGGCACTAGACTCGGTTTATACTGGGGGGATACAAAGGTGAACAAGACCCGAGAAAGATCTACATAGTGCTACAAAGGCACCCAGAGAGACCGGTTGTCTGTGCCTAGCAGAAACCTGGTAGACTTCCTGGGCGAGGCGGTACCGAGCAGGGTCGTGAAGGCCCAGCTGATAGACGAGGGGTGCAGAAGACACGCCCAAGCCCAGCACAGTGCGCACAGAGTGGGGAGACGTGCGGCCAGGGAGGCGGAGACTCGACAGAAACCACAGACCCGGTGGGGTCGCCACTGCACGATCTAACAGCCTGGGCCAGAGCACACGGAACAGGGAGAAGTCCTGCACAGGAAGTGAAAGGTCAACAGAGATCACACACCCTGTGGTACGTGATCCACCAGCCCAGCAGAGTCCAAGCTGACCAGAAAGGTGGCTCCCCAGAGAAGCCCAAGACCCGAGGCAACCACACACACAAGGCACTAGAGGCCAACTGAGCAGTCATGGAGGGAGCCATACGAAATTGGCAACCACAGTAACATCCTAGTTAGTCATTAGTCTCAGACTGGTGGACTGTGAAACCCCCTGCCACAATGAATAAACACCAAAAAAAAGATACCAGAAATACAAAAAATCAGGAAAGTACACCACCAAAAGTTAATAAATCTCAAACTCTAGATCCTATAGAACAAGAAGCCCTTGAAATGACTGACAAGGAATTTCGAGTGATAATTCTAAGGAAACTGAATGAGATACAAGAAAACTCAGCTAGACATCATGATGAAATGAGGAAAAGTATACAGGATCTGAAAGAGGAAATGTACAAGGAAATCAATGTCCTGAAAAAAAATGTAGCAGAACTTGCTGAACTGAAGAAGTTATTCAACGAAATAAAAAACACAACGGAGAGTTTAACCAGCAGGCTTGTCGAAGTTGAAGAGAGAACCTCTGAACTTGAAGACGGGCTGTTTGAAATAACACAAGCAGACAAAAAGAAAGAAAAAAGAATCAAGGACATGGAAGAAAATCTGAGAGAGATATCAGACAACCTTAAGCGATCAAATATCCGAGTCATGGGTATTCCAGAAGGGGAGGAAAATGGAGATTCCATTGAAAACATATTCAACAAAATAGTGGCAGAAAACTTCCCAGGTATAGGAAAAATCACAGATCTTCAGATCCAGGAAGCTCAACGATCTCCAAATGTATTCAACCCAAAAAGACCTTCTCCAAGACATGTCATAGTCAAATTGGCAAAACTCAGAGATAAAGAGAGAATCTTAAAAGCTGCAAGAGAGAAGCGTCAAATCACCTATAAGGGAGCCCCAATCAGGTTAACATCAGACTTTTCATCACAAACCCTAAAAGCTAGAAAGGAATGGGATGATATTTTCAAAATACTAAAAGAAAAAGATTGCCAGCCAAGAATACTCTACCCTGCAAGGCTATCCTTCCGAAATGAGGGGCAAATAGTATATTTCTCAGACAAACAAAAACTGTGGGAGTTCACTACCACACGACCACCCTTACAAGAAATCCTCAAGGGAGTACTGGGTTTGGTTCCTGAAAAATAACTACCACTGCCATAACAACCCAAGAAAAATCTAAACCCGCTAGTATAATAAAAATGGCATTCATGAAGAGAAAACAAGCTAACAAAAACCCTATCTACAACCTAAGGAACCAACAAACACAGAAAACAAACAGTAAATCAGAAAGCAAGGAACAAAAGACACCTAAGACAACCAAACAACCAATAAAATGCTAGGAATAAATCAACACCTTTCAATAACAACTCTTAATGTAAAAGGCTTAAATTCCCCAATTAAAAGACACAGACTGGCTGACTGGATCAAAAAGCAGCACCCAACTATATGCTGCCTGCAAGAGACCCACCTCACCCATAATGATTCACACAGACTAAGAGTGAAAGGATGGAAAAAGATTTACCATGCAAACAGAAAAGAAAAACGAGCTGGAGTAGCTATTCTTATATCTGACAAAATAGACTTTAAACTAAAAACCATAAAAAGAGACAATGAGGGACACTACTTAATGATAAAAGGACTGATCCATCAAGAAGACATAACAATCATAAATATGTACGCACCCAATGTTGGAGCAGCCAGATTTATAAAACAAACTCTATTAGACCTAAAGAAGGAAATAGACACTAATACCATAATAGCAGGGGACCTGAACACCCCACTGTCAATATTAGACAGATCATCTAGGCAAAGAATCAGTAGAGAAACACAAGATCTAAACAAGACTCTAGACCAATTGGAATTGGCAGATATCTACAGAACATTCCACCCAACAACCTCAGAATATTCATTCTTCTCATCAGCACATGGATCATTCTCCAGGATAGATCACATATTAGGTCACAAATCAAGTCTCAATAAATTCAAAAACATTGGAATTATCCCATGTATCTTCTCAGACCACAATGGATTAAAACTAGAAATTAATAACAAACGAAACTCTGGAAACTATACAAACACATGGAAATTAAACAGCACTCTACTTAATGACATATGCGTCCAAGAAGAAATCAAGCAGGAAATCAAAAAATTTATTGAAACTAATGAAAACAATGATACATCATACCAAAACCTGTGGGATACTGCAAAAGCAGTATTGAGGGGAAAATTTATTGCATTAAACGCTCACTTCAGAAGAATAGAAAGATGGCAAGTGAACAACCTAACACTTCACCTTAAAGAACTAGAAAAACAAGAACAATCCAAACCTAAAGTTAGCAGACGGAAAGAAATCATTAAGATCAGAGCAGAACTGAATGAAATTGAAAACCAGAAAACAATGAAAAAGATCAATGAATCAAAAAGTTGGTTTTTTGAAAAGATAAATAAAATTGACAAACCATTAGCATGGCTAACAAAAAAAAGAAGAGAGAAGACTCAAATAACAAAAATTAGAAATGAAAAAGGCGATATTACAACTGATTCATCTGAAATACAAGGAATCATTCGAGACTACTATAAACAACTATACATCAACAAATTTGAAAATCTGGAGGAAATGGATAAATTTCTGGACACACACAAGCTCCCAAAACTGGACCGTGAAGACGTAGAAAATTTGAACAGACCAATAACAATAAAGGAGATTGAAGCTGTTATCAGAAGGCTCCCAACAAAGAAAAGCCCAGGACCAGATGGATTCACAGCAGAATTTTACCAAACATTCAAACAGGAATTGACACCGATTCTTTACAAACTATTCCAAAAGATTGAAACAGACGCAACTCTCCCAAACTCATTCTATGAAGCAAACATCATCCTGATACCAAAACCAGGTAAAGATATAACCAAAAAAGAAAACTACAGGCCAATATCCTTGATGAATATAGATGCAAAAATCCTCACTAAAATACTAGCAAACAGAATACAGCAACACATATGTAAAATTATTCACCACGATCAAGTGGGATTCATCCCAGGGATGCAAGGTTGGTTCAACATACGCAAATCAATAAATGTGATACACCATATTAATAAACTCAAACACAAGGACCATATGATCATCTCTATAGATGCTGAAAAAGCATTTGATAAAGTTCAGCACTCATTCATGACAAAGACCCTCTATAAGTTAGGTATAGAGGGAAAGTATCTCAACATAATTAAAGCCATATATGCCAAACCCACTGCCAATATCATCCTGAATGGGGAAAAGCTGAAAGCTTTTCCTTTAAGAACAGGAACTAGACAAGGATGCCCACTCTCACCACTCCTATTCAACATAGTGTTGGAAGTACTAGCCAGAGCAATCAGAGAAGAGAAGGAAATAAAGGGCATCCAGATTGGAAAAGATGAAGTCAAACTGTCCCTGTTTGCAGATGACATGATCCTATATATCGAACAGCCTAAAACCTCTACAAAAAAAACTCTTGGAATTGATAAATGATTTCAGCACAGTAGCAGGATATAAAATCAACAAACAAAAATCAGTAGCATTTCTTTTCCCCAATAGTGAACATGCAGAAAGAGAAATCAAGAAAGCTTGCCCATTTACAATAGCCACCAAAAAAATAAAATACTTAGGAATTGAGTTAACCAAGGAGGTGAAAAATCTCTATAATGAGAACTACAAACCACTGCTGAGAGATATTAGAGAGGATACAAGAAGATGGAAAGATATCCCATGCTCTTGGATTGGAAGAATCAACATAGTGAAAATGTCCATACTACCCAAAGTGATATACAAATTCAATGCAATCCCCATCAAAATTCCAAAGACATTTTTCTCAGAAATGGAAAAAACTATCCAGACATTTATATGGAACAATAAAAGACCACGCATAGCCAAAGCAATGCTCAGCAAAAAAAATAAAGCTGGAGGCATAACACTACCTGACTTTAAGCTATACTACAAAGCTATAATAACCAAAACAGTATGGTACTGGCATAAAAACAGACACACTGACCAATGGAATAGAATAGAGAATCCAGAAATCAACCCACACACTTACTGTCAGCTGGTCTTTGACAAAGGCACCAAGCCTATTCACTGGCGAAGGGACTGCCTCTTCAGCAAATGGTGCTGGGATAACTGGATATCGATATGCAGGAGAATGAAATTAGATCCATACCTCTCACCGTATACTAAAATCAACTCAAAATGGATTAAGGATTTAAATATAAACCCTGAAACAATAAAACTTCTTAAAGAAAACATAGGAGAAACACTTCAGGAAATAGGACTGGGCACAGACTTCATGAATACGACCCCAAAAGCACAGGCAACCAAAGGAAAAATAAACAAATGGGATTACATCAAACTAAAAAGGTTCTGCACAGCAAAAGAAACAATTAACAGAGTTAAAAGACAACCAACAGAGTGGGAGAAAATATTTGCAAAATATTACAAAGGATTAATATCCAGAATATATAAGGTACTCAAACAACTGTACAAGAAGAAAACAAGCAACCCAATTAGAAAATGGGCAAAAGAGCTACATAGGCATTTCTCTAAGGAAGATATCCAAATGGCCAACAGACATATGAAAAAATGCTCAACATCACTCAGCATCCGGGAAATGCAAATCAAAACCACATTGAGATACCATCTAACCCCAGTTAGGATGGCTAAAATCCAAAAGACTATGAACGATAAATGCTGGCGAGGCAGCGGAGAAAAAGGAACTCTCATACATTGTTGGTGGGACTGCAAAATGGTGCAGCCTCTATGGAAAATGGTATGGAGGTTCCTCAAACAATTGCAGATAGATCTACCATACGACCCAGCTATCCCACTGTTGGGAATATACCCAGAGGAATGGAAATCATCAAGTCGAAGGTATACCTGTTCCCCAATGTTTATCGCAGCACTCTTTACAATAGCCAAGAGTTGGAACCAGCCCAAATGCCCATCATCAGATGAATGGATACAGAAAATGTGGTACATCTACACAATGGAATACTACTCAGCTATAAAAACGAATGAAATACTGCCATTTGCAACAACATGGATGGACCTTGAGAGAATTATATTAAGTGAAACAAGTCAGGCACAGAAAGAGAAATACCACATGTTCTCACTTATTGGTGGGTGCTAAAAATTAATATATAAATTCACACACACACATACACACACAAACCGGGGGGGGGGGCAGAAGATATAACAACCACAATTATTTGAAGTTGATATGACAAGCAAACAGAAAGGACATTGTTGGGAGGGAGGGGGGGGAGGGAGAAGGGAGGGAGGTTTTGGTGATGGGGAGCAATAATCAGCCACAATGTATATCGTCAAAATAAAATTTAAAAAAAAAAAAACATGAAATGCAGGTATTCCTTTGACATGACTATTCCTATTCCCTTGGGTATATACCCAGCAATGGGATTGCTGGGTCATACGGCAGTTCTATCAGGCATGAGAAAGATATAGGATATCCCGACTGGAAAAGATGAAGTCAAACTGTCTCTGTTTGCAGATGATATGACCCTATATATAGAAAAATTCAACATTACTCCATATGACTCTTAGCAAATTGAGTATAGCAGGAAAGTATCTCAACACAATAAAAGCCATATATGACAAACACACCACTGATATCATTTTGAATGGGGAAAAACTGAAAGCTTTTCCCTTAAGAATGGGAACAAGATAAGAATGCCCACTCTCACCACTCCTATTTGATATAATATTGGAGGTATTAGCCAGAACAATCAAGCAAGGGAAAGATATAAAGGGCATCTAAATTAGAACAGACGAAGTCAAACTGTCCGTGTTTGTAGATGACATGATCCTATATATACATATATACATATGTATACACATCCTATACACATATACCTAAAGACTCTAACAAAAAACTCTAAGAGCTGATAAACATCTTCAGGATATAAAATCAACAGGAAATAGGACTGGACACAGCCTTCATGAATACGACCCCAAAAGCACAGGCAACCAAAGGAAAAATAAACAAATGGGATTATATCAAACTAAAAAGCTTCTGCACAGCAAAAGAAACAATTAACAGAGTTAAAAGACAACCAGCAGAGTGGGAGAAAATATTTGCAAAATATTCATCTGACAAAGGATTAATATCCAGAATATATAAGGAACTTAAACAACTTTACAAGAAGAAAACAAGCAACCCAATTAAAAAATGGGCAAAAGAGCTAAGTAGGCATTTCTCTAAGGAAGATATACAAATGGCCAACAGACATATGAAAAAGTGCCCAACATCACTCAGCATCCGGGAAATGCAAATCAAAACCACACTGAGATACCATCCAACCCCAGTTAGGAAGGCTAAAATCCAAAAGACTCTGAACAATAAATGCTGGCAAGGTTGCGGAGAAAAAGGAACTCTCATACATTGTTGATGGGACTGCAAAATGGTGCAGCCTCTATGGAAAATGGTATGGAGGTTCCTCAAACAATTGCAGATAGATCTACCATACAACCCAGCTATCCCACTGTTGGGAATATACCCAGAGGAATGGAAATCATCAAGTGGAAGGTATACCTGTTCCCCAGTGTTCATCGCAGCACTCTTTACAATAGCCAAGAGTTGGAACCAGCCCAAATGTCCATCATCAGATGAGTGGATACGGAAAATGTGGTACATCTACACAATGGAATACTACTCAGCTATAAAAATGAATGAAATACTGCCATTTGCAACAACATGGATGGACCTTGAGAGAATATATTAAGTGAAACAAGTCAGGCACAGAAAGAGAAATACCACATGTTCTCACTTATTGGTGGGAGCTAAAAATTAATATGTAAATTCACACACACACACACACACACACAAAAAAAAAAAAAAAAAACAGTGGGGAGGGGAAGAAGGTATAACAACCACAATTACTTGAAGTTGATACGACAAGCAAACAGAAAGGACATTGTTGGGGGGGAGGAGGGAGGGAGGAGGGAGGGAGGTTTTGGTGATGGGGAGCAATAATCAGCCACAATGTATATTGACAAAATAAAATTTTTTTAAAAAAATCAGTAGCATTTTTTATACTCCAATAACAAACTAACAGAAAAAGAAATCAAGAATTTATAGTTCTAATTTTGAAATTACAACAATGATTACAGATACACACTCATATTCATGCTGTTCTTTTACCAATTAGTAAAATAAAATTTTCTTCTGCTATTAGAATTTATAATTGGAAAACATTTTTGATAGAATAAGGCCTTAGTTTCTTAGGTTATTTAATAAACTAAGACTTAGATTTGATATCAAAGAATACTGCAATAGAGAGAAACAACCTATGTACTAGTTTGATTGTTGAGGGAAAATAAAAAACTAAATATGGATTTTTAAATAAGTTCATGCCAAGTGAAAATCAATTCAGAAATACTGTGAATATAAAAAAGATTTAACAGTTGTTCAAATGCAAAATAGTACTGAGAAGATATGATTATCATGTAGCATACAATAGTGTTAAGTATAAAAACTGCAAAGAAACATTGCTGTAGAACTAAATGCACAATTCTTATTATAATATGTACCAATTAGGAAGTTATCACTAAAAATAAAATAAAAAACTTTTCATTGCATCTTGATAGCAATGGATTGCATAATACACCCATTATGCAATGGATTATGCAATGGATTATGCAATGGATTGCATAATACTGATAGATCTATCAAAATATTTGTTTAGTGGTTAAAATGCCATTATTAAAAAAGAAAATTATCTCAAATGATGATGATGGAGAAAACGATATAATTGATAGCTTACTACATTTAGAGTCAGAAGAACCAAGTAGATAAAAAATAAAACATGGAACTTGATGATAAATTTTTAATAGTAAATCTACCTTTGGCACCTTTGATTTGGTAGGAAAAAAAATATGTGTGACACTAAATAAATGTTATCTTTAATGCTATTATTTTGCTATTTTGTTTGTATTTAATTTTCAAATCTGTTTTGATTTGAGGTTGAATTAGAAAGTTCAAGAAGATGGAGTTTATGTGTAGTGTTATATAATATGATAATAAAAGTAATTCTAAATAAAAACTTGGGATTTTCTTTTTCTATTAGGGGACACATAATATTACTAAAGTTTAAGACACACTGACATGTATGACAAATGATAAGTTTAAGTTAAGACGTTCAGGAAAGAATTGGGAATGCTCCTATATTACTGCTTGGGAAATTGGGTGGAAAAATTCATTCACTTATTCCAGCAAATACTTCTCTCATTGTTCACCCATAGTGCATTGGCCACTATCTTCAATATGAAGGGCACAAAGACAAAAGCCATAGTGCTACCCTGGAATAACACGGAAGTTTCACACTGGGAGTGATTGCAATGGAGAGCTCAGCCAATATTGCTCCAGGATTGTTATACTAGTTTGCTTTACAAATCTCAAATTATTTGAAGCTCAAGAGAATATTTGCAGCATTTCCTTCTAAATCAGTGAAAAAGAATTTATCTGCTAGTCACTATTTCCTATATAATATAAAAAATACAACAGGGGGATAGCCTTAACAGCCTTCAGAAATTTGAAATATTTACCAAGCCTTAACACTTTCTCCAATCTTGAATTATCCAAGCAGGTACACAGATAGCCACATACAGAAAAATCACAGTTCTTTCTTATTCACCCAGTAAAATAAGAATTCTGCTCAGATAAATGGACATTTGTCTCAAAAATTGACTTAGAAGTGTATGCTAATATTTACCTTAAGATATATTTATGTTAAATAATACTTCCAAATACATTTATTAAATGGAAAGAGAAGAACTACAGATATCAGAGGCGGGAAAGGGAGACAGAGAAGAAAGATAGTAAAAGGCAGATTAATCAGCACAAATGTGCAGTGAGATAAAACAAATAAGCCCTATTGGTGTACAGTAGATGTAGAAATCTATAATCTATAATATTTAAATTAAGATGATGGACTAGAGGAACCCAGGATACATTCCTCCTGCAGAAGAAGATCACAACAGGTCCAGCACTACCACTGCTGCACTCACCAGTGACATTGTTGGGACCCAGGACCATCATCTGCCTTCCTCCAGTGAGTTTTGCCCCATCCCACACTGCTGATAGCTTCAGTGCAACTTCAGCTCTTGCTGCTTCTGGTAGCCATCCACACCAGTGCTGTAGCACTGACCAGACCAGCTGCACAAAGGACGCCTGCCTACACCACCACACCAGCCAACCCAGCCATGTGCAGGACGCACGCCACAGCCACCTGAAGTGCAACAGTCATCACCATCAACCAGACCAGCTGTGCATGGTACCCCCACCCAAGCCACCTCACCAGCCTCCCTGGCTGCACATGGGATACCCTGCTGTAGTCATGTGTAGTGAGTTTAGCTGCTGCCATAGCCATCACAACAGCCAGGTCAGCTCGGCATGGAACTCCCTGCTGATGCTAAAGCATTAGCTAGCCTATCTGGGCATGGGACCCCCTGCCACTGCCACCTGCAGTGCACTCTCACAGCCATCCATGCCACCACTGCACCAGTCAGACCAGCCACACTTGGGATCTCTGCCCATGCCACTGCACCAGCCAGCCACAGTTTTGTGGGGGACCCCTGCCATAGCCATCTACAGCATGGTTGGTGCTACCATTGTCACACCAGCCACACCAGCCATATGCAGGATCCCCACCCACGCCCCCACACCAGCCAGACCGGCAGCTGGTGGGACCCCTGCTGATGCTGAAGCAGTAGCCATCCCAGCTGGATGTGGGACTCCAGCTGTTACTGCCTGCAGCATGAGGCCTGCCACTGCTGCTGTCAGCAACTGTACATACAGTCATCATTGCCACTGCACCAATTAGACTGGCCTTGGGCAGGGCCTTCCACCACCACCACACATTAACACAAGAAGGGTCACCACTAGAGCCACCAGAAAGAGGTAAAGCAGTGCAAACACTCACCCCAATGGCCTAATCCACAGGGGGAACTAGAACCCATGAGAACACACATGAGCACCTTGACCCAGGGAGAGACACACACAGAGAACACAGAGAATACAGAAACACAGGATAGCCAAATAGTGTACAGAAGAAAACACCCAGCCACCACCAACCCATTTCCCCAACCAAGGGAAGCAAGGACCCAGGAGAAGCCTTGGCCTACAGGAATGAAGAAAGAGAAACCTTGCCCAGGGTCACCTGTTCAAGCCAAAGAGATCCAGTATATCCCAGTACATACATCAGGGTCATGGACACTAGCTGGGGAGACAATAATTTTGCCTAAGGTCACCTACCCCAGCCAAAGAGTGACAAGGCACCAGACACTTCACCCAAGACCTTGAGAGCTCACTAATGTCCTTGACATCCCAACACAGTGTCACTAACATCAGCAAAAAATCACTAAGTGCCCCAGTACCTACACTAAGGAGGCATTCACACACAACTCCAACATTGACTACTGCAGAAGTACCCACACAGAAACTACACCACTGCATCTACTGATAACCAGTACTCAACACCCTACTCAGCAGTCCGTATAAAACACATCAACAAGAGGAAGTCTCTATCATCAAAGCCCACTTCAAAAACAGAAGCAGCTGCTCTACTGGATGACTAGACATCAATGTAGAGAGACTAGAAATATGAAAAAACAAGGAAATATGACACCACCAAAGCAATACAATAATGCTCAAGGACCATACCCTATAGAGCAGGAAATACTTGAAATATCTGAGAAGGAATTCTGAGTAATGATCATAAAGTGACTCAGTGAGATAGAAGAAGACTCAGTTATACAAAACAATGAAACAAGAAAAACAGTTTAGGACTTAAAGGAGGAAAATTATAAAGAGATAAATACCATAAAAAAGAAAGTAGTAGAACTCCTGGAACTGAAAGACTCATTCAATGAAATAAAAACTATAATTAAGAGCATAAGCATCAGACTAGCACAAGCAGAAGAAAGAATTTCTCATTTTGAAGACAGTCTTTTTGAAATAACACAAGCAGACAAAAAAGAAAGAAGAATTTTTTTTAAAATGAAGAAAATCTAAGAGAGTTAGCAGACCTCTTCATGCAAGCAATCATTCGAATCATGGGTATTCCAGAGGGGTAGGAGAGATAAAAGTCATTGAAAATATATCCAATGAAATAATAGTGGAAAACTTCCTAGGTACTGGTAAAGATATGGACTTCTATTTCCAAGAGACTCAAAGGTCCTCAAACAGATTCAATCTAAAAATGATTCCCCCTGAGACATATTATAGACAAACTGGTAAAAACTCAAAGACATGAGAGAATCCTAAAAACAGCTGGAGAAAAATGTCAAGTCACCTCTAAGGGAATCTCCATGAGATCAACAGCAGAATTCTCAACAGAAACTATACAGGTCAGAAGAGATTGGGATGATATAGTCATTGTACTAAAAGAAAAACTGCCAGCCAAGCATACTGTATCCATCAAGCTGTCCTTCAGAAATGAAGGGGAAATAGTGTATTTCCCAGATGAACAAAAGCTGCAAGAGTTCACCACCACATGACCAGTTCTACGAGAAATTCTTAAGAGTCCTGCACCTAGAACCCCAAAAATGATAATCACCACTATGAATACACGGGAAAGAACAAACAACACTGTTAGAACAGATATGCAAACAAGCATGAGAAAGAAACTATGCCATACCACCTCAAAAAACCGATGACAAAGACAAACAATAAAAGGTGAAGAAAAGAACAAAAGATATTTAAATCAACCATACAAAGAGCAAATAAATGTAAGGAGTAAGACAGCACCTTTCAATAATAACCCTATATATAAATGGATTAAATTCCCCACTCAAAAGACACAGACTGGCTGATTGAATTAAAAAGCTAGACCTAACCATATGCTGTCTACAAGAGACTCAACTCACTCATAAAGACACACACAGACTAATAGTGAAGGGAAGGAAAAGGCTATACCCTGCAAATGGAAATGAAAATGAGCAAGAGTAGATATTCTTATAGTGGATAAAATAGACTTAAAACCAAAAACCATAAAAAGAGACAAAGAAAGCCATTATATAGTGATAAAGGGATCTATTCAGCAAGGAGATCCAACAATCATAAAGAGATATGCACCCAACGCCAGAGCACACAGATCTACAAAGCAAACACCATTAGACCTAAGGAAAGAAATAAACCCAAATATGATAATAGTTAGGCACCTGAACACCCCTCTTTCAGCAGTGGATAGATCATGTAGGAAACACATCAGCAATGAAACACAGGATATAAACTATACTTTAGACCAATTGGACTTGGCAGATATCTACAGAACATTTCATCCAACAACTGCAGCATACACATTCCTCTCATCATCAGCAAATGGAACATTCTCCAGGATAGACCACAAGTTTGGTCACAAGTCAAGTCTCAGCAAATTTTACAAGACTGAAATGATTTCAAGTATCTTTTCAGACCACAATAGCTTAAAACTAGAAATCAATAACAAGCAAAACTCTGGAAACTATATAAGTACAAGAAAATTAAACACATGCTCCTGAATGACATATGGGTCCAAGAAGAAAATAAACAGGAAAACAAAAATTGTTGGGCTGCAACCGCTCCACTTGCTATAGCAATTGCTAGGGTGAAAGGGGGCCACACCAAATGGCGGCTGTTTAAGTTCCCCACCCGCATGGCCCACACAAGATGGTGCCTAAAGGAAGCAAAGGGAGAGTGTCACTTTTAGTTACCCCAAAATTTTATTGGTAGTTGTGCTTTTCCGCGCTCTCGTGATCAGTGCATGATCAGTAAGCTAAGCATAGGAAAGTAAGGTGCATGCACATGTGACCTTTCCAGTGATTGGCTCTCAGTGTGGAAATCCCCACTTGCTTAGATATAAATACAAGTGCTTAAAAGACAGTAAACAGAACTGCTTGACGGAACCCCTGCCACGTCTGAGTGTTCCTTTGAGGGCTGAATAGGCCGGCGGTGCACTCACCCACCTTTGGGGATCCTTCTTCGGCTTACGCTGCAGAGGGCAACTTATCTGGTCCTGCCTGGGGGGGATAGGGAGTCTGCCGGGGATCGCTCGGTGGCCATGGCCAGGGAAATCTGGAGCCCGGGCCTGGCTGACCAAGAGAGCACCCCAACAAAAAATGTTTTGAAAATACTGAAAATAAAGACACATTATACCAAAACCTGTGGAATACAGCAAAGGCAGTACTAAAACGGAAGCTTCTTGCAATAAATGCTTGGATTGGAAGAATAGAAAGATTTTTTTAAAAACAACCTAATGTTACACCTCAAAGAAGTAGTAAAACAAGAGCAATCCAATCTTAAAATTAGTAGATAGAAAGAAATAATTAAGATCTGAGCAGAACTAAATGAAATAGAAACCAAAAAATGATTCAAAAGATCAATAAGACAAAATGCTGTTTTTTGAGAAGATAACAAAAATAGACAAACTGTTAATTACGCTACCTAAAAAAAGAAGGGACAAGGTCCAGTAACAAAAGTCAGAAAGGAAAGAGGAGATATTACATGTGATACCACAAAAATACAAAGAGTCATTAGAGACCACTACAAACTACTGTATGCCAAGAAATTTGAAAACCTGGAGGAAATGGATAAATTTCCAGACACATACAAATTATCAAGACTGAACCAAGATGATACAGAAAACTTGAACAGACCAATAACAAGCAAAGCTATTGAAGCAGTAATCAGAGGTCTCCCAACAAAGAAAATCCCAGGATCAGATGGGCTTCACTGCTGAATTCTACCAAACCATTAAAGAGTAATTAAAACCAATTCTCTTCAAACTATTCCAGAAAATGGAAACAGAGGTCATTCTCCCTAACTCATTCTATGAAGCAAACATCCCCCTGATACCAAAACCAGACAAAGATACAACAAAAAAAGAAAACTGTAGCCCAATATATTTGATGAACATAGACACAAAAATATTCAACAAAATGTTAGCAACCAGAACACAGCAACACATCAAAAGAGTTATCCCCACGATCAAGTGGGATTCCTCCCAGAGATGCAAGGATGGATCGACATACTAAAGGCAATAAATGTGATACACCACATCAACAAATTCAAGGATAAAAACCATATGATTATTGCAACGGACACAGAAAAACCATCTGACAAAATTCAACATCCCTTTGTGATAAAGAATCTCAGCAAATTAGGTATAGAAGGAAAGTATCTCAACACAATAAAAGCCATATATGGCAGATCCACTACCAATATCATCCTGAATGGGGAAAAGCTCCGAGCTTTTCCCTTAAGAACAGGAACAAGACAAGGATGCCCACACTCAACATTCTTATTTAACATAGTATTGGAAGTACTAGCCAGAGCAATCAGGCAGGAGAAAGAAATAAAGGACATCCACATTGGAAAAGAGGAAGTCAAACTGTCCTTGTTTGCAGATGACATGATCTTATATATAGAAAAGCCCGACGACTCTACCAAAACACTCTCAGAGCTGATTCACAATTTCAGTAATGTTGCAGTATACAAAATCAACACCCCAAAATCAGTAGCACTTTTGTACTCTAACGACGAACTAGCAGAAAAAGAAATCAAGAAAGCGAGCCCATTTATAACAGTCACCAGAAAAAATGAAATATCTAAGAATCAATTTAATCAAGGAAGTTAAAGATCTCTAAAACTAGAACTACAAATCACTGTTAAAAGCAGTTAAAGAAGACACAAAAAGATGGAAAGACATTCCATGCTCTTGGAATTAACATTGTGAAAATGTCCATACTTCTCAAAGTGGTCTACAGGACAATGCAATTCTCATCAAAATACCAATAACATTCTTCACAGAAATAGGAAAAACAATCCTAACATTCATATGGAAAAACAAAAGACCCCAAATAGCCAAGGCAATCCTGAGCCAAAAAAATAAAAATAAAGCCAGAGTCATAATGCTAGCTGACTTCAAATTATGCTAACAAAACTATAGAAAGCAAAACAGTACTGGCATACACAGACACATGGATCAATAGAATAGAATGGAGAACCCATAAATCAAGCCACATCCTTACAGTCAATTGACATTTGACAGAGGCAGCAAGAACATCCATTGGGGAAAACACTGCCTGTTCAATAAATGTTGCTAGAAAAACCAGACATTCATGTATAGAAGAATGAAAGTAGATCTGTATCTCTTGCTATATACAAAATTAACCCAAAATGGATTAAAGACTTAAATATAAGACCTGAAACTATAAAACTCCTAAAATAAAACATAGGGGAAACACTTCAGGATGTAGGACTGGGCAAAGACTTTATGAATAAGACTCCAAAAGTACAGACAACAAGAGAAAAAATATACAAATAGGATTATATCAAAGTAAAAAGTTTCTGCACAGCAAAAGAAACAAAAGAGCAAAAAGACAACCTACAGAATGGGAGAAAATATTTGCAGACCATATGTCTGACAAGATATTAATATCCAGAACATACAAAGAACTTAAACAACTTAACGGTAAGAAAACAAATAACCTGATAAAAAAAATGGGCAAAGGAGCTGCGTAGGCATTTTTTAAAGGAAGACATATGAACGGCCAACAGACAAATGAAAAAATGCTCAGCATCACTTGGCATCAGGGAAATGCAAATCAAAACCACATTGAGATATTTCATGCCAATTAGACTGGCTATTATCAAAAGAGAGAATAACATGCTGGCAAGGGTTGGGAGAAAGTCGAACCTTCCTATACGTTGGTGGGAGTGTAAAGTACGGTAGCCATTATGAAAAACAGTATGGAGTTTCCTCAGACAACTACAGATATAATTACCATATGATCCAGCAATCCCACTGCTGGATATATACTCAAAGTAATAGAAATCATCATGTCGAAGAAATACCTGCACTCCCATTTTTTTTATCACAGCTCTATTTACAGTAGCCAAGAGTTGGAACCAAACTAAATGTCCATTGATAGAAAACTGAATAAGGAAAATGTGGTGTACATACTTAATGGAATACTACTCAGCCATAAAAAAGAATGAAATTCTGCCACTTATAGCAACATGGATAAACTTAGAGAAAATCACATTAAGTGAAACAAGCCAGGCACAGAAAGAAATACCACATGTCTTCACCATAAGTGGGAGCAAATAAATAAGCAAATAAATAAAATAAAGAGAAAAAAAGAAAAACAACAATCACAATAACACATCAAACTTTAAGGAAAAAAGAGAAGAGAACCATGGTTATTAGAGGTGGGAAAGGGGGAGGGTAGTCAGCATGAAATTGGTTACGGGTCATGAAGATTGATTATGTTTTGTAAACATGAGTACACTAATTGTCCTGATTTGATCACTACATATTGTACACAGGTATTGATATTCAAATCTGTACCCCACAAATACATATAATAAATTATGTTTCAGTTTTACTGCATGTAACCAAAGAACTAGAAGAGACCAAATGTGCACATCACAAAGAAATGATTAAGTTTTGCTATGATGATAGACTAATTACTCTGAATAGATCAACACACATTGCATACGTGTGTTGAAATATAAGTGTGTACCCCACAAATATGTACAATCAATATGCTACAATAAAAAAATTTTAAAATGAAAAATAAGAAAATAAAGTATTCAGATAAGAATGTTTTGCCTTTCCATTTATTAAATAATGTGTGCTCTGATAACCATTTTTAATTATCAGAAAGGAAGAAGAAAGGGAGGGAAGAAGGACAAGGAAAAGAGAGGTAGGGAGAAAAGAGAAGGAAAGAGGAAGGAAGAAGGAATAAGGGGGAAAGGAAAAAGAGAGAGAGAGATAATTCAGCATATGAAGAAGGGAAAGATCTTAAATCTAGAAAAACATGTCATAACTGTGATAATATAAAATCCCCACCTTCATCTTTGGATTGGCAGAAGAAAGATAAGCACAGTGATGTGCTTCAGTTTATCACTTGAGAGTTTCTTGGAGCTCATAGCTAGTCAAATTTATCTCAGTTCTTTCATTTATTATTTGCTCTTGACTTCCCTGTTTTGAGTTTCCTAATGAGAAAACTGGACATGAAAAGGAGTCTAACCCATAGGAAGGAGGAAGGACTAAGAGAGTTAAGGCACCTAACGCACCTAGAACACCATCTGGCATGCATGTGGTAAGTGCTAAATTTGTGCTCATTATTGCTATTATATTCTTTATTGAGTGCCCATTGTGAACAGAACAACATCCTGATAACTGAGCTCAGCAACTGGAAATTGGCAGTCAACACTGCAACCCTCCGGGGACAAGACATACTGCTTTGGAACCAACAGTGTGATGAAATATGTTATAAGGTAGCTCCAGTTGAACTAATTACCACCCACACCCATCTGTGCCATTTGGTTCCTTGCCAAAATATTATGTGCTATTATGCAGATATGGGCATATTTTCTCACAGATTTTCTCTCAAGTAGTTGTTCTCAGAGGCTTATCTGAAAAGTAACTGCATCAGAATGTCCTGGAGAATTTTTGAAAAATATAAATTCCTAGGCCCAATCCCCAATGAATATAGATCTTGTGTCTTTGAAGGTCACACAAAAATGACACTCATGGGCATATTGATCATCTTCACACACAGAGAATGAAGCATAATGGAAAGCATTCCAATTTGCATGCTGAAGTATACCAAAAACAGACATTAACATTATTTAACTGGAAAGGAAATGACTATCATTGTGTGACTCACAGGGCACTGCCTGGCCCAGACATCAAGAGACAGCAGCTTTTCATAAAACTCTACAGCCAGACAGAATCAGCTGAAATCTCGACCCTCCACATAGCAGCTGTGTTACATTGGGCAAGTTACTTAACCTCTCTGTGCCTCTGACTCTTCATATGTAAGAGAAGTATTATAATCATAGGTCTTATCTCATTGGTTGTTGCGAAAATTAGGCACAATAAGTGTAAAATACTTGAAACACAACCCGGCACATAGTAAATACCTAATACATGTTGGATACTATTGTTAACATCAGTTATTATTATTAAGTTAATCTAAGTTTACAACATATAGTCAGTGAGTGCTTGAGTATTAAGGGATATCCCCCTATTCTACTTATATTCTAAGTAATTCATTAAATTAGAAGTCTTTCTTTTGTATCTGCCCTTGAAAGTAAGCTTATAAAAAAAAAAAAACAAACATACAAAAAAAAAATCAGGACTAACATTTCAGTAACTGAGAAATAAATCTCTTTACCCATCAATATTCTTTTTAATTTGGCATGTTTTAATGTAACATGAGGAGAGAGAACTACTTAGCACATACTGAGCATTTATTATAGGAGATTTCAAAAAGTCCCAAGAAAAAACCAAGAGATATGCATCTATAGAGGCAAAACTCAGAGGAAACGAAAAAAAAAAAAATGAATTAATAAATCACCCTTCAGAGTGAATTACATCTTCTCCATGTAGATTTGTATTAAAAATAAGAAAAGGAGAGTAAATAAATACATCTGTTTGCTAAAAGTATATATGCATAAAGTCCTACCCATCCCTGACTAATGGATTCCAAGAATTCATAAATACCCTATGTTAATATAGAAAATTCATGTTAGTCTCTGCTTAAATTAACTAAAGTGAATCAGAAATCTGGGGTTGCTTCTGTGAGATTATACGCTGTGTGAAATGCTCCTTCCCAAATGCCCTCTATACTTCAGACCCATAAATTATTAATGTTAGGGGCAATGTATGGAAATTTACCCAGATTCCAAAATCCCAAGCAAAAGAAAATGGTTAAAAATGAAAGAGAGAGAAGGAAGGAGACAATTATATTGGTTTGGTGAGAGTTGAAGCACTTCTACTACTCCATCAGCATTGATTTGAAAGATCTGAATGACATACAGGCTGATGAATAATTCACATTTCATTTATTAGTTCACTGACCCTATACATGGCTTCATAAAAATGAAAATAATGTTATTCTCCTGCTTCATTCTCCATAGAATGGAATATGTTTTTGTAGCTGGGTACCATTTTTTGATGTAGTCCACTCCAGCACATTGTATACACATATATTTGCATGTCATACATTTAAAACAAATGTTGAGTTAAAAAAAATTCAGTAACATGTATAAAGGAGACCATTTTGCCCTCTACTGGCCGACGTCTCAGATCTGTAAAAAACAGTGCTGATTATCATGTAACAACTGGTTACCTGGCAACTAGAAATGGGACAATGTACAATACAATTTTATGTCCTCAGTCTAGGATTAACAAAGGTAATTGTCACCAATGCATCTACAGGGCTCTATCCTAGAAGACCGAGTTTTCTGCCATGGTCTCCCATCTCTATTCTAAGAATTTAAAGCCATTATGCTAAATTTTCTAGCTTAGGAAATGAAGTAGCTGTTGATGCTATTAATCGACAAAAATTCCAGAAAAAGGAACACATTTCTTGGGGGTAAGATATGTTAAATGAGATCGTCCTATGAACAAGTCGATTTTGAGATATCTTTAGGTACAAATGAGGAGTCTATTAGGAAGTTGGAAAATCTTGCAGTTAACAGTGGGAGGGAGAATTATTATATTAACTGTCTATATTGTTCTTTCTACTCATTTGAAAGTAACTTATCTCTAGTAATATTAGGTAGTCTGTTATTTCCTTTATTGTCAGGTACTGCCTCACCATCTTTTTTGGGTTAACTACACTTAGCCAAATGTTTTCCAGTGAGTTATACAACAGAGTATTAAAATTGAAGTTTTGGCTGTGACCCTATAATAATCAATACTAGATACCAAAGGCATTTGTAATACAGTTTTAGTCAAAAATCTTTCAAAGATAGATTTGTGGAACGTATGTATGAGACTTTTGGTATAAGAGACATCTCACCTCCATTATAGTTATAATAGGGCAAAGAGCAGAAATAGCAAAAGAATTATGGGCAATGCTCTTTTTGAAGAGGATGGAACTTTGGTCTTCACTGACCCCCAGTGGATGGAGGGTATTGCTTTACAACTTAAGTAGAAAGCTTAATATTTGTATCCTACAGTTTTGGAGACCAGTGAACTATTTATTGGTAGAATGTCCTAATGAGCTTACGATAGCAGACTAAAGGGCTGTGGCTTTTGAGTAACTCCACTCCCAGAATTTGTTGACACAAAGGATCTATGAATCTATCCTGTGGGTCAGACATGGGCTATCCACACAGCAGAGAGAGAGCTGGTGGTGGGCTTGTCATATCTCACCCACAGCACACTTAGAAGGTGAAAACAGATGTCAAAAGAGGCATCTCCAGTTTCCCAGGGGGCTGAGGAAGGAGTAAGCAAGAATCTAAAGATGATTTCACCATCCTTAAAAGAGCACTGCAGGTGAGAATTCTCAAAAAATAAAGGATGTGCCTGTGGGATATGCCTAATTCAAAAAGTGTCAAAACCAGATGGCCACAATTGTACCAAATAACAATGTTCCAGCTCGTTTTAGCTCATTGTCTTCCCAGATTTCACCCCAAAGAAGTTACAGATCATAATTCATAAAATGGAAAGGGAGAGGTAGAATGGGAGCTAAAGGAAATGTATCTGACATCTTTCCCCAATGTCAGGCTTTCCATTTGAGATAGACCCAAGTTAAGACCCAATAAATTGCTTTACGATTGTATCCCATTAGTAGTGCTTGTTCAATGCCCCGGTAACCATGACAATCTCCTAATATGGTCGGAAGTCAGAGGACTTGAGTGATCCTGGCCATGGGCCTACTTCATGCCATATCTCTGCTCTAGCTTTCCTGATTCATCCAGCCTTTGCTCACATGTATCAAGAATTTATACAAGATGAGTATTTTGTGACTGTGCCCTTTCCATTTTTATCAGTTCCAATTTTGAAAAGTAAAAAATTCTTTAGTGAATTTAAATATATTTCCCTGAACCTTCTACCATGTTGCCCTAATTCTGCCTTTTATAGTTACACAGAATAAAATAAGTGCCTCTCTCATATGATAGCTCCCAGCATTCTTGAAAAGAGCCATTATTATATACTTTTTCCCAGCCTGCTATTCTCCACACCAAACAGCTCTAGTTTCCCCTGCTCCTGCTCAGTTCTTTTCACCATTCCTCAGGCAAATTATCTGCATGTTACAAAGTATTCCACCTCTTCCTAAGAAGTATGAACAGTTCTTGTTCTGCAACCATGAACTATAATGAACTTTTTCATAATAAGATATTGATGTACTTTCCAAATTAAACTTTTTTATAATATGGTGAATTTTTAGAGTCAGTAGTCAGATATTTGACTTAATTCCGAGAGCTGCTACTTCTCCTTTTCTCATGTGTCCATGGGGGGACTTCCTAGAGTCATGATCCTGGCCTCTTGCCCACCCATTACTTATACAACCCCCGAGGATGTGAATTGCCAATTTCATGAGTGAAAGCATGAAATTGGTCCAGTTTTAATAACAATAATCTATTAACAGGTCATAATCTATAAGGGATTAACTTTCTCCCCTCTCTGCCCAATACCAAATAGAGACAATAATTTGGATAGACCAAAATTTTCCCTGGGGTAACCTGTTCCAAGAAGTGATCAGCAATGGGGAAGAGGGCAAGGGAAGAGTAGGCAAGAAGTGGGAGACTGGAAATAACATCTTCACAGTCATTTTCTAAGCCTCATTTCCCAAACAGTTTTATCCTAATTATGATTTATCATTGCTTCAATTGGTGAAGAAAGAATGGACGTAATTTATGCCCAATATCTGGTCCTCTGATTTGGTATCTAGGGGAAAAAAAGACAATGAGTTTTATTTGGAGAACACTTAAGGACTTAGACTGCAGTAAACTTGGTTATATAAGACTTTGACATCAAATGACCATAGCAATTAATCATGACTAATATTTGTAAGCTGATGTTATTTTTAATAACCTCAATTATTATTAATAATAATAATATTAATAATAACCCATATTTTTAATGTGGTGAGTTGGTTGGAAAATTCAAGTTACTAAGGCCTTACTGTGTGGTCTGCAGCAACTGACCTTGAAATATACAGGTGCAGCTTTTATCTAAGCAAGCATAGCTGAGGCAATGATTTAATTATAGAGAAAGAGTTTTTGTGTGGAGTGGCTTCTTAAGCATTGGGGAAGGACAATTTTTTACTACTTTTTTGTTTCTCAATGTGATTTGCAAACTAGGAGGACAAGACTGCAAAGGCAGTTGAGTTCTACATGTGCCTTAGAGTGTTGATAAGACACTAGCTTCATACTCTTAGTGCCAGATCTAGATATAGAGCACTATATCCACTGCCCCAAAGTCCCTCCTGCTGAGACAAAGCAGAATAAGAAATTGGCAAGAGTAAATTTTAGAGTTTAATTTCTTTGGTGTTTTAATGCAAAATTTCAAGGAAATTTGATTCAGAACTTTAAAGACTTGGACTGCAATTGCTAAGGATGTAAACTTGCAACTTATTATTTGAACTTTAATTTCTCTCTGAAAAATTCATAGTAAGAATAAATTATTATTAAAATTTCAGTCACTTCTCAATTGTTGTCCTTAAATCATTGGTCACCATAAATTCATTATAAAACCTAAGTAGAGCTGTACTGGTCTACATGCCTGAAAATTTTACAATGATAATTGAAGAAGCAGTAAATTTTGATCCCTGAGTACAGTAGAGCCTTGTTAAGATTTAATTAATAGGCTGTTCTAAACCATTTTTGACATTTCTGAGGGCAAAATTCACATCAACAACCCATAGTCCAAGGAAGATCCACAGGGAAAAATTATTAGTGTATTAGGGGAGACACCTCATGCCAATGGAGCACTTAGTCTTCATATTTCAGACAAATGGATTAAGAGAACCAAAAGCTAAGAATGTTGTGGAAAATGGCTCAGGGGAGGACCATTTCACTCACACTCCTCAAGTCTCCATGTGGAATCATCTTGCTGAAGCAATATTTCTGACCACCTCGCAACTTCTTTCTTGTCCCTTTACACTAGAGGGGTAAGCTACGTGGTTGATAAAAGAGCCATTAGTTCACCCTTCTCAGTTCCTAGAATCTAATCTTCTAAAAGGCAAAAACATCAATAATTTGTTCTCTTTTATTCCCTTTCTGCCTATGACCAAAGAGAAGGTAACACTGGGTAAACATATCTGCTCTGAAGAATCAAAACTTCTCTCACATGGGCTGTTTCTACAGCTAAAGTAAGAAGAAAAAGGGAGAGAGGATTTTTGATATCATCTGATCCTTATACATAAGCCACATTGTCCAAAGTGGGACATAATAAACATGCCCTCTAAAATGAGGGCAAAATAAGCAAACAAAAATTAAGAAAATTGGTCCTTGGCAGACATGACACTAAAAGAAATAACAAAGGGAGTTATTTGAGAAGAAAAATGCTCTCCAGAGGGAAACATGAAAATTCAAGAAATAATAATAAGCAATAGAATTGTTAATCACGTGAGATAATTCAAAATAAATGGACTCCAAAAATGT
Source organism: Cynocephalus volans (assembly GCF_027409185.1). Taxonomy (NCBI): domain Eukaryota; kingdom Metazoa; phylum Chordata; class Mammalia; order Dermoptera; family Cynocephalidae; genus Cynocephalus; species Cynocephalus volans. The sequence continues at coordinate 65,572,781 of NC_084475.1, forward strand.
ATTACAGTATCTTTAATATGTACAATTAAAATACATGACAACACAAATGATGGACAACAGGTGGTAAATAAAGTTAAAATGTGCCAAGGTTCTAGCATTACCAGGGAAGTGGTCAAAGTTTTTTGCAGTCTAATTCTTTTCATTAGACTGCATGCAATAAGCCAGGATATAGTTTGCAATTGCCCAATTAAAAAGCAAAGTAACAGGGGAAATAAAAAGATTTTTAATAAGTTAATCAAGGAGAAAAACAGATTAATAAAAATATTTAAATGCCAATAAAAAGTCAACAAAGGACAAAAGGAGAACATAAAACAGGTAGGCTAAATAGAGACGAATTGTAAAATAGTAGGAGCAACAAACACGTATTTAAGTAGACTAAATACTCAAGCAAAATTCTTATTGTTAGACTGGATAAAAAAGTAAAACTTCATTACATGCTACTTATAAGAAAACCAGTTTAAAAATGCAGATGCCATAAAGTTGAAAACAAAAGGATGGAAAAGAATGTACCATATAAACAATAACCAATAATAAGCTTCTGTAGCTATAGCAGTATCAGACAAATAGATTTGAAGCAATAAATGAGGTAAAGAGAGACATTTCTCAATGATAAAAATGTATCGTAGGCTAGGAAGATGCAATAATTCTAAATCTATGCGTAACAGTATAGCTTTAAATTATATGTAAAACTAAACTTAACAGAACTAAAAAGAGAAATACACAAATTCATAAACATAGGGGATTTAACAAACTTCTCTCAGTAACTGATAAAATGAGTAGTCAAAAATCAGTAAGAAAATAGAAAAACTGAACAACCCAATTAACAAATACAACCTTGGTTTGAACTTGCACCCAACAATAACAAACACACATTCTTTACAGGTACCTATGAAATATTTACTAAAATTAATCCTACTCTTTGTCATGAAACAAATTCCAGCAAATTTCAAAGGACTGAAATCATTCAAGGTATGTTTTCCAACCACAGTTGAAGAAAGCTGGAAAACAATGACAAAAAGGTAACTAGAAATTTCCAAAAGCAATTCACTGACTCATAGGCCAAAAAAAAAAAAAAGAAAGAAAAGAAAAAGAAAATGGAGATTAAAATATATTTTGAACTGAGTGATAATGAAAATATAAACATATCATAACTTGAGGGAGGCATCTAATGAATGCTTGGAAGGATGAATTTAATTTTAAATGCAAAAGAAGAAAGACTGAAAATCAATTCTCAAAGTTTTTTTTATCAAGAAGATAGAAAAAAAAATCTAAACAAATCCAAATAAAGTAGAACAAATAAAATAATAAATAATAATAAATCACTGAAATAGAAAACAAAATAAAGAAAAAGCAACGAAGCCAAAAATTGTATTCTTGAAAAGATTGATAAAGTTAATAAACAAACTAGCCAAGCTAATCAAGAAAAAAAGAGAGAAAACATAAATGTCTCATATCAGAAATAAGAGTTGACCTGACAATGGAAGATAGAAAAACTAAGAAGATAATAAGTGGATGTTGTGAAATATATCTATGTCGATAAATTTGATGATAACATGAAATAAATTCATTCATACACTAATAAAAAGAGAAAATAAAATATCTGCATAACTCTAGCTGTCATAAAGAAGATGAATCTGTTAATAAAAATATTTTCACAGAGAGAACTTCCAGTCCAGATGGCTTTGATGCTGAATTTTCACACACACACACGCGCGCACACACACACACACACACACACACACACACACACACACACACACATAAGGGGTCTTCAAAAAGTTCATGAAAGATTCATATTATCTTTTCATTCAATTTTTCCATGAACTTTTTAATGCACTCTTGTATAATATATATTACATATTTATACATGCTATTTCCATATATATAATCAATTTTAGACAAAGTCTTCAAGAAAATTGGTCATGTTTTATGAAGCTAGAGAAATGATGACAAAATGACGTGATGAAGGCACTAAAAGGAAGGCATAGATGCAATCTCTTTCATAAACATAGATGCAAAAATGTTTTAGCAATCAAAAAAAACCAATATAATTTACCACATTTACAGGAAAAAAGGGGGAACAGATAATTACCTCAACAGATGGTAAAAAAGAACTTGATAAAATTCAGTACCTATTTGTCATAAAAATTCTTATCAAATGAGAAACAGAAGAAAACTTCCTAGAACTAATGTAGGGAATCTAAAAAATAACCTATAGCATCATCATATTAGTGATGAATTTTGAACATTTTCCAAAAGAAAAAAAATGAATTTTCTCATAATTTCTAGTCAACATTGTACTTAAAATTCTAACCAAAGCAATAGATGATAAAAGGAAAGAGAATTAGAAAGAAAGAAAGCTGTCATTTTCCACAAATTACAAGTTCATTTAAAAAAATCCAAAAGAAACCTCAAACTATTAGACTTAATTATTGTGTTTAGCAAGGTTGCTAAATGCAAGATCAATATGCAAAATCAACAATAATTCCTATATACAAACAAAAACTGAAATTCTAAAAACATTACTTTTAATAGGATCAAATAAATCAAATACATATTAATAGATTGAACAAAAGATGCAGAAGGCCTTGCTAGTAAAAATTCTGATATATCACTGAGAGAAATTAAAGAAAACCTAAATAAATGGAGGAAATATGCTGCCCATGGATTAGAAGGCTCAATATTATAAATATATATTCTCCTCAAATTGATTTATAGATCCAATGCAAGTCCAATCAGAATCCCTGAAAGATTTTTTGGGGGTAGATATTGACAAGTTGATTCAAAAACATACATAAAAAATAAAGGGCCAAGAATAGCCAAGGTGACCTGGAACAAGAATAAAGCTGCAAAAGGTATCTAAATATAAGATTTATCAGGCTTATTATAAAGTGGTATCAATTTAGACGGTGCGCTCTTGCTGAAAAGAAAGAAATAGACCAATGGAACTGAATAAAACTATGGGAAACAGATTTGTACATGACACAGAAGACATAGTGTGGATACAGATCCACACATATTTGATACCCTTATTTATAGCAAAGGTGATGTTGTAGTGCAGTAGAGAAAAAATGGTCTTTTAAATAAATAGTTCTCTGTCAGTTGGCTATCTATATGCTAAAAACTAAATCTACCCTCACACCATACCCAAGTACCAATTTCAGAGGGACTGTATATTTAACTGTGTGAAGTAAAACAATACAGATTTTAGAAAAAAACAAAATATTTTCACAAACTTGTATAGAGCAAGATTTCTTCATCAGGACATGTAAAGCTCTAGTTACAAAGGGAAGATGACAAATTGAACTACATTAAATTTTTGAAGTTTTATTTATTAAGACACCATTAAGGGAGTCAAAATCATACCACAAAGTAGAAGAGAATATTTATAAGACATATACTGACAAAGAACTCATATACAAAAAATATCTGTAAGTCATTTAAGAAAATGCCAGAAATGTGCAAAAAACCTCATAGAAGAGTATATCTAAATGTCAATAAGTGTATGGAACAGTGTTATCATTATTCATAAAAGAAAATATGAAGGTGCTTCAAAAAGTTGATGGAAAAGTAAAATTAAAAGGTAATACAAATATTTCCATAAACGTTTTGGAGTACTCTCATAAAAAAAAAAAACAGCAACACAATAAAAACCCATACATTTATGGCTAATTGGTTTTCGACAAGGATACCAAGCCAATTCAATGAGAAAATACATAGTCTTTCAATTAACAGTGCTGAAACACCTGAATACCCATAAGTGAAAGAATGAAACTGGAACCCTACATCATACCATATTCAAAAACCAGCTCAAAATGGATTGAAGACCTAAATGTATTATAAAACGCTTAGACAAAAACATTGCAAATCTTTATAATCTTGGATTAGGCATGGTGTCTTAAATATGATACCAACAGCCCAAGCAACCAAACTAAAATGTGATAAATTGACTCCACCAAAATTAAAAACATTTGTGAAGGAAAGGACACTATCAAGAAAGTTTAAAAGACAACCCAGAGAATAAGAGAAAATATTTGCAAATCATATATCTGATAAAGGTCTAGTATCTAGATTATGTATAAAACAATTAAAATTCAACAATAAAAAGACAAATAATCCATTTAATAAGTGGGCAGAAAAGGTTTGAACAGACATTTTTCCAAAGAAGATATATGAATGGGAAATAAGTACATGAGAAAAATACTTAACATCATCAGCCATTAGGAAAATGAAAATAAAAACCACGAGATACTGCTTCACATACACTAGGGCGGCTACAATAAAAAAAGAAAGGAGAGTAAAAATGTTATCAGTGAGGATTTGAGAGATTGGGACCCTACTACACTGATGGAGAGGAGTCAAAATACTGCAGCCACTTTGGAAAACAGTTTAGCAGTTCCTCAAATTTTAAACATAAAGTTGCCTTATGACCCAGCAATTCCACTGCTTAGTATTCACCTAAGATAATTGAAAACATACCTCTATACAAAAACTTGTACACAAATATTCATAGCAGCATTATTCATAATACCAAAAGTGGAAACAAACCAAATGTCTATCATTGGATGAATGGATAAACAAAATGTAGTATAACCATGCAAGGAAATATTATTCATCCAAAAAAGAATGAAGTACTGATTCATGCTACAACATGCAAGAATCTTGAAAACGTTATACTAAGTTGAATAAAGTCAGAAATACACAAATTATATGACTCCATTTATACAAAACATCTAGCATAGGCAAGTCCATAAAAACAGAAAGTCCTCTTTTCTAAATCTGGGGATAACGGGAAACGGGGAGTAACTGCTAATAGGTACAGGGTTTCTTTTTGAGGTAATAAATGTATTCTGGAATTAGATCAGAAGAATGGTTGCACAACATTTTGAATATACTAAAGAAACACTGAAGTACACATTTTAAAGGGTTGATTTTATGGTATTTGAATTATATCCCAATTTAAAATATAAAATAAGATCTCAATCATTGCCATACACATCTATCAGAATGACTAAAATTAAAAAGACTGACTACCAAGTGTTGCTCAAAATGGAGATCAACTATATCTCTTGAACATTTCTGGTGGGATTGTAAATTGTAACAATAACATTGAAAACTCTTTAGCTGTTTCTACTAAACCTGCAAATATGCAAACCCTATAGTCCTTGGCACATACACTACAGAAATATGAATGTATATTAACATAATTCATACAACATATGTTACAAAAATATTCATATCAGAGCTGTTTATTGAATTCTCAAACTAGAAACAACACAAATGTCCACCAATAGCAGAATGGATTAAAAATATTGTGGCACTGTTTACACAAGGAAGCACTATACAACACTATTGCTACATGCAATAATATGGATGAATCTCACAAACAAAATGCTGAGCAAAATAACCTATGCACAAAAGATACAAACTATATGACTCCATTAATATAAACTTGACAAATAAGCAAAGCTCATGTAACATATTAGAAGCCAAGATACTTCTTAGGGGCATAGGATAATGGAAAAAGCCCAGATAAAGAGACCTTCTCAGGCTATGGTATTACTCCCTTTTTTGAGAATTCTGTGTGCTGGTTACTAGGGTGAGTTCACTTTATGAAAATCAATATTTATGATTTGGGCATTTACCTGAATGTAAATTATACTTCTGTTTACAAAGTTTATGTTAAAAAGAGTCAAGAGAGAAAATCATACACATAAAACTAGAATTTCAAATCATTTGATAACATCTTTGGACTGGCAATGGCAAATACAACTTTATGTGGAAATCCATTAGAGACTTCCCTCCAAATTGAAGAACAATTGAAAATTAGTTTCAAAAATTTATAAAAATATTAGCCACATTTTACCTTTTTTCCCATTTGTTTCTTTCATTACTGTGATCATTATATTCCATATCGGTGGCCTTCTGCTACAAATTTAGAAGTCTCCAAACAGAAAATGAGAAGAGGAGGCTTATTTTTTTCAGTGACTCTATGCTGGTTCCTGCGGATTACCCCAGTCATTTATAGATTTTCTCAATATAGCTTAGAATGTTGAGGAGAACTGAGATCAAGGTCACTTGCCTATAGTTTTAAAAATGTATATTGCCCTGTTTGGAAACAAATTCATTCATCTCCAATTTTCGGAGGGGGAGTGTTTCCATGATTTCTCAAATAGTAATAATCAACATGATTTCATGTCATGTCATATATTCTGCAAAGGAATTGAAAATTTCATTTAATCCCAGTATTTATAATCAGCTACTCCTACTGATCACGGATGCTTAGCGTAAAATAAATAATTTTGATATTTGTAATGTTACCAGCTATGCATCTCCTTACAGGAAGAAAAAAAAATCTTTTTATTAGCTACTAAATTTTTTACGCTTGTAAGATTCCACAACATTTTTCAAGGCTGAATTCAATTCCAATTCCCTACCATCACATTAAAGTCTACATAAACTGCTTCGTATGAATAGTTATTTATTATTTTATTGCAGTTTTTAATTTTACTATCCCCTGAGTAACTTATTCCCCTGCTTACAAACCTTATGGTCAAGAAATTCTTCTGAACAGCTAATTTAAAATTTTCATTTTGTGTTTCCTAGTGTTCTAAAGGACTTGTTAAATCTTCTCCACCTCTGCTCCCGCCCATTCTTCTCTAACAAACTAAAATTCCTTTACATTCTTCCTTCCAATTCTAATGCCATCTTTTGCTATACATTAATTAGTGTAAACTGCTGTAAATAAGTACAGCATATTTGCTAAGATCATCAGCATCGGGATCAGAAAACTTGGTTCAGTCTAACCTTTATAGCAAGTGTGATCTTAAATTACTTAACCTCTGTCAGCTTCAGTTTCCTTATCTGATTAATAGAAATAATAATAGTCTCCACTCCATAGGGTTATTGTGAAGATTATATGATACTGAATATGAGGTAAGCCCATGCTTGCTTATACTAAGAGCTCAATAAATAGTGTTATTGTAATTATTACTGTAGTAGTTAAAATGTTTTTGCTTGCAAAGAAATGAAGTGGCTAGGTTAACTCAAAAAAAGGGGGAGGCAGAGCAGAGAATTTGAATGACACTTGATAGAGGAACTCAAGAATCAATGCTTTGGACACACAGCAGTTAAGGTCACTCAGGAGGCATAGCTGCAGGGATTCAGCACCATCAGAATTAATGGCACACAACCCCAAATATGCTCTACCTCTCCATTCCAAATTTCAAATTCCTAGGAGAGAGCACTTCATTCTCCAACTTGATTCAGGATATTTATGACTCCTGGGCCAATGAGCCAAACACAAAAGGCCATAGATCTCACCAACAGAGATCCACTCCATCAAGAAAGGGGGTGTTAGACCAACTTTTTAGATTTCCACATATGAGTGAGATCATGTGCTATTTGTATTTCTGTGTCTGGAATGGATGTTATGTGTTCTCAACATAAAAAATGATAATTATGTGTGATAATACATATGTTAATTAGCTAGATTTAGTCATTCTACAATGTTTATATACTTCAAAACATCATGTCATATACGATAATATATACAATTTTATCTGTCAATTAAAGTAATAATAATAATAAGGAAAAAAAAGAAAGGGAATATTGGGCAGCCGTCCCTGCTGGTGGTGTCTTCTACTATCCCTGATAGCACTACTGTAGCAGTGGCTACTACTACTCTTGCAACTTCTTCTCCTTTTCTTATTATTAGCAAGCCACTCTAGCTCTTCATCTGAAATTGATGAGAAGCCAGATAGAAAACATAACAAAAATCCTTGCTCCACAAATCAACCAGGGTTCGAAATTGTCACTGCTGCTCCATATGAAACAACAAGAAAGAAAGAAAAAATCACATTAAAAGGTGTTTTTTAGAGGAATTTACTCTCACCAATTTAAACACAATTCTATTCACAAACATAGAATGAAGATAACTTTAAGGAATCCCTCACCAAACCTGAAATAAGAATGCATAACAATGATAAACAGCTTTTAGAGACTTTGTTATGCCCTCTAATTTGCAATTATTTCTGACTTTACCTAGCACACTTTAAACCAATTAAATTTGCACATCATTTCTGTCTCTGCTTGGCACAGTATTGCAAGTACATGTTTATAAAATGAGATTCAATTAAAATAGATTTAAATTATCCAATTTTGATTAAATTCTTTTTTAAAATCATTATTTAGTTAAGTAAATTGCCGTGGCTATTGTACTTTGTTGGGTAAATATTGCCAAACATATTCAAGCTTTCAAAAGTAAACAACATATCTTATAATTAGGCAATATGAAATTGACAAGCATGATCTAGTATTATCTTTACTATTTCCTCTAATTGAAAGACAGCTTACTGGTGCATTAAAAAAAAAAAAAAAAAAGAAAGAAACCAAGTTCAAAAGGATATTGGAAAAACAAGGAAGGGTCTATGGATGAATAAATTTATTTTGATGGATGAATAAATTTATTTTGATGGATTAATCTTATTTATTAAGCACAGCAGCAGAACAGCAGTAATAGTAATTGTGCATAAGAAATTATGCACAATTGATGCTATGGTTTGAATGTTTTTGTTCCCTCCAATATGCATGGGTTTGAAACATGATCCCCAAAGTAACAGTGTTGGGCAGTGATACATAACGGGAAGTGTTTAGGTCTTGAGGACTCTGCCTTCATGGGTGGACTGATGCCACAATAAAAGGGCTTATAGGAAAAGGTTTACTCTCTTCCACTCTTTTGCCATGTGAGGAGCAGCCTTCATCCCCTCAAAAGAATGCAGTGCTCAAAGTACCATCCTGGAAGCAGAGACTGGGCCCTCAGCAGAAATCAAACCTTGCAGCACCTAGATTTTGCACTTCCCAGCTTTCAGAACTGTAAGAAATAAATTTCTGTTCTTTATAAATTAGTTTTTTTTTGTTGTTTTTTTTTTTTTTAGGAGCACAAAATAGCCTACAGCCATTGAATGTATAAGTGTTGGCATAATCGAAAAGTGAATTGAATTTGGAGCCGGACAATTCTGGAGTACAATACTATTTCTGTCACTTTCTTACTGTGAATTCATGAACCAATCCCAAAATTTATCTGATCCCCAGTTTCCTCATCTGGAAAATAGGCACAATAGCATATACTTCAATTATTACTTTGAGAAGACAGACAGAAGCAATGATAAGGGTCTAGCATGAAGCATGGCACACAATGAATTATTAGGTCACTTTTTTTTCAAAAGGAGGATGCTCACTCCAATGCAAAACAACTTATTTTGTAATTGGTAGAAGGTAAATGATATGTACAATTTTACCCTTATGAAAACACAAATTTAAGCTATGTTAAAAATAGTACTTAAGTTTTTTCTTCAAATATTTTTCAGGCATAGCATCTCATTTGATGCCGTACTGAGAATGCCAATTAGGTAAAGCAGATAAAGGCTTAATGACACAGATTAGTCAAGGGATTTGCTCAAGGCCAAATGGAAGTCTGTGATCAAGACAGAACAAAAAAAAAAAAAAAAAAAGAAAGGAAAAAAAAAGTCTTCTTAGTTTTAGCTATGAAGATACCACCCTAGCTCCAGGTGGTATCTGTTCCAGGGCTTGGGGTGTTTGCCATACATTAGCCATCTGATAAGGATTGAATTCTGTCCCCCAAGTTTTGTGTATTAGAAGCTTGATCCCCAGTGTGACAGTGTTAAGAGGGTGGGAAGTCCTATTATGATAAGAGGTCTTGAAAGGTGGGGCCTTGAAGAGGTGATTGCATTGTGAAGACTACATGTACCCTTATGAACAGACTGATCCATTCTCAGAATAACGAGAGAGGTTCTGGTGGCTTTAAAAAGAGAGTGAATGAGGAGGTTAGTCTCTTGCTCTCTGCTTTGCCATTTTCTGCCATGTGACACCCCTGAGTTGCTGTAAAGCAACCACCAAAGAAGATCTTCGCCAGATGTGTCCCCTGGACTTTGGCCTTCCCAGCCTCTGAAAATTTAGGCAATAAATTCTGTTTTCTTATAAATCACCCAGTTCCAGGTATTTTGTTATAAGCAACAGAAAAGGACTAATACACCATTTTATCCACACTTGAGTATCAGAACAGCAGAAAACACAAGTAGGTAGAAAACCAGATGTTCGCTGTGTTCACAGCAGACAGAATGTGTTGCTTGTGTCAAGAATACAATTAAAACTGTAAGCAAAAAGAAAAAACAGCACACCAAGTAAAGGAATATCAACTGGAGATTTTTACCTTGGATGGGGGCAGGAGGAAGGTTGTGCATATGGAAAAGAAAAAATCTGGTGTAACTTATTTTGCCAGTGCAGTATAAGCCAACCTCCTTTCTATTCTAATGTCTTTCCCACCCCCATTCTATCCCGTCTAAACAGAATAGTTTAGTTACAGCTAAAGAAGCCAATAGGTTCATGTTATGTTCTAGCTGAAAACATAAAAAATGTGGAATAGAGGGGGTAAAAATAGGCTGTTTTCCAAAAAATACTTATGAAAACCATGCTGCAAAGCTCCTGAAGAAAAAAAAGAAAAGGAGGATTATTGTGCGGTGAAAGGAATCAGGACGAGGATGAAAGAAAAGTAAGTGTAGAAAAGAAAGGCCTTTCATAGGATTTGTACTGCACACGTGCACTTGTTTTATTCAGAAGAGTGTTGCTACAGAGCCCAGCAGGGGTAAACTATTATTTATCTCTGGTTATTAGCCAAGCCTAAATTGTGTAACAAAAATAACAAAAGATTTTCTTTACATCTAATTAGACATAAAGGCTAGAACAATGTTCTTGTGAAAGGATGCTTTTAAGATGCTTTTTTGGAATTGAAATAGTAACAACATTTGTTTTGTGTGGTAAACAGAAGCCTTTTGGCAGTGCAGTTGCTTTCATTTTGAAACTGCCAAGAATTATTTGCTTATCTGTGGAATTTCAACTACTTTTGCTGCCTGTGAGTCATATGGTTGTTGATGTAGAATAAACAGTCTGCACAGGAGAACAGGGGGCTTACTGTGGTCATAGGGCAACCCCTCTGCACGCACACACACACACACGCACACACACACACACACACACACACACACACACACACGGGCATCAGGTATTGCCAGTACTCCACTAGGAGCAGAGACAGAAAGAAGACAAGACATAGAGCAGAAAATGGAAAGAGAGAAAGAAGAAAGACACAAAAGCACCACAGAAAAGAAAATGCAATAAGAGAGGGAAGGATGTGAGAGAAAAGGAAGAGCAATGTCAGAGAATATGACAGAATTTCTAGAGGCAAAATCAAAGCAGCAGGAAATGTGTCAAAAATAAATGCATGAAAAGGAAGAAGGAGGGAGAAAAGGGAGAGGCTTAGGTAGACAGAGCAAGAACATAGAAAGTAAAGGAAATAACAGAGGAACAATGGGAAAAGGCTCGGAAAGACTTTGTGAAGGACGGGTAGCCTAGTATAATTTGGAAAGGACTCCAGAGTTGTCCACGTAATAATAATATTTGACAGTTTGATATGTATTTATAGCAGTTTCCAGCTCTCTCTAAATACTATATAGGATTATCCAGATTTTCTGGGGTTTATCACCACAGGCATGTAGGATTAACAGCTTGATGAAGTAAAGAATTATACACCAATCCAATCTTTAGGCTTGTATATCATTTTTCCCAAGTTCCCTGAGCATGGTACATAAAACGCAATAACCAGGAGAAAACTGTGTGTGCATGTACTTATCTGTCAATATCTTAAATTCTTTAATCTAGGCTTACAATACATAAAAGTACTAGGTTCAGAAAAAAAATTAAATTAAGAGTATTACTGAGCACCTACAGTGTGCCAGAAACTTAGAATTCAATGGAAAAAAGTAGACAGAGCCCCTGCCTGATGGAGCTGAGAGTCCACAGTATGGGGTATGTGGTAAGTGGTATATCAGAGAAGATGTAGAACTATAAGGAACATGTAACCAGAGACCCAACTCCGTACAAGTGGGAAGAAATGTCTAAAAACTTAAAGGTGATTGAAACTAACGAGGCAAAGATTGAAAAGGAGGGAGGCTGTTACAAGGAAAACAGAAGGGGGATGTTCAAGGAAGAAGAAAAAAACAGAGCAAAAAGAATCCTTAGGCTTGTATCGTACTCTTCCCAACTTCCTAAGCACGGTATGTAAAATACAACCACCAGGGGGATATTGTGTGTGTGTGTGCATGTGCACACAAGTGATGTGTGTATATACATTTATTTATCAATATCTAAAATTCCTCAATCAAGGTTTAAAATCCAAAAAAGTACTAAGTTCCTTACAATTAGTACAAAGTATTGTTCTCTTTGCCTGTGTACACAACATATTATCATAGTGTTGAGATAGGATGTTGTAGGGGAGAGCAGAGCCCTGTTATGAAGGGACTTACACATCTGCTATGGATTTAGGGTTTTATAATGAGGGCAATAAATACTTACCGAGAAGTTGTTCAGCAAGGGATTAACACTATGAAATTTTTATTCTCTAAATATCACTCTTTGGAAAGTGGATGAGAAGTGGGAAAGACTAGCATCAAAAAGTCCAATTAATAAGCCCTTATAATAATCCACACAATAAAAAATGGTGATCTGGACTAAGGTAGCAGCAGTGAGGTGAGAGAGTAGGATCTGGATTCTCAAGATATTAACTTGCAAAATGAACGGGATTTGGTGATTGACTAGATTTGGAGAAATGAAGGTGATGCCCAGAGTCTGTCTGTTCGGCTGGGTAAATGATGATGCTTTTCACTAATCTCAAAGTAAGAAAAGGGAGTTGAGAGTCAGGAACTTATAAAAATATCAAACTCCTTGGCATGAATTCTTAGCAACAGTTTTGGCTGATTGAATTGTCTAGTCCTGTGTCTTCTGTGTAGTATTTCCTTATGTAGACACAGATTGATTAAACAAACTCAATAAAGGTTTATGGAATGAATGATACACTCAAAAATGAATGTGAGGGAATAAATAAATGAGCAAATGAAAGAGTAAGTGAACGAGAGAAAAATCAAGGAAGGAGAGAGGCAACAAACATATAAAAAGATTTATTTTCTCATCAGCAAACATGATGAATCTTATACTCAAAATAGAGCCTCTCAGTTTCAGGAAATGTACTCAAGATGCTAAATGTGAGTAAAAATAAAATGTGCAACAATAACAGCACTTGGGCCTGATGAAGCTTCATTTAAGAAATCAGAAGTTTGTGGAAACTTTCAAATCACTAGGAGAAAACATAGGGAAAAAGCTTCATGACACTGGTCTGGGCAATAACTTTTTGGTTATGATCCCAAAGCAAAGGCAACAAAATCAGTAATGGACAAATGAGATTACATCAAACTGAAAAGCTTGGGCACAGCAAAGGAAACAACACAGTGAAGAGAAAACCTATGAAATGAGAAAATAGGAGTGTATCTGCAAATCACACATCTGATAAAGAGTTAATATCCAAAATGTATGACAAACTCAAACAACTCAATAGTGAAAAGCAAATAAACTGATTAAAAAATGGGCAGAGGAGCTGAATAGACTTTTCTCAAAAAAAGACACACATCAGGAATCATCACAGAAATGCAAATTAAAACCACAATGATATTACCCCACACATGTTAAAATTGTTATTACCAAAAAGATGAAAGATAAGTGTTGGCGAGGATGTGGAAAAAAGGGAATCCTTGTACAATGTTGGTGGAAATGTAAATTGGTACAGTCATCATGGAGGTTCCTCAAAATACAAAACTAGAACTACCATGTGATCCAGCAATTCCATTTCCAGGTATATATCCAAAGGACATGAAATCAGTATGTCAGAGAGATACCTGCCCTCCCATGTTCACTACAGCATTATTCACAACAGCCAAGATGTGAAATCAAACTAAGTGTACATCAATGAATGAATGGATATAGATTGTGGTATTTATACACAGTGAAATACTATTCAACCTTAAAGAAAGGAAATTCTGTGATTTGTGATAACATAGATAAACCTAGAGGACATTATGTTAAGTGAAATAACTCAAGCACAGTAAGATAAATACCACATGATCTCACTTCCATGTAGAATATTAAAAAGTCTAACTCACAGAAATAGAGAGTAAAATGGTAGTTACCAAATAGTTAGACGTTGTTCAAAGGACACAAAATTTTGGTTAAGCAGGAGAAATAAGTTCAAGAGATCTATTGCACACTATGGGGACTACAGTTATTAAAAACATATTTGAAAATTGCTAAGAGTATATTTTAAGTGTTTTAGCCACAAATAAAAGTCATATGTGAGGTAATGCACATTTTAAGTAGCTTGATTTAGCCATTCCACATCATGTTATACACCATAAATACACACATTTTTTTACTTGTCAATTAAAATAAATAAATAAGAGAAAAAAATTATAAAGAATGAAGAGCAATGACCACCAAGCCACTGCAGGAAGTGCCTTGGGCTCAAAAGCTGGGGCAATGGGGGCCAAGGGTCTCAGCTACGCCCCCCTGACATCTGCAACCAGCCCAGCAGCAACCATGAAGCCACCACAGGAAGAGCCCCATCTCAGTGGGCCAAGGGCCTCAGTCATGACCCCTGACATCTGCAGCCAGCCCAGTGATGACCACCAAGCCACTGAGAGAAGTGCCCTGGGCTCCTGAGCTGGGGGGAGGTGGGGGACCAAAGGCTTCAGCCAAAACCTGCTGACATATGCATCCTTCCCAGCAACAATCGAGCCACCACTGGAAGGCCCCTGGTCTCCCCTGCCGGAATGAGGGGGGTGCCACGGGCCTCGACTGTGCTCCCCCTTTCCTACTCCTACCCTATTTCCCTCCCCCTTCCTTCTCCCCTACCTCCAACTGTTCTGCAACAACATCTTACAATGTAAAAAATAATAATAATGATAGTAAATAAATTAATTAAAAAGAAAGAATACAGAAGTTTGCACACTTTATAGGTGCTGATTTTTCCTAGGGAGATGAACAATTATAAATAATGTTATCCTCATCGATGCTTTAAAAATAGCCCAATTTAGATTTGGGGCTCTAGAATAACGAGTGCTGACTTCTATCTTTTTGCATTCTTGGATACATACATGCATATTTAATGATCATTTCAGTTTCGTTTATAAAAGACAACAAAGGGAGCAAAATGGTTTCACTGGGAGCAAAATGGTTTCACTGCACACCTGGAATCAGAGCTCTCAGGGAGTTTTAAGATAAAAATAAGGAAAACAAACAGCAGGAACTAGTAAAAATTAATTCTTAATTTTCTACATTTCAGCACCTCTCTGGCCACACATACACACTCACACATACAAGGGTACTTCAAAGAGTTCATGGAAAGATTCGTATTGACTTTTAATTCTACTTTTTCATGAACTTTTTGAAGTACCCTAATATAACTGGGTGTACAGAAGAGGACACCAGCTAACATATGCTAAATTGATGAATCACCTCTTACATGAGCTCTTCCACCCTCATATGGTGCTTGCAGTGTAACTCAGAAAAACTCATATCTCATTCAACTTGTCAGCATATTTAATAATTCAGAATGAACACAGCTCTAATGCTAAAGGATAGGATGCTTTGGCTGATAGAAATATTGATACGTAAAGTAAGAACATATAAATCTATCAGAAAAGGGCAAAATCTTAGGAGCCCACTTTGGAACATATGGCTATGAGTCAAAAGCAAATCAAACATGATTGCTCCAATGCTTAATTTTTATATAGGAAGTAATTTTTATTAATATTTCTGAAGTTCCATTCTCTCTTGTTCAGAACTCCCAGAAAGTCACAAAAATTTTAGTTCCTGCAGAATCATTAGCTATTTGAGAAACATTCAAAACACAAGAACCAAGAATTTACCACTTATTTTATCATAAGTTATTCCAACTTTACCTCTTCCACTTCATCTTTAAATGGCAATAGTCATTATCTTTGGGACTACTGAAAAGATTAAATAGTTTAGTGCATATAAACATTTAACACACATAATATTGACTCTTATAGGTATGCAAAAAGAAAAGCTAACATAATATATTTTTTAAAACAAATCTGAACCCTATGGGAAACAAACCAGAAACACTTTTTCCTCCAACCAGTTTCTTCTTCCTGACCCTTGACAACACCTTGAGTGATTCCTTCAGCTTTTTTGGTTACTTTCATCTATGAGAAAAAATCATGTTTTGTAACTGAGAATTCACTTTCAGATATTACACAGTCTAGTCTAGACCAAAACTACAATCTCCTGCCCAATCAGTCTACCCTCACATCAGTTTACGCATGAGCCTCTCTTAGAAACCACTATGAGGAAGGTGGTTTTTCTCTTCCTCATTTTTTCACTTTTTCTTCACTCCCTCTTTTATTTGCTCCTTCTGTTCCTCTCTGTTGCTGCCTGGTCCTTTTCCTCCTCCGCTGTGTTGGTACTCAGGAGGAGGCACAGGCGTGGGAAAAGAGAAGAAAAGTGCTGTCATAATTTGGCCAGTTGTTCCCCTGGGTGTGGCAAATGCCTAAAGGCTAACTATCTATGGTACACATTTGCAACTCTTTCATAGGCTCTGCAGTGACCTCCCTAGTGCACAATTTCCTCAAGCAAGCAAAACAAAATCCAGCTGACCTCTTACAACACCCCAGTGTTCATCTCTTGCTACTAGCAGATAATCCTATAACTTCATACTGCCTGGGACCCTTTGCCTAGGCAAGCTATCCTCATAGACATGATTCCAACAAAATATCTTGAGCCTGGTTACCTTTTAAGGTGCCCACTTACTCTATAGGAAATTCATGCATTCTTGTCAAACCAAAACTTGAAAGTTCTGTCTGCGTCTTACCACCTTCCCCTCTCTTGTCCTGCCACAACAGACCACTCCACTCAGGTTCATCGCTTTAGAATTCTCCCAACAGGAGGAAAGTACCAGCCTCTCTGTTCATGTACACTCTAAAACCCTCAGAATGCACCTCAGGCACATCCAAAAATTTCCTTCCTTTGCTCTGTTCCTGTCTCAAAATAAGTAAACAAGTCTCTGCAGCTCAACAGACTTCCAGCTAGGGTGTGAGATGCCATTTTTCCATCTCACAACCACCTCAAGTCTCTGAAGGATTCTCTTGGAGTCTTTCTCACTTGACCTGAAGGTAAAGGAGAAGAGATAAACAAAAATACTGCATCCTTAAGCCTAAGACTCTTTACTCTTATAATCTTCTTTCTTGATTTTCTATCTTCTAACTACATCGGTTGAACAATGAAAGAATTCAAAGGTCCTTCTTATTAAGTCCTAGAAGAGGGCTTCTCAACCACACTTTGGATGAGATTTTTTTGTTTGGAGAGGCTGACCTGTACACTGTAGGATGTTTAGCAGCACCCCTGCCTTCTACCTGGTATATGGCAGTAGTGCCCCCTCCCTCTGAGATGTGACAACCTACCAGAAATGTCTCCAGGCATTGCCAAATATTCTGCGTGGGACAAAATTGCCTCAGCTGAGAATTCCTGTCCTAGAGGGATGGTAATTGGCTACACCTGAAGTACCTGAGTGCTCTCTTCCATTTGTGGTCCTTAGCTTTAGGGTTTTACCTGAAATTTGAAGATATTCAAATTTCCCACCCCTTACCTCCATTGATTTAGAGGCATTCACTCTTCATTCACTGAGTAAATAGCCACATTCTGCAATGTAATGGACACTGTTCCGGGCATGAGTGTATAGACCCTACCCTCTGGGAGCTTCCAGGCTGATGATACTTGACTCATCATAGAGACTACAGCAGATAAGCAATATGATAAAAGTGGTGACTGAAGATTACCTGGGCATCATTTTGTATGATGAAAAGAAAGGGAAATTCTGGAGCTCAGAGACAAATTAGGAGGCATTTGCCACTAAAAAACAAAGAAAAAGGGGTGAGAGGATGGAGGGAGGGAGGTTTCGGTAATGGGCCACAATAATCAACCACATTGTATATTGACAAAATAAATTAAAATTAAAAAAAAAAAACTTTATTTAGATGCTATACTGGGAGAAAAAAAAAATGTATAGTAGTCTGAATATTACTCCTGGGAATGAAAAGGAAGGAATAAAACTGAGGGCAAATTTGAAAAATAACTGATGGAAGTTTATGATTGGTTAGTAGATGGAAATAACAGGGAAAAAAAGAGATAAATATCTTCTCCAGTTTCCCTAAGGGGAGATTTATCACATTTGTCCTATCACTAGCAGATATGAGATTGTTGGGATTAAAAAAAAAAAAGAAAAACTTTTAGGCAGATGATTATGGCAAAAGCAATCAGGAGTTAGGTTTTTGAATATTTATATTTGGTGAGTTTGACTTGAGAATGGGCTATTCAAAGTTATTCTGTATATAGAAATCAGGGTAAGGACTTCTCTAGAAAAGATGCACTGTTCTTAACCTCATTTCTTTCTAAAATTCTTGATATACATAAGTGGATTGGATAATCCCTCAATTATGTCTTGAGAAACATAACATATTACCAACTCACATTCTCAAACTAGATTCTAGACTATTTAACAATATTCATAAAACACAATATTTAAACTGCCTCTCTGATGACTTTACCTCAGCAGACTCAGCAGAGAGACAGGAAGAATATCTCTTATTTTTACAAATAAGAGATGTAAATCTTCACAGGCCCTTCAGATGACATATTTTTAAAAATGAAGCTTAATTACAAATGCAAGAAGCTTTTCTTTTAAATAATAGGGTAATTGAACAGCACATGTTAAAACAGTCAGGTTGCAAAGCTGTGTAAAAATATAATAATTCAAGGGGCCATAGGATTGCTTAGCTAAAAAGAATAATTTAATGGTACTAGAATCTGAACTATTTCTTTTTTCTCCTATTGGTCTCCTTGTTAATTGCATTTTCTTTCATTTTAAATCAAGAAGATTAAATTTAGGTAACTTTTGTTCTATGGAAGTGAACTCATTACTTTATGTTCCCCTTATCCCTTTGCCACCTCACTCTACAGTTCCCACGATGGTTCCTTCTTCTTTATCTCTCTCTTGCTTCTGCTGAGATCTATAATACATTTTTAGGGGTCCTAGAGTCCTGGGTTCAGATCTCAAGTGTACCCTTTATTTTTTGGTTGTTATTTTTGTTTTGTCACTAAAACTAGTCAATTTGGTTTCTATTAATAGATTTAATCAAAGGTTGGTAGAAAAAAAGATTCCAAAAGAAAATTTAATTTTTTGTTTAGAGATTTAATATATTCACATTACCTTTAGTCTTACTTCATTTTTAATGAAACATTTATTACACATATTTGTGAGGTACAGAATTGAACACCAATGCTTATATATAATGTGTGATGATCAAATCAGAAGTTAGCATATTCATCATTAAAAAAATTAATCATTAAAAATTGGAATTATCCCATGTATTTACTCAGACCACAATGGATTAAAACTAGAAATTAATAACAAATGAAACTCTGGAAATTATACAAACACATGGAAATTAAATAGCATTCTACTTAATGACAAATGGGTCCAAGGAGAAATCAAGCAGGAAATCAAAAAATTTATTGAAACTAATGAAAATAATGATACATCATACCAAAACCTGTGGGATACTGCAAAAGCAGTATTAAGGGGGAAATTTATTGCATTAAATGCTCACTTCAGAAGAATGGAAAGATGGCAAGTGAACAACCTAACACTTCACCTTAAAGAACTAGAAAAACAAGAACAATCCAAACCTAAAGTTAGCAGACAGAAAGAAATCATTAAGATCAGAGCAGAACTGAATGAAATTGAAAACCAGAAAACAATGCAAAAGATCAATGAATCAAAAAGTTGGTTTTTTGAAAAGATAAATAAAATTGACAAAACATTAGCATGGCTAACAAAAAAAAAGAAGAGAGAAGATTCAAATAACAAAAATTAGAAATGAAAAAGGCGATATTACAACTGATTCATCTGAAATACAAGGAATAATTTGAGACTACTATAAACAACTACATGCCAACAAATTTGAAAATCTGGAGGAAATGGATAAATTTCTGGACACACACAAGCTCCCAAAACTGAAACATGAAGACATAGAAAATTTGAACAGACCAGTAAGAATAAAGGAGATTGAAGCTGTTATCAGAAGGCTCCCAACAAAGAAAAGCCCAGGACCAGATGGATTCACAGCAGAATTTTACCAAACATTCAAAGAGGAATTGACACCAATTCTTTACAAACTATTCCAAAAGATTGAAACGGACGCAAATCTCCCAAACTCATTCTATGAAGCAAACATCATCCTGATACCAAAACCAGGTAAAGATATAACCAAAAAAGAAAAGTGCAGGCTGGTATCCTTGATGAATATAGATGCAAAAATCCTCAATAAAATTCTAGCAAACAGAATACAGCAACACATACGTAAAATTATTCACCACAATCAAGTGGGATTCATCCCAGGGATGCAAGGTTGGTTCAACATATGCAAATCAATAAATGTGATACACCATATTAATAAACTCAAACACAAGGACCATATGATCATCTCTATAGATGCTGAAAAAGCATTTGATAAAGTTCAGCACTCATTCATGACAAAGACCCTCTATAAGTTAGGTATAGAGGGAAAGTATCTCAACATAATTAAAGCCATATATCCCAAACCCACTGCCAATATCATCCTGAATGGGGAAAAGCTGAAAGCTTTTCCTTTAAGAACAGGAACTAGACAAGGATGCCCACTCTCACCACTCCTATTCAACATAGTGTTGGAAGTACTAGCCAGAGCGATCAGAGAAGAGAAGGAAATAAAGGGCATCCAGATTGGAAAAGATGAAGTCAAACTGTCCCTGTTTGCAGATGACATGATCCTATATATCTAACAGCCTAAAACCTCTACAGAAAAACTGTTGGAATTGATAAATGATTTCAGCACAGTAGCAGGATACAAAATCAACACACAAAAATCAGTAGCATTCCTTTTCTCCAATAGTGAACATGCAGAATGAGAAATCAAGAAAGCCTGCCCATTTACAATAGCCACCAAAAAAATAAAATACTTAGGAATTAAGTTAACCAAGGAGGTGAAAAATCTCTATAATGAGAACTACAAACCACTGCTGAGAGAAATTAGAGAGGATACAAGAAGATGGAAAGATATCCCATGCTCTTGGAGTGGAAGAATCAACATAGTGAAAATGTCCATACTACCCAAAGTGATATACAATCTCAATGCAATCCCCATCAAAATTCCAAAGACATTTTTCTCAGAAATGGAAAGAACTATTCAGACATTTATATGGAATAATAAAAGACCACGCATAGCCAAAGCAATGCTGAGCAAAAAAATAAAGCTGGAGGCATAACACTACCTGACTTTAAGCTATACTACAAAGCTATAATAACCAAAACAGTATGGTACTGGCATAAAAACAGACACACTGATCAATGGAATAGAATAGAGAATCCAGAAATCAATCCACACACTTACTGCCATCTGATCTTTGACAAAGGCACCAAGCCTATTCACTGGGGAAGGGGCTGCCTCTTCAGCAAATGGTGCTGGGATAACTGGATATCCATATGCAGGAGAATGAAACTAGACCCATACCTCTCACCATATACTAAAATCAACTCAAAATGGATTAAGGATTTAAATATACACCCTGAAACAATAAAACTTCTTAAAGAAAACATAGGAGAAACACTTCAGGGAATAGGACTGGACACAGACTTCATGAATACGACCCCAAAAGCACGGGCAACCAAAGGAAAAATAACAAATGGGATTATATCAAACTAAAAAGCTTCTGCACAGCAAAAGAACAATAAACAGAGTGAAAAGACAACCAACAGAGTGGGAGAAAATATTTGCAAAATATACATCTGACAAAGGATTAATATCCAGAATATATAAGGAACTCAAACAACTTTACAAGAAAAAAACAAGCAACCCAATTAAAAAATGGTCAAAAGAGCTGAGTAGGCATTTCTCTAAGGAAGATATACAAATGGCCAACAGACATATGAAAAAATACTCAACATCACTCAGCATCCGGGAAATGCAAATCAAAACCAGACTGAGATACCATCTAACCCCAGTGTTTAGGGATGCATGTGTTTAGGATGGCTAAAATCCAAAAGACTCTGAACAATAAATGCTGGCGAGGTTGCAGAGAAAAACGAACTCTCATACATTGTTGGTGGGACTGAAAAATGGTGCAGCCTCTATGGAAAATGGTATGGAGGTTCCTCAAACAATTGCAGATAGATCTACCATACAACCCAGCTATCCCAGTGCTGGGAATATACCCAGAGGAATGGAAATCATCAAGTCAAAGGTATACCTGTTCCCCAATGTTCATCACAGCACTCTTTACAATAGCCAAGAGTTGGAACCAGCCCTAATGTCCATCATCAGATGAGTGAATACAGAAAATGTGGTACATCTACACAATGGAATGCTACTCAGCTATAAAAACGAATGAAATACTGCTATTTGCAACAACATGGATGGACCTTGAGAGAATTATATTAAGTGAAACAAGTCAGGCACAGAAAGAGAAATACCACATGTTCTCACTTATTGGTGGGAGCTAAAAATTAATATATAAATTCACACACACACACACACACACACACACCAAAAAAAAAAGGGGGGGGGAAGAAGATATAACAACCACAATTACTTGAAGTTGATACGACAAGCAAACCGAGGGGACATTGGTTGGGGGTGGGGGGGGAGGGAGGTGGGAGCGCAGTTATGGTGATGGGCAACAATAATCACCCACAATGTATATCGACAAAATAAAATTTTTTTTAGAAAAAGCTTAATCGTTTCTTTGAGATAAAGACATTTGTTCTCCTCTCTTCTAGCCATTTGATAACATGTAGTAAATTGTTCTTAGTTATAGATGTCTCACTCCACTGCACATCCATAGAACTTATTTTTCCTGTCTGGCTGTTGTGTGTTCACTAACCAACCTCTCACTATCTGCCCTCCCCCTCCCCCTTTCTTGCCTCTAGTAACTATAGTCCTATTCTCTCCTCCTAAAAGTTCAACATATTATTGTGATAATTCTTTTTCTTTCTTCCTTTCTTTCTTCCTTTTGCTTTCTTTCCTTTTTTTTTTTTTTAGCTCCCATTTATGAGTCAGAATATGTGTTGTTTCCCCTTTTGTGCCTGACTTATTTCACTTGACATAATTTTCTCCAAACTCATCCACGTTGCTGCAAATGGGAGAATTCCATTCTTTTTTATGGCTGAGTAATATTCTATTGTGTATATATACCACATTTTCTTTCTTTATTTCTTTTTTCATTTTTTTAAAACTTTTTTTTTAAGGAAAATGTAATTTTATTAATATTGTTTTTTACATTCTAGGATGATGTTGTAGAGCAGTTGGGTGGGAGGGGGAGAGGAGAGAGGGGAAGGAAATTAGAGAGAAGAAGGAGGAAGGAGGAGGGGTGGGATTGAGGCTTGTGGCACCCCCCTCATTCCCACAGGGGAAACCAGGGGGCTTCCAGCAGTGGCTTGGTCATTGCTGGGCTGGGTGCAGATGTCAGAGGGGTGTGGCAAAAGCCCTCACCCCCCCACCATTCCAGCTCTGTAACCCAGGGCCCTTCTTGCTGTGGCTTGGTGGTCGTCACTGGGCTGCATGTGTTGGGGAGCATGGCCTAGGCCCAAGGCTCCCCACCACCTCAACTCAGGAGAGCCCAGGGAACTTCCTGCAGTAGCTCAGTGGTCGCCACTGGGCTTGCTGCAGGTGTTGGGGGGACAGGGCTGAGGCCCAAGTCTCCCCACTACCCAAGAAAGGCCTAGGGCACTTTCTGCAGCAGGTCAGTGGTTGCTGCTGAGCTGGCTGTGGGTGTCAGGGGTCATGGCTAAGGCCCAAGGCCTCCCATGACCCTGGCTCAGGAGTCCTGGTTAACTTCCTGCATCAGCTTGGTGGTATTCCATTGTGTATGTATACCACATTTTCTTTATCTGATTGCTTGTTGATGGACATTTAGGTTGGTTCCAAATCTTGGCTACTGTAAACAGAGCTGCAATAAACATGGGAGTGCAGGTATCCCTTTGACAGGATGTTTTCCATTCTGGTATTTCCATATACCCAGTAGTGGAATTGCTGGATCATATGGTAGTTCTATCTGTAGTTGTTTGAGAAACTTGCATACTGTTTTCCATAATAGGTGTACTAATTTACAATCCTACCAACAGTATATAAGGATTCCCCTTTTTCCACATCCTTGCCAGCATTTGTTATTTTCTGTCTTTTTTATAGTAGCCAGTCTAACCGGAGTCAAATGATATTTCAATGTAGTATTGCATTTCTCCAATGATTAGTGATGTTGAGCATTTTTCCATATACATTTTGGTCATTTGTATGTCTTCTTTTGAGAAATGTCTATACAGACATTTCCTTTTCCCATTTGTAAATCAGATTTGTTTTTTGTTTGTTTTGCTTTGTTTGTTTGTTTAATTCTTAAGTTATTTGAGTTCTTTATATATTCTGGATATTAATCCCTGGTCAGATGGGTAGTTTGCCTATATTTTCTCCTATTTTGTAGGTTGTCTTTTAGCTGTGTTGATTGTTTCCTTTGCTGTGCAGCTTTTTAGTTAGATTTAGTCCCATTTGTTTATTTTTGTTGCTGTTGCCTGTTTTTTGGAGGTTTTATTCATAATGTCTTCGCCCAGTCCTATATCCTGAAGCATTTCTTCTTAGAGTTCTATAGTTTGGAGTTATACATTTAAGTCTTTAATCGGTTTTGAGTTGATTTTGGTGTACAGAAAGAGATAGGGACTAGTTTCATTTTTCTACATGTACGTATCCAGTTTTCCTAGTGCCATTTATTTAAGAGGCTGTCTTTTACCCAATGTGTGTTCTTGGTGCATTTGTCAAAGTTCAGTTGGCTGTATACATGTGGGTTAATTTCTGGGTTCTTAATTCTGTTCCATTGGCCCATGTGTCTGTCTTTATGCCAGTGCCAAGCTGTTTTGGTTACTATAACGTTGTAGTATATTTTGAAGTCAGGTAGTTAAGATACCTGGCATTATTTTTTTGCAGGATTACTTGGATGTTTGGGGTCTTTTTGTTGTGTCATGTGAATTGTTTTTCTATTTCTGTGAAGAATATCACTGATATTTCAATGGGGACTGCATTGAGTCTATAGTTACTTTGGGTAGTCTAGACATATTCACAACATTAATTCTTCCAATCTATGAACATGGAATATCTTTCCATTTTTTTATGTTCTCTCTAATTTCTTTCATCAGTGTTTTATAGTTTTAACTGTACAGATCTTTCACCACCTTGGTTAAATTTATTCCTGGTATTTTATTTTTTTAGTAGCTATTGTTAATGGGATTGTATTCTTGAATTCTTTTCCTGCTGGTTCATTATTGGTGTATAGAAACACTACTGATTTTTATGTATTGATATTGTATTCCACAACTTTATTGAACTTGATTCTCATTTATAAGACTTTTTTTGGTGAGGTCTTTAGTTTTTTCTACATATAAGATCATGTTATCTATGAACAGGAACAATTTGACTTCCTCCTTTCCAATTTGGATGTTTTTTGTGGGTTCCTCTTGCCTGATTGCTCTGGCTAGTACTTCCAATACTATGTTGAAAGGAACAGTGAAAGTGGACATCCCTGTCTTGTTCCTGTTTTCAAGGGAAAATCTTTTAGCTTTTTCCCTTTCTGGATCATACTAGTTGTGTGTTTGTCACATATGGCTGTTATTAGATTGAGATACTTTCCTTTTATTCCTAATTTGTTGAGAGTATTTATCATGAAGGAATGTTGAATTTTGTCAAGTGTTTTTCAGTGTCTATTGAGATCATATAGTTTTGTTTCTGATTTTGTTAATGTGGTGTATCACATTTATTGATTTGCATATGTTGAACCATCCTTGCATCCCCAGGATGAATCCCACTTGATCATACTGTACAATCTTTTTGATGTGTTGCTGAATTTCATTGAGAAATTTTTGGTAATATTTCATTGAGAATTTTTGTATCTATGTTCATCAAGGATATTGACCTATAGTTTATTCTTTTTTGGTTGTGCCTTTGCCTGATTAAAGTATCAGAGTGATGCTAGCCTCATAGAATAAGTTTGGGAGAATGGCCCTGTTTCAATTTTTTGGAATAGTTTGAAAAGAAGTGAAATGAATTCTTCTTTAAAAATTTGGTAGAATTCAACAGTGAAGCCATCTGGTTCTGGACTTTTCTTTACTGGGAGAAGGTTGACTACTGATTCAATGTCAGTGCTCATTATTGTTCTGTTCAGGTTTTCTGTTTCTTCTTGCCTCAGGCTTGGTAGGTTGTATGTGTCCAAAAATTTATTCATTTCCTCCAGATTTTCAAATTTTTTGGCATATAGTTGTTCATAATAGTCTGTAATGATTCTTTGTATTTCTGTGGTATCAGTTGTAATGTCTCATTTATCACTTCTGAATTTTCTTATTTGGATTTTCTTCTTTTTTGGTCTAGCCGATGGGTTGTCAATTTTGTTTATCTTCTCAAAACAAAATCAGCTCTTTCTTTCATTAATTTTTTGTACTTTTTTTCTTTTTTTGGTGTGTATTTTGTTTAGTTCTGCTCTAATCTTTATTATTTCTTTTTGTCTATTAATTTTGGGATTGGATTATTCTTGCTTTTCTAGTTCTTTGAGGTGTAATGTTAGGCTGTTTATTTGAAGTTTTTCTAGTATTTTCATGTAAGCACTTATTGCAATAAATTTCCCTCTTACTACTGCTTTTGCACTATCCCACAGGTTTTGATATGATATGCTTTTATTTTCATTAGTTTCAAGATTTTTTTTATTTCCTCTTTAATTTCTTCTTTGATTCACATGTCATTCAGGAGAATGTTGTTTAATTTCCATGTATTTGTATAGTTCCCAGAGTTTTGCTTTGTATTGATTTCTAGTTTTATTCTGTTGTTGTCTGAAAAAATACTTGAAATGATTTTAATTTTTTAAAATTTGTTGAGACTTGACTTGTGGCATAACATGTAATCTATCCTAGAGAATATTCCGTGTGCTGATGAGAACAATGTATATTCTGTAGTTGTTGAATGAAATGTTCTGTATATATCTGACAAGTCCAACTGGTCTAAAGCGTAGATTAAATCCAATATTTCTCTGCTGATTTGTTGTCTAGATGATCTGTCCAATGCTGAGAGAGGGGTGTTTAAGTCCCCAACTATTATTATATTGGGATCTTTCTCTTTAGATACAAAAATATTTGCTTTATATATCTCGTTGCTGAGATGTTGGATGCATATACATTTGCAATTTTTATGTCCTCATGCTGAATTGATCCTTTTATCATTATATAATAACCTTCTTTGTCTCTTTTTATAGTTTTTGGTTTAAAGTTATTTTATCCAATATAAATATAGCCACTATTGCTCATTTTTGGTTTCCATTTGTATGGTATATCTGTTTCCATTCCTTCACTATTAGTCTGTGTGTATCTTTACAAGTAAAATAAGTTTTGTGTATGCAGCCAATAGTTGGATCTAGTTCTCTAATCCATTCAGCCAGTCTATGTCTTTTAAGTGAGGAATTTAATTCATTTACATTCAGGGTTGTTATTGAAAGATATTGCCTTACTCCTGCCATTTTACTGTTTTATTATCTTTGTTTTATATATCTTTTATTCTTTTATTTCCCTTTTCTTGGTTGTCTTTGGAATTTGTTTGTTGTTGTTGTTGTTGTTGTTGTTGTTGTGTGTGTGTGTGTGTGTGTGTGTGTGTGTGTGTGTTGTAGTGATAAGACATAGTTTCTGTTTCTTATTTGCATATCTGCTCTACTATTAAGTTTTATTCTTTCTTGTGTTTTCATGATGGTGATTATTGCTCTTGGGATTTCAGATGTAGGACTCCCTTGAGGATTTCTTGTGGGGCTGGTCTTAAGGTGGTGGATTCTTGGAATTTTTGTTTGTCTGGGAAAGACACTATTTCTCCTTCATTTCTGAAGAATAGCTTTGCTGGGTTTAGTATTCTTGGCTGGCAGGGTTTTTTTCCTTTAGGTACTTTGACTATATCATCCCATTCTCTCCTGGCCTGTAAAATTTTTGCTGACTTCTCTCCTGCAGGCAAAAATTACTCTAGGTCTTTGCTGCTTCTCATTGGGGGTTGGGATGTGGAATCCAGAAATTTTCTTCTGTTCTCTATGTGTCTATCTTCAGTTTCTTCACTCACCAGCACCTCTGCTGATCCTTTAATGTGTTCCAGCTCTGTCCTTTAGTTATTTTTGTTCAAATTTAGTGTTGTGTTTGAAGTATTCTCTATCTTTGTGGGAGAAGCCAGATGTGGATCCTTCTAGATGTCCATCTTACTCTACCTCCCTCAAGTTACCCCTATAAGATTATTCTATAGACTCAGCTAAGTGCTTCTCTAAGATTTCATTTCTGTATTTTAAAAATAAAGATAACATTTTCCATACAAGGTTTTTATAATAATTAAATGAGTTCATTAAAGAGGCACACAACTTAACAAGTACAGAGTTCATTTTAGTTTATTTTCCCATTCCCTTCTCGTCCTATTAAGTGACTTAGTAATAGGAGGTATAAAATGCATGCAACATCTACTATATATTTGCCATTATATATGTTAAAACAGTAAGGATAAAATAAAGATACAAAATTATTTATGCACTACATTCTAAACAGTAAGGTAAACCAATAAAACAATAAACAAATATATAAATACATAAATATGAATAGAAAAAAGAATGAAAGTTTATTTTGGGTAGTGGAAAAATGAATAAATATTTATCCTTTTCACTATGCTCTGTTTCCCAATCTTGGTATAATTAATATTTAATTTCCTAATAAAAAACATAAGTAAACTCCATAGAAAAAAAATAAAATTCATACAGTAAAATCAATTCCAATATTCTCATTAATGAATGCAAAGATTAACCGTATTATCTAGTGACTTAGAAAAATAATTCTAACACAAAATAAAAGAATATTCTTCCATATTCTCCTATGAATTGTTGCCCTGCCTACATTATGAGTGGATCAATCCCCACTCCTGCCCATGGAACATATAGTAGCCCTCAAACTCTGTTTACAGAAATGACTTTGGGCTTTTTTTTAAAAAAAATAAGGTATTTTTCAAATGACTCTAGCCATTATCATGATCACAGCATTAATCTAATCAGCTTTTAAATAAGCCAATCATCTTTATACAGATTAGTGCTAAGTAGTATGATAATGAATGTGGCTTAGATGTTTATTCGTAGCAAAAGTGCAGTGCAAATCTCAATAGTTAGAAATATATATTCACTACACATTTCAGCTTAGTTTTGCCCTTTTCTGCTGACTTTTTAGAAGTACTCAAAGTGTTTCTTAAGTAAAGCAACAGTGGAAGTGTAGTCCACATACCACATTGCAATTTCAACTCAGAATCACATAGAACCTGTTTAAACCGTTGCTTCTCTTCCCCACCATCCCCAGCAGTGACCTTCAAAGGAAAAGCAGAACCCTTCTGTCAAGAACTTTCTCATTATATTGCAATTAGTTATTTACATATCTATTTTTCTCTATGAATGAGTTCTCCTTTTAGACAAGGGGGAGTTTCAATCTATTTTTGTATCCCCAAATCAGTTGCTGGAACATAGGTCATGTTCAATCATAAACACTCAGTGAATGAATGAATATTTGAAATGGAAGAAATCTTAAAGATCATATAGCCCTAATTTCCACTGACTTAAAACACTTCACATAGCACTACCAACGAATGATAAGGAGTCTCTTTGGATCTCATTATCCTGTGACAGGACACTCAGGAACTAATCCTCTTTACCTGGTATCAGAACCCAGGTCCATTCTAAACCCAGTTTGGGCTAAAATGTGTAATTCATTCATTATTTCTCATTGAGGCCTCTTTTGCTGGCCTGCCTTGTTTTTCTTAAATTAAACACACCACACTAGTATAACTCTCTGTTAAGCTTCTTCCAGATCATAATTCTAAAGAGCACCACTTTGAACACATCTCACCCCCATTTACACTGGTTTTCACTGTCTGCAAGGCAATGCCAACTACTAGATTTGCAGATGAGGCATCAACTGCCAGTGCCCGTCCTCATGCATTGCCATTTATTAATTTATTCTTACATTTATTAAATATTTATCATGCAACTACTCTGTTTCTGGGACTGGCATAATCCTGGGAGGTAATAATTTTGACTTGCCTGGAGCATAGAGCCCAGAGGACAATATGTATTTTAAAATGGTGCTTTTGCTGGCTTCACTTTCAATTGAGAAACCAAATGGATATGAGATCACTAATGTAAATATGAGGCAAATTCTCCCCTATATACAGAATTTATTCAGCCTTAATTCAGCACCTCCCATATCAATGATATAAAAAAGTCAGACTTTTGCTTCTGGCCATAATAAAGTAAGTAGTACTAAACATATCTTCGTACCATAAACAATAAAAAAAACTGGAAAAATGTCAGAAAACTGTTTTCAGATATTGGACAGTAGGAAGCACAGGACAGTGATGCATGAGAGAAAGGAAACAGAGTGAGTCCTATGGTCATATCAGCTTTATGCCTGGAGGAACTTTTCAGACTGAAGTGCAAGAAGGGGGAATCCAAGCAGAGCATGTGGCCTTGCTGAGTTAAGGAGACAGAGACTGGAGTTTGGGGAAGCTAAGGTGGCTAGAATCTGGAGGGCAAAGAACCAGAGAAGAGGGAGCCATGCAGAGAAAGAGTTTCAGATATCTGCATAGCTCCCTCCTTATCCACGTAAATTTTTGACTGAAAATGATTTGTGATTATGTATGGTAACACTTCATGAATCAAGAAAAGGAACAAGTACCAGAGAGATCTGAGCTGAACAATTCCCAGAGCTCAGTTTCCAGAGCTGGGAGATATCAGTGCTCTGACTAGCCAAAGCAAAGAGAATTTATTGAAAACCAATATGTTTAGTAGAAACTCTAGAAGGGTTGCACCTTAACGGTGGACTTAACTAGTGCTAGAATTCAGGCTACTCTAGGAACAAACAAGCTTCAAAATGATCAAGTCAAGTCATATTTACTCAGCTGCTAGACAAAAAATTTCAACACTTTTTAAAAGATAACAAATTTGAAAAAATCAACAATGTGAGATTCACAGTGTACAGCATTCATAAATAAGTAGCATCAGGACTTTCCCTTCCATCTGTGAAGAAGTAACTGCTACAGGAATGTCTTCCCACAGCAAGCAACTAGAAACTATTAAAAATGTATGGAACAACTGTTTTTAATACATTTAGGGTTGCCAGATAAAATACATGATGCTGAGTTAAATTTAATTCCAGACAATTTTAATAAAAATATGTCCCATGAAACGTTTGAGATATACTGATATTAAAAATGTATTTATGTATTTATTTGAAATGTATATGCCTTGGACTGAGTGTTCCCCCAAAACTTGACCCCCACTGTGACGGTGTTAAGAGGGTGGGGAATCCTATTATGGTAATTCAAAGGTGAGGCCTTCAAGAGGTGATTAGGTTGCAGGACCATGCCATAGTGACTGGATTAAAAATGGTGAACATGGGCATGGTTTGGAGGGCTTTAAAATGAGAGTGAATGAGGAGGTTAGTAGGTGTTCTGTATTTTTATTTGCTAAATTCAGCAACTTTGCTGAATTGGACACCAGTCACAGGACTGTGAACATTAAAATGAAGGAAAACAAATGAGTTGCTACTAAGGGCTCACTGCCTGATGCACACAGAAGTCAATGCCACAGCACTGATTTAGTGAGAAGAAAAGGCTTTATTGTGAGGTTGACCGGCAAGGAGGCAGAAGACAATGCTCAGATCTGTCTCCCCAAACCAGGGGCTAAATGGGTTTTTTTGCTTTTAGTTTTTTGACACAAGGACAAACACCTATTTATTGTATTAAATATAAGCCTGAAATGTTAAGTAAATAGTATAGGTTCCACAAAATTACATTCCAGATTTCCAAAATGTCCTGTGGTGCTTTGACAATGAAAACAATCTTTTAAAGGTTTTTTTTTCGTTTTTGTTTTTGTTTTTTTAATTCGTATTAAAGAAAAGCAATAATCTGAGGATATAAAAACCTGAAACTTAAAAGTTCATTCAAAATTCTTTTGAATCCCTAAGGTGGCTGTAAACAGTTTATTTTTAAATGTCATAATTTAAAGGAATGTGAATACCAATGTTTATATGAATTTCTGCCTAGGAAGCCCAGCAATGCTATATGTAGTTTAATGTTTCCATAATCCAGTCCTAACATTGCCAGTGCTACCCATATTGAGCAAGGGTCTATCCTGCCCATTACTTTTCATTGGTCCATTCTGAATGGCCAAGTTGGGGCCATAAGATTTCTGCTGACTTTCAAGTTCAACTACAGTTGGCTTCCTTAATGCATCATTTTTACTCCTAGTTGAAACAGGTTTTTCAAAATTTCTGCTGCTTTTGGGAAGTGTGCTATAAGCATCACTGCTGTCTTGCTGTCTTGTCGGGGGTGGAGGGATGTACTGTCTTTCTTTTTAGGCTAAATAAACTCTTCACCTCCTCAGATTCCCTGTTATTGCCCAGGCAACTTTTAGAAAAGCCATTTTGCACATTTTCTTCCACACTTGTTGGGACATCATATGCATATTCTCTTAGAACCATGAGTCTGCTTGCCTGGTGTCCTTTAGTTCTGCTTTTATGATAGTGGCTTGGGTGCATGTTTGTTTGAAATTGAACTTAACTAAAAGTGCCATGTGCATTTTAATATCATTATCCATCAAATGTTGTCAGACAACAAGCTCAGTTGTGGAGTTCAAAGGTAAAGAATTAATATGGCACTGAGAAGCAGCAGCCAGCAAGTTTATTAATTTGCAGTCCTGGGAGGAATTTTTGAAGCTTGAAGCACTTTCGTTTGTATATGAAGATTCTGCACTGCTATTGGTGCACTTTGCTGCCTCCCTTTTCATCTCACTTGAGTTGGGGGGCTGATGTTGCCTTGCCCTGAACATGAGCTCCATCTTGGACACCACATTATTGTCTATGCAAGCCTGACATCCTCCAGTTTATGAAATTGATGAAGCTGGAAGACCAGTAGAAGACTCCTGAGGAGGGTTCTCATGCCATCCAGCAGTAGGGTGCATTTATCTGACTGCCATAATTCCTGTTTGCTGCTGCTGTTATTCCACAAACTATGACGGGGTAACACCATCAGCCAGGTAAGACCTGAGCATTGGTCTTGGTGAAAGTGGCAGTTCATCAGGATCCTGGCATCTTTTAGCTTTTTTAGTGACTCATTTATAGATATTTCGAGCTGTCACTCCCACCCATAATATTGTGGCAAGAATTATGAAGAATTATCCCAACTGTTTGGCAGATGCTGGCATTTCTGGTTTAGGTTATTCCTCCTGTGAAGATTATACAAGGTCAGAAAAATACAAAAGCACAAGTTCACAAGCATGTGCCAGCTCATGAAACTGAATCTTATCAAACTGTGATGGTACAAATAACTGACAGTGATGGCTGAGAGACATAAGAGGAGAATGATAGCAATAGTATAAACCATTCAAATATCTATAAATGAGTCACTAAAAAAGCTAAAATCCTGTCAAATCCATTAAAACTGCATAGTTACGAAGGGAATAGCACTGAATCTTAGTGATATTTTCATCTGAGTAGAGTATATGGCAGCCATCTCACTTATAGCTTCCTTATCTGTTCAGCAAATTGTAATCCCACTGGGCAGTGATGGCATCTGCTCTGTGCACAATTCAATGCACTGTCACATCAACAGGGATGTGGTGGGTATCTACATTCACACCATCTATGTTGGTGAGAATTATGGGGGTAACCACTTTCCATCATCAAAATTTGTTCAATTTTCAGTGGCTGGAAAGAGCTTTCCATTGAGGAATGCAATGAGTTGAAGATTATAGAGAGTCCTCAGTTGGTGTAACTACTCTTTTTTGCTTTGGTGAGAAAAAGGAAGGAGGAAGCGGAATAGAAGCCTCCACAATAGTATTCTTTAGTGCCAGACTTGAAAATGTATTTGAAACATTGCACTTAAATCTCGGTTTCTTGTCTAGATTTCTGTCTCAATCCTGCTTCCCATAACCAGAAAGTTCTGTATGGTCAGAGGCTTCCACTTTCTATAACACAATATAGGTCATCCCAGAGAATCCAGCAGCCTTAATGACATAAGTTTCCAGAGCAATATTGGGTGAATACGTTGAACGAGCTCCATTGGCTGGATGGTATGCAGTAATGTGCTTTAGACACTGGACAGTTCTATTAGAGGCTTTAGCTTCCCTCTGTGACAGTCATAGGACACCCTAATCAGCCAACATGATGTTACCTGCAATGTCAACTATCACAACACCCAGCTCTTTTGGTTTTTCTCCTTTGTTAAATCTTCCAAATTTTTCTATCATTCCAGCCACAAATATAGTATCCATTTCATTGGAAAAGTTGGCCACAGTGTAAGCCAGTAATTGTCAAGCTTTTGCCACAGCATTTAGAAGATTGAGGGGTATCTGGTTCAACATATAAAGAACTCTAGTGACATCATTTGCATATTATCAGTTTTCAGTATATATCCCACTACCATGGGTACTCCAAGTACACTGTAGATATGCAGTAATGCCTGCCAATGTTCTAGGTCATCTGAAATCAACTTTTTTGTTTAACACCCCCTCCAGAGGACAGTACTGTGCAGAGGTTTCTAATACCACAATACCAACAGTTCTTGTATTATTCCCACATTTGGTCTGGACATTACAGTTCCAATTTCCAGTAGATCCAACCTAATATAAGAAATGATTAGGGCACTTGCAATCAATGAACAGTTGTGAATCATGTTCTTTTCAACAAAAATAACTTGCAATTCATCAATTTCAACTATTCATGCATCCTGATACCATAACACTTGCATGTCTTGATCAATATACAAAGCTACGCAATGGAAGGCTGTCTCCTTCAAACACAGCATGACATGAGACGCAGTCATGTAGAAAGATGGCAACTCAAGCCGAGGATCACATTTCAACCATTCTTGTTTAACATCTGTGATTGGCTGTGCCTGCAATGACTTAAGATAAACACACCTCGTGTCTTATACAGTGATGTTCCTCACCTTTACCCAGCAATGAGTCCACAATATGTTAAAGTCACACAAAAGATATTCAGTCTAAAATTCTGAAGACTATAAAGAGCCAAGATAATCAAAAGTTCCTTGGGACACTGAAGAAAACAAATTCCCTGAAAGGTTTAGCCTAGCAAGATTGGTGAGTCCTTGAAATATGTCTGCATTCAGACATCCTATTCAATTTTGTCAGGCCCAATCTTTATAATCTTTATAACTTTGTAATAATGACAGTCCCCAAAAGGCAGCTAGATCTATATTACTAATAAGACTGTTTCAGAGGTCCAATCTTTTGAGGAGACTTAACCCAGAAAAAGAGCAATTCATCAGCTTGTATGTTTTATTGCTACTCAGAATCAGAGTGATGGTTGGGCGGAGCCTGTCCAGGACAGGACCTGCTGTTGGTTGGAGCCTGGCCAGAGGCAGGACCTGCCTTAGCTCCAGGCTGCTGCACACCAGCACCCTCCCCTTGCTGATCCCTCAGGGCTGCCTGTTGTGCTTGCAGCTGGTGGGGCAGAAGGTCTGCGGGCCAAGGGGCAGTGCGCTGGCCTACCCGTCACCCTGGTGCTAGGGCAGGCAGGGGCACATCCTGGTTACCCAGAGCTTCATGGCAGCCAGAGGACCTGCAGTCTTCAGCACCTACACACTCTTTCATCCTCTGGGGTTGTGTTTGGCCTCAGTCTACGGGGAGCCCTGAACAGTTTAAAGGGATGGTAAAAATTGGGGACTAGGGATTGGTGGGCTCCTGTTCAGATACTATGACTAGACAAACAGTGATTGGCTGGGCCTGAGTCAGGTCGTATGACACGGGCAAGTGCTGATTGGTTGGGACTAAATCCAGCCCACTTGTTCCATAGGTGGGGGATTTTCAGGTTTCTTTCTGTTGTCTGGAGGCTGTCTGGAGGGCAGGACCCAAATCTCTGCACATGCTCAACTTACATTCTGCAAGACAACTTGTAAAACAACTTAAAATAGAGAAATAGAACTATTTTCAGCCAATTTAATCAGTTTTCAACTAGTTTTATATGGATTAAGGTCAGGTCAATGA
Source organism: Cynocephalus volans (assembly GCF_027409185.1). Lineage (NCBI taxonomy): Eukaryota > Metazoa > Chordata > Mammalia > Dermoptera > Cynocephalidae > Cynocephalus > Cynocephalus volans. The sequence goes on from NC_084475.1 coordinate 65,608,880, forward strand.
CAGTCCCCACTTTCAAGTTCGAGGAGATTTGGGACTGTGATTCAAGATGAGGGAAACCAAACAGAGTCCAGAAGTCAGAAACCAAACAAAGCCTGCAGAAAACAATTAGAGGTCAATGTGGCTAACCCTTACAGGACAGGGTACAATGAAGGAGAGAAATATGTGGAAGCAGGGCTCTGCAAATCTGCACGGAGATCACCTAAGAGAAGAATAATCAAGGGACTATAAGTCAAACAATTCCAGAAGCTCATATAAACCAGAGTTTCTATCATCCAGAGTGAGAAATCCCAACTGGTACATGGAACTTTCAGCAAAGACCCCATTGGGATGAAGTCTTAATAGTAACATTAAACAAACACTAGAGTAAATTCTACCCTAGACGTATCCTAAAAAGATAAACAAGCCTCTAAAGAATCAAACTTACAGACAAGTAACAATTTCTGGGCAAAGACTTAATGAACAAGACCCCAAAAGCACAAGCAACAAAAGAAAAAATAAATAAATGGGATTAAATCAAACTAAAAAGTCAACAGAGTGGAAAGACAACCTATATAATGGGAGAAAATATTTGCAGACTATACATCTAACAAGAGATTAATACCCAGAATATACAAAGTCATACTACTGTATAGTGAAAAAACAAATAATCCAATTAAAAAATGGGCAAAGGAGATGAATAGAGACTTTTCAAAGAAAAACATACAAATGGCCAACAAGTACATGAAAAAATGCTCTGCATCACTAGTCATCAGAGAAATGCAAATCAAAACTGCATTGAGATATCACCTCACCCCAGTTTAGACTGGCCATTATTAAAAAGACTGAGAATAACCAATGCTGGTGAGGATGTGGGGAAAAGGAAACCCTTCTATAATGTTGGTGGGACTATAAATTAGCACAGCCACTATGGAAAATAGTATGGAGATTTCTCAAACAACTAAATGTCCAATTTTTAACAACAACAACAACAAAATTAGGACATGCTGAGAAATGGGGAGTGTGATCATACTCAGGAAAAAAAGAGCAGTCAATAGAAATTGTCTCTGAGGATGTTGGATTTAGCAGATAAAGACTTCAAAGGAGCTATTATAAATATGTCCAAAGAACAAATGAAAACCAGATTTAAAGAATTAAAGGAAAGTCTGATAGCAGTGAACTTTCAAATAGAGACTATCAATGGAGATATGAGTTATTTAAAACAACCAAATAAAATGTGGGAGGTAAAAAATATAACTGAAATAAATATTTACTGGGGTAGAGGGAGGCTCAAAAGCAGATTTGAGATGGTAGGAAGAAGAATCAGCAAACCTGAAGAAAAACAAAATTGAACAAAAAAGGAGAACAAGGAAGAAAAAGAAATAAAGCCTCAGACATCCAAGAAGCCCAGCAAACTCAAAGTAAGAGAGACACAAAGAACACCTAGAAACATCATAATCAAACTGTTGAAAGCCAAAGACAGTAAGAACATCTAGAAAATTGCAAAAGAAAAATAACATCACTTACAGGGAAAAAAAACACAATCAACAGCTTACTTTTCACCAGAAACAATGGAATCTTAAATGTAGAGGGATAACATTCAATGTGCTGAAGAACCAAAAATCTAACCAACAAAATTACCCTCCAAAAATAAAAGTGAAATGTCAGATTATAGGATTGGGATATGGAACATCTCAAGGAATCTACCAAAAACTCCTGGAACTAATAAAATATTCTAGCAAGGTCACAAAATAAAAGGTTAATGTAAAAAAGTCAACTATAACTCCACATACAGCAATTAAGATAGAGAATTTGAGACTTTTTTAAAAAGACATTTATAATAATACCAAAAAAAGTACTTAAGTATATGTCTAATAAAATATATACAGTATCCATATGTGGAAAACTGCAAAACACTGAAAAAAGAAATCAAGTGAGATATAAACAAATGGAAAATATACTACATGCATTGATTAGAAGATTCAGTAGTGTTATAATTCGGCTGTGAAACTAGTTTGCCTATCCCTGATATAGATGCAAAATTTTTGAACAAAATATTAAAATATGCAAAGTCACCGACAAATGCAAAGAGAATTATACAACATGACCATCTGAGATTAATTCCACAAATGCAAGGTTGGCTTAATATAAGCGCAATTAATGTACTTTACTATATTAATAGAATAAAGGACAAAAATACGTAATTGACAAACAAAATTATTTGAAGAAATCAACTACCCACTCAGGATTAAAAACTCTAAATAAACTAGAAATATAAAAGATCTTCCTCAACCCGATAATCTATGAAAAATCTACAACTAATATTATAATTAATGCTAAAAAATTAAATGTTTTCCTCTAAGACTGGGAAAAAGGCAAGGACGTTCACAGCTATCACTTCTATTCAACCTGTACTGAGGTCATAGCCAGTATAATAAGACAATATAGATAAACTAAAAGAGTTCATATTGGAAATAGAAAAGTAGAATTATATTTGCAAGCAGCATGACCCTGCATGTGCAAAATAATCGGGAATCCACATTCAAAAACAAAACAAAACCACACTAGAACTAATAAAGTATTTCAGCAAGGTCACAGGAGACAAAATAAATATAGAAATATCAATTAAATATTTATATCTCAGCAATAAAACATCTACATGTGAAATTTTTTTTTTAAATTCTGCTCATAAAAGCCTCAAAAAGAAAAAAAATACTTAGGATTAAATTTAATAAAAGAAGTACAAATCTTGCATAATGAAAACCACAAAACATTACTGAGAGAAATGAGAGAAAATGTATGTAAATGAAGTAGTGTTCTTTGTTCGCATTCAATACTGTTAGATGACAATTTTATTCAAATTAGTCTATAGATTCAATGTAATCTCTATCAAAACAAAAGCAAGGATTTTGTGAGTGTTCTTCCCAGAAATTGACAAGCTCTTCCTAAAACTTATACTGAAATGCAAAGGATGCAAAATAGCCCAAACCATCTTGAACTAGAATAACAAAGTTGGAAGAATTATATTTCCAATTCAAAACTTATTATAATTATACAGTAATCAAAATAGTGTGGTACTTGCTAAAGAAAAGATATATAAATAAAAGGAACAGAATTGGGAGTCCAGAAGTAAATCCTTACTTTTATGATTAATTGATCTTCAACAAAGTTTGCAAGGCAATTCAATGGGGAAAAAGAGTTTCTTCAACAAATGGTGCTGAAATAATTGGATATCCACGTTCAAAAGATGAATTTAGACTTTTACCTCATACCATATATAGAATTAACTTAAAATAGGTAATATACCTAAATACAAGAGCTGAAACTATCAAACCTTAAAAAAAAATACACAGAAGAAAGATCCTCATGATCTTGGGTTAGGCAAAGAGTTTTTAAATGCAACACCTAGAGCATGATCCATAAAAGAAAAAAAAATGATAAACGGGATATCATCAAAATTAAAGTTTTTGTGCCTTAAAAGACACTATTAAGAAAATGAAAAAAATAAACCACAGATTGGGAGAAAATATTTGCAAATAACATATCAGTTAAATGCCTTGTGTCCATAATATGAGGCTACATCAAAAAGTTCATGGAAGGATTTGTGTTATGTTTCAATTCCATTTTTCTGCAAACTTCTGGAAGTACCTTTGCATATAAAGAACATTTACAATTCAAAAATAAAAATAAACCCAATGAAATAAAAATTGAAAAAAAAGATGTTTTCAAATGTCTGTTTAAAGACATTGTACTAAAAAAAATACATATGAATAGCTAATAAACTCTTCCCACTTTTATGAGGTTGAATACCACAGACCTCAAGGATCTGTTTGTCTTCAAACTCTTATAGTGATATTTATTTCCCATATTATTTATATCATTCCTTTAGGCCCTTACTATATATCATGTATTGTTATTGTTCTTATAAATGCATGACCTGACTACTCAACTGGTCTACTGATTTGAACAGATCACTTGAGGAAATAGTCTGGTATGGTACATTGCATAGAGTAGCTATTAAACAGTGATGATTAGGGAATCAGAAGACCTCCACAGACCTTCAAACAGCATCTTCAATGGAAGACTGAATATTAACAACTTCTTAAATCACACCTATTTTACCTCTTCATATCTACAAACAGGAAGTTTTCAGAGATTCTTTTGCCAACTCTTCTTAGTGTTAATAATTCTCAATATTGACCAACATTATACACAGTTGGTCTAGTACTTTTAAGTTTTACTTCAGTTAATGTAGGTTTCTTTTTTATTTTTTTTTATTTTTTATTATTATTATTTTTAAAGGGCTTAATTAACTTTATTTTTCTTGTATAAAAACCCTATGTTGTAGCCACAGCTGGAGCCTGGGTCCTCTGCATGGAGACTGTGGTGTGGGTCTTTATAAGATGGTCAGTGAATTCCTGGCAGGGAGACTTGGTGAACACCATCTCCTTCCAGAGGTTGGGGGTCAGATTGCTGTAGGTCTTGGCGATGGTATCAAATGTGGCCTTGGACTGAACAAAACACCTCAGGAAAGGATTGGTGGCCCATCTTGAGACGAGCCCCACCCTCATCCCAGAGCAGATGCAGTTGCACTCCTAGGGACAGAGAGGCCACTTTGGGCAGGCCTGCCGTGCATTAGGACGGCCTTCTCTCTCTCTGAAAAGATGCCAAGCACACACTAGGCCTGTGTGATCAAGCGGAGCTGAGAGAGGAGGTTTCTTTTTTTAAAACAGCGGTTCAGTTTGGTCACTTGTACAAGAATAATGGTCAGCTTCAAATTTTATTCTACCATGCTGAACCAGCTGAAACTATCTTCAAAACCTGGAGGAAAATTAGACAAGAACTAGACTTTCTTTAAGTACAATATCTCAGAGATAATGTGACATCCTAGGAATTTTACCATTGATATACCTTGGTGTATGGTCCATCAAATCAATAATTATTTCCCAATCTTATGATTTTTAAAATCCATTTTTTTAATCAAAGAGTAAAAGATACTATCTCCCTGAACTGAACACAAACACAAAGAAAATAAATTATAATTAATTATGCATGACATTATATACCAATTATTTGCAAAGAAGCCTGAGAGTGTTATAAATATTTCTCAAATTTTCCATGGGCTTTAGAGGTGGTCATTATTATCCCTGTATTTGACACATTGCTATATTAATAAAAACTATAGGCTATGTTTTACAAAACATACTTATATTTATCATTCTACTTTTCCTTTTGAGAAATAGATACTATTATCATCCTCTTTATTCAAATGAGAAAACTTAGGTTTAATCAATTCCCAAGTTCTAAGTATTAATATCAGAGGACCAAAGCTAATTACCTCTGAAGAAGTGCCCCTGACAAAAAGGATCACCCTAATATAGAAAAGAGTCGGGGTACCTGGTCTGGTCTTAGAAAATGAGACATTATGGGGTAGAAAAGAAACCTTTAGGGACCAAGACTAAGTGTTATTAATCAACTGTTATTCAGTCAAGCTCAAACCTTGCTCAAAGTTTTGTTATTACTGCCTTTTCTTCTCAGTCTTCATATCAAAATTTGAACCTGACTGTTTAATCCTTGACACAGCATTCTGAGGTAGAACAAAAGATTGTGAGAAAAATGGCAACACTGTCTCCAATAGCTAGCCATTGACCATAGGGCCATACAGCAAAGTTTACAAGCCCTTGAGCTCTCTAAAACCTTGTCTTCCTCTAGGAAACTGAAACAGTTTTCATATCTGCCATTAAAAAATCTAAAGGACAAAGTTGGATATATCACACTACCTGACATCAAAATACACTATAAAACTATAGTAATCAAAACAGCATGGTGCTGGCATAAAAACAGGCAAAATGACCAATCAAACATAATAGAGAACCATAAGTAAATCCATGTACGTACAGCTAACTGATTATCAACAAAGGTGCCAAGAATATACGTTGAGGAAAGGACAGCCTGTTCAATAAATAGTACAGGAAAAACTGGATATCAGCATGCAGAAGATTGAAACTAGACCCCTATCTCTCACTATACACAAAAATCAACTCAAAATGGATTACAGACTTAAATGTAAGACCCAAAACTGTGAAAGTACTAGAAGAAAATGGGAGAAAGGCTACATAAAATTGGATTGTGCAATACATTTCTGAACACTTCAAAGGCATTGGCAACAAAAGTAAAAATAGAAAAATGGGATTACAACAAATTAAAAAGCTCCTGTACAGCAAAGGAATCAATCAACAAAGTAAAGAGACAGCCTACAGAATGGGAGAAACTATTTGCAAACTATGCATCTGACAAAGGGCTAATATCCATAATCTATAAGGAACTCAAATAACTCAATAGCAAACAACAACAACAACAAAACCCTCAAATAACCCAATTAAAAAATGGTCAAAGGACCTAAACAGACATAGGGATGGCTAACAAGCACATGAAAAAAAAAAAATGCTCAACATCACTACTCATCAGGGAAATGCAAATAAAAATCACAATGAGATATCATCTCACTTCAGTTAGAATGTCTCTGATCAACAAGACAGAAAATAACAAATGCTTGCAAGGACACAGAGAAAAGGGTCCTCTCCTATATTGCTGGTAGGATTGTAAATTGGTACAACCACTGTGGGAAACAGCACGGGGGCTCCTCAGAGAACTACGAATTGAACTACCTTGTGACCCAGCAATCCCACTACTGGGTATATACCCAAAGGAAATTAAATCAGTATTCCGAAGAGACACCTGCACTCACTACATTCATTGAAACACTAGTCACAATAGCCAAGAGATGGAATCAACCTAAATGTCCACCAACAGATGAATGGATAAAAAGAAACTGTGGCACATATACATAATGGAATACTATTCAGCTACAAAAAAACCAAAATGAAATCCTGTCATTTGCAGCAACATGGATGGAACTGGAGACCATCATGTGACCATCAAGTCAAGTGAAGTAATCCAGGCACAAAAAAACAAATACCACATGATCTCACTCATAATGTGGAATCTAAAAAGAAAGAGGTTTTCATAGAAGTGGAGATTAGAATAATGGTTAAGAAGCTAGGAAGAAAAGTGGGGAGGGGAAGATGTGGATTAATGGGTACAAAGTTACAGGTAGAGAGGAAAAATAAGTTCTAGTGCTCTAGGCTGACTATAGCTAGTAATATTATATTGTATATTTCTAAATAGCTAGAAAAGAGGATGTTGACCATAATCACCACAAGAAAAGGTAAATGTTTAGGTGACGGATATGCTATCTATCCTAAGTGAATCATTGTACAATATATGCATGCATTGAAACAACACACTGTACCCCACAAATATGTACAATTTTAAAAAATTGTAAAAAATGTCTAAAGGGTACTGTCATATATATTCTGCCTCCTAGTGGCAGATATGAGCAGATGCTACAAGAGGCCACTGTAGCAAGCAGTTAGGGATGACCTAGCCATTAGTAACTAGCGTATCTGTCAAGATGAGACAGTTACCTTTCACTGTTGCTGAATTACACTAAGCACTCTAGCATTGCTGTTGCATTATAACACTGTGCTATATTGGGGTTTTTAATATTTATATTGGAGTATTACCAATTTAGGCAACTGATAATTTTATGGCTTGAAAAAACAGCAAAAACAAATAAGTAAGCAATCTGATAGCATGATCTCTTCTGCCCAAAAATGCCCTCCTGAAGCACAGATTCCATGAGAACCATTGGTCAAGGAAAACACTGAGGACGGCGGTATAGAACAGTATGGGCAGTATATAAACAGTTCTGCCACTAAATAACTGTGAGGCTGGGCAAGCTATGGTTTTCTAATTTGTAAAATACGAATGCTATTACTATTTACCTAACCCAATTTAAATATTTGGTATATATAAGCTCATCAAAAAAATTGATTGGAATGATTCAAAGGCAAAAGTCCAGATTTGAGCTTGAGCTGTGCCACTTACTTGCCATACTGTGGCCTTTATGAATCTTAATTTTCTCATAGGAAAAGTGGAGGTAGTCATGTCTACATTACTGATTTATCTGATTTATTTATTTATTTTTTGGAGAAGCAATTGAACTTTATTAATAATTTTTTTAAACTATGCAATGGTAAGGATTTGTTAAGTTCCAGGTATTTGATGGAGTCTCTCACACCCAACCAAAATACTAAGCTTACTCCCTTGTTCACCTCCACCTTCAACCACTCTAAGTGCCATCCCTGTTACCATCCTTTTAGATGGGAGGTGTCCTATGCTGTTCCTCTTAAATCAGGGACAGATGTCTCAGATGTCCTCCTACACTACAAGGTCAGCAGGGAGGAACAAGGAAGCAGTAGCAGCATGTATATTAGATTTGCCATGAATTAATTATTGCCCACACACTGTACTGCATCCTTAACAATCCGTGTAGGTGACCACCCACATTTATCTAGACTCTTGTGCACTTTTGGCCTTTACCACATATATTAAATGTTGAAGCACAATGGATCTGTAAATGTGATTTTTGTACTGTTTAAATATGTGCTAGCATTACTACCCCTGATAACTACATCAAAATGTTTATAACATGATTTGGAGTCAAATTTAGCAATCAAAGGGAGAAAACTTCTTTCATTTGTTCTTTCATTCACTCAAAATTATTTTTAAAGTGCCTATTGTGTTATACATTTAGATACCTACTAAATATACACTACTGAATCAAACAAGCATGGTTCCTGTCCTTATATGTTTAATAGTCTAGTGGGAAAAAGATAATAAAGAAATAAAACAAGCAAGATAGTGTGTGCATTGGTCAGGATGGGCTAGGTTGTGCTGTGGTAATGAGCACCCCCAAAAGCTCAGTGACTTCACACCAGAAAAACTTCCTGCTCATCCTACTTGCTCAGTGCAGGCCCACAAGTAAGGTCTGTCCACTTTTGTCACTCAGGGACTCAAGCCGACAAGGTCTTTATCTCAACATGTGCTTCCTACAATCTCTGCAGCAGTGAGAAATGACCATGGAAAATCCCACAGTGGTCTTAAAGTTTCTGCTCATAAGTGATTCCTATCCCTTCTGCTTATGTTTCATTGGGCAAAGCAAATCACATGGCCACATCTAAATTCAAGAAGGGTAAAGAAGTATATAGCTCCACAGTGTGCTTAGATGGAAGAAAGTCCAAAATATTCACTGAATAACTCTAATAATTCCCACAATAAAGTTTCAAATGAACAGGGCCTCAAGATAGAAACCACAGCAGCAGTTTAAGGGGAGGAGCTCTCTACATGGTTTGTCTGAAGATTCTTTCAGGTGGAGACCTGAATGGATGAGAAGAATTCAGCCTCGTCATGAGCTGAAGAAAGAATTCCTGTCAGAATAAACATGCGTGAAAATTCCGATGCTGGCAAGAGCTAGACAGTCATAAGAAACTGAAAAGGGTTCGATATGGTTGAAACATGGGATAAGGAAGGGACTAGAAAGAAGGGCTGGGATGGGATGCTTCAGGGCTTCATGTACCACAGCTAGGAGTGTAAAGCCAAGAGAATTCTAAGCCAGGGAGTGACATCACCTGATTTATGGTCACTGTGTGGCACATTAAGGTACAGATGAAGAATAGAAACTATGATGCCATAACAGTATTACAAGTGGAAGGAAATCTACCAGCAGTGGAGAAAGAAACAATAAGAAAATTCTCTAGGCTGGCTAGTTAGCTCAGTTGGTTGGAGTGCAGCCTTGTAATGCCAAGGTCAAGGGTTCGGATCCCCATACTGGCCAACCACCAAAAAAAAAAAAAAAAAAAGAAAGAAAATTCCCAGATATATTACATACATTTTGGTGTTAGAAACAATAGAACATTCAGATAGAGTAACTATAGGAGTTAAGGAAAGGCATGACTCAAGAATGACTAGGTTTCTGATCTGAGCTATTGAGTGGGAGGTAGAACCATTTACAAAGCAGATTAAGACGGGGAAAGGACAGCTTTTGTTTGATTATTGCTTTGTTTGTTGGCTGGCTGGGTTGTTGGTTAATGGGTATGGCTGGAAGAGAGTTGAAGAATTTGATTTAAAAGTTAATTTTAAGAAAACTGTGAGGCATCCAAGTTCAACTCGGGTAGGCAGTTGCACATTCAAGTCTGGAGTTCATAGGAGATGTTCTGGCTTGTTGTGTATATTTAGGAATTGTCTGCATATGTGCAGTAATTAAAACCAAGAAAACAGATGATATCTCACCTGGAAAGTAATTTAAGAAAGAGAAGAGGATTTAGGACAGAGCCCTGGAGAGCTTCAGTACTTAGAGGCCAGCAGAAAAAGACCTGGAGGAAGAGACTGAGGAGTGGCCAGGGTCAAAACTGTTATATCATGGAATCCAAGGGCAAAGAATGCTTCATTATGGAAGGAGTAATAAACTGTGTCAAATGCTTCTAAAGAGTCAAATCAGCTTAGGATAGAAACAATAGCACTGAATTTATTCATTCATTTATCCATTCAGCACAAGACAATTCTTCTAGCTTTGATTGTTCACCTGACCAATATTTATTTGTGCCTACTGTGGGTGCTGAAGACATGGTAGCAAATAAAGCAGCCGTGGGTTTCTGCCTCCATGAGGCTTACATTCTGTTGGGGGATACAAGCAGTAAACACGTGGGTAAATAAACAAGATAATTTCAGAGAGCATAAGTGCTGTGAAGACAGGTCAAGGCTATTATTGGGCCAATGTATTATTGGGCCGACTAATTTAAGTCTAGGAATAGACAAGTGACATCAACATGCCTTGTAACATGTAATTATAAACAAAATCTGCTTTTCCTTGAGTTGAATAATAGTGGACATGATTTGGTTCAGAACTTCAAAAACAATATGAACAAAGACAATAGTGAGATATATGTTAATCACCTGGAAGTAAAAAGCTCTGCTCTGTGAGGAAAAGAAAATAGGTGTAGGTGTAGAGATCAGTCCAAAGCACCTCGCTGAGTTCTCTGGATACCTCTAACTCCATAGGATATTTCCACCATGTCCCAAGAATTGTGGGCTTTTTCAGATTGATGTTAACATGTTTGTATCAAATATTTTCTAGAGAAGCAAATATATTTTCTGTGTTATCTACAGTTGTGCTCCATATAATTAAGACGTATGACAACTGTCTTTATTTATGTGCCCCAAAAAGGCATTCTGTCAGGCAATGCAAGAAAGAAAATGTCATTTGTTCTACACTCTGTTCACCCTTCCCCCACCCCCACCCCCAATCAGCTGCTCCTGATCCTGCTCAAGAGAAGGTCATTCGGTTCAGAAAAAAGCCTGGAGATCAAGGGGGAGGGAGAGGTGGTGATTGGATAGCCTGAACTTTTTGCTTTGGTTGAGCAAATTTGCAAAACCTTTTCAATGACCATGCATGAGCTTGTTTTCCAGAAGCCTCATGTTATGCAAATGCTTCTCCTGCAAAACATAGCTAGACTTCCTGGAATCATCTGTACTATATCAGAGTGTAGGGCATCCATTATTATAGGGGCCTATTCTAGACTACTATCTGAAAGCAGCTGGGGTTGGAAGTCAAATCTGTTCCAATTAAAATTATTCCCCTTGTTTTTCTTTATAATTGGATAATGATAAATTTCTATGTCATCTAGCCTCAAGCAGTTTTAGGTATTTAATTTTTCTCATTTGTTAAACAGAGCTAACTATTACCAATCTGTACTCTCTCATCATCTCAGGTGATTTTTACCCTTCTAGAGTAGATAACTAAGATTAAAGCAATTTTAGTGTTCATTTGATCTATCATTGTTGCCTATATGGTAGAATACAAACTATACGATTGCTGCAAAAAGGTTAAGAAAAACCTAGTCCTTACAGGAAAATACCAAACCTTGGAAGATGCCTAGAGCTCATAAGGAGAACAGGTATGGGGATTTGCCAAGATAAACCTGTTCCAACTAAAGGTCAAAATCACTGACTCCTCTAATATCTCTTATAAATATTTTCCTCCACACTACACCCTCTCAAGTAACAATGTTGGCTGGAGGCTGAATTATTTAAGGGAGACTAATTTTGAATGAGAAAAGTAATTTCTGTGACCTCTATATGTCTTAGATCCAATATACATAGCTTTGAAACAATCTTAAGTTATCTAATTGTCAGCCTCCCATGACACTTGCTGGCTTCACGAACTTAATAAATTTTTTCAAGTTCTTGAAAACCAAATGGATCTTGTTCTTTACTAAGTTATCCCAGCAACTCCAGAGAATTTGAACAATGAACTGGAATTCTAGTGCTAGAATTCCAAAGCTTTCCCTTTACCTGAGACTGAACCTGCATGTTTTTAGAGGGGAAAATACAAAGTGGGTGTATGTAGTTCGCCATAGTTCTTACCCAATTTCCTTGAAAATATGCTGTCATCCTATCCCAACTGTGCAAAAGTCATAGCCTAGATTTTTTTTAAAGCCCATTCCTACGGAATCTAAATCAACAGTTAGTAAATATCAACTCACCTACATACCAGTAAAAGAGGGAGAGAAAACCATTACTCAGCAGCAGAGGTTATTTCTTCTCAGTTTTCTAATCCTCTCATGACCTATAGCGTGAAATTCAAGCAAGGTGAAAGGGACACCATATCCAGCAAGGCTTATGAGCTCCTTAGAGGCCAAACACGTAGTCTACCTATGAGACACATGAGAGTCTCTAAGTGGGAAACAAAACTAACAGGCCAGATGCTCAATATTAAATCTTTATCTATGTCTTCTAAAAATTATCTATTTGAGTTGACCAATATTCTACAAGGAAATAATACTAAAATTAGAAACAATTTGATCAATTTTGTAGTTACCTAGCCTCATGTATAAGTCCATAAGATGAAGTACAAGGCTGGGGTGGGAGAAGAAGAATCCCACTGCCCTAAAATCTTCACACTGTCTGAATATGTCTTCTTCTTTTCTCAGGTGTGAAATTCTACCAACTCAAGATTCATTTCGGTTAACAAGCCCATTTTGAAAGGTAAATAACTCTAAGAGAATTAGTTTAACAATTAAGTCCCTTATGGAGGTTGCACCGGCTTAGTCAGATTACTTCCCACCTAAACTCCAGTTTAGCTATCCCCAGAGTAATGAGCACTTTAATAGCAGAGGTTTAGAAAAGATAAGAGCAATTCTGGAATATGGGGAGAGGGGCTTTATGTACAGACATGCCTTGGTAGGACATTAAAATGGGGAAAAGGGGTTTAGAGCACCCAGAATGGCTGAGATAAATGAAGAGAGAAGAGAGGGTAAAGAGAATTATGACTGCCCTAAAAATAAGACAGATATTTCAAAAATTGGTGCTGATTAGCCATGCTCCCAGTGTTCAGTGTAGTATTGCTGTTGGCTCTTTAGATATGTGTAGTGCCTTTGTTTGAGCTGCTATTAAAAAAAAAAAAAAAAAAAACATAAAAAAGGAGCCTTATAAACAACAGAAATTTATTTTTCACAGTTCTGGAGGCTGAAAATCTGAGATCAAGATGCCAGCATGGTCAGGTTCTGGTGAGGACCTTCTTCCAGGCTGCAGATAGCCAACTTCTCCATGTACTTTCATGTGGCAGAAAGAGAGCATAAGAGCTGTCTGGGCTCCCTTTTATAAGGACACTAATCCCATTTATGAGGGATCCATGCTCATGACCTAAGTACCTTCCAAAGGCCCCACCTCCTAATACCATCACACTGAGGGTGAGGATTTCAACATGTAAACTCCAGGAGGATACAAACATTCAGTTTATCACAAATTGATAGCAGCAAAACAGTCTATACCAAAAGGTAAAAGTCAAAAGCAGCCTTAATTTCTTCATACACCATAGAAAGAGATCATCTAAAAATCCATCAATTATATGATTAAATAATTTCCATGTCTTTATATTCCAAATTTTGGTAACAACTAAAAAGAATAAGAAAATTCTCTGATGTTTTTCAATAGCCTTACTGATTTAAAAGAAAAAAAAGGAAGTTGAAAAGCATATGAGCTTATGGAGGTGGGTTGTCAGTGTGGGAGTCAAATGTGGGGCATTATCTTAATTCACTGTCTCACGCCTACATTTCTCAGACTATTATTCTAGTCAGCCAAGGCCAGAAATGAACATATTTTCAGACTCAAGTACAAACCATCTTTTCTTGAATATTTTAGAGGTTTGACAGGCCTCCAGAGAAGTTGTGCATTGAGTATATGGGAGGCTTAAGAAAATCAGTTTTTACCAGACTCAAGAGTCAAATGAAAGCATTTTAACTCTATTACTTACTCTTCAGCTCAAATACATTTTGCCAAGAGATTATTTATAGTTGTGGACACCAAATAGATGATCTGTAAACTGCCAGTGGGGAGAGTTGCTTTAAGAATCACAAATCTAGCTGGAGGGAGCAGCGTGGTGACTCTCAGCAGCACAGGGATGCAGTGGGCTGAGAGAGGACTCCAGGGATTTCTGTTTTCTTACCAGCTCTGCCCCCACAGCCTTGCCACACAACCCCAGGCAGTCTTTTAACCTGTTTCAGCTATACTTTTCTCCATAGTTTGTGAGTTAATCAGCAGCTCTTGGGAGGAAAAATGAATTTAAATAATTTGTAAACAAAGGCTTTACAGAATAAATCTAATAATAAATAGCAAGGCTTAAGCCCTTGATAGCATGAGTAAATCAGGTCCCAAGCACTGTTTCTACTAGATTAGAAGCAATCTTCTGACTGTTTTTACAGGATACTCACCTGTGCTATCAAGCCAAGCCTTTCTAGCCCTGCTCAGTTATAAAATTTGAAGATTTTAAAATTGGTACTTGAGTCCGTATCTCAAGCCCACCAAACAGGCAAGATCTGGAATTAACTCACTCTAGGGTGTGATCACAGTTTACTTAGTGGCTTTCATGCACAATGGACCAGGAGCCAAAAGAGCCAGATCCAACAGCTGACTGGAATTCATGCTCACACCATGTGAGATCTAAAACAAGTTCCCAAAACCTACGTTCAAGGTTGGGGCATGAATTTACCCTTTAGTTTCCCAGGAAAGCCCTGAAAACCCGTTTGAAAGACAATATAGCTTACATCATGTATGCCCAGTATAGCCAACTCACCTTTGAATCTACTACCTTGACCTAAACCCTATGACAGTCCTTCATCTGCCTTCACAGGTCCCCAACTTCAGGCTGGGCCAATTGCTGTTTCTAGTATCCCTATCTTTTCAACAATGTATAGCACTCTGGGGGAAAAAAAAATAAGCTGAGGAAATACAATATTCTGTAATTGTTATGGCCTACCTGGGATTTCCACTGAGATCCCAAACCTTGATTTTAATCATCAGTCAAGTTTCCTCAATCCAAATTCTTATCTTTATCGATGCCCATAGGTTCTGGTTGTTGCTTGTGTTGTTGTTTTTAACTAAGACTGTAAAAATGATTAAGGTGTTTGTTGAAAATGGATTTGCTTATAACATGAAATGAAAACTATATGCAATTTATTGTATAGTTAACTTGAGCATACTTTACTCAAATGTATATATTACGAAGTTCCCTGGTGGTCTAGTGGTTAGGATTCGGCGCTCTCTCAAATGTATATATTACGGTAGGAGGTCTGGAATGCATATTCAGCTCCTCTCCACTGAGAGTTTTATAAAAACCCTTTGCCAACATGTCAAACAAAAGTAGTCTTAGTTGTAATCCAGTATAGTTTCCTCTCCTTGCAACATGCAGGCCCTGCTAACCCTCCTTTGTGGGCCCCATACTGTATTTACTCATAACAATCTAAGCTGAAAAAAATGTGTTTTTTTTATTTATCACAGTACTTATTCATAGTCTCTTTATGATAACTTCTCAGAGTTAAATTTAAGTACTAGCTTTAATAAGCCTTTGCATCTCTCAATACATTCTGAAGAATATCTGCCACCGTGGGTCCTCATATTGTTTGCTTGATGCCATAGTTCATCTCCTACACCTGACCGCCCCATGCACTTGGTGTTGGTCACAAGTTCTGCATGTCACTGTGATGGAAGCCATGCTGAATTCTGACCCCTTTAACAGAGAAAATAGCTTCTGGAATGTGCTGACTCACTTTGTGGAAATATAGACATGGTGATTTCATCTCTATACCACAATTAATATACCTTCCATCCACAGCAACTCAGGGATGCTATTATTTAACAACCTACCCAAAATCACAATGGCTGATACCAATCCATGAACTTACTATGCTGTTATTCTCTCACTTATTCAACATCTATTTGTTCATTTATCCATTCATTCAAAAAATATTTTAGCACCTATTATATTCCAGACACTGGCTAGATGTCGGTTTGATTACCACTACTTTAATCCATCTTGATGTGAACCAACTATGCCCTTGGATATCTACATCAGGTAGCATCACCTGTGAATTGTCTGTGAACTTTCTGAACTTCAGACTTGGTATATTAGACTGCTGGTCACTCCCAGGAAGTTTGGGCTTTGAATTTCTAGCTCCTGACCAAGTTTTTTCTTCCTTAAGGGAGTTCAAGGCATGGACTATTAAAAATTAAGGACTTTTAGAAATAGTCCAGACTATTTAGAGTTAAAAGCAGCTTTAACAAAACCTTCACAGGTGCTTACCTACTTAGTTTCTTTTGTTATGTCCTTCTTTCTGACTCAGGTTGGTATAACATCCTCTCATCTTCCTTTAACCCTCAAGCTTCCCATCTGGTCTCCAGAGGAAAAAAGACTTTGTTTTCCCACATCTATCTCTAGGGCTTCAGGTCAAAACCACTGACATCATAGCTACCTGCCACCACAGCCTGTATTGCCCTCAGCTCTAGGCAATTCTAGCATCCCTGATGCTTTTCCTTCAGGACTTGATTCGTCATTCTTGCTTCAGGTCAAAACTGCTACAGTTATAACTTCCACACAGTTCTCAAGCTTAACTTAGCTCTAGCTCTAAGTAACTCCCACCCCTTCCCTCTCTCTAGTTTGCACTAAACTCATTAAAAATGCTTTAGATTTCCTATACTTCCCACTAACATTTGCCTTAACTAGAAAGGAAAACTAGAAAGAGAACACAAAGGGGGAATATTTAGAACCTCATCCTTAGTCCAATTTGGAGGAGAGCATGCCCCAAAGAGCCAACAAGCCTGGTTTAATGTTTGTGGTCCACTTGTATTGCTTAAGAACCCCAAGCTATCGTGTTTTTAAGATGCCAGCCATTTACATTAGACTATGCATTCCAGTTGTTCCCATTATAAGGTTACCAAACAGTCTTCTCATTGTAAGTTGCCTTACCACATAGCTTTTCCCTCACTGAGCAGATTAGCTGACATAGTATATCAATTTGTTTGGAAGCTAAATGCTTTATTATAAATTTATGAATTACTCTGGTTTGTTCATCACTCTCTAAGGAGTTTGGTTACTGTAGCTCATCTAGAACAGATCACTTCTGAAAAATATAAATACTCAAATTTCTAGACATGAAATTTTTTGGCTCCAACCTCAAACTTTTAGTGACTTATAAAGGTGTTTGGTAACCAAATTAAAGGTTCGAGTCAGCTATATTCTTGCGAGTTCCTTAACCCAAAACTGGGCACCTGAGTTCTTTATGTCTTATTTTCAACTTCAAGTTACACCAAATTATACACTCACACACATACACATATACAAATATGCTAATGTCTTTCTGTTAATTTCACTGGTATGTGTTAAATTCTTTAAGTTCATCCATTTTTGAACTTTTTGTTATGACTAGTATTAGCATCTTTAAAGTTAAGTCCTGAGTCATTTTATTTTACCAGTGGTTTGATAAATGGTGAAAGACTTAGTTTGTTAACAACATCTAAGATGCTTCCAAAACTTTAAGTCAAGAACTCTTCTGAGAAGCCCATGGACATCTTGTTAAGGAGAAACCAATGCAATACTTCTTCCTAGCAAGCATAATATATTTCTAATTATTTCTTTTTCTTCAATCCCCTGTATTTCCAGATTATAACTTAAAAACTATCGTTATTCAAGGCATCATCAATTAAGATAGATGGGCCCATCTTAGCAAGCCTCCTCATATTAGGGTTTTCTTTCTTAGCAATGAATTTTTCTCTGAACCAACTATGTTTATGCAAGTCTTTCCACGTAGAGTCTTTTGGTAACTTTTGGCCCATAAACATTCCAGATGTTTGCTGTCTTTTAGGAATTGTCAAAACTGGAAATTTTGTGCTCCTATAATTCATGTTTGACTATTCCAGACTTTGTTTTATTTTTAAATACTTCCTTTTACTTCCTCCTGACTGTTACCCCACTAGCATACTCTGTGCAGTAACAGGCAGGCATAAAGGTCTGAATTATAAACCCAGGCATAGACAGAAATAGCTACCGGTATTGCACCCTGCCTGATTCATTTTCTCTGTGAACACACACACAAACAATGAAAGACGAAAAGTATTGAAATCTCTGAAGATAGCCCCACCCACTTTCAGCTCTTAAGAAGACTATTTTTACTGCATTTGGATAGAAAAGTTCTCTCAAATGGTCTTTCAATAAATTTCTAATGCATTCTCTGTAATGCAGCTGGGATGATCTTTTCTGAAACACATACTTTGGCCTTGCAATACGATGGTGACTCCATTCCCTCCTGGCTTCCCTTTATACACAAAGAGAAACTCTGAGACAGGCACACAGCTCTTCCACATCCAGCTTTTCCTTTCTTTGAACTTCTTCCTTTATCTGGAGCTTCCTCTCCCAGAGCCTGCTTATTCCATGTATTCCAACTCTGAAAAGCTACTAGCTGCTAGTATCCCCACATGCCCTGTGTTCTTCCACAGGTTGTTCCTTCCAAGTATAATTCCCTTTCCTCCAATTTCACCCTGAAAATTTATCCAATTTTCAAAGCATATTTTGTGTCACTTTCTCTGAATAAGACTTTCCTGAATCTACAGGACAGTAGTCCTTGTTTTGTGCTCTGATTATACTATATAGAAACTTTTATCAAGACCCCTACAGCTTTTTATTATATTCTCTTGCTTACATTACATCTCTCCTTATAAGGCTCTAAGCTCCTTGAAGGCTCCCATGTGCAGGTAAATCATATTTCATCCAGAATGCATGAGAATGTCTTTGGATAAAAACATATAATGCTCAAGGAAATTATATTTGTTAATACTGTCCTATAAAGCAAATATCATTCCACCAATCCACAAGCATGAATTTGGAATTTGTTTTTGAACAATGTAGAATTTTCCCATTCTTCAACAACCTTTGTTCAATTCCCTCAGTGATCCAAAGTGTTCATTAATAAGGTGATTATCAAGGATTACAAATGTGGTCAAGCAGCAATATGCACCCTGCTGGTCTAGGTGACCCATGATCCAATAATAACTTTATGCTCTCACCAGCAGAACAGGGTGATGCCGTACAGTAAATATACTAACAGATAACACTCATGTTACATGCTTTCTAGGCTCCAGGTTCAGATTTGTTTTTAAGCTGACATCAAAGTGCAAAGAGTTAAGGTCCTCATATTTATCAAAGTAGAATTTCTAAATTTAGCTAAAACTGTCTGTAATAGCAAAGAGATATTTGCTTGGCAAACTACAAGTTAAAAATTTTCAACAGTCTGACTCTCTGGAGGCCTTGTTATAAAGAGGATCAATTAGAACATGCTACTTTTTGGAACTTTCTTCAAGGTGTCAGAAATCATGAAAACATTGCCCGAAATTATCTTCCACATTACCTCACTATTTGTTAAATTCAAATTTGACTATAACCTTTTAAACGTGTTCTTATTTTCTTGAAAGTTACTGTAATAATAATAATATGATCTTTGGGAGAAAAGACAGTGTTGTTTCTATCTTCGATTCCCCTGAAATAAGAAGTGTACTTGTATAATATATTTACTGACTAAATACATAAAATATCTCATTACCATTTTATGTTCCATAAATATAGATGAGTAGTGTAATAAATATCCATGCTTCTACGTGTAATGCAGACAGACACTCCAATAAAAACTCTTAACTAGAAGAGAACAGCAAAAAGGGGAAAAATAAGCTAAATTAGAAAACACTTTCTTCTTTTCAATTTTAAATGATTTTTTAAATATCAGAATTCCAGTAGTATTTTGTATAGTTTATTCAGCTTAAATCATATCCTTTTCCTTTGTGGGTTTATTAAATTATTTAGGCTTTCCTTATATTCATGGAATTTTCCCCCAAATGTGGTATTGTTTGAATATTTTCTCTTTCCTTCCTTTCTTATTAAAAAAACATCTCATACTCATATGAGTAACTTGATTGCCAAAAGTATATTTGTAACTTTTAAATTAATTACTTTTGGAACCTTTGATATAAATTAACTGAGTAAATAAATTTAGTTATTAGCATACAATGAAGATAATTTTTGCCAGTCCCCAAATGGAATGTCTGACCATTAGGAACAGATACCCGATAAAGAATTTCCTGATCCAATGTATATATAAATATGTAAATGAATTATATTATATAATGGGTCAGTTATAAAAACAGAAATTTCTCTGGGCATTTCAAACCAGAATAAATTTAATACAGGAAATTAGTGCTTACAGAAGTAATGGAAGGTCTAGAGGACAAGGGTTTTAGGAGATTAGGAAACTGTAGACATTTAGGAAATTGCCACTAATGAACTCAGCTGACTGTAGCACTAAAGTAGAAATTTGTCATCCACACACCATTGCCAGATAATAAAATGGCTTCTCCTCCAGCTTCCAAATATCATGCAAGTGCCGCTTATTAGCAGAATCTAACTTAGAACCCTACAAGCCAGGGCTTATTACCATCAATAGTCAAAAGATTAGAAACAAATGCATGACCTTTCCTCTGAGCAAGTCTGGTAGAATGTTGCCTAATAAAATAACATCTTTGTTTTTTAATGTAGAGATGTGGTAGTTTGTTTTTGTTTTTGTTTTTATTTTTGTTTTAATGGCTGAAAATGCTTTGACACTTCTGTCATCGAGAGATAGGAGCTATGATCTCTTCCTCCCTTAGAATCTTGGGATCCTTGTGGCTTCTCTGAGAACAGACTGTGGCAGAAGTAAAGACACATGACTTGTGCAGTTAAGCCATAAAGACCATGGAGCTTCCACTTGGCATTCTTGAAATGCTTGGTCTCAAGACTCTTCCTCTCAGAACCCAGCCACAATGCTGAGAGAAGCTCCAGGTTACAATCTCAGTGGAGCCCAGCTTTGAGTCATTCCAGCCCAGACATCAGAGATACGAGGAACGAAGCCTCCAGATGGCATTTGCCCCACTGTTCTACTCACTCAGCTATATGAAATCAGGGACATCATAGGACAGAGACAAGCCATCCCCACAATATCTCATATCGATTCCTGACCCACAGAATTGGTGAGCACTATAAAATGGTTGTTTCACACTACTAAGTTTGAGGTGGTTTGTAACCCAGCAATAGTTACTGGAACAACTCCTGAAAATCTGAAAGAAAAAAAAAATGAAGTGGATGGAGACTTAGAAACTGTGGAATTCATCTTGAGTATGCAAATTTGAAAGTTGTCCCAGTGACCTGGAAGGTGAGGTTTATGCACAAACTATCCAATTAGGCTTATAATCATTTGTTATAAATCTGAAGTATTTGTCTTCCTCCATTTTATTTCTTCTTCAGTAATGTAATCTTACTTCTGGTACCTGAAACTTCAGAGGGAATAGATTTGGGTCTTCTTTACCCATTCCCACATCATCTCCCAAATTACACAGATGTAGTACAATGTGGTCATTAACAAGTTACAAGATTCTCAGATACTGCACAATTTTACCACATTAATTAACTCTCATCCACACACTCCCAGAGGAAAAGACAGAACAAAAATTCCAATTACAGAATCCGTTTGCTGAGAAAACTGAGTTCCTTGTAAGTCGAGTCTATCATATTTTTCTAAACATTTCCCTTGAGTTTGGCAATTCACAGTAAGGGCACATTCTTATGACTTAAGTTTTTCTTGTTACTTCATCTCACTTTTTATTCAGATGTTTTCTTTAGTTTTTATCTCTTTGTTGCTTTTGCTCTGCTATCAAGAGTGATAGTTGGCTCACCTCGGAGAGAGTGGTGCTGATAGCACCAGGGCCATGGGTTCAGATCCCTATAGAGGGATGGCCGGTTAGCTCACTTGGAAGAGCATGGTGCTGACAACCCCAAGTCAAGGGTTGAGACTGGTCATCTTTTTAAAAAGAAAAAGAGTGGTAGTTACAATAAGCTTTTAAGTGAAATTGTACGTTATCAAGCACCTCGGGGTTATATCCAGTCATTATTCTGTTCTGCACTCATTACCACCCCTTTCTGTATGTGTCTGGGTGTCCAGTGTATATAAAACCATAGCTTGGTCCTATAACAAATGATAAAAGTACTGGAAAACATGGTCCCTTGCTGCAAAACACTTACTTTCTAATAATGATAGGTATGTCATATATAAAATAGCATACACTTAAAAAAATAAAAATAAAAACACAAGTGGCAGAAAACAAATCTGATATCATTTTAAAACAATAAGAATAATTTTATAATCTGCCAGGCTCAGCTGCAGGACCTCTGGTTTTAATTATTAGCTCAAGAAGGACTGGGCTTGAGTGCCACATTCCATTCTCCCCACTTTACTGAGTAGCTAATTTGTGACCATTAGTATGATAGCCAGTTTACATTTTTATGTAACTGATTCGGGCTTCGTTTTCACTTATAATGTTGGACAAAGCCCTAATAGATCAAATCAATACAACAAAGTTGAGGGTTTATTCAAGGTAAAGGAGGACTGGTTGGTTCAAAGGCAAATAATTGTGGACTGGCAGTACCATAGTTATAGGTGATAAATCCATTAAAGGCAGAATCTTAGTCAAGTTTTTCATATACTGATCACCTACTATGTAATAGAAACTGCGTTAAACCTGGAGAAAAAGGATGGATAGGCCATAGTCTCTGCCTACAAAGAGTATAGCTATCACAAGAGAAGTATACATAAGGTCAAGTGGAAGCACAAAAAAAAAAAAAAAAAAAAAAAAGTTTAGCCCCAGAGGAGAGGTAAATAAGTAGGACAGATATACAATGTATCCAATGACCCAACCAACTGGGTAATAGTTTAGGATAGAGCTCCATTCCCCAAAAGCAAACTAGCAAATCTAAAACCAAAACAGACACTGATAGAAACAACCTGTGTAAATATTAAAAACATTATATTTAACAAAATAAGAAAGTTATAAATGTGTACATGCTGTATGATTCTATTATGAGAAGTTCAAGAACAGGCGAAACTAATCTATGGTGAAAAAAAATTTTACAAGTGGTTATTTTTGCAAAGTATTGACTGGAGAGAAGTACAAAGGAATTTTCTCAGGTGATGAAATATTCTATATCTTGTTTGAGTGTTGGTTACAAAACAAGATACATTTGTCAAAACATATTAAATCGTACACTGAAGATCTCAGTCTTTTAGTCTCTGTTTTATACTTGGCTTCTCATTTTCTCAGTCTTGGGCATGTTACATTAGCAATTTCCTCAAGGTTAATCATAGTAGAGAATATTTGTTTCATCACAATGCATTTCCCTTGTGTCCAGAAAGCTGGGCCCCTCAAGCTTTTTAAGTCATAATATTCAACAATACCTTCAAATGATTTATTTTGTATTATTATTATCATTTTATTCTACTGTTTCTATTCTTTCTTATCAAAATACAAGCTGGTCCATCCCATTCAGAAGTGGAAGTCTAAAATAGATTTTTTTTAATGTTTTGCCAACTGAGCAGCCATATGGAAAAAGATAAAATTGAATCTGTTCTTCACACTATACACCTGTTTGAATATCAAGTGGATCAGAATAAGAAACTATATAAGTAATAGAAAAAAAATGAAATTTTTTATAAGTTAGGGGTAGATAAAATTTTCTCTGACTCAAAATCCAAAAGCACTACAGAAAAAATTTGAGAAATTTGAATATATAACAAATAAAAAAATTTTTTCATTATAAAACACTAACTGTATGCAAAGTAAAAAAAATAATAAACTGAGAAAATGTTTGCAACTTACGTCACAGTTTTGGCATCCCTAATATTTAAAGCACTCAATAATTGAGAAGAAAATGATCAAGTACATTACACAAAAATTGGCAAGAGATAAGAAGAGAGAGCATAGAAAAAGTAATTAAGATGGCCTTAAACATACACACACACACACACACACACTCGTGTGTATAATGTTCACTATCTTTTATAATTGTGGAAATGAAGATCTTTAAATGTATTTTGTAGATTTAATTTTAGGACTCATATTAGGATTTGTATTTTCAAACTATGTTATTTTTCTATTTTTAAATCAGGTATATGATAAAGTGAATAAATAATTATGTTAATGTCAATAAGAAGAAGAATTTTCAGTTTAGAAAAAAATAAGCTAACATCTTAAAATTGAATTGGAAATATTAATGTAAAATTATTTTATCTCTTTTAAAAATACATGCTGCCTGGGAAAGCAAAGGGGAGGCAGGGCAAGATGGCAGTCTAGAGTTGTCCAGGGCATGTCCCTCTCACAAAAAAGGACCAGAACAACTAATAGACAGCTAAATATTGATCAGAGCATCTGTGGGAGGGTGCAGGAATGCAGTAGGAGACTGATGAGATTGTGGAGCACAAATACCCAGGATGGCAGCATAGAGAGGAGAGAAAGGCACATAACCTCAGCCACTACATCTCCACCACCAAGACTGGTGTGAGAGAGACCTTCCCTTGCAAAGGGAAAAGGTAGGCAGAAGTCCTACACCAACTCCCATCCTCACTACAGAGACCTGTAGTTCCTACTATGGGGGGATTCCACAGTCTCTGCAATCCTGGAGGCAAATGTGGGGAGCTTCCTAGAATACATGTACTGCATTGCTCCAGAACAGTAGCATGTGACCCAAGCTTAGGCTGAAGGGCACCATCTTGAAGCTAGAGCCGTTGCAGTAGCATCCTCTGCCCTGGGGTGAGTAGCCACAGCACTTCCCCATCCTTAGGCTCTGCAATCATCTTAGTGTTCTCACAGGAGAGGCTACAATGCCTTTATTCCAGCAGCTTGAGGTCTGGACCCAGAGGAGGTAGTGACCCCAGCCCTGCATGTCTGGGAAGACAACCCTGGCTTGCTGAACTGACACACACCCACATCCCTGGCCAGAAATCAGATAGACAGGACCACCCACACCTGAGTGGACTGTATTCTGTGCCCTAAAGCTTCAAACAGAAAAACAGGTCACAGGTCCCCACCCTGACAAACACACCCCAAAGCCAGTGGAAGTAAAGTCCATCTGTGCCCTCCTGGAGAAGCAGTCAAGAGGTAATACCCTCAACACTCCCACCTAGTAGCCTCACCCACTGCACAAGAAGCAGCTGGCAGGACCTCCTCATGGCAGTCCTGCTTCAAGGCCTGAGCCACTAACTGAGAAATGGCTAGCTGGGCTCCTTCTCAACAGGTCTGCTTCAGGGCCTCGCCCACTTCTTAAGAAGTGGCTGGCTGGGCCCCCTCTCTGTAGCACTGTCTACTGGCATTGTACTCCACTCAGCTGAAACCCAAAGACACATTTGCAGGTGAAAGTTCTTCCACACACAAACCCTACAATATGCAAAGAGGTGACTGTTCCACCAGATGCACATATATCAGCAGAAGGAAACAAGAAAAATGAAAAAACAAGGGAACATGACACCACCAAAGAAACACAATAATGCTGCAAGAACTGATCCAAAACAATCAAAACTTGCAGACCTGCTAGAAAAAGAATTCAAATTAATAATCTTAAAGAATCTTGGTAAGATACAAAAGAACAGAGACAAATAATTCCATGAAATCAGAAAAGTAATATATAACCTGAATGAGAAATTTAACAAAGAGAAAGTCATCATAAAAAAATCAAACAGAAATGTTGGAATTGAAGAATATATTGAATGAAATAAAAAGCACACTTAAGAGTCTCACCAACAGACTAGATTACACAGAAGAAAAAAATTCAGATCTTGAAGACACCATTTTGAAGTAACCCAGGAAGACAAAAAAGAAAAAGAAAAAAGAATTTTAAAAAATGAACAAAGCCTACAAGATTTATAGGATACTATTAAGCAAACGAATGTTTGAATTATACACACTCCAGAAGGGGGAGAAAACAAAGAAGATACTAAAAACATATTTAATAGAATAATAGCTAAAAAAACCTTCTCTGGTTTTGGGAAAGATATGAACACCCAAATACAGGATGCTCAAGGGTCCCCAAATAGTTTTAAACCCAAAAGGTCCTCTCCAAGGCACATTGTAGTCAAACTATCAAAAGTTAAAGACAAAGAGAGAATTCCACAAACAGGAAAAGAGTCAAGTCACTTGTAATGGAATTCCTATTAGACTAACAGCAGACTTCTCAGCAGAGACCCCACAGACCAGGAGACAATGGAATGATGTATTCAAAATACTGAAAGAAAAAAACCTGCCAAGAATATTATACCCAGCAAAGCTATACTTCAGGACTGAAGGAGAAATAAAGTATTTCTCAGACAAACAAAAATTAAGGGAATTCATTACTACCAGTCTGGCTATATAGTAAATGCTTAGGTGAGTCCTACATCTAGAAGAGAAGGAACACTAACAACCATCATGAAAACACTCCAAAATATAAAACTTACTGGAAGAATAGATACACAAATTAGAAACAGAAAGGAATCAAGCCTCATCAATACAGAAAACCACCAAACAGCAAAAATAATAAGAGAGGAAGAAAGGATACACAAAACAATCAGAAAAAAAACAACCCTCAAAATGATAGGAGTAAGACTTCAAATATCAACAATAACATTGAATGTAGATGGATTAAATGCACAGTTAAAAAAACAAACTGGCTGAATGTCTTTTTTAAATGACCCATTCATATGCTGCTTATAAGAAACATACCTTACCTACAAATAGACTAAACATGAAGGGATGGGAAAAGATATTCTACACAAATGGAAAACAAAAGTGAGCAGGAGTAGCTATGTTTATATCAGATATATCTATATCTCTATTCTAGAGAATAGAATAGTGGCTGCTAGAGACAGGTAAGGAGAGGGGGAGGAGAGAGGAGAGGGCATTGGGGTTGTCAATGGATACAAAATTGTAGAGAGATAGGAAGAATAAGATCTAGCAATCAAGGAGACTATAACCAACAAAAAATTACTGTATAACTTCAGGTAGCTAGTTGAGAGAATGTTGAATGTTTCCAACACAAAGAGGTAACAAATATTTGAGATGATGGATATGGTAAACACCCTGATATGATCATCACACGCTATGCGAATGTACCCAAATATCACATTGTACTCCATAAATATACAACTTTCATGGGTCAATTAAGAAAAAAATAAATTTAAAAGAAAAATTTCAGGGACAGAAGTAGAGTAGAGGTTATCAGAAATGGGAGGGGGGAATAAAAAGTAGTTATTGTTCAATGAGCACAGAGTTTATGTTTAGGATGACAAAAATTTTTGGAAATAGATAGATGTCGTGGTTACACAGCATTGTGACTATAATTAATTCCAAATAATTGTATCTTTAGGAATGCTTAAAATGGAAATTCTTATGTTATACATGTTTTACCACAATAAAAATATATACATATTTAATGTAGGAAAAATACATATTGCCTATTGCTACACATTGAAAAAGCCTGGGAGCATTTGCAATTTAGAAGCAATGAGCACTTCTAGCATCTAGGTTGTGGTCTCCAATTCCAACTTCCTACTAAAAGGAAGGAGAGTTCTTTAGAAAAAGGTTGAAAACAAGTTCTCCACAAATTATATTCTTTTTGACCTAGTGAATGAGTGACAATTCTTCTATATAAGAATAATTACAGCTAACAAATAAAGGAGGAAAGTTATAAACTCACTATTTTGCAAAAATCTAACAAAATTTTTTTTCAAACAATTGTCAGGACTGTGCACTAAAACTATTAAAAGAAAAGTTGAAATAGTCAATAATCATTCAGCATTACTAGCCAGGAGAAAACTGGACATTATATGCTTATATGAACTTGAAATATACAGTATCATCTATGAAGTTTCGAAAAAAAAAATTAATATGAATCTAATCAAGCCTTTATATTTAACTCTACATTTTAATAATGTAGAGCATGGGAAATATGTAAAATCATGCCACAAGAAACAAATTTAGAATATGGAAGATTCTACAAGACAGCTGGGCCAATTTCAACAAGTCAATGGTATGTCAGAAAAGAAAAAGAAAGGAAGGACTATTATAGACTAATCTTTAATAAGATACAGAAAGACAGTAGAATAGGAGATACCAGCCTTCATCCCCCCACAGACATACACAAAAAAAATTAGAAAGCTTCCCATGAATAAAAACAGCCCTGAGATGGCTCAAGAATCTAATCACAAATTTACAACAACACACTAGAGCAAAAAATAAAATAAAAAATAACTGCACAGAAAGGATTGCAGGTGGGATTAGCATACCTGAGACGCCTGGAGATGGCTAGGAACAAAGAAGAAGGGCAGGGTCTATCATATCTGTTACATGGAGGGTGCCATCATATTCCTCAGTGGCCCGCTCTGCAGAGGACCCTGGCGGACTTTGCAGCTAAGGACATCAACAGCCTTCATGGCAGCCGCAAACTCTTCACAGCTTTCACAGTAAAGGTTCCCTTAGTGATCATCAGCAAGGATCACAGTGGCCCACTCCACAGAAGACACTAGCAGCTTTTACCACTGAAGTAATCAACAGTTGTCTTCACCACAGACTTCCCAGAAAGAGAGAAATGCTGCTGTACACCTCCTTATAAAGGAACCACCATTGCGCTGCCCCAGGAACAGAGCCACCACCACCCCTAATCCCACAAACACCCCAGACCCTAGAGCCATGGACAGTTGACACATACCCATGCTCAAGATCCCAGCTCCACTACTGCTCCATCAGCACATGAACCACAAAAATCAGACCCAATACCAGAGTGAGATAGCCCACATCCAGGCCTGAGAACACAGTTACTCCACTTGTGCTTGTGTTCCAGACCCTGCTGTACAGCTGCTTCATGAGCACCTGCTTTGTAGACACCAGAGTCATTGCTATAGCAGGCACACCCACACCCTGGAATCTGGAGTCATAGTAGAGCAGGTGCCTGTGCTCCAGAGCCAAGCTCTTCAGCTGCTCCACAAGCGTCTATGCTTTTTATACTATTACTGGTGCTGCTGCAGGACTGCATGTGTCCCAAGCCCATGTGTCACAATCACTCCACACCCAGAAGCTGTGGTCTTTCCATATAAGCCTGTTCTCCAGACCCCAGCTCCATCGCCATTTCATGGGTGCTATGTATTTGATACCAGTGCCACAACCACCATAAGCAAACCCATGAGCTGGACTTGGCACCAAGGGAATCCTCTCAGCTACACCTGCCTCCATGAGAGAAAAAGAGATTAGGAGGATCCCAGCAGTCATTGCCATCAAAGACCCTAATAGCACTCCCCACGAAAATACAGCCCTCACACCCACACATAGATGAAGACTGTTACCCACCAAAAACAGGCCACAAGGTCTGGAAGAGGTGAATGCTCCACCAAATGCATACATATCAAAGCACAGGCAAAAAAAAGAAAGAAAGAAAGAAACAGGGAAACATGATATCACAAAAGGTACATAATAATTTTCCAATACCCAAACTTACAGAAATAGAGATCTATGAATTGCCTGACAAATTGTTTTTAATAATTAATTTAATGAAGCTCAGAAAGTTACAAGAGAACTCAGACATACAATTTTAAAATATCAGAAAAATAATACAAGAAAAAATAAGAAATTCAATAAGCACATGGAAATCATAAAAAGAACCAAACAGAAATTCTGGAGCTGAAGAATACAATAAATGATATTAAAAACAAAAACAAAAACACTAGAGAGTATCAACAGCAGACTTGATCAAACAGAAGGAAGAATTAGTAAAATCAGAAGACAGGTCATTTCAAAATATTCAGGCAGGGGAAAAAAATAATAATGAAGAAGGTCTACAGCATTTATGAGACATTACCAAGAGAGCTAAGATTCTCATTATTGAAATCTAAAAAGGAAAAGAGAGAGAAAGAAAAAGTAACAGCAAACTTATTTAATAAATAAAGGTGAAAACTTCCCAAACTTTGGGAGAAATTTGGACATGATCTCCAATCATGATCAAACTAAAAAAAGACTTCATGAAGACACATTATAATCAAACTTCCAAAAACCAAAGACAGAGAGAATTTTGAAAGCAATGATAGAAAAGAGTTTCCTCATATACAAAGGACTCTCCATACAGCTATCAACAGATTTCTAGCAGAAAACTTGGCAGGCCAGGAGAGAATGGGATAATATATTTGAAGTGCTGAAAGAAAAAACTGTAATGAAGAATACTTTACCCATCAAAGCTGTCCTTCAAAAATGATGGAGAGATAAAGACTTTCACTGGTAAACAAAACCTTAAAGAATTCATCACCATGAGTGTTGCCTTACAAGAAATACTAAAGGAAATTCTTTAAGCTGAAATAAAAGGAAGCTGATTAGTAAGATGAAAACATATGAAAGTATAAATCTCACTGTAAAAGTAAATATATAGTCAAATTCAGAATACTCATACTGTAGTAGTGGTGTGTAAATCACTTAAACTCTAGCATAGAGGTTAAAAGACAAAAATATTAAAAATAACTATAGCTACAGTAACTTATTAATAATTATATAACAAAAATATGTAAATTATGATATCAAAAACATAAAATGGGAGTAGATTTTGGGTACAAAATTGAAGTTATCAGCTTAAATAGATTGCTACAACTATAAGAGAGTTCATGTAAGCCTGACTATAACCATAAGGCAAAAACAAATAGTAGATACACAAAAAAGATAAAGAGAAAGAAATTAAAGCATACCACTTCAGAAAATTGTCAAATCACAGAGGAAGACAGCAAGAGAGGAAAAAGGAATAAAGGATCTAAAAAGCAGCCAGAAAACAATTAATAAAATTAAAATAGTAAGTCCTTGCTTATCAATAATTACCTTGAATGTAAATACATTAAACTATCCAATCAAAAAACATAGAGTGGCTGAATGGATTTTTAAAAAACAACTATATGCTGCCTACAATACACTCATTTTAACTTTAAGGACATACATGGACTGAAAGTGAAGGAATGGAAAAAAGATATTCCATGTAATTGGAAATCAAAAGATAGCAGGAATTGCTATTCTTATTTCAGACAAAATAAACTTTAAGTCAAAAACTGTAAAAGGAAGAAGGTCATCAAATAATGATAAAGTGTCAATTCTTCAAAAGTATAAAATAATTGTAAATAAATAAGCAGCTAACATCAGAGCACCTAAATATATAAAGCAAATACTAACAAATCTAAAGAGAGAAATAAACAGCGATACAATAATAGCTGGTGACTTCAATAC
This sequence comes from Cynocephalus volans, assembly GCF_027409185.1. Classification (NCBI taxonomy): domain Eukaryota; kingdom Metazoa; phylum Chordata; class Mammalia; order Dermoptera; family Cynocephalidae; genus Cynocephalus; species Cynocephalus volans. Next base: position 65,640,218 of record NC_084475.1, read on the forward strand.
TCCATTTTCAAAAATAGATCAGCCAGATAGAAAATCAATATGGAAACATTAGACTTAAACTACACCGTAGACCAAATAGACCTAACAGGCATACTGTAGGGTAAATGCTGGACATAGCTCTATACCCCTCCCCATGCATACCAAACTTCCCCCTCCCCTTGGGACACTATCCCTGGCCAAGGTAGTTACCCAAGGGAAGTCGTGTTCCCTTTAAGACAGAGAGTCGGAGGGAGCAGGGACCCTCAGTAAATGAACTAGCACTCTGGAACCAGGAGAATAGCAAGTAGATTAACTTATCTGCTCAGCCAGCTCTCCTATGCACTCTGAGTTATGTGAGCTGGGTGACGGTCTGCATGCAAGCCTGAAAGTGATTTATATCCTTAGTCTGATCTGTTCATTATATAGCTGTTGTATGTACTCCATGGTGGTGTGGATTTTCTGACTGACAACTGCCTCAGGACCTCTCATAAGTCTAATAAACCAATGTCTCTACCCACTGGGCCACTGGGTGAGTTCTTTGGAATAGGCAAACACTGTGCAAGTGTGCTGGCAGATTTGGAGCTCCTGTGCTACACATACACAGAAAATTTCATCCAACGGCAACAGAATACACATGCTTCTCAAGCACACACAAAGCATTATCTAACTAGATTATATGTTAGGCCACAAGAAGAATCTTAGCAAATTTAAGAAGATGGAAATCATATCAATAACTTTTCTGACCACAGTCGTATGAAACCAGAAAAAACTAAGAGGAAGAATTTTGGAAAATTCACAAATATTTAGAAATTAAACAACATGCTCCTGGACAATAAATGAGTTAAAGAAGAAATTAAAAGAGAAATTTTAAAATATTTTCAGATAAAGAAGTGAAAATACAACATACTAAAATTTATAGGATGCAGATAAATCAGTTTGAGGAGGGAAGTTCATAGTAATAAACACCTATATGAAGGAAAAAAATCTCAAATAAACACCCTAACATCACAACTCAAGAAATCAGAAAGAGAAGAATAAACTAAGCCCAAGGTTAGTGGAAGGAAGAAAATAAAAAAGATCAGAAAAGAAATAAATGAAATAGAAGAGTAGAAAAAAATAGAAAAGATCAAAGAAACATTGTTTTTTTTGAAAGCGATAACCAAAACTGACAAGCTTTATCTAGACTAACAAAAAAAAAAAGACTCAAATAAAATTAGATACAAAAGAAGAGACAAATCACAGAAATACAAAGGATTATAAGAGACTACTATGAACAAGTATATGCCAACAAATGAAATAACCTAGAAGTATTGAGTAAATTACATAAACTTCCAACCGACCAAGACTGAATCATGAAGAAGTAGAAAATCCAAATAGACCTAAAACCGGTAAGAAGACTGAATCCATAATCAGAAATCTTCAAGCAACAACAACAACAACAACAACAACAACAACAACAAAGTGAGATCAGATGGCTTCACTGGTGAATGCTTCCAAATATTTAGAGAATTCATGTGAATCCTTCTAAAACTCTTCTGAAAAATTGAAGAGGAGGAAACACTTTCAAACTCATATTATGAGACCAGCATAACCCTGATACCAAACCCAAATGAAGACAATATAAGAAAAGAAAAGAACAGGGCAATATTCCTGCTGAACATAGATGCAAAATACTAACAAACCAAATTTAACAGCCTATTAAAAGGATCATACACCATGATCAAATGGGATTTATCCCTGGGATGCAACAAAAAGAAAAAAAAAAGGCATCCAAATGGGACACAATAAATTAAAATTGTCTCTCTTTGCAGACGGCAAGATCTTATACATAGAAAACCCTAAGGATTCCACCCCCCCAAAAAAATATATATTGGAACTAATAAGCAAATTCAGTTAAGTTATAGGCTACAAAAGGAGCAAAAATCAATATACATTTATGAACTATCTGCAGAAGAAATTAAGCAAGCAATCCTATTTACAGTCTCATTAAAAACAATATGATACTTAGAAATAAATTTAACCTAGGAGGTGAAAGACCTGTACACTGAAAGCTATAAAACGTTAATGAAAGAAATTGTAGAGGACACACAAAAAATTGAAAGATATCTCATGTTCATGGATCAGAGGAATCAATATTACAAAAATGTCCATTCTACCCAAAGTTATCTACAGATTTAATGTAATCTCTATCAAAATTCCAATGGCATTTTTCACAGAAATAGAAAAAACTCTCCTAAGATTCATATGGAAACATAAAAGACCCTGAAGAACTAAAGCAATCCTGAGCAAGAAGAATAAAGTTGGGGGCATCACACTTCCTGATTTTAAATTATCAGAGAGTTTAATTAATTAAATTCATTTATCAGAATTTTTAATTAATTATTTATTACTACAAATCCATAGTAATGTATGAAACATTTAAAGCAGTATGGTACTGGCATAAAAACAGATACATAGACCAATGGAACAGAAAAGAAAGCTCAGAAATAAAACCACATATATACAGTTCAGAGCTTCCTCCAAGAATTAGAAATAGAATTACCTTATGATCCAACAATTAAACTTCTGAGTATATTCTTAAAGGAAATAAAATCACTATTTCAAAAAGAAATCTGTACTATTATGTTCATTTTAGCATTATTCCCAGTAGCCAAGATATAGAAACAACCTAAAAAGGACTATTGGCAGATGAATGGATAAAGAAAACATGGGGGGGGGGTATGCATGTGCACACATTATTCAACCTTAAAAAAGCAGGAAATTGTGCCATTTGCAACAATGTGCATGAACCTGAGGACACCGTGCTAAGTGAAATAAGCCACAAACAGAATGACAAATACTGCATGATCTAATTTATATGTGGAATTTAAAAATGTTAAACTCATAGAAACAGAAAGTAGAAGGGTGGTTATCAGGGGTTGCGGAAAACTGGGAGATACTGGTCAAAGTATACAAACTTGCAATTTAAGATAAGTAAGTTCTGGAGACCTAAGTACAGTATTGTGACTGTAGTTAATAGTAATATATTTTATACTTAAAATTTTGCTAAGAGAGCATATCTTAAGTATTCTCACCATTAAAAAAAATGTAAATATGTGGGGTGATAGATATGTTAATTAGCTTAATCTTGGTAATCATTTCACTATGTATTTATATACATGTCAAAACATTACATCATACACCTTGAATATACACATATTTTATTTGTCAATTATGCCTCGATGAAGTTGAAAAAGATACTCAAGAAACATAGCAACGATATGCAAATGGCCGTGCACCTTTCTTAGAGAAAATCAACTCTGAAAAGATATTTTTGATACAACCGGAGGTATTTTAACATGGACTGGGTATTCTAAGTTATTAGGGAATCATTGTTAACCTTGTAAGGTATAATAATGACTTTGTGGTTATGTGAGAAAATATCTGTTTTCAATATATATATACATTCAGAAACAGGTTAAAACGATATGATGTGTTTATTGTCAGCGTTAAATATAGTCGGCCCTCCATATCCATGGGTTCTGCATCTGTGGATTCAAGCAACCACAGGTTGGAAAAATAAATAAATAAATAGATAAGAATGCAACAGTAAAAGTAATACAAATGAAAAAACAATACAGTGTAACAACTGTTTATATAGCATTTACATCATTGTATAGGGTAGTATTAGTAATCTACAGATGATTTAAAGTATATGGGAGGATGTGTATGGGTTATATGCAAATACAGGGATACTTCAGAAAGTTCATGAAAAATTTCATATTATCTTTTAATTCTATTTTTCCATGAACTTTTTGAAGTATCCTTGTGCTACATCATTTTACATTAGGGACTGGAGCATCTGGAGATTTTGGTATCCTCAGAGTTGTAGGGATGTAGGGATGTCGGGGTGGGGGGGTCTGGAATCAATCCCCCATGAACACCTAGGGATGACTGTAATGACTTTGTGTCATTACATTATTTTAAATAAATAAAAAATTTTAAATGTTTAAGATTATGTGTTAAAGACTAATATAAGTATAATTCTTTTCATGTCTTATTTATTTATCCAACACAGTTTCTAGCTAAACTTGAGGTACAATAGTTCATAGTTCTGAATAATTATAGGAGAGAGAAAACTGCTTTACAACTGACACTTGTTAGGATGTAGGGCATTATTATTATTATTATATTATATTTCCACTATGTAATCTCCAATAAATGTGACTTTGATCCATGAATCACTGTTTAATAGAAAAACCTTTATCCATCTAAGAAAAGGGGAAATGTAGTATGCTATCTTTAAACCAAGAAAAAATTGATAGGTTTCAACGGATGGAATCAGAACCCTGGGATAAATGGAATAGTCCCCAAGGACGGTCAAATGTGGTTCTCTGCAGATGGCTGCACAGGATGACACTTCATAAAACATCATTTCTCTGCTAAGCAGCACAGTATCTCTTGTGCTTCAAACATATTGTTTATCTCATCAAGAGGAAGAGGTTCTAAAGGTAAAACTGAACACGTGCCATTGCTGAGGAAACAGAGCAGATGGCCCATCTATGATGGTCTGCCTTCGCTTAATGAGAGTTTGCTCCAATCTCAAGCAGACCCATTGGCAATTAAAAGAGGTTTTGGCTGAGGGATCTGTACTTTCCCATGACACAGAATCAGCTTAGCTTATTCATTTTCTCAGACTCCTGCCCACTACCCAGTTCCATCACTACCCCCTCCAGAAATGAAGAGGCCCCTTGATACTTGCGAGTGAATGTTTGGATCTCACCCAAACTTTTCACTGCAGTTCCAGGATACATTTTATTTTAAGACTCTCTAGCTTAATTGCTAACAAGGAAATGTGCCCATGCTTTGTAAATGAATTTCAAGGACATGGATTAAGTCATAAGAGAATTGTTCTGACTTTATTCTACCACAAAATGGGCTTTATTAACTACTCTTGCCAAACACATTTTAGGATTGCAACATTTTAGGTGAGTCAAAACTCATGTAAGTTTTCACAAATATAGGCGTAAAAATATTATAATTAGCAGACATATTTTAACTTTCAAGGTTCAGGATCCTGAACTCCAATTGTTTTTAAGAAAAATAATATGAATCTGAAGAAGGCCATCATAATCAAATGTTTAGTACCAAGAACCAGGAGTCCACATTGAGGGAAGGGAAGGGCGTTTCCTGTTTATAAGAGAATCCTGGGACCAGATCATGATAGCTAACAAACAAACTGTTGTTTGGAGCAAGTTTTAAGCTACATGACAAAGTAATGGGCCAAATACATGCCACATCTGGAGATAAGCCTGGAGGAAATAGTAAACCAGAAGAAGAGAACAGTGGTTTGGACACTTAGTAGAGAACAAGCGAGCTCTACGTGTAGAATTATATCAGTCCTGGAAAGAATCTCACCAAAATGAGATTTGGGCCCTGTGTTGCTTTCAAACTTTGATATCCTTTTTCTCAAAGTTTGGGCACATTCTTACCACACCCCAAATTTGTTAGATTATCGACTCTCTGGAAGCAGACTTCATGTCTATATTGTTAACCATCCTATTTCTTGTATGTAGCATCGTGATTGATATCTAGCATGTGCTCAGCAAATATTTTTGAATAGGAATGTCTAGAATATTGTAGAAACTGAATAATTATTCTTTCAAAGAATAAATGAGTGTTGATTAATGCCCTGGGCATGATGAACTTGGAGCACTGTTTTATTTTATTTTTATTCCTTTGTTTAAAAGAAACAGAACTTCTGTCTCGAATTCAGAACGCTGAGGCTGAGATAACAACTCTTTCTGTAACCCAGGCATTGAAACCATTTCAAGTTATAAGTGAGCATAAATCTCAGGGCAACTGAGAGTTTTGGGGGTTTTTCTTAGGGAATTTTATTTATTTATTTATTTATTTATTTTTAATTTATTTATTTTTTATTTTTTATTTTTTATTAGACATACATGTTGGGTACAACATTGATTTTCAATAATTGTGTAGAATCTGTGGTGGTTAGATCAGTATAGTTAGCTTATTCATCATTACAATACACAATCATTGTGTTCATTGACCAATTATTCCTCATTAAAATATTCTGATCCTGCATATTAAAATATTTTTTACTTAGTACTGAGAATTAGATCCTTAAATTTCCTTGGCCTGTACTTTTTAACAGCTTTCAGAATGATCTCCCTGCCTCCAGGCCTTCCTCACCACATTTCATCTTCAATATGCCTCCAGCATAATCTTGCTAAAACTCAGACTTGATCAAGTCACTTGCTCTTCAGTTCTAAAATGCCTTCATGGTTTATAATTCATACTTTAGCATGGCAGTAAACACCTTTCACCTTCTTCTATTTTCAGCTCCATTCAGACCAGGCCTCTTTACCCATAGATGCCATTCATGTGCCCACACTTCTGCCATAGCACATATTGTACCAATCCCGAACCCTTGCATACCTTTAATCTTGCTCTTTCTTCTGTTTCATATGCTCTTTTCTTCATTTTAGGCCTGGCCATATCCAACTTCACTGTCAAAATCTAATTTAGATGCCACCTTCCCTGGGAAGCTTTTTGTGACTCATCCGGATAGAATTAATCACACCTTCTGTGTTTCTGTACCCCTAATATAGTGTAACAGATGAGAGTGAAAGCTTTAGAGGCAGAAATATCTCCTTTCCAATCCTGGTTCCTCTGCTCACCATGACCTTGAGCAAAATACTTAAGGTATCTGAGCCTCATATTTCTCATCTATGAAATGGGTTAATAATATCAACAAATCAGGGTTGCTGTAAAGATTAACTGTGATCATGTATACAAAAGGCTTAACATAGGGCTTGACTACATAGGAAAAATCAAAGGAAGATACATTTATCATCTTATTATTTCATTACTTACCACATTCTGACTGATATTACAAATAACTGCATGCCTGCATAATTTACTAGATTTTGAGGCATTAAAGGTAGGTCTACCATATTTGTATTTCTACCCATAGTGCCTAGCACAGTGCCCAACTCATTGATCATGCCAATTTAGTGCTTCTTGTCCACTAGCATGTGATACAATGATTTCTTGTGCTTTGTGGAGAAAATGTACCAGCATATTATATCTGTTGATTTATGCATATGAAATTATATGTGTTATTTTAACCATATAAATGTATGTGGTGCTATAAAGTGTTCTCTTTGTAGATTTGCACACAATAATCCCTGAAAAAGTAGCAGGACACAGATAATCTCTTTTTTGCCTCCTCTTCACCCAAAAGTATGAAATTAACAGATTTCATAAGGCTAATAAAAATAACATATTGTCATCTCTAACCTCTATTTCCAAAAACATGCCTACTGCAGATAGCATGTGCTGAAATTGCATAGAAACTTCTGAATAGTTCAGTTCACTCAATTCAATTGCTATTTAAGTATCTGCTATGCCTATTTCATTGGGAAAGTAGTATGAAACAAGACAACACAAAAGAAGCTTTCATTCTAGTATAATTAAAGTAAACAATGGCATATGCCCTGCTGATATAACTATGAAACAATAACATGAAAAGAGCTAAGATATCTAAATGGGACAGGTATATGTGATCACATTATTCAAGTGTGAACAGATCATGTCTGTGCCTCCAGTCCCCAGGTAATGAACACCCACTCTGCCATCAGTGTAATCCATCTGGCTATGTCACTACCCATCTAAAGCACATTTCTGGCCTATAGCATACAGTCCAAACTTTTGGTATGGCATAAAAGGCCTTACAGAAGTGCAACCACATCTATTTTTCTAGCCTTGCTTCCCACACCTTACTCACAGCTCTTATATTCCAGCCACCATGAAAATTGTTTCCTTAAACTACTAATTTCTACTCCAACATGTAAAGAGCTTAAAAGTCATCACTCCTATTCTTACAAGTAAAACCTGGGCAAACTGAAAATCAACTACTTTTCTTGGAACCCATCAGAGAACTGAGGTTACAGGGCAAACTGCAACCCTGAAATTCTAGACATATATGCTTATCCAGAGAAACACAGCTAAGATTCTCTTATCCCACTGGAGATATAAACTGATTAAAAACATTTAAATGGTCATTTTAATGAATTGCGGAAAGCTGAGAGTGAACCAGGTGGAGAGTGAGAAACTTCTGGAAATTGTAGTCTTGGGGACTTAAGTGCATACTTTCATGGGTTTTACCACCAAGAAACCAACCAGGTTGCCATGGTAAAGATCTGAGAAAGAGCCACTGGTGGCTCTGGCAGAGGAAGGGAAATAGTAATTACTGTAAAATACAGCCAGAGATTGCTCCCTAATAAAGGCCTGTACTCCAAAACAAAAGAGTTTTCTAAACCTTGTTTCTGCTGTGGAAGGGCATTTCCCCCACTCCAGGCTCCTTTGGCCTTCTTGTTCCACCTCAGAGGTAGAAACATAGTTAACAAGGGTCCAGGCTTCAAGGAAATAGATGAGAAATACTGCAGTAAGGAGGAAGAGTGGGGTGAAGTGTATGTAGTTATACCAATGGAAAAATACCTGTGAAAGTCACAGTTGCAAGACACAGGCTGTGTAAAACAGATATTTAATCAGGACATTATAGAAGGTTCCCATTCTCCCACAATTTGCCACCACACTAACAAAGATCCAGTATAATAACTATGGATTGCACATGAAAGAGCAGCAAGACACAAACCATCTGAGGAGGAGTACTTAGGGAAGCCCAAAGTCCAGTAGGAAAACCGAAACACAGACACTAGAGGAACTTGAAGCCCCTAGCATCTACAGCTACAGCAAACATTTAGCACATCCCAATCTCCTAGCCAGATTACCATAAATCTTCACTCTAAAGACATATTTACCTCAGTTTCTATCACCTGAGAAAACACACCTGGCCTTCAACAAAATCTTACAAGACACCAAAGGGAAAACATGGTCTGAATAGATAAAGCAATCATTAGAACTAGACTTAGATATGGCACAAATTTTGGAATTATCAGAAAGGAAATTTAAAATACCTATAATTAATATGTTAAGGACTTTAATAGAAAAAGTAGACAATGTGCAGGAAACATGGGTAAAGTAAACTGAAAGATGGAAACTCCAAAAAAGGATAAAAAAAATTTTCTAGAAATCAAAAAAAAAAATTAACAAAAATGAATAAAGCATTTGGTGGAATTATCAACACACTTGACACAGCTGAAGAAAGAATTGGTGATTTTGTAGATAGTTCAATAGAAATTCCAAAGTGAAATACAAAGAGAACAATAAATTTAAAAAACATAACAGAACATCCAAGAACTGTGGGACAATTTCAAAATGTGTAACATACACATAAGTTTGAAGACTAGAAGGATAAGAAAGAGTTAATAGGAAATTTTCCAAGAACTTTCCAAAATTGATGACAGATACCAAACCACAGGTCTTGGAGAGTTCACAGAACACAAAGCAAAATAATTACCGAAAACAAACAAACAAAAAACCCACCTAGGCATATTATATTAAAACTACAGAAATATAAAACAATCACAAGATCTTGAAAGATGCCACAGAGAAGGGAAAAATACTTACTTATAAAGAAGCAATTATAAAGATGACAGTGAACTTCTAATCAGAAAGCATACAATAAAGAAGAGAGTGAAATGAAATACTTAAAAGTGTAGTGAAATATTCAAAATGTAAGACTAAAACCATCAACCTAGGATTCTATATCCAGTGGAATTATTTGTTATAAGTGAAGGAGAAATAAAGACTTTCCCAGGCAAACAAAAACTAAGGAAATTCTTCATCAACAGACCTTCCCTGAAATCCTAAAAGTTCCTCAGGTGGGAAGAAAATGATACAGGATAGAAACTCGGATATACCTTTAAAAAAGAGTTTCAGAGAAGGAATAAATTAGTGAATAAATAATTTTTATTTTTAATTTATTTAAATAACTGTTTAAAATCATAATAGTAACACTGTATTGGATATCTGTGGCATATGAATAAGTGAAGTAAATGACAAGAATATCACAAGGGACTTAAAGGAGGAACTGGGAATACTCTGTTATAAGGTCCCTGTACTATATGTGAAGCCACATAGTATTATTTGAAGGTGAAATTAGACTGTTTTGAAAAAAAACATGCATTGTAAACTTTAGAGTAAGAAACAAAATTTTAAAAGAAGTATAATTGATATGCTGAGAGGAGATAAAATGGAATTACATAAAATACTCTATTAAACCCAGAAAAAACAGAAAAGGGGGGGAAAGAAACAAATAAGGGTAATAAATACAAGATAGATACAAACACACTAGATATTAATCAAACTATAACATTTACCACTTTAAATGTGAATGGTTTAAATACACAAATTAAAAACAGAGATTGTCAGAGTGGATAAACAAAATAAAACCCTGCTTCATAGTGTTTATAAGAAATCCAGATGAACTATAAAGACATAAACAAATGTCACAGTAAATAGATGGAGAAAGATATACCATGATAACTATAATTTTTTAAAAAGCTGGGGTAGGTATATTAATTTCTGATAAAGCTATCTTCAGAAAAAAGTTTATTAAGGATAAAGGCATTACATAATGATAAAGTGGTCAATTCTCTAAGACAACCTAACAGTCCTGAATGTTTATGCACCCAACAAGAAAGCAACTAAACACATTAGGCAAAAATTGATAGAAATGCAAGGAGAAATAGAGAAATCCACTATTACAGTCAAAGACTTTTATACACCTCTGTCAGTAATGATAAATCAAACAGAATATATCAGTAAGAATATAGCTAACATGAACAACACTATCAATCAACTTGCTCTGTTCACGTCTGTAGAAAACTCTATCCAATAACAACAGAATACACATTCTTCTCCAGCTCTTATTCACCAGTGTACTCTGGGCCATGAAACACACCTTAAGATAGAAAAATAGAAATCATACAAAATATATTCTCAGACCACAAACAATAGTGTTAAACTAGAAGTCAATAATGGAAAGATACCTGGAAAATCCAAATTTTAGGAAATTCAAAAACAGACTTCTAAATAACATGTAGGTCAAAGAATAAGTCTCGAAAGAAAATTTTAAAATATTTAGAATTAGATGTAAATAAAAAAATACAACTTACCAAAAATTGTGGGATTTAACAGAAGCAGTACTTAAAGGAAAATTTATAGCACTAAATACATTTAATAGAAGATAAGAAGGTAAAAAATCAGTAATCTAATGTTCCTCCTTAGAAAAATTGTGAAAGATTTTAGCCATCCTAACTGGGGTTAGATGGTATCTCAATGTGGTTTTGATTTGCATTTCCCGGATGCTGAGTGATGTTGAGCATTTTTTCATATGTCTGTTGGCCTGCGGAGAAAAAGGAACTCTCATACATTGTTGGTGGGACTGCAAAATGGTGCAGCCTCTATGGAAAATGGTATGGAGGTTCCTCAAACAATTGCAGATAGATCTACCATACGACCCAGCTATCCCACTGTTGGGTATATACCCAGAGGAATGGAAATCATCAAGTCGAAGGTATACCTGTTTCCCAATGTTTATCGCAGCACTCTTTACAATAGCCAAGAGTTGGAACCAGCCCAAATGCCCATCATCAGATGAGTGGATACGGAAAATGTGGTACATCTACACAATGGAATACTACTCAGCTATAAAAACGAATGAAATAATGCCATTTGCAACAACATGGATGGACCTTGAGAGAATTATATTAAGTGAAACAAGTCAGGCACAGAAAGAGAAATACCACATGTTCTCACTTATTGGTGGGAGCTAAAAATTAATATATAAATTCACACACACACACTCACACACACACACACACACACACACACACAAACCGGGGGGGTGGAAGAAGATATAACAACCACAATTATTTGAAGTTGATACGACAAGCAAACAGAAAGGACATTGTTGGGGGGGAAGGGGGGAGGGAGAAGGGAGGGAGGTTTTGGTGATGGGGAGCAATAATCAGCCACAATGTATATCGACAAAATAAAATTTAAAAAAAATAAAAAATAAAAAAATAAAAAATAAATAAAAATAAATAAATAAATAAAAAATAAAAAAAGGAAAAAAAAGAAAAATTGTGAAAGGGTAATTTAAGTATAAAGCAAGACAAAAAAAAAGAAATAAAAATTAGAGCAGAAAAACAATGAAATTTAAAACAGGAAGTCAACTGAGAAAAATTAATGAAATCAAAGGCTGATTCATTGAATAGTTCAATAAAATTTATAACCAAGAAAAAAAAAAAGAAAAGACTCCAATTAATATCAGAAAGAGAAAAAGATTCAGCACTATTGATACGATGGATATTAGCAGGATAAAAAGGAACTGTGAACATCTCTATACCCACAAATTGGATAACTTAAATAAAATGGACCAATTCCTTGAAAGACATAAACTAGTAAAACTCATACAAGGAGAAATAGATAACTTGAAAAGCTCTGTATCTATTAAAGAAATTGTATCAATAACAAATTTCTAAAATGGAAAGCATCAAACCAAAATGATTTTACTGGTAAATTCTGCCAAACATTTAATAAAGAAATGATAACAATTTTCCATAATCTTTTCCAAAAAATAAAAGCAGAAGGAAGCCTTCCTAACTCATTTCAGAAGGCCAACATTGTTCCAATACCAAAACCAGATTAAAATATTTTTAAAAAGAAACTACAGAACAATATCTCACATAAACTAGATATAAATTCCCAAATAAAATATTAGCAAATTGAATGTAATAATTTATAAAAAGAATTAAACACCATAACCAAGAGGAATTCATTCCAGGTATGCAAGATTCAACATTCAAAAATCATTGTAATTCATCACATCAACAGGCTAAAGAAGAAATATCATATGATCATATCAATTGGCATCAAAAAACCTTTCGACAAGATCCAATATTCCTTCATGTTAAAAAAACAAATTAACAGAGTACTAGCTCAGTAGTCCCACCCGTGACAGTCCAGAATCCAAAAGCACAACCTCATGGCTGCCACCATCACCACCCCCTGACCCCAGAGAACTACTGCTACAGCTGCCCTTCTACCCACACAGCAGTTGGTCCCTCTCCCCACAAACACCCAGCCCAGGCACCACCAGTTCCACCTCACCCAGATCCAGGTGTTCCCACATTTTATCAAGTAGGAGAAAAGAAGAAAGAGGGAGAAGCAACAACTCAGGAGAAGCCTCTGCCCACACGAAAGAGGAAAGACAACCCTCACCCAGGGCCATGCATTCAAGCTGAGTACCTTCAGCACACCCCAGTGCACCTATCAGGGGCACAGGACACTAGCCAGGGTGCCAGCAAGTCTGCCCAGGGCCAAAGGTCAATATAAAACACATCTATAGGAAGAAGTCTCTTTCCTCAAGAACCACTCCAGAATAATAGTAGAAGCAACCAGATGACCAGACATATTAACATACAAATACTAGTAATATGAAAAAACAAGAAAATATGACACCACCAAAGGAATACAATAAATCTCAAGTACCAGATCCCAAACAGCAGGAAACTTGAAGTGACTAAAACGGAATTCTGAACAACAATCTTAAGGAAACAGAAACTCAATGAGATACAAGAAACTTAGATAGATGATTCAATGATATGAGGAATACAATTCAGGATATGAAGGAGGAGCTTTATAAAGAGATAAATGTCTTTAAAAAGAACATGGTAGAACTCATGGAACTGAAAAATTCATTCAACAAAATAAAAAATACAACCAAGAGCTTAAGTAGCAGGCTAAAGCAAGCAGGAGAAATAATTTCTAAAATAGAAGACAGAACTTCTGAAATAACACAGGCAGCCAAAAATAGAAAAAGTATTCTAAAAATGAGGAGAATCTACAAGACCTATCGGACAACATTAAGCACATAAATATTAAAATCATGGGTGTTCCAGAAGCAGAGGAAAAAGGAAAAGGCATTGAAAATCTACTCAATGAAATAGTAGTGGAAAACTTCTCAAATATTTGGACAAATACAGACTTCCTGGTCCAAGAGGCTCAAAGATCCTGAGAGTCTCAAAGGTCCTCTCCAAGGCACATTTTAGTCAAAATGTCAAAAGTCAAAGACAGAGAGAGAATTCTAAGAGCAGCAAGAGAAAAGTGTCAAGTCACCTATAAGGAAGTTCTCATCAGACTAACAGCAGACTTCTCAGCAGAAACCTTACAGGCCAGAAGACAATGGAGCAATATATTCAAAGTACTAAAAGAAAAAAAACCTGCCAGCCAAGAATACTGTAACCAGCAAGGCTATCCATCAGATTTGAAGGAGAAATAGTGTATTTCCCAGAAAAACAAAAACTGTAGGACCAGCCCTACAAGTAAAAAGGAGTCCTGCATCTGGAATCTGAAAACAATAATCACCATCATGAATACACAAAACAGAACAAAACCCACTGGAAAACAGATATGTAATCCAGAAAGAGAAAAAAACTTTACATTACCACTTCAAAAAACCAACAAACACCAAAGACGAACAATAAAAGGGAAAGGACCAGAAAAAAATAAACCATTAGGTAAAAAAATATGGAAATCAGAATACAGTATTGATTTTAGTTAATAAAAATGTGTTAATATTGTTTAATTAATTGTGACAATTGTATCATACTGGTGTAAGATAACAGAAGAATCTGGATGTGGGGTATATATGGGACCTCTCTGTACTATCTTCACAATTTTTCTGTAACTCTAAAACTATTCGAAAATAAAAATTTATTTAAAAAATTTTTTTAAATTGTCATCTTTTTCCTAACACACTATGTTCTTCTCGTCTCTCCTCATAATATATTTTTAGCCAGACATGTACCTCCTTCTCCATTTGACAAAATCTAAGCCATCACTCCTATAAAGTCGTCATTAATTTCTTCAGTATTCATGGTTTCTTTTTCTCGATGCCATGACGATGATCTCATAACAATGTCATCTTGTGCTTGCCTCTTTCCATAGTGGGCTGAATTCTCTGGAGTCCCCACTATGTCTCACTAATCTCTCTAGTACTACTCTGGCAAAATGCTGAACACAATGGAAGCATGCAACTAACATTTTTTTCCGAAATGAAAATTTGTTTTAGTAATGCTTTGGAATTTCTCAAACAAGTTCACATATATTATTTTATACATTCATCCCAGACACCTTGTGTGTTGACAGGAAACTATTTTTGTCATTTAAAAATGAGTAAATTGAGACTCAGAGAGGGAAAAATATTTTTCATAGTTTACACAACATGTAAGTGTTGCAAAAAGGCATTTATTTCAATTCATATGACTTTACCTCTACTTTCCCTCCCCATGTATAGATAGAGAGCTGAGGGTCTTGGCTTGGGGTAAAATCCTGACACAATCCATGGCTATCTCTCTGTTAATGGGCAAGTCACTAAACCCAGGTGAACCTCGAAATCCTCATCTATTTTAATGGGAACTAATGATAAAATTTACTTTGTAGAGCTTTTTTGGATTCTTTACAAGTACACAATACTGGCAAGAGCTCAATAAATTTTAACCACTTTTACTAATTTTTCACTAATATTAGTAATTTAGAATGAACCAATCAGTTATTCCAAAGGCAAAAATAAAGTAAGGAGCCACAGTATATTTGCCCTATTTGGGCTCTTTTCTTTTTCTTTTCTCTTTTTTTTTTTTTTTCTTTTTGATTTATCCTTCTTTTCGGCATATAAGCCCAATGGCAAAAAACCAGCCATCTATTTGAGATGGCCATTTGGACTGCATGACCTCTAACTTTGTGATTTGTGGACATATGGAGTGTTTTGCATCACCAAGTTTTCTCTTTTGAGTCATCATTTGCAATGGATATAATAAACCATAACTGATATCAGCATCAAAACAGAGCCATCTAACTTGAGTAATAAATGCCCTTTTAGAGGGAAAAGACACTAACCCATTAGGAAGGGCACAAACAACAAGCAAGGGAGTGTGAATGACAGGCTTCCTAACATCAGGGTTTCTCAGTTAATTCCACACATTCTGTCCATTCTAGGATAATGTGTGTGATGGGGGCACAATGCAATTGGATTTTCACTCTCTTTTGGCAAGGCAGCTTGCAACAATAGACTAAACCTCAGTGCTGCCAAGCTCAAGTAGGCATGCCAGTCTGCCTCATTCCAGATTTGTGGCTTGTCTCCATAAAGTAATAGTGATTATCTTGTCTGTACCAATTGCAGGCTGCAGATGGGTAGCCTAATGCTGTAATGTCGGACTAAATTCTCTACAGATGAACTGGAAAATTTCCTCGTTCATTCAGAAATATGCCAGCCAACTGTCAGGTATCCAGGACTTCCTCACTTGCCCAGATCACCAATGAACAGACGGTGTTCACCACAATGATTAGGCTGTGTTTTCAGTTCAAATTCTTTTCTCCAATCTAATGATTTAATCCATTTTTCTTTCTTCAAAGACTCTGGAGAATGGTCATTGGAAATTTCTTAACCAGGAAGATTCTTCAAGAAGGCTGAAGGAAACTACTGAAACTACCTTGGGATTAGAGATGAAAAGTCTGTCTCTATGAGCTATTCATTGGCCATGACCCCATTCCATGTCAATCATTCTTCCAACGTGCCCAGTAGAGGACACCCTTTTGTGCCAATAGAGATGGGGAACGGGGGAGCAGATGCCCGCTCACTAGCTACTTGACTGTCACCACCAATAAAGGATACAACATAATTTTAAGGAATGCCGAAAGCCAAGACATAACATTTAAATAGAACAGGAAATGAGTGACAAATGGACTATAAAGAAGGAAGGAGGGAGGGAAAAATCAATTACATTTACATTTATAAAACATGTGAATATCGCTCAGTCTCCAAAATATCTTTTTTTGCCTTCACATATTTAAATGAATAAAGAGAGCTTCAGAAGATTGCCTACATGTGGGTTTTGTTATCGCTGCTATTGTTGATGTTTTGTAGAGTTTGCTCTTCCTTTAGCATTTGATCTGAGTACAGTTGGTTCAAAAACATCTGAGAGTCTCCATCCACAGGATCTTTCTCTATGGAGTGGAAATTTTGAAAAATCCAAAAGTTCTTTCTCAATATGTTTCTTTTACAGCTCTTCATCATCAATCATGAGTCTAAGTGATTCACTCACAGAAACCTTCCCAGTGAGTATGAGCTTTGAGTTTAAACAGGCTTATGTCCAAAACCTGGCTGTGTCATTTACAGTGTGCAAGAAACTTAGAAGCTTATTTAACTTTTTACAGCCTCAATTTTCTCATCTTTCGGAGTTAACTGTGAGGCCTCCACAAATGCTGTCCAGCCCATGTCAAAAACTCCCCAACGATTTCCCACAGGAACCATGTACAGTCTAACAGGCCTGCCAAATCTCGCCCCCACCTGGCTCTTCAATCCATCTCGTTTTACTCTCTTCTCAATACACCAGAGCCTGTGGCTTACATCCAGTTCCTTAAACATGCCGAGGGCTTTCCTCTCTCAGGGCCTTCTCATGTCGCATCTTTTCCACCTGAATCTCCTTACTTCCTGCTGTTTTCATGGCTGGTTTCTTCTCATCCTTCAGGTTTCATCCCAAGAATTGCTTTCTCAAAGAGGACCACTTTATCACACAGGTCCTTTTCTTTGTCTTATCATGGTGCCTGTTGGTTTTCTTTACAACGCTTCACAATTTGCATGTATGTATTTATGTTTCTTATTACCTTTCTCCTTCGTGGAGATAGATGCCATTCTACCTGGAAGATTTCCTTTCTCACAACTCTGTTGCTGTGAGTCATTGGAATTCATCCCTCCTTAGTGACACCACCTCTGGACTAGGTTAAATTCTCTTTGCATATATTTTCTCAGCACTCTGTGCTTTCCTTTAGAAATCCTCAAAATACTTCTAATTACTTGGCTTTTGTCTTTTTTAATATATTTATAAAAGGACAGGGTCCAAGTCTGTCATGTACTATGTTCATGCTGCTCAGTATAGTGCCTGGCACTTAGAAGATGCTCAATAAATGTTAGCTCCTATCTGCCATCATGTTACTATTAATTATAAATCCCATGAGCCCCTTAATGTTCCTCTAGAGTCTTCATGTGGATGCCTTCTTTACATGACGAAAAAACACGTGCACACTTTCTTCATTTTCTTTACTTCATTACTCTCTTCCACTTCAGAGCTATTGAAAATATAGAATTACTTTTTCAAACAATTTTCTTAGATTCAAAGAATGTGAAAAACAGAGCAAAGCATAACGTGTAGAAAGTGAGATGAAAATGCCCACCTGATTCGCTCTGTGGTATAATTGCTCATGTGGGTGATATAAACACTTACTTAGTAAATAAGACCCAAATTGTTTGTAGGTAGCTTCTAATTATCTCTTTTCTAATTTTACAGTTACAGCTTGTCTTTTTTAGCATTTACATCTTCCTCCTTTTCTCTCTCCTCATCCCTTCACAGCAGCCTAGTTTTAACTTTCTGTATCTGGTGGCAGTGCACATTTTTTCCCAAACACCAAACCCAGGATGACTACACTGGTTTGTCCTTTTCTGTTGGAAATCCTCTGCTCAAAAAAAAATCCCCAAATTGGTAAAATGCATACCTAGGGAAATTGTTGTCACATGGCCAAATCCAAAACAAACTGCCAATAAATAGAACCACTATGTGTTTTAGACATGCCAAAAATAAATAAAGGTATGGACATCTGCAGACTGATACAATTTTTGATTTCTCTACTGGAGGGCTTCCCATGTCCAAAATAACCCTCTTTCTAAAAATCCAAGCTTTGGCAATTAAATAATAAAGCTATATATTTGATCATTTTATTATAATAATTAATAAGCATTGTCTTTCAAATACACAATTAGAGTTTTCTTCCCTCCCCCTCAAATTTTTATTTTTCCTATTTAGTTCCAAATGAAATTAAATTACCCTAAAGTTTAGGAAACTGTATGGCAATCTATCACAGAAATGTGATCCAGAGAACAAAAGCAATCTTATAATGGCAAAAAGTTAATTATCTAAACACTTGCAAAATTTTAAGCTGTCAGAATAATGGACCAAATTTATTAAAACTAAACGGATTCTTGAAATGTTTAATCTCACTCAGAAGCACAAAATCATTTAGGTTTTATTAAGCTTTTAAGATAATACCTCCTTAAGAATTAATAGCATGTAAAATGGTCAAGTAACAACATTCTTTACTAACCACAAAAGCCTCTCTGAGAGGTTTGATATAGCGAAAAATGCAGAACCTGCTGATATGGAAAAGTGTGGGGAGTCATTGCTGACTACAGCAATGGACAAATACAGTCCTTTGAAATATAGGTATTGTTCAAGTTACAAAGAATTAGACAGTATTACATATCTAATTTAATGTTTGCTTGCCTAGGAGACATATTTTCCTTCTTTCCCTTCCTGTTCTCCATATCTACCACTTCCACATGTAGACAACCTTACCTTCTGGTCAAGCAGGCTAGATTTTAGTCCTGACAGTGTGACACTGAGCAAGGCACTTAAACTCTCTGAACTCCTCATCAAAATAGGATTTATAGCTATTTCATAAGGTTTGTGGATTAAGCAAAGTGTGCAAATTTCTTAGCATAAAGCCTGGCACATTTTGTGTCCAATAACTGGTGGCTACTGTGTTATTACCTCCATCCTTCATTTTGGGAAAATAGAAAATGCACGTCTCTTATTATCTTATGACTTAAAATGTGCCTTCTTGGTCAATCCTCATGACGCTCAGTTGTATAGATCTCAAACAAATTCTATAATAGCCAACTCCAAAATATTTTGCGGCAGTAGTTCTCAAAACTAAGAAACAAACAGTCACCATTTAAAAAAGAAAAAAAAAAAAGGTATCATGGATAACAGAAAATATGACTGCAGTCTCCTGAGCACTGGAGTTTGAAAAATACTGGAGTTCTAAAAGTATAATGCTGCCTCTTTTGGTGATCACTTGCAACAATCCAACTGCAAAGACAATTGCAAATTTGGTCACAAATGAGTTGAAAGTTTTAAAAACTGGCCATCCAAATAGGCCAGATGTTTCTACATATTTTTAAAATTATTTTGAAAATTAAAAGAGCTTTCTAGCCCTCAAAATCCTTGTGGATTACCTGAAAAAATTATTATCACTAGATGCCAGTTTGAAAAACGAAGTTTCATAGGGACAAAATTTTGTGACTGCCTTTCTAGAGAGCAGATTCATCTGCAAAGGCTAGAAGTAAAACTGAACTGTACCACTTTTTAGAAAAGTGTCTTTATCCCTATTTAAAATGCATTTTAAAGTAGTAAAAATCAATGCTTTAAGGAAAACAGGGTAAAAGGAGTCATGAAAACAAAACCAACCTCTACTTTCTTCCTATTTTTGACTCTGTGTTGCATCTTTCTTCAATCATTCTTTGGAAAGTTTGTCACAATCGATCCAGGGTTATAATCAACTCTACAGCATTAAGCCAGGTAATATAAAAATATGTATCTGGCCATGTCTAAAGACATAGGGGATGGTAGGAACTGTGATGAACTAAAGAGCAAATGCCCTTGTAATAATAAGGGGGTAACCTCTATCCAGTTCCAAATGATCATTGTCATAAAAAGACATGAGCCTAGTGTTCCAGATCTTCTAATTCTTCAATAAAACAGAAAACTAGAATTTTATATAAAATCTGATTTTTCAATGATGCAACTTTCTCAATTAAATTAAAAATAAACACTAAAGCCACTATGCAAGCTATAGTCAGCTTAGAACACCAGAACTTATTCTTCCTATCTACCTGTTACTATGCACCCATTAAACCACCTCTTCCCCTTCCCCCATTCCCTTCCTTTCCCAGCATCTGGTTACCATTATTCTATTCTATGAGGACTACATTTGGTTTGGTTTGGTTTGGTTTTGATTCTGCATATGAGTGAGATCATACGGTATTTGTCTTTCTGTGCATGGCTTATTCACTTAACAAGATTGTCTCCTGTCTCGTCCATGTTGCTGAAAATGAAAAGATGTTATTTTTTATAGCTGAATAGTATTCTATTGTGTACATACATCACGTTTTATATCCATTTACCCACTGATGGGCATTTAGGTTGATTCCACCTCCTGGTTATTGTAAATATGGGAATGGAGTGCACATATCTCTTTGATACATTGATTTCATTTCCTTTGGAGACATACTCAGTAGTGGGATTGCTGGATCATAAGGTAGCTCTATTTTTAGTTTTTTGCAGAACCTTCATACTATTTTCCATAATGGCTGTATTTTTTTTTTTAATCTGGAATCTTATATTGCATTTATTTTTGTTTACTTATTTTTTCTTTTTTGCTGTTGGTGGGTAAGGGAATCTGAACCCTTCACCCTGGTATTATCTGCACCTAATGGATGTATTAATTTACATTCTCACCAGCTTTGTAGTAAAGTTCTCTTCTCTCTGTATCCCTACCAGCATTTGTTATTTTCTCTCCTTTTGGTTACAGCCATTTTCACTACAGTGAGATGATGGTGCATTGTGCTATTAATTTGTATTTCCCTGATGATTAGTTGAGCAATTTTTCATATACCTGTTAACGATTTGTATGTCTTACTTTGAGAAATGTCTGTTCAATTCCTTTGCCCACTTTTCAATTGGGTTAGTTGTTTTCTGCTGTTGAGTTGAATTCCTTATATATTCTGGATATTAGCATCTTGTCAAATGCACAATTTGTAAATAATTGTCCCATTCTGCAGGTTGTCTCTTCACTTTGTTGGCTGCTTCCTTTGCTCTGCAGAAGCTTTTTAGTTTGATATAATCCCACTGGTCTATTTTTGCTTTTCTTGCCTGTGCCTTTGAAGTCTTGTTTGAAAAAAATATTGCCCAGTCCAATTCCATGTAGCATTACACCTATGTTTTTTTCTAATAGTTTCATAGTTTTGGGTCTTAAATTTGTCTTTAATCCATTCTGAGTTGATTTTTGTGTATAGTGAGATAGGGGTCTAGTTTTAATCTTCTGCATGTGGATATCCAGTTGTCCCAGCACCAGTTATTGAAGAAGTTGTCCTTCCCCCAGTGCATATTCCTGGTAAATTTTCTAACAGAATTTTCAAACTCTACATTATAATAATGATTTTTATCACCACCTTGTTGTCTCCATAATCCATGATCTTTTTTTTTCAATTGTCATGGTTTTAGTTTAGGCTTTTTTCATTTTCACCTGCCTCACTGGAAAGACTTGCTACATTGAAATTAGCTCCCCACCACCTCTAAAGATTGATCTGAAAGTCCATTTGAAGTATGTCATTTCTCTTTAAAATCCACCAACAGTTACCACATAATCTCAGGTAAAATCCAAACTTGTGACCACAGCCTATAAGATCATGCATGTTCTGGCCTCAGTTTACTGCCCTAGCCTCATCACTCGCCATCATTGCCTCTCGATTCTCTGTGCCTTGATCATTCTGAACTACCAGTATAGTTGGCCAGGGGACACCAGGCTCCTGTGGGTCAGACCTAGAGCTAAGAGTCAATGCCATCTCAACCACACAGATGAACATGTAGTAAGGACAATTTTATAAACAAAAATCAAGGGTGTTATTAACAGAAGGTGGTGGTTTATCTCCTCTACTTCAAATATATTTGGACATATAGACTCCATCACCTAACATTACCCCAACAAGGAGGCATATCTACTAAATTTATGGGCGTGGGCATATATGCAGGCCCAGGTGTAAAGTTTTTACATTGATGATATCTGCTTTATAATATTTGCTCTCCAAATGTGTCACATTCTCTCTTGTCTCTCTGCCATTTGTAATGTTGCTTCTTCTTCCCAGAAAACACTTTTTTCTTTTTTTGATGGTCCATTTGTCCTTCAAGATTTGACTCAAGTATTACCACCTCGAGGCAAACTTTCCTCCCTCTGGTCTTATTTAGTCATTCCTCATGTGGGCCCCCATAGCATTTTCTGCTTACTTCCGTTAGAGATTTTATACAAGGACAAGACCTAGCCTTTATACCAGAATCCTGGCAAAGGGCTTCAGTTTCAGTGAATGTTTGAAGAATGAAGAAGAATACATGGCTTATTTATATTTAATAAAAGCTAGCTATCAATTCAGATTATCCCACCTAATGTCATCTTCTAAGGAGGGACGTTTACTCCTTATCTCCCCCACTTCCTCAACACACCTCACCTCCTCATCTTATTATGGGCAAACAGAACCAAACTGCTGGGTGGCTCAGAAATATTTGTCTTACCATGTGGGTTGGGAGACTGAAGAGTTTGAGACCCACAGCCCCATCGCAGTAGCACCAATGCACGTGATCTCAACAATGATATCTAGTTGTTCATTTTGACCAAGGATTATTTACTTTCGATTTGATAAGGATTAAAATTAATTGCAGCTTTCTTACAGCTGAGTAGCTCAGTGATCACTGCCTCAATGCTCATTATGTCTTGATATCTATCAACACATACAAACCACCCATCAGTTCGCTAATTGGCATGTTCTGCAGAAGCCTCTGGAGAAAAGCCAGGAAACTGAGCGAGCACTCACTAGCTTCTGTGTGCCCCTGAAGCAGAGTGGAGCTGTCACGGAGCACTTTGATCACTGGAGACCATCGAGGTTCCTCCTCACTTTCGATATGTCAGGACTTTAACAGAAACCCAATATCATACTAAATCCAATGTCATCTTTTTGATACTTATGAGGAAACTAAATAAAATGGGCAATTAAAAATCTATGAAGGTCAATTGATTTTCTTT
Source organism: Cynocephalus volans (assembly GCF_027409185.1). Taxonomy (NCBI): domain Eukaryota; kingdom Metazoa; phylum Chordata; class Mammalia; order Dermoptera; family Cynocephalidae; genus Cynocephalus; species Cynocephalus volans. The sequence continues at coordinate 65,663,855 of NC_084475.1, forward strand.
TCTAGCAATTATGCCTTATAATTGTTTGCTGAAAGAGGAATTGGCATTTTACAATGATTAGCTAGGATTTTTGTGCTTACTGAACCTCTGTGGGCTTAGAGGTTGGGTCTGGGTAAAAACTAAGAGCTGAGCAGCATTTGAGAAGCCTCTCCAAAGCCTTTCATCTAGAAGCAGGCTGGTGAGCTCACAAGGTTTCTGACATTTCTCCCCTTTCAACCAGGCTGGAACCCCACTGTAATCAAAATTTACAATGTTCCAGAACCTAGACTTTGGTTCTCATTAAAAACCCAACAGACAAAAAGGTCCAAGAGGCCTGCTAGCCAAATCTTTTCACACGGCAGGGAAGGTTTGCATTCAGTTTTATTTTTAAGTTAGCAGACTAGGTTGGAACTCATTTTGAAGGCAGATGAAAGAGTAGGAGCCAGTGTTTCATCTTCTGATTAATCCAAAATTAAACAATTCAGAGATTTTGATCACTTGGTCTTTTTTTAAAAAACATATGTGACAGATAATAAATAGCCATCTCTAACACACATAGCAGGATGCATTGTGTTTGCCTGCAGGCTCATTGTAGAGCATTCTTACGCTTATTCTAAGATTAGATAGCAAATCACAATTTCCTTTTAAAGGATTGTTACAATTTTCCTCTCTTATTGAAACCAAAGTGTATACTTTTTACTACTCAGACATTACTTACTTGATGCTCATATTCTCAGTAATAATCTATCTTCCTTTTTTAAAAAAATGTGATGAAGTGGATATGTGATTTATGTAAGCCTTGTAGTACATGAAAGGGGAAAGGAATTAAGCATATACTGCAAGGCTCTTTAGTTGCATTTGAGTTAAACAGAAATCTTTGGAGAATACCAAAGTATTTTGCATTTTCTAAGGTTTTCTTTTCTTTTCTTTTTCTTTCTAAACCAAGACTTGAAAATTAAAAGACTTTTTATGTGTAAATAATCAACACTTTAGGAAGTGAATGGGAACTCCGATATACCAAGCAAGAACATGGATATTTCCGGGAGATAAATGACTGACCCTCTATATGAAGTGCCTGTGACCATCCTACTCACCTGTCTTTAATTGTTCCACCTTTTGTTACTATCTCAGTCCTATTGCACTCTGGTCCCTCTGACCACCCTACCCCTCCACCTCCAAGCATAATAAGGAACTTCATCACTCAAATCCCCATAGGACTTTGTTATCCCTCCTTTACAATTCACCATGATGCATTGTAATTAGTTGCTTCTGTGAATGTCTTCCTGGAAGATTATGATCTCCCAAAGGACTAAGACTTGATTGTCTTTTTATTCCCACCATATACCAGAGTACCTTGCATATTTCTTTTGCATATACATTTGCTTATTTACACCCTGACTCTTTGCAAAAGAATATTTTGGGTCCTTTATAGGACAGAGGTGTTTACAATTTGAAGAAATAAAAGATAAAAGCATAAATAAAATAGAGCAGAGGAAAAATAAGAGATGATTAGTTGGCGCCCAGCACAGTTGCTAGAGTTTTATCAGTCAGGGTCTCAACAGGAATCTGATGCCACACTCAAATTGAATCCATTAAGGAGAACTTAATAAACAGACTATTCGCAAAGGTGTTGGAGGGTTTGAGAAAAAAAGTTGGTAGTGGAGTGCCTCCAGGAAAACAACAAAAAAAAACTTCTCTAGTTTTTCTAGTCTTGGCCTGAGGGGCAAGTTGGGGGACATGTTTAGGCTGGCTGGTTAGCTCAGTTGGTTTGAGCACAGTGCTGGTAACACCAAGGTCCAGTGTTCAATCCCCGTGTGGGCCGGCCGCCAAATAAATAAATAAAGATGAGGGAGTTGTTAGTGGTATCCAGAGAAAAAACTCTATGGAGAGGGCCACCAATAGAAGCTGTGGATTTATTAAGGGAAGCAACTAACCAGCAATTGGATAACCTGCGGAGAGCTTAGAAAATAAGTACGTAGCCTCACTCCTTTCTCTCCTTTGGATCTCTTTCTGGCAGCTCCCATGGGCCAAATTAATTGGAAGTCTGAGGCAGAGAAGTCCCTGATACAGTCCATATGGGTCAGGCCCCAGAGAACAAAGCAGGGTGTAAAAAAGAGGGGCAAGAAGAAAATATCCAATGCACAGTCTAAACTTGCAAATTGAGTTCTGGACATATTCGCAACCAGCCAGAACAAAATGAGAAGTGTAATTAGTTCCAAAAATCAGCACATTTATCCATAATAGCATATTAGTCGTTTGTCAAAAGGCACAAAGTCTTGATATAAAAATCTACCATGGGAACCTCGAAGAGCAACTTTTATAGAGTTCCTTTTTGTAGCTTCTGGAGGCTCCCTGAGGGCCCAGTACAGAGCAGGTGCGAAGGAATTCTACGAGGTTCCAATAATGGGTTATAAACCTACTAGTCTTACGGACTGATGACCCAGGAGTACAGTTCAGAGAAATTGGAGTTAAATGTCGAACGGAATAGTTTTTATGTAATTTTCCTTGAATATCGGTCATTTTCTTTTTAGCAAAGGTTTTGATAATAGTTGAGCTACAGACAGTTAATATTCTTTAGCAAAAACCAGGACTACAGAGGAATAACAGCAAAGCTTTAGGCTTCCCTTATCAAATCAATGGAAGATGGGGCCAGCTCCTTTTGTGAAATTGGAGGCGCCTCACCCTGATGTGCGTCTGAATAGATGCTCAGCTCAAGCAAGCCTGCACCCACAAAGTCAGGCTGGTCAAGCAAGCCTGCACCCACAAAGTCAGGCTGGTCAAGCAAGCCTGCACCCACAAAGTCAGGCTGGTCAAGCAAGCCTGCACCCACAAAGTCAGGCTGGTCAAGCAAGCCTGCACCCACAAAGTCAGGCTGGTCAAGCAAGCCTGCACCCACAAAGTCAGGCTGGTCAAGCAAGCCTGCACCCACAAAGTCAGGCTGGTCAAGCAAGCCTGCACCCACGAAGTCAGGCTGGTCAAGCTAGCCTGCACCCACGAAGTCAGGCTGGTCAAGCAAGCCTGCACCCACGAAGTCAGGCTGGTCAAGCAAGCCTGCACCCACGAAGTCAGGCTGGTCAAGCAAGCCTGCACCCACGAAGTCAGGCTGGTCAAGCAAGCCTGCACCCACGAAGTCAGGCTGGTCAAGCAAGCCTGCACCCACGAAGTCAGGCTGGTCAAGCAAGCCTGCACCCACGAAGTCAGGCTGGTCAAGCAAGCCTGCACCCACGAAGTCAGGCTGGTCAAGCAAGCCTGCACCCACGAAGTCAGGCTGGTCAAGCAAGCCTGCACCCACGAAGTCAGGCTGGTCAAGCAAGCCTGCACCCACGAAGTCAGGCTGGTCAAGCAAGCCTGCACCCACGAAGTCAGGCTGGTCAAGCAAGCCTGCACCCACAAAGTCAGGCTGGTTCTAAACCCTCGGAAAGACTCGATACACATTTGGTTTAAAAAGCAGAAATTGAAACACACAGTGGGCCATGCTCCAGTTTGTGCTTTATCTTTCCTACCAAGCAGACCCCAAAAGAAAGCATTTTCTTCTTCTCAGTCAGTACTCACATATATCCTGACAGAAACTAGTTACTTCACTCTTGCTACAGTAAAAAGAGCTAATGTCCCCTCCTGGTGTTCTAATCAGCATCATCCCCATCCCTCACGGGTTCAAATGACTAAGCGCTATGTAGGTATTCTACTAAGGACTTTACATGTATTAACTCATTTAAATCTCATATAAATATCACCATCTGCATCTTACACGTAAGAAAAATGTATAACAGGTAGCTTAAGTAAGTTGCTCAAGTTCACTCAGCATGAAAGAGGATTTAAACCTTGGAAGTCTGGTTTCAGTGACCTATTTCTTAACTATCACACGATTCCAACACTCCAGTCTAACATTAGACAGGGAAAGTAGATTGGAAAGCCTCCCTGTGAAATGAGAAACTTGACAGAACCAAGAATTGTTGCCCAAGTAATACTCTTAGCTCAACATTTCCCAAACTAGGATTCCACAAAACATCTTGTACTATAAAATGCACCAGGAAAAGGAAGATTCCAAGCAAGGACAGTGAGGTTGGAAAACACTGCATACTAGTAATTCTACTTTATCAGAATTACAATACACATTATCATATTACAGGCTCTGAGAAAGGACTCATTAAAGAAACCTTTTTTTCCTCTTGCATTTTCTGCTTTATACTAAACTTATTCTATCAGTAAGTTCATTCATTGCTTCATTCTTGCTAAGGTCAACAATGGTCTACATGGCACTAAATTCAAAAGACTTCTTAACAGCTCTAGACACAGTAGACCTCGCCCTCTTTTGAAACATGCTTTCACATGGCTTCTGCAATATAGTTCTCTTGGTTTCTTTCCTTCTATATATTTTTAGTTACCCTTCAACCAGCTCATCAACCACCTGCCAGTCAATAATTTTTGGAGTCCTCAGGACTAGGCCCCAGGCCCTTTTCTGTTCTTACTCAAGAGTCTATCCCTAGGTTACTGCATCCACATACATAGCTTTAAAATCCACCCATCTACATATGACACCCACATTTATAACAATATCTCAGACTTCATCTCAAATTGTAGAACCATTTTTGCAACTTCCTATTTGAAATCATGTCTATTATGTCCCAATGTCATCCTTTCAAGTACAGTATGTCCAATATGAAGCTCCTTGTTTTCCTCTCAACCTTTGTCCTCTTCCTTTAGTGTGACCTCACCAATAAGGTCAACAATGATCTGTATGCCACTAAATTTGCTTATCAATGTGTGACTCCTTGTTCCTGACCACCTGTAGGGGTAAAGAGATCTTCCCATCCACCCTCTGAAGGTTTGATAATCGAGTCTGCTGAAGTAAAGTGGCAATAGGCAGATGACCAAGAGAAAAGGCAAACAAATTAATATGTGTATGGGGACATCACAGGAAAGTGAGTCCCCTATTCCAATGAGATTTAGAAGCTTATTGGATTCTTTATATGCTCTTCTTCATAGGGGAGAGGGTGTGGGGGCTGTAGGCTCTTTCAGAAGAAGAGTAAATGATTTTTAGGGAAAATAAATAGAACCAAAGAACAGACAATAACCTGGGACAAAGTTCTTCTGGGCTCTGGATGTGGTTTCAACTCTATTTTTCTTTCCTGTGAGTTAATATTTCCTGTTTGATGAGATTATAGGGAGGGGCTCAAGACAAATTGCCTTCCTTCTGGATGAACTTCCCTTAGTCTAATAAGGAAAGTTCAGAAAGTCTCTGTGCTTCAGGAGGGACAGAGGGGCAAGAAATGGGGGAAGGGAGGGGAAGGCTAGAGAGACCTTGGTCCTAAGGCTGCTTCTTTAGTTCAAAGTACTCAGCAAGTCAAAGTGCCAAACTTTGTGGTATCATTTTCTGAGGCCAAACACACCCATATTCAATCATCATCAGATCCTTTGACTTTGTAGCTAAATGTCTCTCAAATCTATTATTTTCCCATCTTGACAACTGTTACTTTCCTCCCATGCATTTGTCACCCCTCTTCCCCTGGGTGACGGGACCACCAAGGATTACTCAAAGCCCATCTCTTCCAAGCAGTGATAAGCCCTGAAGGGGTTAATCTCCTGGAACCCTCAGGAGAGAGGCATTCCTTCTTTGGGAAATTAACCAAGAACTGGGGTTCTCACCCCACATTTACTCTCCAGACAAGGAAGTTACAGAAAAAGAACATAGGCAGGTTAATAGTTTAACACGTTCAACAACAGAGGCTGGTAACATTCAGGAGAACAAGCAAGGTGACATTCCATAATGCATTTTGCAAGAGGTTAAGTCGATCCACCAAAAAAAAGCTTTATCTTAGCAAACATTCTCTCTCCCTACACAATTTCCCAGTATCTTTACATATTAATCAGTAACTTGTCTGTCCTTGAGTCAGCAACCTTACTGTGCTACAATTCTTTATCTTACAACAGAGACTGTGGGGAAAATTTCCTGTCTTTTGCAAGGTCAACATTTTATATGTATTTTTAAGAAGTTAGGCTAACCCTGAAACTATAAGAAACTAGGCCCTGTGAAATATATTTGCTTTATAAATATTGGTGTATTTCACAGACAACTACAAGTGTAGTCCGTGTTACCATAATATTTTTCTTAAACTTTTCGCAACAACATATAAACTGATTGTGTGTGTGTGTGTGTGTGTGTGTGTGTGTGTGTGTGTGTGTGTGTGTGTGTGTGTGTGTGTGTGTGTGTGTGTGTGTGTGTGAGAGGGTGCATCGGGCATCTTCAGCCAATCTATTCTCCACCTTACAGACACATCCAACAACATGTCCAAAATGAGTAATACTTTTCTAAATGCCAATATGCCAATATAATCATGCTCTCTTGCTACTTAAAATATATCGATGGTACCTCATTTATCTTATGATAGATAAAACCTTAAGATGGTCTTCAGTGCCTTCTATCTCTCCAGCTTTGTCTGGCATTTCTCTTTTGCTTTAAGTCTCCACTTGCAATTCATCACAGCTGAGTTTATACCTAGAATACTGACACAAGCTATATTTTCTACCTGTAATGTTTTTCTCTCTCTTCCTCTTCTATTTAGTAACCATTCATCCTTCAGATTTCGGCCAAGCATCATTTCTTCAGAGATGTCTAGTTTAACTCTGAGATGAGACCAAATGCCCCTATTTTAGATTTTCACAAAACTACATACCTACCTTTTATAATACTTGTCTTATTGCAATTTTACATTTTCTAAGGTTAATATTGGCTCAAAATTTACATTCTCCATGAGACTGAGCTGTATGAGGGAGAGCAGTGTACTTTCTCTTCGTTACTGTATCTTTAGTCCCTAGCAAAGTGCCTTGAACAATATAGGTGCCCTTGGAGCCAGGCATTATTTTACCAGCACTTTGCTAAGTGCTGTGATAGAACATTAAAACTGACAGATCTCATCTCTTTGCTCATGAAGTTTTTAGACGTGTGTAAGGAAAAGGTAATCAATAAGCAAGTGCAATGCAATGTGTGGTAAGGATTAAAACAGGAGAGGCTCCAAGAAAAACCCAGATGTGGAAAGTTAAGAAAGGCTTCCCAGAAATAGAAGACCTACGTAATAATGTTCACTATGTAAGCACTTAATGCACAGTAATTCACACTGATCTTCATCTATGAGGGAGGTAAATTAGGAAACTGAGGAGAAAGAAGAGTATGTGGCTGGTCAAGGTCACTCAGCTAATTAGAAGGGGAGCTCAATTCACACCTAGACAGTCTAGCTCCCTCTTGTGTGTTCTTAACTCCACACCACGTTGAGTCTTTTTAAGTTGCCTAGGCAAGGGAGAGTCAAGAGATAGGCAGGGTTCCAAAGAAATGGTAGACCAGAAGCAAAGACCCTGAAGCACAAAAAGATTCTAAGCTTCTGAGAAACTAAATAAGCACATTGCATTAATAAAAAATAAATAAATAAAACAGTAAACACTAGCTACAATAGGGAAATTAATTTAGAGCAAAGCAAACCAAAAAACAGGTAACTCTTTTCATACATCTCAATCTATTAGAATCCTTTGGGACAAGTGTTCCTTGGAAGACCATATGTGAATACTGCTCTAAACAAAACAAAAATTGTTTTTAACAGGTTCAATCCCTACATGGGTAATCACTCCTTTTCAGGACCACAAACAAAAGACTACATCAAATTAAATATTTTACAAATATATTTCTCTAGTCACAAAAATGGCTCAAGGAAGGAATATGATTTCATCCAAAACAAATCCATTTCCAGAAGGTTCACACAACCTCAGTGTTTTAAAATTTATATCTTATCAAGTCCATGTGGAAGAATGTGGAAAAAATACAAGACGATTCTAAAAACCACTTTCCCTTAAAAAAAAAAAAAGAGTATATAATATACTCAAAGAGGATACAGTTAAAAAATATTGAGCTCACCCATTCATCCTCACATCTTTGAAGGACTGTGCAGGAGAAGAGGCTGGCAAAGCTAGATCAGGCATTTTTGCACATATCCACAGGGAAATCTAAATCTATAACCATCATCATAAAATAAAACAAGAAAAAAATCAAAATGAATGAAGGGCAAGTGATAGCCAAGGGGCTCACAATAATCAATTATTAAAATTCCTTAAAAGAGCAAAGAAATGCTTATCAGATCAGCAAAGCACCTTTTAATAAATAATATGATTTGGGTTTAATTAATGGCCTAATTACAGTTTTACCCAATAGGCTTAAATGCTCCAAAGGAACAGTTTGAGTCTCTTTGGTAGATACTCTGTGTTTTAAAAAATGTTCTAATTACATATTTGCTTGAGTAAATAATGTGCATTTTACAAAACTGCCTAATGATATATTTATACGACTATATTTACCCAAATGGCCTCTCATTCTGTACTAATGGAGTTGGGATTACTGTTCCTGGGAGACATGGGAAAACGGGATGACTCCAGCTTTCACCCTGACACCCCTGTTATTCTCACACTCTTCCTGCTCTTTCTCACCCCAAAACACATCGCTGAAAGCATATGACCCTCTATTCATCATCAGTTTAAACAGGAAAAAAGAATTCTTCCTCAGCCTTTTGTGTAAACACATTTACAGAAAGAGTACAGACTTGAAAAATAAGTATTTATACTGTATAATCCTCCATTAAAAGTAGATAATGAGACTGTGACCGAGGCGGGACATTCAAGGTGTAAATAGGTGCATATTTTATTTTGTTCTTTACATAGTGTCTTACAGTGCTTTACAAAGAATCAGACTATGTATTGAAATCAGATTGCTATGACTTAAAGCCACATACTCTTAAAACAGAGCAGTCATAGAAAAGCTGAATTTTAACCTCCCAATTTGTGATAACGTGTCCATTCATGACTTTTCAGTCATTTTTATATGGGTTTGAGAAATAAATCTAGAAAAACTGGATGCATATCTATTCATAAAATTGCATGAAGGCACTAAAAGTTCCATTTTATAGTTTTCCCATAAAATCTGACTCAGCAGGCATTTACCATTAAAAATTAAGTGATGCTTCATTCACAAAATAACTAAAAGATTTCTTATAAAATGCATTGAGATATTGGAGTTTCCTCAAAAAATTAAAAATAGAATTACCATATGATCCAGAAATTCCACTTCTGGGTGTATATCCAAGAGAATTCAAAGAAAGATTTTAAGAGATATTTGCACATCCATATTCATAGCAGCATTATTCACAATAGCCAAGAAGTGGAAGCAACCCAAGTGTCCATTCACAGAAGAATGGATAAACAAAATATAATATATACATGAAATGGAATATTATGCAGCCTTAGGAAAATATGACACATGCTACAACATGAATGATCCTTGAGAACATTATGCTACATGAAATAAGCCAGTACAAAAAGACAAATGCTGAATGATTTCATTTATATGAGGTATCTGGAGTAGTCAAATTCATAGAAACAGGAAGCAAAATGGTGATTTCCAGGGGCTAGGGGATGAGGAAGTGGAAAGCTGCTGTTGTTTAATGGCTGTAGAGTATCAGTTTTGCAAGAAGGAAAAGTTCTAGAGATTAATTGCACAACTATGTGAATATAATCACTACTAAACTGTACACTTAGAAATGGTTAAGTTGGTACATTTTATGTCACGTGAGTTTTACCACAATAAAAATTCTTTTTAAAAAACTGCATTGAGATCCTTTAAGACAGTTCATGGATAGGCAAAGTTACATTATTTCCTTCATGTTTATTAGGTATTTACTATGTAAATAGTAACTCTACAAGTAACACAGAAGTGGCTTTCATACAACTCTGGGTTACTACACCGGCCATACTTACATTTTTATAAGTTACAAATCATTTAATTTCTATAATCACCCTCTTCAATAGGGATCACTATCCCCATTTTATAGATCAAGAAATCAAGGCACAGGGGTGTTATGAGACAGAGCTGGAACTTTAATTCAGATCTCCAGGTTGCCAACTCAACTAGAATGTATACTCATTCAGTAATTTGTGTAATAAAGACCAGAGATAGAAGGACTAATCACTAAAATGGCCCCAAACCTTTTCTTTTAGGCAAATATCTTTCCTAGTGGTCATAACCAATAGAAAAAAAAGGCTTGACTAGAATTCCCTTTTATTCTCCTTTGTTATTAAAAAAATTTATCATGGTGACAACAACCATTTATTGCAAACTTACACTGTGGCAAATAGTACATCTCTACTATGCGTTCTAGGAGGATATTATTATCCCAATTTACAGATGAAGAAATTGAAGCTCAGTGAATCCAAGAAGTGGGCTTATGTTCACATGGTTCAACACGTGAGACATACTCAATCATTACTCAATACAACTTTCCACTTGAAAGAGGCAATAATTGTAGCTGGCTGTTTGGAAAGGCCTGTACCACGTAGCAGGAAAGGTAGAAGGACAAGGAGAGAGGGTTCCACTATACAATTGTACACCAAGATTCTCCCAGAGTATCAAGCTCTGATATAATTTGACTTTTTTGACTTTATTATTGCAGCTTTCTTGTTCACACTGCCCATGTCTCAGATGGGATGTGATAGGAGTCACAATCCAGTCAAATGCAGCACTGTGGACAAGCTAACACCAAAGAAATATGGACCACAATTATTAGTAACCAATAATAGAAGTTAATGCTTCTGTAGGGTTTGCTTTGTAGACAAAACTAGGGAAAACACACAAAAACAGAAGGTAAATACAGGGCATAAGTTATTGGTCAGATACTACAATTGAGTTATAGATACTGATATAAAGCAAGAGTTTTGTTATATGGCATGACCCAGGCAAGAAACATGGATAAGGTAAGACAATTTAGCAAAACACAGATTGAAAAAAGAATAAAATAAATCATCGAGAAAATAACGAATAAAGAAAAATACAGGTGAAAGAATAAAACTGAAGAATAAGATTAGCATCCCGTCCCATGCACTCAGTAATGGCCTACAGACACTAAGCTTCCTAGAGGTCAAAGCAAAGCAGGAAATGTGACAGGTTACACAAGTCAGTCAAAATCAGATAATCAGGAAGATAGATCTTGCTGATTTTTACATCTTAAATAATTTCTCTTGTGATCCCCATAAACAGGATACATTATACACATAATATTTTTAACAACATCTGAGGAAAGGGTACAATAGTGAGTTTCATGTGATTGTGAATTACCATGTAAGTCAAGGGTGAAGTCCCATACTTTAAAAAATGGAACATGTAACAAACTTCACATTAACTGTGCTGATCACAGTGGCATCCCTCTTGGATGATTCAGAAAGCATTCCAATAATTGCAGGGACTCAGAGCCCTCATTACGGGCACTAATTGTATTTTACTTTAATTGGGCAAAATTGCTACTTGAGAGTTCAAGTCAATAGAGTGCCAGATTAACTCATTTTCACCTTAATAAATGTGTAATTATTTATTAAAATTTTGAATCCTACTGATAACTCCTTTATAAATTCTTACTCTGGGCACTGTCTCATAGAGCTCAAATGATCCCATTGCTCAGAACTAAAGACTTATGATTCTGACTTGTAGAGTAAAGATGTTTACAGCATAGACCCCAAAGCACTAAAATCCATTCATTTCTCTCTTCTAACCCAACAGCATCTGAGGCGGCTTGCCTGCAGGAGTGCAGCAGCATCACCATCTGTTTACTCTGGCCTCGTTTGCCTGGATCAAGTAGGAAATTGAAGGCACTAAGCTGAATTTTTCAGAAATTTTGCAGTAATTGAAAAGAGAGGGTGATAAAGAAAGAGGGGGAAAAGCTGTTTGGCAACTTAATTATACTGGTCATTCCATGGGCTGCATAATAAAGCAAAGGCGTATTTTTGAAACAGTACGAAGCTAAGAGCACACCATAACTCCAAGCACTTTGTAGAGGAGCCCATCCACTCAAGTAGTCATTTATAATTAGTATGTGAAACTCAGCCCTGTAGTCATTTATTATTGAAATTGCCTTAAGGTGATCTCCAAAACAACTGCATCTCTTGCTTTACTTCCTCCTCCCCTTTCTAAAAATAGCAAATGGAATCCATGGAATTAGTCTCTTAGGAGCAAATAGGCAGAAATGAAATGCAGCCATGAGCTACTGCTTGGCAGGGCTCAGAAGGGAGGTGCCAAGAGGACTGGGTGGATCCTGGTAGAGGTGATTGGGAAGATGCTCTGTTTCCAGAAAAGAGCAGAGCAGGCTTCAGTGGTTTCTCTTAGGGTTTTATTGCACATTAGCTGAACCATATGTTCTGCTCGTGTGGGCAGCACCTGGGGGGAGTACATCAGCTTCAGATTAAAGTAGAGATTTGGGAAGTTTCTGTTCAGAAAATGGGACCTGATATGACTGCAGAAGCCACCCCTGTCCTTGGCTCCTACGTAATATATTTCTTCACACAGAGTCTATTCAAGTCAGGTTTTTTCCATCTCATGTCCACCAAGAGAAGAAGAAAAACCTTTCTATTACTTTGAAATACACAAGAGAAAAGAGTCTATCTTTTGTGTAAGAAGATGGCAAGTGTTTGGAGGGAGGGGAAGAAAGGAGAAAAGAGAATGTTCTTTTACAGACTCGAAATCAGTACGTCTTATCAAATCCAAATCAAATTGTACATGCCAAAGTCATTAGACCCAGAGCTTATTTGTTAGGAATAAATGTTTTGCCCCAAGATGAAATCCCCTCATGTCACAGAAGCTGAGTTTGTTTTAGCCAACCAGAAAAACCGTGACAGTGAAAACTTGATATGGCATCAATACAGTGGAAGACGCAGGAAGCACAGATTCTGCAGGTTTAAGTGGGAACCCTGCAGTCTGCTGTGTTCCAACTCAGAACTATGCCATTTTGAGTGGTCTTAGATTACAAAACTTACAGTTAGGATAAGCCATATTTGCCATGGGTCCCGCCCTAGCTCCCTGCCCTTTGTTCAGTGTCTCCCCACAGCTTCTACTATGCTGTTGCAACGCTCCTCACAGACTATCCATTTTGAAGCCCATCCTCTCAAACTGCTCTTCCTGGCATTGTCCCACACACCAGTCTTTCCTGGCTCCTTTCTCACCATCAAACCTTGCTGCTTGGTTTGCTACTTTCTTGGGAACTTGTTGACAAATGAGAGAATTTGATTAAATATTGAGATAAAATGCAAATGTGTTACACCCTCTGGAAAGCAGATTTGTAATCAACAGAGGCCTCAGTGCCTTAACTCATGGAAGAGCCTATTGGTAGAATTTCAAAAAACATGGCAGTGTGGAAGGAAAACTATCTGTAGTGTCTTCCAGCCTACTCCAGCAAATCACACTTTATCAGTTCTGATGGTTTTGGCTGCAAGTAATGCAATCTCTAACTCAAATGGCCAAAATAATGATATTTATTATCCCATGTAAGAAGTCCCAAGCACTAACAAGATACAAGACTGTCCCATCTCTCTGTTCTGACCAATTCAGCATGTCCCCCACCTTGCCCCAGCTATCCCTGCTCATATTTGCAAGATGGAATGCCCACCACAGTTTCAGGCATCCTACACAGAAACAACCATGTCCAGAAAAAAACCAGGCATCTCTTCCTATATAATTCAATTTATCAGAGAGACAACATTTTATAACGCCCACCAGCAATCTTCTCACATATCACTGGCAAGAATAAGTTCATGTACTCCTTTCTAGCACAGTCATTGCTACATGTGATGTGTTAATTATGCCTGGCTTAGACCACTCAAACTTTATCTTGTCATCACTTAGGAGAGGACAGAACTCCCAAACAAAATAAAAATTCTTTACATTTTGAGCCCAATAGAACTTAACCTTTAATCTGCTCTTTTATCCTTAATGTACTTCGGTTTAAATTCAGTTATCTTGTCCTTCCTTCTGCCACAGGTCCTGTCACTTTGAGCTTTATAGATTGCAATGTGAGAAAAAGAAAGAAGGAAAAGAGGAATTAAAAGACAAGACAGACAGTAGAGTCTGAATTTTTTAGAGTCTAATAGCTTTTATTACATGATTGTCAGTTTCTCATAACCATTGGCCTTCCACAGTAATGCAAAACTTGTGAGTAGTTGTCTTAGACCACAAAAATCAAATTAGGAGCAGGTGAGTACGATCTTACAGGCGGTTGCCCCAGGTCCACTGTGCTGGTAATGTAGGGATTGGAAATGATATTTTAGACAGTGCCGACAAGTCAAAAGCACCAATAACAAACAATGAAGATATTTTCCTGGAAGTTGAGAAAGCCAGAAAAAGTACACCTTAAGCCTTAATTTCATTGAACAGGAATGAAGAAAATAGCCATGTCCATTGCTCTAAATATCAGTTCCACCTTTGAGTACATTCAAATGGTTGAAAGGGAAGTGAAACTTGAAGCTTTTTCTGAAAAGTTCCATGGGCACACACCTAGCAGGGGGCAGGACCTCTGACCCACATCTCTCCATCTGTTAAAGAATCTCATAATATTATGATCTCTGTTACACAGCTTTTCACAGACTGGCTTATACTATAAAGAGTATTGCCAAAACATTTCAAATAGGGACAAGGTCTTCATCTTTATAGCACCTCCTAGCGCTTGGAATAGTGCTAATTAATAGCAGTTAATCTAAATTCATTAACAGACAATTGTTTGGTTTGAAAACTAGTTTTAGAAAATAACCGAATTATTTATGGTGTCCTCTACTTAACAACATAGGGAAGGGATGTGTTTAGAAATTTTCTCTGAAATATATTAAAACAGAAAGTTTAAATCCTTAATGTTGAATCTTCTACTGATTAAAAAAATAAGATTGTCAGAATAAAGGTTGTGAAATAGTTATGGTTATTGTAGTGAAAAATCAAGACACATTAGCACATCTGCAATTCTGGATGAAAAATTCACTTGCTTAAATCAATTTTCTTGTACAAAAATATCTCAATACACTAGTATAAGCCAAACGGGGTTTTCCCCAAGAGTGAGCATTGGAGAGTTGGCTTGACAACTCTTCACACAGCCTGGAGCCAAAGGGCAAACTAAAACACCTGTGCTATTCTCATGGCTTTGCTGCTCATCCAGGTGACACCAAGTGATGTATAGCAAAACCAGTGGCCAGTAGAACACAATTTACTCAATGGATTTCTGAATAATCGCATCCCACTGGTTGTATAAGTATTTATCCTTTCCTATTCATTTTGACAGGCAGTTATGGCTCCTACAAAATCCAGGTATAGTATTGCCTTTTAAGGATATTGCTACAAGGGAACATCACCAAACAGCTAAAACTTGACTTTAGCTTTCCTTGAGGAACTCCCTTAACTGATGTTTGCCCTTCCTGTAAGCCATGTTTGGCAGCTATCTGTGTTAAACCATACACAAGAGACAACATACCTCACTTTGTTTCAGTCTGCTATAGTGCCTGAAATTCTAACCACTAGTATCATTCAAATTTTCAATTAAACAATCATTAAGTATTCACAATATGAAGAAATTACATTGATTAAGTATAGGGAAATAAAAAAATTAATTAGACACAGTCTCTATTTTATAGAACATATAACCCATAGGGGGAAAGGATGAAATCGCAAATATCTGTATTATAATTCAGTATATGCCAAAAGAAGAGAGCAAACAAATCCAATGGAGGATCAAACTAGAAAAGATGTAATTCAGTTAAGGCAACTAGGAAAATCTTTGTAGACAAGAAAATACGTGCAAAGCACATTAAAAGATAGATTTTTAACAGAAGAAATAGTGGTAGCATATAAGCAGAATAAGCACGTGAGCAGAAGCATAGGGACCTCTTTTGTTTATTCATTTCTTTCGAAATGGGTAATCCAAAATGGGTAACACACTAACAGAAAGACACCGCAGTGAACAGCTAGCAGACAACAGGATTCGGAGGAAATAAGATGACTGGCAGATTTTGATGGTCAAGAGAAGCCTTTGAAAAGTCCAGAGCATACGGTTCAGCAGGAAGCTCCTGAAACTTCTAGGGGCATAATGGGACCATTGGACAATGAGATGGAGATGCCAAAATGAGTTTTGCCTTCTTTGCCATTTATTCTTGTGCAATCTCTAACCTCAATGTGCATTAATCTGCTTTGACAAAGCAAAAATAAATAAATAAATCCAGTGATGCACTTTGCTCAAGAACATGGAATCTATATTGAGGTCAACCTTAGGGAAAACAGGAAATCAGAGTGAAGGTTACGGCTCTGACAGGGACTTGGGCTGGCTGTGCTTTTATTCCTTTTTAGGTCACACTGACATGAAGCCCAGAGACAGCTTTGAAATCTGCCGAAGTAGTCAGCGCGTGCCAAGATGGAATGGAGTTCCACACCTTTTTGCTTTTAGCAGCAAAGAATTCTCATCAGAAACACAATAGTACTTGAAACAAAGCGCTACTTAGCTTACTCATTCTTAAAATTCTAGAAAAACATTGACAGCCACAAATAGGTAAGAAAACAATAAAAGTACAACAAATTAAGCCTTTTAAGGATATAAAAATTAAATTCATAAAAAAAGTACAAAAAACAAACAAAAAGTTTCACTAATAAAAAAGAACAAATTTTAAGAAATGAGTATCATTTTTCACTTACTAAATTAACAATGTAAAAATTATAATATCCTATTTAAAAGATATACACTAAAGCTTACAGAGCTGCTGCATTAGATACCAACATGAGTAATTCTGTCTCTGTGAATTTATTTTATGGAAATATATTCTATCTATTTGAAAGATCATGTTTACATCATAATTATGTCTAATAAAAAAATATAAAAACCTTTAATATAAACCAAGGAAAATGATCAAATGCTCTGTTTTATAACTAAAACAGTGACTTGGAAACTCCAGGGAACAGGAAAAATGCTTATGAAATAAGTCAGGATACAAAATTAGATGTCTATTATAATCACAGCACTATATAGCATGCATAATGACAGTGTCTAAAAGAAAATATAAAGTAACAATGCTTGTTTTATTTGGAATTGGAATTACAAATTATATTTCCTTTTTCCTACATTATTTATAGAACTGATACGTTGCTCTGATAATTAAAATCATATTTTTTAAAAACTCTCATTCTCATTCATGAATTTCTAAATACCATTTGATTTCAATGAAATGATATTATCACAAGATTTATTTAACATACCTGAACATTTGTAGTTGGTCTCATTTAGTTTTGCTAATAAAGAAGAAACTATTGCATAAGAAATATCACTTAGGAATAAGTCCCATTCCCCAATGCTGGTTGAGAAGGATCCAGTAGCTCGTTACCCACCATGCCAACCAATTTCATGTTCTGCAGCATACTTTCAGATCCCAGTGGCTTTCCCTTCTAATTACATTAAAAACCATGTTCTACAAGTAAAATTTGCAAATCTTAGGCTTGTGGAGCCCCTATTATTTTTTTAACTCTTTGCAGCAGTTATATTCTTTTCTTTTATTGGTTATGAATATTCATGAGATACAAAGCTGATTGTCACCCCTCATGCCCATGATGTGACAGCCAGATTCATACTGGCAGCACACCTATTACCACAAATTGCATTTGTACCGCGTGTACCCCCCCAATTATCCCCAACCTCCCTCTCCCTCCCCTTTCTCCCCTCCCCCTCCACTTTGTAGCCCAAGGAATGTTCTCTCCCTCTGCAAGTCCAACGCACCACTGTGGACTTTCCTTCCTTCTCTCTCTTGGCTCCCACATATGAGTGAGTACATGTGGTATTTATCCCTTGTGCTTTGCTTATTTCACTCGACGTAGTTGCAAATGGGAGTATTTCATTCTTTTTTATGGTAGAATAGTATTCCATGCTGTATATATACCACAGTTTTCTTATCCAATCATCCATGTCTTGGCTATTGTAAACAGAGCTGCGATGAACATGGGAGTGCAGGTATCCCTTTGACATGATAATTTCCATTCCTCTGGAAATATACCCAGAAGTAGGATTGCTGGATTGTATGGAAGATCTATCTGTAGTTGCTTGAGAACCTCCATACTGTTTTCCATAGTGGTTGTACTAATTTATAGTCCCACCAACAGTGTAGGAGTGTTCCCTTTCCTCCACACCCTCACCAGCATTTGTTATTCACTCTTTTTGATTATAGCCAGTCTAACTGGGGTGATGTGGTATCTCAATGTAATTTTAATTTGCATTTCTCTGATGACTAGTGATGTTGAGTATTTTTTTATGTAACTGTTGGCCATTTGTATGTCTTCCTTTGAAAAATGTCTATTCAGCTCCTTAGCCCATTTTTAATTGGGTTATTTTGGTTTTTTACTGTATAATTGCTTGAGTTCCTTGTATATTATGGATATTAACCCATTGCCAGATGTATAGTTAGCAAAAATTTTCTCCCACTCTGTAGGTTGTTGTTTCACTCTATTGATTGTTTTCTTTGCTGTACAGAAGCTTTTTAGTTTGATATAGTCCTATTTGTTTATTTTTTCCTTTTACTGTTAGTGCTTTATGGCTCATGTTCAAAAAGTCTCTGTCCAGACCTAGTTGATGAAGTGTTTCACCTATATTTTTCCTTAGTACTGTTACAGTTTCGGGTCTTATACTTAAGTCTTTAATCCATTTTGAGTTGATTTTAATGTATGGTGAGAGGTACATATCTAGTTTCATTCTTCTGCATATGGATATCCAGTTTTCCCAGTATTACTTATTGAAAAGGTAGTTTTTTCCTATTTTTAACTTACAAAGGCACAGGTTCTCAGTTCTTGTGTTCTCTCAACTCTGCAATTCCATAAATTTAGTTGTCACATAATTTCTGGTTTGTCAGCTACAAAAATATAAAAGATTATTTTATGTTAAGTAAAACATGTAATGAGATTAAATTTTAAAACTTTATTATAATAATGCCTGGCATGAAAATCATTCCTTGCTTTAGAAAAATATCTCATTGTGATAGAAAGTGAGACCTTGAAGGTATTAGAGGTGAAGTGATCTCTATAAGAAAATTAGAGGAGTTTTCTTTCTTTCTTCTTTCTTTCTTCTTTCTTTCTTTCTTTCTTTCTTTTTTCTTTTTCTTTCTTCCTTTCTCTCTCCCTCTCTCTTTTTTTTAATTTTGATCTCGTGAGTTACAAAGAAAGAAAAGAACAGGGATAGAAGAGAGAGAGAGGAGAATTAGCAAGATGGTAAAAAGCAAAGTTTTTACTGGAAGGACATGGCAGTGTCCAGGGAGAAATCCCTGCTGATGATGCGGCAAGAAGACATAGCAGGAACTGTAAGTGGTTAGCAGCGTGCTACGTAACCACTCCTTGTCAAAGACATACATTGAGAAACCATTCTGCTCTCCATAGCAGCCTTATATTTGTGACTGCCATGAGTGGCCCTCATTTAGTTGGGCATAAAGGAATTTAGCAAAGAGGACACACATCCAGCAGTGGCAGAAAATGGAGACTTAGGTGATCATCAAAACATAAGCTTGCAGGGTATCTGGAAAAATCTTGGAAAGGGCTTCAGACCTCCACAATTCTCGGAACAAATAATCTTAAAATTCCATAGACTCCCAACTTCCACAGTAGTCAAGTTAATGGCAGACCAAAAGCTGGAATTCAGGACTTTCAATCCTAGGTCAAATTCGTGTGTCACAATTTTATGCCACTTGTCAACTCCATTTCCTATTCATATCCTTTCTAAGAAGCTATATAAAACATAACAATCATAGAACAAAAGATACATAGTGTAGAGAAAAGAGGGGGAAATGCTCATAAACTGAAACATACTTTTTAGGTTCTGAGGGGTCCCCTCACGTACCTACTGTAGGATGAACTATTAAGTAGAAAATGAAATGGCAAACATAAACGATAAATTACCCTTTATTCATGCTTTTGTTCTTCCTTCCTTTTTCACTTTCTTTCTTTCTTCTTGTCTTTCTTTTCAGTAGTCGTTCATTGCTACATGGGATATGTTGAATTTCCCAAGCACCAAACCCAGTAACAGTCAGAAGAAGATGGGAGTTTTAGCTATCCCACTATTTCCTGATCCACAAGCAAAGAGCCAGGATATACAAGAAACCGTCTGGAAGAGTGAGAAGCTGTTGCAACTCTTTGTGCCATCTCTTACATACTTCATCAGAGTTTCACTCCAAACCTAAGAATCTAGGATTCCCCAGGCTCTCCAATATTCTGACACAGGAAGAAGAGTTTAGAGAAGAGAGGCCAGCATCTACCTATCACTCATTAGTCTTGTGTTACGGACAAGCTGTGACAAAATGCCAGACCTCCAGGAACAGTATGGGTTCTACCTCTGAGATAACAACCAGCTAAATCAGTGAACTGTACTGAGAAATGAACAATAACAGAGCTTGCCAAAGGCAGTGACTGCTGTTAGAGAGTGGGAGAGACAAGTCTTCATCTTTTTCCTGCTCTTCTTCCAGAGTGTCATCAATCTCTCCACCTATAGGTCCGCAAACTTCTAAAAGAGTGGCCCCAAGCATGACAGACTTCTGAGACCCACTCCCACAGCCGCTCTTTCTCCACCTAAGGTTTGGCACAGGCTGCTGTTTCGGAACAGTGTGCACTTTGTTTTATCTATTAGAGTAGAGATTAACTTTATCTGTCTCTTACATGTGAGTAAAGTGCATTGACATCACTGGGGAACTTAGAAATGTAGAATCTCGGACCTCACATTTTGACAAGATTCCGGGGTGATATTTATGTACACACACACACACACACACACACACACACACACAAAAACACACACACACACACACACACACACACATTTATGGAAAACTTTTAAAGTAAACTAAGAGAAGGAAGAAATTCTGACATGGGCAAGTAAGCAAGAGCCCCTGAGAAAAGCAGGCCTGAAAAACGCCTCAACATCAACCTATCCAATATCAAACTATAAGCTCCACAAAACCTTCCTCCTCCAGCATTCTTCATCTAAAGATGAAGACACTCTCCAGCCATTGTCAAGTTGGAAACATCGGCATCATCCTTGAGATCTTCTCCCTCATGCCCATCTCACAGATCACACCCACCAGTAAGTCTTGATGATTTGGTCTCCTAAATATCTCAAAAACAACCACCTAACTTAAATCTCTCTTTACCTTGCACCTCTGGTCATGTGGACCTCAGTTCTGGACACAGTGTTTGGTATCTTGCACAATAACAATAAATATTGGCTGAATTACTGAATTAATAATTGAATGGAATTCAAAAAAAAAATGTAGCCATAAGAAAAGAGGGAAAAATTTTGAATTTCTGATTTAGAAAGTACCAAACTAAAATTTATTGACTTTCTGTGTAAATGTGTTGGTTTGATGATAGGAAAAGTCTTTCAAATAGATGGTGGTCTCTATGACCAAAGAGGACTGATTAAAACATAACATTAAATCCTCATATTCATAAGTAGACATAATAAATGAGGTTACAGATGTCTTCAGAACAGGGATCAACTAAGACCAGCATGCCAAAACTGGTTTTTATTTTACTGGAACACAGCCATGACCATTCTTTTCCTACTGGTTTGGCTGCT
Source organism: Cynocephalus volans (assembly GCF_027409185.1). Taxonomy (NCBI): domain Eukaryota; kingdom Metazoa; phylum Chordata; class Mammalia; order Dermoptera; family Cynocephalidae; genus Cynocephalus; species Cynocephalus volans. The sequence continues at coordinate 65,685,256 of NC_084475.1, forward strand.
TTCTTGTTACAAAGGCAGAGATGAATAGTTGCAACAGAGACTACAGGGCACACAGCCTAAAATAACTACTATCAGACCCTTTACAGAAAATGTTTGCCAATCCCTGCTTTAGAATACCAGGAAAAAAAAGGCCACTGTAACTTTTCAAAAAGATATATTTATGTAAATAATTCTAATTGTGACATAAAATAATGAATTGTGTGTTTTAGAAAGTTGTGAAAAAGATTAGAAAAGAATGGAGATAAAGATCAATGTTTGGGTTTAGACCATGTAGTGGGTTGAATGATGGCCCCAAAGATACTAATACCTGGAACTTGTAAACATTACCTTATTTGGAAAAAGAGTCTCCAAAGAAGTCACTAAATTAAGGGTTTTGAGATGGAGAGATTATTGCAGATTATCTAGGTGGGCCCTAAAAGCCATCACAAATGTTCACAGAGAGAAGCAGAAGGAGATTCAGCACACCAGAGGAGAATGCACGGTGAAGACAGAAGCAGAGATTGAAGTAACGCAATTTTAAACCAAGAATGCTAAGGACTGCCAGCAGCCACCAGAGGCTAGACGAGGCAAGTTAAGGATTTCCCTCCAGCACCTCCAGAGTGAGCTTGGCCCTGAAGACACCTTCATTTTAAAATTCTGACCTCCAGAACTATGAGAGAATAAATTTTTATTGTTTTATGGCACCAAGGTTGTGAAAATTTCTTACATCAAACACAACAAACTAGTATAGTCCTGGAGAAGAAAAATTGGGTCCATCTGTGCTCAAAAAAGATGGAGGTGAGATGTGATTTCATCACAATATTTAAAGTACCTGAAAGTTTGCATTTGGTCTCATTCAGTTTTGCAAAAGAAACTGTTGCATTAAAAAATAGCACTTAGGAATAAGTCCCATTTCCCAATGCCAGCTGAGCAGGGACCAGCATTAACTCACCATGCCTATGACACTCTCAGCAATACACCTTGTAATCTAGTCACTTTCCCATTAATTTTATATTAACCTGACTGTGCCCCCAACAAATATGATTTAGGCTTTGTATAGCATCTAAATTTAAGAACTCACCCCCATCCAGAAAGGGGTTCCTGTGTTTACTCAACCGTGCCACTAAACAATTTTATGAACTTAGTTAAGACGATTTCTGGCTCTCTGTCTACAAAAAAAGACAGAAAAAAAAAAAAGAACAAAGATAAAGTTATCTACATAAGAAAATTAGAAAAGTTTAGGTTTTATTTTTGATCTGATGAGTGAGAGGAATGAAAAAAGGGTGGAGAGAGAAAAGATAGAAAAGGGAGTTGGATGGAGATGTGAGCAGGTTGAAAGGAAAAGATGTGCTGCCAATAACATTGGTCCCTTCCTCCCAAAGAGCAACAAACAACCAGGCTCAAGTGACCTAGTTCAGGTCATCTGCCCACAATAACAGCACTCCTACCCCCACCCAGACTTATCCCTCTGACTTTTCTCTCATTAGACTAAAAAGAGAAAATTAGGACTGTTTTCAGGCCCACCTATGGAGCAGCTATTGTGATTTGAGGGGCCAAACTTAAAAGATAAACGTTAGTTGATAAAACCAGGACAGTTAGGCACTAAGGCTTACTCCTCTTTTCATACTAGTGATGGCTGAAATTTCTTGGAAAGGAAAGAGCACACATTTTACATTATACATTCAGGTAGTAAAGGTTAAAAATGCAAATGAGTTTCAAGCCATTATTCTTTAATAAGTAAGTGCTATTGTTTGATACAGAAAGGAGGTGCAAGGAAATATGACACAATTAGAAGAGAAGGAAGGGTTTCCTCAGAAAACTGTACAGAGTATCAAGAGAGGATTTGGGCTTAAAAGACAGACTCTGATGACTTCATCACCTTACCTATAACAACTAGGCAGAGCATAAAGCAGGCACCAGAGGTGAATTTGGAAAATATTAGCAGAATCTGCCCAGTTCTCACCACTTTCACCACCACTGTCCCTGTCCTAGCCACCATCCCCTTTAATTTATACACAACTATAATCTCACCACTAGCCATTCTTAACATTTTTAACATTGCCACTAGAGAGATATTTTCTTATGTCAAATCATGTTATTTCCCCTATTCAAAATCCTGCAAAGATATTCCATTTCATTCAGAGGAAAATCCGAAGTGCTTAGAGTGATTTATGAGGCCCTATCCGACCCCATCTCCTACTAATTTCTTTCTTCATTCTCTCAGCAACAACCACACAGGCCTATTTACTATTTTTTAAGTCTCCTGCCTTAGCCTCAGCCTCGGCTCCAGCAACACCTCTCCCTGGAAATCTCTCTGCCCACTTTACTCCACCATACCCACTGGCTACCTCTCTTACCTCCTTTGAGTTCTCTGTTTGAATCTCACCTACTTAATAAGCCTTCTCGTGACTACCCAGATTAATGCTCTGCTACTTCCCACCCCCTGCATTTCCAACCCCCTTCACCTATTCTAGTTTTCTTTATTTCATAGCATTTATCACTTTCCAAAATATTAAATAATTTATTTTTTATGAACTATCTTCCTCTATCCCCAAACCCCGGGAATACAAAGCTCCATGAGGTCAGGGATCTTTGTTTTGTTCACTGATATAAACAATGCCTGGTACTTAGAGGGTGCTCAAAGAATATTGGATCATGAATGATAGTAAAGCAGGAAACTGTTCTGCATAATTAGTAAATTTTTAACAAGAAGAATAAGGCATCACTTTGCATCATTGTGCTATGAAACTAGCTTTAATAAGAATTACTATTACTCATTCATTTATTTGATGAGGGCCTTTGCTTTGCCAGGCACTGTTGTAAGGAAGTTGGGTATAAATGTCCTCAAGGATGTTGAATTCTAGTGGGTAAGACAGACAATTAAGATACATAAGTGAAATATTTAGAATGTTAGATGGTGGTACGTGCTGAGGAGATAAATAAAGCAGGCAAGGACACTAAAACATTATTATACTTTTTAAGACTCAAATGAGATGGTGCATAATAACAAAAGTGCTTAGAGAAGGATGAGGCGATGGTTGAAAATTCTACATCATTTAAAAAGTTGTATTTTTCCTATGTTTTGGCTTAACTCAAAGCAAATTACAGAGGATATCATATGACTATACAAATTCACTAAGTAGTTATGAATTGGCTTTATGTTCACTACAGACTCCTGCTTCAAATCCACAGAGAGTGCTGTCCTTCCTATGGGTGTATGCTTACCAGGCAGATGTAGGAAGCAGGACCTTGAATGCATTCAATAATTCCCACACTCTCCAGTAATCCCTTGATGGCCGCGGAATGTAAGAGGCATGGCAGAGTGGCCCCACCAGTTGAGTCCTATCACACTAGCTACTCACGTAAGACGTGAACCTCCAGATAGCTTTGTTCATGGAAGAGCATCATTTAGGTACAGAATTCATGTCTATTGATTTGTTTCCTTAGGCTCCCTTGAAAGAAACAATGAAGGCTATCAGCAGAAAATCAATTGTGGGAATTCTGGGCTTATCATGTATATCCTCCATCCCATTCAAACTTCTTCCCAACCTACTTGCTGGCTGAGCTCCCATCTCCTCACTTCCAGAATCCATCAAGATTTTTGGTCCTCTTCCCTTGGAAATTATGTGCAGCTTTGTGACTTACTGTAGCTAATAAAAGTGAATAGAAGTGACATGTATCTCTTCCTGATGGAAGGACTTCAGACCTGCGTTCATGTGTTCTGTTCCACCACTACAGCAAACCCTACACATCATGGTGAGATGGAGATGTCACAAGATGATAAAGTCTCCATCACTTTGATCCCCTAAATAACTACAATGCAATTATCTTTGGACATGTAGTATGAACAAGAAATAATCTTTTGTTTTAAGCCACTGAAGTTTTTTGGTTGTTTGTTACCATAGCATAACATAGTTTATCCTTACTAATAATGCAAATCAAGTTACAACAATTCTGTTACCAGCACCTGGTAAACTTTCCTCTCCCCACAGGAAGAATAGTACTAATGAATGTGGTATGTCTAATGATGAGAGATTAAGTCATTTTTAAAAGATGAGGAAATTTACAGATATATCAAAAACTTGAAGTAGCTGGTATTTATCCTGAGATCCTGATTACTCAGGAAGGTTACTTTGAGAAGCAAAATAGGATGCCTCTGAAATATCCTCTGATACATCCCTGGAGAATTTATTTCAAATTTCTCGAGAAAGTGAAAGTATAACCTAAAAGTTACATTTTAAAAAATAAACTATAATAATGGAAGCCCTTGAGTCATGGAGGAGAAAATTAAAACAGAAAATTTTTACTGGTGCACCCTTTGTTTCTTCAACAGCTCTTAAAGTGACCATGGAAGCAAGAACAAAAACTGGGAGGACACAGTCCACCATTCACAGCAACAGGAAGAATAATGATGCTCATGTGCATGGCAGCAACACCTTTACAAAACTGTCTCTGCCCCGTCAATATGTATAATCAATAAAAGTAAAAAGAAATAAAAAAATAAGTAAACAATTTTTCATGTTTTCAAAAATTTTTTTTAAAAAAACTATCTGCAGGAGGGTGGCAGCCATGAACACCATCTAGGGCTGAACAGAGATTAACACTAGAGCCTACAACATAATTTTATTTGTTCCACAGAGAAGTGTTAAACTATGCCAGGATACTCATGGTGGCGGGGGGACCTTGGGTCCCAGAAATTCCACCATGAGGGCTCAGACCCAAAATAGAATGCTATTGTCACAGTGATTGATAACAGATCCTAACAGTCCTCTCTTAGACTGAACTGGGAAAGCAGAGATTCATGTTTTAAAAGGATGTTTACAGAATCACCCAAAAGGATTTGGAATTAGTCACAATTTTCAGGCACAAGTTTAGATGGATTAATAATGTACTCACTGGGTCTTTAAATCATAGCCTTTAATGACAACTACTTGGAAGCTAAGCTCATATCCCCTCAAATGGAAAACATCAACAGCAATAAAATAGCATACAAATGGAAGTCATGGGATGCCACACCAAAAACACTTTATACTTTTAAGGACATCTTTATATTTTCACAGTATTTTCTTTGGAGTTTATGTAATAGTACATGGAGATTATCATCCAAATGCCAAACATACACTACAAACAGCTCTAGATTTCTCAACCCCCTCAGTCTGTTAGTTGCTTTGAGGGTAGAAATGGGTGCAATGTCTAGAACAGTCATTCCAGGAATTATCTCTGAGCTGTGACTCCCATCACAACTCGTAGGCAGCAGCCTGAATCTATTTCACTTTAATCAGAAAAGATAGATGGAATGAAGCCCACTTAGTTCGTGGCTGCCAGCCCTCTCCGTCTCCCTCCCACAGACATGCATACAGGAAACCTGGCAGCTCCCTTCTCCCTTCCTGTCATTCTCACTAGGCTCAGGAGTAGGCAGATACAGGAGGGAGGGGAAAGCAAAGGCTGCCAGAGCACTTGCTGCATTCAGAGTTCCCATCACAGGCCTCCTCAGTGCCCAGCATTCCTCATTTTTTGCTGGAAATGCCATCTAAAATTCTTGCTGGGTTCAAGATAGAGAAATAGATCTAAGCAACTGAGCAAGGTGTCCCACACAAGAAAGGCAGGCCCCAACAAGCAGCCTTTACCTGAAGCAACAAATAAACGAGATGATTTTGCCCTGATTAAATCATCTTATCTTCACAAGAGAAAATTGGAAATTAGGCAACATTTAGCACTAAACTCAGAAAATCTCCCTGAATGAGGTCAGAGATGAGCAAGGAAGAGTTAGGCAATGAGTGCATGAAAAAAGCAAAAGAGAAAATAAATTTAACACTAACAGACTTTTCCAGTGTCCCCAATGGGAAGAATTCCACTGGGGGGCAGTGACACATGCCCGGGCAGGCAGGTTTAATTGGCAAGATAACAGACAAACATGGGCTCATGGTCTACTTCTCTTACTAATAAACGTCCCAAATGCTCCTAGCACAAGCTGTCAAAACAAATCTAGCTTTCCTCTGACTTTTGTTGATAGGTGATAACACTCAACTCAACCAAACAAATTATGAGGCCACTATATCAAGGTAACCTCCACTCTGCCAACAATCAAAAATGTCAGGAAAAATCTAGAGTGGAATCTTCACCCCCAAAAACACACTCTTAAGAGTGAGGGCTACAGCCCTCAGTTAAGTGAGACAAAGCAAGCTAGATGAGCAGTTGAAGGTTCTCACCTAGAGCTACAGAACTGCCTTCTTTAATTTATTCATGCACATGCTCCTTATACAGATATACTGTGTTTGATGTGATGGCTAACAAGACAAATCTGCTTCTGGCACTTAAAGAGTTTCCAGAACAGCCAGAGAAAAAGACAAAGTACTAGATAATTACAACACAATGGAATGTGTCCTGTGATGATAGATTCTTAGTGCAACCTAAAACTACAAAGCCGTAGGAGCATTATTCAACACAGCCAAAAAGTGGAAGCAACCCAACTGCCCCTCAACTGATGAATCAATATGCAAAAATGGAATATACCCATACAAGGAAATACTATTCAGCCAAATAAAGGAATGAAGTACTGGTACATGCTGCAACATGGATGAACCTTGAAAACATCATGCTAAGTAAAAGAAGTCCTACACAAAAGGCCACATATTATATGATTCAATTTTTTCTTTGTTTTAAATTTTATTTTATAGGTAACTTTAATATAAGTTTCAGATAGACCCACTTACTATACAGAGTCTCTGAAATCTATACCTTTGAATCATAATGCTCTATTTTATCTAAAAGTGTGACTTTTCAAATCTTTTTATTACAAGTAGTTCTTACACATAAATGTTACATCAGAACAGCAAAAATAATGTAAACTTCTTTTGCAAACCACATAAATATTTTAATATCTGCTATCTGATTTGGTATGATTTAATTTATATAAAATGCCCAGAATAGGCAAATCCACAGAGACAGAAAGCAAATTAGTGGTTGCAAGGAGCTAGGAGATGAGGGGAATAGGGAATAACTGCTAAAGGGGGTTTCTTACAGAGATAATAAAAATATTCTCCAAATCAGACAATGCCAATGGCTGCAAAATCCTGTGAATATTTTAATAACCACTGAATTGTACACTTTAAATGTACATGAATTATATCTCAAAAAATTGTGACTTAAAGAAAACCCCACAAAACTTTCAACACCGTGAAAAAGGCCCCACCAGACCCGTATTGGATCAGCTTTTCTTGTGAGAGTGCGTGTGATGCAGAAGCAACGGCTTCAGAATAAAACGCACCACTTAGATTCTCATGGCTGTAGTTTCTTAACCTGCAAATTAAGGTTCATGCAATATTGTTATGAAGTGTAGAAATAAAATGCATAAAAGGGGTTCAAGATGGCGGTGGCTGCGGCGGTTGGCGCGGAGTAGCTGAGGTGGAAAAGGCGGCCACTGGGCCTCAGGCAGCCGGGAAACTTGTGGACCTTCCTCTCGCCATCTCTTAAGGGAGAACCGCTGCTGCTGGCCGGTCGTGGGGGGTGACCGCCACTTTGCCCCCGGCAGGAGAGGCTGCCTCACTTACAGGCTACAGCTTTGAAGTGTGGAGCAGGAAAAGAACTGTTTCTTAGCTGCAAAAGCGAATCTCGAAACAGGGAACACGGCGCCAGGGCTGCTGTGGATGCAGACAGGATCCCGGAGGCCGGGGCCACGCTGAAGGCGGCCAGCTGCCCTATTCAGGATTCGAGGTTTCAGGCCGGCATTAAAGAAGATTCCTGGGAGCGCCCGAACTGCGCCGCGACTGAACAGCCCAAGGCGGCAGTGGCCGAGAACACGGAAGGTGCAAACCAGAGACAGAGAGCGAGCACCCGACCTGGCACAACCCTGTGAGTGACCCCCTGGTCCAGCTCTGTTTGGGGGGCGGATGCCCACCAGGCTCCCACCTGCACCACCAGGCCACTCACCGCCCCGGTGCTGCCTCCATTTTCCCAGGTGCGGGCAGCTCCGCCCAGCTGGGCCATCACTGAGCCCTCCCACTTGCTTGGCCTGGGGCGAGGCTTTCCGGAGCCTGCAGGCCGGCCTCCCATCCCACTCCCTCCATGGTTCTCTGGCAGGGCTGGTGGCGGGGGGAATCCCCGGCCAGTGTTGGGAGGGCAAGGAAGTACGGGCGGGCCGACTGTCACTCCACCACACCCTGGACTCCGGCCCCCAGTAAACTTCCTGTTACTGGGAGGCAGATACCATCTCTGTGGCCACCAGTTTGGAAAAAAGCCTAACGAATTTCTGGTTGGGAATAGTGTGGTAGGAGAGTTCCCAGGTCCGCTTGAACCTGCCGGAGAGCAGGCTGCAGGCGAGCGCTAGACTCGGTTTATACCGGGGTGATACAAAGGTGAACAAGACCCGAGAAAGATCTACACAGTGCTACAAAGGCACCCAGAGAGACCGGTCGTCTGTGCCTAGCAGAAACCTGGTAGACTTCCTGGGCGAGGTGGTGCCGAGCAGGGTTTTGAAGGCCCAGCTGATAGACGAGGGGTGCCGAAGACACGTCCCAGCCCAGCACAGGGCGCACAGAGTGCGGAGACGTGCGGCCAGGGAGGCGGAGACTCGACAGAAACCACACACCCGGTGGGGTCGCCACTGCACGGTCTAACAGCCTGGGCCAGAGCACACGGAACGGGGAGAAGTCCTGCACAGGAAGTGAAAGCTCAACAGGGATCACACACCCTGTGGTACGTGATCCACCAGCCCAGCAGAGACCAAGCTGACAAGAAAGGTGGCTCCCCAGAGAAGCCCAAGACCTGAGGCAACCACACACACAAGGCACTAGAGGCCAACTGAGCAGTCACGGAGGCAGCCATACGAAATTGGCAACCACAGCAACATCCTAGTAAGTCATTAGTCTCAAACCGGTGGACTGTGAAACCCCCTGCCACAATGAATAAACACCAAAAAAAAGATACCAGAAATACAAAAAATCAAGAAAGTACACCACCAAAAGTTAATAAATCTCAAACTCTAGATCCTATAGAACAAGAAGCCCTTGAAATGACTGACAAGGAATTTCGAGTGATAATTCTAAGGAAACTGATTGAGATACAAGAAAACTCAGCTAGACATCATGATGAAATGAGGAAAAGTATACAGGATCTGAAAGAGGAAATGTACAAGGAAATCAATGTCCTGAAAAAAAATGTAGCAGAACTTGCTGAACTGAAGAAGTTATTCAGCGAAATAAAAAACACAACGGAGAGTTTAACGAGCAGGCTTGTCGAAGTTGAAGAGAGAACCTCTGAACTTGAAGATGGGCTGTTTGAAATAACACAAGCAGACAAAAAGAAAGAAAAAAGAATCAAGGACATGGAAGAAAATCTGAGAGAGATATCAGACAACCTTAAGCGATCAAATATCCGAGTCATGGGTATTCCAGAAGGGGAGGAAAATGGAGATTCCATAGAAAACATATTCAACAAAATAGTGGCAGAAAACTTCCCAGGTATAGGAAAAATCACAGATCTTCAGATCCAGGAAGCTCAACGATCTCCAAATCTATTCAACCCAAAAAGACCTTCTCTAAGACATGTCATAGTCAAATTGGCAAAACTCAGAGACAAAGAGAGAATCTTAAAAGCTGCAAGAGAGAAGCGTCAAATCACCTATAAGGGAGCCCCAATCAGGTTAACATCAGACTTTTCATCACAAACCCTAAAAGCTAGAAAGGAATGGGATGATATTTTCAAAATACTAAAAGACAAAGATTGCCAGCCAAGAATACTCTACCCTGCAAGGCTATCCTTCCGAAATGAGGGGCAAATAGTATATTTCTCAGACAAACAAAAACTGCGGGAGTTCACTACCACACGACCACCCTTACAAGAAATCCTCAAGGGAGTACTGGGTTTGGTTCCTGAAAAATAACTACCACTGCCATAAAAACCCAAGAAAAATCTAAACCCGTTAGTATAATAAAAATGGCAGTCATGAAGAGAAAACAAGCTAACAAAAACACTATTATCTACAACCTAAGGAACAAACAAACAAAGAAACCAAACAGTAAATCAGAAAGCAAGGAACAAAAGACACCTAAGACAACCAAACAACCAATAAAATGCTAGGAATAAATCAACACCTTTCAATAACAACTCTTAATATAAAAGGCTTAAATTCTCCAATCAAAAGACACAGACGGCTGACTGGATCAAAAAGCAGGACCCAACTATGTGCTGCCTACAGGAGACCCACCTCACCCATAAAGATTCACACAGACTAAGAGTGAAAGGATGGAAAAAGAATTACCATGCAAACAGAAAAGAAAAGTGAGCTGGAGTAGCTATTCTTATATCTGACAAAATAGACTTTAAACTAAAAACCATAAAAAGAGACAATGAGGGACACTACTTAATGATAAAAGGACTGATCCATCAAGAAGACATAACAATCATAAATATGTACGCACCCAATGTTGGAGCAGCCAGATTTATAAAACAAACTCTATTAGACCTAAAGAAGAAAATAGACACTAATACCATAATAGCAGGGGACCTGAACACCCCACTGTCAATATTAGACAGATCATCTAGGCAAAGAATCAGTAGAGAAACACAAGATCTAAACAAGACGCTAGACCAATTGGAATTGGCAGATATCTACAGAACATTCCACCCAACAACCTCAGAATATTCATTTTTCTCATCAGCACATAGATCATTCTCCAGGATAGATCACATATTAGGTCACAAATCAAGTCTCAATAAATTCAAAAAAATTGGAATTATCCCATGTATCTTCTCAGACCACAATGGATTAAAACTAGAAATTAATAACAAACGAAACTCTGGAAACTATACAAACACATGGAAATTAAACAGCATTCTACTTAATGACATATGGGTCCAAGAAGAAATCAAGCAGGAAATCAAAAAATTTATTGAAACTAATGAAAACAATGATACATCATACCAAAACCTGCGGGATACTGCAAAAGCAGTATTGAGGGGAAAATTTATTGCATTAAACGCTCACTTCAGAAGAATGGAAAGATGGCAAGTGAACAACCTAACACTTCACCTTAAAGAACTAGAAAAACAAGAACAATCCAAACCTAAAGTTAGCAGACAGAAAGAAATCATTAAGATCAGAGCAGAACTGAATGAAATTGAAAACCAAAAAACAATTCAAAAGATCAATGAATCAAAAAGTAGGTTTTTTGAAAAGATAAATAAAATTGACAAACCATTAGCATGGCTAACAAAAAAAAGAAGAGAGAAGACTCAAATAACAAAAATTAGAAATGAAAAAGGCGATATTACAACTGATTCGTCTGAAATACAAGGAATAATTTGAGACTACTATAAACAACTACATGCCAACAAATTTGAAAATCTGGAGGAAATGGATAAATTTCTGGACACACAGAAGCTCCCAAAACTGAACCATGAAGACGTAGAAAATTTGAACAGACCAATAACAATAAAGGAGATTGAAGCTGTTATCAGAAGGCTCCCAACAAAGAAAAGCCCAGGACCAGATGGATTCACAGCAGAATTTTACCAAACATTCAAAGAGGAATTGACACCGATTCTTTACAAAATATTCCAAAAGATTGAAACGGACGCAAATCTCCCAAACTCATTCTATGAAGCAAACATCATCCTGATACCAAAACCAGGTAAAGATATAACCAAAAAAGAAAACTACAGGCCAATATCCTTGATGAATATAGATGCAAAAATCCTCACTAAAATACTAGCAAACAGAATACAGCAACACATACGTAAAATTATTCATCACGATCAAGTGGGATTCATCCCAGGGATGCAAGGTTGGTTCAACATACGCAAATCAATAAATGTGATACACCATATTAATAAACTCAAACACAAGGACCTTATGATCATATCTATAGATGCTGAAAAAGCATTTGATGAAGTTCAGCACTCATTCATGACAAAGACCCTCTATAAGTTAGGTATAGAGGGAAAGTATCTCAACATAATTAAAGCCATATATGCCAAACCCACTGCCAATATCATCCTGAATGGGGAAAAGCTGAAAGCTTTTCCTTTAAGAACAGGAACTAGACAAGGATGCCCACTCTCACCACTCCTATTCAACATAGTGTTGGAAGTACTAGCCAGAGCAATCAGAGAAGAGAAGGAAATAAAGGGCATCCAGATTGGAAAAGATGAAGTCAAACTGTCCCTATTTGCAGATGACATGATCCTATATATCGAACAGCCTAAAACCTCTACAAAAAAACTCTTGGAATTGATAAATGATTTCAGCACAGTAGCAGGATACAAAATCAACACACAAAAATCAGTAGCATTTCTTTTCTCCAATAGTGAACATGCAGAAAGAGAAATCAAGAAAGCCTGCCCATTTACAATAGCCACCAAAAAAATAAAATACTTAGGAATTGAGTTAACCAAGGAGGTGAAAAATCTCTATAATGAGAACTACAAACCACTGCTGAGAGAAATTAGAGAGGATACGAGAAGATGGAAAGATATCCCATGCTCTTGGAGTGGAAGAATCAACATAGTGAAAATGTCCATACTACCCAAAGTGATATACAAATTCAATGCAATCCCCATCAAAATTCCAAAGACATTTTTCTCAGAAATGGAAAAAACTATTCAGACATTTATATGGAACAATAAAAGACCACGCATAGCCAAAGCAATGCTGAGCAAAAAAAAAATAAAGCTGGAGGCATAACACTACCTGACTTTAAGCTATACTACAAAGCTATAATAACCAAAACAGTATGGTACTGGTATAAAAACAGACTCACTGACCAATGGAATAGAATAGAGAATCCAGAAATCAACCCACACACTTACTGCCATCTGATCTTTGACAAAGGCACCAAGCCTATTCACTGGTGAAGCAAATGGTGCTGGGATAACTGGATATCCATATGCAGGAAAATGAAACTAGATCCATACCTCTCGCCGTATACTAAAATCAACTCAAAACGGATTAAGGATTTAAATATACACCCTGAAACAATAAAACTTCTTAAAGAAAACATAGGAGAAACACTTCAGGAAATAGGACTAGGCACTGACTTCATGAATACGACCCCAAAAGAATGGGCAACCAAAGGAAAAATAAACAAATGGGATTATATCAAACTAAAAAGCTTCTGAACAGCAAAAGAAACAATTAAAAGAGTTAAAAGACAACCAACAAGGTGGGAGAAAATATTTGCAAAATATACATCTGACAAAGGATTAATATCCAGAATATATAAGGAACTCAAACAACTTTACAAGAAGAAAACAAGCAACCCAATTAAAAAATGGGCAAAAGAGCTAAGTAGGCATTTCTCTAAGGAAGATATACAAATGGCCAACAGACATATGAAAAAATGCTCAACATCACTCAGCATCCGGGAAATGCAAATCAAAACCACATTGAGATACCATCTAACCCCAGTTAGGATGGCTAAAATCCAAAAGACTCTGAACGATAAATGCTGGCGAGGTTGCGGAGAAAAAGGAACTCTCATACATTGTTGGTGGGTCTGCAAAATGGTGCAGCCTCTATAGAAAATGGTATGGAGGTTCCTCAAACAATTGCAGATAGATCTACCATACGACCCAGCTATCCCACTGTTGGGAATATACCCAGAGGAATGGAAATCATCAAGTCGAAGGTATACCTGTTCCCCAATGTTTATCGCAGCACTCTTTACAATAGCCAAGAGTTGGAACCAGCCCAAATGCCCATCATCAGATGAGTGGATACGGAAAGAGAAATACCACATGTTCTCACTTATTGGTGGGAGCTAAAAATTAATATATAAATTCACACACACACACACACACACACACACACACACAAAAAAAAAAAACGGGGGGAAGAAGATATAACAACCACAATTATTTGAAGTTGATACGACAAGCAAACAGAAAGGACATTGTTGGGGGGGAGGGGGGTGGAGAAAAGAGGGAGGTTTTGGTGATGGGGAGCAATAATCAGCCACAATGTATATCGACAAAATTAAAAAAAAAAAAAAGTATCGTTCAAAGATCAATTATGTCAAAATCACTCAGGCTGCTTATTAACAATATTAGGTTTTTCCTAGTCCCTACCCTATATCTGCTGAACTAGAATCTTTGTTATGTTCGATCCAATAATTTATTTTAAAAACAAACACAGTGATTTTTATGTGCATTAGGCTTTGAAAGCCACTGCCTTAGAAAGAAAAATGGAATAATATTGGTCATTAGAAATGATTGAGCCAGTAACAGTTTCATAGTTGGAACAAAGCCCACATTTCAGAAATGTAAGCACTTTTTTGCATGATAGTTATAGCCATAATGATCGGTTCCCTTCACCCTATCTTCTCAGTGACCTTTGCTGTGCTAAATTTTGATATTATTTTTGACTAAGAATACTAGTAATACTAAAAAAGACAGATTTTAATCCTTGGTTATAAAGTGATCCCTTCTCCCAATTTGTGGGGTTTTTTGTTTGTTTGTTTGTTTGTTTGTTTGTTTTCTGCAGTTTCATTTACGCAAGGTCAACCATTATCCAAAACCATTAAGTGGAAAATTCCAGAAATAAACAATTCTTAAGTTTTAAATTGCAAAAAAAAAAGAAATAAAATGCATAAAGCATCTGCTATAAAGTAGGTTATTGGTACACAACTGCCCAGTGATATTACAGAATATCTTATATTGGGAAGTTCACAACTAGGATGAGACTTCCCTAACTCTCAAGGCCAGCAAAAGTTTCTAGCTGTATGGTGTCCAGTGGCATAATTACTAGCCTTGCTACCAAAATCAAAAGCAGAACCATGATAGCACGAGGATGTTTATCAGAAACTGTTAAGAAAGAGGTTCTGCCTCCTCACCGCACACGTAGGCATTAGGAGGTCATTTCTTCCTAATTCATGAGCATCCCAGTTCATCTTGGAGACTCATAATTTGCATACCATTGTGACTGAAAATCTCCTGCCTTTCCTCCTGTTCTTTGGAGATTCTATACTTTCGCAAATTTACTCTGACTCCTTTCTTCCTTGCAATTTATCTTTTTCCCCACTCCACCATTTTCATATCTTAAGACTGCATGTCACTCTCCCCCTTTTCATACTTACTTGTTAAATTCTACCCTAATTTTTTCTTGGCCCAGCCTAACCACCGCTGCAGAATATATTTTGCAAATAGTAGACATTGATACATACTTTCATTTTTAATTGTCTTATTGTTTCTACCAGGTAGACACAACTGAGTTAGAGGAAAACATTCAAGGCAAAGGGAAGACAGGCTAGTTACCCAGAACTAGCAGCCTAGGGAAAAGTCTAAGGAAAGAAGAAAATGATGAACTGAAGGAACTGCCACTGAGCATCCAGAAAAAAAGTGGGACTGAGCATCCAGAAAAAAAGACTAAAACTTGCCACACCCCATCACCAACTCATAATCTGCAGGATCCAGAGAGGACATTTTGGGAAACAGTGTCTTAAACAAATATGACACTCAATGTTTAGGATTTTTTTACTGGTTCAGCACAAGTGATTCTACTAGTATATGCTACTACTAACATTCATCTCTGTGTAGAATTATTCAGAAACACTTTCTTGGTATCTTGATTAAATAGTATAAATTATTTTGTAAAGTAGATATTTCTATATCACCTTGCTTAGAATGCATCTGGGTTTATTATTATTATTATTATTAATGGCATTTTGACCTATTACCTAGATATTCCTTGCCTGGAGGGTAAAAATTCTCAGAATTACCTAGAAAACTACCTTGTAACTTTAAGGAGTTTCTTTGGAGAAAACTTCTGGGACAGGTTTCATAGGAAGATCACAGAAATTTGGGAAAATGCACTGTTGGAAACTTCCTGAGTAAAGGAATCTTGCCCTTGAGTCTTCTACAGTACCTAGCACAGTGTCTTGCACATAGAAGGTACCCAATAAATATTTATTGGCTGAATGATTTTTCAGTGGCTCTCCATGCTCCCATCAAAACACCATAGTCTGCTTTTCCTGCAGGTGAACTGTCTGGGCTGCTGAATGACCCACCACACCCTATAGCTTTATATATTCAGCAGCATTTGCATCATAGAATTTTAGTGTAAGAAGGGATCTTAGAAGTACATTATCTAGACTATGCACAAATTGCTTAAATTCCATACATACGCTACACCAGTTTTACATTTGTCATGCATTGAAAAATCATTAACTTATTCTGTATAAAACTATCTCTTAAGAATTATCCTCTCAAAATAAAACCACATTATTATGTTTCAATAAAAAAAGAAAAAAATTACTGAAAAGCAGAACTACAAGAACTAAACCCCTCACAGCTGCTTCATATTGGAAATACACTGATCAATTTCAATAAAAACCCTAGATGTATTTTAAATGATAGATAGATAGATGATAGATTTTGCTTTAAAATATAGAACGTTAAGGGAAAGTATGTTTACACTTTAGTAATTACAGTTTCCTAATTTTACATTATACATCAAAAAGCCAACCTTCAGTAATAACTTCATGTGAGACCTCCTTATAGAAAATACATTTATTCCAGGGCATAGCACAATTCTAGGCATACAGTGAGGTCTCAGTAAATACTTATTGCAATAGAGCATCTGCAAATACTAGCATCTGGCTGAGAAGCAGAACTGTCTGTTACATGACTTGCTCTTCCTCACTAAGGATGAGACATCCAAAGCTCTCTATGATCTGGCTCCTGCCTATTTTTCCAGTATCATCTCTTCCTCTCTCACCACAATATACTAGTGTGTCATCACACTGAACTACATGGAACTCCCTAACTATGCCATGTCCTTTCTCTCTTCTGTGCCCCTGTTAATGTCCCTTCCTTGTTTGGATTTCCCTCTCCCCATTTATTTACCCGGTTAACTCTTTCACATCACCTAAGATTCAACTCCAATGTCATCTACTTGAGGAAGCCTCTCTGATCTTGCCCAGTCCCACCCCTCAGTGTGGGTGAGAGACCACTCACACAATCTTATCTAGTAAATTATTACATTGTGTAATAATTGTCTAATTTGTCTCCCATCCTAGACTGTTAATTCCTAGAAGGTGGAGCCATGGCTTTCATCTTTGTATTGCTGTCTCCTAATACAGTGCAAGTCATTGAACAAATGTTAACTATGTGAGTGAATGAATGAATGAACAAATGAATGAATGAATGAATGAACTCATTAATGTCATCGTAATTGTATTCAGCATTTTATCGCAACTGTTAATTATTACCAAACTGTCAAACTTTCTCAAAATTTTAAAACCTAAAGTCAAGTGATCACGTTTGATGACAGACACCATTAACTTTATTTAAATAAAGCTCAGCACTATTATCACATGTAATTTATAATGAAGTTAATCCAACTCATACTTAATGATATGAATAATTGTTACAGTGTCATAAGTTCATTGGCTATAAATCAGACAGTTAACAAACATCTGAATAATGTTTCTTTTATTTAAGCCAAACAAATTATTCCTGGAGTCCACTGTGGAAAGAGAGCAAAGGAACTGGGCAGAGAAGGAAACTACTCTGCCAGTTCCTTAATTAGGAACTGGAGTTGTTTCAGAGGCAGGAGTATCCAATATACTGCACTTACAAGAACTAAGGGCCACACAATGTCTTTATTCTTATCTATTGGTGAGTTCACACATTAACCCTAACATTTGCCTAAGGGAGGAATAGCAAAAATTGGTCATTGTTTCAAATCTTTCTCCCAATGAATCTATTCAATGGGCTTTGTTCTTGAAGACCAAAGTTTGAGAGCTCCCAGAGAGCATTCAATTGTTGAAGAAGAAACAGGGGAGTCCATTCCAGCATCAAGAGTGGGATAGGAAACTATCTGCTTTGGACTACTTGGAAGTGGACTATCCTCTCAACTAGAGAATCCTAGAGCAGTTAAGCTATGGAAATTTTATACCAAAGGAAGGCTGTAACATCTGACTGCCTGGACAAGCAATGCAGCAGTCATGAGAGAAACCAAAGCATACTTTTGCTGTCTCCTGATTCTTCCTCTTTCCCTCCCAGATAAACATCAAAATAATTTGCTGGCTTTAATTTCATGTGTCATTTACTTACTACAACCCTGAAAGTAAATTATTACTATGGAGAATCTGCAGGTACATAGCAACTTGTTCAAGATAATACTCCTAGTCCTAGCTGCCACCCAAGAAAGGAGCAAGAGCTAATATTGGATGACAAATCTATTAAAGAGGGAAAAGAGCATGGAAGATGGGGACTTTGGATAATCAGAGTAAAAGAATTGTTCACTGAGCTCTTAGAGGGCATGAGGGAGAGCCTTGATAGTTGGAAGAGAAACAGAGAATGGGAATAAGAAAGCAAAAAGGAAACTGGACTTTTCCCCTCTACATTCAGGTTTAACCAATAGAAAGTTCCACCTGCAATTTTATAGACTTCTCTAGGGCACATTTTATGTGTACACACCCATTGGTTGGCAAAAATTAACTCAGGGCTGGCCAGTTAGCTCAGCTGGTGAGAGTGCAGCCTTATAACACCAAGTCACAGGTTCAGATAACCAGACTGGCCAGTCGCCAAAAAAGAAAAAAAAGGGGGGGAAGGGAGCTGGCCAGTGGCTCACTTGGGAGAGCAAGGTACTAATAATACCAAGGTCAAGGTTCAGATCCCCATACTGACATCATCATCAGCATCATCATCATCATCATCATCATCATCATCATCATGAACCAAACCAACATGTTTACCCTCTGCTCAATAATTCCTATAATGTATTTCAAATTAGGTATAGATAACTCATTTTTTTCATACTTTTAGGTTCCAAACTTTCCTACATAATTGAAATATAACTTTAAAAATTATGATTCAATATGAATAAAATTCTTATCATCCATTGTGATATTTTGCATTCTTCCTATTAGCATGAGACAGTCATTCTATTTAGTTCATTTAAGTTATTTTTAAATTAGCTTTAGCAGGCTTGTATTTGGCATATAATTTGGACTCCCACACACCTTAATTCATTTGGGATCCAATTAAATTATTTTGATATTCCAAAATGCTTAGCTCCCACTCACTCCCTTTCTCTTCCCAATAGTTAATCTCTTATTTATACCTACATTGTAAGAGAAGAAGTTAGGTCAATTAAATAAGGTGCAGGAAATGTAGTCCAAAGAATCTGTTCTGTTCCCAACTGACATTCCACATTGCATGAACTTGGACTCATCACCAATCCATCTGTGTTTCTGTTTCCTCATTTTATAAAAAGAAATACTGTTATTAGTGGTTTTATTATACCCTTGGAAGAGGAAGTCACTTGGTACAAGTCTTATTAAGAGTGGGAAACTTCTCAAGGACCACTCATTCTTCAACATTGTGAACACTAGTTCTTTATCCTCTGCACCTAATCCAATACTCTAGAGGGCAGAACAGAATTGACTAATTTGGGGGCTTACTTGGTTTGCTCTCTAAGACAAGTAAGCATAAAGCTCCCTAGAGAGAACTATTGATACAAGTCTTTATTACATAGCATTTCTGAAGTAAACTGTGCTCAAGTAGGCACATATAGCACTGTCTTTTGTTTTGTTTTACAAACATCAACATGAGAAGTCCACTGAACAATAGAGAAAAACTAACATACTGGTTAAGAGATGCTCCAGAAAAAGAAGCCAGATTCTATATTCGTTTTTTAGAGCTTCTCTCTTCATATTTATATATTAAGATTTCAAGAAATCTTGTATTAAAAAGTTGTTTAACTTTGTTTTACCCCTCATTTTCCCAATTTATTGGACCACAAAAACTTTTTACATGGAGTAAAAAAAAACATCCTGAGTAACAAACTTTGAAAAAACATCATAAAACAAATAGTTAGAGATGGACTATACCATCGGGAATTTGAGCCTTTTCTTGTAGTTTGGGATGACTAAATGCACATTTTACATGCTTTTTTTTCCCCAAAAAGAGCATTATATTTTATTTTGCAGAGGTAATAAAAGTTCTTCAAAAATGTTTTAAATTGCAAATAAAAAAAACCAAAATCACCATAATCCCACCTATTAAAATAAAATTAAACTTAGAATTTTGACCTATATCATATGAGTATATCTATATATGTGTGTGTGTAAATTTTCTTAACCCAATAAAAGATAGACAATATCCATCAAAAATCTGTACATACATAAATCATTCGTAAAGATAAGACTTTGAGTCCCTCTCTTTAAAATCAGGCACAAAACATGTTTCCTGATATTATAGACGCTATTGAAAACTATACTGAAGTTTGTAGTCAATTCAGCAAGAAAAAATATATAAAATAAAGTTTAGAAGAGACAAAAATGTCATTGCTGATTTATATGAAATGTATATGAATATTCATTCATAAAAATCAATAAAATCAAGTAATAAATTATTTTAAAAATTAGATAATTAAGCAAGAAGGCAAAAGTAAGAAAAACATATTGATATCTAACCAAAGAGGTGAAAGATGTCTACAATGAGATCTACAAATCACTTCTGAAAGGAATTAAAGATGAAACTAAGAGATGGAAAAACAATCCTTGTTCATGGATTGGAAGAATTAATGTAGTAAAAATGTTCATACTCCCCAAAGCCATCTACAGATTCAATGTAATTCCTATCAAAATACCAATGACATTCTTCACAGAAATTTAAAAAGCAATCCTAACATTCATATGGAACAACAAAAGACCCCGAATATCCAAAGCAATCTTGAGCAAAAAAAGTAAAGCTGGAGGCATTACACTTCCTGAATTCAAACTATACTACAAATCTGTAGTAACAAAAACAGCATGGTACTGGCATAAAAACAGACACATGGACCAATGGAGCAGAATAAAGAACTCAGAAATCAATCCACGTATTTACAGCCTACCGACCTTTGACAAAGGCACCAAGAACATATACTGGGGAAAGGCTGCCTCTTCAACAAATGGTGCTGGGAAAACTGCATATCCATTTGTATGAGAATGAAATGATCTGTTCTGCTCACCATATGCCAAAATCAACTCAAAATGGATTAGAGACATAAATATAAGGCCTGAAACTTAAAAACTAATAGGAGAAAATGTAGGGGAAACACTCCAGGATTTAGGACGGGGCAATAACCTTAAGAATA
Organism: Cynocephalus volans; assembly: GCF_027409185.1. Taxonomy (NCBI): domain Eukaryota; kingdom Metazoa; phylum Chordata; class Mammalia; order Dermoptera; family Cynocephalidae; genus Cynocephalus; species Cynocephalus volans. The sequence goes on from NC_084475.1 coordinate 65,706,317, forward strand.
ACACCCCAAAAGCATAGGTAACAAAAGAAAAAATAAACAAATGGGATTATATCAAACTAAAAAGCTTCTGCACAGCAAAGGAAACAATAAATAGAGTGAAAAGACAGCCTACAGAAAATATTTGCAAAATATGCATCTGACAAGGGATTAGTATCCAGAATATACAAAGAGCTCAGACAACTTTAGAGCAAAAAAACAAATTATCCAATTTAAAAATGGGCAAAGGAGCTGAATAGACATTTTTCAAAGCAAGACGTACAAATAGCCAACAGGTATATGAAAAAATGCTCAACATCACTAATCATCAGGGAAATGCAAGTCAAAACCACTTTGAGATATCACCTCACCCCAATCAGACTGGCTATTATAAAATAAGACAGAGAATAACAAATGCTGGAAAGGATGTGGAGAGAGAGGAACACTTCTGCACTGTTGGTGGGACTGCAAATTAGTACAGCCATAATGGAGAACAGTAGGGAGGTTCCTTAAACAACTACAGAGAGAACTTCCATATGATTCAGCAATCCCACTCCTGGGGATATATCCAGAGGTTTGGAAAACATCAAGTCGAAGGCATACCTGCACTCCCATGTTTATTGCAGCTCAGGTGCAATTGATTATCTATAGGAGGGTAAAGCTAGATTTCTTCTTTACAGAATTCACAAAAACTAATTTTAAATAAATTACAAACATAAATATGGAGAAAATATAAAATATTTGAAGGAAATGCAGAAGAATACCTTAATCCCTTAGGATGTAATAGGCCTTCTTAAATCAGACACAAAGACAAAACTATGAAGAAAAGAGCTAACAAATCTGGAGAAATAAAAACTAAAATCTTCTGCAAAAAAGACAATACCACAAACAAAATTAAAAACAAGTAATTTACCAGAAGAAATATTTATAATTTGTATAACAGAAGAAGGACTAGTGATATTTAAATAACTTTTATGAATTAAAAATAGAACACAAATAAACAAATAGACTTACAGCTCAAAGGGAAAAAAACAGGCAATTTACAGAAGATGATGTACAAATGGCCATAAAAATATAAAAATATATTCAACAGCAAGATAAATTTGTTAGATAAGATGAAATAATATGGGTCCCAGTCATAATATTGAGAAGCACAGTCAACTTGCAAAAAAACACCTACAGTATGATGATAATTATATTAACAAATACACATCCAAATACATGTAGACCTAATACCATGTATATGTAAATGTATGCAAACATTTTCATGAAATGGGGTTAGAAGGAACAGATGGACATGAAAAGGATCTGTAGTAGGAGAGGAGGATGACTTGTCCATAATGTTTGTTTTCATTTAAGTATAAATATTTTTAATTACTTATGTAATTTTAAAACAATGTCAAAATTTGAAAAGGTCTCAAAGACATCACTCAGGGTAGAACATCAAGAATAAAGAGAAGTTCTCAATAGCCTTCAAAAAATGAAAAGTTTTCTACAAAGGAAGAAATGTTGGACTTGTGTATTTTTTACATCAACACCAATGGATGTTCCTAAAAGACAGAATAGCAAAACCTTCTATTTTTTTGTTTTGTTTTGTTTTGTTTATTGAAATATAATTTATTATACATATTTTTGTGTACAGTGTTGACTATTATTATTTCTGTGTAATATGTGATGATCAATTCATTATTATTAGCATATTCATTATTACAAATCATAGTTATTCTTTGTGCCCCTTACCCAATTTCTCCCTAACCTCCCATTCACTTCCCCTTTTCCACCTCTAGTAATCACAGATTTGTTCTCTCCTACTGAAAGTTCAACATATTTTGTGGTCTTTCTCTCTCTCTCTCTCTCTCTCTCTCTCTCTCTCTCTCTCCTAGCACCCATTTATGAGTGAGGATATTCAGTATTTCTCTTTCTGTGTCTGGCTTATTTCACTTAACATTATCTTCTCCAGGCTCATCCATGTTGCTGCAAATGGCAGAATTTCATTCTTTTTTTATGGCTGAGTAGTATTCCATTGTGTATATATATCACAGTTTCCTTATCCAGTCATCCATTGATGGGCATTTAGGTTGGTTCCATATCCTGGCTATTGTAAATAGAACTGTGATGAAAATGGAACTGTGACTTTAGATTCTGGTTATTATTCTGTTTGTATTTCACATTGTAAATTGTATAATAATAAGTTATTGTTTCCAAATCTACAACAAATATTTTAGTCCCTATTTTTACTTGTTTAGTCTACCACCAATCTTTATGAAATGTGACTTTTCTGTCCTTGAGCTCTTATTTTTGCTTAATCACTTTTTCACTTGCAGAATATACTCAAGATACAGGAATTTCTGCTATAATATGACATATGTGCTCCTGAAAAAAAACCTCTTGTTTTGTAAAAATCGCATGCTAAAAATAACAGGGCTTGAAGGAAAAATATAGTTAGGAAGAACCATACAAAACTTATGCAAATTTTCCAAAGTACTAACAAAAACCATAACAATCTCTATAAAAATACAAGCATGGTCTAAAAGAGAGAGAGAGATCTGTTAAATTCCAATAAGGAGAGAGATGCTGCAGTAAACATAAGATTTTACCTTTAAAAAATGTGAAGTGGCTTGATGGAAAGTGTGTAAAGATGGGGTAAGGGAAATAAGTTATGGAGACAATGGCAGAGGGACGTCATCAACAGAAGTAATAGGTGGAGATGAAACAGTCACAGTCTTTGCACAAAAGGGGGTGATTCATTCATGTTATAGGTGGCTCTGCTTCTTTGACATGCATCTGGTTCTTTTGTGGTGGAGTAAAAATAATACACACCGTGTGCTACTTTTTCTCCTTCCTTAAAGAAGCAGCTCAGATAGCCACTTATGGCACAATGAGTAAGCCTGCTGTGTTTTGCATAGCAGTTGTATTCTACAAATGCTTCACAAACATATGAAGTGGAGATGACTTCAAGATAACTTATGATAACTTCTACTTTAAGAACAGAAGATAACTGAGAAGTGGAAGGCACATTTTGGAGAAGGGTTTGTTTTTGCACCTTTCTTTCTGTCCTTTGATATAAATTTCTGAAGTTCAGTATAGAAAGTAATTCTGTATGAAATAGCCATGCTTCCTCATCACCCTTACTCTTTAAAAGATTTAGGGAAAAAAATGTCCAAGATTGAAGAGAATCATGGAATAGGGCTCTCATGACAGAAAAGGTTGAACACTGTAACATACCATATTTTCCAAGGTTTGCTATGTTTAATTGTGTTCATGTACTTACATTCAGGTACTATTACTTGTTGGTTTCAAATATGTACATCCTAAGGGAAATTGTATATAAATTAATAGCACTTCATTATATGACACTTTTCCCCAATTTACCAACTGTATATGAGCTAATTTGCATTTTAAGAAACATAGAAGTATTGCAGCAGAAATATTTCTCTTTCTAGAAGGGTGGATGGGTGCTGTACTTCCTAAGCTTTTCCATGTGTCAGATAGTTGTTATGTTATCTTCACATATGAGAGACATTTTGGCCTTATATACATTTATTGGACCATAGCATCTTTCTCAAAACTTTCTAGCTGTAATTCCATCATAATTTATATTTAGTAATTCAAAAGATCAGTTTATTTTTCTTTCTTTCTGTAGGTAACTTAATTGTTTCTGTTTTCTACCTGAAGTCTTGCTGGATTTTTTTTTTTTTTCTTTATACATATATAAGATTGTGACAGGGCAGTCTTTATTTGAGTTCTTATCATTTATTTTGTCTGGAATACTGTGACATTTTTGCCATCAGAATAAACAGGTTTTTCTTTACTTCAAACGAGTTTTCTTCTTTTATATCCTTAATTATGATGTCTGTTACATGAAGGCACTTCAAGATGTTTGTGAAAAATAGAATTAAAAGATAATACAAATATTTCTACAAACTTTCTGAAGTACCCTTGTGTATCAGTCCATTTCTTTTGCTTAAACAACATACTTAAAACTGGGTGATTTATAAGAAAACAAAATTTATTGCTTACAGTTTCAGAGGATGGAAGTCCAAAGTCCAGGGAACACATCTGGTAAAGGCTTTCTTTGGTGGTGACTTCAGTGATGGCAGAGTATCACATTGTGAAAGTGACAGAGCAGAGAGACAGACTAACCTCTTATGTGCTCTTGTTTTAAAGCCCTCAGAACCACTCCCCTAACATTATTAATCCATTCACTACTGCATGGTCCTGCAATCTAATCACCTCTTCAAGGCCCCACCTTTCATTCACCATAATAGGATTTCCCACCCTCCCAATAGTCACAGTGGGGGTCAAGTTTCTAATGCATAATGCTTGGGGGACACAATTCAAGCTTCAGTGAGTTTGGTGGGGAGACATTCAATCCACTACACCTTGTATAAATTCTGGTTTATCTCAAAAACTCTACACATACAAATTTGATCTCTCCCCTCCTCTCTATACTATTTTTGTTCTCACCATTTTTGTGTCTTCATCCTTCTTCTTTATATTTTAGGAGAGCTAGTTCAATATTCTACAGCAAATATTCACCATTTTATATACGTCAACATGGATTTTAACTCTGAGATTTTGTTTTCAGCTTATGTGCCATCCTTTCTTCACTATTTCCATTTTCTTCTCATCTTTTATTATCATTTCATCTCTGCATAATGTCTCATTTCTTCTTGGTGCTGTTCTTAAAGACCGTATTTTATTTTACTATGAGACTCAAATAAGTTTCCAAAAATTTTCTTTAGAATTTTACAGTATACGATATCACAGAAATAATTCTCTTCAGAGTTTTCCAGGTTTTCCTCTCCTTGATTAAGAGAAAGTTAGGACAAAACAACTAAAATCAATATAACCAGAGCACTGACCAAAAAAAAAAAAAAAAAAAAAAGAATCGGTAAAAATATCATCACCATTAAAAAAAACATGTTTTCTTTCCTTCTTTCCTTCTTTCCTCCTTTTCTTTCTTTCTTTCTTTTTCTTTCTTTCTTTCTATTTTCTTTTCTTCTTAGCAACCAGTTGTAAGTGAGAAAGAAGGAAAGAAAGAAAAGACCACAACAATTCATTGAACTTCCAGGAGAGAACAAACCAAAGGTTTATGGAGATGGGAAGAGGGAGGGAGGGGGTTTGGGGAGGAACAAGTCAAGTAAAGGGCATAAAGAAAAGTCATGATTTGTAATAACGAATATGCTAATAATATGAAAAAGATAATTATAAAGACATGTTAAATCTTTAATAAAGAAAAAGTAGTTTAGCTCTATTTCATGAACTTTTTTTCTTCTCATTTCAAAGGAGAAACACTTAGTAAGAATCCAGCTGTGTAGATAGCCCATTAACCTAATATCTGCTTTCTTGTGTGAACAATACTCTTATCTCCAATGAGAGAAAAAGGCTGATGGATTAGCTCCAAGCACCGTTCCAGGAGCTGTCAGACTCTCACTTAGTTAACCTCTTTCTTACTAATGAGAGTTCAACCCCTGGCCTTCACTGTCTCATAGTCTGATTCTCTGGACTATGTATGGATGTACATTGATAGTTACAATTCTCAATATCCCTGATGCCAGACATTTTTTGTTTTCTTCCTAACATATAGCAATATATCAAATGAGGCTATACATCCCACAATGCCATGTGCCATAGGGAGTCTCTACTTCCCAATTTACTGCCCAAATGTTTTTTGGCAGTTGCTCTCAGGAAGGTGAGGTAGGAGGGTTTTAGAGTAGAAAGAACATTATCCCTACTCTCTCACAAATCGAACAAAGCCTTCTTAGCTGCCCAATTTTCTGGTCAGTAGAAGTATTTGACATCTGTAAATTCAAAATGTTTTTCTACCTTTATTCAGATATTTTTGTTTCATAAGTCTACCTTTAGTTCAAGAATTGAAGACTTGAGAGTTGTGTTAATCCAGCATGATCTCAGAAGTAGCAAAAAATGTTCATGGATTCTAGCACTAGTGTTTGAACATCTTGTTTTTCACTGGTAATGTGTGTTTTACCTTTTTTCTGTATCCTTTTTTTTTTAGGCATTTTAGAATAAAACTGAAGGGAAATATATGGAGAAGAAAAGGTAGGGGGGAAAAAAGGCCCAAGGCAGATGCTGCACTAAACCCAAAGGCACATGAATACATTTAAAGGTTTATTTTAATTTCTGTCTCAGAAGAAATTGTTTTGTCCCTCACATCAAGTAGATTGTAAACATATAGCAGTAAAATCATAAAATAAATTTTTTTCAAACTGTGCTTGCTTTCTTCAAATGAAGAATGTCATTCAAATCAATTATTCAATTAACAAATAATTATTGGATGCAAGACAGTATGCTCAATACCATAGTAGATAAAAGATGAATAAAGCAAAGTTTCCATCCTTAACAGATGACATAAAATATTTACAGTTGCTTTTTTCATGTTGCTATTTCAGATAAATTTTCTTATATCTGCTAGAGGTGAATAATAAAAATATAGGAAGTTACAGTACATCTTACATTTCCAATTCTTGACTTTTTGTCACAAATTGTAAAAAAACAAACAAAAGACAAGTATTTATGTGGCTATATAAAAAGTACTCCAAGAGGTAAACCCCATCATCTACCAAGTCAGACACATAATAGAGTACACCACAGAGTAGGAGGTTTTTTAATTGAATAGCATTGAGCATGTGATGGCGAAGCAAAAATAACCTCCAAAATTACTGCACCCAGGAAGGTGGCATGCACGTTTTTGCCCAGTGAGGTAATAATTTAAACGGAACATAATCAAGATCTGGTTCTTTCTGTCAAAACATGTTTTAAGGGCTCTTCTCATCAATACATTCAGAACACTGTTCATAGCAGAGGCTGCAGGTAGCCATGACTTAGGTTGGGGAAAGGGAATCAAGGCCAAGCGTAAGGACAAAAACATCTTTGAAGCTATGAAAGTGCAGTAAACATTTTGCCAAGTCTATTGGTAGAACAAAGCAAACATAGCAATCAGTTGATAAGAAATACACTTAATATAAACTTGGAGCATCCTAAGTTGAAGAGCCTAAGGAACTTTCATAGAGACTTTGAGAATCCTAATATAAAACAGTGGCCAATACCAGAATAAAGCAAAAAAGCAGTCAAGAGAGAATGAGAGAGAACAGGAATAAATGGCACTGCTAGGAGGACCGTGGACCTGCTCCCAGAGTGTATTAGTCTGTTTTCTGCGGCTTTTTTATTTATTTATTTATTTTTATTTTATTTTATTTTTTTTTGTCATTTTTGTGACCGGTACTCAGCCAGTGAGTGCACCAGCCATTCCTATATAGGATCCGAACCTGTGGCGGGAGCGTCGCCACGCTCCCAGCGCCGCACTCTCACAAGTGCACCATGGGCTCGGCCCTTTCTGTGGCTTTTAACAGACTGCCTGAAACTGGGTAATTTATGAAGAAACAAAATTTATTTCTTACAGAGGATAGAAATTCCAAGGTCCAGGGAACATAACCAGTGAGGGTCTTCTTCTTGGTGGTGATTCTGTATGGAGTTCTGTGGCAACACAGGGTATTACACAACAAGAATAGCAAGAGCTCTTTAACATGCTCACTTGCCCTCCTTATAAAGCCACAAGTGCCACTCCCATGACCACTAACTAAACCATTAACCCATACTCCACAAATGAATTAATCCATTCACAAGGGCATAGTCATCATAATACAATCACCTTTTAAGGGTCCTGCCTTTCAACACTGCCATAGTCTAATTTCCCACCCTCTTGACACTATTACAATGAGGATCAAGCTTCCAACACATGAACTTTCGGTGGATACATTCAACCCATAACAGAGACAAACCTCAATAACTTATAAAATTTATTTTTACAAAAATAACAGCAAGTATTGAGTCTCTGGAAATTGTCCTAAGGATATACAGCAAATGAAGAAACATTTATACATGTTCTACTAAATGTCAGTAAAAACAGTGAGCATCTGTGGCACTTGAGCCACAACCCACTTCCTTATTAAACTCCAGCTCCCATCTCATCATAATAGAAGCTTCAATCTGGGTGGGTGTGCCCAGAAGACAAGGATCCCTTTTCCCACTACCTCACACCATATACAAAACTTAGCTCAAAATGTATCAAAGACCTGAATGTAAGAGTTAAAACTACAAAACTCTTAGAAGGATGCATAGGTGTAAATCTTCATACCTTATATTAGGCAATGTTTTTTTAGATATGCCACTAAAAGCACAAGCATCTAGACCAAAAATAGGTAAATTAGAACTTATCAAAATTAAAAACTTCAGTGGTTCAAAGGACATTATGAAGTAAGTGAAAAAATAACTCTCAGAGTGAGATAAAATATTTGCAAGTCTCATATATGACAAGGGATTTATATCTAGAACATAAAAGAACTGTTAAAACTCAATAATGATGGTTCAAATAACTGAATTAAAAAATGGGAAAAGTGCTGAATAAATATTTCTCCAAAAAATATACCCAAATGGCCAGTAAGAACCTGAAAAGATGCTTAACTTCATTAGTTATGATATAAATCTCAACTAAAACTACAAGATGCCACTTCATATCCAATAGGATGGCTATAATCAAATCACAGATAATAACAAGTTTTGAGAAGGATCTGGAGAAATTGTAACTCTCATACAGTGCTTGTGGGAATGTAAAATGGTTCAGCAACTTTGGAAAACAGTTTGGCAGTTCCTCAAAAGGTTAAATATAGAGTTACTATATGATCCAGGAATTCCAATCCTAGATATACACCTAAGAGAAATGGAAACTAGTCACACAATAACTTACACAAGAATGTTCATAGAAGCATTGTTTATAATAGCCAAATGTAGAAACAAACAAAATATCCATCAACTGATAATTGGATAAACAAAATTTGACCTACAATGAAATATTATTCATCCATAAAAATGAATGAAGTTCTGATTTATGTTATAATATGGAAAGATCTTGAAAATATGCCAAATGAAAGAAGCCAGACACAAAAGGCCACATGTTGTTGTGATTCCATTTATATGAAATGCCCAGAAGAGTCAAATCTTTAGCAAGAGAAAGTAAATTATTGATTGCCTATGGCTTGCAGGCAGTGACTGCTAATAGGTGCGGGCTTTCTCCTTGGGGCGATGAAAATAGCCCAAAACTGATGGTAGTGATGGTTTCACAACTCAGCAAATACCCACAAAACATGGGATTGTGCACTTTAAATGGGTGAATTTCATTGCATGTAAACTGCAGCTCAATAAAACTCTTTAAAAAGAGAAAAAGGGAATAAAAACTGTACAATGCACCATAGCTCCCACTATTTTTGTAGTTAAGTGAAACTAACTTTCAAGCAATTCCCTACCAGACCTCCTTTAAGAATTGTTGAAGTTATGCATTTTATGCTTATATATAAGAACCTATAGTTCTCATTTACCTATTTGCCCATAAGATAATCTGATTTATTTATATATTTGGCTAGGAAAGAAAAAGAAAATTAGAGAAAGTAACAGTGCATGGGTATACTGGAAGACCCACTCTTCCATTACACAGAGATTGCTCTGGAAAAAAACTAGGAAAGAACAGAAGAAATAGGCTGAAATTGGGATATGACACTGCCTCCAAGTACAAAGAAGGCATCATATGAAACATGTTTTTATTTAGCACTAAAGAATTTTATCCTAAGAGGAAAATACCTCTTGAACTAAACCAAATAGCCCCTCCGTTGGGAGAGGAGATTCACCTCCCACTTGACTCCCCAGAAGTGAATTTCACACGTGTACATGCAACCCAGAATTGAGTCACATTATCTACTCACAATAAAACTGTGGGCTTTAAGTACCCCATTTTTATTCCTTCATATTGCCTGCCAGAGATTCTACTGATGAACCCAATAATAGAGAAAAATGTAGACAGTCTGTGGCTGCTTCCTTGTCAAAAAAAGAAAGAAATGGTCTCCAATTATACACATTAGCCTTAATTCTGGCCTTTCGATGATCAGATAATGTCTCTGCCCATGAAATGAATTCTTGCAGCAAGCCCATGCTTTTCAATGTCAAAAATAAAAGCTTCCAATTAATTGTCAAATGCTTTACCAGCATCTGGAGACAGGAATAAATTGGGTCTTTCACATCAGTAGCTTTTGACATTATATTAGACAATTTTCTAAGGTTGTCATAGTCCATTCTCCTTTGTATATATCCCCATTGGTTTGTGCTTATCAATTATTTTATTAGGCCATCTAATCTTTTAGCTCAATTTCTACATTTCTTATATTTGAATGAAATCAAGGCACACTTTAGCCACTGTGTGATAATCTTCATGCCCTGTTTCAAAAGGACAAGACCGGGAGTATTTTTCGGAGTGTGCCAGCTTTTTCCATTTTCTTCCTCCAAAAAGTCACTCCCGCATGGGGTTGCATACAGCTGTCTCAGCAATGGCCACTACAGAGGGCACTATGTGGACAACTAATCGGATATTGTAGATTGCTGTAATCTTTTCCACAAGGCAGAGCTATTAATCCATGCTTAAGACTACTTTTCGAGTATAAGAGATTTTCTTTAAAATAGAAAATGCTGCATGGAAACACTTTCCATTTCCCAGTATCTTTTCTACTCTCAAGGATTTTCTTTGTTTTATATTTGAAAAGGTAATCAAGTCACAAAATCAAGCTATGGATTTTTCATTTGCTCTCAACCCCAAAACTTTTCAAGAAAAGTTGGAAGCAGAGAAGCCTCTTTTTTATTTCTTCATATGTTAATATTTGATGCTATTTTCTCATCTGATATTTCTTTGTTCCTCTTTCATAAGAATGTCTACATTTACCAAATTTAACTTGTGTTCCTTTTGGATTCATAAAAGTGTATATTTTTATTTAATCAAAATCTGTGTTCTCTAGGAAGCTGAAAATTATTTCAGGCTGAGAATATTACATATGAACAACAACAAAAAAATAGTGAAATCATTTGTATTCATTTTTCAAAATACTTCTCAGCCTAGTTTAGAAAGTCTTTATTTTCTTGGATTTGTCATTTGAACTTGTTTTATCATAAATTCAAATCTGCAGATGATCAACAACATAGATGTAAAAGAGCTGGAGCAGTCATACCTTGACGAGAGAGAGGGTAACTTACTTGGAGTTAAAAAAAAAAAAAAAGCAGTGTGATGCTATAAACTTCTCGATGCCCTTCTCACCAGTCTCCACACACTTTTTGGCTAAGATATATTAATATTTTTCAATTGTCCTGGTCCTTCTAGTAGGGCTAGAACAAACATAGGTGTATCAAGCAGTTATTTACAACAAGTTATCAAGTCCCTTGGGAACCAGGGCATGTGTGGCCTGGGGAGGTGCCAATCCACAGCCAAAAGAAGTCATAGGTTCAAGGGCAAAAAAAAAAAAATCATAAGTACATATTGGAATAATGTAGCCAAAATCTGAGAAGACTGGAAAGTTTCAGGAACCGAGAACAAAATGGGTCAAAATTAGGAGGTTAATACAGAACTCATGAAAAAGTTGAGATATCTGTATTTATAGGTGGCTCTGACTGCATGGCCTCAAGGCAAATGTGAGGGTGTACAGGGACTAGGCAGAATCAGCCATCATCCTGCCCTGGACGTCCCCCTCCTCAGTTCTGGCATGCAAGGGAAGCCCCTCTCAGGTGCTATGGCATGCTCTCTCTGTCCCTCTGTCTTGCTCCCCAAGAGAGTCTCTTTCACACACTTTTGCAGCCAATTTAAAAGGTTCTAACCCCTAACTCCAACTTCCTACGCTTGTCAGTCATTCACACCTTGATGTCCATGGGACAGTATTCTAAATTTTCTTCATTTGATATTCTTTCTCTGATTTCATTCTTTTGCCCTGTAATTTTTCTTTGCATTGCCATTCTAACAGAGACGGTGTTGGTTGAAGGTCTATTCAGTCTTTAATAATGCTCTTTCCACCCTTTCACCTTTCCCCAAGTCCCCTAACCTCCCAAACGTGCCACCTAAGTTTCAACCTCCTCTCTCCTCTAAAAGTAAAACTATAATGCTAATGATGGGGATAGGCAAATGGGCAAAGGTGAAATGATTTAATATCTCAATAATGATAGCTCCCTCAAGCCTTTTGGATGGAAATATGCAGCATTTTTCTGCATCAAGTTTGGTTATGTTTCAGAAGGCTTCTTAACTTCCTATCAGCTTGTGTTCCAAAATTATTCTTAACCCTAAAGTGCATGAAATCAGTTAAGAACAAGAACCTCATCTTTCTTTATATTTTATCAATTTGATATGTATTTGGGAAAATCTTTATATTTACTCTTTTTTCTTCAGTTATGCCAGAGTGCTATAAACACTTTCTACACGGGATGAGGTTGTTGAAAATGAAGAAGATATAACAGCTAACATCTGCTGGGTACTTACTATATGGGTCAAGCACTTTGGTAAGTACTGTATTACATAAACTCTCTCATTTAAGCCCCACAATAACTATTATCCTCAATTTATATATGAGGAAACTAAGGCTCACAGAAATTCATTAACCTGCCCAAGAAAGTGGAGTAGCCAAAATTCAACTTTAAAAAATTAAGGGAAAGTTTAAAGAAACAATACATGTAGAAGAAAATGACTACTAATAATGATAAGTTGCATATTGTGCTCCAGAGCTTTGTGATAGTAAACTGATAGCCTGGAAGCCTTGTATGTCCCTTTATTTAAGGATGTCACAATACTGGGTCAAGGCATTGTTAGGAATCCTCGTGGACAGTAAATGAATGAGACCTGAAGGGCCCCAAGCAGCAGGCAGAGCTTCAGATAATAGGAATGTGCTTTTCTGCAAGACCCACTTCCACCCCTGAATGCTCCATGACCTGGATGTAGACCATACACTCAGGAATTGCAGCTGCAGTCAGGAGCACTGGCCTGCTTCAATGCTTTAATATAAGTGCACAGGCCTTGCTGAAAGAGCTCATGTGAGTGGGCTGCCATCACTTGATCAACCAACTGGGAGTTTGTGGATGGCCTTCGACACAGAATATCATAGAGGAAGCCCATGATATTGGTGCTTAATACATCCTCATGACTATCACTATGGAACAGCAGTGAAGAGTGTGGACTCTGGAGCCAGGTTGCCTGGGGCTTGAATCTCAAATCTACTACTTACTGGCTGTGTATTCTTTGGTAAGTTATTTAACATTTCTCTGCCTCCATTTATTAATCTGCAAAATGGAGATAATTATAGCACTGACTTTAGCAGGTTGCTCTGAGGAAATAACATAAGTAAAGTAATATTTGTGCCTGACATATAATAGGCATTCCATATATATTAGCTAGTATCATCATGATCATCACCACTATCAATCATCACCTCTGCCCCAAGATTTGGAGGTAAGAGGGAAGTCACTGGTTGGGGACACACTAAGCTTCATCAGCAAAGATGGCCACAGTTTTGTGAGCAAAACCCTCACCACCCAAACCCCAGGCTCAGGCTATAATACAATGAACCCAATCACTTCTCTCATTCCCTTTTCCTTTGTCACTACCCTATAGAAGGCTCTCATTACTTCCCACCTGTGCTACTACAAAATCTTCCAGACCAGTCTCCCCAGTCCAAATGCTTCCTTCTCTAATCAATCATGGGTACTGCTAGCAGACCAATCTCTCTACTTAAGGTCGGAGTTTCTGTTTTACATTGCTTCCTAAACCCTGCTATCATCCCTTGTACTAGACCACACATTATGGAGATGCTGAATTAATGTTTTCTGAGATCACCGTATAAGTTTTCTTCATAGGAAAGCCCTCGGGAGTTCTGGTCAAGATGGCGGAATAGACGGTCCCCAGTGTCACTCTCTCCCACAAGTCAACCAATTTACAACTATAAAAATGTAATATCAGCCAAGCTGGGGCTGCTGGAGCTCAGGGGATGAGGAGGAGAGGCCTATACAATTCATGAAGGTGGGAGAAACCATGATGAGAGAAACAAAACACTGCTCGGAGTGTTTTGAGCAACGCCGCTTTAATGCTGGAGCAGGAGCCAGCAGAAGCCACAGCTGTGTCCTTCAGATGGAGTTACTTGGAGATGGCAGGAGACAAGAGGACCTTGGTGGCCCCCAGGACAGCAAGACCACTAACAGGGTTCCTGTGGACCCACTCAGGAGCGAGGAGCCAGAACAGCTGAAAAAGGGGAGTCATTCAGAGTCTGGTGAGTCAATGCCAGGGACCAGTGCAGGGCCCATTTCACGGGAAGTGTTTGGAGCATGGGTGGTGGGGGAGACAGGCCCACCGAGAGAACACTGGGACACAGCAAGGACAGTCAATCCACCCCCCAAGTAGCGCAGGACCACTCAGAGGAGACTGATAGGGAGTGCAGAATTGCATAGGGTGCAGTTTGATGAAAAGACTCAGGCGCAGATCAGAGTTTCTACACAACCCACATGCACCAAGTCTCGGGAGAGCCAGAAGTACCTATAAGGTCAATCACTAAACCCTGAGCTGCACAAAAAAGCCTTCCCTAGGGAAACAGCATCAAAGCAGCAATTAAGTTCAACAACACAGCTCAAGTTCTGGTTCCCACAGGAAGTTCCCCCATGTTAGAAGTAAGCAAAGGACAAAAAATTACCTCCAGCCCAGGCACAACACCAGCATCTTGGGACCTGCCAGGGGACACAAAGCATGGAGCTGGGGACAGGACCCCCACCCACAACCACTCTTACCGCCAGTGCTCAGGACCCGCCCAGAAACCTGAGGCTGGAGCCAGGGACCAGAACCCCCTCCCACAACCAAGCACACCACGCCAGCACCTTGGGATCTGCCTGGGGATCCAAGGCATGGAGAAGAGACTGGACCCCTCCTCCCACAACCAGGTACATCACGCTAGCACCTTGGGGCCTGCCCGGGGACCCAAGGCATGGAGAAGGGGACTGGACCCCCCACCCATAACCAGGCATACCACACCAGCAACTGGGGGTCTCACCCAGGGGCCCAGGGTATGGAGCCAGGGACTGGAGATCCCTCCCACAACCAGGCACACCATGCCAGTGCCTCAGGGCCCAACCAGGGACCCAAAGCATGGAGAAGGGGACTGGACCCTCCCTCCCACAACCAGGAACACCAAGCCAGTGCCTCAGGGCCCACCCAGGCAACTGAGATATGGATCTGGGGACCAGACACTCCCCACAGCATGGCACACCACCAGCACCAAGGAGCATGCCACAAACATCACCTCCATGAGGGTGGCCCACCACAGCCCCCACAATAACCATGGCTGCTACAAAAGCAGCTAGACGCCACAACCACCACGCGGATGATCTGCCAGCCACTGGAGTGCATTGACACAAGGAGAGTCACCAGCAGAGATAAAGAAAAGAAGAGGATGTCTCTCTCCACAAAGCCCATGTCAGAGTGACAGAAGAAGCATCCGCTCTGTGATAATATTGGGGGACCTAATCACACCTCTCAGCATTGGACAGATCATCTAGACAACAAGTTAACAGAGTAAACATTACTCTTTCAGAATGAGAGAAGAAATCTAGGGTAATTAGAGGCAGGAGGGGGAGACGGAGGGGGATGGGGAGAGATTGGACAAGGGGCATAAAGAATAAGTATGATTTGTAACAATATATATGCTAGTAATATTGATTTGATCAACATATCTCATTGTTGAACCCCAAAAATATGTATGATCAATTTTGATTCAATAAAAATTAAAACAAAAAAAAGAAGCCAGACTCAAAAACATGTATGGAATGCAAAATTCAATTCATAGGGAATTAAAAACTGAGCAAAATAAACTGTATTGTTTGTTTGAAGTAAAAAAAAATGTTTTCTTCATAGGTTAGGGAATGGTGCCAGTAAAACAAACAAAAAAAAGAGTGGGACATTAGCAATAGTAATGGTAGTGACTTACTAGTATTGGTAAATTCCATTGTCCTCTGTGCTTTAGTGTTAACAAAACATTTTCATATGCTCTAGGAAGGAGGCAAGGCTGGTGTTACCCCATTTTAAAGGGAAGAAAACTAAAGATTGTTTACAGAGGTAATATGACTCAGCCAAGGAAAGACTTTACTATAGTGAGAACTGGATCTCAAAGTATCTTGGCTACTTTCACATAGCCTCCATTCAATAACTATTCAGAAAATAAGACCACATTATATTTCCTGATGAATTGTGCCCAGTATATATAGAATGGTTATATCAACAAACATTTATTGGGTATTTATTAAGTGTCAAGAACTATGCTAAGTATTCTATGTGAATTATGTAATTTGATTCTCTCAACAACCATATTTTCCTGTTCTTCAGAGGAACAAACATGATATTAAATCACCAGCCCAGGGTAATTCAGCTATAGCAAGTGAACAGAGAATGACAACCAGGGGCCTATGGACCCCCTTCTGTGTCTTGGTTACATAGATTCTCTGTATTTCTGCTGAGGCTCAAGCCAATTAACCTGAGATCACCCTAGAGGAGGCTTTGGGCTTTTCTTACGTAGGGTAATCTGACAGGAGAATTATGTAATAATAATTTAGACATGCATCTGAATGACCCTTTATAGTTTAAAGTCTATGTGCTTAACTAAATTTTTCTTTTCATCTGAAATATTTATTTAACTTTTTATATGGGAATTCTTTGACTAAAAATAAACATTAAATATAATTTCACTCTAGAAAACATTTGTAATGAATCTTTTTCCTTTGTTATGTTTGCCAACTTTTTGTAAAGCTTCTGATACCTAATCTTTTTTATTGGGGTTTGATATTGTATTCTAGGACATCTTTGCCTGTACCTAGATCTTTCTGCTTAGTTCAAAAACTATCAAAAGTGTAGTCTCATAATACTTTTCTTAATTGTATTTCTTTTTTTGATTTGTCTATTTCCCATTTGAATATATTTTTGTACATCAAGTTATTAACCTAGTTTCTTATTTATGACACATTTTTAAAAAGCTTATTGCTTGACATTTTGTTCCTGAGTGGTTTATATGTACAAAATATATTATGTTTATGGACTTAAACCAATTGATACTTTTCTTTGTGCTCTCACCATTGCTTTTATGCTTAGAAAGTCCTTTCCTATCCCTCAAAGAGATAATTTGACTCCAGTATCTTTAATGAGTTCTATGTTGTCTCTATAGATCCTTCTTTCACCTCCTTCCTCCAGTTTCTATCCCTCCTTTTTATCCATTCATTCACCCATCATCTGTCTTTCTCTCTCCCTATTTCTCTTTTACTTACTCTCTTCCTATCTTGTCATTAAATTCTTTTATCTGCTTTTGACATAAGTCATGAAATTAGGATCAAAACTTATATTTTGCATTATTCCTTGAATAACTCCTATACCCCCCTCACTGATTTCTTTTATCATCTTTATTGTATACCACACTTTTGTATATTTTTGGATTTGTTTCTAAGTCGTCATCTTTGGGCCATTGTTCTTATACAGGTCCAGCACTGTATTGATTATTATATCCATATAATAAATTCCATTTGATTATAATCTATTATTCTTTTAATGTATCTGTATATGACATGCTAGTGTTTTATTTGGGTCTTCTGTTTTGTGTTTATTTATGTGAAATTATGCATAGTTCAGTGTGCTTGTGTGGGAAGAGTGTACCTTTATCAGGTTGAATTATTAGTGACAAAACCCAGCCAAATGGCAAAGCATTTCTGACTTCTAAATTAGTTCAAAAACATGAAAATTATATGGTCCTTAAAAGTTGGAATATTTGTTCATAAAATCATGTGGTCAAAACTTCTTCGCCCATTTCTTCATGATTTTTATCAAGTTAGATTGACTACTTTTTCTACCATCATTTTAATAACTCATACTGTCTCCGAAAAGGGTTGATACATGTGTTTTTATTTGCATCCTTGGTCCTAGTTTTATGTGCAGTGTTTATGCTTTGTCTCATTTGTTTTTATTGAAAATTCTATTTATTAGATGTGTTATTTCCTCAAAGGATCAGATTTTGAAATCATTGATAAGTTCTACTGTTTTGTACTTCCTAATTTATTGATTTCTGATTTATTTTTATAATTACTTTATTTTCTGAAAGATTATTTTTTGTTTTTTAAATTTCTCCATTTAATGTTCATATATTCATTTTCATTTCTTTTAAGATTGCATTAAAGATAGGTTTGTAAGTATAGATGTGGCTATAACTTCAAGTTTTTATATGTACTGGTATTTTAATAATCTATAATCATAGTTTTCATCTCCCTTTTAATTCAATCTTTGTTCCTATAATGTAAAAACTTAGAGCTAATTTGTTACTGAATTATTATTTCTATAGTAGATAAATTCTATTCAAATAATATTTTGATATCTTCAATCAACTTTTTAAATAAAAACACACTTTGTCTCTCAAGCAACAGCCATACTTATAAGTACTTTTTTCATGTCATACTACCACTTTTCATATATCTATAATGTGTCAGGGACTGTACTACCCATTTACAGAAAATGTATTTTTTTATTTTAACATTTATTTGTACATATCTGTGGGGTGCAATGAGTGGTTTTAATACATGCATATTCTGTACATTGATTCACTTAGAATAGATAGTGAACCTCCCCTACCTCCCACCCTCCTGGCCTCTGGTAACCATTATTCTACTCTCTACTATTATAACTATTATGAGGACCACTTTTTTTTTTCTTCTTTCTTTTTTAAAATTCCACATATGAGTGAGCTCAGAGGTATTTGCTTTTCTGTGCCTGACTTACTTCACTTAACATGATGGCCTCCATCCAGCTTGCTGCAAATGACAGAATTTCACTTTTTTATAGCAGAATAGTATTCCATTGTGCACACATACCAGTTTTTTATTCATTCATCCCTTGACGGACATTTAGGTTGATTCCATCTCTTCAGTATTGTGAATAGTGTTTCAATGAACATGAGAGTGCAGGTGTCTCTTCTAAATACTGATTTCCGTTCCTTTGGGTATATACCCAGTAGTAGAATTGATGGGTCATAAGGTAGTTCAGTTTTTAGTTTTCTGAGGAAACTTCATACTGTTTTCCACAATGGCTGTGCCAGTTTACACTCCAACCAAAGATGTAGGATAGTTCCCTTATGTCCACATCCTCACTGGCACTTATTTCTGTCCTTTCGATAAAAGCCTAACTGGAGTGAAATGATATTTCATTATGGTTTTAATTTGCATTACCCTGATGATGAGTGAAGGTGAGAACTTTTCCTGTGCCTGTTGGCCACTTGTGTGTCTTCTTTTAAGAAATTACCACCTATTTAGCAGATTAAAACAACATAAACTTACTATCTAACAGTATTTATGTGTCAGAAGACTGATACAAGTCTCGCTGGGCTAAAATCAAGTTGTCTGCAGGGCTGTGTTTCTTACTGGAGGCTCTGGGGAATAATGTGCTTCCAAGTTAGTTCAGACTGTTGGCACAATGCAGTTCCATGCAATTGTACAACCGAGGTCCTTGTGTCCTTGCTAGCTATCAGCCAGAGGTCATTCTCAGCTTCCAGAAACTACCTGCATTCCTTGACTTGTCTTCCCCTACCTCCATTGTCAAAGCCATCAAACAGTGGTGTGGGTGTATCTCATACTTTGAATATGTCTGACCTCCCTTTCTGCCTCTTCTCTCCTTCTGCCACATCTCTCTGACTGACTCTTCTACCTTCCTCTTCTGTTTTTAAGGGCTCATGTGATGACATTGAGCCCACCTGGATAAAATTCAGGATAACCTTCCAGGATAAAGATTAGCTGATTAGGAACCTTAATTCCTTCTTCAAAGTCCTGTCACAACAATACCTAGATTAGTATTTAATTACATAGCCAGGTGATGGGAACCTTGGAGGGACATCATTAGAAGCTTGCTTACTAAACATGGTTTTAATTTTCTGTTTCCATTATAATATTTTTATTGACAGGACTTGATGTAAGGCAGCATAAATCCTTTTTAGAAAGAAATATATATTATTATTTTATTATTATATTTAGTGTTTGGGACATAGAAGTAAAATATTATCACTTTGTAAAAAACTTTTTTTTTTTTTTTTGACCAGTAAGGGGATCGCAACCCTCGGCAAGGTGTGGTCCACACCACGCTCAGCCAGTGAGCTCACCAGCCATCCCCACACAAGATCTGAACCCGCGGCCTTGGCGCTACCAGTGCTGCACTCTCCTGAGTGAGCCACGGGGCCGGCCCAGAAAAAACATTTTTCTTTAAAACAGTTGATGGTACACAACTGTGGGGTACAGAGTTGAATATTAGTACCTGTATGCAGTAGGTGATGCTCAAATCAGGATAATTAGTATATTCGACATTATAAAATGTAATCATTTTTCATCGCCCTTTACCAATTCTTTTCTTATCCGCCCCCCACCCAACCCTTTCCCACCTCTGGTAACATTAGTTCTGCTCTCTCCTTTGGAGTGTTCAATGTATTATTGTAATTGTTGTATCTTTCTTTCTTTTTATCTATTTGTTTACTTTTTTAGCTCCCACTTATGAGTGAGGACATGTGGTATTTCTCTTTCTGTGCCTGGTTTATTCATCTAACACTGTTATGTCTAAGTTCATCCCATGTTGCTGCAAGTGACAGAATTTCATCCTTTTTTATGTCAGAGTAGTATTCCATTGTGTAAATATACCACATTTTCCTTATCTAATCATCTGACAATGGACATTTAGGTTGGTTCCAACACTTGGCTATTGTAAATAGAGCTGCAATAAACACAGGAGTGCAGGTGTCCCTTAGACCTGATGATTTCCATTCCTTTGGATATATACCCAGCAGTGGAATTGCTGGATTGTATGGCAGTTCTATCTGTAATTATTTGGGGAACCTGCATACCATTTTCCATAATGGCTGCACCAATTTATAGTCCCACCATCAGTGCAGGAGGGCTTACCTTTCTCTACATCCTCACTGGCATTTGTCATTCTCTGTCTTTTTGGTAATAGCCAGTCTAACTGGGGTGAGATATCTCAGTGTGGTTTTGATTTGCATTTCCCCAATGCTGAGTGATGTTGAGCATGTTTTCATGTGTCTGTTGACCATTCAGCTTCTTTGCCTATTCAGCTTCTTTGCCCACTTTTTAATTGGGATATGTGTGTGTGTATAATTTTTTTTTTTTAACTATTAAGTTGTTTAATTAAGTTCCTTGTATAGTCTGGACATTATCCCTTTCTGAGATGCATAGTTCCAAACATTTTCTCCCACTCTGTAGGTTGTCTTTTTTCTCTGTTAATTGTTTCTTCTGCTCTGCAGAAACATTTTAGCTTGACATAATCCCATTTGTTTATTTTTTCTTTCATTGCCTGTGCTTTGGGGGTCATATACGTAAAGTCTTTGCCCAGTGCTACTTCCTGAAGTGTTTCCCCTATGTTTTGTTTTAGGAGTTTTATAGTTTCAGGTCTTATATTTAAGTCATTAATCCATCTTGAGTTGATTTTGGTGTGTGGTGAGAGGTATGGGTCTAGTTTCATTCTTCTACACATGGATGTCCAATTTTACCCAGCACCACCATGTATTGAAGAGGCAGTCTTTTCTCCAATGTATGTTCTTCTTGCCTTTGTCAAAGATCAGTTGGCTGTAAGTATGCAGATTGATTTGTGTGTTTTCTACTTTGTTCCATTAGTTTGTAGGTCTATTTTTATGACTGTATCATGCTGTTTTGGTTACTATAGCTCTGTAGCATAATTAAAAGTCAGGAAGTGTATGCCTCCAGATTTATTTTTATTGCTCATGATTGCTTTGGCTATTTGGAGTCTTTTGATGTTCCATATAAATGTTGGAATTGTTTCTTGTATTTCTGTGAAGAATGTCATTGGTATTTTGATGGGGATTGTGGTGAATCTGTTTATTGCTTTGGGTAGTATGGACATTTTCACAGTGTTAATTCTTCTGATCCGAGAGAATGGAATGTCTTTCCATCATTTTTTGTCCTCTTTAATTTCTTTCAACAGTAAATTGTAGTTCTTGTTGTAGAGATCTTTCACCTCCTTGGTTAAATTTATTCCTTGGTGACTATTTAATTTTTATTTGGATTTTCTTGTGGGTGTGTGGTGACTACTGTAATTAGGTGGCTAGCCTTTTTGATTTCTTTTCCTTCCAGTTGGTTGTTGGAGTATAAAAATGCTCCTGATTTTTGCATGTCGATTTTGTATCCTGCAACTTTACTGAAATTGTTTATCAATTCTAAGAAATTTTTGGTGGAGTCTTTAGGCTTCTCTCTATATAGGATCATGTCACCTGCAAACAGGGACAATTTGACTTCATCCTTTCCAATGTGGATGCCCTTTATTTCCTTCTCTTGCCTGATTTTGCTAATACTTCCAATATATAATAAATAGGAGTGGTGAGAGTGGGCATGCTTCTCTTGTTCCTGTTCTTTCAACTTTTTTTCCCATTCAGGATGATGTTGGCACTGGGTTTGTCAGATGTGTTTTTCATTGTGTTGAGATACTTTTTCCTTCTATACCTAATTTGCCAAGTCTTTATCATGAAGGGATGCTTTTTATGCATCTAATGAGATAATCATGCTTTTGTCTTTGATTTTGTTGATGTGATGTGTCACATTTATTGATTTGCATATATTGAATCATCCTTGCATACCTGGGATGAATCCCACTTGATTGTGGTGTATAATTTTTTGGATGTATTGCTGTATTCTATTTGCTAATATTTTATTGAGGATTTTTATGTCTGTGTTCATCAAAGATATTGGCCTATAGTTTTCTTTCTTTGTTGTATCTTTGTCTGACTTTGGTATCAGGGAGATGCTGGTCTCATAGAATGAGTGTGGGAAATCAGCTTCTGTTTCAATTTTTGGACCAGTTTGAAAAGAATTGGTATTAATTCCTCTTTAAAAGTTTGGTAGAATTCAGCAGTAAAGCCATCAGTCCTGGGCTTTTCTTGGTTGGGAGACTTCTGATTACTGCTTCAATCTCATTGCTTGTTATTGGTCTGTTAGGGTTTTCTGTGTCTCCTTGGTTCAGTCTTGGTAGTTTGTATATGTTCATAAATTTATCCATTTCCTCCAGGTTTTCAAATTTGTTGGCCTGTACTTGTTCATAACAGTCTCTAATGATTCTTTGTATTTCTGTGGTATCAGTTACAATGTCCCCTCTTTCATTTCTGATTTTTGCTACTTGGGTCTTTTTGTTGTTGTTGTTGTTGTTAACCTAGATACTAGATAACAGTTTGTCTATTTTGTTTATCTTCTCAAAAAAACAACTTTTTGTTTCATTGATCTTTTGTATCACTTTTTGTGTTTCTATTTCATTTACTTCTGCTTTGATCTTAATTACTTCTTTCTGTCTACTAATTTGGGGATTGGATTGCTCTTGTTTTTCTGGTTCTTTGAGGTATAGCATTACTTTGTTTGAGATCTTTCTATTCTTTTGATGTAAGAATTTATTGCAATAAACTTCCCTCTTAGTACGGCTTTTGCAGTACCCAACAGGGTTTGATATGACGTATCTTTATTTTCATTGGTTTTGAGAAATTTTTTGATTTCCTGTTTAATTTCTTCTTGGACCCATATGTCATTAAGGAGCATATTGTTTAGTTTCCACAAGTTTTATAGTTTACAGAGTGTCACTTATTATTGATTTCTAGTTTTAATCTCTTGTGGTCTGAAAAGATACCTGAAAGGATTTCAACTTTTTAAAATTTGTTGAGACTTGATTTGTGATCTAACATGTGGTCTATCCTGGAGAATGTTTCATGTGCTGATGAGATGGATGTATATTCTGTGGTTGTTGGATGAAATGTTCTGTAGACACCTGCCAAGTCCAATTTGTCTAAAGTGTGGTTTAAATCCTTTGTTTCTCTGTGGATTTGTTGCCTAGATAATCTGCCCAATGTTGAGAAAGGGGTGTTCACATCCTCAACTATTAATGAGTTGGGTTTATCTCTTCCCTTAGGTCTAATAGTTTTTACTTTATATATATGAGTGCTCTGAAGTTGGGTGCATATATACTTATGATTGTTATGTCTTCTTGCTGGATAGATCCCTTTATCATTATATAGTGGCCTTCTTTGTCTCTTTTCTTTTTGGTTTTTGGATTAAAGTCTATTTTATCCAATATAAGAATAGCTACTTCTACTCATTTTGGGTGTCCATTTGCATGGTATATCTTTTTTCATCCCTTCACTCTTAGTCTGTTTGTGTCTTTACAGATGAGGTAAGTCTCTTGTAGACAGCATATACTTGGGTCTGGCTTTTTAATCCAATCAGCCAGTCTGCATTTTTTGAGTGGTGAATATTTGAAAAATAAAGAGTAAACTAGAATTAATCATAATATCATCACTCACATATAACTACTATTAGTATTTATATTTTTTCCTTTCATTCATTCTTTTCTGCACAAAGTCATAAAAGATGAATTTCAAAGTATATACAGTATCATATTCTACTGCTTAAATTAATATCAGGTAGGGAGCACTTTATGACATTTAATATTTACATAATTGACACATTATATTATGATGAATGAATCTATTCTATTTTACCCCATTTACGGGTATATTAGATATTGCAAATTTTTTATTATAAATAATATCAAATTACATATTTTTAAACATAAATCTTTGTTGGCATTTTGAATTTCTTTCTGAATATATACCTAATTGTTGAGTTGAGTATTATGTCAGTCTTTTTTTTAAAGGAATCCTTACATTCTAAAATATGCTTGCAAATGAATAGGCTTTTAAAATATAAAGTCAGAGTAAGCAGCTGATTGTGACTACATGTGTCTATCATCACAGCTCTACTGCAAATGCACAAAAATATTTCTGTATAGTCATCTTTTCTCATCGTACAGCACCCATTTCTATTCACCCATGATTATATTTGTGGCCTACTATAATAAACCTCAATTTACAAGAATCGTGAAGGGTGTGGTAGTTATTATTTCCTGTTCTCTTTATAGGCATATTACAAGATTGTATTTCTCCGTTCCCTTGCAGTTTGATGGGGTCATGTTACTTGATTTGGCAAACAAAATATAAGTAGACATGTGTGTGTCATTTAACTGGTGAAAGCTTAAGAACCAGTATATGACTACCCTATACACTCTCTCTTTCCCTCAGCCATAGAGACTGACAATGTTCCAGACTTTGGTTTCTATATGAGCTTAGGTTATGGAGTTAGGAGAAGGCATAATAGGTAGTGTGACAGAAAAATAAACCTTTATTCTTTAAGGCAGCAAGATTTTAGGATTATTTGTTACACAGAGTAATTACTCCCGTTTTGAGTAGATTGGATAGAAATTCTGACCAACAGAAATTAGTACACAGAAGTGGGCTCCTATCATAACAAAAAATGTGGCATTGATTAGAAACTGGTGAGAAAACTCTCCATGGAGCTGGAAGAATGGTTTTGCATTTTGTGCAATGTCAGAATATTTCATAAAATTGTCATGTGCCATAACTTGGAAGGAATATCATATACCCAGTAAACTTGAAGAACTAGAGGAGTAAGTTGAAAAACAAAACATTAGTAACGTGTTGGCTGATATTGGTTGTATTTGACAAGGTATTATAGTAGAGATAAGCTGAAGAAAAAACTAATTGGTTTGAAAGCTGGAATAAAAGTGAAATAGAAGGTTCACAAAGTCAGGGGCTGGTAAGTGTTAGAAGAAGTGATTACTCAGACTTAAACAGTAACATATATCATTGAGAAATATTTTTTGACTAATAAAGACCAATTAAAACTCAACCTTGCATCTAATATTAAAGTAAGCATATAGCAATCACCTAGTGTTAAAAGCTCCGAACAGATTTAAGGTGTGTATTAGTTTCCTATTGCTTCTGAAACAAATGACGACAAACTTGTTGGTTTAAAATAATGCAAATGTACGCTTATACTCCTCATGGCCATAAGACTTGAATAGGTCTCTCTGCACTAAAAATCAAGGTGTTGGCAGGGCTGTGTTTCTTTCTGGAGGCTCTAGGGAGATCATCTATTTTCTTGCCTTTTCAAGTTTCTATAGACTGCTCACATTTCTTAGCTCATGGCCACTTTTCATCTTCAATGCCAGACAGAGCAGGTCAGATCTTTCTCCCTCTGACACTGATTCTCTTTCTAGCTCCTGCTTCTGCTTTTAAGGACCTTGCGATGACATTGGGCCCACCTAGACAATTCAGGATAATCTCCCTATTTTAAGGTCAGCTGATTAGCAAACTTATTTACATCTACAGCCTCAATTCCCCTTGATCACGTAACAGCATATTCACAGTTCCGGAGACTAGGATGTGAACCTCTTTGAGGGACCATTATTCTGCCTACAGACAATGATACCTAGAAAATCCTTTAAATAGGACAAAATTGTTTAGAGAAAAGACACAAAAGTGAGGTTCTAGACACCTGATAGGCACAGGATACCCACAATAAAATCAAGAGAGTAAGGCAGAGAGAGAGAATGGCATGGGAGTACTCACACTTAGCAAGGACACTTAGCAAACATGAGTATTATTTCTACAAAGGGACTGTCACAGGCTTTTAGTACATGAAGCTGACTGAAATCAAAGGGAGAAATCCAGTGAAGTATTTGAGAGAATTATATTGCCAAAAGAATCAGCCTGAACTAAAAGAGAATGTGACAATTCAGGACCTAAAATAAAACTGAGGTTTCAACCATCATTGGATAGAATGTAGGCTAAGAAGTCTGCCTTGCCCCTAAGGTAGGTGTATTTCCTGATACCCACTTCAAATGTAGCCAAAGAAGATTATGGAAAGAAAGACCCTCCCGGAGGACAGAGCCTAGGACCTCAGATTCTGTGAACAGAGGAGCCCCTCTTACTCCAGGGCCATCTCAGGATAGGAGCCCTTGATAACATTTGCCCAGAGGGACTTCAAAGTTGCAACGATCCAGCCGGGTGATTGTGGTATGCTTTCAATTTGTCCACTTTCCAAACAAGAGTGTTTATTGAGATTATCCAGGCCTGGTTTCACCACCGTATATTGGGTGTTGGTAGGTGGGTGAGTAAGGAGGTTTATAACTTGTCTTTTTAAATAAAAGGTCTCTGTATCATCAGAATCCATGTCTGATAGAAGGCTACCAGAGATCCTGGACTGTAGGCTTGATGCTATGAGTGGAAGGGATTTGGAGTTGTCTTCTCTGAGGAAGCAAGGGAGGGAGTGTATTTTACCCGGAGGAAGAGAGAGGAACAAGTAGTTGGTAACCACAGGGCAGAGTGTAATAGTCATTAGTACTGCTTGCTAATATCCAGCTCTTATTTCCTTTGACCCATACAGAAGACTTCTTAGCCCATTTTTTGGTTGCGTGGAGCAATAGGAGTAGTTCTGTCCATTGGACCATCATTTCCCGGTCAGAACACTTAATGGTGTAAGATGCTCCTTAATTACTTCATCCTAATTCTTAATTAAGTACTTACTTCTTAATTAACACTTAATTCTAATTCTAAATGGTGCAAGTTGCTCCTGAATTCTCTTCTCCCTACTGAGGTGATCCCAGAAGCGTGTGTGTAGAAGGAGCTTTCATCAACCTTCCAGAGTTTCCCTATCAACCCACCTTGGACATCTGAGGGTACTTCAAAAAGTTCATGCAAAAACAGTTAAAAGATAATATGAATCTTTCCACGAACTTTTTGAAGAACCCTCATACAGCATGAAAAATAAATATACTTTTATGACAGGATATATTCATTATTGCAGCATAACTCAGTGTGTCTTAATTGATTCAGAACAAAAGGACTTTCCTTTTTTAAGTTTATAAAGCTTTTATCTTGAGCTTTCTTTAAATGTTGCCCCCTCCCCCCAAGATATTTGCATAAGAATTCATGTACAAGCCTTCTATTCGTATGGTATATTTTCAGGCATATAGCTGTTGCAGAAAGTAAGCTATATCTGCCTTTACCTTCTTCATTTACACAAATTTCAATAAATTTAAGTAAATATTTAAAAGTAAGAATGAGGTACAGATGTTGTAAGAAAATCAGATTCACTGTATCTGGGGCAACCCCACCCTTTATTGCACCAATCAGCCAAGGATTTATTGAACATGAATTATTGGCTGAATTTAACTGTGAAACAGAAGTTTCAGTCTTAAGTCTCAATTAAGCACTGCTTGAAGGCTGGAGTACGAGGAATGAGTGGAAACTCATGCCATCAAGCAGCCCCTGGGGTTGATCACAAGGGTCAAGACAAAAGAGTAAGTCTCATACTATCAAAAATCACAGAAACAAAATATATTAACAGACCCAACATGGTGAAGGTAAAGTCAAAAATAGGAAGGAAAAGTTATAAAAGTTAAGGAATTGCACACCTGAAGTTAAAAAAAAGTGTTAAGCAAGTGTAGCAACAAGGTGAGAATGTGCAAGATTCTTGTTATAAACAAAGCTTAGACAATCGAACCTCTCTATTATTGGGTGCTAGATGCCTGGTCCAGAGGTTAAGCACACAGGTTTCAGACAGATACTGTCCAAGCTTGGGATGTCATCAAAATAACTATGCTGCTCTCTAATATAGCTGATAAATTTCTACAGTGATTGTTTCAGATTCTTTATTAATATCATGAGGACCTCCACAGTTTCACTAGAAAAGACTAGTATTCACCTAAATAGAAAAGTTGATCACAGAGAAATCAAAAGGAGAGGTAGAGGATTATTATAAAGGAAAAAGGAGAAGGAAGAAGAAAAGGAAGAGGAGGAGGAGAGGAGGAAAGGTGAAGAGGATGGAAGAGGAAGAGCAGGAGGAAAGGAAGGAGGGATGGAAAAGGAAATGAGTGGTTAAATAAATAAATAAAGCTTCTGGGAAGCCTAAGGACCAAAACAGGGATGCTACCAAGGGGGCCAGGGGAAAGGACCCAAATAGAAGCTAAGAAACTGGAAACATTAAAGAGAGTGCAGGTTTATAGGTGATGCAGGCAATTAACCCTGGCCTGGGCAGACAATAACTGTCTGTAGTCACATTGGAGTACCTGAGCAGAGAAAACTCAGGAAGAAACATCTCCCGCCTGTGCCAGTACCTGACTTGTCTTTTGGCTCCTAGTTTTCCACAGTCAGGAGAATCTCTGGCTTCCCTGAGTGCCAGGAAACCCTCCCCACAGATGGGAAGAGGTTTATTACATTTGACACCAAAAGCAATGGAAGTGTCCTGAGAAAAATGGAAAAGAAAATGCTTAATAATTTCCAAAGGTGCCAAATTAATTTCTCCTTGAAAATTACAAAATAGTGCAAAGTTTTAAAAATAAAAACAATTCGCCTTATGTTTTACTCCAGGTAAGAATTTAAAATAATGTTTTGTTTTCTGATCAACAGTTTGCCACATCACTAAAGAGTACAGTGATCTTAGGAACGTAACTGAGGATTTATTCCAAACTTGGCATAAAACATTTTATGCCAAATAATGTCATTTGAAGTACAATTCTTTTGAGTTTATAAACTGAAGAGATAAAAACATAAAGTTAGCATCCCTTTAACATTTTCAAAGATAACAGAAGTATATAGTAACTGCTTTAACCTAAGTAAGCTTGTCAAAATGTTGGCAATATTGCTTTCAATTGTTTACTAGAAGCATTTTTCATTTGAATTATTTTCATCAGTTAATTTTTCCTGTTTAACAAAAGATTTTAGCAATAAAAGCCCTCAAGGTATGAAGACATGTTCGTGGGGCCATATAGCATATATTAAACCTCTCCTGACTTAAAAAATCTTCAGAACAGCAGCCATGTCTTGTTGTAATTGCATTCTCTCTAGGTTCATTTTTTTTTTAACTTGGTTTGATTTGTGCAGAGAAAGGAGAACTGATGTCAAAAGATGTACCGGGTATGCTGTCTGAGAACTGGATTTATCTCTACAAGCTGCAGTTCTTTATCTGCAAAACAGGTGTACCAATACCAGTTTTACCCACTTCACTCAACTCTTTAGGGAACACAACAAATACAGCAAATTAAAATGCTTTGAACAGAGAAATGCATAATGGAAATTTAAGGCCTGTATTATTATTGGTGTTACTATGATTTTTCTTTTCTAATATAACATGTGACTGGGGCTCCAATGCAAGGGCTCATAAAAGATCTATTGCATGTTCAAGCAAGTTTTTGTATAGCTGGGAAGCCAATGACTTAGGCATCACAGGGGACTTATGGCTGTCCAGTGAACTAAGACCTTTAAGACACTAGGTAACTCAATTATCCCATAGCCATTGAGGCAAGAGAGTGATGATGAGCAATCAGTCAGGTGGCAATCAGTGGGGAGAAAGCAGGAAAAGCTGGTCTAATCATCTCAATGTTTCTCAGACTTCAGTGTGCTACACATCATCTGGAAGTCTCACTAGAACACACGTGCTGATTCAGGAAGACTGGGGCAGCCTGAGAATCTGCATTTCTAATAAGCACCATGAAAGTAGTATAGTATTGTATATGATAGTATACAATAATATATATAGTATAGCATCTAATAATCAGATGACACTTATACTAATAATGGTCCAGGAACCATATTTTGAGTAGAAAAGGTCTATTCTAGATCAGTACCCACCAAAAAAAAAATTGTGCCAGAGTCCTATGGATGAAATTAGAGGACTGAAACACTAGAGTTATTTTAAGAATCTGAGAGCACAATTCAGGGCTTTATTTCTGTAACACATCGGTCTGGGTAGGACATTTTCTCCCATAGAACAGGCACAAGGTATTATGGAGGAGAAAGGAATGACATTGAAAATTCTGGGGTGGGTTATGTCAAGACAAATGGGAACAAGTAGAAACAACTTCAGTTGGCAGGACAAAATGTGGCCACCATGCTGAGGCTGAAGCAAGGAATTGTCAAGACCAATCAAAAGCAAATGAGTCCTCTCACTGATAGCCTGATGACCATTACAAAGAGGCTTAGGCCGAGGTTCCAGCATTATCGGTGAAGGGCAAGGAGTCAGAATGTTTGTTGCTGTCATCATGAGCCTGATGAGCCCAGGTTGATGTCTTTGGGGAAATATGGGTTATGTAATCATCTACATTTTATTATTGTTACAATCATCACTAGTACCAGCATCCTCATTTTAAGAGGATAATATCTCTGAGATGGTCGTTGAAATAAAGCATTCCCCAAGCCACCAGATTCTTATGGGCAGGGACAGTTACTTGGTGTTTCCTTAGTGTGAGTGAAGCTGGAGAGTCAAATGGAGCACAATTTTTATTCCATAACCATCTTGTGTAAGTAGGAAAAATTATCTCTGGCAAGTAGAATTTTCAGTGAAATGAGTTTATTATAAGAGATCTCAGCATTCTCCTATCAAGAAACAGGAAAGAGAAAGAGAAAGCTGATTTGCAAAGAATTCAAATGACCAAGAAAATCAAAACAGTAAGTCATAGTAAGCTATGAGAAGCCACCCACATAGGTGTTTTCCAGAACCCCCTACATACTTCACCTTCCCAAATGAGATATCCTGTCCTAAAGAACCATGCTCTCTCCTCTGTTCCCACATAAACCATATACTACATCCAAGTGGTTTTCCACCATGGCATCTCAACACACCTAATTGCTAGAACATTGTGGGGAAAAGCATATGAAGTTACAGCCTGTGCACAGAAAATCATGCATAAATCACAAACTACCATATTTATATATATCCAGCCTAAGA
Organism: Cynocephalus volans; assembly: GCF_027409185.1. Taxonomy (NCBI): domain Eukaryota; kingdom Metazoa; phylum Chordata; class Mammalia; order Dermoptera; family Cynocephalidae; genus Cynocephalus; species Cynocephalus volans. Next base: position 65,737,808 of record NC_084475.1, read on the forward strand.
GTAAATGTTACAGATTGTGTCCTAAACGTGACCATTATTTATTCCTATGTTATTGACTTCTATGCATCCAGCACTGTGCTAAGAATGGGAGTTACAGGTGTGGACAATAAGAAACATGCCTGCTATTGTGAAGATTACACTACAGTGGGGGAGGAGAAAAGTAAATAATGATAAAACATTATATGTTATGATGGGGAAAAACAAGGAGCTGGGCTGGTAGCAGAAGGGACTAACTTTCAACAGGGTGGTCAGAGAAGTCCTCTCTAGGAGATAGTGTTCCAGAGGACACGGCCAGAGAAGAACAGGGAGAGTTTTCCTAGAAGAGAGAAAGTGTTTGTAAAAGCCTGAGGCAGGAAGGAGATGGGCATAGTCAAAAAACCAAAGAGAAACCAAGCTAGTTACAGCTACCAGATAGTATAAGCCAAGCATGTCACCAGTGAGGATAAAGGGGTTCATTTGATGGTTCCTCAACTCAGTGAACACTTATTCATCATGTACTCCATCAGATAGTCTGCCAGAATGGGACAAACAAGTCCCCATGCAACCTATGCTCAAATGAGGGAGATATGCACTCTTGATGTGTCATCATAAATTGATTATGGGAGAAGTGCTGGAAGCCATTGGAACACATGGGGAGGCAGGGAAAGGAGTTTTCCAGAATATTTCTTTTAACGTTGTTAACCTGGTTATGTGCAATTTTCTTGTGAAAAAAAAAATCAGTTATAGTATCTTAAAACAATATTGACGTTGAAACATTAGATATTTCAAATTGTTCAAGAGGTTAAAATATATGCTCCTTACTTTCAATATTTCTACTCCTACTGGCAATATGTACAAAAAGTTTAAAGGAAAGCAACTTGTACTGACTGAATCTTGAATTTCCCTCAGCATAAGACCTAGAGATGCCAGCCATCCTTTCTGAATCCCTCTATTATTTCATGACTGAGCCATTCACTGGGAAGGTTACTATATTTTGTGTGCAAATATCCTGTCTGCACCAACAGATTATAACCTTCTTGAAGGCAAGGATTCAGTATTCTTACCTTCCAAATGACTCAACCAATGTTCTGAATAAATAAATTAGGGTCCAGATAAATTGATTCACTCAGATTTATAAAATATTTCCCAATAGCTCCAGGGTCCTTATAGATCAAAATGTGTGATTAACTTGAAAGAATTTTCACTCTTTCTTTTCAAGTGAGGGTTTTGGATCCTGGCTGTGTTTTAGAAGGAATGTGACCTTCTCACCACCCACTCTCCCCCTGGGCCTTTGTAGAAATGAAAGCTGAATAGTGAAGCTTCCTCTACTGGGAAATCGGATGTTAAATCACTCTTTCTTCCATCACCAATGAACTCAGTCATTTCATGCCAATACAATTAAATTAAGGCTCTTCAACATCATTTGGCACACAGATTATATGATTCCTGTTAAAAATCAAATTCATACACCCAGAGTCTTTTTGGTAAAAATCTATTTTCAGAAGACATTTTTATCGTTAATTTTATCAGATAATTTTACACTCGTAGATGAAGACTTTTTAAAGAATGTGAGACCACGGAAGAGTACTATTTTCCTCTAAATTTTGGTCACAGTAATCATATATACATGAAGGCGAGAATCTTCCCATATTATTACCAAGCAGCATGAACACTCAGTTTGGAAGTTGACTGGTCTGAGAATGGTAAATAATATTTTTCTTCTTCTTAACTTCTGTTTTTACTAAATATTATAACCTTTTGCTCAAACAATTCCTTCTTAAGATTCCATGGAGCCACAGGCAAACTCCTCAGCAAGGTTAAAACATTTTACATATTAGAAGAAATTTACTTTTTCAAAGGAAGAAATGCATATACAAATTGGGGACACTACGTTTTGACTGTTTGCTTTTTTAGGACACCAAACTGAGTGAAGATCTTTGGCAGGTGTTCGGGCATTTTGCCATCACTCATTTGAATCTTGCCATGATTGACTTAGGTTCTACACTCCAAATTTGTGAGTACTATTTCTCCTCAAGATAACGTATATAAAATCTTCAAAACTTGACTTTTAGGGACTCCTACAATTTTCTATCAATACCATTATCACTGTAGAAACCATGAGTGTGGGAAATAAAAAATCCATGTGACAGCTGTCCTCTCCTCCCCTGGCAATCGGAGTTTGCAAAGCTGGTTCTTGTGCTTGGAGCTAGCAAGCCTAATTTGCCAACTGAGGCAACGTGGTTGCAGTCTCAGGTCAGTGGTCATGCTCCAGTTGGAGGAGCAATCACTCTGAAACCATCCCAGCTCTGCAACTAGTTCACATTCCAAAAAGAACTGCAGTATTAACACCTTAGCTCCAGCCCTGAAGTCATCTGCAAAAACTGCCGGTTACTGTTCATTCATTACATAAAATATACAGATAAAAACTGATAGTTCCTTCTCCCAAGAGACATGCACACCAATGGAAACAAAAAAATAGTTCTACTAATAATTTTATCAATTCAACAAATATTTATTAAGCAGCTATTATTTACCAGGCATTATTCTAAACCCTGAAAATACAGCAGTGAATAAGATTGTCAAAGCCCCTTTACTCCATGAAGTGGACACAGACAATAAACAAAGTAACAAAATAAATTCAGCTATAGAAAAGTGCCATAAGGAAAATTAGTAAGAGTGATATGATGTTGAATGCGGATGGAGTTGCCACTTTAGACTGGGTGAGAAGGGAAGACATCTCTAAGTAGGTCATTATTTAGCTGTCACCCAAAAAAGCGTGGAGGAGACAGGCAATCTAAAATCCTAGGGAAGCACATTCTAGACAGCAGAGAAACCTTAATGTATTTGGAAAACCACAAAGGAGAGTGTTGTTGGAGTCTAAGGAGTGACCAAGAAAGTATTAGGAGGTAATGATGGAGACTGGTCAGAGGCCAGGTGGTGTAATCCTTGAAGGTCATGGTAAGAAGTTCAGATTGTTTCCGAAGAGCATGCTACTGGAAGGCTGGAACTACAGTTGAGGTGGAGGTACATACCTTTTGGAGGAATTTACCGAACAATGTAGTAGGTACTATTTATTATTGAGGTGGGAAAATTGCAGAATGAAGGATAAAGGATAAAGGATAAAGGAAGGTTGAGAGAGAAATAAGTATTTTCACAGAGGAATTATTCAGACTCATGCTTGAAGAAGTTAAAATTTTCCAGGTGGATAAAAGAGGGCAGAATGAAAGAAGAGAGGGTATCAAATGACAGAAATAGCATATATAATGAAATGAATGTGTAAAATAACCAGGTGTGTTCTGGGAACCACCAGTGGGAGTTGAGAGCCAATAATGGACTGGTGAGCCTTGCACATCAAGCAAAGAGGTTAGACTGTAGGTGATGGGGAGCCCTTGAAGCAAGGATTTTTAAGATGGCCCTCTTTCTCGCCTGTTGGCTTGTTCCTTTGTTTCCTGACATGGCTACAGGTAGTCTGACTACATAAACATATCAGTCCCTCATGCTAATTCCCCATATTCTTTCCTCACTATTATCATGTCGTATACATATCTTCAAATTAGCACTTTTGCACCAATTGTAATTAGCTGCTTCTGTATTTATTTTCTCCATTAGATTGTGAGTTCCTGAAGTTAGGGACATGACTTTTTATTTCTGCATCCCCAATATCTGGCACAGTATTAGGCACATAATATGAATTCAGCAAATATTTAATGGGAGGTAGATAGATGAATGAATGGGTGGCTGAAATTCCATAAAAGCTTTGAATTAGTCTCCAGGGCTGAAATCAAGATGTTAGCACTATATTATTTTCTATAGCACAGAGCAAACAGCATTAACATGAGGTCGATAGCTGTTGTTTCTGTGATATTATACTCAGATTTTCTGATGTTGTCTAATTCCACAGGCTCAGGATTAACTGCTCAGTCCCACCCAGTCTTATGACACTGCTTACATTTAAAGCTTCCTCACTAGTTTTTGACCAGTCTCACTGGCTTCCTCTAGCCTGGCCATCAGCTCCCTCTAGAGGAAAGTCTGGAATGAGTACCTAGTCCTACTCCTCTTCATCATGCCTATTTCCTTCTATTCACAGAGGCTGATCACAGCCACTCTGGCAACCATTCGGTGACTGATTTGATTCAATGTGCAATTCTTCAGGAGGGCTGAATTGTCAATCTGTAACACAGTAGTATGTTACACGCAGATGACTATCCATTTCCCAGAGTATCCCCTTCTAAATGATGCAGTTATCATTTAAAGGCTGCAGATTACCCAGATATGAGAAAGAGACAGTGAGAAGCAGAGACAGACAAGGATGGAGGAAGTGAGAGAGCATAGATAGATCAAAAGAAAAACAAAGAAAAAATTTAAACTTGTTTCCTTGTTCAGAAGACATATTCATGTTCATATGTTCATATTTAGAAAACATTGCTCATGACATAGTGTTATATAATCTGTATGTGGCAAGGTTCCTGGATCAAGGGCCTGAGGAGCAAGGGCCACAGCAACCTTAGCTATGTCATGGTGGCCACATCTGAACACACAAGCAGGGCAGCAAGGATGGCACAGTGAACTTCAGAGAAGAGGCGATATTTGAAGAGGTGGACAACAGATCCTATGGTCCAGACTTCAAATTAGTAATGAGCAATAGCTATTCTTTATCTCTGGTTGGAACTGGAGGAAGGAGTTCTAGACATAGAAAGAACTATAATCTCAGGGAAGAGATAATTAGGTACCAACCTATTTGTGGAATATCAATCGGAGGTTGAAAGGAAGGAAAGATTTGGTGTGCAACCCTGAGCAGTATTTAACAAAACTGTCTTTCTGCCTTGCTCCCAGGGACTTGTGATGGGTTCCCAATGAAATAAAAGGGTGACTGAGATGAAAAAATTGTACAATATATGCAACTTAGGAATATGAGAGGTCAAAGCCATACTTACTTTAGTTTAGCGGACTGGTATAACATAATAGAAATGCCTGTTTCATCAGGTAAAAATGATACAAGGATAAGAGAGGCATGTAGAAGGTGGTAAACAAAAGTTAGTTTCCTTTCTTCCCCCATTCCCTGTCCCATTACCATCTGGAGACTGGAGTAACCACACACACACACACACACACACACACACACACACACACACACACACACACACACACACACACACACACACACACACACACACACACACACACGGAGGCACCCTCAGGAAGATGAGCAAGTACTGCATATTTGATCTTGCGAATGCAAACCTGACCAGTAGTAGTGATCTCTTCTCATTTACTTCTCCTAAATCATGTTTATATTAATCAACTGAATGAAAGGCTGAATAAATAAATGAACAATTTAGTGAATTTCTATATATTCAATTCTATACTTGATATTCTAAGACACCTTACCTTATTTAATCCTCATCACAACAATGTAAATAGGAATTCTTATCTCTGCTTAGAAATTAGGAAACTGAAGCTTATACAAGTAAACGACTTGCTTAGGATCATAACATAGGAACTACAGAGTTGAGATTTAAACCCACATTCCTCAATTTTAAGTCCATTTCCTTTTCCTTTATAACAAAGCTTCAACGTATAGCTGATTTCACTCAGTCTCAGTTTCAATCCTAGTTATTAAAATTTGGTTGCAAGAGGAGTCAGGCACGGTTGGATATCTAGCCTAAGACTCATTCCCAAACACCTAAATGTTCACTGTTTCAGATTCTCTTGAAGCTAGCAATGCCAGATACTGAATTCTGGCCAATGAGTTCTAAGTGGGAGTTTGTTGAAGGATCTGGAAAGCTCTGCTTTTTGATAAAAGAAGCATACATCTCTAACACTGCACCTGCTTATTTACATCCTACCTGAATATGGACACAATGCCTGAAGCAGCAGGAACCATCTTGTGACCATCAGGAAAAGGTAAAGAAAATTGCAGAGATGCTGCTTCTGACATCATGGAGCTGCTCAAACAAGAGTAACCACCTATATCCAGACTTCTTGCTATGTAAGAAAGTAAAAATACTCCCATTTGTTTAAGGCATTGTTAGGCATTCTGTTAAATTACAGGTAAAACAGCAATTTATACAGGGGAATATCTAAAACACCATCTCTAAAGTATTCAGATTAGTGAGACAAAGAAAAACATTTAAATTTTATTATAATAAATATATATCCTTACTTTAAAAAGCATATTTTCAAAATCATACTTTCCTGCTCTAAAAAAAAGACCAAATATCATCCATGTTCAGTTGATTCTAAACATGTTCAATTGATCTGATTAATATGAATGACAAAAGAAAATTTTTATGAAATTTGAATTATTAAAATAAAGACAGTTACTCTGATTTTTCTAACCAGCATCTAGCACATGGTTGATACTCAATAAAGGCTGAGCACTAAAATCTAGGTTTCTTATTAGCAACACATCTCAGTGCTATCATTTGGGAAAAGTTCTTTCACAAATCAAAATCATGAAGAATCAGGCAGCAGGTGGAAGAAGTAAAAATGAATCATTTTTCAATAACTTCTTTCAGCGTGGAAGGTTTCACATGTCTAGACATATTTTGCTGTTGAATCCCACACTGATATTTAAGGGGTTGTTTTTCCCTATTGCATATAAAATTACCCTAATTATAGCAAAGCATTTTGCTCACATGCTGTCAATCGCAGGCAAAGAGTGGAGTCCATCTGTGTCCTTCCATATAGCTCCAGCCATTACTTCCAGCATTCCACCTCAGTCCTCAGGTATAGGATGAGCAATAAGATGTTTCTCTCCAGTTCGATGATGAGCAGAGTAAGTTCTTTTATTTTTAGAATTGAATGGAACATTACAATTTTCCCACATGGCATTTCATTAAAAGTTTAACCTATCCCTGAGTAACAAAAATGTGAAGAAAAACAAGAAAAAGAAAAAACTTTGACTCAAAAACCAATGTTTAGTAAGACAAGAATTTGAGGGGACTTTGTGTTCTCATGGTGTCCATACCATTCTCAGATAATCAGGCATCAATGACTTGAAGATTTATATCCATTTCTTATTTGAGAAATTTTCAGAAAGATAAACAGGAGACGTTTCAGATGCATAATCATATCAGAGATGCACCTGGATCCGAGAAGAGAAAAGGGAACAAGAAAAGAACAGAGGACTCGATGACTTACTTGGCCTGGGTAATTAAAGTCACCTGGATAGGACTAACAATAATTGCTCAGATCAAATGATTTCTGAAAATGATTTTAAGGATGTTTTATACAGCTAATGAGATGTTCCTCAATACACAAGCTCACCATTTTGATATATGTGAAGATAATCTTCATTACTAAAATAGAAGAAATTAGATTTTAAACTTTCTCATAGGTCTCAACACTGCTTTTGAGTACCTGCCCGCAGCACCCCCTCACTTGCTCTCTGTCACACTTAACTTACTCTTGGTCCATACTTGCAATTACTTCAGATGAGGATGGAACTCTATTCTGAGTGTTTGCAGGTGACAAGGCAAACATGAAGTCTAGTGGGAGTAGACAAATTGATAGTTTGACAATTAGATAGTGTCTGTTTCCTCCCTAACCAAATCATTGCTAACCCTCTTTGAGACAATGTATTTCCAATGACTCTGTTGGCCGACAGGGTAGCTGTTTCATTGGTGCAGCCCTGCTTACATTCTGCCTAGTTTATACTGGCTTTCCTGGAGAAAAGGTTTTATAAAATAATAGAAAGTGCTTCAGACTTAGTGTCATATGCCATGGGTTTAAAACCTAGCTCCACAATTTACCAGATGTGTGAGTACAGGGAAGGTGCATAGCCTCCTTGAATCCCAGTCTTCATTTACAAAACTGCTATCATGACACCTATCACATAGAACTGTTAAGGTTGAATTAAACGGTTTGTTTGAAAGTACCTGGCTTACAGTGAGTCCAAAATAAACCTCTACTATATTTGAAGTATTTAGCTTTCTAATAATATGAAAGCAAATACCAGGAACCCAGTAACTTCCTAATGTCCAGAGACTTAAGTGTACCACACATGAGAATACAGATTATTTATGTTTATGTATGCATTGTTATGAGAAAACAAATGCCACATACCCACCTAACAGAATGGAATGATTGACAGATAACATTGACCTTCTCCCAAAAAATCACAGATTTTCAAAACAAGCACTATTTAAATTACATAAATATGCAGCATGAATCAGAAAAACATGAGGCTGTGTTTATTTGATCAACATTTCATTTTCTTAGCTTCCATCTTCACTTTATCGCATGGCATGCTATTTCCCTCAATAGGAAAGGAAGGCTACTGGGATGTTTGTTATAATCGTCTGCTTAAGGTTCTTTGGCAGATCACATGTTTTACTTAATTAAATAATGTCCCAATTAATTGATTTGTTTGTAGACATTCTTAATTTAGTAAATGCTGAGCAGAATGCTAAAAATACCATTATATTTCTGACAGAGGCACCACTAAAGTCTGATAATTGATAGCTTTGCTGTTTTCTCTGATGGCCTGAAAGCTTTTAAAGCTAAATTCTGTAATCATGTTCATCTTTGAAAATTAGTTTTGTGAAACCACACATTTAGTTCTTGCTGAGAAATCTCATTTTAGTCATTTTAACATAATTTATAATGCATAAACTAAATTAGCTTTTGTAGCTAAGCCAGCACATTTTTCTTTAATTTTTATCTCGTCCTAATATATTTTTGACCTTGAAAACTGTAATGTCTGTTGGATATTGAAGCCTCTGAACAAAGAAAATCATTTCCATTCCATCACTATGGTTACACTTTCTTCGCTCTCCAGCACTGAACAGTGCTGAAAGTGTTGAATCTGGATTCCTCAGGAGGGCAAGCAGAACTTCATGTAATATCATTTAGTCCTGATTAAATAAACACATACACATAATGGAATCCAGGAAAGTAACAAATTACTTCACTCTGTTTACATTGCATATGATATGACTGATGGTAAGGGGCAATAAATCACCCAAAGTTATTCACTTCAAGCTCTGCTGTGTGTGGTTTTTCCCTAGGCAGTCACACATACATATTTGTTTCAAAAAACACAGTCAAAATGCCAGGCAACTCCTAACACCTCCAGTACTCCTGAAGTCAAAGCGGTTTCATCCCTTCCTAACAACAGAGAACTTCTAATATGAATAGTACAGTTCCCTGTCCACCAGAGACGTGTTTCAAATGAGCTTCCAACAAATCTCTCACTATCCTGAAATGACTTTGGCTGCCCTACAAAAGCAAGATAAGGACCTGGTCATTCAAGCACATGCCATACCTGCTGCCTCTGAAAGAGAAATACTCTTTTTACAGATGGCACCATTTAGTAAAACGTTGCTTGAATTTCTTTTATTTCACAGCTGGTTCACAATGTTAACTACAATAGGTTTGCTGTTTTTCCTTCTTAATAGTTCACGTATCAAAGCCGTCTTGAAGAAAATGGTTGGTAATGAGTGAATCAGTATTTTTAAGACACCATACTCTTTTTAAAAGTATATCCAATCAGTATTGTGGCATATTAAATCCACATAAATTCAATTGAAATATTGTATTCCTAAAATTTATATTCACACAGATATCCAGCTACCTTGATTGGGTTGTGCAAAAGCAATGCAGAGCTATTAATTTCAGCAGCAAATGATAGAAAGGTGGGGTGTGAGAGAAAACAGCTACAGCCCAGCTAGGAAAGCAATCTGCATCTTGAATAGCTTTCAGATATAGGGACCACAGTAATCACCTCTGTGGCCTGGCATAGTGCTTGCCCATAATAAATATGCAATCAATGTTTGTTGCATAGAGGAGTAGGGTGGATGGTTGAAAGGGCTCACTGTTTTATAAGATTTAATGATCTTTTGGTGGTGGGACACAACACACTGACACTCAGATAAGAGGCAGAACTACATTATTTACAGCTGCAAATGAGAGAAGGCTGCCAGGCAGGGTCGCACAGGGGGTTGCATCCAGGGACAGGCTAACAGCAAGGTGTAGCTGGAAGGGCAGCCTATGGATGGTAAATGGGATGGAGTTAGCTAGGTTTCCTGGACTCCCTGCATATTGGCTAATAGGAATAATTTTGCAGGCTCTAAGACATAAGGGCTAGTTGTCTGGTACCTGCTCACTGGGTAATTAGGGATGGTGCATAGTGGTCCTGGAGTATGAGAACCCAATGAAAGTGGACTTAATCAGTTACTCTGAAAGGGAAACTGACTTGCTTCTAGCCAGGGCCTCAAAATTAGATAAGACACCATTTTTTTAAAAGCCTATTACTCAACTACCCATAGAAGGAGAGAATCCAGCCAAAATGCAGGAAAGCATTTTGTGTCATTTAAAAGCAACTAAAATGTTGATGAAGTGCAACAGGGAGTGTTTAACAAAAGCTCACCTGTCCTTTACTTGCATATACTATGAACATAATTATAAAATGATTTATTAGAACTCCTTTGGTGGGTGGGGGGATCAAGTTGTCATAACTTGGTTTTGGTGGGTAAAAGACCAAAGAAAGGCAACTCCCAAACACTGTCCATATTTTTATCAGCCTCAAATTCCTTCTTATTATGTGCCAGGGTCAATTCTGCACACAGGCTGGAACATCTATATTTTTTAAACAAATGTAGCTGAGACTACTCAAGTTTAGTAGGAACTGCCATCACACCCCACACTGCATTAGAGGCAGAAACTAAAAGCCAGCAGTGGTGAGAAGAATAATAGTCCCCCAAAGATAAGTCTTTGCCCTAATCCCCAGAACCTGTGAATGTTACATTTATAGGGAAAAGGAGAATTAAGGTTGCAGATGGAATTAAGGTTGCTAATCAGCTGACCTTAAAATCAGGAGATTATCCAGGTGGGCCCAGTGCAATCACAAAGGTCCTTAAAAGTAGAAAAGGGATATAGAAGAGGAAGTTGCAGTGATAAGAAGGACTCCACCTGACACTGCAGGCTTTGAAGGAGGCCATGACTCAAGGAGTGTGGGCAATCTCAATGATGGAAAGGCAAAAGATTAGGTTCTCCCCTAGGACCTCTGGAAAGGAACACAACCCCGCTGACACCTTGATTCGAGCCCAGTGAGACCCATGTTGGACTTTCGACCTGTAGAACTGTAAGATAACAAACTTGTGGTATTTTAAGTCACCACATTTGTTCTAATTTGTTGCAGCAGCAAATAGGAAACTAATGACCATCTAAACTCCCAAGGTGTAAAACCACTGTTTCTTTCTTTTTTTTTTTTTTTTTTTCCGTATTTCCTTCTGTAAAGCCAAGGTTCACAGGCCCCTCGAGTCCGTTGTCCAGACTGGGTCACAAACCCTTCACACACAGGTCTAGGAGCTCGGTAATAGGAAAAGGTCCTGGAAGCTGTGGGTGAAGAAAAAATAGGCTTTAATCAGAGCTAGGAGCAGCTGCCCTAATGGCTTCTCACGGTGTCTTCAGAAGCTTCGCGCATCAGAGCCCTTAGTCCTTTTTTACTTAAGTCCACAATCCAAACACCTTCAGGGACGCAGAATCCAACCCCAGGACGTGAGGAGCAGCGTTGGAATTGCCCCACTCTCTGCAGTTTCCATACAGAAGATGGGGGACTGGGTGGAACTGCATGTGGATGATCACATTAGACAATAACAAGGAACACCTGGGCGCACGTGCATATCCACACCAGATGCTTGGCAAGATTCTGAACATCTGAGGGGCTCTGACCATTTTTATATATTTTCCCAACATCTTCACACGAAATTTTGTTTACTAAGGAGACAACCCCTCAATGACTTGTCCAGGGACAGCTGATTTTTGCATTTGTTGAAATATTTGCATGTTTCATATACAATACATGACAACCTCAACTGAAAGCATTTTCTGCCAGTGTCCCGTCATTCATTCTCAAATATCAAATTTCTTTGAATACTTATATTTAAAAATAAATACTAACCTACTTTGATTTTGTAGAAGGTGACAATGAACATAAGACACTTGCTTCTCAGGCCACAATATTTATTTTGAGGACTCCAATTCTAATGCTAAATAATATTTGAGGAAGATAATCAGACCCCCTGGACCTTAAAGTAACAAAACTTTTTTTCTTCATATTTATTCCCATATGCTCAAAAGAATACACCTCCCACTAAACCCTTTAGTTAGAAGTGGAGGATACCAGAATTTATACCATGTTTTGAATAAAGCACACAGAACATTGAAGCAGAAGTGGTTTCAAGGCCAGGGTTAAAGAGTTCAAAGGGACGTAACAGTAGCTAGAAAGATGCAAGGTGGCTGAGTTGTCATAGCAAGAATCCTTCATGGGCAGACATTATTCTAAGCTGGTCATAAAGTTTAGGAGTAAATATCAAGAGGTGAATAATCTAGAAAGCAGATCACTGAGTAGACAGTGAGAACCAACAGAATGTCAATCCCAGCTTCCCTCCTGAGTACTAGAGGGCAGTCTTCACATCACCTCGCTCTGTTTTTATGAGACCTTCCTCTGTTTCCACAGCTAAATCAAAATGCTTTTGTATCTTGCAGGGGCAGCTTAGTCCCTTTACTTTCCATTTGTTCACCTTGATAGAGTTTTGATTCTTTGATCTGTCTCTTCTGCTTTTTTCTTTTCTGAGTTCAGAAAGCTTGAGTATCTGATTTCTACTTTTTCTCTCTTTTCCTTCCAACCCGGTCTTTAAATGTCAGTTTTAGTCAAGGGTTTCCACTCTTACATTTTTATATTCCACCTTATTTTCCTTTTTTCCTTGAGAGGAAACTTACTTTCAAAATCCACTTTGTTTCTGTTTTTATTTTTGTTATTGTTCTTTTTAATAATGAAACTTTATATCTCAGTGGAAGTAGAGATAAAATCTCGGAAAAGGCAAATTTACTCCTTCCTACAGCATCTATTCACTGAACACCAACTTTACTTCAGGATAAACTTCAGAGAGGAAAGATGAAAAGATGAGTAAGACAGTCCTTACCCTCAAAGAGTTTACCAACTAGTACATAAGAAAAATAACTATATTATAGAAAATGTGTGAATGCAGTGACCGATTCCTGAACGTCCTGATATACAGGTGTGTTTCCTCTGCTTTCTCACCATGATGCTTGAACACTCAAAATAGCGTACCTCAGTCTAAATTTCCTTAGCTGAAATACAACCTAAGAGAATGGTTAACATGCAGGGACCCATCCCATTAAGTGGCCCACAAATGCCTGAACTGCAGGTACTTGCTGGCAAGGGGAACACTGAGTTCTAAAGCATGACAAGCACTCTGTTCTCAGGACGGTTCTCACAATGCCCAAGTACCCCCTGAAGATATTGAAAATTCTACACAAAAAAAGATACACAAAGAAGTTGAAATATGGAAGCAAGTGGATTCCAACTACCTGGAACCTTCAATTAGAAGAACCTTCTCTACTCCACATTGAACAAAAATATAATTTTTATTAAGTAGATCTCAGAGAATTATCATCTGCACCCTTATTTCCATCCCTAAGGCTTTTCTTCCTTCCATGTGTCTTTTTTTCTTCACTCTTTCTCCTAGACAAGTAGGTTATTCATCTCAAAACCGTCTTCAGTTCCTCTCTTTATCTCATGCTACTCTTTAAATCAGTCACTTACTGATGCTGACTCCACCTTAGCAATGTTCAAATCTGTCCTCCTTTTAATTGCTGAGTACAGTTTCATTACACGGCTCTAACACAATTTATCCATTCCCTTGTTGGTGGCCATTTAGATCTTTAATTTTGCTCAGCAATATTTTCAAATTTTCAGTGAGGAATTCATGCACATGTTTAATTAACTTTATTTATAATTATTGAATATTTTGATGTTATCATAAACCACAGTTTCTTTTTTTTTCAATTTGATTTTGAAATTATGTGCTGCTAATACATGAAAATGCAATTCGTGTTTGTATATTGACTCGGTATTCTGTGGCCTTGCTAAATTCATGTGTTGTTTTTATGGTTATTTTGGGTAGATCTCATGGAATTTCTATGCACACATTAATATTGCCATTTTTCCATTTGTTTGGTTGGTTGGTTTGCCTTGTACTAGCCACAAACTTCAGCACAATGTTGAACATATGTGGTAGGAACAGGTTTCCTTGTGCTGTTCCCAGTATCATAGGGGAAACAATCAGTCCCAGTGTTAAATATGTTAGCTCAGCGTTTTACCCGGTTAAGAAAGCTCCCTACTATTCCTACTTTGCTGAGAGTTTTTGTCATAAATACCAGGGTACTTCAAAACGTTCATAGTAAAACAGAATTAAATGATAATACAAGTCTTTCCATGAACTTTTGAAATACCTTCATAGGTATTGAATTTTATCTTTTTCTGCATTTATATGAGATAATCATATACTTTTTTCTTCTTAATCTGTGAATGTGGTATATTCTTTTGATTTTCAAATGCTGAAACAATCTCACAAAATAAATCCCACTTTGTCATAATGTACTATCCAATTATACATTTCTAGATTCAGTCTCTAATATTTTGTCAAGATTTCTGCATCTATGTTCATAAATGATATTGGGCTGTGACATCAAGGTCATGTTACCTTCATAACATTGAGAAGCATTTCCAACTCCTTTTTCTGAACCAATTTACTCATGTAAAATTGGCAACATTTCTTTCTTGAATGTAAGATAAAATTTTTCAGTTAAACAACCTGGGTCTGGAATTGTTTTATGGAAAGTTTTAAATGACAAATTCAATGTATTTAACAGTTACAGATTAAGTTGTTGAATTTTTGGCATAAAGTTATTCATAGTATTTTCTTACAAATTTTTAATGCCCACAGCATCTGTAGTGATGGCCCCTTTCACATTTCTTATATTGGTGATTTCTGTTTTCTTTTTTAATGTGTAACTATATAGCTGGGGCAACTCTTTTCAAGTGAGGTTCTGGGAAAGAAGCCCAAATACTCTACAGTAATGACAGTATCTGTTATATAAAATGAAATAAGTTTTTTTCTATGGATCTAAAATAGTATTAACTATGTAACTTTCTTAGAATATAGAGAAAACAGACAATTCAATCATATACTTTGTCTTAATTATCCTTTAGAACAAAGTTGAGGTAAGCCAATTCTCAATTTTATTGATATTTTCAGATACTCAATGTTTTTTCATTGATTTTTTTCTATTGTTTGCTTATTTTCTGTTTCATTGATTTCCACTCTTCATTATTTCCTTCCTTCTATTTACTTTGGGTGTAATTTGCTCTCCTTTTTCTATCTTCCTAAGAGGCAAGCCTGGATGGTTCAGTTAAAATCATTCTTTTTTTTAATATTGGCACTTGCCTTCATAAAATTTCCATCAAGACAATGTTTGATCTGCATACCACAAATTTGATACTTTACATTTTTATTATTACTTAATAAAATATTTCATAATAACCCTTGCAATTTCTTTCTTTGATGCATAGATTACTAAGAAGTGTGTTGTTTAAATTTCCAGTATTTGAAGACTGTGCAGATATTTCATTATTGATTTCTAATTTAATTCTTTTATGAACAGAGAATATATTCTGTGAGATCTCAATAATTTAAAATTTATAAACACTTTTTAAGGGTCCAACATATAGTCTCTCTTTTTTCCCCCAGCTCTAATGAGGCATAATTGACAAACAAAAATTGTATATATTTAAGGTGTACAACTTGATGTACTGATGTACATATGCATTGTGAAATGATTACCACAATAAATCTAATTAATATGTCTATCACCACAGATAGTTACCACTTTTTTCTTTGTGTGTGCATGTGTATGTGGTAAGAATATTTAAGACGCACCCTTTTAGCAAATTTAAAATATACAGTCAGTATTGTTAACTAAAGTCACCATATTTTATATTAGATTTCCAGAATTCATTCACTTTGAATAACTGAAACCTTATACCTTTTGGCCAATATATCCCCATTTCTGCTCCCCACCCTCAACCCTTGACAATCGCCATTCTACTCTCTGCTTCTTTGAGTTTAACTATTTTAGACTTCAAATGTAAGTGGTATCATGTAATATTGTCTTTCTGTATCTAGCTTATTTCACTTAGCATAATATCCTCCAGATTCATCTATGTTATTGCAAATGGCAAAGTTTCCTTCTTTGTCAAGGCTAAATAATACACACACACACACACACACACACACACACACACACACACACACACACACACACACACCATTTTCTTTATCCATTCATCTAAAGAGGGACACTTATGTTGTTTCATATCTTGGCTATTGTAATATTGCAATGAACATGGGAGTGCAGATATCTCTTCAATATACTCATTTCATTTCCTTTGGATATGTACTGAGAAGTGGGATTGCTGGGTCATATGGTAGTTCTATTTTTAACTATTTGAGGAACCTCCATACTGTATTCCATAATGGCTGTCCCAATTTATATTTCCACCAACAGTGTACAAGTGTTTCCTTTTCTCCGCATCCTTGCCAACAGTTATATTTCATCTTTTTTACAATAATGACTCTAACAGGTATAAGATGATATTTCATTGTGGTTTTGATTTTCATTTACCTAATGATTAGTGATGTTGAGCACCTTTTCATGTACCTGTTGGCCATTTATCTGTCTTCTTTGGAGTAATGTCTATGCAGGTTCTTTGTCCATTTTTCAATCAGGTTTTATGTTTTGTTTTGGTTTGGTATTTACTATTGAGTTCTGAGAGTTCCTTATATATTTTGTATGTTAACCCCTTATCTGACATACAGTCTGCACATATTTTCTCCCATTCTGTAGGGTAACTTTTCACCCTGTTGATCATTTCCTTTGCTGTGCAGAAACTTTAGTTTGATGTAAAACCAGTTGTCTATATTTGCTTTTGTTGTCATATCCAAAAAGTCATTGCTCAGAACAATGTCAATAGATTTTTCACTATGTTTTCTTCTAGAAGTTTAACCATTTTAGGTCTTATGTTTAAGTCTTTAATCCATTTTGAGTTGATTTTTGTCTCGATAGTGGTCTGAGGCAGAAAGCCATAATTAAATATGTTTCCTTATCTGAAGCATCACAGCTCTGCTATGTGTTAGCCAATGTCTCAAACTAGTTTTTTCATACATTCTGTCCAGTTTTACAGTACTTCATGGCAAAAAGGAAGGTCCAATAATCATTTCTCCATCATGGCTGGAACTTCACCTACACTTAAATATGACACTTTATTTCTTTCTCATAATAACTTCATGAAATAATTATTATTAAACCTTTTTATGGCTAAAAAAGACCAAGTTTAGATAAATGAACCACTTCATGTTAACCTTTAAGCTCCTCAGGGTACATCAAATCTTATACATTTTGTTGTTCATTATACTTGACTCAGTCCTTGGTACACAATATATGCTCAATAAATAAATTAAACTTTGGAAGGTACTATTTTGTTCGTTATACATATGAAAAACCTAAATCTCAGGGAAGACAAACTGGGGAAATGGTCAAGAAACTAATATTGGTTAAATGCTGGGATTTGCAAACCACAGACCATGAGCCAAAACTTGCCCACTTGGTTTTTTTAAAATAAGGTTTTATTGGAACCCAGCCATGCTCATGTTGTTTACATATTGTCTCTGTCTGCTTTTGTGCTATGAAGGCCAACCTGAGTATTTACACTTACAAAGCCTGAAACATTTATTATTGGCCCTTGGCTGAAAAAGTTTGCCAACACTCAGTTATCAGATGTTATTGCCGAGCAATGCTCTTGGCAGTGTTACACACTTTCTACCTCATTAAATTTCCCAACCACCCAATGAAATTAGAAATAATACCATTACGAAGATGTGGATTCTGAGATCCAGAGAGGTACTTTCCCCAGCTTCTATGGCTTATAAGTGTCAGAGCACTAATTTGAATTCTGATTTGTAAGACTCTAATGCCTATGCTCTTTTTACTTCTAACAGAGAACCTTGAAAAGAAATGAAAGATGACAAATGGAAGGGCTCTTCTTAGTGATTTGCACATCATCACATATGAACAAGTAGTAGAGCTAAAGTCACCTGAAGATTTGGCATTATACCCTATAATAAGGACAGTTAATACCACTACTATTTTTAAGGAACTTTTTATCTGTCAGCCTGTGAGATGATTAATAATTACATACATGAGCTGCATGTGTTTTATGCATATGCATGCATAAACACATAGTATATGTTGTAGACACACATATGTTATATGTGTTTGTGTACATAGGTGTGTGTGTATATATAATTTGCTTTATTTCTCACAGACATTCTATGAAGATATTTTTATAGGTACAGAAAAAAATGCTTAGAAGGATTATATTACAAGATAGTATTGGTAAATCAGGGATTCAGCCTGGATTTCCCTAACTCACTAATTCTATCTGTACCTTCTTTCTACTCTTTCTCGACTCTCTCCCCTAGGTTTCCACGATCTCACACATTATCCCATAGCATGAAGAAGGATAAAGTCTTGGGGTCCTCTATGGTCCTACAAAATACCAAAAACCCACCTGCCAACAGCTCTTCTGGGCCTCCTTGGCAAGCTTCCAACCATCACTCTCAGTGCTGTCAAGATGTGATGCTTTTCTATCCTCTCTTTTTAAAGTGCTTTAAGCTCTGAGCCATCATCATTTAATTTTAAATTATCTTCTGATTTCCTGCGTGGGCCGAGAATGAGAATAGTCTGGGGGAAAGAATGGTAGCAACAATAAATGAGAAGGGAAGCATTTGTGAAATTTTTTTTCTTCTTTTCAAGAAGAGCTGTAATAGTGTTTTGTATCAACATGACTCCTTCCTTCAGCTGTAACAAAGTTAGAGAAAGCGTTGGCACTATAAATTGAGAGTTCAGGAGGTGATTCTATTGACCCAGTCTTTTCAACAGGATTGGTATTATAGGTTTCCTGCACAGAAAACAGTGCAGTCATATTTCTAAAGCAATTTCATCCTCACCAATAGCCCTTCCCTCCCTCCTTATGCCTCTTCTCTTTCCCAAGGTGTTACTAGGTTCTTCGATCTCCAGGTACCTTCTGTGCTTGATTCTCTCCCAAACCTCAGCAACTTCCTACGGTGCCCAAGATCAAATCACTCAGGGGGCAGAGCTGGGGATTTAACTCACCATTTGTCCAACTGAGTTTTCTGAGAACAAATTCAAAAGAGAGCTCTCTGATAATAAACAGACCAGTAGATATTATACAGACATGTGGAAAATGTCACATCTATAGGACAACTAAGAGTCTGAAGAAATATAAGATGCCATATACATACATGATTTTTTGGAGTATTTTTGTTCATCTGAACATAAAGAGGTACAGGTCACAGTTATCCCTCATGGATGCTCCGAGTAGCTTGTCTTATTTTTAGAACTGTTCTGAAGGTGAGAAATGGCAATGGAGTAAGCGTGTAAAACCTGAGTGCAAATGTGACATCCTTCGTAGCCAGCCAGAAAACTCCCAGTGTGTTAGGAGCTGCGCAATCACTTCTCCAATAATAGACACTGCAGTACCATTCTATCCCAAAGGGAGCAAGAGTGGGCCTGAAAGCCTAGGGGAGACCAGAGTTGGAAAATCACAGCAAAGGAGAAGTGAACCACTAAGTGGGACAACAAATTTCATGAGTCTTTGAAGCTGGCCACCATTTCAACTACATCACCACCAAAAGGTTTTAATTGAGTCTATTGAGGATTTGCTTTTTTTTTTTTTTCTTGCGGGGATACATACTTGATTTTATAAAAGCAGTTAACAAGGAAAATTGGGTTCATTTTAGAACCAACAGCTAGAACACATTAGTCCCATAAAGCAAAAGCCAACTGTATTCCCATTCTAGCCTCCATGGAAGCTTCTATCACGCCCATTGGATTATGCCTGTCCTGACCTAGCTGTCTTTCTTCCATCTTGCCCATTTCCATCAGCATCATCTTTCCTGGAATCTACACATTAACTTTGCCCCCCTGTCTCCTTCGTTTCCCAAATCTAGCCCAAAGGTGGATGTAGGCCTTACAGATAGCATCAGTAGTTGATCAGAGTTACCTGGAGAAGTAGCAACAGTCAAGAGAGGATTACGACAGCATCAGTTAAGTCACTTGACTGTCACCATGTCCCCGGTCCCTGCTTCAAATGCCTGTGAAAGAGAGAATGGGAAAAAAGAGTAAATGCAAAAACGATGCCCTTCTTTATTACAGGTCACTTTGGTTGTTGGGTGTGAGCTTGAGAGAAGGAAAGATATAAGACTGGAATTTTAGACTTACATGGGCTGGGCTTTGTCATAACTAAAAATGTCCCGAAAGCAATGGGATCTTCTTAAAATGTTAATAGAGGACAAACATGGAGTAATTCAGCAACATATGTTTAAAAGAGTGACTGAAAAACAATAGGATCTTTTTCGGGCTTGTACTTTACTGAATTCAGACTGATAAACAGACTACACTGTTTTTGTTACTTAATTTATGCAGCCAAAACACAAGCCAGTACTAGTGCAGAAAACATATCCTTTGGAATCACGTCTGGTTTCAAATCTCTGTCACTCAATACCCAGGTAAACGATTACTTCGCATCTCTTGAGTCTGTTTTTACATCTATAAAATGAGAACACGATTCACCAACTGCACAATCCTCATGAGAGTTACTTGAGATAATGTGTAGAAAGTGACTAGCACAATACTGGACACATAATAAGCATTCGACAGATCATTCTATTACTAGCACATATGATTGCTTGTAATGTCTGTTTCTTTCATTCTGATCAATTCAAATGCTATGATTCCTCTTCGGGTTCCACCTCTTTATGAATCCATCTCTAACTATCATATTTGAGAGTTTTATTCAAGTATTTGCAAGTGATTCTCAGGAAGAAGAAAGGATGGACATACTGTACAACTCCCACGGGGCAATTTCATAAAGAGATAAAAAGAAGCAGATTTCAATTCAGTATCTGAAATTGCTTTCCAACAATTTAAGCTAATCAATAATAGATTAGAATAGTGAACTCCACATCTCCCAAAACAGGGCTGCTGAACGGTGCTACATCACAGCCAATAGAAGCTTTGGTGTCTGAAAGACTAAGGTTCAAATCTCAGCTCTGCCACTGACCAGTGACAGGACCTCAGACAAGTTGTGTAACCTCTCTGAGTCTGCTCCCTTAATGTGAACATTGATCTTAATACCTAGCAGGTGAGAGTTTTTCTGAAGATTAAACGTTAGAAGAGCCTCCCTGCACCCCTCCCCCAAGAAAAACTGCCTTGGCCTCCCTGAGGAGCAGGGTAACAGAGAAAAGGATATGAGGGCATCACAGGGCCTGCCATCACAGAAGCTGACAAGACAACAGCCAAAGCCCAGCTTAGAGAAGGGGATCTTGACACAGACATTTACAGAACAAAAACTCCCTCTCACACTTGCAGTACTTTCATGATATCCTCTCCACAGTAGCCCTCACCACCATGACATTCCACATCCAATGACTGGAGAGCAGGGGTATTTTTCAGTAGGGACAAGAAGAGAATATGCAAATGGGACTTTTCTTCCTTTCCAGAAGTGTTCTTGTATTTTCCTGGGCTTTAAGCATCTTTTTTTATATAGCATGATCTTTCAGATGTTGAAAAAAATTCAAGTTAGATTCAAATGCTCTGTACCAATTATTTGGAATAATAGTGTTCTCTGCAGTATCATTATCAGTAGTCAAAGTGACTGTCCATAGTACCAAAATCCTGCATTTTAAGCAGGGAAAAAAATGGAACAATATAATAGACTGAGTACATAGGTTCACCTCCCAACACACAAAGTCTCTTGAAGTGATAGAAAAAAAAAATTCTATAAGCATGAATCCTTCATTCCTTTGACAAATATCTAATACCCTCCTACTGCTACTCTGGTGAATAGGATAAGCAAGGTCCCTGAGGTCATGGAGCTTATGTTCTAATCAAGATGGAGAGAGCAAGGGAATATATAATAAGCAAGCAAATAAAATGACAAGATAATCACAGATAGTGAGATATGCAATAAAAGCAATTATCAGAATCTATGAGAATGACTGATAAAAGGGGGTTGGGGAACTATTTCAAATGTAGCAGTGAGGGAAATCCTTTTAGAGGAGGTAATGTGTGAGCCAAGACCTGAATGATACAAAGGTCCAGACCTGCAAAAATCTATGGAGTAGAATATTTCCAGCAGAGGAAATAGCAAGAGCAAAGGTCTAGAGTGGATATGAGCTTGGCCCACCTGAGGAACAGAAACCCTAGCCATAAGAACAAAGTGACATCCATGCACCAGAAATTTTGAAGAATGTCTGGAATAGAAACAGCAGAAGGGGTTAGATTGCCAGGGAAGCAAGTACAAATTTTTCTAAGACAAACATGAATTTGGGTAACAGCCGGATGATACTATCCATAGTGGGAAAAGGTGAGATGCTAGTCAAAGGTCACAGATGAAACCAAGGGCAGGTGTGAAGAGAATATCAACCAAGCAAGGGCTGAGTTTCCTGGTACAGCTCACCCCATTCCATTCAAGTGCCTTGCCTCTTAAGTCCGCCTGAAGAAACGGCACGTTTTATACACTTGAAGCCTTTCCATCTCTGCCTATTGGAGAAAGGGACTCCTATAACCACAGGCCACTACTTACAACTTCCAACATTTCTTCCAGGTCTACAATTTTCAAATATTAGGTAATATAAAATAACAGAAGGAAAATATCTAAATTTAGGTAAGTTGTTTTCTAGTCATAAATAGAGGAACAATCAAATTTCATGTGGAAATAACTGACAGGCTGGCTTTACTTTAAAATACAAAAAAAAGAGCTTGCTGATACTTATGAGCCCACTGAATATTCAAAGGGAGAAAATTCACATTTAGAGATTTTAATTCTAAATACTATTCTTTTCAAAATCAGGTCTATTGACCTCTGAGAAAAAGCAGGATTCAGTGTTCAGAAAACCAGTTTCTGGGCCTAGTCATGTTGCCAAATAGCTGTGTGACTTTGAGTGATCCAAAGCGTCTCTTTACCTTGGATTCCATAGCAGAAAATAGCAAATTAACACACTGACTCTTGGGGTCCTATAAAGTTAAAAATTATGAAGATTGTTTTACAAATGATATGTATTATTGAATTGATTATATAGCCCTCTCACCCATCCATTTGTCAACATTTTTAAAATTCTAAGTATATTCAAAACCCTGCATTAGACTCCACAGGGTTTAAGGATGGTAAACACAGCCCCTGAACTCTTTATAATATCAAGAAATAAGTAGTCGACCTCTCTGAGTACAAAATGAGAATGTGTGGGAACCATCTCTGCTTTTCTAGCTGAGAATCATGGTTGTTTTTCGATGTGTTTAAGGTGTTTTGATTTTATAAAAGTTGGATTTTAGAATATCCCACCCCTTTGGGAGAATTTCTAAGTGAAAAGTTATAAAGAGCCTGTGGGATATGAACAGATCTGGCAGAGTGAGCCACGGGAAGACTTGCTCATTCCTGGAATTCATGTTGATCAGTTATCTTGTTTCTGAAAATAGCATAGAGCTAGAAATATCTTTCAGAGAGAGAAATTGTTACAGGTCCATCAAGGAGGGAAACCATGGGAAAAAGAAGATACCACATTTTTCTATGAGCTTTGTAATGGTGTCAGCTAATATAAATTAGGGATTGGCACGAGAGTAGAGAAGAGCGAAAGGCATGGATGTTAGAGTCTTTTCAAAGAAAAATCTCCATAAGTCATAGTGACCGATGACTATATGTAATGAAAGATAGGGAACATTAGTGATGATGGCGTTTTCAAGCGTGCCTAATTGGGGAAATGTTGGTGTTACTGATGGAGGAAAGGAACTTAGCATGCTGAGCCCGGTGCGGATAGAAGGGAAAGGATGAACTCAATTTGGAACATGTTCATCTGAGGACAGAAAATGTTCATCCGAGGGCAGAAAATGGAACAGCCAAGCGACACATTCAGCAGAAATTAAATACAGCTGAAACTTGGGTGAGATAACAAGGTCAAAGGTATAGATTTAGGCACCATTTTTCCTTACCCAGGAAGCAGAAAGAACAGTTGTAGCAAAAGAAAGAGCACAGAACCCAGGCTGAACTTTCAGAAATGATGAGTTCATAGTTAGGGGACAGAAAGAAGAAAAAAGCCACGGTGGGACAGAGATTAAGCAAAGAGGTAGAATGGCTTACATTGGAAATAGGTAGAGGGTGTTTTAAAGTTCCAAGGCAGGGGAAAAACACATTCTTAAACTTCTTATTGAAGAAACATGTCAGTGAAGGAAAAGAAATTAGATGGTAGCTAGAGAGGGCACCAAGATCAAGCTAAGATTTCCTTTCAAGGTGAAGGAGAAATG
Source organism: Cynocephalus volans (assembly GCF_027409185.1). NCBI lineage: Eukaryota > Metazoa > Chordata > Mammalia > Dermoptera > Cynocephalidae > Cynocephalus > Cynocephalus volans. The sequence goes on from NC_084475.1 coordinate 65,762,036, forward strand.
CATTGGTTGGAAGTCTACACAAAGGGAGAGTTTGATGATACCAGAGAGAGGTATAAATATGGCAACAGTATCTGGGACAAGATCTAGCTTTAGAGAAAAATAATGACACAGATTCCTCCAAGTTGGTGAGAAGGATAAGAGGGGTAAACATGAACGTTAAAATGTGTTGGGATAAAGATGGGAGCCTCTGAAGATGCTTATTAAAAATAAAGTTGGTAGTCATTTATCACTGCGTAAGAATGTGGAGTTCAGAAGAATTAAGAGACTGCAGTCTGTTGGTAGAAACGGGTTTAGTACTCATCCACAAATGAGGAAAGAACTTGCAGGTAAGTAGTGAGTGCTGAACTGGGTAGTAATCACAAAGTAAATATTTGTTGAGTTTCTTCTATGTACTGAGCTCATGTATTTGAAGTCAAATATACAGGGCTTACATCTTTCACTAGCAACACTCTGTGACCTGGGCTCAGGCGTGCAGAGAGTCAAGGACAGGATTATTTAGAGTGGAAGTGCTAGGCAGAAGCCCAGTGCACTGTGACCCTCATGCTATTTTAGATTCTAGTAACTGTTCTAGTTTTATACTGACAAAACTTACCATCCTCAACATTCCTCAGTTACATCTGGATCTTAAACATCATTTAATTCAACATTTTTTAAAAAGAGCCTGCTGTGAGATCAGACAATGTGACAGAGCTGCTCTGGGTTTATTGATTTGATATATTTTGCTTTGTGTAACATGTCTATGCTTGTAAGATTTCTTTTGGTTGTAACAGAATACCAACCTGAACTAACATAAGCCAAGGAGGAATTAAATGGATCGAATCACTAATAACAGGAAGGAAAAAGTGTGGCAGGACCCTGGGGATAAATGAAGCCAGAGATACTACCAAGGGTCTCTCTCCATCTTTCCATGCTGTTTCTAGCTGTGTATAAGCTTTACTTTCTCCTACTGCATAATGATGTCTACCTCATAATGGGGAACATGGCCCCAGTCAGTTCCAAAGCCTCTTATGATCTCTCTCTCTCTCTGATCCCAAGGTCAAAAACCTTGGAAGAGTGCTTTGATTGTGATTATTCCTGAACTTAGGAATTATGAACATAAGCTCAACACCTATGATTGTCCTGGATCATTCAGGTATCCAGCCCTGGCCAATTGATGATAGTTGTGAAGAGACTCAGATCATTTTAGAAGTTGTCAGCTGGAGTAAGGAAGAAGGAATAGTACCTAGAAAGGGGGAAGGGAATTTGTATTCTTAAGATAAATAATAAATAAATTATAATAGATACTTCATCAATCTTTTTGGTAGTTTTATTATGATTCACTAGGTATGATTTCTTTGTATTTATTCAAAATACCTATAAGACATTGAGTGGATAAAGAAATTGTAGTCTTTTTATGCAGTGGAATACTATATAGCAATGAAAATGAAAGAACTTCAGTTACACACAACAGCATGAATGGTTCTCACAAACATAATGTTGAGTAAAAGAAGATTCATACAAAATAACATATACTAAATTTTTCCATGCATTAGAAAGTTAGTTGACAAAGTTAAAAGGCAGGAGAATTTCACATTTGGCTAGGAGGGTACCAGGGGGCTGGCAATGTTCTGTTTCTTGATCCTGGTGGTGTCACATGGATGTGTTCACCTTATAACATTATAATTTGTGTGCTTCCATAGTATGTTATACGTAAATGATTATTAGCAATGCGGGGGGGGGGGGAGAAGAAATCCACTGAGTTTAGTTTGAAGAAAAATCGCTACTATTAAAAATCACTGATACAATTATGTTCCATTTTGCAGACTATGAAATAAAGATCCATATATATTAAATGGTTGATTCTAGGTCTCAGAGATAATTAGTAAGAGATTCAGAAATGAAGGCCGTCCTTGACTTCCAAACCAAAATTCAGAGCACTCCACCAACCTGCTGTAATACACACAATCTTTCTAGTGCTGGAGCCAAGGAGTGCATTCATTCATTCATTCATTCATTCATTCATTCATTCATTCATTCATTCAGCATCTATTACAGGGAGGCCAGGGAGCTCTCAGTCTACTGGCCTGAAGTCTAATGAGTGCTAGGATAGAAATACGAACAGTGTTGTAGAATACATGTAGGAGGCCATTTTATACTGGGTAGATAAGGGTTTCCTTCACAGAGGTATATATATGTGGGTACTAGATATTCCAAGAGGCATATATTCAGTGGCCAGGTGGGTGAACTGGTGTAATCCTGCCCAGATTGAAACTCTGGCCATATCATTTACCTGCTAGGCAGTTTGACCAAGCTGAATGACCTTAGTGCAATCTCTCTGCTTCAGTTCCCTCATCTGTAAACTGGAAACAAATTATAAGAGCTAATATATGTAAATGCTTAGGAAGGTGCTGGACACATACAGTGGGACCAAAGCTGAAGGAGGAGAAGGCTGGCCCAGTGGGGAGGGGCAGTCCATCACTTATGTTTAGAATTACCAATGTGTGGTGGTCAGAAAAAGCAGACTCCTTTTTTGGTTTTACTGCTTTTTAATTCTCTATAGACAATGCAACCCTTTATTGCCTGCATCTAAGGCAGACATTCCCACTTCCCCATCCACCCCTCCCTACACTGACATGTGCATAGTATGTACTACATAGATGTTTGCAGTATCATTGTTATTATTTAGGTAAGGAAGGCCACGTAGGAATTCCCAGAAGGACTGGGAGTGAGGAGGTGTAAAGGACCTTCCTGACAGCACATGCACAGACATGTATGTAAAAAGACTATGCTTATTCAAACCACTGGTTAATACCCAAGCCAGGAGGATAACTGGGCTGCCTTGAGGACAGTAGTGCCATGGTTGGGAAGGAAAGTATATTAGTCCATTTTGTGTTGTTATAATACTAGAAATACCTGAGACTGGGTAATTTTTAAAGAACAGAGGTTTATTTGGCTTACGATTCTGGGACAGCTGCATCTGTCACAGGCCTCAGGCTGCTTCTAGTCATGGTGGAAAGTTGCAGGCAGCTGGCGGGTACAAGGAGATCACATGGCGAGAGGAAGCGAGAGAGAGAGAGGAGGTGCCAGAGTCTATTAAACAACCAGCTCTCACGGGAACTAACAGAACGAGAACTCACTCATTAATCCTCCCTCCCACAGGGAGAGCGTTAATCCATTCATGAGGGATCCACCCCCATGACTCAATCAGTTTCCAACACTGCCACATTGGAGATCAGATTTCCACATGAGTTTTGGAGGGGACAACACATCCAAACTCCATCAGAAAGGGACAATTGTGAGGCTTTCCTTTGACAGGCATCATTGAAGGCTACTCGTAATTTCACATGATATCCTCCTGCCTGCAGTTCAACATTTTCCCCACCCCCCAGAATTGTACTTGGTTGCCTTTCTGCTCTAGAGTCAAGGATAGCTTGAAGATATCAGCCCTTGAGAGCACAATTCTGCCAACGAGCTATTTCTGTGCAGTGCCTCTTACTGCACCAATGTGCGCTCCTACTTTGATGATAAGAATAATCAACGTCTTTGTCTTTTAAAGGGTACTTAATGCCAGCACTCCATAGTTCTTCTCCAAGAGTGCAATTAAATAAATGGAGGGACAAAGCCCAGTTAGACAATCCATAAAAGCACAACTAAAGAAGAAAAATTAGCTTAGTTTTTTCATCAACGGTGACTAGGCTGCCACCAAGGTAGAGGATTCCTTTACACTGAGGACCATGTACAACATTATGAGTCCCTATCAAAGGCAAGAATTATCTTATTGAAGAGTCCCAGGTGGACTGAATGGAAGATTTATATGAGAATAAATACATCATATAGGTCACTTAGCAAATAAATAAATAAAATAAAAATCTCTATTTCTGCTAAAATTTAAAATAAATTTAATTTACCCTAGGAAGTAAATATCACCTATAACTGTAACTCACCTCTAACTCCTCCCAAGGAGAGGTCCCAAAGTAGAAAACAAAACAAAATAATAGGCCAAATACAATAAGATTAACTAGAACTAAAATCCACAATCGTTCCCTTTGGAGAATGTTGATTAGAAAGAAGAATTTTTGATCCATGGACTGTCTGAAACTACTAATCTCAAAATACTATGTAAAAGAATTTTTACCACGTAAGAATTATTTTGAAAACAACTGACCCCATTATAAAGTACCCCCATGCAAAGGGTACCTCAGCCTATGCCAAACTACATATCCCAACATAATGCTTAGGAGCACAGCCCAACACACCAGTTTGCACCCTGGTTCCACCACTCTCTACATATATGATTGTGAACATGTTAGTTAATCTCAAGGAACTTCAATTTGCCTGTTTATAAAATGAGGTTAATAGTACCACCCACATCACAGAGTTGTTGCTAAAATTAAATGAAGTTTTGACAGAAAGCATGTGGAACAGTGCCTAAAACATAGTAGAAACTCTCTTTACTAATGTTAACGACTTTTTTTTACTCATTAGTCGTTACCTCAGCACAGGTACATGACCAGTGTGTTTGGGGAGGCAAGACCTTAGCCAATTTAGAAAAACAAAATGTAATTCTCCCTGTCAAAATGCCCAGAAAAAGATCTCATGAAACCCTGTGATGCTCACAAGAACACAACACCTTATGCTGCAGTCAGATCAGAAATATCAGGCTCTAAGAAAGTCAGAGGAAATAAAATCTCCCACGCACCTTGAATGTAACATGCCCAAAATTTAACTCTATGTTCTCAACACTCTCCCACCCCCTTTCCCATGCCATGGTCTTCCTCCTCCTGCTTTTTTTTTTTTTTTTTTTTTTTTTTCTGTATATCAGGGAACAGTGTGACTACCCTCCCAGGGGCCCAAGCCAGACACGTAGGAATCAACTGACATTTCTCCTCCTGCCTTAGCCTACTCATCACAAGGACTTTTAAAACCTACCTTGAAAATACCTCATTTTCATCCACTGGACCTTTAAAACTCACCTTGAAAATAGATCATTTTCATCCACACCTCTCCAAGCACGCTACTGCTGCCCTGGGTTTGGCCCACGATACTTTTCAGTGGGACTGTTGCAATGCCTCTTTACATGTTTCACAGTTTCTGCACTTGCTCCAGGCTAATCATCCTCTACAAAACCTCCACAGGAAACTTTCAAACTTGTAAAACCAATCATGGCACTTCCCAAATAAAAATCTATGTTTCTTTTGAGCCACCTCCCTGCTCCTCTCTCCACCCTCAATTCCTTCCACTCCCACAGTCCTATTTTATTCTCTCATCATACAGAATCACTGCAGGTTCCCAAATCTCCCACATCCCCTCTCCCCTCCCCGCCCTGACCTTTGTGCTCTGGGTACATGCTCTTTACTCCACTTAGATTCTTTTATCCATTTGTCTACCCAGAAATCTCCAGCTCACCCTACAAGGCCCAGTTCAAATGCTGCCACCTCACTGGAGCCTTCTCTGCCTTCTGCAGGCCGCCGACCCTGATGCTCTACCTTCCATGCATTTATAGCATCAGACACACAACACCACAAATCCATGTTCTCACCATTTTGTAATGGTTTCTTTGCAGGAATATCCTCTAGCACTGAGACCGGATATTGTAGACCATGATAATGACAACGGTATCAATGTAGTAATAATAATAGTTGTTTCTTTTGCTGATAATAGTGGCTATTAATGTTGAGTCTTTGGTAGATTCTAGGCACTTTGTTAAGCCATTTATTAGCTTCAGTCACATAAAACTACTGTTTCTGTTAGTCAAAATGGTCATACGTTGGTGATTTCACATAGTTCAACCTACAACATGCATCCTTTTTATGTAATCTTCACCACAACCTGAAGAGGTAGGTATGTTACTATCCGTATTCGATGGGTAAGAAAATTGAGGTTCAGGGGTTTCAAGTAACCTTACCCAACCAAGTGATACAACTAGAAAGCGAAGGAGCCAAGACTCTCATAGGGGCTGCCTGATTCTCAAGGCTCTTAACTAGTATTATATCCTGATTCCCAAAACTCTGTTTAATGAGTTAATCAACTAATGGAGCAATGATATGGGGGTCCTAGAAGGTATAATGATGGCTGCCTAACATAAAGAGGCAAGTTGGTCTTCAGCAAGTATAGGGAGGACAGATCCTAACATTCACATATCATTTGAAGCAGACTTCTCAGAAGCAAGTAAAGGCTGTTAAATACTGAAATGAGTTAATAAGGAAGGTTATAGAATCTCCTTCAGGGGAAGGATTTCTTCCCCCAGTGGAGAATAGATTCTCTTCTGTCTGCGATGGTTTAAATATAATCTTTTGTGAAGGTCAATAAATTGGGCTCGCCAAGTCCTTTTTGGGCTCTTTATGATGCTCAGATACACTGGCTTAATGTGGCTCAGTGCGTGGCCTGAATATGGAAGGGTGCTAATCCCCCAGCTAGAAATAGTCTCTTCCTCCTTCAAACTCCCTCAGCCCTCTGACTCAACCTTCTTTGTGACATATGTAGTGATTTTTGTATGTTGTTCTGACTTCTGCCAGAGAAAAACCCATGTAAAGCACAAAGCACATGTGTTTCATTTTGACATCTCCTAACACAGAGCTTAATGCCACATTTTTTAAAAATTTGATCAAATAGAACTTCTTTTCCTCCTCTGAAAGAATCCTGTAATATCACTGAAAATAAGGCCATGAATTTTGTCTAAAGTCTGTTGTCAAAATGGAACAACTCACACTGTGAAAACAAAGCTTTCTTAAGTGTACTTTTGGTTCATTCGTTATCAGATATAATTTTTTCCTCTCTCAGCATCATTTTGAAATATGGTCATTCCGATGGTAATTCTTTCCAGATAAAAAGTCCGAAAGATGGACCAGCATTTTAGTCAATAAGAAAGAGATCTAGATAGATTACTAATGGAAAAGAGCATGTCCAAATATCTAAGCAAGTGTCTAGCAACTCCCAGGGAGAGTCAATCCCATCTCAAAATAATTCTAATGTAAAAGTTTTCTCTATAATTGGCAATCCATAGAAGCATAAATTTCATGATGATAATGAATAAGTGCAATAAAAACTACTTCAGACCCTTATTCTCAATAAAAATAACTACACTGGTAAAGAACATTGAAGTGGGAAAAACACACACACACACAAAAAAACCCTTCAAATGGTTTGGCTCATTTGATCCATACAACAGTCCTTACCATTTATATCACCACTCTAGAGGATATTTACAGGAAACTTGGATGAGAGAAATGAAGAAAATTGTTATGAGTCACGAGGCTTCCAATAGCAGAGTCTATACTGGATCCCAGGCATTTTCCTGATTCCAACTCTTATTTTTCTCCTGGGCCTGTCTGTCCACATGGCTGATCTTGAAAGAAGAAAGAAAAGAAAAGAAAAGAAAAGAAAAGAAAAGAAAAGAAGGAAAGAAGGAAGGAAGGAAGGAAGGAAGGAAGGAAGGAAGGAAGGAAGGAAGGGGGAGGGAGGGAGGGAGGGAGGGAGGGAAAGAAGGGAGAAAAGGAAAGAAAAGAAGCATTTTTATTTCAGCAGCATAGAAAATCAAGTTCCAGAGAAAATGATCGATTTGCTAGAGGAGGCACATTTTCTTAATTTTGGTAATTGAGCTTGAACATTAAATCCACACATCTTATTAAAAATATACCAATAGCGAACATTTACTGAGCATTTCCATCTTGCCACTGTACTAAGTATTAACATGGAGCGACTCATTCAATCCTTATAAGTCTTGAAGATTGGTCCTGTTCCCATTTTACAAATGTGGAAACTGAAGCTTACAGAGATTAAGTAACTTCCCCAAGGTCACATGGTTGGGAAAGTTAAGTGACAGAGCTGTGATCTGAACTCATAACAGCTGAACCCAGAGTTTAGGGTTTTAACCACCATGCTAATCTGCTGTGTCACTGGTTCTCAAAGTTCGGTCCTGGGCAGGCACCATCAACATCCCTGGAAACTTGTTAGAAATGTAAATTCTCTAGCCATACCCCACACCTACTGAATCAGAAGTTCTGACAGTGGGGCCTAAAAATCTGTGTTTTAACAATCAGAAGGTCTGACAGTGGGGCCTAAAAATCTGTGTTTTAACAAGCCCTCTCGGTGCTTCTGAGGCACATTAAAATTCAAAAAACATTGTGCTAGACTGAAACAAGAGTAAATGGTAGCCATTGACAAGGACCCGGTACATGCTCCATGCTATCAGGGAATGCAAAAAGGAAGTGAGAGAAGTTGGGGACAACTAATAAGGTTGTTGAAAATGAAAATCTTCAGTGGATGGTAAAGCCAAAAAGGGAAGAAATAACCTTAACCAGTGCATGGAGAAGCTGAAAACAGCAATGATGAGCAATTAATCAGGCAATATGTTACACTGTAATCAAAGATCCGAAAATTCCGGAAGGAATAAATGACACAGAGTTTATTACTGCATGGTAAATGATCATTAATAAAATGTGGCTGTTAAAAGAACTAAAGAGATGAATAACTGTAGAAGGAAATGTCAGCTGTAGAAGGAACAACTTGTAGTCTTAATCACTTGGAGAAATTACAGGTATAGAAGAAGAATCAAAAGAAAAGAATAGAAATTAGCTGTGCTATGAGAACAAGGCATGAACTTCATAGCTCTTTCTATACAAAATCAAGGGAGTTACAAATCTACCATATACTGGTTAATGAAAGTTTGACCTGAGTCTAACATTTCAACTGCTAAAAACAAGGGATTTACATAATTTTAACAGCATATTGTTTGGCACTGGTCCCCATCTCTGGTATAGAAACAAGAAATTCACTTGTAGGAGTTGGTTAAATGTAGATATTACATGACTTGGAATTTATCTGGCCCCCCTGGTTATTCCTTGGATTTATCTGGCTGATGACCTCCACTGACCTGTAATTGTCCTACAGGACTAACTCTGCACATGAGTACTTCTGAAGAGAGAACCAAGAACAGCTTCTAAGGGCATATATATCATTCAAATATCATTCATTTTATCTCCTTAAAGGACCGCTTTTACAAAGTACAATGTCTAAGAACTGAAAAGTGATATCAAGAAGAAAAATCCTCTAGTAATACCTGCAAGGAAGTATGAAAAGGAAAAGGATTGACACCAGAAGTCATTCTACAACATAACTGTGAGTTATTCCTTTCATTTGATACCTACTGATTTGAAGTCCTTTAAAAAACATTTTAAAAAAACAACAAAAAAAACCCTCCATCAGTTGTTTAAGAAGAAGCAAAATCAAAAAGAACACATTAATTGAAGCTGTCAAAAGAAATATTATCCAGTAAAATTGTCCATATGGACTTTAACAGGAAAAGGTATACTTTTTTCTAACTTAGTGTTTTACAGCAATTCTCTATTCCCAGATCAACAAAAATTAACTAAAATGTATTACTACTTACTACATGCCAGGAATCATTTTAAACTTGTTACATTCATTATCTCTTGTAATTTTCATAGCAACTCTATGTTATATGACAATTTTTCCCTCCCCCCATTTCACAGATAAAGAAAATTGAAGGCAGAAAGTCAAAGTTATTGTAGTCTCTAAAGATGGCCCTAAATAATTCTATCCCTCCCTATACATTCAAGCTGCTCCACCCATAAAGAGGTAGAGCTTACATTCCCTACTCCTTGAGTCTATCTGACCAATAGAATACAGAGAAAGAAATATAATGCATCTTCCAAGCCAGGAATTAAGAACGTACTGGCAGCTTCTACATCTTGAAATCTAGCCACCATGTTGTAAGGAAGCCCAAGAAGCCATGTGGAGAGGCTCATGTATGGAATAATCAAGACCCCTGGGTGATAGTTTCAGCTGAGCTCCCAGCCAACAGCCAGCACCAGCTTGCCACTTATGGGAGCCAGCCATTGAGAGTGGATCCTCCAGCCTCAGTGAAAACACATGAGCTGATGGCACATGGAACAGATAAGTCTCCACTAAGCCCTACTCAAACAGAAAAATCATTGTTGTTTTAAGCCACTAAGTTTTGAGATGGTTTATTACACATCAATAGAAAACTAAAACAATGAACTACCCAGTTACACAGTGAGATGATCCAATGTTAGGCAGGCCATCCTTTCATGCTCAAATACATTAACAAGCTGAAAATGAGGATGTGAAATGAAAAGATTCCAATCAGAGGCAGAGGTGAATAAAGATGTGCTTATATGGACATTTTATTTGGCAAATATTCACTGAGAACCTTCTGAGGTGCCAGGCACTGAACCCAAACACTATAGATATAAATATAAATAATCAGATTCCTGAGCTCAAGGAATTCTCCATGCAAGAACACTAAGACAAAATTGCAATACCAGAAGAAATGATCAAATTGGTACAAATTAATGGGTAGAGGCTTGGCATCTCTTGGTAACTTGAGTAAATACTATTCATTTTTCATATCTACCCTAAGGCAAGGAATCACAAAAATCTGGAAAATTTGGAGTGAGCTGGAAGTAGGGGTAGGTAGAAAAGTTGCATTTAGGAGCGTAAAGTAAACCCGCAGGGTAGATCAATAACAACCACAACAACACATACACACATATACACAGACAAAATATATACATGCACATATACATATATAAAATGGAGGAAAGGATGGCATAATATGATAAATGGGTATTAAGAGAAGGAAAATTTCAGTCATTCAAATTTGTCTTTGTATACATGCACACACACAGAATACTCCTATAGCAAGGTCCATGGAAATAGTCTGACCAAACTGAACATCAAAGAGTTCTTTAAAAATGGTTACAGGGACTTCCAGTTCCAGACAAGAGGGAGTAGCCCTATTTCTCCCTCTTACAGTGACAGAGGCCTTCCCTACTACAACTAAGAAATCATGGACATAACAGCATGAACAAGTTGAGTAAGATTCTGAAAGGTGAGGAGAAGACAGACTACCTGGGAATCTCAGGACTTGAGGAAGGCCATTGCAGTGAGTACTCTCTCCCCACCCCCTATATATCCCAGGCATGGCACTGCAGAAACCAGAAACCACCAACATGCACAGACAAAAAATACTCTAGGGAAGGCCATTTCCCTAGCCAAAGGACTAGCAGAAGGATGGCCTATCAACAGAAAACCATTTTGGCAATACCCACTTTACTCTAGCCAAACTCCAAACAGACTGCTTTGTCCCGACCCCATGGTTTCAGTGGGGCCAAGTAGGGATCTGATCTTCCAACACACCCCACCCCACTTCCTTCCCCATAGAAGCAATTAGTAATGCTCAGATTCTTCACCTGGGTAGTGGCAGTGAGATGCAGAGGCAAGCACAGCTTCCCACCCCTGTCAAGTGGCAACAAAACTAAACAAACTGTGAGTCTGGCCCAGTCAGCAATTCATGTTCCCCCCACTCCCATGTCAGGATCCCAGTGAGAAATTGCATCTGCATACCCAGCCAACAGTCAGAAGAGGTGTTGTCAACAACCCCCAGCAGGCAGCTGAGCTTCTGCCCCACCCTGCAGCAACAAGGCAGCACCCTAATTTCCCCCTCCCTGGTATTACACCCCAACTTGGAGGCAATGAAGCATTCCAAGTTGATGCTCCACTTTCTCTAGGAACGTGTCAGTAGGGCTAAGGGACGAGCTGGCTGAACTTCCACCCCTGTAAGTCTACTCTTCACTTCTGGTATTGGCAGATCCCATTGGGAAGTTGGAAATATATACACCCATCCGGCCCTCAAGCCACACCTGAACAAGTGGACTACCAACTAAGAAAAGATTAAACAGGACCCAGAGTCTCACAGTACAGTATCCAAAATGTCCAGGATACAATAGAAAATCACTCAGTATACCAGAACCAGGAAAATCACAACTAATAAGAAAAGACATTCCACAGCCACTGCTATGGATTAAATGTGTCCCCCAAAAGTTCATGTATTGGAAACTTGATCTCCATTACAACAGTGTTAAGAATGTGGGAAATCCAGTCATGGTATTTGAAAGGTGGGGACTTTAAGAGGTGATTAGATTGTGAGGACGGTGACCTTGTGAGTGGACTGATCCACTCATGGAGTCATGGGTGTGGTTCTGATGGCTCTCAAAGGATACCAAGTGAGGAGATTAGCTCTCTCTTGCTTAGCTCATTCTTACAACGTGATACCCTGCGTAGCTGTAGAAGAAGGCCCTCACCAGATGCACCCCTGGACATTGGACTTGTAGGCCTCCAACTATAAGAAATAAATTGTGTTTCCTTATAAATTACCCAGTTTCAGATATTCTGTTATAAGCAACAGAAAACTAATACAGTCACCAACACCAAGATTAATCAGATATTGGAATATCTGACAAGGATATTAAAGCAACTGTCATAAAAATGTTTCCACGAGCAATTACAAATTATCTTGAAACTAATGAAAAAATAAAAACAATGATCAATGATATTATCTCATGCTGTTAAGTTTACATAACTAGCAACTATGGTTTGAACAACTTTTCTTCCTCAAAATACAGAAGTTGCTGGTCCTATAACAGTAAGGATAATTATTCACCTGAAAATATTTATAGGGCTGGCTCTCATTTTCCAAAGAACCTAAGAAATTTTTATGCAGTTCCATCTTCTAAAGAAGCCACAGCCAACATGATGTCGACAAAGGACCGGAAGTTAAACGGCATGTTTCATGTTACTCGCTTACCCATCTCCTACAAATTTCATCTCATGTATTCATTTGCTTAACATCTATCTCAAAACTTAAAAATCTCTAATAAAAATACTCTAGAACATGATAAGTGGAAGAAATAGTGAGCAATTTTGGCTTGACATTGACTTTTATTTACCCCTGACACTGATAACAATGTGCCTCCTTTCTTCTGAAGGAAAACATTTGTCAAGTGTTTGCTGTGGGATAAGACATTAGAGAGAAAAATGTTTCCAATGATCTTTTTTCACTGAGTTTTAGTTTTCTATGGTATGAATCAGGAGGTGCCCCAAAGTGTACCTTTGCCTAATCCCTAATATAAAGCCTGAAATTACATAGAGTATTAGTGCATTAAACACTTTTCAATTTTCAGGCATTTTCTCTTCACTGCTCACCGCCCAGTGCAGCTTTGGGCAAGTCTTTTAACTCCTCTCACCCTGTTTGTTTATTTGTAGAGTTATCCCGTCTATGTGGTCCACTTGGCAGACTTAAGAAAAATAAAATAGTGCATATATGGATGTTTCATGCAATGTAATGAGCTGTACAAATACAAATAATTACTATTAGCTGGTAATTTTTTGTAGAAGTTAGTAGAATTTTGTAGAAATTAGTTCTTATGTCAAAAGAAACTGTTCAATAATCAAACATGCAAATAGGATTTTAGGGGCTTCCAGGACGCTTGTAGGTATATCAAAAAGAAGTTAGGGACAATGAGAGGGAAGGAGGGAGGTTGCCATACACAAATTTTTCCTGCACCTGAAGTTGTCTCTTCAGAGATATTTAGTTGGAATGAGTGGTCCTTGCAACAGGTCCAGTAGAGTGTATGCTCAGGACCGAGAGGAGGCCTAGAGCTTAATATGCTGTTTGTGCACATGATATCTGGATCCAAGGATGAGGGCAACCTCCAAAAGTGCTCCAAAATTAGAGAGCCTTCTCGGTTAACACTATCCCTGGACCATGTTCAATACTTTTCCTCCACAATTCATTTTTGTTAAAAAGCCATTCTCTGTTCCACCACCCTCACCCTGGAAGACTGTAGAGGTTACAGGAAAAAGTACATGGAATGAACATCCAAAGGCTGGATTCTAATTTTATTTTATTACTAACTTACTGTGTGACCAACCTTGACCATCTCTCAACTGCTTTAGAATATTAAACTAAATATTATACATATTTAGTATCTGTGGTTGGTAGACTTTTTGCAATTTGCTTTACTCTTTTGTTGGCATCTGTTGTTATACAAAAAAAAAAAAAAATTATTGGTTTTGGGTATCATTTCCTGAAATAGAGTTTAATTTTCTTGCAGCCAAACTATATGTAACATCATTCAGAGTAGTGACTCGCACTACAGTTTCACAAGTGTGTATATGTGTGGATTCTGATAATTTTGTATTCTGTAGGGGAAAAGAGAAATAAAACTCAGGTTGAGAGAAAAAACTGTCCTCAAAAATGTTTCTTTATAACTGTTTTTAGAGGTCTTTGTTAAGGTTAGAGTTGAGATAGCACTCAGGCGGTAAAAGGTGCCAGGGAACAATGGTAAAAGCTCAGGCTCAGCAGGCAGAAAGACCAGGCTTGAATCCTTGGCTTGGCTACACACTAGCTAAGTGACTTTAATGCAATCAGTAAGTTGGAATAATACCTCACTTACAGATCAGGTTTTCTGTAGTGGTTAAATAGAATGCAAATAACGTCCTTACACATATAAGGAAATCATTAAATGCAGCTTCTGTAATGATGATGGTTATGATTCCTGGGGGCACAGAGAGAACATGGAAGGAAAAGACCAATCCTTTGCTCCTACAGCAGCAAAGTTATCCTCATCCTGTAAGAAAGAGCAAAGCCATCCTTGGTCAGAAAGGGCTTTTAGTTCAGCTCTGTAGAGCCTTCCTAGGGGGACTAGAAGCTGCCAGTTATTTCAAGAATTTCAATCTATGTGCTCTAGCTTCTCTGCCAGAGACCACAGCAAACCCTCTAGGATGTCAAATTGTTCCACATAAGCTTCTTCTGAGAAGGCTGTTTCCCCATGAGGAGTAAGACCTGTAAGTAAGTAAGCCTATTTTCCAAGTTCTGTGACCTAAGATGATGGTCATAGCAATAATAATAATAATAATAATAATAATAATAATAATAAATAATGTTTGCAGTTTTTGGGTCCTTGCTATATAGGCCAATCAATGTACTAAGTCTTTCACATATATTATCTTATTTAATCTTCTCATCAATTTTGTGCAGTAGGTATTATTACCCTATTAAAAGATAAGTAAGACTCTCAAGGCTCAAAGAGGTTAATAACTGAAAGTGTCAAGATTCAAACCCACTTGCTAATTCACTACTTTATTCTGATTTATGTGATACATGAAAATACTTAGACTTGTTAATACTTAACCCAGGCTACCCAGCTGCTAGGAATTTATGTTAAATTGTATAATTAGAATTCCAAATTTATAGCAGTGACTGAAAATTATCATACTTCAATATGTGACCTTACAAAATTATTTACTACAATAAATTTGCACTATCTTTTGGAGAAGCCTACTGTATTCTAATGCAGAGTGACATATACTTTAAACAGAGAAGAAAAAGAAATGAAACTGTGTCCTCAACAAACAAGGTGCTCAAATTAAATAATAGTTGCAAATATTTTCATTGCAAATATATGTTGAAAACTATGTGCCACAATTATAAGCATCTAACATATATTATTTTAATTTAATCCTCACAAGAATTCTATGAAATGGATACTATTAAAATCCCCATTTTACAAATGAGGAAACAAAGGCACAAATTTGTAAACAATTATTTTTGAGAGAGTTGATTAAACATCCAGGACAAGAAAAAGTTTCAACGAGGGAAGAACACAAAACAAATGCAAATCCAAGAACCACTTTTCATTTATCATTCCAAACAATAGCAAGAACAACAACAACATATAAGTTGTGCCTTGATTGAGGAACACTAATAATCAATTTACAAATAAATCTGGTTAGCCTATTCTGCATATGTTGAATTTTAGATGACTGAGCCAAAGTCAGAGAACACTTTCATTTTGCTAAGATTTAGTCCTCAGAGATTCAAGACAATGCACACATTGCTACTGCAGCCCTATTATCAACATTTGTTCTTAGATCTCTACCATACTTTTCTGTACTTCTCCTATTTGATGAAATCCATTACCTAGGTTTCATAATATATTTGATTAGTCCTTGGTTCTTATTTTTCTTATAAAATTCAACATATGGGGTTATGTTGCCTTCATTTACGGGATGGAGACTTTCATTTATGGAATTAGTGATAGACAGTGTCAGATGACTATTCCATAGTCAACCTTCCTCTTCTCTTTAAAAAATCGATACCAGCTTGTGCTGCTTTTAACGAGATTAGATTAGTAGAAACCTGGCCCTCCACTATTATACAGAGTCAGTAGTTTCAATATCATCAATGTGATCTTGAATTTATGAGATCCATTGCCTGCCTTTTGTAATTCTTAACTGAAATGCTTTATTCCAAGAATAAAGTGGTGTTCACCATTTCATTTCTGTTAATGAAATTAAACAGATTTTTTAAATTTTCTAACTGCTCTTTTTATATCCTAGAAAGTGTGCTGGCCTTAATAGATATGTGCCACAAGTATAAGTATTAAATGCTTACTAAAAGTCAGGCATTATGCTGGGTACTGGGATACAAAGATAATTAAGATACACCCACAAAGAACTGAACAAGACAGGGCAGTCAGCTGACTGTCATCTTGAAATTATGGATTCTGTGTCATAATTTATCACCCACATTCTGTATGAGACTTTCTGATGCTTGGCATTAATTTTCCTTTTCTGAGCGCTGACCCCTCCTCTCTTATTCTATTCTTCCACTGTTGAACCAGAACAAAGGTCACTTGGAATGGAAGCAAAACTCAGCTGCTACCAAAGGCACAAAGATCAAAGTTGGCAGCTACACTGAAATTCAGGATTAAGAGACTTCCTCTTTAAGATCAAAATTCCAGATGATCCAAATATAGGCAAATGAGCCCCAGTAGAACACTCAGCTTTCTGTGCTGAATCCAGGAAAGAAGCAGAAATTACCATAGAAGCAACTCGGTTTCACTCTTCCCAACCCCGTGGGCTCTATGCTAATTGCCTACCCCAACAGTGAGATCGCATTTCGAAATATGGTCAAACACAAAACAGCCAAGTCAATCAAGCATTAAGTATTCAAGCACAATTATCCCAACACATGCCCAAGTACCAGCAGTGAAGCAGCTTAATTTGGGAGCGGCTCTGTAATCATCTCTCCGGGCAGCTGAGATTTTAACCTCTCCCCTCGGGCCTCCTGTTTGGGGCCCTAGGCTGGCTCTCTCAGTGTGCGAGATCACAGAGGGAGCCGCTGCCCCCCAGTTACAGGGCCTCATTTAAATTCATACTAAGGGTGGGGGAGGGAGAAGGGGCAGAAGGTCTGCAGAAGCCCCCATTGTTGGGGAGAGATGTGTAGGAGCAGATGGTCAGGCTGGTCACTCAGTCTGGCTGTCAGATGCTCTCTGTCAGGTTCCCTGGGGACTTTGAGGCTTTCTTTCCACTCTCCGCTCTGGCCATATGTGTTTGCTCAGTGTGAGCGAGGTTCTCTTTTTTATCACCCCTCAGACTTCCGGGAGGCTGAGTTGCCTCATGCTTCCCCTACTCCTTCCCTCTGCTGTCTCTGCATTTTCTGGACCAGCCAGTGCTGAGCCTCCAAAGGCCTGACTCGCCACAGAGAAAAGCAAGCGGTTTCCTTTGTCTCTAATTGATGCTCTGCTTCTCCTCCAGCAGCTCTGACTGGCATGCTCCCTCAGTTATTTAACAAATTACTCCACAGTCCTCATTAGGACTATTGACATGTGCAGCCAACCAACCCCTACAGTTAGGGATGATGTGGTAACTGACTCCCATAGTCTTTGTTTCTCCTTCTGGGTTGGTCCTGAAATGGGGTGAGCAGACAGACCTGCAGGGCTTTAGTTGGCCTTATACTTGCCTTTCATAATATGCCAGGGTCTACAAAAATAAAGCAAGCAAGCATGGGTTACAGATGTGACTCTTATTTGCATCAGCAAAGTACAAATGGAGGCAGTTTTTCTACATATAACTCTGTCTCTAAAGCATTAGCTGATGAACATAAATCTTGGCCTCGAAACCTGCTCTCTTTTAAGATTCCACACAGCTTGTGCAAAGGCAGCTATTCCTTGCAGTTCTCGGTTAAGATTTCCTCCAGCTCAGGATGTTGTTAAATTTGTTTTAGTTTTTAAACCTTACTGGCAGCCCAGTGCTCACAAATGACGCCTTTGTCAGCTGGCTAAAGTCAACATCGGCCCAGAGAGACTGGTGTCCAAGGTTGGGTGGCAAAGTTAAAGTACAAAATACCATCTGATCCCCCTCATCTGTCTGGGATTGATCCTTTCCTCTCACGGGCTATTCTCTGCACATAAATGCTTTAGCTGTTTCATTTTTCACTCCTCAATAGAATTTCAGTTTCAGTTTTGTGTTTATCTCCCCTTCTCCCCAAAACTGTGGAAACCCTTGTTCGGAAAATAGAATAGTTTGGTCAGGGCGCTTGCCTCAGGTCCAGCTGGGTGTGGTTCAGCATCCTTTGTAAGCAAATTGTGTGTGTGTGTGTGTGGAGTTAGTGCACATGTGCACCAGTGTATCTTTTTAGTTTTGTTGCTACTCTTGTGTTCTTCTTGTGTGTGTGTGTGTGTGTGTGTGTGTGAGAGAGAGAGAGAGAGAGAGAGAGAGAGGGAGGGAGGGAGGGAGGGAAGGAGTTTTAGTGAAGAAGGCAGGAGGGCATTGGCCTCAGGTGTCCGCCCCAGCGCAGCCATGCTTTTCCAACCTATGGCTCCAAGGACATTTTGGCCGGTTACCTAGCTCATAGACCTATGTGAAGGGGTCAGGTGACCCAGCCTGGCATATGAAGGGTTTGTGACCAGTCTGTGCATGGGCTTGAGGGGTCTGGGAGCTCCAGACCCAGCCCTAGTGCAACAATTGGCTCAGTTGGCAGGATTACCGGCAGGTAAGAGAGCCCGACAACTGGCATAGTCATGTAGCTAGACAACCCTGAAGGGAGAAATTGCAGTAGTCATACTTATTGGTTCAGGATTCAATATTATCTACTGGTACATCAGAACAGCTCAATAAATATTGAATAAATGAATAAGAGAAATTAACAAATATTAGAAATTAACAAAAGGGCACATAATAAAATTTGAAAGAAGAAAGAGTATCTAAAACAAATGTCAAACATCTCCTCCACGCCTCCACTATTCCAGATTTTACTGTATGCTACAGTCAAAACTATAACATTTTACTTTGAAGTAAAATGGCTGTGTGGAATTAGAAAGAAAAACTGGAATCTCTAAATTCTTATGGTCTAAAAGATAAAAAAAAAAAACAACTAACAGTCCAAGTACTAATGTCCAGTGGAGACCAGCCCACAAGCTGGCAATTTGTACAAGCAGTTTTGCAAGAAGTGCAGTGAGCACACCTGTCGGGGAGGACACAGGAGCTTAGCATAGCCTCTGGGCACCTGTGTATGCCATTGTCAGGAACTTCTCTTTGTTTCCAAAAGAAGCCATGAAATACAGCCTGTGGGCTGGGAGTAGGAGATCATCACAGGAAGAAGAATTTGCACAGGAGCAACTTGATAAACTTGCACATGGCATGGCATGGCCGTGCTCCCCTGTGTGAGCCCTTCGCACACAAGGGCTGCAATCAGAAGCAGAATGTGTGGATTTTTTAAGTGTAGTGCTGCTTTAGTGCCTAAGATACAAAGTGTGACACAGACATGGGGTAGAAGCCATCTCTTCACTGAGCAGCACTGCCATAGGCGCTTAAGGATTTACAGCTTTTGGAACATCAGGGGACATCCTCTTGGACATCCTTGGCACAGACATCAAGCTTCTGTGGGTACCTGTAGCAGCAAGACACCATCAAATGGCTTCCCAGGACATCATTATAGGTGGAGGACTGGAGAGAAAAGAAAAGGAAGAAATGGACACATTCTGCTGTAGGAGATAACACTGGGCAAACATCCTCAAGGAAAGTCAAAAATTGATTGAAAATTTGAAGAGACCTTCCTCTATACCCTACTTTAGCAGATGAAGGTAAAAGCTTAGACATATCGATTATGCACACTTACATGTATTTTCTTTTCATTGCAGTAGACATAAGTACCAGAAAACCGAGGATGCACATCTAACAATGCACCTCCGATTTGAAATCATAGAACACTCTGTTTAGAAATGGGTATCTATAGTTTGTGTTCTATAATTTTCCTAAGAAAAGCTCCTTTAATCCATTCAATCTGCTATGTTTCACCTTTAAAAAGTTTATTGTGTGAACAAGAATAAAAACACTTTAAAATGGGGTCAGCAAACGCATTATAGTCACACTGCCACCATCCCTTCCCATGCCCATTACAGACGTTGCTAATCAATCAAGGCCTTAATCGCAGCCTCCAACTCCTGCTAAAGTACAGTACACCAGCATCCTCTACCAATCAATCTGTACTGGTATTTGAGATTACTCCTATTTGTCATGTTTACTTTAAAGATACTAATCATATATTCCAAACATTAAAGCAGAGGAAATGAGCTTCATAGCTCAAGAGGTACTGAGAAGGCCCTATGATGCATCTTTTATCATCAAAAGGGCATGTCTGCCATTGTCAGGAACTGTTCCTGGTACCCATAAGAAGCCATGGAATACAGCCTGTGGGCTGGGGGTAGGATATTGTCATGAGAGGAAGAGCTTGCACAGGGGCAACTTGATAATCTTGCACCTGCTTTTGCATGTGTTTACACGGAGATGATGGGTAATCAGCTGATTGGGGAAACTGAGGATGTCTAGGAAGGTTTTCAGGGAAGTGGTTTCCTGGGATTAGCAGGGCACAGGATAGGGACAGGAAGTCCATTCTCCTTAATCACTTCTCCCTACAAGTAATCAGGGAAAGCACTGGCTCTCATTTTCTTTTTCCGAGGACATGACCTTCATAACTGGTGAAGGCTCCTTGGTCAGTATGCTAACACATAAAAAAGTGCATCATAGAAACTAACAGAAAAACACCCACAACACAGAGTGCCACTGGCCAGGAGCATCTTCTCAAGTCTTTTCTTCACACTGACAAAAATAAGAAATTTGAAGAACAAGTTGCCTGTTTCTTGGTTTTTGGTCTTAGCGATCATTTGAGTGCTATGTGCTTTGCATATATCAATTACCTCATTTGATCCCCACAACCACCCTTTGAGTTGGCTCCATCTTTAAGTAAGTAAACCAAGACCCAATGATATTAAAGGGCCCACAGCCATTGATCCTGGAGTGGCCAAGTCAGGACTCAGATTAGGTCTGTCACAACAAAGCCAGTGTTCTTTCACCATACACTGTAAATCCACCTCTGGGGCAAATAACCCGTGTACCTAGAATACCTGTTAGGACCATCTATGTGCCTGCCTTCTCTCTCTCTGGCATGAGCTTCACAGGGTCTTCTTTTTTCCTGGCCAGGTTTGACTGTTTCATGAGCCACATCTGGATCTGGTAATGGAGCAACAGAGGAGGCCATCCCTCTAGTTCAGCTCTCTACAATAGAACAAGACACTCTTCTCTAAAGTTTCACTCCCCTTCCCCTATCCAGAAAGTTTGTAACCAGGCTGTGAATAAACAGCCTCCCTGCTGGGGTCTATGATTGTTTTAAAGCACAATTAGATATGATTACATTAAAATTATAAATATTCCTAACAGGCTGTTCATTGATGGGAGTAAGAGATGCAGAAATGGAAAGAAAATAATTCTCTCTGAGATTTCAGCTCTTCGACAAGTTGTCCTGGTGTGATATTAACAATACTTAACAGCTGGTATGAACCGGGTATCAACCAATGAGAATGAGCAGGCCCTGGAAGCTCCCCTGCTGTGCCTGAAATCATGAATACCTTAACTGCTGAAATACGGGGAAGTGGGTAAGATGGTGGGGACAATGGGTAAGAAGACTGGCAGCAGTTACTATTTATCCACTAGTAAGAATGCTTTTCAGTATTTTAAAATCTAGTAGGGTCATGGAAGTGGCACAAGAGTGGAACGTCAGCCACAGATATGCTTCCTAAAACATGACGTGACCACAACATGACTAAAGGTCTTAACACATCAAGAAGAGCATGTTGATCAGAAGCAGGGGTTTGTTAGCCACGGAGCACAGAACGTGGAGGCCAATGCCAGCAGCAGCCCCATCCTGATGCTACCGATCCAGGGAGACAGTCCACACAGCAGGAATAATCAGTGGTGGAGACGGACCCAGCTGGCTCTCTGTCCATTAAACATTCAAGCTACTACTCACTGTGCTTCCATATTTATTTCAAAATTTATTTTGAATTTATTTTGTTTGAACTTCTATGCTGCTTTTTCTTTGAGAAAGAGCTAAGATGAAAATATTTTTACACAATCAAGTTCATGTTGAGCGAACTTGGAGGAAGTAGTAGATGTCTGTTACATCGCTGCTGTCAGCACCCTTCCCTGATCAGTTTTAAGTATGATCATGAACACAGATATCGGGCAAGAGTATATTCCTAGGAAGAAGTTTGATTTCACCATGCCTAGTGTGTTTATCTTGGAGAGTCTTGAAAGAACATTTTCCGTGACACCAGCCAGGTTTTAAATTAAATATGATAGTATAGGGGGAAATAAAAGAAGGCAAATGGAATTATTTCCCAAGTACTGGTAATGCTGAAAATATTAACAGATTCAAAGAGGGATTTATAAGTCCAAGGATGTCAAATCTGAACAGATTAGCCTCTTCTCAAGTCCTTTGAGATTTATGTGATAGAGAGAGATTGTCTTCCCACAAAGATAGTGCTGTCTAAGAGGATTATTAGCTGGTTGAAGGACAAATCTGACCCATCTGATGATATCCCATGGGACTGCAGAGGTTGGTGGCAGTCAAAATGTCTGATAAAACAAACCCCACACCCCAGTTCCTAAAACCTCCAACCTCTAAGTGTTCCAAGCATGAAGATTTGACCACAGGGAATTGGAGGCTTGAGCAATCATTGGAAGGGCTGGGACAGCACATAACAGGCAGGCCATTGCTGAAAATCTCTGCCTGCAGCAGTGAAACAGGTGGTTCCCAAGAAGATGCTGCTAATGGCAAGAGCCTCCAGGAAGAAGCCCCTGCCTCCCACCCCAACACACACCCAATCAGAACTTCAGAAAAAGCTACACTGACTCTCTCCACTGTCTGCAACACAAAGCAGGTAATTCATAGGAGCTTGCCACAAGCCTCTGCAAGCCTGGAGTCTGCCATCTGTCCACACATCTGCCTACACTGCCTCTGTAGTATAGGGCCTCTTTCTCCATCCACCTTCTAAACCTCACAAGAGTGGCTCTCATTGGCAGACTGTGACTTGGAACCACATGGGGAAGGCGATCCTAGGAAACATGAGTTCCAGATTCTCCTCTCCAAGAGGAGATGTGGATGGAGGTGGATGGGGGTGATTTCAAGCTGACAACAGACAACTCAGCGTGGGGAGACCAAGCTTGCTGAATGAGTCAGCGAATGTGAACCCCAGAATACCTTAAAGTAGCCATATCTTCACACAGCCTTTTAGAAACCAGTCAGGAACATTCTAAGATACTGGTGGCTAAGAGACAGAATCTTATTTGGGAACTTTTTAAGGGATGGATGTCAGATGATCCCTAAAACTCAATGGTTCTCAAATTTAAAAAGAAAACCAGAAGAAAAAGAACCCAGAAGAAATGATGCTTTTTGCAAATACCATGTTCTTCCAAACACCTTAAAATATCAGCATAGTGATCTCTATCATATGAAGCATGAATAATTTTACTAGGAGAAAAATCTTATCTGTAGAACTGGGAGCCCACATGTCCACAAAGAAACAAGCTGTCAAACCAAGCATGATCGACTGTTTCAGAATTTTTCCATTAATATTCATTTGCTGCTTGTTCATTTCTTTGGTCGTCTGCTAGTGCTTGCTACCAGAAATGTGGTAGCAGGCATCAAAATTAAAGAATGAAATTTGGGAGAAAATATTGAGAAAATTATCTCCTTTAAAATGACAAGTTTTTCTCCCTGTAAATTTTGAAAGGATTGCCAATACTCTGGACTGACACCAGGCCACCTCAGCCTGATATTCCACTGGGCACTTTGTTAAAATGCAATTCACTTGGGTCACCCTGAAAGAGTATTAAAGTATTGGCCTAACAAAATTTTAAAAGGTGAAGAAAGTGGTAATAACTTGACATCCAATAACCTACTACTACTAGAAACAACACTGAAAGATGGAACTCTTTAAGGATTTTTCCAAACCTAAGATTCTGTGAACTCCACATCTCTAGAAGTCCTATGCCAGAAAGTACTTATGAGTGATTCAAAATTATGGAAATTTTGCTGAACTAGTAGATAAATGTAACAAATCCTATCCAATGCAGGATGTAAGAAGGGTCTTCTACCACAAAAGCAGAAATATAGACATTTAGAGCTGGAAGTGTGTGTGTGTGTGTGTGTGTGTGTGTCTGTGTGTGTCTGTGTGTGTGTGTGTGTGTGTGGAGTATACACACAAGCATGAGCTAACATTTTTTACCAGTTTAGGGGCATGGCCTGGAATTTTGACACTGAAGTAATATCTTTGGCATTAAGGGAGGAACGAGGTAGATCCCTTCTCCTAAGCATCTAAAAACTTACCTGGGGGTAGGGAAGTCCTCTGGAAAACATGAATGGGTCCTTGACTCTCCCCAGATAAATATCAAATGAATTTACTGAAAAACTTGTGTGATAGACTGTTTGCTATAACTAAAACCAGATGGTGAAAAAGAACATCATGCAGCTTCAGAAAGGAAACTCTCCAGAGAGCAGAACTTCGGATTGTGTGACCCAGACCCACCAGCATGGTCAAGTTCAGTGGAATTACAGGCATAGTATATACTGAAACTTGAGTCACTTCTGACCCTGCCAACCTGGTTCAGTGGATGGCTTCTTGTGGTGTTTCTTTTACCCTTAGAATAAAAATTAAGCCCCTTATCATGGTCTTTATGATCCTAAATGATTAGGCCTCTACCCACCAGTCCGGGCTCCTAGTACTCTGCTTCCCGTTCACTAAGCTCCAGCCACACTGGCTTTCCTGCAGCTGCCCAAATACACTGAACTTATTCCAACCTCAGGGACTTTACTTCTGCTATTTTTTCAATTCTTCACTTGCACAGTTGTTTTGAAATAGTCAGAGACCTTTCCTAACCACCCTGTCTAAAAGAACTTCCATCATCCCAACCCAGCCACAGACCTTCCCATTTCCCTCCTTTATTTTCTTCACAGCACTTACGACCTGAAATTAGAGTATGAGCCTACTTCCTTAATCTATCTCCCCTCCTAGAAAATAAACTCCATGAAAATGGGGATCTTATCTTTGTCGATAACGACATGAATGAGTTGAAAGAGTTATACTTCCAAGAGAATGACCTCTTGGAGCACATGTGCATCTTCTGTTAATGTTTGCTCATGTACTTGTTCATTCATTCAAAAAGCATTTATTAAGCATCTGCTCTGAGCCAGGCACTGTTCTAGGTACTTGGAATAGAACAAATGGTTGCTAGACAATGAACAAGGTTTCTGTCTTCCTAGAGATTACATTCTAGTATGTGGAAATGGCCAATAAACAAATATAACAATGTCAAGCATGCTATGAAGAAAAATAAAGCTGGATGTGGGAAAAGGATGCATAAGTTGATATTGTATATGCAGTGTTCTGTGAAGGCTTCTCTGAGCAAGTGACATTTAAGCAGAGAACTAAAAGAAGTGAAAAAACTACCATATGATATCAGGCAAGAGTAAACATTCCTCCACACGCAGTAAATAGAAAGTGCAAAGGCCCTCAGGTGGGAATATGCTTAGCATGGTCAAGGAACAGCAAGGAGGCCAGGGTGGCTGAAGCAGAGTGTGTGAAGGGGACAAAGGGAGAAAATTATGCTGGAGGACTGTGGGGGGGCAGATTCAAGGAGAAGGTGCAGAGGCTTACACTGAGGTCTTAAAGGAATCAAGCAAGTCCCTGTGAAAGCAAGAGCAAGAGGTCTGGCCAATCTCAATCTCTAATGGACATCCAAGAGAAGTCTCAACAGACACCATTACTTGACCAGATGTCCCCTTGAGGACTGTATCAGACTTTTAATTCTTAGGGAAGAGACACAAATAAACAAGAAGGACTCCTCGGTACAGGCATAGCAATGCTGGGCGATGACAGGGAAACTCAGGGAGGAAAACAAGTGGAGGTAAGAACCTTTGTGATTCAGCTATCAAAGAAACCAGTGGCTTAGTTTGACTTAAGTAATCTCAAATTTGTGAGAACTGGTTATTTTTGGAATATATGTATGAATGGGTTCATATGTTCACTTATGCCTTGTTACTGTGGATTGAATGTCTCCCCCAAAACTCATTGAAGATTGATCCATATTACAGTAGTGCCAAGAGGACAGGAAATGCAATTGGTATTTGAAAAGTGGAGCCTTTAAGAGGGGATGAGATCATGAGGATTGTGCCCTTATGAATGGATTAATCCACTCATGAAGTCATGAGTTATCACAGATGTGGTTCTGATGGCTTATAAGGAGAGCCAGTGAGAAGGCTAACTCTCTGCTCAGGCCATTCTCACCATGTGACACTCTGCATCACTGTAGTGAGTCACCACCAAGAAGAAGTCCCTCATCGGATGTGTTCCCTGAAACTTGGACTTCCCAGCCTCCAAGCTATCCCACTGTTGGGTATATACCCAGAGGAATGGAAATCATCAAGTCGAAGGTATACCTGTTTCCCAATGTTTATCGCAGCACTCTTTACAATAGCCAAGGGTTGGAACCAGCCCAAATGCCCATCATTGGATGAGTGGATACGGAAAATGTGGTACATCTACACAATGGAATACTACTCAGCTATAAAAACGAATGAAATACTGCCATTTGCAACAACATGGATGGACCTTGAGAGAATTATATTAAGTGAAACAAGTCAGGCACAGAAAGAGAAATACCACATGTTCTCACTTATTGGTGGGAGCTAAAAATTAATATATAAATTCACACACACACACACACACACACACACACACACAAAAACCGGGGGTGGGGGGGAAGAAGATATAACAACCACAATTATTTGAAGTTGATACGACAAGCAAACAGAAAGGACATTGTTGGGGGGGAGGGGGGAGGGAGAAGGGAGGGAGGTTTTGGTGATGGGGAGCAATAATCAGCCACAATGTATATCGACAAAATAAAATTTAAATAAATAAATAAATAAATAAATTTTATTATAAGTTACCCAGTTTCAGGTATCCTGTTATAAGCAACAGAAAATGGACTAATACACTTTTACAAATTCTCTGATGTCTCAGTGGGGAAAAACTTAAAGTCCACACCAAGACCTTCATTTTATATTGAGGAAAGTAAGGCCCAGAGAACCAAAGTGACTTGCCCAACTGTGCACAGCCATGTAAGGGCAGGGGTCAAGCTTTGCCTTTGTCTTCCCCTGTCCAAGCTCCTTCAGGACACAAAGCTGCCTCCTGATTAACAGGTAAAGTCCACACAGTTTAGGCAATGCAACATACCCTTCCAAGGAAAAGAGAACCAACGAAGAGAAGACAGAACTCTTTGAATTGTTGTCTTTGTGCCACCAAACCTAAGAGGAGGACTGCCTGCAATAAGCTGGTGTTTTACTAATGGTGTTCTATACCACAGCATTCTTTCCACACTTTGTGGCTCTTCAGAACTTGCTGATTACACAACATCCCAGAGAACAGAGATCCCATTAGTAGCAAAGAAGGCTTGAATATTTTCTTGTATTTTTCTTTCCCAAATTTACTCTTTGAAGCAGAATTCAGCCAACCTCGCCCAAATCATCTGACTGTGTGGCTGAGGGGTGCGTTGTGTGTCTGTGTGTACACACAGGCCTGCAAGCATCTGGTGTTGCACTTTCCACAGCCTGACTGCTTCGACAATCTTCATAAGGCCTAGCCTGGATGAGACGACAGTCTAGGCAATATGATCATGCCTGTCTCCCTCTTTCACAAATGTTTGGTCAATTTAAATCTGGCTGTCTTCAAGGATGTGCTTGAAACAGAGGTGACACTACTCAAAGATTAGCTACATCCCTCCCCTTCCTCACATACCCTTAAACATCATTAAGCTTCAGTGTTCTTCCCTCTTCTTTTTTACTCTCCCTACTGTATCTCCTCTCACGGTTTCCCTGGTCATTCATTCACCATCAATTCTCAGCACTTTAACAGCAGCTCTGAACTTCCTTCTAACTTCCAACCCCTTGAGCAGCATGTCTTAAGTCTTACAGGAGAGCCTTCTGCCCATTCCCTTCCAATCTGGCCTCCCGCTCCTTCAAGAAAGCCATTCCTCTTCCTCCTATATTTAGTTAGAAACTGCGCTATCATGGACACAGTTTTCCAAGCTAGAATTGTTTCTCCCCTCACTCCTCTTATCAAATTGGTCACTGTCTTTTCAATACTCTCTCACATCTGCCCTTACCTCTACCACTGCAACCCTGACTTTAGCTCACCTCCTGCTTAGACTCTAACAATAGAATCCTAATCGTTCTCTCTACCTGCAAGAAGCAATAGCTCACCATTATTGACTGTCTTCAGGAGAACATGCCACTACCTTGGAAGGAAATGCCCAAGCAGGAGTGCAACAAAGTTTGAACATGAACATGGCGGTAGATTAGTGCCTGGCAGAGTTTCTTCTTGGAAGAAGGTGACAATCAACGTACAAGTGTAGGTAGGTTTGTTCACAAAGAAAACCAACCTCATTACCTTACAGGCACATACTCAATAGAAGGGAAAGCATGTCAGTATACTTTAGATTCCAAGAGATCTTTTTGCAACTTTCTACTTAGATGACTTTCAAGCCACATGACCTCTCCTAGCTTCAATCGTCCCATCTGTAAATTCAGATATTAACAGTGCCCATTTGGCAGGGCTGTTATATTATGTGATAATGTGTGCAATGCAAATTTATCTCTGCCTGACACAAAGTAAATGACATGAGATTCCATTTTTTTTCTTAGCACTGCCTGGTTGCTTCTTCCTTCCTTATCCAAGTTCTCCTCAGCAATACCTGACCTAGAAACCACAAGATCCTGGACAGTCTTGACAATGTGCTAACCTTGAGAGGACTTTGAGGTGAGCAGCCTTTTCTTCTGAGTCTCTAGCCTGGGTGTCAGGCAAATGCTTCCACCGGCTGGCTGACATATGTGGCCTGTTGCAGACTAATTTCTTCTGACATGTTGCCTTGAATGCACAGTCACAGAGCATGTGCTGAAGTGCTAAACACCCCCAAACTGTGCACTTTCCAATCTGTGAAAGCTTTTTGGTGGGTCCAGGGTTTTTTTCTCAACCTGAGGCATGATAATGGAGAAGCACATGGACACTTCATTGAAGCAATCTGTCATCCTGCAAATGCTTAATAGCAGCAGCAGTACCTGTGGGTCCCTCTTAGTGAGCCAGACACCACCAAACAGCTGCTCTGCTGCTGAAGTTGTTGCTGCATTAATGAGCTTGCAGACAAAGAAACGACTGTGTGCTGTGTGGCTTTGGTCCACACGCAGTCTAGGAGTAAAGCACAGAGGAAAACCTACACTCAGAAATCATATTACTTCATTTACAAAGAACTGGTTTGAGGGCCACTGAATATGGTTCTTGAAACTTCAGACCTTGGAAAGGCTAGATCATGCCTCTGCCTTCTTTTACAATAACAGTAGCAAGCTAAAAGTTATCTGGCCCCCTAGAGTTTATAAAGTGTTTTCATATTTTGAATCTCACCATATCCCTATAAATGTATTATTTCACAGATGAGGAAATTTGAATCCTTGAAAGGTTCAAGAACATACCCAAGTTCATGTGGCAGCACTTGACTTTTGGTCTCTGTGACTCCAGGTGCCTTGACTTTCTGAAGAATTATCTCCAAACTTACTCTCAGTTCCTCCATTTACACTGAGATGTCACTGCAACATGTAAAAAGGAAGCCTCTGATAGAAGCATCTTTCAAGGACTGAGCTACTCCATTAAGACATTAAGTCTCTTATCTGCCAGCAAGTTAAGGGAGAAGGCTAGAGCATCACGGAGTTTTTCAAAAGCTAACCATCACACCCAAAGGAGGTCACTCCTCTGCCTTGCCCATGGTGATGATCTAGCAACCTCATGTAATACCCCACATCACCAGTACAGGAGACTAATAACTGCAAATCAAGCCCTAAACTACCTCTACTACTTCTACTTCTACTAATATTAAAATAAAGCGGACAAAATAGCAATAACAAAAATAATGCTATTAGTAGGTAGTATTTCCTTAGCCCTCTACCATTTAATAACACTTAGTGTTTACATATATTATCTTGATTTCTCTCAACAATCCATCAAATAGAGGTTATCCTCTTCCTACAGATGAGGACTCTGAGCTTCTGAGAGGTCAAGTAACTTTCTGGAGGTCACAGAGCTTGTACATGGCCCAGGTGTCCTGATTCCAAAGCTGTGCTACTTCTACTGGTCCATGTTTGCCTCCTCTAAAGAAGATAAGGAATTGCCAAATTGCTAAGTAATGTCCAGGAGGTTAGGACATTCCCATAACCTAGTCTGGCCAAGGCTGAAAAAGACTAACAGGTGCACAGCTATACCTATTCTGATCATCCAACATTGATGATTATCCCTAGGCATCCAGAAAATGAGTTTTAATCACCTGCTTTTCACCTTCTGTGTCTGGCCAAGAAATAATGGACAAAAGGACAGGTTCTAAAAAAAAAAATATGACTTCAGGTCTGAGTTTAGTTGAACCCTCTGACAGTGTGTTAAAATACCTGTGTATGTGCACACACACCCACATCCACGTCACACGAGTGGAGAGCACAAGCAGAGAACTGTAGGCTGATTACATGTCCTTTTCTGCCTCCTGACAGCTATGAAACTACAAGTGGGTAGATTATAGTTGAAGATAAAAATAGACATTATTCTGCCGCTTTCTCTTCCCAGCTTTTTAGTCACTCCAGCTTGAAAGCATATTGTAGCATTTTATTGTAGTCTGGGCTCTTGTGCTTTCTCTTGTTTGCAATTTTTTTTTTTTTTTTTTTGAAAACTAGAAACATTCCCTCTCCTTGGTGGCAGAGTGCACATGTGTGTGTGCTGTGTGCACGCCCATGTCCCTGCCTGGGCTGCAGTGTCTGAGAGAGGAAAGGAGGTAGACCGCGTGCATGCATGTGCCCATGTGTACGTGTGCCTGTGTCCCAGTCCCAGTGCCTCTGAGAGAGGAGAGGCGGTAGAGTGTGAATCTGAATAGAGCGGAAATTGGAAATTGACACAGCTGTTTGTGTTTCACTGTAACCATTTTTAGAACCTCAGGATGCACTAAGCTTCCAAACCAGGCAGCCCACTCAGCCTTGAGATGAAACAGTCGGGGGTGGGTAGTGATCGGAATGCATTGAAGGTATCATCCCAAAGTCTAGAGCAGATCCCTCATCCCTGCATTGCAGGCCACTTGGTAAAACATGGATTCAGTGCCCTCCTTGTCTGGCATTTAAACTGAATTCTGCAAGTAGTTACATGTCAGTTTTCATCCCGAATGCCCTCTTTCCATTCCCTTCATCATCTCCTTCCCAATTCCTGAAATTTTATTTTAGGGTCACTTCAAACACAGCAAGGTACAATGTTCAATGTTTCTCAACTTAGGCTCCCTTGACCACCGCACCCCCAATCAGCATAGGTGTGTTTTATAATACACATCCCTTTGTCTACCACAGATCTACTGGATTTGAATCTATCAGGAATCTGAATTTACAGGCTCCCCTAGGTTATTCTCATCAACACTAAACTTTTCAAATGTCTGATAAAGCAGCAAAACAAAGACTTTGATGATGCATTTGCCTGGTGACAACCACTGAATGACAGCCTCACGTCACCTTCACTAGTTCCACCACTTTATACCTGGGAAAAAATGAGAACTATTTACAAGCCCTGTGACTTTGGTCAACTCACGATTTTTCTAGGTTCCACTTTTTCTATGTGCAAAATGGGGATGATAATGGTATGTAGTGCATAGGGTTGTTATGAGAATTTAATGAGAAAACATGTATTAACACATGGCCATGGTGATCAACTGGGAGTAGATGATTTTGCCCACCAGGGGGACAACTGACAATCTAGAGACATTTTTGGCTGTCACACTGGGGCGGGGGTAGGGGTGCTACTATCACCTAGAGGCCAGGGATACTGTTAGACATCCTACAATGTACAAAGCAGCCCTCCTCAATAAAGAATTGCTATCTCCAAATGTTGGAGTTGGCATTTTCAGAAACCCAGGCATAAAGCCCAGCACATCAGGCCTGAGTTCGAATTCCGGGTGTCACCAGTCCTGCTGTCACCAGTCCTGCTGTATGATCTTGGGTAGGTTGCTCAGTCACCTGGAGCTTCAATTTCCCCACCTGTAAATTAGATAGTAAGGGTTCAAAGAAGTAATAAATAAAATGTATATTATATATGATACGAATATATATGCCTGGCACATTTTCAGTAGGGTCTTTTAGTTCCTCACCCTGTCATGGCTTAAAAGGGGCTATTCTCCACATTCATAAGAAGTTAGGAAGCCTAAGGCTTCCTCACCTTTAATTTGTCAAGTGAGGTGCTTGACGAGTTGGCACAATGCAGGCCACAGATGGGCCATCATCTGAGTGTACATGCATGGCCAGGCCCTGTTACTGAGGTTAGGAATCACAGGGCCCCCTATTGGGCCAAGGCTCCAGGACAGCCCCATAGACAGCCACAGGCTGAAACACTTGCCCTGAATGCACTATTAACCCCATGATGCTATTCTAAAAAAATGCAGAACCAGCTTACTGGGAAAGGATAGTACAAAGCCTAAAAAGAAAACCAGCTAACAAGATGAGGTTTCCAATCTAGAGCAATGAGAAACACTGCAGCCTTTAACACTTAGGCCACTGGATTTAGGATTCCAAAAAATTACCATCAACTACTCAATTAGCAATTAGCTACATGAATAGAAGAGAGCAGAGGTGTGGATAAATCAATCCAATGATTTAGATTTTAGGTGTGACCTCAGAATGCAAACAGCATCAAGGATATGCAAGACCTTGGTGTATGCTTCCGATCATACGGTGTTTCTGGGGGCCCCATCCCAGGATACTCTCATGTGAAGCTTGGCTCTACTGGCAGTGGGGTAGGAGAGACTTGGAATTTCACCGCACTTGGAGTAATTTTAATACATAATGCACACACATAGGAGAGCTGCCAGACCTTTCTTTAACTTGCACTAGGAGAGACCTTCCCCTACCATCCAGTTTATCTCTAGGTCTCAAGGCTACTCAAATCATCTTCATTCCCCTGCCTTCCTGCACAATCAATTCCAACTGATCCTTAGTCGACTGAACACACTTTTTTTTGGTCCACCTAATGTGCTCAAAGCACAAAATGACCAAGGGCACGCTTCAAGCCCTCAAGGAGTAGTAAAGGTGAAAAAGGAAGAACCCCTCTTCCCAGAAAATTAGGGGGTGCTGTGCCCAAAGAAAATATACAAATCAGAATCGGCCAACTGAAGAGGGGGAGCTTTTAAAACTTACCCAAAAGAGCTGAAAATCTAATAAAAGTCAAGAAAGAAACCTAGCATTTCTAAAATGTAGGACTTAAACTCAATTCTCCTCCTACCTAAAATCTTTTGATGATACATCTTTGCTTATAGGATGAAACTTAATCCTTAGTCCTACAATAGTATGAAAGCATTGTTAAGACAAGAGAATCATCTATTTTCTCATTGCTGAATCCTTAACTACCTTCCCCCTTCCCCATCGAAGAGCCTGGCATTTAGTAGAGTCTTAATAAATGGTTGCTGAGTGAGAACAGTGGAGCCTGAAATGTGGAAATGTGACCTCGCCTTAGTGGAAAGCCATCAGGGACGTCTTCGAAAATCTGAGCATCACCTCCTTTATGAAGTCTTCCCTGAGATGGTCCACTAAATTATCCTTTATTCACAGGATAACATAAACTATTGGTTATATGCTACAAAATGAAGAATAATTAATAAAAATTCAAAACTGGCAACAACTGTAAAAAAAAAAAAAAAATCGGGCTCCTTCCTGTTTGTTGTTGGAACCCGGTCACACACCTCCCTCCTGGGAAAGCTGGGAAGGCAGCAGGTGAATGGCTCTGCTGTATGATTTCTGCTGGGGATAGAGAAGGAAACAAGCACACCACGTGCACCTGCCGCCGCAGAGGGAGCCTGCCATGAAGTCAGCAGGCAGGTGCCGCCTTGCTCGCCTCGTCGGCACGCACAGCTGCGTCAGCTTTCACTCTTCATTCCAGCCGAATACACTGTAAATTCATCCTGCTCATCGGGAAGCCGCCCATTAAGGACATGGGACTCTGATGCAATCCCAGCAGAGTGCCAAGGCCAGAGAAGCTCTGACCCCCAATCGGCTCTCTACCCAGGGCAAGACATAGCCACAAAAATGCAATGCTGCTTTTGTCTTCTTTGGGTTACCGCGAAGCTGCATTCCACAGCCATCCCTAGTGCAGGCCTCAGAACCTGCACACCAAGGACTCTGCCTAGGGTTCTTCAGTACTGGCAGCTTTGCCCAAAAAACGTGTACTCACGCTCTACCCTGGGTAGGGATGAAATGCAACATTGTGCAATCTTACAACAGCCCTTGAGGTGTGTAGGTAGTATCTTCATTTTACAGTGGAATAAAGAGAGTCTCAGAGAAAAGAGAAGGGCCTCTTTCCCTAAGGAGGCCTCCTCAACTATAAAATTCACTTTACATCGAAATATGTGCAAGTGGTTAAGAAAGAATCTGATCTTGTTACTTCCTTGCTTAAAGCCCTCCGAAAGCTTCCCCCTTGCCTGAGGCAGTGCTTCTCAACCCTGGTTGCACACTGGAATTACCTGGGGAAATTTCAAAAATGCCAATGTCCTGGCCTCAACCCAGGCCAATTAAACCGGAATCTGTGGGGGTGGAACTCAGGCTTGGCATTGGCATTTTTTTGAAAGCTGCTGAGCAATTCTCAAGTGCAGTTATGATTAAGAACTACTGCCCTAAGGGATTAGTGTCAGCCTCCTTAACATCTCTTGCCAGATCCTCTGCAGCCATGCCCTTGCTTATCTCTGTAGCCTCATCACTTACCATGCTCTCGCCCTTCACCCTCTGTGTTTCATCCATCCTGGGACTGCTCAAGCTTCTTCAGAGGAGTTACACATTTGTATCTTTGCTTTGGTGCTCTCCCATGTTCTCAGAAGGCCCCTCCCTCTATTCTTCACCCGACTAATTTCTACTTGTTCTTTCAAATTGAGATCAGCACTACCTCGGTGTCAGGAAGCCTTCCGTGACACCGTCTCCAGTGATCCTCCTAGGTGCTCTATATCAGCATACCCCTATCACGCCAGTACATGACAATTGACTATTATTTATCTCTTCCCTCATGGAATGAGCACCATGACCAGATCGGATCTTATGCATATCTTCATTCTCAGTACACAGAGGCAGAGCACTCAAAAAGTTTGTTCACCCAAAAGAATTGAAAGCAGGGACTCGCACATACACTCATGCTCACACACCAATGTCCACAGCAACATTATTCACAATAGCCAGAAGTGGGAAACAATCCAAATGTCCATCAACAAATGAATGAATAAACAAAATGTGGTATACAGGTACAATGGAATATTATTCAGCCTTAAAAAGGAAGGAAATTCTGACACGTTACAACATGGATGAACCTTAAAAATGTCATACTAAATGAAATAAACTTGACACACAAGGATAAATATCATATGATCCCACTTATACGAGATACCTAGAATAGACAGATTCATAGAGACAGAAAATAGAATAGAGGTTACCAGGGGATAGGGACATGGAGGAAGAGAAATAATGAGGAGTTACTGTTTAGTGGGTACAGAGTTTCTTTTTGGGATTGATGAAAAAGTTCTAAAAATGGAATAGTGATAATGGTTGCTAAACATCGTGAATGTATTTAATGCCACTAAATTGTACACTTAAAGTGGCTAAAATAGTAAATTTTATCACATTGCACTTAGAAGAGCATCTAAATAAAGCCTTACCCATGGCCTCTTAGACTGTGTGATGTGGCTCCTGCTTTCCTCTCTGATGTCATCTCTTACCCTTTCCCCATAAGCATTGCTTTTCAATCAGGGTAGTTTTCCTGGTGCTGCAGAGGCTGTGTAATGCCTGTCTCTCCCTCTGATGCTCCTAGACTGATGGGCTGAGGACAGGGAAGAGTCGGGGGAGAAAGGGATGAAGTGAAAAACCCCAAGAGACCTATTAA
The DNA here is from genome assembly GCF_027409185.1 of Cynocephalus volans. NCBI lineage: Eukaryota > Metazoa > Chordata > Mammalia > Dermoptera > Cynocephalidae > Cynocephalus > Cynocephalus volans. The sequence goes on from NC_084475.1 coordinate 65,797,996, forward strand.
TCATCAATGATATTACCAAAATATATTTTATATTTCAACAACTCCCATCCTTTGGGTTTACAATGGTTTCTGTATAATGTGAAAATAAAACCTATTCCCTTACCCACCAGCATTTCTTTCTTCTGGACACAGAGATGCAGTTTTATTGCTGGTCCATTGGCAGTGCTAATTAGGTTCTCCATAACACACTCCTGCATGCATAGAATTAAATAAGGCAGGTGTGGAAGTGACAGAACAAAACAAAATATGTGACACATGACAGACTGATCGGTTTAGTGGGGGACAGGGTAAAAACAGTAAATGTCAAATATGGAGATTAGGGCAAAAGGCACAATAGAGTCACACTTTAGTACAGATAAATCAAATCAAACTGAAAATAATTTTTAGCAGTTTCTTCTATTATAAATGTAGTCTAAATACACTGTCTTACTGTTTTTCAGCCTTTCACAATGTCTGATTTTCCTTCTATTTAAGATGCCACTAAATAAAATTATTTTGATAGAATACTCAGTTTTGCATTTACAATTTTAAGGTTGATTCACAATCATCACTTCAACATCAGAGTGAAAATAGAAGGTACGCAGATTTTTACTCTATAAGAGCTTTACCAAATGGAGACAAAGATGGAAAATAAATTCTGGATAAGGAGCAGAAATAGAAAATTTAGGCAAATAAGGCAGACTGTAAACCTATACTGGATTAGATAAAGTTCCAAAAGTGATGAAATAATTGTGGCAATGGAATGTTCCCAAACCAAAAAGACTGACTTGTGGTATTAGTGATGCCTCCCTTCAAAGTGAAACTATAACTGTAGTTATGTGCATGTACTCTGTGGCAGTGTGTTCACCAAATCCCACCTTCCCTGCCCATGTTCCTAGCCTCTACTGGACTAGATGTGGCCTTGAGACTGAGTTCTGGACAACAGAATGTGAATGGAAGTCCTAGGGGAGCCTGGAGCCATGAATGACTGCGCAGAAGGCTACCACCCCACTCCTCCATACAGCACTACCCCAACCCACATTGGACTATGATGGAAGGGAGAAAATACATTAATTGCCTGAGCTTTGGGGGTGCTGTTTTTTATAGAAGCTGACCAACCCTAAGGAATACATACCAAAGTCAGAAATAGCAGAGGCCCTCTAAGTAGACTACAATGTTGTAGGCCATGAATGAGTTAACTGCAGATGTCCTAAACAATTCCACTAGACACTGGCAGAGAAATTTCATATTCAGATATGATAAGGTATCTGAATGACTTTCCAGAGGCCAGGGCATTTAAGAGGAACAAGTTATAAAGTAGAAGAGGATGAAAGGAAAGATGAGTAAGGGGTAGCCCAACTGGTACCTAAGATGCCCCTTCCAAGCTTGTGAGCTCCTGAGAGGGGTGATCATGTTCCTCCTTTGCTTAAATGCTTCATACATGCACCCCACTGCCAACGGAATAAAGTCCAAAACCTCTAAAGATGGCATCTAACACTCTCCATAATCTCATTCCTACCTACCTCTTTAACTTCATCTTGAATTACTATCTGTCCTTGGCTTGACCCATCCCGCATCACATGTGTTTCCTGAACAAGCCCCACCTCTATGCCATCATGCATAATGTTCTCGTCATAAAGCATGCCACTGCTCGCCCTCATCTGCCTCCATAATTTATAATCATCCTTCCAGGTTGAGCTCAAACAACGTCTCTTTTATCCTTACCTTTTGCTGATACCTATTCTTCCCAGGAACCATGCTTCTCAAACTGGGTTCCCATAGCCCTTTATAGCCAATAATATGTCACAACACTTATTATGAAAGTCATAATTGTTGCTCTTCATTCTCATCCTTGGCTAGATTCATAGGTCCTTCATGACAAGAACCATGTGTAATGAAGGTCTAGACATCCCTTGGCCAGTTGAGTAACACACCAAAAAAAGATATCAAACAATAGATGTATGATTGAGTTGAAAACAAGGTGCTTCTTAGAGCATACAGTACAAATGTAACTGGAGACAGTGGAATACATTATAAAGATTTTCCAGAACACCCAGGAAATACGCCATCAGCAGAAGTCCACTGCAGCTCTTGAATAAGATTTGCTTTACAGACTATCATTCAGTCAGTCTTAAGACTGAGTTATACTTTTCTGTTTCTACAGACGTCAAAGGAAAACTGGTTTGAAGAATAGAAGCCTTAGCGAATGTATACAAATAAAAAGTGAAAATGACAAGGTGGAAAATAAATCTGGATCAAAGGACTTCTTCACCCCCAAAGAGCCACCCCTTCTTGACTTCACACCTTACAAACATTCATTTTTTTTTTCCCTTAAACAAAACAGGCCTTTATTCCACTGTTCACATGTAAATTTCAGAAATATTCTACATTTCCAACAGTAGGGAGATGGTTAATTACATCATACTACTCAAATGAAAAACCTATAATGGCTTGGGAAAATGTTCACTTAAAACATTGACAGAAAAAGAGCAAAATACTCTATCTAAAGTATAATCTCAACAGTATATATTTTAAAATATATTTATATAAAACAATGGAAGGAAATGAAACAAAATGCAATAATTAGAGTTCTATCAGAGTAATAGAGTGGATGGTTTTACTTTCTTCTGTATGCTTTCTAGTATTTTCCAGGTTTCCTACAATGAACACAGAATACTTTTACAATTAGAAAATAATGCAAGAATGCTCTCAAGTCAGACTTTCTGGGTTTGAATCCTATCCCCACTTCTTTGACACTGTGTGAACTTCACGCAAGTGAAGTTCCCTATCACTTTATCTTTGTCATCTGTTAATGGGGATGATAGGGTTTTTTTTTTTAAGGTTTTTATAAAACCATGAGATAATCCATATAAGGCACTTAGAAAGTACCAGTAAACCTGCATATGGTAAACTTTGATGAATGTTATCCGATATTGTCCCATGTGGAAGAGTCCAGGTGTGCTCTGGAACTTGAGCAGCTAGGTAGGATGGGCAGAGGACAGGCTCAGACAACAAATGGCCCCCTGCACGGTTTTACTCAAGACTGCTCAGGGATTCCAACCTGGTGAGTTATTAGTTCCTTGTCATGCAAGCTCAGTATCTCCTTTGCTCACTCAGCTTCCAGGAGAGAAAGAAAGAAAGAAAGGGGCAATTTTCAACTTTATTCTCCGTTGCCTTTGTCTATTTTCTTACCACGTCCTCTCTTTCATTTGTACTTTGTCTTAACTGCCAATTTTGGGTTTAATTGGTAGAACGCAAAGAAGCTGAAATAAAACAAAGCTCAGCAGACTATAAAGAGAAAAAGAACAACAATAACAACAAAATGAAGGCATGAATGGCAGCCTCGACTCTAACTGTAATCAGAGAAGCAGGTTGGTGTGGCACTGTAACATGCATGATCTCCTGGTGCAGTGGACCAACATTCCATTTACTGCTCCAGTCTTCTCACAGCAGTGATCATTTACCTTTGTGATGATTACATTTTGCCTCCAGTATTTCAGTAACCCTTGCCTACTGTTGTATTTTGAATTTGGGAAATCTGTCTGCATTGAGACACAGTACTGAAGATAACTTAAGAGGCAAGACAATCTCATTTCCCCTCCAACACAGATGCAGACTTGGATTCAATCTATTGAAGTCAATTGGTAGATTTGTGCAAGTAGTCTAATTAGAGATATTCAGATAGCAGGCACAGGTTCCGTTTGCATTCTAGGTTTAAAAAAAATCAATGTCCACACACAGGAAGAAAACTGAGCACTTATTTTGAAGCCACAAATCACAGCAGTGCATGCACGGAAAACCAGTAGAGGGTCTATAGGTCAATGCAAAAATACCACTTCATGGGGAAGAAGGATTAGAAGGGATGGGCAGAATTTTCACCTCCAGGTCACAAGCTCAAAATGCAGCCCAGCCCTGCCTGTGTGATGTTTATAACCCACTGACAGTCCATGTGAAAAGGGCTGGCTTAGACACTACATTTTCACCAGAAATCACTCTCCTTTCAGCTGAGAGACTGAAAAACAGTAGGATCCCCCAAATAAACTCACCTACTCAGCTCCTAGAAGTGTATTCCAGCTGGCACAGCTGTATCAAATTGCACATTGTATAAAGTTCATTTCTAGAGTTCTTGGCCCAGTCTTTGTGGCTGTGGGCCCCGGAAAGGTGAAGCGTCCAGGAGAAAACTGCTGTTCCAGGAGAGCAGTGCTTGCCTTACCTCCTGACTTCCAGCCACAGAATCAAGAAGAGGGAACAGAAAATACAAAGGCACATGCAAATGTCCAAAATCTCCTTCCTCCAGCCTCTTAGAGTTCAAGATTTTCTGAGGTATCGAATCAAACTAATGACTAAAAACTAGATCTAAAGAAGGATTCCCTAATAATTTTTAGACTTTGTTTAAATAGAAAACTAATATTTATTAAACCATAACCATGTGACAAGCACTCTGTTAAGTGCTTTCCCAGATGTCATTCATTCCACAAACATTTCATGTGGAGACTAAGCCAAAAAGTAAAAATTAAAATCAAATTAAAAATCAGGATATATGGATGAGAGAATATATTCTCTGATGCAGGGGAGTCTGAAGGAGTCTTTAATCCTTAGACCTGTGAGGTAATTCTTACCTCTGTCTCATTCCCAGAAGAATTTCAGGCAACTAAGAGTTAACTGGTATTATTATCACTATCGTCATCATCATCCCCATTTTATAGAGTTCAGAACAGATGCTAAAAGAATTAAAGTAAATTGCCCGAGATCACACAGCTAGAAAGTCTCAACATAGACTACCAAGTCAGTGGCTTCTGCTTTACAACAAGCCATCTCTTATTATATAGTCGAGAAATGCTTTTTCCCTAGCCCAGGTTTACCCAAGACCTAAGCTAGATCAAAATGGAGATAACAGAATATTTGATATTATTCAAAAACCCCAAGGAAAAGAAAAAATGGCTTTTCTTCTTTCAGCATGACAACCGGAATCACCCCAACTAGTCAGCGCTATCTCTAGGGGTGCCAAGTCCTCTTGCCTTAAGACTTAGTTTTCATGTTGGATTAAAAATAATTAGCAGCATTCCACACTATGCAAAGCAGATCAGAACACTGCAATCATCACCAAGAAGAAATGTCCTTTCCTTTTGGAGAAAGTCCATGAAGGAAAGCTGTATGGCAGGGTTTAGAGGACACAGCATCTGCATCAAGCTGACCTGAGTTTGAATCCTGAGTCCACATTTGGGTAGTTGTATTGATTCTGGGCATATTAGTATCAGTGTCCACATCTGTAGAAAGGTATCTCTGTGCATACTAGTATCAGTGTCCAAATCCGTAGAAAGTGATAAATCCCACTTTGCATTATTGTTGACAAAATGCATGTAAAGCAGCACCTAGAGGTATCCCAGGACATGATGACAACTCAATAATTGGATGCTATTATTTTTGTTACTAGTCCTCTAAAGCCACTGGGAATTGATATGTAGAAGATGAGCAGTTTCCCACATGTTCCGTGGAATTCCCTATTCTAACTACCAGGGAAAAGCATGCTACTCTCCTCTTGAGGCACACATACCCTCCTGCATCTGAGCAGTCACTCAATATACATTTCTAGGGCCAGCCACAAAAGCTAAAAAAATCCTCAGAAGTCACCAAGAAGTTGTTCTTCATAGAGTGTGATTCCCTGACCCAAATCAGTCTTTGCCTTTGAATCAGTTTATGTTACCAGCTATTTAGGAGATTGATTGCTGCTATGGCAACTGCACATCCTTCTGCACAAACACAGGCATAAGTTCTTGATACGATCCTGGCTTATTCTCTCTGGCTGCATTCAGTACATGCCAAAAATTAGATAATATTGGGAAAATTAATTGCTTGCTGCACTATAGGCACTGAGGCTGCATTGCGGTGCAAAAAGCAAACGAAGCTTGGTGTGTAAAGTGAGGACTATGCTTATCGCTGAGCAGCCTGGGAGGAGAGAGAAAAGAAGAGTCCCCAGCTGTGCTCTGGCCACGCTGCTCACCTTTGATTTCCATGGTTTCTGCCAAATATCAATGCAGGATGTATCCAGAGACTGCCATGCCAATTGGCAATGATTTGGAGTCTTTCAAGAAAGCTTTCCACTAGGGTAGGAAAGTACAACTTTTCCTAACATCAAAGAGTTCTTATAGCAGTAGAGAGTAGAATAATGGTTATCAGAGGGCAAAGGGGGTAGGATGGGAGGAGAAATGGTGTTCTCTACCCTAAGTCAATCATTGTACAGTGTATGCACATATTGAAACAACACACTGTACCACACAAATATGCACAAGTAAACGTTAAAATATTTTGAATGAAAAAAAGAAAAAAAAAGAGTTGGGCACAGATTCTGAGTAAACTACTTGCTGCCCGACCTTGGGCAAATTTCTTAAACTCTAAGGCCTCAGTTTCCCCATCTACAACATGGAATTAAAAATAGTATCTGCCCCCATTAGTTCTTGCAAAGATTGCATGAAAGCACACCTGGCACACAGGTGGAGTCTGATAATTGGCAGGTCCGTTTTTCTTCATCTTCCCTCTTCTTCAGTTTCCTTCAATTTTTTATTCTCTACCCCTGGTTAGCAAGAAAGATTATTTGGCTCGTTAATTAGGAGCTGATTCCATGTTGTCCTCTAAGTATTTCCAATTAGGGGCTTGAGCCTCATCAAACTCTGCTAACTATGTTAAATTTGCTGTATGATACAGGCCAGTGTTTTTGGCTGGTTTCAGCCCAAGAAGACAGGCTGATTCTACAAGCATGTTTTGCTCTGTCCTGTTCTGTCATCTGAGGCCTCTCACCTTATCCCCGGATCAAACTTCCTTAAAATGACAATTGTTTATCATTAATGATGCTGGAAAACTAGTGTGTAAGTATGAAAATGGCTCCCATCCATAGAAGAGCCTCTCATCTCACATTCTGAAGGTGGCCGAGCACTGTGATCCGTGTTTGCTGAGGATGCCAGGTTATTAGCAGCCACGCTATTTCTATACCCGGAGATGCCTGGAGCATTTACAGAAATGCTTCTAAGCCATATGTTGTTTTTGTTTTAACCACTCTGTATGTATATTAATTTGCATAAATACAAAAATAAATAGCTGTTTGGTATTTCTCTGAAGATTGTCAACTCCAAAGAAAGAGGTAGAATCTTCCCATATATTAGCCTAATGGCATTATGTTTGGTATTCAGCGAAGAGTCAGCACTGTTGCAAACCCAAACTGACATTCTGAGATTTAAGAGTTAATAATGTGTGATGTAAATAGTCTCATTTAATGTGCTTTCTACCATGGAAGGTGAGAAAGAATGGCACAAGTATACAGAAGACCAGAGGCACTACCATACCATATACCAGTACCAATTACATCAGCTTATTCTTACGATCCCAGGATTCAAGGTCAGTTACCTGTGATAAAACAATGTATATAAAGTAATGCTTTGGCTACAAGGTATACCAGAGGCAACTGGTGACCTGGGAGAACAACATGTTTTTAAAGTCAGAGACCTGGTTCCAGATTCTAAGCCTTTCTAACTCTCAGGTTCACCTTCTTTAAAAGTCATAATGTTTATTTCCTTGAAGGATTGTAGAATGTGATGGTTAGGAGCACAAACTCGGCAGTTCAGAGTGCCTGAGTGGGACTCCTGAGCTGCCCACTTAGAGCAGAGTGAACCTGAACAAGTGACTTTGCCTCTCTAAGCCCCAGTTTCCTCCGGTGAGTAATGGAGGTAATCATGGCCCTCCCTCCTGGGTTGTTGTGAAGAAGAATTCGGATGATCTATGTAAAGTGCTTAGCATGGGAGCTTGACCCATGTAAGAGCCCAATAAATGTAGCCTGTGGTAGTCATAAAGTAGTATTAAATGACAGGATGAGTATAAGGAGCCTGGCTTTTAGTAGGTTTTTTTTAAAAAAATGGATATGTGTTGTCAGGAAAATTCCAGACCATTGCAAATCTCTTCAGAATCCAAAAGTTGGATAGGCACTGACTATGATAAGAAAGGAATCCTCTTATAAATCTGTCCTCCCATTGAAATGGTTTTCAGTGCTATCAGAGCAGTAAGGCCTTGCTTGTGTACAGCCTCCTGGTTCTGAAACAGCACCCGCTGGAACACACGGACCAGGGCTTACTGTGCTCCACTGCCCTGAGAGTGGGTGATTACCAGCTACTGCCAAGGATGGTGAGGAGAGGAAACACAAAGCAGAATTTTAAATGAATCGATATAACAGGGCAGTGATGAAAAAAAAGTCAATGATATGCCGGCCAACCACCCCCTGTGAGAGCAATGGGGCAGTTTCTTTGAACACAGAGCCATCGCTGAGGCCAATGACAGAGCTCAACGAGAGTGACAGCAATAAAGAAAATCATGATTTTTATAGACCCCTCGCCTGGATCGGATTGCTGGTCATGCTTTTTCTGTTTTGCTTCTTCAAAGATACACCCACACACCTTTGGCAGTGTTATCCTCAAACGACAAGATGTTACTTCTAAGCTGCAAGACCTCAGGCACTATCTGTCCTCACCCACACCCAACTGTCTGCCATTCTCAGCACCAAACATATCCCTGAGGACAAAAATGGCCCTTCAGTTCCTGAGTTGCTTAAACTGAAAAACCATTTAAAGTGCCATTCCCAAAATAAAACAGAAACATGGTCGCTGGCATGAAATATTTACAGCTGTGCGACAAAAAAAAAAAAAAAAAAAAAAAAAAAAAGCCTGAAAAAGCCTACTTGACCTGGTAGGCAGGGGAATGATGTAGTTACACAGGCCTGTAGAAAAGCACTTCACCCTAAAACCATTCCCTTCTGGGACTTCTGTGTGCACCTGTCACTCACGTCTTCGACTGCTTCCTTCCCTCACCCCTATATCCAAACACTAACATAGTTCAGGCTCTCATATCTCTGCTGACCAATGCAGCCACACCACTCACTGGTTTTCCCCAATCCCATTTCTCCCCCTCCCCACTGCTCCTCACACTGCAACAGCATAACTTCAAAGGCCCTTCAGGATCAAGCTCTTATCCACATTTCCAGTTTTGATCATTGCCCAGCCCCCACAGCTTTCTCTTAGCCCACCGATCCCTAGCCATCCTGAAACCTGTCACACGTGTGTGCACCTTCATGCTCTGGTGCATGCTTTTCCCTCTGCGTGGACTTATCTCAGCCCTCCTTCCCATCCTACAACACTCGGCTCAAATGTTATCCCTTTTCTTTATCATTCCTTGATTCCCAGGTTAGATTTAGGGACTCCCTACATTGTGCTCTCTTGGTCCTTTTACATACTTTCATATAGCACATTTCATCGTCTATATGCTTGTGTGTTCTTTCATGTGATGGTCTGTCAGGTGTGGCCACAAGAGGAGACTCAGGAAAAGCTCAAGAAAACAAAGTTTATTATACTCACAGTTCCTAGAAACAGGAGGCATGCAGTGCAGGGTTATGGAGGAAGCACCAGGTTCGAGTGAGGATGCAAAGACAGTAGGTAGTGAGGAGAAAGTCTAGGCCAGAGCTTTTACTGAGGTTTCCTCCAAAAGGCAACGCAGGGCAGGGTAAACAGATTAGGGTTGGCTAGTTTGAAAAATTCCCAAAGGCCTTTGGGCAATAGGGGTGGTCTCTAGTTGCCTGGCCCTGGCCCTGGGATAATTAAAGTAGAGGAACATTGTCTCCTGGGTTGCACCTACAGGCCAGATGGAGGAGGTGTGGCTCTGAATTAGACGGTTTACATATTAAAGGCAGGCTCCATCCTGTGCTATCTCTAAGAATTGGCTAGCCTCAGGAAAGCAGTCTCTCCACAGCCAGAAACTTTTTTTAAGAGGTCAAAACATCATAATATGCAGAAAGTAAAAAATGTAAACAATGCAACTCCCAACCCCCAAACTAAAACCTGGACTCTTCTCTACTGTGTTCTAGGCCCTGTTAAAAGCAGGGCTGATATTCCATCACCACGTTGAAATGTACTAGTTTACCGGTTTTCTACACCTGTTTTTTTTTTTCTGATTTACTAATCATACTGGTTCGTAAATATTTTGAATATCATCCCAGTTATATTTTTAATATAACTGCTTTATATCTATTATCACAGCTTTGTGAGATATGCATTATTATCCACATTTTAGATACTCAGAAACTAGGCTCAGGGAAGTTAAATAACCTGCCCAAATCACACAATAAATAAATAGCAGAGCCACAGTGGGATGTCACGTCAGCCTGCATGAGAGCCTGCACTCTCTCCTCTCCATCATACTGCTCTTTGCTTTTTCTTCTAGACTCAGTCATCCAGAACAGTGCCATGCATCCAGTTGGCATTCATTATATGCTTGCCTAATGAATAAAGGCATAAGTAGCCGTGACATCAAATACTTTAAACTTTTCCCATAGCTAATCCGCTCTACGGACCAAAAAGATGGGAAGTCTATAACCTTGTTTTTAACCTAAAGACATTTCATAATAAGAATTGCTTATTTCATCAAAATTCAAGGTGATAAAGAATTGCTTACTTCATCAGAATGTAGTATGTTCATTATAAAAGTTATTATTGACTCTCATGTAACATACAGCTGAGGGCTTTGTGTTCATTATCTTATTCCATTCTCCCATCAGTCCCGCAAATCGAAATCTATATTGTTTACACCATTTCAGATGAAGAACCAGATGGCCAGAAAGAATATGTGTAATGCTAATGTTCAAAACTGGTAACAGCAGAGCAGGGATCAAAACTAGGCATGACCTCCAAAATGCCTGCCCTTTCCATTACGCCACACAACCATTTTCTTTCTATGTGCATGAACCATTTGCAGGAATGAGTGTATAGGGCAGGAAATGGGACTCCACACTACCAGGAGGTCTCTTAGACAAAAAGGTGCTACATCACAATTAAGTAGCCTGGTTGGTAATGCATTATTGTGGCTTCCAACTTCCGGGCCCAATGGGAGGTTTGGTCAGGGGCTCAGGACCCATCTCCTGCTGGAATCTTAGTGCTTCTTCTACACAAATAAGAACCAGTGTATTGTGTTAAATTGACTGACACAAACAACCATGCCTTGTCCAGAAATAGAAAATGCAATTTTCTTTAGCAAAATGGAACACAGGAAGTGGTGGGGGTTGAAATGTCATGTACCAAACAAAGGTTTGGCACAGGAGAAAGGTTAAAATCAATCACCCTTCAGAAGGGAAAAAAAAAAAAATGTCTGCAGTATTCTATAGTAATTATCCACCCAAAGTCACACTAGAGAATTGGAAGCCATTGCTACTCAAAACTTCTTTTTAAAAGGGAAGAAAAACAATGTCCAATCCTATAATGTTAGTGTTTTACTTTTCATAAATCATTTGGAAAGATCTTAGATATACTATTAAAATAAATAAAAGAATGCCATTTCAACATTCTCACCTCTAGGGGTAGGAAATAACCTTTTCATATAAGAATGAAATAGGGAGAAACCAAAGCTGATTTCTCAACAAAAACTATCTGACTTGTATATAGACTACCTGACTTGTATGCTAGAGGAAATTAAAATTAAAGTCAAAAATGAAGGATTAATCCCAACTCATATCTTCTGGCTAATAATAACCTTTTCTTCAAGAGGAATGACATGCTTATTGCTATATTTTCACAGACCTGAAATCATGGCTCAAAATTCTGGAATTTATTTTTTTCTCTCCATTGCAAGGTTTTCCCAAGACTACAAATTCTTCCAGGTCCTATCACTGATGTTTGCTGTCCCCAAGCCCCTTGTTTTTAATCCTGTGACACTTCTGATTCAGGCCAAGGAAGTTGTTAAGAAAAACCATAAAATAAAGACAGCAAAGTATGGCTTTTAGGATCAAATGCTGAGATATGAAGTAAAAGAGAAAGATTTAAGAAATACAGCTGGTCAAGGGACAGTCCAGAAAGCAGAAATGAACTACTGGTCTGTCTCTGAGAAGGAAACCTACACTCTGATCTTCCAGTCAAGTCCAGGGGAAGACCAAACGTTCTACGGAAACTATGTCCTTTTTCCTGTTCAGCTGAAGGCACCACAGAAGAAAAGACTTACATCACAGCAAAACGATGAGAATCAGCCTTTTGTACATGTATTTATTTAGGTAATGCAAAATGGCAAATAGAAGTACTAAGTCAGAAAGTTGCAATCATTAAAAAGTAAAAACATGTATGGCATAGTTTAGCCTTGATTTGACCTGTAAGCAGGAAGACTGGGGTGAGGAAATAAATTGGTTCGAGGTTCCATCAAGTCAAATAGGCACAGCATGATTAGGAATAGTGATTCCCCATATGTAAATCCGCCTCCTTGCTGGGCCTACTCAGAAAGTCACTTCTGTTAAATATAGATTTGGATTCTTGTCACTTCCAGCTCTTGTTCTCAATTCCTTTTTATCCTGAACAAGTTGTACAATACCTTCTGAGTATTAACTGTCCCCAGGAACTCATGTCCCTTATTTAACAAAAACAATGTGAAGTAAGAGGTAAAGGCTATAAGGTACCCTGACTTCTTAGAAAAATGAGCCAATAAAAGCTTTAAGAATTTCAGTAGGGAGAAAATAATTTTACCACATAAGTTGGATGAAATTTAGAGAATTTGAGTTTATTTATGGAAGGAAAATGCTGTAACGAGGATGCTGGTAAAAAGACAACGTAGCTGCATTTCCTTGAGTAAGTCGCTGTATTCTTTTAAGTCCTCAATTTGCACATCTGAGAAATGGAGGGTTTGGCTATGTGAGTATCCCTTAGTTTCTTTCTGGCTATAATATTTATGAATTAAGTCAGAGCTGACATTAGAATTCAGAGTTCAAGATTTTTCATTATCTGCTTAGGACACTGTAAAGAGGCCATTTTCTCTTTGGAATTGCTATATGCGTCAGAAATAAATTCAATATTCAAGAGAGAAAGCATTCTGCCTCTTCCTTGCTTCCCACCCATCCCCTTCCCAAATCTGATTGTTGAATAATAAGATCCAAGAGAGGGAAGGTCCAAGGCAGACTCTTAGACCAGCCTATCCATTCGATGGATTCAGAATTATTCTGGTTTCTGAATAAGACAATTCTTCTCCTTCACCCCCAGCACTTATCTCTTTGGTCAACCATTAAAAGGGATGAAGCAAAAGCATCACCCAGCAAGAAACTCCTGCAGCTGCAGAATTGAAAAGCAAAGATCTTCTCTCACAGGTCAAATCTAACTGACACATGCAGATAAAGCTAAGCTGGGAGAAAAAAGGCAGACTCAGAAGCAGCTGAAACTAGGGAGGAAACTATTTTGAGTTCCTTTGACCAAATATTGTACCATATTTGTACTTTGTTATCAGAGCCCCCTGGAACTCTCTGGCTTTTCTTTAGTAATGTTATTATTATTGAAGATTTTTTTTTTTACTTGCAGACAAGCTATTCCCCGATTAGCTAAAATATTCTTGCTTTTTTAAAAACCTGCTGTCACACTATAGTGTTCCTCCTGAGCCCCGGGGGCAACCTGAAACAACTTCTTTTTCTGCTTGTGGTCCATGAGTTTAAGATCTTACTGAAGAGAACTGGAGTTGTTTAAAAAGTCTCCTGTTTCCCAGGAGGGAGAGTGTCCAGACCTGCTCTAGAGAGAAAGTGTCCTGGGATCTGCCACTCAGCATGCATCTTGCTCTTGAAAGTTCACACTGCTTGCTTAGAATTGGCTTCCCTCCTAGTAGTCCTGCTCAAAATGGGAATGTAAATGCTTATGTGGCCAACTGAAGCACTCTCTCTCAGATCACAGGCTTATTCAGTAGCTAGAAACATCCTTAAGCTCAGCAGGTTAACATGAAGAATAAAACTCTGCGCCCATATGTCAAAGTTTCAATGGAAGAGAGAGACAAGCCAGAGGACAACAATGCAGGAGAAGGGTTGAGGCAATACAACTGGGAGGCCTGATCCTCAAAGTAGGATCTGTTTTCCACAAAGGAAGATGATTAATGACCTGGACATTTTTTCAAAAGTCAGGAGAGTGGTAAGCCTCCTTCCTAGCCCCATGAAATATGGGGTTTAGGGGAAGACCAGCCTTCACTGCAGAGCAATTTGGAGAAAGAGTATCCCGAGGAACACAAAGGCTTTTAATTCTGGCTAAACAGCATTTTGATGAAAGGTGGAGGAATGTTTCTGAGCACACAATGGAAAAAATTCAGAGAAGAGTTCATATTTGGTAGAGTCAGAAGTAAGGAACTGCAGAGTAATCAGGGAATATGGGTTTTAGAGAGGAGAGACAATTTTATAAGAATGAAAGGGCACAGTTTGTTGTTGGAATTGACTAGACTTAACTGGCTTACCTTTGACCAATTAGCTAAACTTTCCAAGGGTCAGGAGAGAGAAGGACTAGGAAGTGCCAAGTGGATGCAAAAGGGCCTTACTGGCAAAGGCAGCAAAAAGGTCTGCACTATGAGGCTTCAATTTTAGAGAAAATAAAACCGTGATTGAGGTTGGGGGAGATAACAATGCAAATAAACACACATGTATGTAAAACTAGAGTCCACTGACCCCTTCCATGCTGCAATGGAGCTTGGCACATAATTAGAAAATTGGGTCAATGAGCTCTACCAAGGGGTTACAAGGAACAGACATCCTGCCCTTCCTGAGGAATATGAAATGGGTATTGAAATATACTATGTAATGTAAACTTTTGATATTGATGGAATTCAGCATTCATGAAACCCTCAACATGGTTTAGTATAATAGGTAATAATCCGGGAGTCAGGAGACTTGAATTCTGTTCCCTGCACCCCTATTCACCTTTGAAGGAAAGGACTACCTACATCAGTGTTGGCCCTTCCTCCCCTGCCCTCTCCTCCACAAGCTGGTTTCTGCTCCCAACCTTCTGATGAAGCTACTCAAGTGAAGATCACAATGACCATGCCCTGCCACAGCTGTTATCCACCAGATACTTTCAGTCTTAACATGGGTTTCCCATGAACCAAGCTGCCCTGCTTTTCTCCACTGAACCAGTGCCAGACACTGAATGCTGGTAATGTAGCACCCATCACTTTGTACCTCAAGTAAGTGGATAATCATTGTTGAAAAGATCATTGAACAAAATGTTTTTATCACTAAGTGTTTATATCTTCATCTTTTCAAATTAAAAGTCTGGGCTTCAAAAATCTAAAATGTATGATTGCATGACTTCTCCCGCGGGTTTTATGGATTTAAGAATCAAGTACCTCCATTCAGGGAAAAGACTCAAAAGAAAATCCAAGAATCTATCAACATAAAAAGAATAAGTGACCATATAATCTCCTCTCCCTTTTCAAGGTCCCAGAAGCAAGGCCTCAGCATTTTTAGGTTATTGATACTAAAGCTGTGGATATGTAACACTGTCTGCTTAATATACAGATAGGTATTAATGCACAGATACATAATACATAGATATACTAACTATAATGGCTTTAATGTCACCATCATCTCATTCTCTTTAGAATATGATCTAACTTATTGAGTTGTATATTATAATAAAATCCGACTTCAATTTGAGTAAACAGAACTGTTCTTTTTAGCAGTATGAGCTTATGATGCTTAATGATAATTATACAGATCTATTTATATAAACACATTAAAAATGGTTCTGCTCTTTCTATGTCAATTCATTTGTCATGACTTGATACATAATTTCTTATACTTGTTCTTTTTAGAGTATAAAAATAATGCTTCCTAATTACAATAAAATTAGAATAAAGTCAGAAAAGTAGAAAGAAGATTTTCTTGATCACACAAAATTCTAACATTCAATGGCATTAGATGAACATTTGCTGCCCTTCCTTTCTGGGATTTTTTTCTATTTAAAGATTTTATTTTACAGAGGTTACTTTTAAAGACACAGTTTATATATAGTTTTTGAAAAGAATATATATATCATCTTCCCTGAAAATATTAATACATGATCATAAAGGTATTTGGAAATAAATGTCACTTCAAAAACACATCTTACAAAGAGCATTCTTATGGTTTTTAAATAGAAATCTCTAAATATCTTATTTAAAGTTTACAGTGGCAATGTACCTTTTAAATAATAAAGTACACAGAAAATCAAAGCTATTTAACATTCATATCAAACCTGTGTAAACACTGCCCATATCTGTTCCCCTTCAACTGCTAAATCACCAAGGACAGAGGCCACCAAAGTCTCAGTATGGCCACCCTCAGGGATGTACTTGATGAGCGCAGAGTCGAGATATCAATTCAACCCAGGCCTCTCTTCCTGACACAGCTGTCCTACAAACATTCCAGTGCATCCATCCACAGTTCTACACCCAGGGAAAGGAATAGAAAGAAGAAATAGACATTTAACTTTTTCTATTAGGCTGCTGCCTGACTTCTTTTAGACCTAAGGCTGAAACTGAGATCTCTCTAGAGGAAAGGCCATTGTCTCATTCACATTTATATCCAGTGACTAGGATCCCACAAGACACATGGCCCAACTTTATTAGGATTTGTTGACAATTGCATAAAACTTATGGGCAAGTGATCAGTTAGAAATACTTTCGATTCCAAGTGGCAGAAAACCCAATTGCAGTGATTGAAGCAAACAAATAGGTGTTTACTGTTCTTATCTAGGAAGAGGTCCAGAGAAAAGCTGCTGATGATATTTGTTCAATGGCTCATCAATGTCAGGGCTGATGTCTCTAAAATTCTCTCAACCTTGCCCTTATGGTCTCAAGACAGCTATATTAGCTCCAGTCACAAATGCATGTTCAAGGCATGAACAGGCCTCAAAGAGCCCCCAGCAGACTTCCAGTTAAATCTCATTAGCACTATCGTATGACTTCCCCTAGCTGCTAGGGAGTACAGGGAAGTGATTACCTTTCTGGGAGCGGGGCATACAATCTGTATTTAATTAGCAAGGAAAAAGGTGAAATGGATTGGCAACTAGGCAGCATCTGCCTCAGCAAAGGTCTTTCCCCATCTTCTTTAAGTCTAAATGATGAGAAATATAAATTGAAAACAGAAAATAAAATAATCAAGAAAAGAACAAACATCCCATGGCAAAATTCCTTAGGGGTGATCACTCACTGATAGCAGCTATTGTTAACAGTGATTTTGTGAGTTGGAGGTGGTGGGTGGTTCAAGAAGAGACGGTCATCAAGAAACTAAAGAATGAATGTGTCTTGAGTGACGCACTCAACCATATGATATGTCAGGGTCTCCTGTCTTTGGAAGGGCACCTAACATACGATAGAAACAAACAAATTTGATTTATCAAAGCTGACTGCATTGTACATGCCTTTCTTTGGTTTTAATACAGTTCAATATTTAAAAAATAATTTAGAGTATTTATAGAGAGGGAATTGGAACAGACTCTGTTGAGTCTCCTTTTCATCATATCACATAACCTCTGTTTGAAATTTCCAGCAAAGTCTCTCTACTCTGTGAAGCAGCCCATTTTCAACTTTTAAATTTCTTTAATTATCAGAAGAGCCTTTCATAATTTGAACTGGATTTCACTACTCGGTATTATAAACCCATTGTTTGTAATACCATTTTCTAGAGTGAACAGAATTAGCTTGTCTCAAAGTCAGGACACCTGTTCTCTTAGTGAAACAATTCAGGCCTTGAACTCTTCCTTAGCTGTGATAGCTTCCAGGGCCCCTCTTTCCCTCCTTCAACCTAGTTGCCCTTCTCTGGGCTCTCTGTCCTAGTGAATATCTCTCATTTTATAGCTCCTGCTATACTTTTTATACTACACAGTGTATCTGGATGGGCTCTGACCATCCCAGAGCAAAAGTCCACAACCACCCTAGGTGTCAACACTAGGCATTAAATTTATTGCTGAGAAATTCCATCTTTTCCATTTGGGTCCACAGGTCTGGGCCTAAGAAAAGTTATTTGAGTTCTTCACTGACCAAACACATAAATTCTCCCTCCTAGTATATGGGAGCACTTCAAAAAGTTTGTGGAAAAATAGAATTAAAAGATAATATGAATCCTTCCATGAACTTTTTGAAGTTCCCTCATATTTGCCAGATAAGCCCTCCATAACTTAATACACATCATTAGAAGACAAAAAAGTTCAACAAGGCAGGGATAATGTGCTAAAAGAGCTTTCTCTTCTGGTTATCCAGCCATTAATAAATATTTGGGTGAATCTGTTGTTCAACTGCCTATCAATGTACTTCAAAAGATAACACCATATTTCTCCATTGCATGCAGAATTCCCCGGATTTCCCTTTTTATATCTCCACTAGGTAATTTAGAGTTACTGTAAGTCATTCACTTGCATGATCTCCACCAAGTTCTAAACAGTACACCACAGATGTTTGGCAATCCTTTAAAAATCAGGTGGAAAAATGAGGGTGGATCATTAATATTTCTGTATGGTTACTAAGTAACAAACATTGCACTAGGAAATTGATATACATTTTTCCTTCATTCCTCCTAGCCACCTTGTGAAGTCTTATTACCACCACCCCCACTTTTTTTTTTAGATAGATTACACACCAAAGTTCATTGTAGTTAAGAAACTTGCTACTTGCTATAGATCTGTGTTGTTTCTTCTGACACCAAACACATTGTTTTTCCATACCCACTCTCCAAACTGGGTGTCCAACAATTCAATCCCAGAGTTAGCACAGACCCCACAAGTTAATGGTTCAATCCTACACAACTGACCCCACTTCAAACACCAACTGCAAATGAGTTGCTCAAGCTATCCACTCTTCTTCCTAGCTGACTACAAATTAAGGAGTGTAGCACTCTTAATACTGCCCGTGATGCCAAGCGTAAAGCTAGGCAACCACTCCAGTTGTTGGGCTCTTTTACCTGCCGGTAATCCTGCACCAACTGGGCCAACTGTCGAGCTAAGGCTGGATCTGGAGCCCACAGACCCCTCAAGCCCATTCACAGACTGGGTCACAAACCCTTCATATGCTAGGCTGGGACACCATTCCCCTTCACACAGGCTGGGTCACTAGACCCTTTACAGGCAGGTCTATGAGCTAGGTAACCGGCCAAAAGGTCCCTGTAGACATACGTTGGAAAGCATGGCTGCATGGGGCAGATGCCCAAGGCTGATGCCCACCCACCTGCTTCACTAAAACTCCTCTCTCTACCCTCTCTTTCTTTCTCTCTCACTCTCTCTGAAGAACACAAGAATAGAAACAAAACTAAAAAGATACACTGGTGTACATGTGCACTAACTCCACACACACACACACACACACACACACACACAATTTGCTAACAAAGGATGCTGAACCACACCCAACTGGATCCAAAGTGAGGGGCCTGACCAAACTATTCTATTTTCCCAACAAGGAGTTCCCATGAACTCTCTTCAGTTTCGATAATTCCCTAGAATAACTCAGGAAAACACTATAATTAAAGGATATCACTAAGGGACAGTCAAATGGAAGAGATAAGTAGGACAAAATATAGAAAGTATGGGGGGTGACCCAGAGCTTCCATGCCCTCTCCAGGCACATGACCTTCCTAGAGCATCAATGTGTTCAGCAGGTCAGCAAGCTGCCCAAACACTGTTATTTAGAAGTTTTTATGGAGGTTTCACTATGTAGGCATGATTGATTAAATCGCTGGCCATTGGTAATTGAATTTGATCTCCAGCCCCTCTCTCCTCTCTGGAAGTTGAGGGGTAGGGACGAAAGTTCTAGCCCTCTAATCTAGGCCTCCTCTAGCCCCATGACTAGGCCTCCTCCACATCTTGAATCATCTCCTTAGCACACAAAAGGAAGTAAATTGCAAGCATGTTAGGAATTCTGTACCAAGAACCAGGAACTAGGCATTTATTATTTTATTATACCACAAGATCACATTGGTAGTAAAGCCACATTTCTAACTCAGATCTACCTATCCCTAAATTCCTATTCTTCTATTACAATAAACTTCCTTCTGATGAATCAAATCTTATAAAAGCTTGGATGAAAGTCTATATTAGGACAAGATATTTTGAGATGTGCACCAAGTAGAAATATCCTGTGTCAAAGTCACATCAATCTGAAAATCGGTAATCAAGAAAATGAAACTTGAGAAATTTGTTTTTCTTATTCTTAATAATCATGCTTAGCACTGTCATTGGCATGTTTACCCTCGGTAGGCTAAAGCCAGTCAAATAGGTAAGGCTATCTATCTCCATCGACCGTTCGTTACTAATTACAGGTTAAGGATCCGACTAAGATTTATAGCAACTTTCACATATATCGTTGGCCCATCAATCCACCCACATACTCTATCAAGGATTTACATGTTGTAAAAACACTCATTTCAAAAACAAAAATGGGTTTACCACATACACAAAAAATTAAAACACTTAATGATTAATATAGGAAAATAGATGATTATAGTCTGAGTTACTTGTGTACTACCAAAAAGTACTGCATGCTCTGTGTGGGTCTGTTCCTGTCAGCTACAAACCTGTATGGAAAATATTCTTGGGACAGAAATTGGTGCTGTTTTGTGGTACCGAACTCCATTTTCTAAGAGTTTGGTAGAAATGACTGAACATAGAATTCATTTGAGTAACAAAGTTTGGTTGTAAATTTCCATTCCAATTTCCATTTGTTGTTTTCAGCAACAAAAGCACGTATAACGTTTATTGTGTTCCTTTGATGCCAATTACTAATAATGGCAGGCACTTTTCAGATCTCTAATCCTTGGAACCAGCTCCACAAGACAGACAGACATATCCTCATTTTACAAACAACAAAACTGAAACTCAAAGGGTGAGAGGCAAACCATGTGGAACCTGTGTTCTTTTTACTATGTCTTGCTATACTGAACCCTCAACCCTCATATCCCAAAGAAATCTTTCAGGATCAATTCAGATACATTTCCTTTAAAAGAAAAGGAAAGGGAGGGAAGAAAAGGCAAGGGCAAGGAAAGGAAGGAGAAGGAGAAGAAAAGGAAGGGAAGGCAAGGCAAGGCAAGGCAAGGCAGGATGAGGCAGGACAAGGCAGTGCAAGGCAGAGCAGAACAAAACAACCACCCTGAGCCACAGCTTCTGGGGAAAGAACAGCTAAAACTTTACCTGTTCTTCACTACAGCACAAAGGCCATGCTGATATCGTGTCTCCACTCAAAACATGATTCCAATATTTTGGTCATTCAGTCAACATATTTATTGAGCACTTCTCTGTATTCAGAATGTTATAATAGCAGCTATGTAGAAAATATATAATAAAAGATAAGCGGTCACTTTTATGGCACTCATGATCTACCCGGGTCAAGAGTATAAATGCATGGAATAGAAAGAGACTTTCATAGTAATGCTTTAAGGACAGATGTCTCTACCCCCAGTTATCAAGCCAGAACATGAGTTAGGCAGGCTCCTCAACAAGCCAGAGACTTCTTATCTCATTAATCTGGATTTGTAAAGAGAACGGAAAGAGAGAAGATGACTTTGCCAATAGAAGAGTTAACATGGAAGGGTTTTTATTTTGCATGCTGCGCATCTACACACAGGCCATGATAGACTCTACTTCAAGACCAATGTGAGAAATAAGCATTTCCCTCTCTGACCTCTCAGCAAGGTGGTAGATCTTGGTCCTAAACAGTTTACCCTAATAAGCTAATAAGATATACACTTCAAACCGTGAAGCCTTGGTGATAATAAAAAATTCTAAGCCCATCCCTCTGCCAATAGATATTTGTCAAGATCCTGTGCCAAATGGTGGAATTGTGTCTACTTTTGTTTCAGTAACACAGTAGCAGGCACCTGGGCAAAAATGATAATGAGAATAAAGTCATACTCCATTACCATAAATGGTTTCTGGATATTCTGTTTCATGAGGCTGCCATGTCTATTTCTAAAACCAAGGTGACAGGATACAGATACTCAAATGACAAATGGCTGAACTGAAACCTTTGCATGAGTCCATCTTCAGAATCTGGCAAGATTATGCTGACATTTAAAACCCTAATCCCAGACCAGTTGCATAAAGCCATAGAAGGATGTTTTTGTTTAGGTTCCCTTTTGACTTACACAAATGATTTCAGTTATTTTGAGACAGTGTTTTGAATAACACATCCTCACACACACCTTGAGGAGGACCAGCAATCCTCGGCACTTCCTGACGTCTCCCACAGGCCCAGCATATGATGCTGACTGGATGACTGGGTGCTCTATACCAATATTCCCTTACAGAAGGTGCAAGATAATAAATGGCACAATGTAAACTTTGTGTTCCCATATTTCCATAAAAATCCATTAAAAACTTCAATGATTTTTTTCTGTATGGGCATCTGTAGGTACGTGTAGTTCCATAAAAGTCAAGGAGAGATTTCTGTTTCCTAATACCCTGTGCTAAATTCCTGCTGGCTCCATCTGTATTTAAATAATCTGGAGTTGATTATTCATCATAAAAGATTTAGCTGGCTGGCTGTCTGAGTGCTTGGATTTTCGTCCAACAAAAATTTACTGAGCAGCTACTATATTACAGGCCTCATACATGGTATTAGGGTAGACAGATGAACAGGGCCCAGTTCCCACCCCACCCTTAGGTCACTCAGTCTAAAGGGGCTGTCAGACAAATAGGCAATTACAATGCAGTGTGAAGAAGGCTGAAGTACAAGATGAAGTGGATACGGGGGAAGGAGGCTGGAAAGGGTGCCAGAAGAACACCCTTAAGGGGTAGAGAAGACTTTCTAGAGGTGAATCCAGACCTGAGCCAGGTTAGAAACCAGGGCACCTTTTTGGGTAGTAGGTGCTTGAGCCAATGTAATCAACTGCTGCTACTCATAAGAAGTGACAATTAGTAAGATACATTCTTTCTTATATTTTTAACTGGTAAAAATAATGATTTCTACTACTGTTTTAGTGGAGCCTTAAACCAATTACTGGATCACCTTGGCCAAGTGACTTAGCTTCTCTAAACTTCAATTTCCACAGCTGTAAAATAGGAATAACTCCTACCTCACAGGCTTGTTTTCAGGGTCAATGTAGAACAATACACATAAAGCTTTTAACACAGTGCTTGGCACACAGTAAATGCTCATTAAACAGCTGCAGTTTTAATTATGAATACTGTTAATGAATCCCTCTCCTTGTCTTCACTCCTGGTACATGAACATTGCTGGTTCACCTATATCTCCTGCCCTCCAAGCTATTTCAATCTCAGGGTCAGCTAATATATGGAACCAAACTTCTGTCTTACTCAATGAAAACAAAACACTCAATTGTCTTTTGGGTATGTACTTCTGGTTCAGATTTTTCCATAAGAGTCATAGAAGGATTTCTCTTTCCTAAAACTCTAGCTCTATTCCTGTTGGCCCCAGAAAGCAAGTATTACTTTGAGACTTCCAGACTAAATTAGACACACATACAAATAGCCAATGACCTATATCAACTGCCACTAACCATCAGGGTGAGAGAACAGATACTTCCCCTCTTCTGTCAAGGGCAGACCAATGAATTAGGCACTGAAGCAGACCAAATACAATTTGATATCTTAGGTCTGTGCAATCAGCTGCAATAAAGCTAAGTGGTTTGGGAAACCATGGCAAAGCAGTAATCATCCCTAAAAGTAACCAGAAGAATAACTAAGCAAGTGTCTGCTAAAATAGTCTGTGCTTTTTCAAGAGGCCTAATCTCACTTTGGTAGTGATTTATACAAAACTCACTTGAATAGATACACAAGATCAGCCTGGTAAACAACTTGAAAGGCTTGAAATCGATATTTTTAATTTGGAGATGGCAAACAAAGGTATTGTGCAGAAGAGGGGCTTAAGGTGCCACTTTACTAAGTGTGGGAAAATAATTTTTCTAGAAGGAACTGAATTTCAGCTCATACTTAAGTAAAGACTGTGGCTGTGCTGCAGACAGAAGGGAAGAGTTAATCCCCAATGGTGCCCACATGTACAGTGGCAGCAGAAACTGGCAGAAAGAAGCCTGAACTAGCCTTGAGTACTATTCTCGTCTCCACGCTCTCTAACTATGGGCTCCCTGCCAATAACTGCCTTTGTGAAGCCACCAGGAGCTGCTGACTGGTTGCATTTCCTTGTACACCCAAAAGCTACATTAGAGTGACAACCCCTGGAGATTTGAGGGACCCTGAGACGGGTCAAGGGATGTGGTCCTGCTCTGACTGACAGTCACCCTAAATGAAGCCTCTCTTGATGCAGGCCAAGAGAGTAAATTCCATATTGTGGAAGAGAGGTGGGAGGACAGGGAGAAGCAAGAGAAAGAGGGAACTCGCGGAGTACCAACACTGTGCCAGTACCTGACGGCATTTAATAACAGTTATGCAAAGCAGATGTTCTCCCATTCTTCATGTTCTAAAATAACTTGGCTAAAGTAAAAGAGTAAGTAAAGACTCAAACCTAGGGCTACAAAGTCTGCTCCAAGTCTTCCCATTACTATTGTTCACTGTCTCTGCATAGAGCACCCTCTGGTGGAGGGGCCATCTAGGCTGAATGACGGCCTTCTCTAGACACTTTCCCTAGAGATGCAGAGAAGACCTGTCATACCTTCCTGATTAAATGGGCCAGGAACCTGCTTGCGTGAGAAAGGGACACTGAGGAAGTTTGGAATTTCTGGGTTTGCATCAGTGGTTCTAAGCATTTCAGCTAGTTTGACAAAACGTCTCAAGGAAAACAGGCCTCCTTCTACATGGAACAAATTCAAGAAAAAAGATAACTATTTAGATAAACACACACTCTCAATTCTTCCCTTTTTCATAGTCTTCCTCTCTAAAAACAGGATTAGTGAGTAGCATCTATCTTACAGTAATATAGGCTGGTGGAGAGTGTTTCCAAAGATTATAACCACTCACTCACTGGGAAGGATGAAAAACATAGAACCTTGCAACCTGTGAAGTTCTTCCACAGGTGTGAACTCACGGATTCTCCGAGAACTGGAGGTACAAATGTCATTATCCTCATTTTACAGAAGCTCAGGAGGTTCACTGACTTGCTTCAAATAAAATGTTTAATAGGAGCCGTGCTTTAACCAAGTTTTCTAATCTCAGTAGGTATGTCTTTCTCACAAAATACCCTCTCTATAATCATGTTAAATAACAAACTTCTGCCAGCAACAAGAGAAGGGGAGTGATATAAAATTAAGCCACTGTCTTATTCCTTGCTATGGTATGAATGTTTGTATCCTCTCCCCAATTCATGTTGAAATTTAATCCCCAATGCAACAGTATTAAGAGGTGGGGCCTTTAGGAGGTGATGAGGCCATGAGGCTCTGCTCTCTTGAATGGATTAGTGCCTTATAAAAAGGCTTGAAAGGGCAAATTCTTCCCTCAAGCCATGCCAGCCCTTGATCTTTAACTTTCCAGCCGCCAGAACTATGAGAAATAACTTTCTATTGTTTATAAATTACTCATTCTGTGGTATTTTGTTACAGCAGCACAAACTAAGACATCCCTGAATAACATTTCAGTAGAATAAGGCAAACCACTATATACAAGGGTACTTCAAAAGGGTCATGGAAAAATAGGATTAAAATATAATGGAAATCTTTCCCTAAATTTTTTGAAGTACACTTGTATAATACGGAGGAAATAGACACAAGTTTTTATACCCCAGTGGAAGGAAAGTGGAGGGGGAAGGAAGAAGGTGCTGTTACACGGGAAAGGCTTTGTGGCAGAGGTGCAATTTAACCAAGTCTTGTGTGAAAGATAAGATGTCAAGAGTTCAAAACAGGAATCAAGCCAAGAAGTCAAGCTGGGAAAAAATGGAGAAATCCAATATTGCCCAACTATAGGTTGCATGAGAGGAAACAGTGGAATACAGTCCTAGGAAACTCAGTGTGGATGATTTTGAATGGTCAAGCCAGCTAAAAGCATTAGGCCTTTATTCTATCAATAATGTAGAACAATTTAAGGCTTCTGAGTCAGGGATAGGATGATCTGAGCTACCCTAGTCTGATATTCTTGTGAAGGATTGATTGAAGTGGGGAAATGTTAGAAGATATTTAGGAGATCTTTGCTGTAATACAGATAGGACAAAAAGGGGGCCCTGTGAGGATTGCAACAATGGGCATGTAAAGGTAGGGTGAACTGTTCGGAAATGACATAGGTAGAAAACTGATAGAACCCAGTGACTGGCTGAATATGAAGGCTAGTCAGGAGATGAAATCAAGAGCTATAATGAGGGCCTGAATCCAGCTGATTTAAAGGATAATGTCAGAACTAAGGAAGACAGAGAAAACTGGAAGAGCAGCTGGAAGAGTAAGTTTTGCACATGCTGAGTGTAAAATTTTTGACTGATTATTCAGATTGAGCTGTTCACCAAACTCTAGGTGATGTGCAGTAGATCTAAAACACAAGAAGGAAGTCAAAGCTGGAGACTCAGAAGTCAAGAGCATACAGAAGATAGAAGTAAATAGAATGGCCAATGGTGAGAGACAAGAGTTAAGTGCAGAAACCCAATAGACCCTCAAAGAAAACACACTGAAAGAGACAAAGGAAACCTACTATGAGGGGCAGGAAAAGAACATGAAGAACACAGCGCTGTAGGATAAAGGGAGTGAGAAGTATGAAGAAGCAGATAGTGGCCCATAGTATCAAATTCCACAAAGACACAGAGGAGGATGCGGACTCGACTATTAGATACGTTTCTGGTGTTCTTTGACAGGCAGGGGTACTCACCACTATACTAGAGGACGGCTCTGGTGGTCTTTGAGAGCAATTTTAATAGAGCTGCGTGTTCTTACACCAGATTGAAAGAGGGTACAGAGAGAGAGAGCAGAAAGTGAAGGCCGCGAAAGTGTAGGCTACAACTTTTAGGAAGCAGCCTGAAGTTCACAGCTAACCATCTGGTTCTCAACTACCTTTCCAACTTTATCCACCCTTTCACTCCGTGAAATAATTGTCTTCATATGGCCCTGTCGCCTGTCCATCACTTGAGTATTCCAGACTCATTGTGAATATCCGGTTTTCTTGTCCACTCTATACCTTCAACTCCCTCCGCCCATCTGAGTCATGTGCATTTTTCAAGATTCAGATCATATCCTAATGCCCCATAAATCATTCTCCATTCACCTTTACTGATTTCTCAGGTCTCAGAACTGGTAAAATAATCAGAATAACCTGGGATGCACGCACTGCACTTCATTGTACAAAACTTTATACTGCTATTTAAATCATTTACATACAAAGCAAAAGAGAGAGAACAGAAAGTAAAACTTCGCCTTAACCCTGTAAAAGTTCAAGCTCTGACAATAGAATTGGACAAGAGATGAAGGAAGCTTGAAGGACAGAATGTGAGAAAGAAAAAATACTCCATCAAAAGTGGGCGGAATTTTAAAAAAATACAGATTTAAGTAAATTAGTTATAAAAGTAATCAGAAAACCATAAATGCAATAATACAATTATAACATTTGACAGTGGGTAAGGGAGGAGGTGGGCTAATATTAGTATCATGGGGAGGAATAGGTAATATATAATGTTTGTTAATAAAGGAAAAGTAGCTTACACATTTTTTTTTAGTGCTAGGATCGTAACTACCAGATCTAAATATAGAAGCAGTTAAGAGACATTGAGTCTGGCCAGTGAGACTGGCAGAGGGGAGTGGCAGGTCAGTTTTTTAAAAGATAGGTTGTTCTGCTATTTTAATGTTTGCCTTGTTTTTACCATGCACACGCATTTACTTTGATAATAAAATATAAATAGAATAATTTTGTGTATTTGTTTGATTTTAATGTATCCTGCCTTTCCCTAGATTATAAGCTCTTCCTAGAACGGGATTTTGTCTTTCATGTTCCTCACGATGCTGTTGTGAGAGAAAGCACAGAAACGGGAGTCCACCTCGACACACCGCATTGTGGTGGGGCTGCCATGTGTTTGGTATTGCCCTCTGTGGGCCCTTCACTGCAATGGTCAGGCTATATCCAAACAGCCATCTCTCCCAAAACCCAGAGTAGTGCTTTCACTTGGGAATTTCTATTTGCAGTTCATTATTGTTAGCTTACACATAGCTAACATATAGAAAATTTTAATCTCCATACAGTGAGATGCCGACATCAACATCTAACTCCTTCTCCGTAAGAAGTTGTTGAGTGCATAGCCCAACGTACCTAAGAATGATATCTGCCTGGTTCTGTTTGGATGCCTGATGGTCTCTGCCACTCCTACTCTGTTCTTATCTCACCAAAGGACACATTAGGATGTTGCTTTGTTGTATAAGAGCTCAGATTTTGAATTGCAAAATTATTTCTCTGTCTCTACAAGTGATCAAGATTCAGGTTCTAAATCAGCAACACAATTATACCACTAAGGAGACTTTGCTTTCCATCAATACTATTTGCAAAATGCCTTTCTGTCTCATACCCATCTCTAGGCATTCTCTCCCTGCCTGCCCTGTGTTCTTTGTGGCATAGAAGTGATTGGGAGGGAGGTCTTTACTTGCTATCTCTGTTGTGGAAAGTAGAGCTTCCTGGCTGTATCAGAACTAGAAGGTGGCCCCGCACTGGGCTGATGCAGCGTCCGTATGTTTCCTTTTTAATTCTCTAAACTACCTTCCCACCTGCAGCTTCCTAGACCTTTTCTGTTTGGTTCATTCATGTTCCATGCCATACAAGTTTCTTTGACACATCAAAACCTTTCCAGTATATGTTCCATGTATGTTAACCTGACAAAAATAAAGTAGTAAGACACAAGAAACTACGAGTATGCCCTCCTCCACCATACCATTAAGTTATTATAGACTGACTTGGATTTGGGGTTCTGTTTCATGGAAACAAGGCAGACTTTTCAAGGTTGAGAAAGCACATTTAAAAGAAAATAAAAAGAAAAATAATTCTATGCTATAGCAAGAAAGAGAATTTTCAAGATGTGTTTAATTTAAACACCACATATGCCATTTGCTATAGACTGAAAGGTCACTGGTTGCTTGTTTGTGTTGTTCTTTGCTATTTTTCTTGGTTTTATTTTAACAATTTTAGATCTGTAGAACCTGCATTTCAAATCCTAAAGCCAGTAGCAAAGGCAAGTAAGCAACCAACCAAGGTAAGGCTTTAATATCCGACTAGTAGCAAAAGAGGCAGGAGGAAGCCAGCAAAACAAGTCAGTGTAACACTGCTATTTGCACAGGCAGCTGCGGAAGGAAAGCGAGAGCTGCAGACGTGAATGTCTGACCTTTAATCCAAAAAGAGTCTCACTAAGGATAGAAAATAGATCATTTCAGTCTAGTAGGAAGATTTCAGACAGGTGTGCTGATGGAAGAAGAAAGTCTGGCATTAAATTGTATAGGTATCTGCTGACCAGAAAAACATGGTTTCTAAGAAAAGAGACCAAAACAGTCAGTTCTCTGATCACTTTTTAGCCACAGGGCTGGGAAATGGGATTGCATATGTCCATAGGGGACTACATTCTCAACAATTCAAGCTCTACCTTCTGTCACACAGCTCATGTGGCTTGGTAAATGCTATGGTTTGAACGTGTTCCCTCCAAAATTCAGTTGTTGCCAATGTGATAGTATTAAGAGGTGGGGCCGTTAAGAGCTGATTAGGCTACGAGGACTCCTCCTTTGTGGATAGGATTAGGTGCCCTTATAAAAGAGTTACAGAGGGACTTTGCCCCCTTCTTCCCTTCTGCTCTCTGCCATGTGAGGACACAGCGTTCCTTTCCTTGGAAGGATGCGGCACCAAGGCACCATCTTGGCAGCAGAGAGCAGCCCTCACCAGAAAACCGAACTTACCGGCACCTTGGTTTGGGAATTCCCAGTCTCCAGAATCATGAGAAAATAAATTTCTCTTCTTTATAAATTACCCAGCTCAGGTATTTTGTTATAGCAGCACAAAACAGGCCAAGACAGTAAAGGTGAATTAATCAAGTAAATTATATCATCTAGTAACCAAGTAAATGACCAAGATGAATTATATAATCATCAATAAAAATATTAGGTTTAATATAAAAAATAACTGACACTCCTCTAATTACTGTTTGCCAAGTCCTATCCAAGAACCTTACCTTCATTATAATTTTTAATTCTCAGATCAGTACTGAAAGTAAATTAATACCATCCTCATTTTACCAACAAATTAAGATTTAAGTAATAAAAGTAACAGTTCCATGTGTTCCTGCTCCCTAAAAGGAAGAATTCAAACCTAAATCTTTCAGATTACAAAACCAATGCTCCTTCAATTAAAAACAAAGTAGCTTACAGAATAAAATAAATTTGAGTTTTCCTCCTGGCTCTATTGTTTACTAGCTATCTGACTTGCACAAGCCAATTTCTGGTAGTCTCACTACCGTATTATGTAAAATGGGAATATTAGCCTACTTTTTGAGGGCATTCAATAAGATTAAGATAAATAAGATAATTTACCTTAAACGTTTTGCAAAGTAACTGGTTTATAGTAAGTACTCAATAAAACAGTAGACAAATATGTCTTTTCAACCTACTTTTCTTATCAATTATAAGAATTATATTTTAGCCTTTTAACGTGATTTTTAATTATTTCAGTGATGCTGTGGATTGAATATCCCCCCAAACTCATTAAAACTTAATCCCCACTGTAACAGTGTTAAGAGGGTGGGAAATCCTGTTATGATAACAGAAAGGTAGAGCCTTAAATAGGTGATTAGATTGTGAGGACTGTGCCCTTCTGAGCGGATTGATCCATTCATGGAGTAATGGGCATGGTTGTGATGGCTATTAAGAGGAGAGCAAACGAAAAGCTTAGCTCTCTCTTGCTCAAACCATTCACTATGTGACACCCTGAGTTGCTGTAGAGCCACCACCAAGAACAAGGCCCTCACCAGATGCATTCCTTGGACTTTGAACCTCCCAGCCTGTAAGCAATAAATATTGTTTCTTTACAAATTACCCAGCTTCAGGTATTCTATTATAAGTAACAGAAACAAACTAATACAAGTGATAATATTTGTGCATACACATACGTACACTAGATGTGTGAAACTAGGCAGATAATGTATCAGAGCAAAAGAGGGGTCGAGTACAGAGAACTTAGTTTCCAATGAGATGCCTAGAACACAGAGAGACAGGACCCATCAGTGAGATACCTTTAAAGAAGAAAAATCCAAAGCCACAAGGAATTGGTCAAGAGGAAAATAGGAACAAAGGAACAAGTACTTGGCACATTTTTGAAGAAAATTAGGAATTCAAACCCATCTGCTCAATTTCCAACAAAGTTAAAAAAAATTCAACAGAAGGCTAGGTCCTCTCTAATAGCTGAATAAGAATGGAATACGAACTGGAAATACCATTTGGCATCATATAGCAGGCTGGGGTGGCACCAAGAGAACCAACATGTGCCCGAAGAATGAGGGTAACCTGAGACAAACCCCAGGGAAATGCTGGAGAAGGGGCACAATCTAAGATATGGGAATAGGATTTGCCATTTCATTTAGAATACTGAGTAATGATCTTGTAAAATTTTGAAAGAGAACTGGACAACTACATTCTGCCCTTTGATTTCCATATGCCTACTCACATGTCTGTTGCTTTAACTGCCAAGAACATAAGCTATCAATTGCCAGGGAGAAAAGTCAAAGAAGGGCCTTTTTTCTCCTTTATCTTCCAGTGTAGAGTAGTCAGAAAGAAACTGACTGCTACAATTCACTTTCATTTTTGTCTGACAGAGAAGAATTATGGTTCTTTTCCCAATTTCTCTTACTCCTTCCTAACCAGTAAAGACAGGGGGTGACCCAGCTCTAACATGTTAGTAAAGAAAAAATATTCCCCCCCCCCAAATTACAAGAGATTTTGTTTGTTTGTTTATTTTTAGTAAATGACTATTTTTTAGAGCAGTTTCAGGTTTATGGAAAAATTGAGTGCAGAAAGTACAGAGTTTCCACATACAGTGTCATGTGCCACATACTGATGTTTTGGTCAACAATGGACCACATATATGATGGCGGTCCCATAAGATTATAATAGAGTTAAAAAATTCCTACTGCCCAGCGATACTGTAGCTGTTGTAATGTTGCAGCACAACGCATTACTCACATAGGAGCAATAGGCTATACCAAATGGCCTAGTTGTGTAGTAAACTATACCATCTAGGATTTTGTAAGCACACTCTACGATGTTCACAAAATAACAAAATTGCCTGATGACACATTTCTCAGAACATATCCCCGTTGTCAAGCAACATATGACTATATATGACTATACTCCCTCTCCTCCCTATACACAGTTTCCCTATTATTAACACCTTGCAGTACTGGAACCCATCTGCACCAATGCGTGAACCAATAGACACATTACTATTAACTATAGTCCACAGTTTACATTAGAGTTCACTTCCTGTGTGTGCAGTTCTATGGGTTTTGACAAATGCTCAGTGATGTGTATCCAACATTACGGTATCATACTGGATAATTTTCCTGCCCTAAAACTCCCCTGTGCTCCACTAATGTATCCCTCCCTTCCCCCACCCCCTGGAAACTTTTTTTTTTTTTTTTTTTTTTTTTTTACTGTTTCCATAGTTTTGTCTTTTCCAGAATGCCATATAGTTGGAATCATACAGAATGCAGTCTTTTCAGACTGGCTTCTTTCCCTTGGCAGAATGCTTCTTAGGTTCCTTAATGTCTTTTCATGTCAGTTTTTGTTTTTTAATGACTCTTCATAATAGAGTTAAATAAGTCATATGTATCTTAGTGTTGAAAAGTCAGGAAAATTACCTCTGACATTTAGGGTCGAATAAGTCTAAACCACAGACTCCTCCCAAGATGCTGCACTTTTTCCCTCAGTTTCTATTTTACAGGGTAACAACTGCCCACCAAAAAAATCTTCCTCATATCTGCCCTAAATTGCTGGCATCCTCTTAGATTTCAATGAGAATACAAAAGAGATAGAATTGTTCTATTTTTTTTCATTCAACAGGCATTTATTGAGCACTTGTGTGCTCAATCAATTATGTGTCAGACTTTGTGCTAACAGGCACTAGAGGCTTAAAGAAGAATAAGACCCAGTCTTTACCCTTAAAAATCTAAATGTCTGTTCCCCCTAATGTCTTCTGCATTCTTCCAATTTAAGCATTTTTTGCCTGGTCACTCCCCTTCCAGAGAAACTGTAATTATTCCTAGTTGCCAAACACATCAAGTCAAAATCTCGCACCAAGGATTCAAGGTTCTACCATATTAACTTACGTAATCATCTTCCATTACTTTCCATATGTACTTACAATTGTCAAAAATTCATCTGACAAGGATTTCCTTTGTAAATAAAGGGAGGTTTAATAAACCAAGGTCATGCTATGGCAATCCATCTGCTAAGACATGCACGTTCCCATCTGGTGCCTACCACCATCTTCCTGTTTCAACTGGGAAGCTTCTCCAGCTCTGAGCTCTTGGGCCACTTCCACACCACTACTGGCCACACAGGCAAACATTCTGCTGCCCTGCACTCCATACTTTGAAGGGAGGGAGACCCTCCGCAGCAGCCGCCATCTGCCTGGGCACTTCCTGTAGCCATTTCTAACTTACCTACTAGCCTAAGCCATGCTGGTCATAGTGGCTTCTCTATAAGCCATCCTGGGTCCTGGACCTGACCTCCTGGAAAGGAAGATACCTGGAAAGCAGAATTCCCACAACTGTTTGGAAGTTTCCTGTGTCTCAGATTTCAAAAGTCAATTCTGAATATTGCCTATTCCATCTTTCTGCATATAGGCAATAGCAAACCTTAAGAGAGGAAAAATAAGAACTTCACTACTTCCTGAAGGGGAACATGGTAAATTTAGCAGAAAATATGGGGAAAAGAAGCATAGTTATAATATTTCAAAATATTATTCCACTAGACAAGTAGAAAATTCTAGGTTTGTCTCTGCTTTGTTTAGTTAAGGAGTGACCTTGCCAAATCACAGTCAGTTTGGATATCTCTCATCACCCTTCAATGACATGTGGTTTCTCCTGGAACTACAGATCTGCATTACTTGGTTGGGAAGGAGTGGGTGGATATATTTAGAAACATTCAATAATTAAAATCACTTTCTACTTACCTTCTACAAACACATCTTAATGATAGCATTCCCTTCAGTTCCATTAAAGCACGATTTTAATGAAATCTGTTATCTCAGCTTCTTTTAAGGAGATATATTCTCAGTAATTCTATTTTAAGGGGGCTATCTTTTCTTTCTACTGCTTACTGAGAAAATGTGCGCGCACGCACACACACACACACACACACACACACACACACACACACACACACACACACACTCACTGCTGTGATTTCTCCAAAAAGAAAAGAAGTAGTAGTAAAAGAAAAGTAAAGGAAGCACACCCAAGGGAAGCTTCTAGCTCTTTTTAAGTCTCCGGGAAAACAGCATAAACAAATACTCCTTTTTAGCAGTGTAATCTTTAAATAACCTTAAAGATTCATGATTCACTTTCAAGAAAAGCTCCTTGGACTGTCATCCAAAGTCCCATCATCTTATTGACTTCCCCCTTCCAAGGAGACTCAGGTCACACCTCTAGACTTTTACTTGACACAGTCTCAGCTCAATAGGAAAGATTGATTTATGTAGAACTGCTTGCTTACCTACTGAAAAACACATGGACAAGAAACAGAGAAAAGGAGCATCAACAGACCAGCAATGTGGATCACCTGCAATTCTTCAAGTACAAGACAACAATCTGCTTGTTAGCTAAGGGACTCTGTCCTAAAGATTTGTCAGACTGTGTTGGAACTGCCCTGACGTAGCAGGAGAATCCTAAGGGGATATGGAGGTCAGAGTTACAGGACTCAAAGGTCAGCTTACTGGTAGCAATAGTAGTTTCTGGGTTCTGTCAGTGGATACAACCAGCTAATTTAATTTGTCCTGGTTCCAGTTTCCCTTTGGACTTTGAGATCTGCTAAAATTTTATAAGAGAAATAAATACTGGGTAGCATTTTTTTTCCTTATAGCTTGGCTTAGAAACTCCCAGGAGGTGATACCTGGTAGCGGTGGTGGCAGTAGTGGTGGTAGTAGCAGTAGCAGTAGTAGTAGTAGTAGTAGTAGTAGTAATCGTAGTACTAGTACTAGTAATAGTAATAAAAAGAACAGCAGTAACTAACATTTATTATGTTTTATAAAACAAGCACATGAAATTTTTATATCAAACATGAGTTATAGCTATTTACAATGTTCTTTCTACAAAGGAAGAAGCTAAGGCTCAAAAGATAACTTATCTGAAATCACTCACAACTAGTAAAGGGAAGAGTCAGAATTCAATTCCAGACATTAGGACTCTTATGCCCAAGCTCTTCCCTTGCTGCTGTGCTACAATGTGTAAGACCATAAGATGAAAAACCATTATCTCAGTTTGTTATTGAATATACACTCTGTAAAAAAAGGAGTATGCCTATTTCTTCATCAGTATTCTGCTTCTAAAAATACCACTAAGTAAACAACAAAATGGTGTCTAGCATCCTCTTCACGGTACTAGAAAACCCTGACACAGAAGTTACCATTATTCCCCAAAAACCTCCATAAGAGTTACCATCGTTCATTCATATCCAGCTAGATTCATATTTATTTAACATACATTTATTGAATAGTACCAATGGGTAAAGCATTATACTAAGCACCTCCATATATACACATTATTATTTAATCCTAATAGCAGATAAGGTATATTGCATTATTCCTACTTGCCACATGACACAATGAAGGAAAAGGAAGATATTCATTCATCCATTCTTTCATTATCCAATAATTCATTTATTCAACCAACATTCATTGAATATCACTGCATACCAGGCACCATTCCAGGCTGGAGATGCAGAAATGAAAAAAAACAGACCAAGACCCAGCTTGACTAATGTTTAAATCAAGGGAAACACACAA
Organism: Cynocephalus volans; assembly: GCF_027409185.1. Classification (NCBI taxonomy): domain Eukaryota; kingdom Metazoa; phylum Chordata; class Mammalia; order Dermoptera; family Cynocephalidae; genus Cynocephalus; species Cynocephalus volans. The sequence goes on from NC_084475.1 coordinate 65,833,650, forward strand.
TAAAAAATAATCAAAAAGATGTCAGATCATGATAAGTGCTATGAAGAAAAGTTAAACATAAGGCATTAATATTGAGGCGGTGTGAGGGGCAGGCCATTTTATAGGATAAACCTTTTTGGCGATGATGGTTAAGCAGAAACACGACAAGAAGGAGAGGATATCAGGAAGAATAGCACAGCAATCAGAGACACATTTACTAAAACCGACTTTGTGCCTGTGCTGAGCTAGGTACTGTAGATATAATAAGATTAATAAAGTGTGGTCTTGACCCACCAGGAGCTTCTGGTCTACTTGTAGAGACATATATAAACAGATTACTATAGTGATAGATACATGCCCAGGGCATTGTGAGCATCATCTGGACTAGGATGAGGCAAGTGAAGAACTATTTCAGATGGAGACAATACCCGGATAACTGAGTTTTTCTTTTGCTCAGGTTCCAGTACGGCTCTGTGTGGCATTGACTAGAGCACATGTGGAAAAGGTTTCTCACCCTGCTTCTGGGTACTGATGGTCCTGGAACTGATTACGCCTGAACTTAGGCTTATCCAATAGTAGGAAGTAGCCAAAGTCAGTGTTTTGTCAGAGTCACAGAGCCAGGAAGTGTAGAGCAAGGATTCAAATACACATTTCTGTACAAAAGACCATGACTGTATCTACCTGATTAGCACTTCCTAAAGTGTTTGCTGTGTTTGCAGAGCAATGGATCCACAGGATGTGGATAGGTATTACTGGACAAAATGGTTTTGGTAATCAAATAAGTTTGAGAATGTTGTGTATGTGCTACATGCCAGCACTTCATACATATATATATAATGCAATAGATACATGTATATATACATATAGGTGTGCATATGTTTATAAATATATATATTCAGGTATATATAAAATTTCATCCTTATAACAACCCTGTGAGATAGTTATTATCTTCATTTTTCAGTTGACAAAAATTTTAGAGCTTAAAGAACCTAAATAATTAGCCCAAAGTCATGCAGCTTGTAAGTGGAAGACCTAAATACTTTGACTCCAAAGCCTGTTTTTTTAGCCACTAAACTAACTGCCATCCTGAAGTCTAGGCAATATTCAGACACTGCACAAAAGCTGGCTATCTCTGGTGGACTCAGAAATTTGAATAATAAATCGGAACAGCATTAATTCCAAATTCTTTGGGAAATAAGCCTATAGAACAAAATGAGCTATAAATGTGCTTAAGTCTGCAAAGTTGAGCTTGGTTTGGTTGTTTTCTGAGCCTAGTGTGTGTATATAACTATCTAATGGGTTTTCGGCAATTACGAAAAACATACTATTTCCTAGGATTTTTTTCATAGGCAATACTTTTTTACTGCTTCTTTTTTTCACTCAACAGAGTGTATGCAATGATCCTCTGTACATGCTGAACTCAACCAGGCCAAGACTCAGGGGCTACGCCAGCCTTGCCCCCCAAACACGCGGCTGGGTCCATTTTGTTGTCTCCACAGAACTGCAGCAGTCTCAGAACCACAGCCACAAACACTTGACCCAGTCAAATTCCTTCCATGCTCCCAGGGATTGACCTATTAGCTTGAACTCCATGAGCAAAATGTATAAAAATACAGGATGAATACAGAAGGGAGACCCAGGTGGCAGATTCCACACATTATTTTTAGTCAAACCGCCAAAATCTTTTCACCCTCATAAATAGAACCTATCTGGACTCAGCCTTATTCCTTTGGAGAAGCTGATTAAATAAGAAAGGAGTTTTGCCACTAATAGGCAATGCCCAACGAAAACGAGGCTCTTGTGGCTCATCTCAAAAGGAAAAGCTACAAGAAAGCACTGAATTTGCAAAGAAGAGAACCTCATAAATTGTGCACAAAAAGGTTTTGAAGATTCAGATAAAAAGCTCAGTTCCAGCATGACCATCTGTTATTTCCCCTAAAAGAAGATAGCTAGTAGTTTATAAAAGCAATGAAACAGTGCTAGAGCTCAAAGGCAACAGCAAGGACTTCAGTTACAAACCAGTGGACATGGACTGACATGCAGCCGAGGATGCTTCTGTTGTCCCTTATGCCTCCCCTCCAGGCAGAAATGAAGATTCTCCTAGTCACTGGTGTCCGATCCACTCTTGATCTCCCTCAAAAGGGTTATGATCGGGCACCAAACCTGCCTTCCCTCTTTCCTTCTGTCGATGTTCACAGTGTATTTCATCTTTTTCATCAGGCCATCTTTTCCATACACTCACATCATCTTTGACCCTTCCTTCATCACTTTGCCCCAGATCCTTCCAATTCTTATTCACTTTTCTTAGAAGACTATCCCTTCCCCTGTTTGACTGAGTAGTAAGCTAAGTCTGGAATCAAATCCTGACTGGCCAGTATGAGAAGTTAATGATATACCTGGATCAAAAAGAAGAAAGCGTTACCATAAGGCAGAGAAATCAACGCCTGAAACTGAAATTCAAGTCTCCCATAGTTTCTCCCCCAGAGCCTCATTCCAGCTCCTTAACGGAGGAGCATTGTGGTCAAGAGTCTGGTAAAAGACTCCTGCTGCTTGGGTAATCTTGGCTCTACACTCACTGGATGTCTGGCCTTGGGTGAGTTATTTGACCTTTAGATCCCTTAATTTCCTCACTGGTAAATTGTGCATAATAATGTACCTTCCTCTTGGAGTTGTTAGAACTAAGTGAATTTTAAAGTGTGTAACACAATGCCTGACACATTTTTAAGTCCACAATTAATGTTATTTATCACTAGCAGCATCTTTCTCTAATTAAGCTGTTCTTTTTTAAAACTTACCATCTTTTTGTAGTAATTACGAAGATCACAATGATAATTTTCCTATTCTTTCATTATGAACATACACTGAAATTGCTTAAATAATAAAAGGAGTCTAAGTTTGGCCAATGATATCAGAGGAGGCAAAGTGAGGGGAAGGCCCCAGCTACGAGGTAAGCCCCTGGTCCTGGACTGACCATCAGCCTCCCAGGCTCTTCCTGAGATCTGATTTCATCAGTTCTCCAAGAAGGACCATCTCTTAGGTGTACATTTGAATTAATCAAACTCAGGAAACATTCATAGAACTACAACACTCATCTTTTAATTCAAGTTTACATTAATTTACAATTGCACTACCTACGGGAAATCTTCTTTTCCGTATATATAAACTCCAGGGATGAACCTCAACATACTGACAGCATTTAGTCGTTCCACTACATTAAAGAAAAAATAGGCATGTGGAAGGTGGGGTCTATTGAAGGTCCAATAATGTATCATATTACTTCGTAGGAAAATTAACTCCAAGTTCCAAGTAAACAACTCTATAAACTATTTGACACCTACTCCCACCATCCCCAACTCTACCAATAAAATAGCATTGTGCTAATTTCATCTTTAAGCTAAAGGATTTCTATTTCCAACATATTTCTTTCCAGTGATAAAGGAGATTATTGTAATAATTTTGGCATAAAAGTGGCAAAAAAAAAAAAAAAGGATATTTGTGCTACCTATGCAATCTGAAATAGCAGTTAGGAGTTGTTAAAAACATGAGAAAATCTTTAAGTTAAAAGATTAAGTGAAAAAAAATCAAGATTAAAAGTAGCATATTGAGGATATAGGTAATATAGCAGGATTAAGCTTTGGTCTAAAACTTACTGCCTTAGACAGATGCCTTGCCCTGCCATGTCTAATCAGATAAGTAACTGATGTATCTTCTTGCCTAAGTTTCTTCATCTATGAGATGGGAAGACAATGCCTATCTCACAGATTATAAGGAAGATTAAATGAGTTCACATTAGTAAAGCATTTAGAACAGGGCCTGGCCCATAATAACCTCTCAAGAACTCATTCTCATCTCCACTATAAAAAGATGAATAAAAAACTAGGAGAAAATATATCCAAAACTGTTGTTAATATTGTTATTATTATTGTTACTATCTACCTCTGAAAAGGACTTTTTTCCTCTTTATATTGTCCTGTGCTTTCTCCAAATTTTGTATAATGACCATATATTACCCTCACAATTAGAAAAAGAATAAACTTTTAAAAAGAAAAATTGTCTCAATTGGTGACATTTAGCCTAAAATAATGTTTGCCCAAAAGCCCCATTTGAGGTTTATAACTGTATTACTTTTCTACTGCTGCCATAACAAATCACCACAAACTTAGTGGCCTAAAACAATACAAATGTATTATCTTACAGCTTCACAGGTCAGAAGTCTGACACAGGCCTCCATGTGCTAAACTCAAGGTGTGGGCAGGGCTACATTCCTTTCTGGAGGTGGGAGACTAGTGATCTAAAGTTTCACTGTCCAAATTGGTAGTCAACAGTCATGTGTGGCTATTTAAACTCATTAAAATTAAATATTATAAATTAATTTCCTCCATCACACTAGCCACATTTCAAGTGTTCAACAGCCACATGTGGCTAGTGGCTTCTATACAGGACAGCACAGATACAAAACATTTCCATCATCGCAGAAAGTTCAACTGGACGGTGCAGAGCGACAGGTGAGATTCACGCTGGCCTCTTCTCTGGTGTTCTTGTGGTGGCTCAGTAGCTGGTGTTATCTTTTCAAATGCAGACTGGTTCATGGAAATCTCCTCTTTTAAAATTTTCTTTGGTCTTTACTGCCTACAACAGATGTTTTTCAACATCTTCAAGCAATGAATAAGCTAACAATCCTGATTTGATCATTACACATTACAAACAACTATTGATAGTCAACATTGTACCCCACGAACATGTATAATAAAAATAAAATAAAATAAAATCCTTAATTCAAACCAAATCATATATAAATTAGCTGCTCTAGTTTAGCTCTGGTAGGGGCTTTGAGACCTCCACTAGCCCCATCCTAAGCCTGTAAACCTCTGAAGCGATCACTTTGAAAACCACCGGTCTACAAAAACAAACATCTACAAAGACAAACAGCATGGCATAAAAAACTGTTCTTCATCTAGTCCTAGTCTATTTGCTCTTCCCCAGAGGTCATCCCACTATTCACTTTCACTTGCTGAAACTTTGTCCATGAAATCCCCCTTTTCTACCCACAAAACTCAGCCTCCAACTTCCATGGTCACTACTGTGGAGAAAGATTCCTGATGGGAAAGAATCATCAGTGTCCCCCTAGGCCATGTGTTCTCAGCCAGAGAGCAGACACATGGATGGACTTTAGAGGATATTTCTGTGAATCCCCAAAATTATATGCATAATTTTTTGTGTGTATGCATTTGAGAGGTAGATCATCCCTTTTTTTTCTACCATTAACAACTGGTCTGTAACCCCAAAGTTCAGGAACGTTGCTAGAGAATGTCAGGGTTCAAATGGGAATCCTTTCAGCACTCTATGCTCCCTCTTTTAATGTTTCTAAACAAACTTTATTATTTTTTAATTTCCTCATACAGATATATGACAATACATTTAGTCAGTTCTGCAGTCTCTTCTCCAGGTTAGGAGTGTCTGCCAGTCTGATTTACACTCTCTTTACCTAGAACTCCAGGCATTCCAACTTGTGCTCTCTGAAAGAAAAAAAGGTGAGGCAGTGCACATCCTTGAACTAGAAAAATAGTTCTACCATTATTAATTCAAACTCTGCATATTTTGGAAGAAATTACTAAGCATTTACAGAGTTCTTACATGTGCCAGGTGCAGTGCTAAGTGGTTTACATACAGTACCATAATTAAGCCTCATGCCTTTTGAGAAGTAAGCGCTATCCCAATTTTTACAAATGAGAAAACAGCCTTAGGTCACATAGCTAGTAAATGGTACACTGGGATTGAAGCTCAGGCCATCCAGTAAGTGGGTATTGAGATCACTGCATTCTTGTAGTGTTCCTAATCCTACCTAAATAATAACTGCAAAGGATCTCTCTTGAAGTTATGTTTGTGATTGTCTAAACTTGGAGGTCTGTTTGATAGAAAAATGTGAAGATTTTAGCCTAAACATGGGAATCATTCCCTTTAAAAATGGAGGCAAAGGCTAGCATTATAAAGTGACTGTGTTTTGGATCAAAACATACCATAAATCCACAGATAACTCTGTCACTCACTAACTGTACACCTTTGGGGAAGTTCCTTAAACTCTCAGTACACAGTCTCCTGATCTGCATAAATGGGATGGTAAAAATACTTGTTTCTTAGAGAATAAATTAAATAATACAGGTGTTATGGTTCACTTTATGTGTCAACATGATTGGGCTAAGGTAAAACATTATTTCTGGGTGTGTCTGTGAGGGTGTTTCTGAAAGACATTAGCATTTGAACAGGTAGACTAAGTAAAGAAGACTTAGCCTCACCAACGTGGGCGGCATCATCCAATCCATTGAGGGCTCAGATAGAACAGAATGGCAGAGGAAGGGGGAATTCACTCTTTCTCTTCTTGAGCTGGGACATTTATCTTCTCGTACCCTCGGACATTGGAGCTACTGGTTCTAGGGCCATCAGGGTTGGACTGAATCACACCATTGGCTTTCCTGGTTCTGTATCCTGCAAATGGCAGATTGTGGGACTTCTCAGACTCTTTAATCATGTGATCCAATTCCTATAATAAATCTCCAGATGGGTAGGTAGATAGATCAATCAAACCTACCCTAGGTTTCTCTGGAGAACCCTAAAACAATAGGCAAAGCATATTAGTAAATATTGTTATTATTACTGCTGGACAACAGGTATGAGGCAGAAGAATGTTCTGATTTGTTAGTTTCCCTAAGTGAGTCAACATAGCCAAGCTCAAGGTAGTTAGGCCTCCTCCTCCTCTGATTTTGTATAAAAAGGAAATGAATCAGCAAGATAAGACTCCTTCACATGTAAGAGTTTTATGGGAGAGTAACCAATAAGGAGCTTATTCTTCTCTAACTATTAGGAGTTGGTGAGAAGCAAACAGATGGGACCATAAAAAAATCTGAGTCCCCAGATAATTTGGGGCTACTGTAGCTGGCTTTATATCCACCCCACCAGAATGGTATGTCAGATCCAGCTCTGCTCCTCCAGCTCTCCCCAGGACGAGACACATGGGAACCCAAGCAACTGAACTTGGTCCACAAGGAAACATTAGCACTGTGTCTGACAAAACCACATCCACCACACGAAATATTTTCTGACTCATAGAGGTCTTCTATCTTGGGGATAAGAATGGGAAATTGTGATGGCTGAGTGACAGTTGAATATCTATCTTTCGGTTTGGGGCCATGTCTTAGTCAGTTTGGCTGTTAGAATATCACAGACTGAATGGCTTGAACATTTATTTCTCACAGTTCTGGACACTGGAAGTCCTAGATCCAGCCTTGGGTTCTTGGTGAAGGTCCTCTTCCTGGTTACAGATGACCCCTTTCTCCCATATCCTCACATGACTCACACACCGGGGGGGAGGGGGAGAGAGAGAGAATGAGCACTCCAGTCTCTCCATCCCCTTATAAGGGTGCTAATCCCATTCATGAAGCCTCTGCCCTTGTGACCTAATTACCTCCCAAAGGCACCACCTCCAAATACCATCACGTTGGGAATTTAGGCTTCCACATACCAATGTGGGGGACATGTTCAGTCCATAGCAAGTCACAAAAACAATAAATGCTCTTATATTCTGGTTCTACACATATAGTATTAAAGAGAGTTTAAGGCAGATGAATCACACAAGTTAACAGACATTGAAGTGTGTGGTTTTAACTTGTAAAGTTAGCCCATGAAAGGCACTTTACAACAACCTTTGAATTAAAATAAGTCTATCCTAAAGATAAAAAATTTTCCATACTTCTATTCATGCTTGACATTCTAAAGTGGTGCTCAGCCATGAAACACATCTCCCATTTCTCCACACTGGCTCCCCAACTGTCTAGTTACTGCCCCCAAAACATACTGAACTTCTTCCTCAGTCCTAGATTCAGCCCATGCTGTGTTCTATTCCCCACCAGAATACTTTTCTTTCTCTTTGAATATTCACGACTTACCCGACCTTCACATTTTATCCCAAGTCCCATCTTATGTCTAGATGTTAAGACTTCCCCAATTCCTGCCATCGCCAGTCACCTTGCTCACACTTGTGTATATTTTACACATATGGCACATAAATGTATGCTACGTGCTGGACAGTGTGCTAAGCACTAAAGATATAGCAGCAAACAAAACAGACAAGTGATAAAGAAGGCAGAGCAAAAGCAGATAAAAATAAAAAAGCATTTCTATAGCAAATGGTTAATATGGCAAGATGACTGTCTAGGAAAGACTATCAGGATGAACAGTGACCTCACATGGTTTCCTGGAATCTGGGATGATGCAGGGTTGGGTCAGACCTCACTGTGAGCTGTTCTTGAAAAGAATCAAGGTTTGAGACGAGTAGTTAACACTATCCAGTGAAGTACAGGTGGAAATAAATTTAAACCAAGAGTTCACACACACATCCACACACTTTGTGGGTAAGTTGGGAGCTCACACAAAGCCTATCTTCTCTTAAGATTTAGCCTGCTGTACTATTAATGATATACATGCTTGCTTTCTTTATAAAATGAACAGGTCTTCTAAAGTTCAGGTAGTTATGGATCTTTCAATACATCATATCAATGCTATCTCTCTTTAAGTAGCATAAAGTGAATTTCGAAGTGTTTTATTCTGATGATGCCCCTTGAAAGATAGCCATTTCTTAAGTATCTCTCATGTAATTTTCAGTCTAAAGTCGATCATTGGTAGACAGAAGCGAGGATAGCACAGGTGGAAAGAGGTCTAAAGCTGTTATTATAAACAAATAGCTAGTTTCAAGTGCTGGTAAGGGAGAGCTTTTCCCTTTGTCTTTTCATATATACACTAGTTTGTCACTGCAGCATTCAAGTCCCTAATCTGATTAGCTAGAGGGGTGTCCTGAAATCCCCTAGCTACAATAGCCACTTGCAAAATCCAAATACATCCAAACAATGATTAATAAAATATATCTATAAGCGTGTTTACAGTCACAGGGGGTTAAAATGGAAATGAAACAGCAGCTATTGCAAATTCCTTTCCCTCAGAATTCATAATTTATTTACCTCGTCTGTTCTGCTCCTGGTGTGACTACAATCAATGCATTCAATGTCAACTCCTAATACAAGAGTCTACTGTGCCAGCATTTGTAGCCAAAAATTCTACGAATACTTTTAAGAAAACATCAGCATGTACATAGTAGTTACCCAGGTGAATATAATTGTTACTAGAAAATGATTTAGGGCCTGACCTTTGCCCTAAAATTATCCTTAACATAATTATATTAATCAGGATAGGCTAACTGCAAAAAGAAACCTCAATGACTTAACATAATAAACATTTACTTCTCATTTATGCCAAATCCAATGGGGGATATCCCTGGTCACACCGCTCTCCTGAGTGACTCTCCTCTAAGCACAAACTCAGGGACCCAGGTTCCTTCCAGCTTTTATTTGAATCTGCAACATGACACTCCACTGTTTTCATGGAAGGATAAAAGAGTAGAGGAATTACCTACCTGAAATTTAACCACCTCTTACAAAGTAACAAATATCATTTAGGTTCACATTCCATTAGTCACAAGGCCTCACCTACATTCATGAGCCTTGGGAAATATAAATTCAGCTGAACGGCACTTTACATCATGGAAGGGGAGCTCCAAGCTGGTGATCAAGTAGCCATCTCTGGTCTGAGAAGCTAAAGTAGACACACACACACACACACACACACACACACACACACACACACACACACACACACACACACACACACACACACACACACACACACACACACACCTATATATACATATACATGATTTTCTACCAATCTCAACTCCTACTAGTCCTATAGCAGATTATCAATGCAGGACTCCTAAGTGCTCACAGTGGGACAGTACCAATTTAAAAGCATGGGCTTAGGAGGCCAACAAACCTGGATTAAAATTCTGGCCCATCACTTAGCAATGGTGTGACCTTGTGCAGATAATTTATCCCCTCTATGCTTCATTAGAACAACAGAGATCTGCTCAACCAGCAGATGGCAGGAAGTATGCCTGGGTACCTCAGCAGCAGCAGGCAGCAACTGCTGCTGCAGCAGACACTGCTGCTACACTGCTGCTACACAGGCAGTCCACCATAGCCACCACCACAGCCACTTCCACCACCACAGAAGCAGCCACTGCCATCATGCAGGCAGCCCACACATCACTCAACTACACTGACACAAGGAGAGTCACCAGTGGAGCCCAGAGAAAGAGGTGAGCAAGTGCAGATACACAACCCAGTGGCCCAACCCACAGGGGGAATTATGGTGGCACATGTGGTAACACACCTGGGGATGGGAGGTATGTTCATAGCCCACACAACTGTCTTGATCCAGGGGGAGACACACACAAAATCCACCAAGAATGCAGAAACCAGGATGCACAGATAGAGTAAGGGTGAAAATTCCCAATCACCACTAATCCATCCCCCAACTTGGAGAAGCGAGAACCCAGAAGGAGCCTCTGCCTGTAGGAAAGAGAAAAGAGAAACCCTACCTAAGGTCACCCATTCAAACTGAGCTCCAGTATACTGCAGTGTACCTGTCAGGATCACAGGACACTAGCTGGGGTGCCAATAAGCCCACATAGGATCACCCACACAGCCAAAGAGTGACAGGGCATCAGGTGCTTCTTCCAAGAACTCGAGAATTCACCAATGTCCCAAAAAACTGACACAGTGTTACTAACCTCAGCAAGGAATGACTAACTGCCCCAGTGTCTCAGGTATTCACACACAACTCCAACACTGAATATGGCTGAAATATCCACATGGAGACTATACTACAGCATATACCTGGAACCAATACTAAAACACCCTACTCAATGGTCAGTATAAAGCACATCTACAGAAAGAAGTCTATCTCCTTGAATCTCACTCCAGAGTAACATAAGAAGCAACTGCTCTATCAAAAGACCAGACATCAATGTAGTGATAATAGAAATAGGAAAACCCAAGAAAATATACCACTACCAAAAGAATACAGTAATTCTCAAATACCAGACTCTACAGAGTAGGAAACCCTTGAAATGTCTGAAAAGGAATTCCTAGCAACTATCTTAAGGAAACTCATTGAGATACAAGAAGACTCAGACAATATAATGAAATGAAAATAAAAGTACAGAATATGGAGGAAATTTACAAAGAAATTAATACATTAAAAAAGGATGTAGCAGAACTCTTGGAACTGAAGGATTCATTCAACAACTGACAGCTTAAGCAGTAGGTTAGAGCAAGAATAAGAATTTCTCATCCTGAAGACAGTCTTTTGTAAATAAAATAATTTTTTTTAAATGAAGGATACCTAAGAGAGCTAACAGACAACCTTAAGCACACAAACATCCAAATCATGGATTCATGATAATGACTGTCAGGAAATTAGGTACAGAAGGGAATTATCTCAACACAATAAAAGCTATATACGATAAACACACCACCAATATCATCCTGAATGGGGAAAAGCTTTCAGAACAGGAACAAGACAAGGATGTCCACCACTATGTAACACAGTATTGGAAGTAGCAGCCAGAGCATTCAGGCAAGGGAAAGAAATAAAAGGCATCCAGAATGGAAAAGATGAAGTCAAACTGTCCTTGTTTGCAGATGATATGATGCTTTATAGAGAAAAATCTAAAGACTCTAAAAAAATTATAGCTGATAAATGATTTCAGTAAAGTTGCAGGATACAAAATCAGCATGCAAAAATCAGCATTTTTACACTCCAATAATGAACTAGAAGAAAAAAAAATCAAGAAAGCATGCCCATTTATGATAGTCACCCCCCCCCAAAAAAATAAATAAATAAAATAAATAAAATACCTAGGAATCAATTTAACCAAGGAGGTAAAAGAACTCTACAATGGGAACTATAAATCACTGTTGAAAAAAATTAAAGAGGACACAAAAAAGTAGAAAGACTTTCCATGCCCTTGGATTGGAAGAACTGATATTGTGAAAATGTTCATACTATCCAAAGCTATCTACATATTCAATGCAATCCCCATCAAAATACCAATGACATTCTTCCCAGAAATATAAAAAACAATACTAACATTTATATGAAAAAATAAAAGACCCAAAATAGTCAAAGCAATCCCGAGCAAAAAAAATAAAGCTGGAGGCCTAACACTCCCTTACTTCAAATTATACTACAAAGCTATGGTAATCAAAACAGCACGGTATGGGCATAAAAAGATATACTTATACCAATGAAACAGAATAGAGAACACTGAAATCAACCCAAAAACTTATAGGCCACTGATCTTTGACATAAACAACCAGAACATACATTGGAGAAAAGATTGCCTCTTCAATAAATGGTGCTGGGAAAAATAAACATCCATATGTAGAAGAATACAACTAGATCCATACCTCTCACCATATATCCAACTCAAAATGGATTAAAGACTTAACTAACACCTGAAAGTATGAAACTCTTATACCAAAACATAGGGGAAACACTTCAGGAAGCAGGACTGGACACAGAATTTATGAATATGAGCCCAAAAGCACAGGCAACAAAAGAAAAAATAAACAAATGGGATTTTATCAAACTAAAAAGTTTCTGCAGAGCAAAAGAAACAATTAACAGAGAAAAAAGACAATCTACAGAGTGGGAGAAAATGTTTGCAAACTATGCATCTCAGAAAGGATAAATTTCCAGAGTATACAAGGAACTTAAACAACTTAACAGTAAAAATATATATGTGTGTGTGTGTGTGTGTGTGAGTGCATGTGTGTGTGTGAGTGTGTGTGTGTGTGTGTGTGTATACACATATAAAACCCAATTAAAAAGTTGGCAAAGAAGTCAGTCCGGCATTTCTCAAAGGAAGGTGTACAAATGGCCAACAGACACATGAAAAAAATGCTCAACATCACTCAGCATCAGGGAAATGCAAATCAAAACCACACTGAGATATCTTACCCCATTAGACTGGCTATTACCAAAAAGACAGAGAATGACAAATCCGGTGAGTATGCAGAGAAAGGGGAACCCTCCTACACTGTTGGTGGGACTGTAAATTAGTGCAGCAATTATAGAAAACAGTATGGAGTTTCCTCAAACAACTATGGATACAACTGCCATATGATCCAGTCATCTCATTTCTGCATATATACTCAAAGTATCATGTTGAAGGGATACCTGCACCCCATGTTCATTGCAGCTCTATTTACAATAGCCAAGAGTACAACCTAAATGTCCATTGAAAGATGACTGTATAAGGAAAATGTGGTATATATACACAACGGAATACTACTCAGCCATAAAAGAGAAGGAATTCATCCATTGGCAGCAACATGGATGAACTTAGAGAAAATAATATTAAGTGAAATAAGCCAGGTACAGAAAGGTCACTCATAAGTGGGACCTTAAAAAACACAAACAAATAAATAAAAAAGGAAAGAAAGATACAATGATCATAATAATTTGTTGAACTTTTGAAAGGAACAAACAGAATGGAGGCCACCAGAAGTGGGAAATGGGGGGGGGGGCTATTAGCAAGAAATTGGTAAAGGTTCACAAAAATGATTATAATGTGTAAGGTTGAATATACCTGTTATCCTGACTTGAGCATCACACATATTGCACCCAGGTATTGATATTCAATGCTGCCTCACAGCTATGTACAATCAATTATGTTTCAATAAAAAATAAATTTAAAAGATTTTTTTAAAAGAACAATGGAGGTAAGACTAATATTTTATTCATAAGATTGTTGTGAGGATTCAATGATGGAATGGATATAACGACCCTCCAAATGAGAACAAACAGATGTTATTTATTGAGATGTTGCTATAACAAGGAGTCAGTCACTGTCCCTCGCATTTGGCAGAGACTCAAAGGCAGACAGGGCGTGAGAAACCTTTATAATGAAAAGAGGGAAGGCTTCAAGTACGCTTTGACTGGAGGTTGCTGACATGGTGAAGCTGGAGGTGGGCCAACCAGAAGCAGAGCATCTTACACGATTGGTCTCAGGGCATATCGGTATTTCTCTACTTGATCCTGAGTTGTAAGCAGGGGCAAAAAAACAGGGGAGCAGGCAATCATTGCAAGTTCTGATAATAACAGGCTGATGCTGCTGAGGTTGTGGTTGGGCTTTCCGGGTTGGTGGCTGCAGAGGTTGTGGGTCAGAATTCTGTTGTCATATATGGTCTGGCTATTGTCCCTTTGTATGCTCAATCCCTCTTGAGCTATTATTATTCCAAGTTGGATGGTGGGTCTACTCTGCTTTCACATTGACAGAGATGATCTGCCTAGTTCTGTACTCCTCTGGAAAAAATTTAATCAAAATTTTTATGTTCTTAAACCCTGGGCATTAAGGGATGAGTGGAAGGGAAAATACAACACAACAGCTTTAAATTCTGCACTGTTTGGCAAAGCTAGGTCTACCACTCCACTACACTGCATAGTGCAAACTCTCCACAGCCAGGTGAAGCCGCTATTAAAGAGCAATAATGTGCCCTACAGTGCTGTGAATGAATGGGCTTTCCAGGACGCTGGAGGGATGAGGGCAAAAAGGGAGAGCTCAGAAATGCCTACACACTGACTGCCTTTTTCCCCAGGCGAGGATGGAACATTCTGGCATGAGTTTGATTCAACAACTAGCAGAAACTATAGTTTGCAAATATCCCATTAAATGGAAGAATTAAGCACAAAGATTTTATTGACTGTGTGAATTCCTTCTGAATGGTGATAAAAGACACAATGCAAAGTGACGCTAGCCCAGCAGAAAATTAAGCTTCTTGGATCCTGCAACACATTATTTTAGATGGATAATGTTGCTGGTAGCTGCATGCCCCCTCCCCAACTATTAGAGACTCCGGGGGCCAAGTGAAGCTGCAGGATTCTTGACTAAATAAACCCAAAACTTACAGCAAGTGAGTGTGTACACACACACACTTGCACTCCAGGGTTTGGGTGGTTTTCATTACTAAAACACATACCACCTGAAATTATGCAAGTGTCCAGGGTCAGACCACAGGTGGTGGCCAGTCTCAGCCACAAACCTTAAAAGCGACATGGAGTACCTTCAAAGAAAGCAACCAGGGTATGAGAGAGACTTAAATGAATGACCCATGAGAATGAATAGCTGAAGAATGGAGAAAAGAAGGAAAAGGGAATGTTAAACCTGGAGAAACTAAGTTCATGCTAACAGCACCATCCAAAAATTAAATGGGGTCTCCTGGTTGAAAGGAGGGAAAAGAGTTAGTTACTTCTCTTTCTCTGGAAATATTCAATTAAGTGTAATGATACATTTCTGTAATGTTAATTGACTCCCTCTGCCCACCTCCAATAGTTTTCTTTTCCCTCGTAGCCCTTTCTTCTATGGAAGCAGCTGAGTTGCCTGTGCTTATTGCCTCAGGGAAGAGACTAGTGGAAAGCAGAGAAAAATAGAGCCCTTTCTTGCATCTGTATTCCAAAAGCCTAGACTCTTCAGGGAATGAGAAGGGTGGGGAAAAAAATCAACCACTATACAGAAAACAAAACCCTGCTCTGAGGTAGAAATTGGGGACAGTCATAAATGTTTTGAACTCAGAGTTTGCGAAGCACGGGATGACAGCCCCTTACTCAGAGAGACCCTCAGGCAAGAGCCAAGCCCACTTTTGCAGACGGCCCAAAGCTTCCCTAGAACAAGGTCCATACACTGCCTGTGCCTCAGGTTGCTGCCTGCTGCCTGCTTCAATGACCCTGACAGCAACCAGCATTTTGAGCACATGGATGATGTTCAATAGGCGAGGAGTCTGCATATGTCTAGAGGCTTTGCTCAGCCCTTGGAAGACTCACCCCAATCCTCACTCCCACTACAGCCTTACAATGTCCCAGATGCCTTAAACTTCAGAGATTAAGGGGTGGATGGTGGAACCCTACACACCTAGCAAGATGATACTAGTGATAAAAGGAAAGGCCTAAACACTATATTTTGGTAGAGATGAAAAGGACCAACGCCACTTGCCCTTGAGGCTGGAAAGTAGAAAATACCTTCTGATTATAATTGGCATAGAGCTATGTAGAAGAAATAAAAATAGGGGTCTGTACTATTCAAGGTTCTCCAAAGAAACAGAACAAATAGGGTGTGTGTGTGTGTGTGTGTGTGTGTGTGTGTGTGTGTGTGTGTGTGTGTGTGTGTGTGTGTGTGTGTGCGCGTGATGTGTGTAAGGAGATTTAGTATGAGGAACTGGCTTATGTGATTATGGAGGCCGAAAAGTCCCAAGATCTGCAGGGTGGGTCTGCAAGCTGGAGATGCAGAGGAGAAGAGGACATAGTTCTAGTCTGAGTTTGAAAGCCTGATAATCAGGAGAGCCAATGGTGAAGTTCTAGTCCGAATCATGACCCAGAAGAGCCAATGTTTCAGTTTGGCAGGAAAGAGATGATATCCTAGTTTTAAGGCATCAGGCTAGGGAAACTCTCTTCTTACTCAGGGAAAGGTCAGCCTTTTTGTTCTATTCAGGCCTACAACTAAATGGTTAAGCCCTACCCACCTTAGGGAGGGCAATCCACTTTATTCGGTCTACCAATTCAAATATTAATCTCATCCAGAAATACCCTCAAAGACACATCCAGAATATGTTTGACCAACTATATGGGCTCCCTGTGGCCTAGTCAAGTTGACACATAAGATTAAACACCACAGGGTCTCAATGGAATGACATTTAAGGCTAGTTCCAAACTTAGGTATAGGATTGTTTCATCAGAAGGGCATACAGGCATCCAGAACTTGGAAAAGAAGGAAAGACACTGGGGAATTTGTAAAGGCTTATGTTTGCCTAATCTTGCTATCAATTGGTGTTTCTTTTTAGTAAATTTCAGTGTAGTCAGTCTGTGTTTATCCTCAGTGGAGCATCCAGGTATGGCATAAATGCTTAGCACACTTTTATGGTTAAATCCTTGTCATTCATCCGGCATAAAACAAGGTTTTTAGAGACATGAATAGCAAAAAATTTCCAAGGCTATAAAAATCATTCATCTTCTATCTTTTCTGATAACCTAATAATACATTTTCAGTCCCAGTCAAGTCAGTACAATGTAGTGATTAAAATCATGTGTTCTAAAACACAAGACCCAGATTCAAACCCAGGCTCTGCCAAGACATACACAATGAACTTGAGCAAATTATTTAAATTATTTGAACCTCAGTTTCCACATCTACAAATGTGGGAATCTTTTAAAAATCCTTCCTCTACTCATCCTCTGTCTTCTTCTTTCACCCCACAACTTAAATAGCTACAGCAGAACTACCACTGATTTTCAAGTTCAGCAGATAGATTTCTGGGTAAAGTACTAAGTGATAATTTCCCCCAAAACTCAGGAACCTTATTGAAAAAGGGCAGATACTTGACTTGCATTCCAGAAAGGTAAAAACCAGAAAACAAAGATAAATAATCCTATTTCCCCCTTGAAATTAAAGCTTTGTGTGCGCGCATGTGCACCAGAAAATACTGACTTAATCAGAACCATTTAAATAAAATGAGAAGTAAAATACAGGATGAGAACTGAAGCAAGCACAATAAACAAGTGGTTATTTCTAAAAAAAAAATCCAACCTCATGACAATGCTCAATATCGCTGATGCGTGGATATGAGCAATTCCAGAAAGAACTGCACCATTTGACAATAATGCAAATTTTCCCTCTCTTAGTATGTCACTTTATCTCCAGCCATAAGTCCAGAATTTTCCAGGGAGAAAGACTTTGCCTTAACTACTTCTAAAGATAGATACCTTAATAAATTTCTATATGCAAATTTTTTGACACATAAAGAAAAAGGCCAGCTACAGTCTGTCAATATTACATTATTTTAAACTACACTAATTCCAAGCAATGGTTTCAAGAGGTAAATAACTATGAGAGGGTAAAATAATTTCTTTAAAAAATGTTTCAGTCAAGGGAGATGCTGCATGACTGAATTGTCATTATTCCACAGAGAAAGAGTACTTTTTGTACACAGGAGTTCAAAAGAATTTAGTCTATAAATACATACAGAGAAATTTTATCTAATAGAAAAATCCCACCACCTCTAGGTAAGAAATTATGTCAAAACGAGAATGTGTCATTAGTTATCAGGAAGGCCAAATTAGTATATGTGTAGTGATACCCAGAGATACTACTACACACACATTAGAGTGATAAAGTTAAAAAAAACAAATCTGACCATACCAAGCACTGGCAAGGATGTGGAGAAACTGAAACTCTCATGCACTTCTGGTATGAATGTAAAATGGCCAGACCACTGTGGAAAACAATTTGATGCTTTCTTACAAAGTTAGATATACAACTGCCATATGACACAAGTGTTCCACTCCTAGGTATTAAAGGAAGAAAAATACATATGTTCACACAAAGACATCTACATGTCTACACAAATGTTCACAGCAGCTTTATTTGTAATAGCCAAGAACTAGAAACAGCCTAAAATCAAGTGAATCAAGCCGAAAACAAGTGAACATCAAAGGAATAAACAAATTGTACCATATCCATACAGTGTAGTGCTTACTCAGTCACAGAAAGGAACACATTATTGATAACACAAAACATGAATGAATCTCAAAATCATTACATGGTATGAAAGAAGTTACATATAAAAAAAAGAGTACATACAGTATGCTTCCATTAATATAAAACTCTGGAAAATACAAACCACTAACCTACAATGACAGAAAGCAGATCAGAGAGGTTGCTTTGGGAGGGGGTGGAGGGAGGAATGTGTCGCAAATGGGCACCGGAAAACTTTCAGGGGGTGGTGGAGATGAGTGTTTTCTAGATGTAGTGATGGTTTCACAGATGTGTATATATATGTCAAATATGAATTGCACACTTTAAATATGTGCAGTTTATTGTACTTCAGGTATATGAGGATACTTCAAAAGTTCATGGAAAGATACTAATATCTTTTAATTCCATTTTTCTTCGAACTTTCTGAGGTACCCTTGTACATTAAGTATAAAGACAAAAAATGAGAATATGAATGTATCTGTCACAGTGCCTAGCAGACAGTAGTAGGTGCTCAAAAAATGTTGAATAAATGACCTCTTATGGGAAGTCTGAATACTCATATCGCAGCTGTGTTTTATAAGTGTTATAATTCAAACAAATTTGGATGAAACTTCTCTCATGCTCTGTGTTAGTCTTTATTACACAATTTCTCTCTCTGGTGTCTATATTCATTGTGTCATCTTCTCCTTTATGAATGTCTCTTCCTCTGTCCCTTATTTTGCTTCCTATACATGTAGCATGGACTTCTAGTAACATCATCTTCATCTCCCTTTAAGGAATATGTTTCCCTGACTTTCAGTCCACCGGCTCCTGCACTGTGGTGG
Source organism: Cynocephalus volans (assembly GCF_027409185.1). Classification (NCBI taxonomy): domain Eukaryota; kingdom Metazoa; phylum Chordata; class Mammalia; order Dermoptera; family Cynocephalidae; genus Cynocephalus; species Cynocephalus volans. The sequence continues at coordinate 65,852,928 of NC_084475.1, forward strand.
GCAGGCCACAGGACTCAGTCTTGGCTGGAGGAGGGTATCCTACTAGCCAGAGTGATAGTTAAGAGACAAGGTGTCGCTCAACCTTGGCCAATGCAATTAGACCCAGGAGTCTTAAACTAGGACTTTTCTTTGGACTGTGGAGAAAGAGCCTGACTTGCAAGAGTGAAAATGTAAGCACGGAACTGCAGGCAGACATCTGGCTCCACCAAGGGAAAGCCTTTCTAAAATGGAACCAACACACGAGAGAGGGCATAATATCGTGTGAATCCCTGAGTTCAGATATGCCTGAAGGTAGATCTCTGCACTTCCAGTTTTGTGACCAATAAATTCCACTTTTTGTTAAGCCAATTTCACTTGCCATTATCTCCTCCCCACCCCCAAAAAGACCTGGCGACATCCACAGGAAAGCATTATTTGGTAGTTTGTCCATCAGTGAAAGATTGATGGGAATGTTTAAGTGCTAAAAGTGTTTGAAACCCACTAGTTGACTTCTACAATTATGAAGGTTGTTTTATAAGTGGACCATTTAAAATGACAAAGGATGCTCACAGGTATGGTCCCCTCTACTAAATGTCTCTGAAGATAACCTTAGACAAGATGGACACAAGAAGCAAAGTAACTCTTATAAGCTGTGTGACTTGAGGCAAGTTGCTTAAATGAAGTCTCAGTTTCCTCAGTTGAAGAGGAGGCTAATAATTGTATCTACTTCTCGGGTTTTTAGGACAGTTACATTAACCCATGCACATGTCCTGAGTAGAATGCCTGGAACAGGGTAATCCCTCAAGAAATATTTGTTATATTATTGTGACTAAGTAAGATGCTGTTAATCTTCATCTACCCTACAAAGCCATAATGATTCTCCCTTCTCTTTTAATGCAAATCCTGTGCATTTTTCAAGTCCTACTGCCTCCTCCAGGAAAATCTTCCTTGATTACTTCAATACATAATGTAGTGATTATTTTCTTTTCTGGATTTACAAACCATTTGCTATGAACATGTGTCCGATACCCCTATCATATTTTGTCATACATTAAATTTCCAGTGCTATGCTGGAGCCAGTTCACATCAGCTCCTTAGAGTCAATTATTAAATTTTCAGGAATTTTGAAAGGTGGTTGTTAAATACTGCCATTATTTAAAATTATAATTAAGTAAACTATATTTAAAACACAGGCAATTAATACACAAAACACAATAGTTCCTAGTTATTTGTATGACATTTTACGAAGGAAATTATATAAAACAGAGTGTTGCCGTACATCTCTTTCCAACCCTGTGTTCAGTGACATCATGTTGGGTAGCTGGCAGTCTGTCATGGTAGTACAGTTTATACTATGGAAATCAGCAAATGATGCACATCAGGATTCTCCCTTCCTCCAACAAGCTAGTTGTTAAACATTTATGGGCACACCACTGATTTTAACTTTTTCACATTTTGAACTGTTCCAATAGGTTCATTGGCTCTTTGGCCATAGGGATGTTTCACATTTCCCTTTGCCCTCTGCGTTGCTCAACACAGCATTACATATACACTGGATGTTAAACATTTTGCCACTTGATAGAAGCTAGAAAGAGGTGATCATTTCCCAAGGACGCCTTTGCTATGGCTGTATTCTTATGACCTGATTCGTGTCAAAATATTCCCCCCATGCACAAAACCCTTGCAGGTCCATCACTGCTTAAGTTGTAAACAATGGAGAAAATGTCAAACATGAAAATAATATTAAAAAATTATAATGTGATGGTCAAAGTGACACATCCTTACCCCATAACAAAGAGCTGAGATCAGATCAATCAAATTCACATCACAGGGAATGTCAAAAAAATCAGCAAGTTTCAGCAAGAGAACAAAAAAACTGTACGTGCACAGAGGGCAATAAAAGTGTCTTCAAATAGTTGAAAGGTTATCACAAAAGAAAAATATTAAATATGTTCTCTATTTCACAAGACAATAACACCAGAATCAATGTTTAGATGTCACAGAGAGATAGAGTTTGATGTAATGAGGAAGAACTGTCCTGCAAAGATGACCCAAGATGCAATGGCCAATCTGAAGAATAAGTGAATTCTTACATGGGTGTTACTCAAATATGTGGATGGCTCATAAGACTTGGTACACAGTAGCAACTCAAAATTTTTACATAAATGAGTTAACTGGCCAGCAATGGTTCTCAACTGGGGCCACTACTTCCCCCTAAGGGTCATTTGGAAATGTGTTGAGCATTTACGGGGCAGGGAACAGGGATGCTAAACAATGCAAGGCAAGGGATGTCCCCATACAACAAACTCTACCACCAGAAATGCCAGTAGCACCACCAGCGAGAAATAATGAGCTAGATAAATCCTGGAGGGAATGTTTTAATCAAAGTTCAATATTCAATCATGCAGCAAGTGTTTTCTAAGTTACTCGTAAGTTTCAAGCACATTGCTAAACTTCAGGGTTAGAAAGTTGCACAAGATGAAGTTTCTTCTTGCATAGGAGACAAGTAAGCAAGCAACCAGTTTCAAGAGAGTGATAAATAGCTAACCTAGAAATCTGAACAGGTGCTGAAAGAGCAGAGGGCTCCTCTAACCATGGGGTGCAGGGCTGTTCAAAGGGTAGGGAAGGCCTCTCAGAGGTGGTGGTGCCTTGAAGTTTGGTTTTGTAGAATACGCACAGGAATTCACAAAATAGAAAGAATTCTAGATGGAGAAAACAGTATTTGTAAGCAACAGAGGTGTGAGAAAACATGGTGCTAGAGGTCCAGGAAATCAATCCACAGAGAAAATAAATTTTTTGCAATAGTTACATTTGGACAACTGGTATTTTTTTTAAACACTCCCATACAGAGAATACTATGAGAACCTAAGCACAGCTTGAGTGAAGGTTGAGAATGGGCATTGTTAAGAAAGGAGACTGGAGAGTTTAGGAAATGTCCCTTCCAACCCCGAGCATCTTTGACTGTTCCAGAGACAAGAGGGGAGGGTTATTACCAGAATACCATATGATAAGCAGAGACCAAGACCCTCATCTTATACTCCTCTCCTGCTCATCTCTCTTCACTCTGCTGCAGCAACACAGGCTTTCTTTCTGCTTGATCTCACAGCTATGCTTGTTCCCACTTCAGAGTATTTGCATGTGCTCTTCCTTCTATCTGGAACACCCCTCCCCAAATATTCACACAGTTGGGTTTCAACCTGGAGATCTCTTCTTGGTATCCCCTCCTCAAAGAGGGCTTCCCTATCCACCCAACCTAAAATAGCATTATCTGAAATTCTCTTATTCCTTTACTTGATTGTTTGCCTTCACCACTAGAATGCAAGTTCCAGGAGAGCAGGCCTCCTCTGTATTGTTACTTGTATATTTCAGTGCCAGTACCCAGCAAGCTATTGATTCACACCTGGGCCTTTCATCCTACAATAGATAAGGATAAAAAGAGATCAGAGGAGAACATCTGGGATGATTAGGAGACTCCAAGCAACATGAGAAAGAGAAACTGGTATGTGGTCCTTCCAATAACCTGGAATGAGACTAGAGCTAATTCAGAAACCAGGTCTTTTGAGAGAAAATTGTAGGGCCTAGGACATTTAGCTCAGTGAAAAGTACTCTCAAATGGTGCATACCCTTTTCAAATGACTGAAGAGCACCATGTGGAAAGAGGACTGGAATTGCTCTGGACTGGTCCCCAAGAGGAGAGACTACAGGGTAGTAGCCACATGAGAGAGAGAGAGAGATTTCAGCTCCACAGAAGGAAGGACAATAATAAGCAAAGTGACAGCCAAAGTTCAAGAAATTGGCCAATGAGTACAAAGTTCAATAAGAGAGGAGGAATAAGATCTGATGTTCTATTGTGCAATAGGATGGCTACGGTTAACAGTTATGTTTTGTATATAACATAATAGCTAGAGGACAGGCTTCTGAATGTTTTTGCCACGAAGAAATGATAAACGCATGAGGTGATGGATACAGTAACTACCCTAACATGATTATTATACAACATATATATGTATCAAAACATCAGATTGAACCCCATAAGTATGTATAATTATAATGTGTCAATTAGAATTTTTTAAATGGGGTGGGGGAACCTTCAGAAGGCTCAGGATTCTCAGGTTCTCCTCAGTAGAGTTGTTCAAGCAGAAGCTGGCCAACCCATCAGACAGAAATGAAAAGATCAAGCCATAGGCAGGAGAGAAGACTAAATCCCTAACATGTGTGTTACTCATCGCATGCCAGGAGCACTCTGAGATGCGTGACAAATATTGACTCATTTAATCCTTACAACGACCTGGAGGCAAGTGCTATTATCATCATTTTACAGAACAAACTAAGACGCAGAAGTCAAATAACTTGACCAAGTTTCCCTTGCCAGTAAGTGGAAGAGCCAGCTTTGTAAATGACCTTTAATGTCTCCTCTAAATTTCACAGTAATTCTTTTTATGCCTCAACTAGAAATGAGTTGTTATCCTATTTTTATCATCTCCAGGGAAAAGCACTCCAAATGTGCAAGTGTGACTGTCCGGCACCATGGGAGCTGACTGTAGGTGGTACCTAACACAGCACTTGCACAGAACAGAAATCCTGCAGACCTGTGCTGAATGAGGGACTCAGCCTCTGTTGTAGCATGTTTTATTTTTAGTGTCCATCTTCCTCGAACCTCCAGATCCACAAGGGAAGAGATTCTGTTTCGTTGACTGCTATATCCCCAAGTGTTAAGTAAACATTTGCTGAAAATAGAAAAGAAAGGAAAAAAGCAAAGGAGGAAGAAAGTATCTTCAAACATTCTCCACCCTAGACTCTGCACATTAGGTTCATTGTGGGCCTTTCATTTAAACCTATCCAGAGAAAGAAACCACTAGGAGCCTAGATCTCACACAAACTAAATATGTAGCCTTTGTGGTTTTCAAAAGAATTCATTGCAAACAGTTTGATTTCTATGTTAAAAGAAAAACAAAACCAAGCATTTTTCAAGTAAGGTAGCTTAAGCATGGATAAAAGTTTAGAGTACATCTCTGGGTTGCTGCCAAAATCCCATTCTGATTAAATGTAATAAAATAGCCAATACTTAAATGTTAATAAAATGCTGTTCCCCCCCTAGTCACTAGCATCTAATAAAGGTGTTTTGATTCTATTTATAAAATAAATTATATTACTTAGTACCCAAAGGTGCTATTTTGTCAGTAGGAGGTAATCATCTTCTAATTTAATGACGGGGGGGGGGGGGAGTCACACATGACTAAAATAACTGTAACACAGGCTACCCAGCTTTAAGAAGACTGCATCATATGAGTGGCTCCAGACATGCCAGTGCTTGTTAAAGTATTAAAATTAACATGTTTAAATTTTTTCATTTACTACATATTCAGTTTGCCTTCTTCCAGGTCCCATAAGCCCACACTATCTTTCTCACGAATATTTAATTTTTTTCTCTGGGAAGTCAACTCCATAACCACCCCTCCAGAAAAAGAACTGTAAACAAGGCTGAAGGGAAAAGTGAGACAGGGAGATGAGGCGAGAGAAAATGTGAAAGGACAGATAGCTAAGAAAAGCAGAGCATCCCAGACTCACCCTCAAAGGAACAGGGAGAAACAATTAGAACCCAGAAGTGAGCAGATTCATTTTTGAGGCATTTAAAGCCCTAATACCTTCCCCAAATGGAGAAATGGGTTCTATTTTGAGGCAAAGGGGAGGCTTATGAATACTTTATAATGTTTGCATTAGAGAGCTTATGTCAGCATAAATAGATTGCATCCTTTGGGTAAATAAGCCACTCCCTGGCCAGTGGTTAGAAATTTTAAATGTCTTCCTAAAGCAAACTTCCTGGGGGCTGTTGAGTCCCCAAATAAGGTGATTTAAGGGCAGACAGAGAACCTTTACTAGAGAAATAATGAACTACTTTGTTGTATCCATTAGGCTAAAGAATGTACTTGGCCTCCCAACAGTTGAGCCGAAAACCATCAGTATAGCCACATTTTGAACTGCATGAAGACAACTGGAGAATGACCTAAGGAGTATACCTTCTCCTCAACCATATCATTAAGATTTTCTACCTTAAGTAGGGATGGCATACATGGGATGTGATGTGATTCTGTCAGAAAATAGGGGTCAGCATGATTTATTAAAATTCTAACAGCTGGATCAAAATTTCTGAGAGAAGAATGTCCTTGTCTAATACCCAGGCAACTATTACTAAAACCAGCCTATTGTCAAAGCATGTTTTTCTTGGAAATGAGTAAGGGAAGTGTTCTGAGCACTAGATTCAGTAGAGTTATGTAGGAAATACATGCTTTCCCCTAAGGTTGCTAAGAGCTAACTAAATTCTACACTTAATTAATTTTATTAAAATGGCATTTGGTTTCAAAAATATTTTCTAGTTTAGGTTCCCCTGGAAGTAGATCTAGAGTTGGATGTTAGAATAAAAGTGTGAAGTGACATGGGGCCACTCCAGTAAAAATATGAGACAGAGAAAGGGAGAAAAGCTAATAAAAAGTTCATCATCAATAAATTACCACGATGGGCAACTGGAGCTTGATCTCACTGGCGCGTTCTGGGAAGCAGCATAGAAAACATGCCTCAAACTTATCTCACCTGAGCAAGAAGATGCTGGTACAGCCATATACCATTGTGGGCTGCAGGGGGTGGGAGAAGGGCCTTAACCGCCCAGCACTTCCTACCTGTTCTGTGCCTGGGGAGAGGGAGGGCTGTGTTGGGGCTGAGTGGGCTCCATCAGCCAGAGACAGCACTTAGAAAAAAAGTAGCAGGTGCTGGCTCTGGAAGTCAGATCCAGTGTGCACTGAAACAGCAGAGGTCTAGGGAATATGGGCAGGGCAGCAATAGTAGCTGCTGCTACAGGAAGACAAGTCAAAAAGGAGGCAAGTGCCAGCACCTCAACGTGGACACATGGGCTTTAAGTATCCAACATCTAGATATTGACATTTGTTGCTGGTTTCAACCAAACTCCCCCCACAAAAGTTACTTACATACACTCTCAGCAGCAGCAGCACCCAGATCCCAGAATGATTAGGTGTGGGGAAAAGCTGGATTGCTCTGCTTGACAAAGGGGAGTAGAATTTGAAGTGCCCTACAAGAATGAGCGAAGGAAGACAGATGCCCAGGAGCTTGGGTATTGTGTGAAGCCTGAGAAGGAGAAAACGCTCCCCACTCTGCTCCCACCCCAGGCACGGTAGCTGCGTAAAAAGGACTGGAGAAAAGAAATACACAAATAGTTTAACTTTTTTTTTTTTTTTAATGTGGGATGAGCATATGTACATGCAATGAACATCGTCTCCCTCTTTTCTTCAAAATCTTCAGTGAAAACTACATTATCCACTAATGCTTTGTATGAGGTGATTTTAGGGGCACTTGGAAAGTTGCTGAGTTCTACATCTCTCTGAAACAGACGTTGACAAGGAGACAGTTGACATCCAGGCTACCTCGCTGTTCAGAGCACTTGCTTATATACTAGAGTTCTAAAACAAGTGACCTGCAGGCTAATTCAGTCTCAGATGTCGATTTTGATGTCTCCCCCTAGATTTTTTTAGAAATTGGGACCAACAGTTTTCCTTTGAGAGATTTCACATTAAACTCTGATTTCTGGAAAAACAAAAGAAAACAAAAGTTTTTAACACTGGGATAACCACTTAGCAACAATCAGCCGAACACTATGCATTATGTAGATCACCACAATCCCTACCACTCCTGTTGTTCCCAAACATCACACTGGCACTGATTTTTATTTTCATTGCAAAAACGTGTCTATCAAAAATGGAAAAGGGAAAGCCAGTGCTAGCCAGAGCACTGCATGATTCTAGAAAAAATAGAGTGCATACTTCTCTGTGGAAGTGAAGAACAATCCTGTTTAAAACAAAAACTGTGTGTTAACTATGAGGTTTCTGGAGTCCTTCAGGGTGACCTCTGTGCTCAGAAAAGATTAGTCTGATGGTACTTTGGTTGAATATTAATATTTGATAATTTCAAGTTACAAACTTAAAAGCCTAGCTTTTCCTTAAGATTCTCATTTCAGCTTACAAATTTAATTCTGTTTATAATCTAGTAAATTTTAGCAACTGCTTTTAAGGGTACTTAGAGGAATATTTAGCTCCATTTATAAATAGCTAATTAAACCTCTTCAAACATTTAAAAATTCACTGATAAATTTAATGTACTTGATTTCCTTTAAGTACTTCAATTGTCTGACTTAAAACCTTCCTGAATAATTAAATAAACCTCTTAAATCAATTGAATTCAATTTATAAATATAGTGAATCAAATTCTTTTAAATATTCCTACACTGTAGATCAATTTAGTAATATTTCAACCTAAAACCAGAAGTCTAAATCAATTATTCAATTATGCATTGTATATAGGAATTACAAGACTGATCTGCTTAACAGACTAAATTCTCTTAAGCATCATAAAAACTTTAACCAACAAATAAACGCAGATTCCTTTTTAACACAAAAGCATTTTGTGTTAGTTCTTAAATACTTCTATAATTTAAAACCTTGCCTAGTTAAAAGAGACAATTACTACTTTTCAATCTAATGAACACTGCTATTGATTTTGATCAGGACAATCACTGAATTCTTGCTGGCAAAACTGATGAAGATCCTGAGCCCTATTTATAGTCTATACGAGGGACTTCAAACTAAAGCAGGTGGTCACACCAGGTTCGTAATATCTAAGTCACATTATTACTAAATTTCAAATCAGACTAGAGTCTGTAACTGCCACTCAAGTGGCTATACTACTTGATTAGATTATGTATTTCTTTGGCTTTAAATGTATCTATCTTTCTTTCTTTCTATCTATCTATCTATCTATCTATCTATCTATCTATCTATCTATCTATCTATCTATCTATCTATCTATCTATCTATCTATCTATATTCCCTTTAAAATCTAAAGACCTGTGGCATAATGGCAGAAGACCTGTTCTTTTCCTATATTTCTTACCTCTGCCCCATCATTCTTATAGACATTAAAATGATATTGTCCAAATGTAGTCCTGATATTTCAGGTGCACTTTAGCTATGTGGTCATGATGTCCAAGATAGTTCTACTGACAGAGCTATCTGGAAAGACTACACCAGTTCCCCTCTACTCATCTGCTCCTGGTAGGAATTCGCTTTGGACACCTGTGATATATACCACACTATGAGATAGGAAATCCAAAGTCTGTTAACATATGGATTTCAAGCAAACGGCATAAGCATTTAAGTTAAAATGACAGGAGAGGGAGGGATGTACTGTTTAATCATTCTTAACTTTTTAGGGGTCACCAACATTTAGAGGGTCTGATAAAAGTTACGAACTTTCTGCATACACAGACAAACACACAAATCCTGTAGTTTATAATTGCCAAACTTTTGTGTCTCCCCTGACATTCACCAATAGATATCAGGTTGGAAACAAAAAAAAACAAAACAAAACCTTGGCTAGATGGATCTTTAAGGTTCATCTAAAATATAATTTCAAGATACAAGAAGGTTTTAGTTAGGTTGGTTGGTTGGTTGTTTTTTGGGATATGTTACTGAAGATGGTATAGGAACAACTTCTCTGGAAATCATTACCTCCAGTGTTCCTCATCTGTCTTAATAATTAAGGACTACTAAACAGCAAGAGGAAGAACCACATGTTTTGCGTATGAATGAAGGAATGACCTCTTAGTATTCCTTTAAGCCCCATAATTCAACATATAGCAGATTATGTAGTTTTCCATTAGCTTTAGCAGTTGTCATCCACTCTATGTAATAATATTTACTAAACAGGAATAATTCTATATCATACCACTGTATTTTTTAGTCTACATTTTATCTATTAATGTCAATTCTGTTGAGTTTAAATTCCCCACTGATAGCACAAGTTTAAAGAAAGAGTTATAGCTACTTTTGATTCTCTTTGTGTCTTCATGTGCTAAAAGCTAAAGGCAAACTTCTAACATGGTTTTACCTTCTAGAGTATTTTTGGAGGTATGGTGAGTTTTTGAAATGATTTTATCCGTAGAGCCCCCAGAGCTAGGGCTTCTGCACTGAACACATTTAAGGTTTAGGTTTAAGCTGCCTGGCTCTTAGAGTAACACAGAAAACAAAGCTCTGATGCATGAGGTCGTCAACAAAAGCAACACGCTTTCTTTAAAGTTTTAGTTCAATAAATGTTTGCCTTATGGAAAAATCTTTTTCCTTTTTGAGACTTTTTCACTCAAACGCTGTCATTTTAGAAGCCTACAAAACTGATGGGGGTATAGAGAATTAAAGGGCAAGAGGCTTGAACTCTGTGACCCTGCATAGTCAGTTTCTAAACCTCTACAGCAGAGGTAGTGAGGGTCAAATGTAAAACAGGAGGTAGTGAGATTGGAGGTAGTAAATGTCTTTAGGGATTGGGCAGCTACAAAAATGTGTGGCTCTCAAATTCTAAAATTTGAATTTTAAAAAAATACAGGGGAAAAGAGCTGGTTTAATTCACCAAGAAGTGGATTAAACCAAGAATCCAGAGTGTGAGGTGATTTGTCCCCTCCTTTACTAACATTCCTAATCTATAAAAAAAAGTTGGCAAATCTCCAGGCATCTTGCAGAAGTGGCCTAGAAGTAAAAACAACTTCTGCCAGTTTCCTCAATAATGTTGTACCCAACTCTGTCAATATTTTAGTAAATGTTTCCATTTTATCCCCACTTTTTTTTAAGGGCCAAGTCCTCTCTTTCAAAACTGCCTATGTTTCACAGAACACTCTGGTTAGCAATTGAAAAAAGATGATTCATTTTTATGTTGCATTAAAACATACCATACCCTAGAACCTAAAGTTAGGATACACAAATTCATAAAATGAAAGCAAAATGACAAGTTACCACAGGAGACAGATTTTAGTCCAATCATATATAAAATCCAGAAGTAATGCTAACTCAGCAATCACTAAAAATGCATTTATTCATCTATTCATTCATCCAATTATCCATTCATTCACTTATTCTGTCATTGTAGACTGAGCTCCTATTATGTGCTCGGCACTGAGGAGAAGGAAATGAAAGAAACAGACACTTCTTTCAGGCAGATGCTGCCTGGAATCTGACAGAGACAGGATGTTGATCACAAGGCATTGTATTAGAGGATTACATTGTATTAGAGGTGATGTTATGGGAGCAGAGAGAACCCAGATAAGGGAGGAGATGGGAGCTCTAAAGGTTTCTTGAATAAAGTGTTTTAAAGTATAGGCAGGAGGTAGTTGGGTAAAAAGGAGAATAGTATTTCAAAGTGAATAGCTTTTTCACACATAAAAACAAAATATATTTTCAGTATGTAGAAGTTTTCAAAGCCCATTATACCCCCAGAAGACTCAGATCTGATCTGAGTATAGCTAACAAAATTATCTCTCTGAAGCTCATGGGCAGTTGGCATGATTTTTCCTACCACAGGCCCTACTGATTCCTCTGATTGTACAGTGGATGTACAGTGCAAACTCTGTGGCATCTCAAATAAATGCAGCTGACAGAAGACAGAAATTAAGATCCTCTCTCTTTCGTGCATGCATGCACACACACGCAATTACTAAGAGTCCCAGAATCTTAAAGACCTATCCTTGCAAAGGAACACTATGTCCCTTTCAACCAGTGAACTACATTTTTTAAAAAGGGAAACAATCTTACAAATATAGTTACAAATGCACTTAACAAGGGAGATTAATTCTTGTCTCCTTCCATGTTATAAGTGAGCCAGAGGAGATGTACCTCTTTGTCTTTCCTCCTTGCTGAAGTCACTTTTGTCTTTAGCTCACTGTACTTTTATCAGTACTAATTGGGATATACTTCCTGCCAGGGTTTAGCATTTCTAGATTTTTTGTAAGTACTGATTTAATGGTGCTGACATTAAGGTTTCTATCCACTGGGTCACATAAAAGCCAACTAAAATGGGCTGCAAGAGGAGAAGAGTGTTGAATATCAAAAGGAGTGGGAGGGCAGAAAGAGGATTGTCAACGTGATTATCCCACTGTACAGACATGAGAGCTGGTGATGGCTCTAGTTATTAGCACGGCTCAGTGAAGGTCTACTAAGAGTTTCCACTGAGCTTCCCCCTGATGGGAAAAAGCTCAGGAAGGAGAAGGCTACGGTCTACCTTCTTTGATCTCACACACACTGAATCAAATATTCCCATGTCAGTAGAAACAGTAGAGAAACAGGCCAATTCCCAAATCAGCTCTTTGAGCCTTTCCAGAGGGCTTCAGATCAATTTGGCCACCCTGGTAAAACTTGGGCATTTCTATAAAAAATACAGCCCCAAAGGAAGACACGGCACTTTAAGGAGGAGAGAGCAAAGGCATGAGGCGATGACCAAGAGCCTACCTTGAATCAGTTACTACCTAGATTCTGTAGGAGCCACACAAGTATTTGAGGGAAGCAAGTGTGGGCACTGCTGGAGAGCAGAGGACAAGGCACACTGGAGTGTCCAGGCCCAAGCAAAGGGGCAGCCACTATTTGACTCTAGTCCAGTGTGCTGCCATAACAGTATGTAGGTCCAGTATGGCCAAATCTTCTGATATTGCAAGAGAAGTAAAAATATACATTTTAATGTGAAATCCCCCAATTTTAAATTGTCGGCAGTAATGTAAGACTCATCCAGGTCAAACAAAATATACCTGGTTCCAGATGCGGTTGAAAGGCCACTGATTTATATCATCCGATCAAAATCTTAAGGCAAGAATTTAAAGATCATCTCAGTAGCAGAAAGTACAATGAAGTAGAAACCCCACTAGAGCTTAGTAGAACTATGCTACTTTTTAACCCATAAGAGCCCTACAAGGCATACCAGCTGGCCTTGGACATAAGTACTTTTTATGTTTTCTCTTTTCTCATAGCAAACTTATTATTTGGTTCAAGATTTCCAAGGAAAACAAACAAAAATGGACCAAGTTTTGATATTTTGGTTTTCCTTTAAAGGTTTTACCCATGTGACACTACCAAATAGTTTGCATAGGATCTCTACGGTCAGTCTTATTTATTAAAATGAATTTGCTGTTTCTTACTGACAGAAATAAATGTCCTCTGATTCTCAGGTGACTTACTTTCACAGATATTAGGACTGAATGATCTGAGTCTCCAAATAAATTTTATAGATAAAATGAGGGTTCTTTAACCTGTCTTTCCTCAGCATTTCCAGAAATGTAAGAACAATTTCATTAGACAAGAATGTCCCAGCTGAATTTCATGATGGTCAAAAAAAAAAAAAAAAAAAAAACGTGCAGGGATAGAAATCATACTATAAGCCTGATAGGGCTTTGGAACCACAAGGCTTGTCTCTACCAAGTGGGCAGTCAAAGGATAAGGGATGGAAACTGCCCCAACCTGGACAGGCAGGAGTGAAAGCCTTTCCTTCTTAGAGTCTCCAGCAATTCAGAGCACAAGCTCAAGCAGACGGAAGCAGTGGAGCAGGGCAGACTCCTGTATTTATTCGGTAAATATTTATTTCATGCTGACTATAAGCCAGGAGATGACAGTAAATTAAACAAAGACTTGCTGGAGATCACAGCAAATCAAACAAAGTTTCTGCCATAATTTTTTTTTAAAAAAAAAACTCTAAACAAATACACAAATAAACATATATTATAATGTCAGACATGCTGAGTGCCCTGTGAGAGAAAGGAGAGAATAAATGGGTCAAAGTGATAGTATTAGTTTGTTATTTTGCAAATTTGTTTTCTGTTGCTTATAACAGAATACCTGAAACTGGGTAATTTATAAAAAAAATGAAATGTTTTTCTTATAGTTTGGAGGCTGGGAAATCCAAGGTCTAGGGAACACATCCGGTGAGGGCCCTCTCTGGGTGGGAACTCTCTACAGGGTCCAGTGGTGACCAGAGGGTCACATGGCAAGAATGGGCTGAGCAAGAGAGCTAATCTTCCCACTTATGCTCCTTTTAAAGTCCTCAGAACCATGTGTATTACTCCATGAATGGATCAATCCCCTCAGAAGGGCACAGTCCTCACAATCCCATCACCTCTTCAAGGCCCCACCTTTTAAATACTACAATTCAATTTCTCACCCTCTTAACACTCTTACAATGGAGATCAAATTTCCAACACATGAACTTCTGGGGGACATATTTAACCCATAGCAGTGACAGAATAATAAGGCTCCTTCAAGAAGTATTTCCTAAGATCATAAACAGCATTTCCTGGATAAAGGAAGGAGCAAAAAACACGATCACATTCCTGCTTTCACATCTTATTTCACCCTGTAGGGAAAAAGAACACCAGTTTGAAATCCAGCCAAACTGGATAAAACTTACATTCCCGGGCCAACTTAGACTCCCTATGTCTCAGTTTCCTCACCTGTAAAATGGAGATAACATGAGCAACCCACCTCAAAGGATTAAACATGAATTATACATGGCAATGACACAATGTGCTGTGCAGAGAGCTGGAAACAGTCAACACTCTGTCAGCTCTATCGCTACTGTCATTGGTGCCCAGCACCGTGCCTGCCTCCAAGCAGTTCCTCAGCTCATTTTCCTTCCTCCTCAACCTCAGACTAATGGCACAGAGTGTGTGTGCACATGCTGTCTGCATTCTAAAGCAAGAGTCCTTTAGTAGGAGTGTGTGATATACTGGAGATACGCTGGGGCTAAGGGAAATGAAACTGAAGAGTTCTTTTTGAACTGAAATAAGGAGCAGAGTTAAGAGTTAGCTCTTTTCTCTTCCTTTCCATACATATTCATATAGTTAAAATTTGTACACTAATGAAGATTCAGACAGCAACTTTTAAAGGCATTTGATGGACTGTATTATTGCTTGCAGAGAATTTTTCATGGTCAAAATAAAAACTTCCTGTTTCCATAAAAAAAAAAACTATGAAAAAATTAACAGTCGTGTTAAATAGCTTTGATTTTTTCCTTCTTTGAAACGGTATTGCTATTATGAGGCTTTACTTTGATTTATATGGGTTGATGACTGCCAAAAAGTTGAATGTTAAAATTTTCCAATGCAAAAATAACAACTTTAGTGAAATGAATAAAATGTTCCAAACATATATCTGATGAATAAATTCCATCACAAGTTGAAAACTGACTGCCAGATTTTTCAAAGGTTGTTGAACATGGGTCCCTTTAGCAATGCAGGTAGGGAACAGTAGGGAAACTGACTTCAAATTAAATTTGCAAACTGTTTCTACCACTCCTGGTGCTACTTCTGTGTTTGTTCAGTGCAGACTTAGTACTTCTTTTGTGAAGTAGCAGCTGAGGAGACCCTGGTGCTCACCATGGCTGATGAGAAGCCCAAGGGAGGAGTCAAAACTGAGAACAATGATCATATTAATTTGAAAACGGAAGAGCAGGATGGTTCTGCTATGCAGTTTAAGATGAAGAGGCATATACCACTTAGAAAACTAATAGAAGTCTTGTCAATGAGGCAAATCAGATTCTAATCAATGAAACAGACACACCTGCCCAGTTGGAAATGAGGACTGAAGATACAATCGATGTGCTCCAGCAGTGACAGAAGGTGTCTACTAAAAAGGAAGCCAGATACTTTGCTCCAGAACTCTGTTCTTACAGACAAAGAATACATTCCCAATTAGAAAACCACAATTTGGTCACCACATCCTGATGACTACAATTCTTTAATTTTCTCCTTCCCCATTCCTTTATTGTACAAAAATTAACTGGGGTATGTGCATAAGCATATTGCATTTTTTAAAAGTAAATGACCAGTGGTACGTTCTGATTGACATCAGTGGAGATGGGATAGGGAAAAATACTGTTTCTGTAAAAATACCCGCTTTTTCCATTATTGGCATGCTCATTCAGCTGTTATCTTTATATTCCAGTAAATTATTTTGCTGTTTTAACAACGACAAAAAAACCCCACATAATGGTCTTTGCATAATTTGTTCAATTGGAGAATTTTCAGGTTTTTCATTTATCATTGTAAAACCAAGGACAATTTTGTAATGTTTCTGTACACAGCTGTTACATATAGGACAATCTTTCTTTAAGCAAGGATAAATTACTACAAAAAAGAAAAAAAAAAAAAAAGAATCCTAGATAGTTTTCCCTTCAAGTGTCTTGTTGTTTAAATAAATGCCTTGCGTAAAATTAAATAAATAAATTTGCAAACTTATTCCCACAGCTGCTTACCTACATTTGGCCAAATATGAATTTAATTTTTCCTGCTCACCATTAAAAAGAGTGTGTGCATTAGACTCTTGAAAAACTGCCCCTAGGAAATCTATTTGTGAAATAATAAAAAATAAAGAAACAACCATTAATTTATGAAGAACAATTAATTTGTAGATGTGCGGTACAGCGTATAGCCAGCATATTACCAAATTTATTCCAATTCTTCCAAATTAACTAAACATATTAAAACAGAAGCTGAATAAATCACAATACATTACCAAAATTAATGTTTATTCCTAGGCTTAACATATCTGTGGAGAAACTATGCCAGTTAATTTCCATGCGATGTCACAGACAGAAGGAAAACAAGACTGGCATAACGGTGACTTGAAACAATGAAACTGCATTGCCGTGTCAGTTTTCACTACCCAATACCGAAACTACAGGTAAGATTTGCCCCTAAATAACTATGCCTAGCCTTAAATACATTTTGGAAACCCACTGATGAGTTATATTCAGACTTTCAGCAATATCCAGTATAAGTTTCTGTGAATCTCACCCTTTGACCATTGCATTTAATGATGTAACAGTCCTCACTCCAACTCCTGCTGTCTCTTATCTTATCTGCCTTTTTTATTCACAGCACTTTTCTTCTTCTACATGTATGTGTACATAGAGTCGTCCCTAAGCATCTGTGGGGGTTAGTTCCAGAACTTCCCATAGATACCAAAATCCATGGATTCTCAAGTGCCTGATATAAAATGGCATAGCATTTGCATAGGCTACACGTATCCTCCCATATACTTTAAATCATCTCTAGATTACTTACAATACCTAATACAACATAAATGCTATTTGAATAGTTGCGATACTGTATTGTTTGGGGAATAATGACAAGGGAAAAAAAGCTGCCATGTTCTGAAAGATGCAATTATTTTTTCCCCAAATATTTGCTATCTTTGGTTAGTTGAATCCACAGATGCAGAACCCATGGATATGAAGGGCTGACTGCACGTCTGTTTATGGCCTGTTCCCCCTCAAAAGATTATAGAATACCTGATGGCAGGAGTCTTCATTGTTTTCAGTGCTATGTCCAGAACACTTAGAACAGTGCCTGGCACATGATAAGCTTTCAATAAATATGCCTCATCTGGATAAATTTAAATGCATTATGACAGTTCATTGTTAAAACATCACGATGGCAGTTTCGTTTGTTTTTGGTAAGTTGAGTTTTTCTTCCATTTAAAATATGTACATTTATTCCCTAATTATGAGCCCATATCTTTCTACGCCAGGTACTCTTAAAGCAAGACACTACTGCAGCTTATCAAGAAGAAAAAAATAAAAGATCATTAAGTCTTTATGTGGGTATGTGTGTACAGGAGAAAAGGGATCACAGAAATGTTTCTCACATCCTCATGACCAGTGAGCTCATCTTTAACAGCTCAAGGCCAACAACTTAAAATCCCAATGCACTAAAATGCTTGCAGCCACACAAATTGGCCCAGAAATCAAAAGCATGCCATTGAGACATTAATGTACTGAGCAGGCTTCCTGAAGGTGACCACCTCTCACCTCAGAGTATTCATCCAGCCACAGTCACAATTTCCTCTATTTATGTTCACCCTATTTTTCTCTTCAAAAGCAAAACGCAAAATACTTAACCTGAACACTCTGAATTATAAATATAGTTCCAAAGTACAAAGTTCTCCCTCAAATAGGTGACCAAAATGCCTTTTCTCTCTCATTGTGAGTTAATCTCAAATCATCTATTTTTCCAGTTTTCCTATAAAGAAATATGAACTAAAGTCTCATATAATAAAATGATCCTCTAATCTGAGTATAGTCATTAACCAGCTGCATGTGCTGGGGCATGTCATTTATATTCTCAGAGCTTCAGTTTCCTTATCTGTTCAACAGGGCCAATGCCATGCAGAATTGTCAAAGTTTAGAGTTGTATGCAGTCTTGAGTGTGCTTTCTGGTATGTAGTACTGTGGCACAGTGTCAACAGAGGTGGCATTTTACACTTTACACACAACTGCAACAAGCAAAATCATGAGCAGCGTTTTCCTCTATTATAAAAATATAGCTATGCCTTTGTGATCTGAGTTCTGTGGCCTTACTCAGGGGTAGAAAGGGCAACAGGCAACAAGAGAAGAAGGTGGTTTCCTACCCTCTTACACCTATCCAGGTTTGGGTTGAAACAACAAAAATGGTTTGATTTGGGAGAGGGGATACTTAGTCTTCCTTCAAATGACAAGGGACATAGTGTGGCCAAGTAAACTTTCCAAATAAGACTACAGGGTGCCTGGAAAGAGTGAACCAAATCCTGCAGCCCTGACAAATGATCATGGTGCCTAACTTGCCTTTAAAATGGACCACATTGACTTAAATAATCTTTCAGTGACCACCAATGTAAATAAGAGAAAATGACACATCATAGAATAACAGAAACGTATAAGGTCTATGGAACCTATGTAAAACTCTAGGAAGATCTCCACCCCAATGACAATTAGTATTGGGCATCTTTCCACTTTGGCAAAGTAGGGTTTTAGACTCAAATATGAGTTTTGAATGATGAGAAAGTTTAACATTCATGCACCCAAATGTGATAGAACAGATTCTTAGTCACCATTCAAATGGAGGACTTGTACTAACTGTATGAGAATTTTACTCTTTGAGTGTGCAGAAGTGTCCTCATTTCGCTGGAGTGATAACATGGCACCTTCAGCATTGCTGTATCATGCCTTCAAGGCCTTAGCACACTCCAACGTCCAATCCTGGTGACAAAGCACTGGGACACAGTCACCAGCCTCCTCAACAGATGAGCTGCAACTCCCCCGCAAAGCAACTAGTTAACCATTCTAAATTCCAGTCATCAAAGAAAGTTTTTGGCTTAAAATGAGCTTCAAAAAGGTGAGTCACTCTTTTTCACAGTCAGCAAATTTCCTATGGGTAGAAAGAAAGGGAATGATCACTTATGCTGCAATGCTGAAAACATGGGCTCTGAAATGCCTGTTTTTTTTGTTTTTTGTTTTTTTCTTTTTTGTGACCGGTAAGGGAATCGTAACCCTTGGCTTGGTGTTGTCCGCACCACAGTCAGCCAGTGAGCGCACCGGCCATCCCTATATAGGATCCGAACCCTCAGCTTTGGGGCTCCCAGTGCCACTGCACTCCTAGAGCCACACTCTCCCAAGTGAGCCACAGGGTTGGCCCTGAAATGCCTGTTTTGATGCCTTTCAAAACAAAAGGATTGGAGTAAGTGAAGCCATATTTGTCAAAAGTCACTCTCCAGGGTGACTACACCAGCATCATTACCATCATCACCTTTAAGTGGATTGTATTCATGTACCAGTCATTACCCTAAGCACTCTGTAAGCCTCATCTCATTTAGACCCGATCACAACTCACTGATACTACTATCCCATTGCTCCAGATGAAGAAATTCAGATATAAAGAGATTAAATAAACTAGTTGTTGAAGAAACAACTAGTAAATGGCAGAGTTGAGGCTCCAGGACCCAAGTTCTGCACCTCACTTGCATTCCTCTGGCATCCCAGCAGGGCATCTCTGGGCTTCTGCTTTTCAGTCAGCCCTATGAAATCTGAGTCCTCAATGAGCCATCCTATCTTTTGCTCTTATAACACTTCTGCTGGTTATACTGTAATTACTAAATCTCCCACCCATATCAATCCTGATCCTGGCAGGAAAATAGAAACTATACCAAATGTCTCACCACACAGCATTTGATATAAGAAATTAGGTAAATAGGTGTTGTGAAACTGAAAAAGTAAACATGGAATACTGAGGCAATGCAGAAATAAAAATCAAAGGAAGCAACAACCACTCCTAGAGAACATAGTGAAGAGAAGAGATAATTAGAATCCAGAAGCTTGAAAAGGGACTCTGCAGAGATGGGCACCAGACTTCTGAGAGTAGGTGCTGCCCAATTGGTCTGGGGTGAGCCAAAGCAAATAATCTGGAGACTGAAACTATCACTCCTGAGTAAAAACAGGAACAGTAAACACATAGGAAGGAGCAAATCCTTCTTCCCTCATTCAGTCTCCCTTTAGTGGCCCTATAGGCTCCCTCTAACTGGGAGCCAGCTCCAAGGTCTCAAGTCCAAACACTAAGTCCGTTGTGGAAGGGTGGGTTTGAAGCTGGAGACGAAGCTTATGTACTAACCAGCACACATCCCATCTGGGCACACTGGTAAATGCACTAGACAGAGAGCCTGTAGGAGCTCATCACTAATCATCCTGTCCCTTTGCCTAATGATGAAGTGTGACCCATAATGATACCAATCGAAAAGACTCTCCCCATTTCATCTAGTCCCCACTGAATGGCTCCACGAATGGAAGAAAATCAGTCTACTTTTGAGGTACACAATATGTGAATATTGTATCAAGAATTGTATCACATGCATCCTAACATTTAATCTTTAAAGAGCCGTCAGTTGTGATATCATGCAACATAGGCATTCATAACAATCACTGTGCTATGTAAAATCACATCGTAAAAACCACAGGGCTAGGGCCAGCCTGTGGCTCACTCGGGAGAGTGCGGTGCTGATAATACCAAGGCCATGGGTTCAAATCCTATATAGGTATGGCCAGTTCACTCACTGGCTGAGCGTGGTGCTGACAACACCAAGCCAAGGGTTAAGATCCCCTTACCGGTCATCTTTTGAAGAAGAAGAAAAAAAAAAAAAAAAACCACAGGGCTCATGGGAAAACTTGGGTTAGGACTACAACACTACAAACTATTGTCAGTGACATAGAGGAGCCTAATAAAAACAGTAGCACAGTTTTATACATATTAAGTGATTTAAAAGTACATAAACACTACAGTAAAAAGGTATAGAACTTTATGTTGAAAAAGACCTGAAGTTTGCTTATGGAAGTAGTTGTCGGATGGGTTGCAATTTGTGAGTTAATGGGAAACAGTGAAAGGAGGGTCATCTCAAGTGGGAAGGACGGTTGTTATAGTAGATGTGGGGATTGTAGCTCATGACACATGCAGAGAACTGAGGCAGCTGGTAGATGCCTGAGAAAGTGTGTGTTTTGCATTTCACATGCAGCTATGTAGAGCTGGTTGCAGCTTTCTGTGTTCACCTAATGTTACTTGAGGACAAAATCTCACATAAACAAATACAAAATCCATATTATGATCAAATTGCTCCCTAATATATTAATCATATTGGAACATATTAATAATTTCAAAATAATCATTATAACAAAACTGATTATATCCTGTAGGCCAGGTAGTATAATCACCACTTTCAAAGGTGAGAAAACTGATACAGAAAGAGTAAACATCTTGCTTAAACTTCTTTAAAACAAACAAACAAACAAAAGGCATACTCCCTTTCTTGAGCCAGCACTATATTTTCTTATTTAAGACACATTACCTAACAGTATGACGTCAAAGCAGTAGAACCTGAGGGCAGCTTTCAGCACAGTTTTGCCAGTGACCTTTTGCAGGTGGTATAAGTGCCCCAGGACGAAATGGCTGGTGATCTCAATCTTCCTTAGGTCAATGTTAAATGCAGAGATGCTGAGCAAAGGATTTCATATGTTTCCTGTACTTTCTCATAAATGCATTTCTACACCTGAGTGACAGTGATCCTCAAAAGATGTTTGATAGTACTTGAAACCCATGGAAATAAATGTCCCAACCTCCACAGCCTGTAAATACAACATAACATGAATTTCTAAATCTATTGTTCCATCCTCTGCCACAGTGATCTTTTCTAAAATGCAGAAGTCAATAATGTCATTTCCGAGCTTAATATGATGGTTCCCCACTGCCCAAAAGATAAGGTCCATAACCCTTTAGCACGGAGGATGGGATCCTCCTAGATGTAGCACCTGTGTACACATCCAGCTTCATCTCCAGCTAAGCCCCGCCTAAACCATGCTTTGGTTACCGGAACTACTTGCTTTCCCACATGTACCAGGTTATCTCAGAGCTGCATTAATTTGCTCACACTAATCCCAGAGCTGAATGCCTGTGTCCTCTCTGCCTGCCTGCTGAACACCAACCCACCATTTGTTCACAAGCTGCCCTGATAGGAAGTTCTTTCTGGTCCCCTCCCCATCTTCTCAGGCAGAGTGAGCTGCCACTCCTTTTGTGGGGCCCCCACCGTACCCTATGCTAACTCCTATGATATAGCACTTTGCCGCTCTGCTGTATATAAATGTGTGATGGGCACCCCCCCCTTTTTTTAAACTACAAGCTATGTCAGGGTATTGGCCATGTCTGAGTAATCTCTGCATCCCGAGCACCTAGCTCATTGCCTCATAACTAAATATGTCACAAATATATAAGGAGTGATGAACAAATGGGTACAATGGTATCATGACAAGAAAAGAGGGCAGTAATACAGATCAATCTACCTTTCCTTTTCTCCACCTGAAATCTGGAAAAAACCCTCAGTTCCACTAAATAAGTTTCTGTGTAGAGTAAAACCTACTGAATTGGTAAAGGGAGGTGATCACTCCACGTGTCAAATGATTTTGCCAAGATAAAGATGGCCTGGGTACACCAAGGGGGAAGATTCTTAAGGACAGGAAACCCAAAGATGCTTTGCACTAAAGGCATATTGAATTGAACATATAGTACCAAGAGGTGAGGATTAGACTACAGAAAATGCTCTCTGGCTGAATTACTGAGGCATCCGCATAAGAAGCTACGGAGGAACAGTGCTGTGAGTAATAAACACTTCTTTACAGAATCTGAGGAGTGTAAGAAAACTTCTCCCTGGTAGTGTGAGGTTGACCAACTCTGTTTAAGTAAAAGCAGCCAGCATCCTTTTCCACACTGAGGCCGACTTAAATCAAAATACTATATGAAAAGTTTGTAGACACCACATCTATGATGTTATAACTGACATGGATGGCTCAGTGGCTTGCACGCCTGGAGTTTTTCTGGATCTACACTTGTCAAGAATGTATTCAAAGGTGGCTCCTGTATTCAAAGGTGGCTCACTGTCCCTGGGCAAGAGTGGCACAAATAATTAATCATATGATGGTAAAAAAAAAAAAATGCAGTCCCAAGGTATGCTAGGGCATGACCTTCTTGAAAATGCACATTCTAAAAAATGTACCCAACAAAAGCCTACCTTTCCTCCCCATTTGGGTTGGACATTTCTTATCATGAAGAAAAGGTAAATCCTGAGTCATTTTCTGACAGTTTAATACCTAAAAGGCAGATAACCCATCTTCCTTAGGAAAAGTGGCCATGCTCAAACTCAAGGTATCTTTTTCCAAGTTTCTAAGGAAGATTTCCATGGTACCTCTCACGGTCGCCTCAAACTTCTTATGCCCCAAACATCCTTCATTGGTTTTCTTCTTGGAAATGTGCCACCCTGCCCAACAGCCCAATTTCCTATGATGGTAATTATCAGCCTAGTTAGACTCAATGGTTAATCCTCAAATCAGCTGAGGCCCCCTCCACCTGGAAGCAGGCAAGATGGCACAGCCAGGGTCGTAGGCAAGGAGCTGAGGGATACAGCCCCTCAAAAGCAGGCCAGAGAGCATGATGAAAACACCACTTCTGCATGGGTGGTCCACCACGGCCACTGCCACAGCTGTTTTTAATTTCCTATTTCATATACTTCTGTTGTACTCTTTATTTCCAACTTATATTTGATTTTGGTTTAGTCTTCACTACTTTTTCTATTTTCTTAAGATAGAAGTTTACATGACTGATTTGAGATTTTTCTTATTTTTAATATAGGTGTTTACAAGTATAAATTTTCCTCTAAGCACTGCATGAGCCCTGCATCCTATAAATTTTGATATGTTGCACTTTGATTTTTATCTCCAAGTCCTCTCTAATTTCCCTGTGATTTTTCTTTTTACCCATTGCTTACTTAGGAGATTGTTGTTTAATTTCCACACATTTATGAGTTTTCTAAATTTCCTTCTGTTATTGTGGTCAGAGAACATATTTTCTGTGATCATAGTCTTTTTTTTTTAAAAAAAAAAAAAAAGGAAAAATTTAAACAAACAAAAAAAGTTCACGGAAAGATTTCCATTATCTTTCAATTCTATTTCTCCACGAACTTTCTGAAGTGCCATTGTGTTTATATTGTTTTATTGATTTTTTATGCAATTTATGTTGCTACACTTAGATATTTAATTTCTGTTCTTGATTTCTTTTTATTTAAGATAACTTGATTTGCTTAGAAATGAATTTGCCTTTGAAAAATTTATTCATCTTCCTCTGTTGAAATTAATTTGATATTTGACTGCTTTTGGAAGATTTTAGAGAGCTATTTCAAACAATTGTAGAGATTATAAAATAAATAAATTTTAATAAGTTTTACATCTCCAGTTTTTGTGAAAATTAGAAGCCCTACTTTCTAAAGAGTATCTTCTTATTCATCTGTTATTCAATTTATGTATTTGTTATTTGAACAACCGTGCATATCCTTGTTAGATTTTTAAAAATTTTAAAAATAATAAAAAATAAATGGTTATTTAAAAAATCCTCAAATCATTCTTCACTCTTACTTATCCCCTCTGTCACCAAATCTCATCACTTCTTTCTTTAAAATTTTAATAACAGACAAAAAACATCTAAGCCTTCTCCTGACCATGCTTTCAAACCAAAGCATACATTACAGAGTTGGCTGACTATTTTCCAAAGTCCATGTTCCCTTTCTGTAGTGTAGGGTTGTTGGCAGGAAGTGACTGCCCAGGCAGAAGTTATTTCTTACCCCTAGTACTTGCTGTAAGGTGTGGTAAGGAATTAGTCCTAGACCACAGAATGCAAGCAGAAGAGGTATGCGCCACTTCCAGGTCAGGCCCATGGAAAACTCCCTCACAATGCCCCTTTATGCTTGTCCCTTCTCTGCTGGCAGCAGTAAAATTTGAGGTCATATGGGATGGAGTCAAAAAATGGAAGTTGCCTGGGTTCAGAACCACTGTGTGAACATAAGTTACCCTGTGTGCAGTAACACCCACATTTACTGATATATGAAGGAAAAAACTGCATTGTTCCAAGCCACTAAAATATTGGAATTTGTTTTTTAAAAGCACGAAAAGCAAGATTAGAAATATTTAAGGTTATAATTAAAGCCATCACCATGAGCATGATAATGAGGGCTGTGGAAATGCCCTCGATCATACAAATCAAACCTCCCACAGTATACTACTGCTTTTTGAAAATAATTATAACATAATTATGTTCTTTTTACTAAAAATAGCCACCATTTTATTGACCTCTTCCTATGTGCTAGGCAAGGATCATACTATATGTTTTATGGATTTTAATATTATAAATATCCTATAATGTCGATATGGCTACAATGCCTCATTTTGTAAATGAGAAAGCTTCAAGGTAAAAGGTAAAAGCCTAGGTCACACGGCTGGAAAGCAGCCCAGCCAGAACTCAAGCGCAACTCTCTCATTCTTCAAGGTTCATGTTCTAACTGTTTGCTACCCTGCCTTCTTTAAGGAAAAAAAACAAGCAAGATAAGAATATTTTGAATGGTCCTGCTCTAGTTACCACACGGAACTCTGCATTGTACAATATGAATATAAATTTATTTTCTGCCATATATAATAGGCAACTTGGTATCTTAGTTAACACCATTAAAGAGCCGTATAGGTCTAACGTCAGGGTTCCCCAGTCTGATCTCAGCAGCCAGGTAGCAAAGATTTCTTTTTGTTGCTCATTTCTGCCTTCCACCCTTCACCCCATGAGGACCCCACATAGAAGCCTCAGATGTTACATCTGAACCATTTCTCATCATCTTTTAATTCAACCATGAGTTTCAGATTCAAGATTTCAGATGTAGTTTTCAAAATAGTAAATCCTCCCTAAAGGGGGGGTAAAGGGGAAAGTGTTAAATTAACTGTTTCATCTTGCCTTAATTTTCTTTCTCTCTTCAAGAAAATCCAGATGATGGTTAGTTTGCATCATGTCTTCTAACCATCTTAAGAAATCTGTCAGATCCCAAAATAAATCTACCATCACATTTTTTTAAATTAATGATCTTTATGTAAACTGCCTTATTTATGATTGATCACTTTCCAAATTACAGGCTGACGGGACACCTATCAGTCAATGACTCTCCCTATTCAGTGCAACTTATCTTACCAATTGTGCCCGACAAAGCATTTCCCAGCAGAATAACAGGGAGCCAATTTGTGAAACAGGGTAACCAGGGATGGCAGAGGTTGACTCTCAGAGGGCACTGACCTCCGACCCCATGAGAGGATCTAAACAGGTATTTTAGGTGCCAACCTTGGCAAAAAATGTAACTTCCGGAGTTAAAATGAAGACAAAGACAAATTAGGCAATTCCACGAGAGTACTGATTTTTTTTTCCTATTGCTATGGTAACACTACTCCATTTTAGGACAGGGAAAAAGAAAGAGTGGGCTTTAAAAAATAAGCTATAAAATTTGTTAATGGTGTATCAAAAAGGACTTTAAAAAGATATTCCTTTGAATTATTTTACTGCTAGGAATTTATCTAAGAGAAATTGTCTGATAAATGTTCAAAATACATATGTATAAGATATTTATGATACTTTACTAAAGAGTTATATTGGAAAAATCTAAATATCCAACAATTAACTAAATTATGTTATATTCATAAGGTGGAATTCCAGAGGGCAATTACGAGTTAGGGTACAGACAAATACTTATTGACATGGATGTATGTTCATTGTGACAGTACACAAGTTACAGGATAGTACATATCATTTGATTCCATTATAAAAATGTCCCAGAGAAAAATGCCTGAAGATATTTACATCAAAATACTAACAGCAGCAGTTATTTCTAGTGAGAGGAGTTTTGGGGTAATTGGAAAAGTTTGCCATGTGCTATTCGGTATCTTCTATGATGATTTTAAATTATTTGCATAATAAAAATAGAGAAAAATACAACCATGGCTGATTGTTTTATCAAAAATAACTGCTACCCCTCCCTACAAACCCTTGTCTGGTGTATCGTCTCACAGGAAGAGTATAATTCTTGTTCCCACAGACACCAGGCTTAACTATGTGATGTGCTTTGACTAAAAAGCTAAAAAACAAAATGTGGGTGGAAGGGACGTGTGCAACTCCCAGCAGACACTGCAGGAGCTATCGTGCAGTTCTACCAATTTTTATTTTTCTTCACCCTGATACAGGGATGTTCTAGGTAGGAGCTGCTTCTTCAGCCCAGATAGCAAAATGGAGAAGATGTGAAGCAGTTGTGAGCTGACCTGCAGCAGCCATAACATGAGTAAGAAATAAATCTTGGGTTGTCCTAAGCCACTGAGATGTGGAGGCTGTTTGTCACTGCAACATAATGGATGTTAAGCTGACTGATACAGCATCTTTACTACCACCCCCGCAACAATACCAAACTAAGTATAAATATCATAGCCCCTCAGTTACCTTTCCCTGATTAGTTCTAGAGTTTCATGTTTAACTCAAACCCCTGTGCTAAGAGTATTTTAAAACTTATTTGCGGGAGAGTTTATGGCTCTAAGACTTCCATTCTTCCTCTCTAAGTCATGTTGATTCCTCCACTGCCTTTCATGACTCTTTCTTTTAGGCCCCATTATCCTCTTTGTAATTCAGGCTTGGTCATTTCTTGTCTGCATATGGTAGCCATAGCCAATGGTGCTACCTTTCAATCCTCTTTCTAAAATTTATTTTTTTTAATTTTATTTTTAATTGATAAGTAATAATTGCATATATTACATGTATGTATTATATTATTTGGGGTACAATGTGATGTTTTGATGTATGTTCACACTGTGGAATGATTACATCAAGCTAATTAAATTCATTACCTCAAATACTTATCATTTTTTGTGGTGAAAACACTTAAAACCTACTCTTTTAGTAATTGTGAAATATACAGTACATTATTTTGTATTATAGTCACTCAATCAACCATCTTTATACACTGTTGCAAGATTCATCTTCCTTAAACACTGCTTTTCAATCAGGCCACTGACTAATTCTTCAAATTCACTACCCTCCTAACATGAACTCTCAGCACCAGCCAATCTACCTCACTTATTATTTCCTCTGCACACCTCATAAATTCCCAGAATCAAGGTTACAATGATGACATAAGTAGCCTGAACCCTTTGGAGAAAGCTTATTCTAGTGGTGGAATGAAGGAATAATTGCATGGATGATTCTAATATACTGCAATACAGGTAGCAGTGTTCAGGTCAGGTGACAAAGTAGACAGAGTGACAAGAAATGATAATCTCTAAATATGGCCACCAACAATTCCTCTCAGCCCTGAACACACAAGACCTGTTTCCTTCTTAGAACCTGGGCTTGGTTTGTGACTTGCTTTGACCAATAAAAATGAGGTGAAAGTGATGTTCTGAGACTACCAAAACCTTAAGAGACCTGGCAGCTGCCCCTTTCTCAGAGCCCAGCCACTAAGCTGTAAGAAAGTCCACAAAAGACTACTGAAGGACGACAGGCCACAGGCAGAGGGGCCCTGAAGGATGAGCAGCCACTATGGATTACCTGCTCCAATCAAGTTTCCGGCTGAATTCCACCTCAGTGACACCAGC
This sequence comes from Cynocephalus volans, assembly GCF_027409185.1. Taxonomy (NCBI): domain Eukaryota; kingdom Metazoa; phylum Chordata; class Mammalia; order Dermoptera; family Cynocephalidae; genus Cynocephalus; species Cynocephalus volans. The sequence continues at coordinate 65,881,557 of NC_084475.1, forward strand.
CAAAAGCCCAAAGAACAGAGTAGGTAGGTGCCCAGCCCGAGCCCAATCAACCCAAAGACTTGTAAGGAAAAATAAATTGTAGTTCTATGGAACAGACTGTTTCACAGCCATAGATAACTAGGACAGTAGGTATTCTCCTTACTGCTGCCCTGAGTATAAGTCCACCCCTGCCTTTTAGGGGGCAGTAGTTTATGGAGCCTAAGAGACAGTATTCTTGGCACAGTGGTAGCACCAGAGTGCACATAGGTGACTAAAAAGGCCACGAATTTAAATGGTGGGAAAGGGGGTGTGGGTGCACATGAGGTAGGAGAGGAAGAAGATGGCAGATACCATGTAATAAGTATTGCTAATAGACTGGCCTAAAGACATAAGTTGATGAAAACCAAAGGGTAGTGGAAGATCACTGCTGAAGATGTGGGCAAGAGCCTGCACAATTTGAGTTATTTTCAGAAAGAGTCAGATGGCATCAATAATGACTAAATCTATTCCCACCCCTCACATGCGTCATGCTCTGGTTTATCAGGAGGGGACATAAATATATCACAGGCAGAAGCACAAACCTACAACATTGGAGCACTTAAGCCCCAGGTGGCAGAGATAGCTAGTTGATCTCCAAACTTAGTTCTTCCTGTTCCTGGGCACATAGTCAGACCACATTCCCCAGCCTTCCCTGCAATCAGGTGTGGCCACGTGACTGAGTTCTTGCCAATAGAATGGGGACGGGAATGGTGAACACCACTTCCTGGCCTGGCCTTCAAAAACCTCCATGCTCTCCCCTTTACACGGCAGTCACAGGTTGGCAATGGCAGAGCCTCAAGAAGGACCACTTGTGGGTCTCTGATCTACTGCTTAGATGTCAGCCACCACCCAAACCAGAACATCCATTCTGGTGACTGAAAATGTGCTGCCCTCCTGAGATTTGGGCATTTACCTTTTATGATAGTTTATCTTTTTTGCCCTTCTAACACATCTAAGCATCTGTAACTGAGAATGTCCTTCAGTGCAAAGATATCCAACAGGGGGTCTCCAGATGCTTTGGAAAACTCTGATATAGTGAAAGTCTTTAAGTATTTTCATTATTCAAAATGCCTTATGGAAATTCCACATTTAGGTTTACAGGCTAATTAAAACATCAAGCATCTCTGCTTTTGGCTGGGATACATCACCTCAGCACAAAAGCACTGGCAATCTCATAATAGTGAGGAGCTCTGAGCTGCAGGTATCACAAAATAGCTATCACTTTAAAACACAGCTTCTTTAGTCAACAAAATCTTTCCTTATACAAAATAATAAGAGTGATACCTGGTAGTATAAAGATCTGGAACCACTGCTGTCATATACTATATATGTACAGTTGGCTCCCTTCATGTTTTTCCCCCCCCTTGAGAAAAATGGGCACCACGATAGTAAACTATAAAAGCAGGTTCAAAGATTATTAAGATATCCATGAATGTTATTTTATCTTTTTGAAATAATCAAGAATAAATCTTGGCCACACTATTAATTCCGTTGGATCACTTTGACATCGTATGTTACTTAAAGTTACTTGATCTTTCTGAACCTCAGTTTCGTCGACTGCAAAGGGAGCTTCTTCCATTTACCTGCAGTGGCTCTCAAGTTTAGGGGTCATCAGCATCAGCTGGAAGGTTTGTTAAAGCACACTGCTGGGTCCCATCTGCAGAGCTTGCATTCATCTGGGGTGGGGCCCAAGAATTTGCATTTCTAACAAGTGCCCAGGTGTATGAGTCAGGGTTCTCCAGAGAAACAGAACCAGCAAGGAGTGGGGGAGAAAGGGAGGAGTGGGAGGCAGAGGGTGTGGGGGAGGTTGATTTTAAGGAACTGGCTCCCAAAATTGTGGGCCTGGCAAGTCTAAAGTTTGCCTGACAGCCAGCAGTCTGGAAATTCTGGCAGGAGTCAGTGCTGCAGTCTTGAGTCAGAAGGCTGTCAGGAACAGAATTCCTCCCTCTTCTGGGGACCTCAAAATTTTCTCTTAAGGCTTTCAATTGATTAAATGAGACCCACCCAGATTATGGAGGGTATTCTGCTTCACTCAAAGTTTACTGACTTAAATGTTAATCACATCTGAAAAACACCCCCACAGCGACATCTAGACTCATGTTTGAATAAACACCTGGGCACCCATGGCCTAGCCAAACCAACACCTAAAATTAATCATCACACTAAGTGATGCTGAATTCCTGGCATTTCTCTGAGAGCCACGCCCTATAGGGCTGTGGTGGAGATAAATCAGCTAAGAGAAGTGACATCATCTGATAGCACAGGGTTTTCCACTGCAATCGCCTCTTCTACTCCTTTTTACAGGCCTTTTAATGTTGAATCAACGAGAGAAACCAGGTTTTCACTCCAAATATCTGAGTGTGTTGTTTGAAGAGAATGTGTAAAAATACACCTTTGCGTTGCTTCCTAAATTCAAATAAGCAATTTCCGGATTAGCCAGTTGTTTGTCGTGCCTTGACCCCCTTCTCCACTCCCTAAGTATAAAAACCAAGTTTAATTGTTACTGAAATTATCATTCTCAAATTTGACAGACACTAAAACAACGTTAGTATGGTTTTCCATCCACCCCTAAGATTTCTGAAACCTTCATTGAATATAAATTTTGAAACCAGAAATTCAAAATTAATGCTGGTATTCTGACCAGACACTTAATAATTACATGTTACATAAACATGATGAATAGTTTTGTATGCTGAAAAGTTGTAAAACGATGATATAAATGAAATGCTAATTATTCTCTTTTAAGAGAGTTGTTTCCTACTAGGATTACATTCTTGCTTTTTTGACACATTTAAAAAATCTGCACTTCACAGTAGTTAGGAAATAGCAAAATTTGGTTCTGATTTAATCAGATGAGAACTAATTCAGCTTCAGGCCAAAATGACACTTGATGGGAGAGGTTGGGAGGCTTTCACACCACGTTTTTAAAAAACATACAAATTTCTCTCACTCTTTCCTTGAACTTTCACTCTGTTTGAGACTACTCTTAGATTTTAATTCTTTATTCTCCCAAGGGTAGAGAAAAGACATCTAATGTATTAGAATGTAAGACATCTTTAGTAAGGTTTTTATGATACTCAAGGTTTTTAAGAAACATCTTTAATAAGGTTTTTATGACCGAAGTTCTATCACACTAAAAACATCTGGATATCCCTATATCTAAATTCATTATTACTAAGTTTCACAAATTATGATCCACAAAGTTCCTTGTTACAGGCATTAGAAAAATAAATAAATAAATCTAATGGGGGAAACTCTAGGTTAAACAAGCTCCTTTATTCTAGAAAATCTCTGATATTTAAATATGCTACTATGCACCGTGAAGTTTAAAACGTGTGCACGCACACGTGTATGTGTAAAGTATTCACTATTTCCCAAACTTACTTCTTCATCAACACCTTTTGTTCCCTCCTCAGAGCATCCCTCCTCTCGGGATTGGGGTTCGACTAAAACATGTTAGAAAATGGTTTAAAGTTGTATTCAGGAAGAACTAACACTAACAGTTGATAGACTTCCATTTAAGGAAATGCTTGTAAATATCAGGATCTCTTCGTATCTGAATAAAATCCAGGTCAGTAAGGCCAACTCTTCGGCCAAGGAAGAAAGTAGAGTCTAAGCCTTACCAGTAACTCTGCTTCTTCAGTTCTCCAGCATTCCAAAAAAACTATTTCCTTATAATAATGGTATTTCAAATCAGTGTGGAAAAATGGTATGACAACTGCTAGACACCCTAGAAAGAAAACTAATGTAATGTGATAAAAGAAACCAAAATAACAACAGTAGTCATTTCTAGGTTGTTAAAGATTACAAGAGATTTTTCTTCTTCATGCTGTTCTGGATTTTACAAATTTCCTAAAATGAGCTATACTTTTCTAATCAGAAGATAAATATAAATATCCTTTTAAAAGTTAGTCTAATGTACTTTCTTCTCAGGGGAACTTTTATCATGTAAACATTCACAATGTCATCATTTTCATCTTCATAATCAACAGGAGAATATAGAAAACCTAGATCAGAAATTAAAACTAAAACATGAAAACTGACCAAAAAGTGCTAAACTTGCCTTTGGTTTCACTGTCAAAATACACGAGCTGCCGTTCACTAAGAAAGGAGAACCTTCACTTTCACAAGAGAAGTGCGACAGACCGTAAGAAAGCTTTACTTTTACCTAACTAGATTGGGGAAGGGGCAGGGACAGAACTATAGTCAATAAATCGCTTCCACAACAGTCATTTCTAGAATGGTTCCTAATGCCTGTCGTAGGCTGAATAATGCTCCCTCCCCTATGTCTAAATCTCTGGAGTCAGTGAAGGTGACCTTATATAGTAAAAAGAAAAAAAGGATTCTGCACATATGATTAATTTAAGGATTTTGAGATGGGGAGATTATCTTGGATTTTCTGGGTGGACTAAATGCAATCATGTGTGCCTGTAAGAGGGAGGCAGAGGGAGGCAGAGGGAGATGTGACACAGACAGAGAGGAGGAGGCCTGTGGCCACAGGGGCAGAGACTAGAGTGATGTGGCCAGAAGCCAAGGAATGCTGGTGGCCACCAGAAGCTGGGCGAACCAAGGGACCACTCTCCCTTAGAGCCTCCAGGGGGATGTGCGTCTCTGTCAATGCCTCAGTTTTAGCCCACTGGAAGTGATTTCAAAATTCTGGCCTCCAGAAATGTGAGAGAATAAATTTCGGTTGTTTTAAGCTACCAAAACTGTGGTAATTTGTTACAGCAGCCACAGAAATCTACTGCAGTACAGAAATCTACTGCAGTACCTCAGTTTAGAGAGGCAAGTGGTCTTGATTTATATGGGGTCAGGTGAGTCACCTACTGGCCGACCACTTCCTGAAGCCAATCCAACCTGTTGTGACAGTCCCTGGGCCCCAGTGGAGGGATGAGCAGGGCACTGGCTCACAAACTCTGGTTGGAGTACCTTTGAATCACACCCTGTTAAAGTGAGTTACCTCTAACTGGAGACGTGATCCCAGGCATGTGAAGACTACCTGGGATAATGTCTATTTATTATTAAGCACTTATTTCCTGAGAGTCTTAATTTATGTTTAAAATAATCTCTCTGGCCAGGAAATTATTAAAACATGCATCTGACACAATTACACACATGCCTGTAATCCCAATGTCAAACAAAAAGCTCCACAAATACAGAAACCAGAAAATGTTTTAAATAGAAAACAGATGAGAAAGAGACAGTTCACTTACCTTAGTTATTGATTAAACGTTGAAAGAATAAAACATATACTGTGGAAAACATTAGCGATGGAAGAAAGAATTGCTGTACTTATAAATCAAATTCATCCTACTTAAGAGCTCCATTATTTCCTACTAGTACCAAAATTGAAAAGAGGTTATTGCTTTTAAAGATTTAATTTAAATTTAGGCCCTTCAACAGCAAGTTCAATGATTTTTCCCACTGATTGAATTCTAATTCTCTTACTATGTTGAATTCCAGAAAACCATTCCCTTCAAACATTAGGACTACTGAGACACATGCCACACTAATAGAAACTCCTTAATCTTCCAAATATTAATGTAACTTATACATCATTTAATTGAACAAGATAGTGTTACTGTCACATAATGATAAAAGTACACATAGTGATAAAAGTACATACCATGAGGCATGGTGTGTTTTTCTCAGGTCTTCTGGAAAATCTGGCTTTGTAAAACTATAAAGTATTGATAGCTTAATGTATCATAGATATGGGAAGAATTATATCTAACTGCTAGAACATAGAGATAATCTCAACAACTCATTTTCTTCAGGAGGGACTTAACACCCTTTCCTACTACCTCATTCCACACCACACTCTAAAAGGAAAGTAAAAGGAATTCAAATCTGGATGCAGATTAATTCTAAATAAAGGTGATGGCAGAACTTGTTAGCTGTTCCCAAACCTTTCATCTTCTTCATGGGCACACAGCTAGCCCAGATTCCCCAGCCTCACCTACAGTTAAGAGCTGAACATTGGACTGACATCGGGCCAGGCAAACGCAGGTGCAATGATGTGCATGGCTCCCACGCCTGATCCATAAACACTCAAGGAAACAACTGTCCACATTCCTTACCCTTCTGCACCAGCCTCAGGGGCTACGTGTTAATGAAGGCTGGGAGAGCCCCAAAACAGGAGGAAGATGAAGGAATAAAAACAAGCTACTGGCACTTATTTCTTGCAGTAGCTACCATTAGCTTTACTAATACAGTGGTTTTGCTTGATTTGTTAACTTACAAGTTGATTTATTTAAGACAAAAATACATTGGGTACTCAACACATGCCAGAAAATAAAGAAAAACTCAACCCAGAAAATTCACCAAGTCAAGAAAACAACCCAAGTAGACGAAGATCCAGTGATGCACCATCCTAAATCCTAAGACTGAGATGTGTGCAGAGTTCTGGTAGTTTCCATGGAATAGGGGTGCTAGGGGAATATGATACCCAAGTTGATTCTTGAAGCATAAGCATGGAAGAAGCTTTTTCAAACACAGGAAAATGCATGTGCAAAAGCTGTAAGGTGCCAGAGATTGTGGGCCCATGGGGGTGGCATGGGGGCAAGTAGTGAGATGAGGCTGCATACACCATAGGAGAGTGGTAACTGCAGGCTTGGTATTCTCTGCAATATCCCTCACATACCAGTATAACTGCCTAAAAATGTTCAGACCCTTGCTGAGGAGACTGGATTTTCCTTTGAAGGCAATGGAAAGTTACTCAAGGTGTTTATGTTTGGCACAGAGGGTTAAAACTGTAATTTAGGGAAAAAACACCCAAATACTAGGTAAAAGACAGGCTTTTTCCTTTAGGGGATGGAGTCATTATGAAAGGCAAAAAAGCAGCAACAGGTATGTATATCAGGTTTACAAGGCACTGGAATTCTAACATCATGATCAAAGGATCTGCACATATGACTTTTAATTCACTTTCTAAAATATATCCAAGGTAGTACTTTCCAAAAAGTATATTTTCAGTTAGGCAAATCACTCTTTCATAAATCTAAAAGTTTTATTGCTTTTTTACATATTCCTATTATAAACTTACCAGAGAGAATTTCCATCACATCTTTCTAGATTCATATTAAAGGAGAGAAGAAAACACACACAGAAAGGGACAATAAGTACAGAGTAATATCCCATTTATCCAGAGCTCTGCTGTCAAGCGACCATACCCATGAGAACCACCCAAAAAGTGAAAAGATCTCTCAGAGGTGAAGAAAAATGTCATGCTGGCTACTGACTAAAGATGTGGCACTTTTCCCACAGAAAATTCCCACAAAACCTTATTTTGATCGTTAAGTTGTATGGAAATAAAATTGTACAAAAGGTAAGCATCTAATTTTTTTTAATTAACAGACTTTTTTAAGAGCAGTTTTAGGTTTATAGAAAAACTGTACAGAAAGCAAACATACTGCCTTTTCTTCACTCCCTGCATATATACAGTTTCCCCTATTATTAACGTTGTATACTAACATATTTGCCAAAACTGATCAGCCACTATAAGTCAATTATTATTAACTAAACTCATACTGTACATCAGGGTTCTCTCCGTATTGCATATGCTATGGATTTTGGCAAATACATAATGACACTTATCCACCTTTACAGTACCATACAGAATAGTTTCACCATCCTAAAAATCTCCCATGCCTCACCAATTCACCCCTCCATTCCTCTCACATGCTAAAACTTAGGCTATACTGATCTTTTCACTGTGTCTATATTTTGCCTTTTCCAGAATGCCATATAAATGGCATCTTACAGTATGTAGCCTTTCCAGAATAGCTCCTTTTACTTAGTAATATGCATTTAAAGTTGGTTCCTCCATGTCTTTTAATGGATTGATAGTGCATTTCTGATCACTGAATAGTATGCCATTGTGTGGATGTACCACAGTTTATCCATTCAACTATTAAAGGACATCTTGATTGCTTCCAATTTTTGCCAATTATGAATAAAGCTGCTACCTACATTCGTGTGCAGGTTTTTGTGTGAACATAAGATTTCAATTCATGTGGGTAAACACTACAAGCTTGTTGATGGACTGTATTTATAACAACGTTTAGCTTTGTAAGAAACTGCCAAACTGTCTTCCAAGGTGGCTGTACCGTTTTGCATTCCCATTGGTAATGAATGGGAGTTCCTGTTGCTTCACATTCTTGTCAGCATTTGGTGTTGTCAGTGTTTTGGATTTTAGCCATTCTAATAGGTGTGTAGTGGCATCTCACTGTTTTAATTTGCAATTCCCTAATGACAGATGATATTGAGCATCTTTTTACATGCTTATTTTCAACCTGTCTATATTTTTTGGTAAAGTCTCTATTCAGGTCTTTTGCCCATTTTTTAATTGGGTTGTTTTCTTACTGTATTAGTCTCTGTTGTTTATAACAAAATACCTGAGAATGGGTAACTTATAAAGAAATAAAATTTATTCCTTACAGTTTCAGAGGCTGGGAAGTTAAAGTCCAGGGAACAGATCTGGTGAAGGCCTTGTTGCTGGGTGGTGACTCTTCACGAAATGCAGGGTCTCACGTGGCAAAATGGCTGAACAAGAGCAAACCTGTTCATTCACTCTCCTTATAAAGCCATCAGAACCACACCCATTACTACATGAATGGATGAAACCTTTCACAAGGGTACAGTCCTCACAATCTATCACTTAAAGGTCCTACGTTTTAATTACCATAATAAGATTTCCTACCCTCAACACTATTACAGTGGAAACTAATACATGAATCTTTGGGGGACCCAATTCAACCCATAGCATAGTTGAACTTTAAGAGTTTTTTATATACTTTGGGTAACAGTCCTTTATCAGAAATGTGGTTTTGCAAATATTTTTTCCCAGTCTGTGGTTTGTCTTTTCATTCTCTAACAGTGTCTCTTGCAGAGCTAAAGTTTTTAATTTTAATGATGTCTACCTTATTTTTTTTTTTATTTTGTGGATCATGTGTCTGGTGTTGTGTCTAAAAAGTCATCACCAAACCCAAGATCACCTTGATTTTCTCCTAGGTTATCATCTGGGAGTTTTACAGTTTACATTTTACATGTAGGACCATGATCCATTTTGAGCTAATTTTTATGAACAGTATAATATAAGTTCTGTGTGTAGATACTTTTTTTTTTTTTTTTTTGCATGTAATGTCTAGTTGTTCTGCAACTAATTGTTAAAAAGACTATTCTTTCTCCATTGAATTGCCATTACTACTTTATCAAAGATCGGTTGATGATATTCAAGTGGGTCTATTTGTGAGGTCTCTATTCTGTTCCACTGATCTATTTGTCTATTCTTTCACCACTACCACATTGTCTTGATTACTGTAATAAACCTTAAAGATGGTAATGATTTTTTTCTTTTCTTTTCTTTTTTTTTTTTTTGTGACCGGTAAGGGAATCGTAACCCTTGGCTTGGTGTCACCCGCACCACGCTCAGCCAGTGAGCGCACCGGCCATCCCCGTATAGGATCCGAACCTGCGGTGGGAGCCCGCTGCGCTCCTGGTGCCGCACTCTCCCGAGTGAGCCACGGGGTCAGCCCAAAGATGGTAATGATTTTTTAACTGTTAATTAGAAAGAACAAAAAAGACCCATTATAGAAATAAAGTTATGGGTAACTCATAATGTACATCTAATTCGGAGAGAACAGAAGCAAGTAGAAGCCAAGATTGCTCAGTCAGCCTGGATCCCAGAGTGAAAACAATGCAGGCAGAACCCTCAGCTGACCTGTGAAGAACCTGATGAATGAGTAAAAAATAAACTTCTGCTGTTTTAAGCCAATGAGTTTCAAGAGGTTTTTTTTTGTTGCTGTCACATGACCTAGCCTATGTCAGCCAGAGAACCCTGGTCTGGGATACTTTCGACAACATTAATGAAGGAAAACCATTTTTGATCTCTGGATCCTTCATCAAGAACAGAACAAATCTCTGTACAGCCAGCTGCCAAACAAAACAAAACAAATAAGCACAAAAAGTGCTCCTCTAAGTGTAGCCACATAACATTAGACATGGCCTGTTTAAGAAATAAGAAGTAAAACTAACAGCTTTTGCAGATAAAGCTGGGGCTCTTAGATTGTCATTATTCAGAATTTTTAGGGTATCTGCCCAGTAAACAGTTTTTAGTTTGCATTCAGGCAGGGAATCTTATTACCCAACCGAGAACATCTAACTCCTCCCACGACTCCAGGGAGGCTGGAAGTAAGGACAGGAAATCACAGCAGAGAGCAGGTAGAGCCACCACCCCATACCACACAGAGACTGCAGTCCCTTGACAATCTGTGATTAGCTGCATGCATTGTATGGAGGAAACTAAACTCAAACCACTAGTAAGCAACTGAAAAGACTTTGTACTTGAAGTTTTGATCCATTTCATGAGAACAGATTGAGAAATCCATGCAATGAAGGTAACTAATTAAAGAACAGACATGTAGGGAGGAATAAGAACAGGGCAGGACACAACAGCACAATCCAGACCAGCCCAAAGGGAGGCCATCCTTAGCCACGGGATACATGTCTCCATCAGGTCCTTTGTGAGGAAGTGCTCAGAGTACGTATCACGTCCCATTTTTTGAACTGTATAATTACTGTGAATATTCAACATTTAATACACAAGACGTGTTTTAATTAATAATAGAGCAGGCATCGACAAACTAGGGTGTGCAGTCCAAATCCAGGTGTTACTGTAAATAAAGTTTTCTTGGAACACAGCCACTCCCATTTGTTTACGTACAAAGGGTCTTCCAAAAGTTGATGGAAAGATTTGTATTATTGTTGAATTCCATTTTTCTACCAACTTTCTGAGGTACCCTCTTATTTCCTAGGACTGTTTTGGCACAACAACAACAGAACTGAACAGTTGCAACAGACACCAATGGCTTGTAAAGCCTAAGGTATTTACTATCTGGCCCTTTACAAAGAAAAAGTTTGCTGACCCCTGATGTAGAGTATGGATTTAGTCATCCAACCAATCCTTTTGTTGTCTTTGGGAAATTTCAAGCTTTAAAGACACGTTTACTATCATTACTTTAAAGGCCCTATCTGCCCACTAATGTCAATATTCTTATAACTCCAAGAAATTGTTAATGGCACCTACGCTGAGAAGAGGGACTGGAGGGTTTGGGAGAGAAACATCTACTTTTCACTGCACTCTTTCTGTTCATGTTGCCTCTTTTATCAAGAGCACATGCTACGCTCAATTTCTCTCCATGTACATTTGCATATATGCATACATATTTTTTAACTAGGTGGATTGGAGGTTTTGTCAGGGTTCATTAATATTTAACTCAGCAATTATACTGGTAAAGAAATATTACTAAGAAGATAATTAAGTATTGAAAGTGTTTATAAGATTGAAAAATAGAAAGCACCTAGATATCCAATTTTTGAACAAATGGCCAAGAGAAGGAATGGGTGATGTAAATCGTAGCATATCCGTACAGTGAATTCCATATTTTTATTGGAATATTGAATTAGGTGTGCATTTATTCATATACAAATATGTTCACAACGTGGTGTTAAGAAGAGCTAGATACAGAACAATGAATCTCACAATTCTGTTTCAGTTTAACAAAACATTTATGTGCATATATAGGCATTGAAAAGACTAAAAGGATATACATTAAAATGTTAACAAAATGTATGTATTAAAGGAGAGTATAATGGTTTTTCCTTTTGCTTTGCTGTACTTCTAAAATTTTCAACAGTGAACAGTATTCCTTTCCATTATTAAATAGAAAGAAATGTTTAAAAAATTATAGAGTAAAAGGAGGCACAAGGGAAGCTTCTAGAATGCTGGTCACATTCTGTTCCTGATCCGGGGGCCTGTGACATGATCCAAAGTGTGAAAATTCATCAAGCTGTATACTTATGTGCACTTTTTTTGGTATATATACTTCAATAAAACATTTTTCAAAAAGATTCTAGAGCTCAAAAGGGAGGGGGAAAGCACGTATACCTTGTCCCTTGTAGTATTTCATTGTCAGAATTTATCAATTACCTCCCACAGACTGTCCTCCAAGCTAAGTATTAAAATACAGCATTAAATCGAAGATACAGAGTGTACATTTGTAGAGTTTGGTGTAGTACACCAGCAACATACATAAAAGCATAAAATAACGATATACTTACAAGTGTGTAAGCTATGGGATTCAGTTACAAGTTCATAAATACCCAACTCAACTAGCTCAGGCAAAAGGGATACTCATTGCCTCAGAGATTCCAAGGAAGGAGTGAAAAGCAAATTAAGGGCAAAGAATAATCTAGGCCAGTGGTTCTCACCCAGAGAAGATTTCTGCAACAATATCTGCCCCTCCTGTTTGCCCCCAGGGACATGTGGCAATGTCTGAAGACATTTTTAGTTGTCACAACTGGGGAAGTGCTAGTGGCATCTACTGTGTAAAGTCCAGAAATGGAACTAGACACCCTACAATGCCCATTACAGCCTCTGACTATAAAGAATAATTTGGCCCAAAATGTCAACATTATTGAGGTTGAGAAATCCTGATCCAGGCCTTTGATACTAAAAGTGGGGTCTGTGGACCAGCAACTTTCAGTAGCACTTAAAAATAGGTCAGAGATTCAGAATCTTGGCCTCAGCCCAGATTATTTAAATCAGAACTCACATAAGATCCCAGTGTCTCTTAAGCACATTAAGGTTTGAGAGGCAGGGCTCTCGGCTCCTACGACAATTGGAGACAGGGAATGACTCTGCCAGGCACGTCTCTTCCTGCAGGACTTCTTTTCTCTGCTGCAGATGAGACTGTGCCTCACGAAGGAATCCTGGCACCTGTGGGTTCCTGAGACTCACGCCTCAAACCTCCCTCCACAGGAGAGGCACTGACTCTTTCCCTTAGACGCTGCACTTAGCAAATAATAGGTGGCTCTTATAGCACAAAGGAAGATAATGTAGGTACCATAAGAGACCTACCTAGATTTGGGACAGCAAAGTCCACACTGAAAATTTAGGCTGATTTCTGAAAAATAAAGACAATTAGCAAGATACATTAAGACACTTGTCAAATATTTACTAAGCACCTATTATGTTCCAGACCCTATTCTGGACCTGGGAATGCATCAAGAAGGACAAAGTCCTGATCCTGCCCTTGATGAGGCTATACTACTGGGTAGAAGCTGACAGAAACAACACAACTACAGAATGTGATAAATGCTAAGAAGTAGAAGGAAGGAAGGAAGGAAGAAATTTGGAGAATAAATGATGATGTAATAGAACTCCTAGGGCACAAGGACAAGTATTTTAGGAAGGTATTCTCCAAATGAGGTAAAATGTGGACCCAGACCTGAGGGATAAGAAGGCAGCCAAGCAACAGGGGAAGGGCATTCTATGAGGAGAGATCAGCAAATCAAAAGCCCTGATGAGGAAGAGAGCTTGGTGTGTTCCAGCGTAAGGACAGGGCTGAGAGGAGATGGGGGGATCAACAGGGGAAAGGGGGTGGGGGCAGCAGAAAGAGAAAGCTGAGAGTGCAGAATGAGGGGAACACAGTCTTGGTGATTACATTAATTTTAAGACCGACCTTCAGGCAGGAGAGTGCAGTGGTGCAGACTGAGGGGTGCTCCAGGCTCTGGCTGCCTCAGTTTGAAAGTGGGGTCCACCACTTACTAGAATTGTGACTACCTCACAAGGTCGAGAGGATTACGGTAATATATGAAGACGTCTTAGAATAGGAGTTGGCCAAATCTGGTCCCCTGCCTGTTTTGTTTGGCCTGTGACCTAAGAATGATTTCTTTTCACATTCTTAAATTATTACATTTTAAATGGTTATATAAGTACCTACCTCATATCCTTAACTTTGCCTCTTGGTCAGCAAAGCCTAAAATATTTACTATGTGGCCCTTTACAATGAAATGTGCCATAAAACCAGGCCTGGAAGTAGAAGGTGCTCAGGAGGTGAGAGCCATCGCTGCCATGTGCCCGACTCCCACCCAGGCACTACCTGAGGCTCCTTACCTTAATATCACCCAAACAACCATCATCCTAATTTACAGTTAAAACACACGAAAGTAACTTTTCAAAAATATATACAACCCTATGATCTTTTGGTCTATCATGCAAACTCTATACAATTAAATCCTGTTAATCTATTCTCCATGCCAGATATTTTGTCCCCTGCCTATCTGACCCCAGACGACAAGGCAGAACTAAGTGAATTTATATCATGTGGCTCATCGTATGACGAAAAAAGCAGGGGCGGGGGATAAGAAAAGGAGGTGATTGTTTTTGAGGGTGGTACTTAAACCAATTTAGTGTCCCACTTTTTACTTTTCTCCATTTTTTCAATTTTCTATAATGAATGTTATTTCTGTAATAACGAAAAAGAACTTATTTTTTATAAGGAAAGCAGAAAAAAATCATCCTTACCCAGAGTATCTACATTGTACTTTTTAAAGACAGCACTATTTTGACAGCCAAAAAAGACACTTAGGAATACAGCATTACAAATTCAAGATCACGTCTATGAACTTGGCTTGAAAAAACCCTCCACAAAAATACAACCTACCATCTGTACAATATATTCAAAAATGATTAGCATAGCATGAAAAAATAATGCTGGAACAGCACATTTTTTTTTTTCATTTTTCATTTTTTAAGAATGCTTCCTGATCAGAATTCTTTGCAGATTTTTCCATGAGGTATAAGCAAAGGCGAAATGGAACATCAGGTCAGAAAGATGGAAATGGGAAGTAAACAAAGATGAGAAAAGAACATTAAATACTCTTTACTGAAGACGTGGCGCTGCTCTAGAAATTTCACCAAGCCCAAGAGAGAATCTTTGTCTGTGTGTGCCAACGTTGAGAGCTGCACTGGGAAACCTCCCATTTCTGGCTTCAAATGTTGAGCCTGGGTCCTACTTACACAATCTCAGCCATCAAAAGCTATAATGCTATTTCTCTGACAGCAGGACTCCACTCCTGTGTCACTAAAAGTGAAACAGCAGAGCTTGCAGATGCACGGAGCCCGGAGCCCGGAAGAAAGCCTTTCAGATGACTGCGCAGAGCCCCAGCTATGGCTTCCCCAGTGACCCAGCGCAGACTCACACAAGTCCCTCCACGCCCGTGTCCCTAGTCAAAATAAGGAAAATAAGGATGTTAGGCTGAGTACCCCCACCGAAAGCCAGTCTATGCTTTTGTGATATTAAATCATGAGGTTGTGTATAAATATATCCTAATAAATTGAATTCCAAACCATGTCAGTTTTAGGAAATTGTGCCCCAACCATAAATGTTCAGATATTTTTACCAAAATAAAAAAATTTTAAATAACAAATTCATACCTATTAGAGAATATTTACCACACAGTCAGAGTATCTCAAAGTACCTAGAAATGTTCCATGTGCATCTGAAAAGTAGGATGGGAGGGGTTTTCTCCTATCTTGTCAGTCAGCTCTGGAGGATCCCTGTTGATGGGTTTCTGTTTGTAGAAAAACTTGGCCACACCCAGAAGTGATCAAGACAGCATGACCTCCAGCCCTGCAGGGCAGCTGGAAGCTTAATGCCTGACACAGAACTTCACCTCTCAGGGCCAGAGGAGCTGCATCAAGCCAGGAGACAATCCCTGGAGACTTAAAATTGAAAGGAAGAAAAAAAAGGGTTAGCTCTGGGCTACTGTTAGCACACCTGTTCTCTTTTCCCTCTGACAGTTTGCTCTTTCACCTTGTTTTTCCTCCAGTACCACCCAGCTGGGCCCTTCCAGGACAGAGAAACAGGTCAAAACCCCAGCACAGCAGGAGGCTTTGCTCATGAGCACGGCTGATCATCTCCACAATCTCTCCAATTCCAGAAAGTGCCTTAATTGGCTGTTGAAATAGGTCAAGGCCCTAGCGCTGGTGAACAAAGTGCTCCTTTAATATTGGCTTTCTTCAGTGCACAGACAGAAAAGACAGAAAATTCACATACATGACAGTGTTCCTCCCAAGAGTTATCTAAAGGTTAGACGAGTTGGACATATAAACACCAACATGTTTTTCCAGAGACTGCTGAATAAACTAGCACAGGGTTCAGCAAACCTTTTCTGTAAAGGGCCAGATAATAAATATTTTTGGCTTTGCAGGCCAGATGGTCTCTATTGCAACTACCCAACTGCCATTCTAAGGCAAAAGCAGCTATAGAAAATATATAAACAAATGAGCATATAGCTGTGTTCCCATTAAACCATTTCTAGACACTGAAATCTGAATTTCATACAATTTTAGTAGGTTACGAAGTATTCTCCTTTTGATTTGTCTCAACCATTTTAAAACGTAAAGATGATTCTTAGTTCACTGGACAAACAAAATCAGGCAGACTATAGTTTGCTGATTCCTGACCAAGAGAATGAGACAGCGGTAGCATTCAGTATCCTGTCACGGAAAATGCAAAGTGCAGAGCCTTTCTTCATAAAGTTGATCATACTTGATTTGTCCCTTTCCTTCCCAAACCCGATCCTCCAAAATATTCCTCCAGTGGGTCCATTTTGTCTCCACCTCCCTCAACTCTGTTCCCATCATCTCTACCATGCCGCCACCTCATCTTGTACAACTCTCTGACCTTCAAAGTAGTCTCCACTCAGCACAACGTGATGGGCTTCAAAAGAAGTATGGTCAAGTAGTTCCTTCAGAAGCCGCCCAGTACAGTTAGAATAAACTCCACACCTCTTACCATGACTTGCAAGGCCCTGCCTCTCCCTCCAACTTCATTTGTGCTCCTCTCCTTATCTCTGACTTTGTGTGACGGTTCATTCTATGTATCAATTTGACTGGGCTAAAGGATACCCAGATATCTGGTCAAACATTATTTTGAGTGAGTCTGTATGTTTCTGGATGAGATGAACTTTTAAATTGGTGAACTTTGAATAAAGCAGATTGGCCTCTAATCAGGGTGCTGCAGAGAAACAGAACCAATAAGATGGAGATATCTATATCTAGAATGAGATTTACCATAAGGAATTGGCCCACATGATTACAAGGGCCACGAAGCCCCACAATCTGCCCTGTGCAAGCTGTAGACCCAGGAAAGCTGATGGTGTAAATTACAGCCTGAGTCTGCAGGCCTGAGAACCAGGTACACTGATGATGTAAGTCCCAGCCCAAGGGAAGGAGGTGACCAGTGTTTCAGTTTAAGCAGTCAGACAGAGAGAACGAGGAAGATAAGAGTTTAGCCTTCTGCCATTTTGTGCTATTCAGGCCATCAATCGGTTGGATGATGCCCACCCACATTGGGATAGGACTATCTGCTTTCTCAGTTCAGCAATTGAAATGGAAATTTCTTCCAGAAATATCCTCAGACACACCCAGAAGTAATGTTTAACAAGATATCTGGGCATCCCTTAGCCCATTCAAGTTGACACATAAAATTAGCCATCGTGTCTTCCCTAACATGGATGGGCCTCATCCAATCAGATGAAGCCCTGAACAGAACAAAAAGGCTGATCCTCCAGCGAGTAGGGGAGAATTCTTCCTGCCTGACTGCCTCTGAACAGGGACATCGACTTTTTCCTGCCTTTGAACTCTAACTGAAACACTGGCTCTTTCTGAGTCTCAAGCCTGCCGGACTTTGAACAGGAACTACACTGTTGGCTCTCATAGTTCTCAGGCCTTCAGACTCACTGTTACTACACCATCAGCTGTCCTGGGTCTCCAGCTGGCCAATCTCCTTGCAGATCTTGGGACTTGCCCACCTCCATAACCGTGTGAGCTGACTCCTTATAATAAATCTCTTTATACACACATACTTCCCGTTGGTTCTGATTCTCTGTACAACCCTAATAGAACCACGAACTGTCACTCTGTTTTTCTCTCAGTTCCTCAAATACATAATGTTCTTTCCACTTTAGGGCTCTTGCATACTTCTTTTTTTCACGAATGTTCATCACTCTCTTTTTACCTTCTCATTCATATCTCAGCTTACATTTCTCCTCCCCTAATATTCTTTGAAAACTAGCTTCCTCTCACCCTCTACCAATGATTCTCTATCTCAGCATCCTGTTTTTGTTCTCTTCAAACATTTACCAAATCTATAACTATTTTGATTATTTACTTTTTCATGAACTATCTTACCCCTCTGGAAGGTAGGCACCACCTCTGTGAATTCATTGCATCCTCAGGCCCAAGGCAGAGCCTGTCGCAATACGGATTTTTAATCTATGTTGTGAAATGAAAGGAGTTTATATCTCCCTGCCCTCTTCTTTGGGTCTTCCATCTGCTTTATTAGAAAATGACCTTTGTATGAATGAGATGATCCTAGTGATGATAAAGGCCACTGCTTTCCCCCCCATACCACTGTGGAGTCCTCTACCATCTTTTTTCTTGCTCTCTGGACCATCACTGAAATGCAACTTACTCTCACAAGGGGCTACGTCTTACTAGTTAACTGGATATTCACACTGGTGATTGGGGTTAACATTTAAGCACACCCCCACCTCCAGCCCCATAATTCACAGCAGGGACTGTCTCTCTCATCACCCGGCTATGCAGCTCAAAGCTCTGGGCACCTCCCGTTTCAAGGCACATAGTAGGTGCTTAAGGGTTTGCTGAAAGAAATAACTTATCCATTGCATTTCCTCATTGACTCAGTTCAGTGGCTTCTCCTAAACCAGAAAGACTCTGTGTAACAATGGTACATCAGTGTGGGAGATGAAATTAATGGGTACAAACTTTAACAAGCACAGTCTTTGCTTAGAAAAGTAGGATTTCAGAGCTTATTGGCTTAATGTCACATTTCCCTAGTAGAAACTATTTTTACCTTATTACTTATAGCTACCTTTGGCAGATTTCACCCTGTCCACAGTTGCCTTCTGCTCCTCACCTTGGCCTGTGAGAAGAGCTCACACTTCCATACAGATCAGAAAGCTAAGGGAAAGTAGGATGGGGATTCACAGGTTTGTGGTCAGTAGTGGTGATGCTGACGGGCTTCTCTGTTGTGGTCTGACACATCCTCAATTCTCTCTCCTGCTCCACAAACTGCAACAGGAAGAACATTCTTAATTTAAGTAGAACAATCTGATTTCAGTTCATGCTATGACTTAATTGAAGATAAAATAACCTGTCAGCACTAGTTATGTGAGTTTGTCTCCCTACATCTCAAAGTCCCCAAACAAAGCCAGGTAGTATCTCAAAACTGCCAGCAAGACAGGGTACTGGGTCCTGGGACATCTTTTTTTGCTGTATGTGCTCTATCGCAGGGAAAATCATAGGCCCTAAAAGATCTTTGGGCTATATATGCCTGGGATAGGATTCTGCTCACCTAGTTCTTACATGCATTAAATGCAACTGGAATGTGAAATGTGTTCACTTCCTGTACAACAATTTTTCTTACCAAGTAAGAAGGCCCCTCATACCTGCTCTACTATCACTTCTCCAGTGTGCATTTCACATTACAAGGGGATAAGTTTTTGGAAAAAATAAGGCAGTTATTTTTATACCTGCCTAATGCTCTATTCACACAGACAGACAGGAATATTACTGATGTGATGCCTCCCCAAGATCTCTTGAAAAAGATCCTTGATTTAACAATGACTTACATCTGGGCACTTTCCCTTTGAATATAATTCGCTTCAAAAAGCAGCACAAAGAAGCACAAACTTTAAAATAGCAAGCAGAGCAAAAATACAGGCATTATTCTTTCCTAGCTCCAGACATCACTATGCAGGCTAATTGTTTATTTTTCAGCTCTCTGATGTAATCTTGGGATGACAGATACGTCTGTCCTGTGACAGTAAGAGAACCAAGTATGTGGCACACACTAAAAAATGATCAAGTGCTGGCCAGCAAAGCCAGAGCTGCTTTCGATTCATTAGAAATACATCTTCCAGCTCTGCAATTCTGCAAGGCAATGCAGTTCAGTTGTATGGCAGTTCTGTTTATACAATACTTTATTCCACCCAAAGTAGGTATTTGTGAGATATTGCTACAAGTCACAAAGGGAAGGAGGGCATTAATCAATCATGTATCTCCTAAAGCTTTATTTTCACAGTACCCGGTTAAGTGCTAGAAATGAAGAAAAGTATCAATTTGCTTGAAAACCTCCAACATGGCTTTCTAATAAGTAACACTACAGGGTAAAAGCATTCCTCAGCATTTGGCTAGTGAAGACTCCCACAGCGGCTAAGATTGGGTTTCTAGCAGGACTTCCTCCTCTCTCCTAAATTGCATGGATGAGAAACACAATGCACTCAGTTTGATTCCAAATATACTTATTCCCTGAACTTACACTTGGTTTTCTTTAGGTTTATAATGTCACAAATACTGTTACTGAAAACCTGCTGTACCTTGCTTAGATACTGAATATATTGTGGCTCTATCCAAGAATGTAGGGCCACAGAAACAGAAAGAAATGTCTATCCTAACAATCAGAATGGGTTGGCATTTCTAAAAATGTAACAGATTAAGGGGGGAGGGGAGTTTTCTATAAGCAGATAAGTATGGGATGTACAGAGTTAAATAAAAGTTGAATGAGTTACTTTTCTGCAGAATTTCTGAACTTTTAATATTGACATGTATTATGAATTTTTAAAACTTTTTCTCATTGAATTCTTTTTCATAACATGCAATGTTTTATAGACTAGTGTTTCATAAAATAAACTTTTGGAATCTCTAGAATACGTCACTTAAAGTGTCAGGAATATTTTACTATCTTTTCTCTCTCTCTCTCTCTCTCACTCACACACACACACACACACACACACACACACACACACACACACACACACACACACACACACACACACACACACACACACACACACACACACACACACACTAATTCCTGCCTTTCTATCATAAAGATATTTTACATGGTGCAATGTAAAATATGGTATTACAATACAGAAAAGGTGTAGGACAATGAATACATTTCAAAATGCTCTTTGCCATTATCACTCATATTTCCTACTTGGCTGACATCTCAGGCAATTCTGGTAAGGGCCTTTCCTCCAAATCACAAGGTGATGTGAGGAAAAGCATGAATGAAAAAAACGAGGGGCTGCATAGAAGTGTGACGGCCACATCTGTGAGCAGTGCATTTGGTAAGCCTTCCCTGTCACTATATATATTCAGAAATAATGACAAAGAAATGTAGTTCCTCCGGGCAAATGAAACAGAGGTGCAAATTAGAATCACACCTCCAGTCTCATTTTGGTATCACTTCTTGTCTGGATAAACAACACTTACTCTCACTCTCCTTCTCGTGGCAAGTAGCCACTGTTAACACTTGCATTAGGGATCAGTCACAACATATCACAGTTAAGTTTCACACCGCACTGGAGGAGGCAGCCCGGGCCCCAGGAGAGCAGAGTGAAGCTGGGCCGCATTACCAATTTTGTGATAACTAACTAGCATTGGGGCTGAAAAGGCCCCTGTGCCTCAGCCACATGAGGTGGTTAAAATTCTAATACTCTAAGTGGTATCTCAATATTTCTGTGTACGGTAGTTTATTACTCTCTGTGGAGAGCAGCAGTGGGTAGCTGCTTACAAAAAGGGTGATTTTAATCACCCATCATTTTCAAAACACAAGAGATCAGTGGTACTCAACTGTGAAAGCTTTATTATAATGGGAAACTGCCCGTGTGGATTAAAAACCAAACAGATTTCACTTCAAGATGACTGTGTTAGATGCTAAACTTTCAGGCTGTGGAGAGTGTCTATAGACTATGAAAAAAATCCATGAGGAAGATGAGGAAAATAAGGACCGCAGACTCTGTTCATACATGAATGTGTCCTACTAAGGGTGAGCAGAAGAAAAAAGGGGTTTTGTAACCGGGATCCTAAGACAGCTAGTCTATTTTGTACTCAACTAGGGTAAAGTTCACCTTGTCTAGTGAAATACACAGGTGAAAACTGAAAAAAAAAAAAAAAAAAAAGTCTGTAGAATGCTTGTAGTTTATCTATTCTAAAGAACAAAAAACAAAGTAAAATAAAATCTTAGGAAACCTTTAAGAATCAGCATAGTCACGTATAAATAAGAGGAATAAGTGTTAAACAGTCTTTAAGTGAAAAATAAGATGAACTCATTTATCATCAGATTTTCCACTTTTTAAAGCATATTTCTTATCTAGGGCACCTCTAGGAAGTTTCCTGAGTGATCCTTACATTTTAAGACAGGGAGGGAGATATCAAGGTGCTTTGGAATGTGGAACCAGATGATTTTCTGAGCAGGATTCATTATATAATTTAGTAAATTAAGAAGAGGGAAACATTTTTGATATGCTTTAATGCCAAGTAAAACATGGTTGGGTTTATGATGGTTGTAGTTCTCTTTTCCGTATATCCCCTGTTGTTAAGTCTCAAGTATCTGCTAACTCTAGCAGAAATAGAGGAAAATTAGTAGAATCCATCCCTTCGTTCATACACTCTGGGATATCCCTTAGTATAGGTGTCCTTTCCCATTAACAAGAAATCATATGTGAAGGGCTTCTCATAACCCAACATCCGCATTGCTATTTGTAGTTCTCAGTAATATTAGGCAGCTGTCATGCGCCAAACACCCCACAAAGTACTGAACATGCATTATTACAACAAATCTGTAAGGTAGGTTTTATTATACTCATTTTACAAATGAAGTTGAAGATTGTAGATGTAAAACTTCATTTTACAAATGAAGATTGAAGAAGTTGCTCCAGGAAACAGGACCAATGAGTAATACAGCATAGATTCAATCCCAGCCTGTCTGACTCTAACAAGCATGTGCATATTTTACTGAGAAAGTACTAGGTACAGTGGAGGAAAACAGACATGAATAAATCAAGACATGCCATCAAGTTGGAAACTTTGTGGAGCCAGATGTGTGAACCACTAACCCCAGAAGAGGTGGTACAACAAATTTTAGACCAAGAGGAGAAGATGCAGAAGGTGGCATTTGAAGTGATGCCTGGGAAGAGGAGAAAGGTTAAAAAAAGCCCTTTTGAAATCCTATTCTCCCTCCTTCTAGGCTCATCAGGGTTTGATAAGTGCACTTAAGACGAAGGGAAAATGTGGTCGGGAGGTGGTGGGACATAAAAAAATAAATAAATAAAGCTCACGTTTGTGAAACTGCAAAGGGTCCAAGCTGGTCAGGTGTAAGCATGTGAAAGGAACTACACTTCCTTTACATAAGGTAAAACAGGAAAGGTAGGACTGGGCCAGTTGTACAAGCAAGAAATGTTCTGGAATTGTATTAAACTCTTCCACATCTGCTATAGTGGATTAATGGGTTAACGAATTAAGGGGTTATCATGAGAATAGACTGGTGGCCTTATGAGGAGAGCAAGTGAGCACATTACTATGCTCTAGTACCCCTCACTGTGTGATTTTCTGCACCATCTTGGGACTCTGCAGAGTCCCCATCAGGAAGAAAGCCCTCACCAGATGTGCTCCCTTGACCTTGGACTTCCCAGCCTCCAGTAATGTAAGAAATAAATTCTGTTTTTTTATAAATTACCCAGTTTCAGATATCCTGTTATAAGCAACTAAAACAATATCATTGCCAAATTATATCAAAGTCCACCCTTGCATTTTGTTGCAAGCCTCTTCCTTCCATTTCCACAGGCATTTTCCTTTTCTCTCACTTGGCCTACTGCAAAGTCATGTAGTTTCCTAGTCTTCTTCCATTTCTTGAGTTCCTCTTCAAATACAGTTCAAACTCTGTCACCATTCCTCATCTGTAAACCTGGCGTCACGTAGAACATTCACGGACCTCCATAACGTGGCCCCAAGCCTCGTCCCTTGCTCTGCCTCTCTATGTACATTACATCCATCGAGGACAATTTAGTCCTCTTCCCCAGCAGCTGTAACAGCTTTGATAGTACACCATTAACTCATCTCTTCCCTGCAACCCCTTTTTTCCCCCACTGCTCCCCCCATCTCAACAAATGAGCAACTGAATGTTTGGCAAAACCAAGTCAGAAATCTCACATCATCCAAAACTCCTACCCTTCCTGATTTCTAATATAATTTTTTAAAAGATTCTATAGCCATGACTTTCAATTGGACCAATTTTAAAACTGGATATCATTATCTCCCATGTGCTCCACAGTAATAGTTTAACTTAACTGATCTCCTTGATTCCAATCTTATCCTTCTCCCAATCCATCATCCACATTTTTTTTCCAAAGTGATCAAATTTAGTAGTAGTATGACTCCCCTGCTTAAAACTCCTCAAAATATCGCACCAGACCTGGAGAAAAAGCCTAATCTTTTTAATATGGCATATAAGTTCTGCCAAGCTCCGGCCCCTGTTCATATCTGTAAGCCTTGCCTCTCACTATTCCCTTCCCTGTCCTATACTCTAGTTAAAAGGAACTACTGGCAAGTTTTGGAACTCACATATATTCCATCTGCATATGGCATGCGTCTCTCTGCTTTTCACTTTGACCCAGCTACTCCCTAGCCCTCCCACCTTCCTGAGTCTCAGCGTCTTTGTTACTTCTGCCAGGAAGACAGGTCTGTCTCCTGATGTCTAAGTCAGATGCTCCCCACCATGTTTCCTCTACAGCACCCTGAAATACTCACATTCTGTATTGCAAACGCCTTTCTACTTGCCTTTCTCACTCACTGTCTTAAGAATCTGTTGAGGATCTCATCATTAAATCCCTGAAATCTCATGCATGAAAAAATAAACTATTTTCCATAACAAGCCAATACTACTGAATTTACTTGTATTTGTATATTTATTTTCTCATTTCTTTTTTTTTTTTTTTTACAACTCTTCCCTCAATTCTGAAGAAAAACACTAAAGAAAAAAACCCTATATATTCACATAATTTTCTCTGCTCTCTTCCTTTTATTTCCCCTGCTGTTCGATAGCAACCTTACCTATTGGTCCCTTCCAGCACTTCAAACATCTGGGAATGAGAGTACAATAAGTAAACCAACTTAATACACAATTGAGAGTATCACAAGCAACTACTCCATGTACCATTTTCATGAAACTAATACATAAATTTCATTAACATCAATTGGTACCTAGAAGTTAATAGTTCACTGGACTAGGAATAAGATGGGAGAAAATAAGTCAGAATTCACCCCTCTATCTTGCTATAGTTCCTTAGTTTCTCTGTTCTTCATTCATTCTTCTCTGTTGTTTGACAGTGAATTCTCCTAGCAAAAACAAGTTCTCGAGTGCATAAGGCACTGTGTACATTTGAGAGGTTTCCATGTATCTCCAACTCTGAGATGTTTGTTTCTAGTGACTCACAAGTCTTTAGCCACCTGATCATCTGACTCAACCAATCAAAGGAAATTAAACCTCAAAACCAATGCGTAAATGTTAATATTGCCCTCCAGTCGCCTAGTATAGAAGTTTAGTTCCTCTCCCTGCCACATGTTCCTGGTCGCAAATAAAAAGGCAAATACTAGACATGTCTAACAAAAGGCACTGCCTCTTTAAATCGGGCAGTAAAAGCAGAACTTTCAGGTGGGCACAATTACCACCCCTCTCCAGCAGGAATGAAGAGAGAGGAAATGATGCAAAATAATGCAGCAATACTTGACTGGCATTCACACTCTAGCTTGTAAACAATTTCTAATTCACTTGCTTACACAGTTAACCATCAGCTTGGATGTAAAGAATTTGAGCCCAACCAAGAAACAGGAAGCATCAGCTCTGTCGTAGTGTGTTTATTTTGGTGGCTCACATCTGCAGCTTTTCCCCCTCAATGTATCCTTTCAGAGCCAAAACAAAGTAGGGAACAAAGTTACTGGGCCTAAATCCATCACTGTGATTGTGATATGCTGAACCACCCACAGCATCATGTGAAGGAAGTCATTAGTTTCATGCTGAAAAACTGCAACCCACATAGAGGCAAAATCGAGAAGTAAAAGAACAGTCTATTCAGCATGAATAACTTTGTTCAGTATACCCAACAATGTCCCAGGACTGATGCATTTATAAGTAGCATTATCTAAATGGAAGTGGTCAGAGGCACCTAGGATTCTGCTGAGAATCCAGCATCAGCAGGGGATCATGCTTCTTGATGTCATCTTGTGCTAGTTGTAAAATCACTTGCAAATAATCAGAATTGTTAATAAATAGTGAACACTGTGGAGATGGAGAGCAAACCTCCCTTAAATCAAACCTACAAAACCAGAGGCAATACCCTACACAACACTACATCAGCCTTCTCAACTGCGTTGCATGAATCCAAATCCTCTGATAAAAAAAATCTCCCATGTATGTTGAATTTTTGTGGTCTAGAACAAGGGTTGGCAAATTATGGCCTGCGGGCCAAGTCCAACAGTGGTTGAATCACTTTTTTTTGTAAATGTAGTTTTATTGGAATATAGCCATAATCACTTGTTTACATGTGATCTGTGGCTGCTTTTATGCTACGGTGGAAAAGCTGACTAGTTCTCATAGATATCATATGGCTCACAAAGCCTAACGTATCTTGCTCTTCACAGAAAATGGCTGTCAATCCCTGGTCTAGAATGGTGGATCATTCATCCATCCTCGCTCCACAAAATCAGGTTCTGGATAAAAATTATTTTGTCTTGATTCTATAATTCCTTACTGAAGATCTCAGTATGTAAGGCTTTGGGGTTGGCCCAAAGACATCCCAAGCCTCTGCTTGGAAACACTATAGGAACAAGTCCAGGTGGCAACCCTGCAAATCTGAACAGATGCCTATTTTTCTTCTGCCCATGAGACAGATGGTCCTCAGAGAGGGGGAGAAGAATTAGTCCATAAGAGAGAATTCTCTGTGCAGCACTAATTTTGGAAATGTATCCCTGATCCATCTGGCCAAGGAGGATTCCTTAGGAGTACCTTTGCTATTCGAGTTTGCTTAACGTTCAGGAGGGGAATCCTAGGTTCCAAGGCTAGAACTTCAGGTATTTGCTCTCTGTCAAAATGTGAGTAAAGCCCTCCAACTCTGCCCTTGAGAGAAGTCTCAAATACTTATAAGGACAGAAGATGACTGACTGTAAGGATGAAAACAAGGACAACTAACTATTCCTTTGGGGACCCCATTTTAGAGAATTTGTTCACTCTCGTCTGATAGTCCTCACATACCCTGATACCTCACCACATACAGAAAGCAGGAGGAGCAATATTCATTTACTTTCCAACCTGCTAACAGGCACTCTCTTCCACTAGAGGCAGCAATGCTTCTCGTTCTCATTAACCATTTTAACTCATCTTTGATATTCTGACCTTGTTATTCTAAAGAGTACCTCTCCCTGAGTAACAAACCATAAATTCAAAGAGTTAATTAGAACTCAGATCTGATGTTTTTCCCCATCCCGTTCTTAATTCTCCACAGTGTAGAGTGTTGGTTCTGTTCCACCCATAAATAGGAATGAGGCAAAATTAAAATGGGATACGGGGGAAAGTTAGGCAACTAAAAACAAGGGCATTGAGGGAAGCAACTGCTGACAGATTCTTTCCATTCAATCTCAGTCAACAGGCTGTTGAAGTTTGATGGACTTGGGTTTAAGTTCCAGATCTACCATTTACTACCTGGGTAATCTCATGGTCCTCATTTATAAAACAGAAGAATAACCTAGTTACTTATGGTATTATTGTGAGGACTGAATGGAAACTCATATAAATCACTTTACAATGTTTGAGTCAGAATAAATCGTAAATATATATTCAGCCATCATTACTGAGCAAAGTTCCTGCTAACAGTATAGTTGCTCTGTTAGAAGCAGAAACAAAGATGGGCTAGGGAAGAAGTTACAAAGGAAAGATCACTTTCTTGAATTCCTTCTGGGCCATAAGCTTGGACACAAAGGAAAATTCTTAGTAGAAAATATGTTATTAAATTCTCTATCCACTTTTCCTATCATTAGGAATATCATAACAATTCCCATTTTTAAAGTGCTTTTGGTCCCAAAACCCTGTGTGGGGTTACTTGTGAGCCTGTCAAGGCCATCCAACACCACACCTCACCCAGTTTCAACATCAAGGGGAAAGAAGATGCCACCTCACATAACTGGAGGTCTCTGAAGATAATGCTATGCCACATAAATCAATCAAGAAATAGTTACATGGCCAGCATTATTCAGCGGGTTGTAAAAGAAAGAGTTCTTTCTACAAAGGAAGTATGAGTAGCTGTAACATCAGGAAAATAATATCACTGACCCTAACATGGTAAAGATCTTAGCTTAAATTTAGACTCACATTTTCATAAGAACATACTATTTATTTGTTTAGAAAACCTACCTCATTTTTTCTAAAACTGTAATGCCTTCTACATGAGATCCCAGACACCTGTGCAAAATTCAGGAACAGAGACAATGAACAAATAATAAAGCAAGGAGCAAGAGTCGATTTTCATGACAACCACACTGAGGACAAAAATGACAAAGGGCTTTATAAATAAAAAATCAATAAATATTTGAATTATACGTGGAAGCAATTGGGTAGCCAGAACAGACTATAGAATGCAGCTGCAATGACTTCTAGCTGTTGTTAATCTCATAAAGCTTACCTCTGGGGCAACTCCCTGAAAGCAAAGCAAGATTATCCCCGCTCCTCTCGCCAGATGCTTCTCTTTCTTCAAGCTCCATAGGTTTAGGTTACATCTGAGCTCACTTTCACCCATGTTGAGAGCTAATTACAAAGAATCCAGAAATGTGGGAATGAACTGGGAATACTGTAGGCTGCTTTAACAAACCTTAGCACCATCTGCTGAAATATTAAGATGCTTGTTTAAAAAGTTGGCTGTCAGAGAAGGAGGTCGCAGCACAGACAGTGGGGAAGTTCTCTTTAATAATTACTTCTTACTTCTCTTTTCTGCACACAAGCAGTAGGGCACTGAGCCAAGGGTGAACAGTCCAGAGACAACAGA
This sequence comes from Cynocephalus volans, assembly GCF_027409185.1. NCBI lineage: Eukaryota > Metazoa > Chordata > Mammalia > Dermoptera > Cynocephalidae > Cynocephalus > Cynocephalus volans. The sequence continues at coordinate 65,910,324 of NC_084475.1, forward strand.
CCATCTCTGCTTACCTTCTTCTGGTCCAGGTGTCAGCAGGAGAGAACCTAGAGCGCCTTGGTCATCAAAAGAAAAAAGAAATAGTCAAAAGACTGTAGCATGTTTGCATATTTCAGTGAGCAACTGGTCAATGGAATGCCATTAAACTCCCTTTCCTTTTTATAATTAGTTGGCAGAGAGAAATTTAAAGTGTTCATGTACTTAAGGGAGACACACCATATGAATACGATTTTATCCAGGTATGAAAATTGCTCAGCATCGATCTAGGGTTCTCTTTGTAGGTTAGATGTTTCTCTCTCAAACAGGAGCAGTTGAAAATAGCCTCGGGTTTGTGGACAAGGATCATGCCAGCGGTCAGAGTTCCAAGGGGCTTAAGGAAAGCCTTGCATCACTCAATGGCACTGTTAAAAGGCACCAACACAATCACACCAGTGGTTGGCAACTGGACAGTGATAGTCCTGGGACCACATACTCTCTCAGCAATAGGAATTTTATTCATTAGTCTCCTTTGAGTAGTTATAATGGCAACAATAATAGTAACAACAGCAAGTAACATCTTGTAAGCATGTACCATGTACCAGGCATGATGCTAAGGGCTTCATTTGTCATTTAGTTAAGTCCACCAACATTCTGAGGTATGTAATGTTGTCTCATTTTATAGGGGAAGAAAATGGATGCTTACAGAGGTAAGGACCTTAGCTAAGAACTCATCAGCTAGAAATGGGTAGAGCTGGTATTGAAACCAAGCTGTTGACTCCAAAGACTGTCTACACTTGTAGCCAAAGTGCTATAGTGCCCATGTAGTGCTGCTTATGTAGGGAGTATCATCATAAGGACATGAGCGGTGATGAGGAAGGCAGGAATCTCATGAGAGCCCAACAACATGCTTCATGCACCTGCACTCTCATGTGCCACCACTGCTGACACTCAGCTACCCTGCCTATCTGCTTTGCCTTCTACTAACTTGCTTCTACTCTTTGTAACAGACCCAAATCACTCATTAGCTAGCCTACAGATTAGCTGTCCTGGAGTCTGGCACCAACGGTCCAATGAGCTGAAGACAGGTACAAAAGCCTGGGCTGCTGGGACTGCTGAGGCCCGACTTCAGCAGGAGTTATGGGTGAGGCAGACAACCATGGAAGGGGCTAGGAGCACAGGGGGTCCATGCTGCATATAGAGAATAGAAAGCAATTCTGCATCCTTATATTTGCATCCTGGCTCACATTTTTTGGCATTTACAGAGATTATTTATACTGCACCCAAAAGGGCACACAGGATTATTTCTCAGTCTCAGCAGTCTATGTGTACTATCTAGATGAAAATGCACAAATATGAAGATCTTTTCTACTAATAAGTGCAAAGAATACCAGCAAAGATAGACAGGCAACTTATGAAAGGTTTTCCTCCTCTTTCACTCTGTGTTTGTCTCAAAGTCCTATTCATCAGAATTAAAAGGTGCATGGGTTCTGATTTTCATTTACCAGGAGACTGGTCATTTTTCATCGTTATGTAGAGGGGTAGCTCCAACTTTAGCTCAACCATCTGTCGTCCCTCACCAGCCTGACGGACTCACAGCAGGACCAGGAGAATTTGCCAACCCTCTCAAGCAGGCTCTCAGGCCAGGGTTGACAAGTCACTTCCCAAGCCTGGGTGGACCAGACAGGAAGAACAGACGCACACACATGACTAGAGAGAGCCAGACCTGCAGCTGTGATAGGTCAAAACAAAAGCAAAGTTGTTCTCCAGAAAGAAAAAAGCCTCCCTTGCAGCAGTCACTTTCAAAGCCATGGGTGTGCACATGGGACACTATCTTCAGACTCCAAATGTCTCTAGAGCAAAGAGGCTAAAAATGTTCCTGAGGTAAGCAAAACCTCCTTTTCATACAAACAAAAATTAATGATGCCAACATTAAGCTGCAACATAAGCCAAAAGATCAACAAACTCTTATAGTAAGCATGATCGATCCACTGGAAAGAAAACTTTAGAAAGGGCAGGGTGTTTATTCTCTAAGGGGCTGGCCAGTTAGCTCAGCTGGGTAGAGCACAATGTTAAAACACCAAGGTCAAGGGTTCAGATCCCCATATTGGTCAGCTGTCAAAAAAAAAAAGGGAAAAAAAAAATTTTCCCTCAGAAAAGTAAGCTCTGAAGACATGGTATTGAGTATCATTAGATTAGAACCCAATTATTAACACATCTCATCCAGGTGGCCCTTAGCACCACACAGCTTCCTACTGAAGTATAAAGGATGAGTGGGCAAAGGGGTGTGGGAGTAAAAGTTGACTTTACAGCCCTTTTTATGAAATATTACAGTCCTTAGATATTCTGCTTAATAAATTCTCCAGCCTCATTTAAATATACTTTTAACAAACTGGTAGGACAGGCATGAGAAAGCAGATCAGACTCAGAGTCAACAGGAGGGAGTGTGATCCCAGGCTCTGCCATTTACTAGCCTTGTTATATATCCAGCAAGTCCTCCAACCTCTCAGATTCTTAACTACAACCTCTCAGATTCTTTTTTTTTTTTTTTTTTTTTTGTCTTTTTGTGACCAGCCGCACCGCGCTCAGCCAGTGAGCGCACTGGCCATCCTTATACAGGATCCAAACCCGCGGCGGGAGCACTGCTGCACTCCCAGCACCGCACTCTCCCGAGTGCGTGCGTAGAGTGCGCCACGGGGTCGGCCCCAACCTCTCAGATTCTCAACTACTACTCACCCCCAACCCACCTGTCAATGAGATTATTAACACCTGCCTATTTACCTCGCAAAATAATGAGGCTTAAACTAAAATATATATTCAAAACTTTAAAACTCTGGGGTACTTGTTAGGCATTTTCATTTTTAATGGCCACATGGACTCAAATCTATTTTACCCAGCTTTCAAACAAACAGGGCACATGTTGAGAATGGGTTCTAGATTCCATGTTGAAATCCAAACTTTAAATCTCAGTTCTGCAAATAAATCTTAGGAATTTACGTATGCCCGTTTCCTTAGCTGTAGGAGTAGAACACAATTCATTTTGTAGAACTACGAGGTGCCACACACATGGCTAGGCTAACAGTGTGTACTCAATGAAACACTGGTTTTCTTCTTCTAATCCTATACTCCCTTCAGAATAAAACTTCTGAAATTATCTGATGGCTTTGCGGTGTTATAATATATTATCAGCATCATCATATCCTGTCATTCGCAGCACCATGGATGAACTTAGAGAAAATTATGTTAAGTGAAATAAGCCAGGTGCAGAAAGAGAAATACCGCATGTCCTCACTCACAAGCGGGAGCTAAAAAATAAACAAATCAATTTTAAAAAGAAAAGAAAAGAAAAAAGAAAGATACAACAATCGCAATAATATGTTGAACTTTCAAAAGGAGAGAACAGAACTTGAGGTTACCAGAGATGAGGAAGAGAAGCAGGAGGGGGCGAGGGGAGGAATTGATAAAGGGCCCCGAAAAATGATTAATTGTATAATATTGAAAATACTAATTATCCTGATTTGATCATCACATATTGCATACAGGTATTGGACATTCAACTCTGTACACCCCAGAGGTATGTACAATCAACTATATTTCAATTTAAAAAAAAATCTTATCATGTAGTAAGTACACATGCATGCCATGCCAAAAACGAACACTAAACTCAGCTTTTTCCTAGGACACATTTTCCAGAAAATATCCTTCCAACTTTTTCAACTCTTATATTGTTCCCAAAAGCACACTGTATAACTCGAAACAAGAGAAATGTACAAAGAGTAAAGCTTTTAAAATCCTGACATTTGTTCTTCTCTTAGCAGTTACTTTACATATCTACGAATGAGTTACTATTGATTATTAAAACAGTTGAAAATTAAGAGCAAATGAGCAAAACTTCACCTACAACCTTAAAAAACCAGAGTTTTCTAAGTAACACACCTATGACCAGTCGTGAAACAACTTTTTTTCTTTCATATAAAATACTTAATGCCAACCACAGAAGATAAACAATGGTTTAAACATTATAGGGAAAAAAGTCTTAAGAAAAATTTATTTTTGGGGTGTGTGCGAATTTTCCAGTGGCATCACTGTTTTAAAATTTCATGATACAGGGCCGACCCTGTGGCTCACTCGGGAGAGTGTGGCGCTGGGAGCACCGAGGCCGCGGGTTCGGATCCTATATAGGGATGGCCGGTGCGCTCACTGGCTGAGCGCGGTGCGGGCGACACCATGCCAAGGGTTGCGATCCCCTTACCAGTCACAAAAAAAAAAAAAAAAAAAAATTTCATAATACAAACAAGAATACATATCAATTCAGAGTTTTCATTTTGACAAGAATGAAAACATACCTATTCAAACCCATTCAACAAGCATATGCTCACAGATTTAGCAGTCGTACAAGAGTAGGGATCAGTAATTCCTGACCACGCTGATCAACAGAACTGTTTGCAAACCTCAAAGGTGCCTATGCTCTCAATGGCTAAACACATAAAAATGCCTCGAGGCAAAGTACTAGGCTGCCAAGCCTCAGCTGTTCAAGAACTGCCCTAAATCAATTGAAAAAGGAAAAACCGGATGGTTATGTCAGCTGCCACATCCTGGTCTGTGCTTGCTGTTCTTGACAAGAAGAATGGTGAGAAGTTATCAGAGTTCTTAGAAGGAAGTGGAATCTCAGAAAAGCTGAGATGTGTAATTTTTTCCTTTTGATGGATAAAGAGGGCAAAGCTTCTGGCCAACCGATTAAATGGCTTGCTAGAAATTGTTCGAACATTATTCCCCTGTTCTATATATCTCTATATAGATCTTTGCTTTTCCTAGTGACAACAGAACAGTTTTCCATCACCCTTAGTCCTCTGCAGGATAATTTTTCAATGAATAAATATAGAGCTATTGTGGACTCCACCTTCAGCCCTTGGTAAAAGTACCCATAACTGGTTACAAAGTATCTTAACTCATTGAGTTCAGCCACCCAAATGATACTTGGAATATCCAAGCCCAAGGGTCATCCAATAAATGCTGCAAGATGCCTAGGGAAGGGACAACTCCCAATGCATGTACCCCAGGCCCACTGAATCAATCTCTGCCCAGGACTCTGTGCTTTTTAACAAGCTCTCTGGGTCAACTGTAAACACACTCAAGTTTGAAAAACACTGCCTTCAAGCACTTCTTCTTGAACTTTAATGTGCACAAGGATCAGCCTGGGAATTCTGCTAAAATGCAGATTATGATTCAGTAGGTTTGGGAGTAGAGGTAGAATAAGTCTGCATTTCTAACAAGTTCCCAGCTGATATCAATGCTGCTGATTCATGGACCATATTTAGAACAGCAAGACCTTAGAGAAGAGGGGCCAGTGGTCTTATTCTTTGCACTATCATGATTTATTAGCAATCCACCAATATTATGCAGTGTTGTAGGGGGAGAAGGGTGGTAAGTAATTAGATCACTGCCTGAAATACTGTGCATTTTGTTTTAGAAAAGCCCATACTTTCTATGTTTATGCACTTCAATTTAGATAGTGAGTGCTACTGGAAAATGTATCTGAATATTTCCAGGTATCATTTTCAAATGATACTGCTCAGTTTCTAAATCACAGCCTGGTACCTGGAGGTCTGCAGTTCTAGTCAAACAGTGAGTGCTAAACAGTACCCAAGTCAACTGCTTCTGTTTTACCTGAGTTCTTCACCTACTGAATGAAGGCATTTATACCAACTAATCCACTACAGGCTTGTGGATTCCTTATGGGTACAATAGCATGTGTGACCAATAGGAACAACAGAAACAGTCACAACTGCTACTGACATAAGAATTTTCAATACACAGAAAACAGTAAGATAATTCCATATCTGCCACCAAAAAAAAAAAAAAAAAAGCTCTCTTTGTCTCTGAAGGCAGAAAAATAAAGATTTTAATCTGAATTCAGTTCCACTGAAGCTTGCAATGATCTGTTGGAGGTGGGTATACCACAAGACATAAAGGGAATAATACGGGTTCTAGTCCCCAAAATTTAGTCCCCTACCATGCCTTAGTTACCAAAAATATCATTTATCATTTACCTACGCAGAAAAAGAGAACTCATCTTTCCACTTTATTTAGAAAATGATGAAAGAAGCTAAACATTTTTATTCCATCAAGGTTTGTTTTGTCTCCCCAAGCCTCAGGTTTTCCTATCTGTAAAATGGGGATAATAAGTACCTTACAGAATTTTCATGAATATTAGCTATAAGCCATAAGAAATGCCCAGTCTAGTGACTTAGTTATGGCTGACATTCAACCAAAGAAAACCATTATGACTAGATAGTTCTACATGATGAGAGTCTAATAGTGAGTCACAGAGCTATCTGCACAGATATACTCTTTAATTCTACACTGTACCTAACATCCTGATATTCTTATATGACTCCCTTTTAGGACTTGGATTTGGTCAAGAAATGGCATAAGTCAAGCTAGAAACTCTAAGCAGGAGATATTCTACCACTAAGAGTAAATTCAGAGACCAGGTTATTTTCTGGCTATTAATACCATAATATTTTCATCAAAAAGGGAAGAGCTATGAAGTCTTATATGTATAAATGTATAAACGTACACCAAATACCACTCACCTGGAACCCCTGTGATACAGAAAGACATTTCAACTTTTCTTTGTATTTCTGTCTCAGTCTTACCGATACACACACACACTATTCAGATTTAGGACTAGTTTATACACTGTGCAAGAGAAAAAGACTTATAATTAACAGTTCATATCCCTAACTTTGTGCAAGACACATTCAGACTTAGGGGATGCTTTCCTCCAAGGACAGCAGAAAGACAATGTGTAGCAAATTCACTGGGTGTGTAGACTTGCACCTTCTCCTGGCACACAGTGATTCCTTTCCCTATAATTTAGGGAATGGCCAATGCCATTAATAATGGCATTTATTCCCAATGCCAATAATTTAGGCATTATTTTCCACCCTGACTCGCTCTCAAAAGAAACAAGCAAATGTGATATGTCAAAAAAAACACGGATATTATCAGCATTAACTTCCTGACAGAGAAAATCAATTTTAGGAATGAAGCAGGCCTCACACCTTAATTTTGAATAGGTGGCATCTCATCAGTCTTCATGCTTCCCTTTTTCGTATTCTACAGCCATTTTGAAAGCTCCCCATGCATCAGGCATCAAGGTAGAGGAAACAGAAAAGAAACACCAAGCTGAATTGCAGAAAGATCCTACATTAAGGAATTTTTTAGTCTACAAAAATAAAACATGAACTAACATACCTATATATTATACACTCCCCACCACCAAAAACCAAAACAAAACCAAACAAAACCAAAAAAACCCAGCTAGACTCTTTTCCACGAGATATATTTTGATCAGTAAAACCAACCCATCTCATTTGAGGGTAAAAATCAGATATTTTTATCATGGTCACCCCAATTAACCCCTGCAGTGTACAGTACTGTATCATTAAGACTGCAGCTCTGAAGTCAGACAAGTTGCAGCCCTGGCTCAACAATTTACTAATTGGACAAGTTTTTTAACTTCTTTAAATTTCATTTTATTCCTTTGTAAAATAGAGATTATTAGAGTACCCCTCTCATGCTGTTAAATGAGATACTGCATATAAAGTTCTTAGCACAGTGCCTGACCAAAAACATGCAGTCAAATGTAAGTTTTCTGGGTGAAGACTGGGGCAGGAATCGACAACCACAGGCTTCTTGGAACCAACCTGAAAGGAACACAACAGAGAAAGAGGAGGAACAGGCAGAGTAAGAACACCCCGAATTTCCTATACCCTCATTCAGCTAACTCCAACCACTAAACCCATGTGTCTCTCTCTGTCTTGGCTGAAAAAAACCCCACAGCTGTGCAACCTGAAACCTACCCTAGAATCACTGAATCAGGATCTAGAGGCGAGCCTGAAGCATCTATATTAATAAGCTCCGAGGGTGAGTATCACGCATACTAAGTTTGAAAATCACTATGGAAGACAAAGCATTTTATAAGTGTTTCAATATTTGTTTTAGACATGATTCAGCTAAGATCTGATGCCTTACTTTGAGGCTAATAAAGCTGCATACTCTTCAAAACCTCAGGGTCCTGAACAAAATTCCATTCAGAGGTCCTCCTAGTGGAATTCTTCCTGATTCATCAGCAACCTTTGCCCCAGGACTCCTGTTCATTGTAACTAAAAGAAGAGCAGTACACAGAGGTGCCTTTGCCACTCTGTTCATAGGTCTGGCCAATTCACCTATCCTCACTCATAATTCCACATCCTTCTCTATCTCACTTATCCACATCTCTATTGGGTCGTTAACTAATTTATCTGAAAGGATGCTGCCGTATTGCTTTAAAAAATAGATGGTCCCCATCCTATGATGGTTCAACTTAGGATTTTCCAACTTCATAATGGTACAAAACCATCACAATCACAACATTATTTATGGTGTTCAATAAATTCCATAAGATATTCAATACTTTATTACAAAATAGGCTTTGTGTTAGATGTGTTTGCTCAACTGTAAGCTAATGTAAGTGTTCTACACATATTTAAGGTAGGCAGGGCTAAGCTATGATGTTTGGTAGGTGTATTAAATACATTTTTGACTTATGATATTTTCAACTTAGGATAGGTTTATTGCAAGTCAAGGAGCATCTGTACAGTTATAATCAAGTCTGAGGATTAAAAAAGCTTTAATATACATACTTCAATTCTAATGTTTTTTGGTATCCTAGAATATACTGGTTAGGTTTCTAAACAGTTAAAACATAATTGTCTCAAAGAATTTATTTGACCTTCTTCAGAAGGGAAGAGGAAAGAAAGTCTTGTATTTTGCTGAAATTTTCATGTGGTCAATTCAAAACATGAAGGAGACTATAGTATCATTTAAAAATAAGGTTATCCAAAAAGAGATAAAAATATGTACAGAAAAACTTCATTAAAGTTACTAAATGAGGGCCGAGCCCGTGGCGCACTAGGGAGAGTGTGGCGCTGGGAGCGGGGCGACGCTCCCACTGCGGGGTTCGGATCCTATACAGGAATGGCCGGTGCACTCACTGGCTGAGTGCCCGTCATGATAAAAAGACAAAAAAAAAAAAAAAAGTTACTAAATGAATCTCTAACTCACCAGCATTCATACCTAATTACATAAAAATTTTTATGGGGGGGGTGTGATTAAAGAGGAACTACTCCACTTGACTCGGTAATAGATCCAAGCTGGCTGATCAAACGGATCGCCATCTGGTCAATCAATTGCCATTTGAAAGGCTGCTCTAAAAATATCTCCATATCAGTGTCTAAAATCTCATCAAAATGTAATGACTTCTAATTAATTTATGCTAGCTAGCAGGAAATAAACTTTTAGTGTACACTTTAGAATCCCACTTAAAATATAATTACCAAAGCCTTCCAAGATTCCCAAATTATCTCCACCAAAAAAGACAAGGGAACATAACCTGATTCCACTATACGCTACTAAGAAGCCACTGTAAGTTAGTCTTGTGCATTACAGCAATCTCTACAAGCCTTTAAAATATAAGTGAGTCCACCAGCGAGCAGTAAAATACACAAAATATGCATTTTCTTACCTGCACAAAGTAAATGGCTGCTGTATAGAAAAGGAAGCAGGTGGCTGGCTACTCACCAACTCAGACCGTCTACTCTTCTGTAAAATGGGGACATACAGAATTCCCTGCCTCACAGATTACCATGAGAATCAAATGAGGAAATGTGTGTAAAAACATATTGTGAACCTTAATCAGCATAATTATTAAATAGGTAGAGAAATATATTCCTATGCCAAAATGATATACAAAGGCAAAAGTACCGACCCTAGAAAAACAGTGAAATAATTCCTTCATTTGAGCTGCTGTTTCTGGAGTGTCAGGCATTAAACTGGAGCCAAGATTCTCTGAGAAGCTACTCTTTCCAAAAGACATAAATCAATGGGCACCAGATTGTATCTGTGAATCTCCTTCTCATACTTACACATGCAGATTATCCCAACAAAAACTCTAACAAGTCAAGAGCAGCAAACAAGAAGGAAACATAAGAGACAAAACTCCTGAGAAAACAGCATAATGTTTTGGGATGAGTCACATCCAGGTTTGCATGGGGAGGATTCAGAGAGAAAGGAATGGTGCTCTTCTTTCTGCACATGCAGCCACAGCCATCCTGGCTTCCACAAAGCAGCAAGGTGTTCAAATGACTCTGATCAACACAGCATGCTGATGATCCCATTGCACATTTGATTTGGCTCAGGATCGCCCAATCGAATTTGCTAACACAGTAGACTCCAGAAGAATCACCCATTAAAAACAATACAAATACAGACTCTAAATGTGCATGAGGCCTTTTGTGATCTCCGCTGGAGCTTATAGTATCTAACAGCTGCAACTGTGACTGTTCTAGCTAATTGCTCTCAGTAACAAAAATAAACAATCGCTCCAGGAAGAAGACTGTACCCGCCAAATATTAATGAATTTTTTAATAGAAATCTCAAATCTTGGTTTAAGAGCCTTACTACTGGAAAAAGTCTCAACACACACAGGGTTAAAGAGACCCAGAAAGAAAGTCCTTATTTTGTATTTAATCCACTCTACCCCAACCCACCCCCAAAAAGGAAAAAGAAATGTGTCTTGCGTTTGGAAGAATATAAGCAATCTGAGATATTTTAATTCATGTATAACTTTTTAACATATGGGGGAAAAGAGTCGCACTGATTGGAGCTATTTTTAAAGTGCAGCTCTACCATAAAAATAGACATTTACTCATAAGGATGCTTGAATAGAGAACAAGCCCAATCTACGTCTCATTGTTAAGAAAGGGGTGAAAAAAGGCTGTCGTGCTTTCTGGAGAGCCGTTTATGGTCCGCTTGTGATGTCATGGCAGGATCCAGGTGCACTCTAACAAGCATCTTTCAGTCTCGCCAATCCTTTTAAAAGTGCTTTTCTTCCATCAGCTACTTCTCTGAGCACATGCAATGAGGAGCCAGTATTTACCCAGACCATTGCAAGAGATGATCACTGCAATCAGCGACTCAAGGGAGGAGGAGGAAAAATTACTCACCCACAATTGGGTTCACCGTAGTCCTCTCATCTTCATCCCCATTAAGGAAGGAACAATTTTCTTTTGCTAAGAAAAGAAAGGATAAAAGTAGTTGACCTATCAGTACTCTATTACATCTACCTGTCTTTTGTCCTTAAGGAGGAAAAGTTGCTTCCTACTTCACTCCCCATCCAAGACCCAGCTGCTTAGCTGAAGCTTGCAACCAAATTGCCCACCTAAGAGAGTGGCAAGTAGTCATTTAGGCATCACCACCCTAAACTGAGGTTTGGAGAAATCTGTCTTTGGCCTTTATTAAAAGCCTGGAGTAATGGGAGTTATAGTGGGAAACCACATAGAATTCCTGATTTTTATCCATCCCTGACAAAATGTCAGTAGCAATCAATACAATAAAAACCAGACAACAGCTTTCTATTGACATGACTTAAACCAAAATCAGAAATGCATTATTTTATGTCTGTTAAAAAAAATTTTCTCCATACACATAGAACAAAATCAAAAAAAGGGAAAAATCCTTTCCAAAAATATCAAATCTGAATGTCTAAAAAGTTTATGAAGATATATAATGACTTAAAAAAGTGGCAGAAACAAAAGGTACTCAAATCTTTTTCACGAAAGGACGGAATACATTTTGACTTGTACTTTTTGTGCTTAAGAAATTTTCTACAGTGACTATGTTATTATTGATTGAAATTATCCATAAGGATGTAAATGATACTGAGTGCATCATAACAAAATACTATATGTACTTACCTATGTTCAACTTCTAGAGGCCATATATATCCTCCCAGATCTCAGGAATCTGACTCCACAAAAGGACTTTGGTTTCGAAAGTGAACGTTAATTTAGCTTGTGTTTCAGTACTTCAATGACAGCGAAGGGCAGAGGTCCAACAGTGAAGAGAGTTGGTCTCATGCTAGCAAAAAGAAACTTGGAGAACCTTAACTTCTCTGGGCCTGGCTCACACATCTGCAAGATAATGTGCTGAACAAGACCCCTGAAGTGTCTTCCATTCTAACACTAGAGTGAAAAATAGACACAAACTAAGTCTTTGGCCCAGAAAAATAGCACAGTGACTGGTATATAACTGGCATTTGATGTACATTTAGTGAAAGAATAAACGGAAGTTTAAAAAAAAAAAAAAAAAAAAAGAGCTTCCCACCCTGTGTGCCCTGATGTGACACTGGGCCTGGAAGTAGTTATAGTTATAGGTGTGTCAGATATAGTTCCCCTGAGGACAAGAGCCCATGACATGAAAGAGTTTGGGAAGCACAACTTTTTGAATGTACTACCATTACAGCAAAAAATAAATCTTTATTAGGGTAAGTTTCAGACTAAATTTATAAAAAGTTCTTATTACCCTTTGTGTAGGAGAGACAGAATGTCTATCACATCTTCTGGTCCTCAGACCATCTAACCTTCAGACAGCAAACTGAGTAGTAATTCACTTGAAGATGCAGAGAGGCATTTCCTACACACTGAGTGCATGTAAAACAGGTATTTCTCTAAGAGTAACTCCTGGAAAACAGAGTGCTTTCACGGTATAGGTGGGTACGTAAGGAGAACACAGAGCAGCAACGATTCTCAAGAAATGAAATTCTGTTAAAGAACACTTAACACAGTAACAACTGCAATTTCTCAGCATTTATGGTCATAGCTATTTATCCTTTTTGATAGTAATTTGGAGATCTTTTGGTGTGAAAATCTGCATTATTTATTGTAATTATTACTACCTGCCACTTAAAACATTTTTTGAGAAAGGAGATCTATAAACTCAACATAAAATATGGGGATTTAAATTTCAATGTGGTGCTCCACTGGCATTTCCTGATATGCTGCTTTCCTTTCAGGGTCCAAGAAATAACAGCTTTGTATCTTTTGGAAGCCTGACCACCTACATGGATGGGTCACGACTTCCCTCCCCCATTCTCACAGCCAGTTGCTACCCCTTTGCCACAATTCCAATAAAAAGCTTGCAGTCCAGGTAACAGAGCTACCTTGCTAACTGTACTTTATTCCAAAGGGTAGATCACCCCGAGGTGGCTGCTGGTCTCATCACATCTGTAGGGAGGTCCACAGACAGGCTGGCCACTTCTGAAACATGTATTCAACTGTACAGGGATGATTCCCAGAAGGAGCGCAGCACAAAAATCAGTGTTAGAGATAGCATGTGGCTGCCAACAACCTGCAGGTCAAGGGGCCCTACAGAATAAACAAATCAGGCCCACTGACGGGCCCTTTAAATGGTCTTTCTTGTCCTAGGGTTCTTCACTGAAAGGGAAAGTATGGCTGTTAAAGGAGCTTCCAAAAACTGTCAAACTAAAACCTCGGTCTTGGAAATATCTGGGAAACATTTGGATTTCAAACTTTTCCCCTCACCTTCAATAAAGGTGATTCTTGAGTGATATGAATAAGAAAATGTAAAATACATAACCCAACGAATGAGAGAACCAGGTACTACAGCACTAGAAATAGAAGGAGCACTTAAATCATTGAGTTTGAAAGGTATATACTCTGAGAAATAAACCAGTCCAATATTCTATTACTGTGGAAATTTTGTTTGGTCTTTTTGCATAAACTGCATAACATTCCTTTTTAAAAGAGGGCACATCCTCGCTAGTAAGCTCTATACAATACTCCAAATTACATATAACCTATCATGGCAAATATTTTTGGTATTACAGTAGAAATGGGCAAGGGAACAAGGACAAAGTTTTGATATTTAGGTACTTTGTATTTCATTATGGACTCAAGTTTCTGGCTATTCTGAGATTTAACTAGTCATGGATACAAAATGTTTAAGGAATTCATTAGGTCTATACTGAATATGACCTAGTATGCTAACTGCCTGGAAAATATTACAAGTAGATAGAGGCTTACCCGGGTCTTTGATCACAGGGTTCTCTTCTTGAATTTCCTCTCCCAAACTGTCTTAAATCCTACATACTCTTAATGAGCCAGCTCAACTGCTATCACTTCTGTGTGGCTTGGCATTCTCACCCCCTAACCCCCTCCCCCACACTCACACACATTAAGAGCCACTCCCTTTTTTATTTTAATGTACTTGTACACAGCACTCCTTTCTTGTTACTGTATAGTTACTTGTAGATGTGGGGCAATCTTATGGAGCAAATGACACAGGCTCCCTGAGAATAGAGGCATATGTCTTCACACATTTACGTCTGCCTAAATAAACTACTTTACTGCATTTATGCCTATAAGCTTGCTATAAGATATGTATTTGCAAAAGTGTTTCTGAATGTTGATATCAATTTAGTCCTTAACTACATCTTAGATTATTTAAACTAAAAGTAATGTTAATACTGAGTTTGAGAAACTAAGATAGTGGTGTGTCTTAATTCAAAATAGAGTAAAACTAGTCAAGCATACTTTTAATATTCAGGGTATTTTACCATATTAGTGCTTTCCAAACTGTCGCTCCACATGTTATATGTTTAGAGAGAATAAAATTATCCAGCCAGACTCCTAAATTCACCCAATTATTCAGGTGGATGATGTCTTATTGCTATTAATAACTTATTTTGCTTCAGAAAGGACGTGGACAACTTAAAGAGTATGAGAACATATGAAGATTCACTAAACTACATACCGATGTCAAACTGAAAATTACACAAATGAGCTAAGAATTAATCCAAGAAAGAAAAAGCAGAATCTTTAAGAAGGGCAGAATGGGTTCACTTTTATGAGTTGTAACTGAGTTTATCAAATCTATAGCAAATTAGCTTAACAACTGCTTCTAAACCCTCATGGCACTTATGACATTGCAGTCATGGCCTGGTGGCTTGTCTGTCCGCCTTTTTAGGTGATGGTTTCTAAAAAGGTAAGCACTACACTTTACTCATTTTTACAGACCCAGGGCACTTCATAGTAGACAGATAACCAATAAATTTGTGTTGAGCAACCAAAAAAATCCTTCCCATTTATTTTTCTATGAAACAAATTCTGGAAAGGTTGATTTCAGTAAGGTCCATCTTATGTTAGCAAGCTTCCCATACTAATGGTGTAGATGTTTAATTCTTCCAACTTGAAGAGAAATGAGCCCACTTCTGGGAATTTTCAGAGGAAGAATATAAAAAAAAAATACTACAGGTAGAGAAATATGGGCCATTCAATGCAATGACAAACTATAAATGTTCTTCATCTGATAATTTCTGTTATGATTTTATCAATATTTCTTTTTCTCCCACTGTTTGAGGCTCCACTACAATTTATGTTTGATCCTCTCATAAAGGACAGAAATCTTGCAATCTATTTTAAAAACAAACAGGAAAGTTAAATTGTTAACACTTTTCCTCAAATCAGATTAAAATAATGTAAAATGATGTTAAGATTAAGAATTAACTTTGGCTACTGTAACACTGAATTGCGACACTGTTCAGATGATTCTCAAGCAGGTGAGAAAGGATTCCAAGGGGAAAAAATGTAATTTCTCCTCAAATACACTAGTAGTTACACAAACCTCCTGTACTGAGGATTTTTCCACTATCTGCTCAAATATAAAAGAACTGCTGACATGCAAACCAGTCAAAATACTGATAAAACATGCAAGAGGAGAGAGGTGAGGGGAGGATGTTCCCACGTCACAAAATTAGAGTATTAAAGTCATATAATAAAAAAGGGAGTTTGGAGATTTGAGATTAATTGCATGTTGAAAGAAAAGGAAGCTTCTTGTCACTCAACTACACTCTTGACTATAAGGTTTTGAATTCAGGACAATTATTTTTAGAATGGCTTTTACCAAAAAAAGCCAACAGACACATTCAAATGAAAAGAAGCTATTTAGTATACTTTGTTTAAAAAGAAAAAGTACTTCATTATTATATTCAATTTTCTTAGGTTCTATTGAGATAGAATCCTTGCATAAAAGAACACTAAGAATTTTTTTTTTTCCTTCCACAGATCCGCTAAGGATGTATACAGAAATTAAACATGTATGTGAAACACAAGGCTGGCACCATTGGTAGTAATGTACGCATGTGCTACACACAGCAACCCTAACCCTAAGAAAAACTGAGTTTCTGATTTTAGAGAAGTCTCTTGACGATTTAGCACTTGTGCAACAAAAATAAGTTTCACACACCAACACTTAATCGCATGGTGAATTAAGTCCTGCCAGTGGAAGCAAAGTAAGTTAGCTTCCTTCTCTTTGGTTTTCCTTTAGCGTAAGTAAATGTGTGTGTGAGGGCAATACCCATTTGTGCAAAAGGCTGAAGGTTAAATCAGAGCTACAGAACGATATCAACATCCAATTTCCCAAACTTTACAACTAATATATGAAAGTATGTGTCCTTGTAAGAATTATTCGTCTGGTAATATTTGAAAACCAACTAATCAGAAGGTGTCATTCAGTCAAGACTTTTTTTGCACATCCTACTTGCCTTTTGGAATTCTTACTTTAGGTAACACTGCTTTCAACTAAAGTTCTGAGTGAATGTCTTTTAACTCAAGAGAGCAAGTTTGTTTATTAGACTGAGTACAGGAGCCCCAAAAATGTGTGTAAAGACCTACTCACCACACTGTTCTTTCCCTTCAACTTTGTTTATTGATGTACTGAACATGAAAAAGTACAAAGAATCCAAACACAAAAGAAAACATGTACAGCCTCTTAAATACTCAACAGAATATATTTTCTATTCCAACAGATGTGAATTAAGTCATACTGTACAACTTCAAATAAATACCAGCCTTACATTTTATTAAGTGCTCTGATAAACACTGTAAAGTGAAGCACAATTTGCATGCCCTCTCATCAATGCCTTGGTTTGCTACAGTAGTATAGGAAAGAAGCATGTAGCTGCTGTTTTCCCGTGAGGGAAACCTTATTATGTTTTTTTAAGTATATACATGTATTTTATTTTTTAGTTTTTTTTTTGTTTTTTTGTTTTGTTTTGTTTTTTTAACGCAGAAGTTTAACTCTGACAATCTAAATGCACCTAAGGATATGAGAAAGTGCTAAGCCAATTGATTTCTGAATAGCATTGAGTGGGTCAGCATGAAAACTCGCTTATTCACTTTAGCACGCGCCTCACAGTATATGTACTGTACTATACTGAAAAATTTTATAACTACAGTTTTAAATAATAAAAAATAAAACTCAAAGCAACTGCAAAGATAATGTACAACTATGTTATGCATAGCACATTGCCTGTTCTAAGGGGAAGCATGTGAGGATCTCAGTTTATACAAAAAGCAGGACGTAACTACAGTTCTCAGTGCATCCTGATGAAGGCATTTTTGCCTTCAGCTTTTTTGAAAATTTATTATAAGCTAGATGCTAATCAGAAAATATTTTGTATTTTTTAAAATTTCTTTCATACATGGTAAAGACTTATTTTATTATTTCCCCAAATAGTGGTTTAAGCATCATACAAAGTTAAATTTCAATAGCATACAGATATTTATGACTTTTGTATGAAAAATGTAAGGAAATTTGTTCAAAACCTATGGTTATACTCATTTTTCTTTTTTTTACCACAAACATATTTATAAACGAAAATGTAGCATCACCATAAACAGCTGAAGCTAGACTATCTACAGACAAAATTAGCAACAAATCTGATGCACTGTAAATTCAAGTCCTCAGGACAACAAAAGTGATTAAGCAAGACCTCAAGTAACAATGTTAATGCCATTTACAAAGGAAAAAACTGATACAAAAACATTCAAAACCTGAACATCACTTGGCATGTAAGGGAAAAAAAAAATCAAATTAGCTGAAAGGTTCATAAACACAAGGTCTTATTTACATTACACAAAGCTCAGGTGTTAGCCTTGAACATAACTTTCAAAATACCTTCAAATATATCCAACTCAGATCACTTTTGCTGATTTGCTGCAGTACAAATCATGTGCAACGTCTTTTTGTTCCTTAAGACAAAACAATTCTTCAAACAATACTGCAAGTACATCACTAAACACCATGAGCTCTATCTGAAGGGATTTCTTTAGGAAGAACAGATTTTTTTTCCCCCATCTCTTGGTAATTTAAATTTCTTGCCTGCTCTTATATATTCTTTTGTAAATTTTTTTTTTTGTTTCAAAATCACAAATCAATGTGAGCCACCTATCACATAATAACCAGGATGATCAGACACTCCACTGGTGATTACAAAAATGAAACCAGCAGTGTTTCCCCCATTAATTCTATTCCTTTCATACAAAGATCTCAAAAGTATTTTCTACATCATAAATCTTTCTAAATTTTCCAACCGCTGCAAATTTCCTGGTAAATTTTAAAAGCTCACTAGGTGTCATATGAAGAGATTTCTCAAAGTATTCAAGTCAAAATATTTGTTCCAGGACCAGTAAAAAGTTTCTCCAAATTTTCTTTTTTATAAAAATAGATGCTTTTTTTAAACCCACATCAAAGAGGCTCTTATCTCTTTGGCAAGGTACTGCTTTACGAAAAGTTCTCCAGTATTCTTACAATAAGCGTTTATAATGTAGCCCCCCCTTCCCCAACCCAAATCATAATTACAAAATAAATACTGTTTTTAACTTCATAAATAAAAATGTAAACTTCAAAATACTTTTCTTAAACAGACATAACAGCAATGCTTTAAATGTAAACCAAACACAAAGCTACTCAGAGAAAGGAAAAAAAGGGGGAAAAAAAAGACACGACCAACTGAAGAATTACAACACAAAGCCTCAATATTTACTCACAGGTTCAAGGCAGTTATGTAAAAAGAAAAGAAATGTCTTCCCTTAGCTGAAACACTTTAAAAGGTCCACCTTCTTCAAAGAAGGCAATAGAATGCAATGTGACAGGTAAAAACCCTGTACCTCTTGTCCATATTCAAACATAAAAGATATTTAAGAAGTTTTAATTCAAATACTAGCAATAAAAAATCTCACATATTTCTTAGGATGCTAAGTAGTCATTTTATACCCATCTCAACACTGACTTACAAAGACATTTACTAATGTATAAAGTTTCTCTTAACTTGCCTTTGTTGTATAGTTTTCATATATAAATGGACTGAGGACAGAGCTCATTAGGCTTTGTGCGTTTTGTTTGTCTTAAAGGAGACCTGCAGCACTCTGTCTCCCAGACGGTATCCATTGAGGCTAGCTATCGCCATGGCGGCCTCATCATAGTTTGTCATAGTCACAAATCCAAAACCTTTGCATTTATTGGTGTTAAAGTCACGGATGACCTTCACATTGGTGACAGCTCCAAAAGGCCCAAACATTTGCCACAGGATACTCTCATCTGCATCAGGAGCCAGGTTGTACACAAATATACACCACCCTGTTCCAGGGTGCCCAGGGATATTAATTCCAGCCAAACTGGTCATTCCATCAATGGTCATTGGAGAAAACCTACTGAACAGAATAGGAAACACACACACGCACACAAAATAGAAATGGAAGTTGGTTACAGTGATGGACTTATTTCCTCTTTCCATCCCCAAGATTTTTAGTAATTAATCTCTCCCAACAGATACATACAGCTATTTGATATTTCAACCAATGTCTGTGTGTGGCTTGTAGTAACATGCTATACTATTGAGGTATTAATAACTTATGAAATGGCAATTGTTTGCTGTATTAAACCATTACTCACAGTAGCAAAGAAATATATTTAGAACTGGCTTCATGACTTAAGCAGGACTGGGGAGGGAACCAACACATACATAAACATGCTATGACGTCGCAACGCAATATGAAACAAATAATGGGGTTTTCAAAAGACCGGGTGGCATCCAGTGGTACAGAAATATTCCCTGAATCAATCGTGCTTCAAAAAGCAGCTTTTCATTAGGTTGTACATGCAAAATAAAAACCAACACAAACTTATGAGGGGTGTAAATATCACTCCCAAATCAAAGAAACTGATCAACTGTGGGAAGGGATTATGAGTATCATGAACCTCTATCATTACCTCTTTACTCCATAAGCCATATTGAGCAGATTGTCCAACCTGCAAAACACACATTTAGCAAACTTCAGTTTTTAATTTTTCCCCTTGATGTTCAAGAAAGCTGGGCTCATTTACTGCCATCTTCCGAGGGGATTCTACATTAATTATATGTAAAGTCTCAAAACACTGAGTCTTTTTTCACATTCCTGAGAGAATGGACATCCACAGCCATAGGACACTAGCTCATCCCATGAACACAGTCAGTCTCTGCAAGAGTCGGTGCAGGGGAAATGGTGGTGGTCACCTGAGGAAACCATTAAGAGAAATGTGGAGGCTCTGCAATAGCTAACGTGTGGGTTCTCACCAGGCAAGGTGTCAGTGCTCCTCGTGTACCAGCACGTTACACCACTTTTAATTTTCACAACTCTATCGCCAAGGATGCTAAGGCACACCGAGATTAAGTGGCTTGCCCGAGACCATGGGACTAAGTAAATGATGGCTCTGCTATTTAAACTCTGCAGTTTACAGAATTCTACAAATTTCCCTCAAATCTCCCAACTTGGAAGACTTTCATCGCTTAGGATCAAAGAAGTATAAATACAGGTAGAAGAACGTTATAGACAACCTCGGCTAATCCTCCCACTTCTTAAATGTGCTTGGCTGAGGTCTAGAGAAGGAAAGAAGAAAGATCATTGCTCTAGTGAGCAACAAAGTTAGGAGTTCAGATCCAAGCCTGATGCTGGACTTAAATTATGCTACAGGCAGTGTAGACCTACACAAGTTTTAAAAAGCTAGGTAGGAAACAAGCCAACTTGAGCTTCTCTTAAAAATTTTAAAACAAAGCAGGGTGGGTATGTACTCTTTAAAACTTCCCACCCTTTTCTTATTTAGAAAAACAAATCAGTTTTATAGTATTTGATTCTTCTTGCTTTATCAGTTTCAAAAAACCATCCTGATGTTCCAAATTACCACAGTGCTTACCAATTAATTACATTTGTTTCAAGGAGGTAGGCATAACTTAACACATAGCCCACATAACCACCCTCAACTGCCACAATGCTCAACACTTTCCAAAGACAACCTCTGGTCAGGGGTGGGGGCTACAATTTTTTTTTCTTTCTTTTAACACCTTTGAAAAGTAAGTTTGAAAAAAAAAAAAATCTTGACCTTATTGTCTAACCTGTGGTATTATCAAGTCAAGGCTAGAGCACATAAGAAAAAGCAACTCCTCTTAGTTTTACAGAGAAGCCAAAACACATCTCATCTGGTCTTTCAGAATTGGAAAAAGAATGTTGTCTCTGCACATCTCTGCCCCCAATCTCCACTGGAAATTTTGTGTGATTTGGAAAAATGAAACGGAAGAACTGAGCTGATGTAATACACAACATGTAAGAAAACAGAACAAATCACAATAACAAAGGATCCTCATATTTGTGTATTTGTCTTGTCCCACTACACCATTCTCATTGTACCACTGAGCACAGGCCTGAGTCACTGCAGGTTCATAATAAGTGTCTGATGGCTGAATACAGGCAAAGAGATTACCAAAATTATCACCAACTACTTAATCCAAATTTAAATCTACCAGGAGGATCTGTGGAGTAAGCCTGTTTGCATATGCAAGGGAGAAAGCACATGTGTGAAAAGAGGGCTTTGTTTTCTGCAAAGATGATGAGCATAGTCAAAGATGCTAAGCCTTCATTGTCAAGAATTAAGGTCACAAACACCAAAAATAAAGCAAAACACAAATTGGTATCACCAATCATAAAATAATCTGATACAGAAAATTTCATCCACTTGCTGGAATGATAAATACAGAATACACTTGGCACATGATACCCGTAGAAAAGAAAAGCATATTAAGGTCTCTGTCCAAAGTGCTAAAAGGCCCAGAATGAGAGGCACCTTATTAATTCACTCAAAATAAAGTCACACTATCTATGCCCATCCATTGTGTTCAGGTTGGGACTGTCATGCTTTGCTACCACCCACTTAGGACAGCAACCAAAAGTCCAGAGACAGAATTTCCTAAACAAATTTTCATGACAGGGTAGAACCAAAACCTGCCCCAGAACTAAACTACAAGCACTGAGGGACAGACGTCTCATTCCCCACCCTCCACCACCCCACTTCCTTCCATATCTGGAATCTCCAGGGAATAGGTCTAGAACTTTCATGCTAGGATCCCTGAGGACCCCACCAATGGGCCTCCTATCTGCCATACCTGTGAAGTCCTTTATGATACCACGATCTTAATTGATTTCTTCACTCATCTCCCATTTGAGAAAAAATGTGGTCCTCTGAAATTTAAGCCAAGTTTATCCACCCTTCTCTCTTTCCTTCTCCATCACAAGATAGAGTAGGAAGGCACATGAGACCTAGAAAACAGGGCCCAGGCCCTCCTGAAATCCCTGCCTGTATGCAGCTGGGCCCAGAAGGTTTCTGTGCTCTCTCAAGTTTCCCAAGGGACCTCAGAGAAGGTGGTTGGTGCTCCATGTGGGCACCATGTACCCCAAGACTAGTAGCAGCTGGCAAACTGGAAATTAGGCAGTTACAAGAGAAAATGATGCAGTGCCTCAGACACAAGGACCACTATTACTCCCTGGAATTATATGTCTTTGCTGGGTTTGTTTTATATACAATCATTTAAAAATGGAAGGGAATTTTTAAATGGAGATTAAGCTAGTATCCTTAAGAATGACTCGGGGGAGGGGGGAGGGACACATGATAATGTACTACACTGTGAGAAGCAAATGTTAAAGGGCCCATTCAATATATATTTTTACTATTTAAAAATAAAGTACTCTTTATTTATATTTAATAGATGCACTGCAACCAGCCCCTTCACTCAGTCCCCATGCATCATATGCTTCCCTAAGGGAAGACTGAGCCATCCTCTAAGGGGAGAGGCGGCCAATGGCACTTTGACCTGTTCTTTAGCCTGGACATAATCCACTTTACAAATAGCACGTTAAGTGGATTTGGAGGATTAGATTAGATAATCTAGCTTTAATTAAAATAACCTTTTCTTAAAGAAAGTTACCTTTAAAAAGTTCCCTACCAAAAAAAAAAAAAAAAATCAGACTTGAAGATGACACCAGTAAGTGAAACCCAAGTAAATAAGAAAAGGGAGAGCTGATTGTTTCTCCTATTCCTCGTACAAGCAGCATTATGAAGTTAGGCACAGAATAATCTGTCTTACATGAAGTCAGACAGGAAATTCAAAATTATGAATATTACTTTATGGATTTTGCTTTAAAAGCCATATTGTTTATTAATATATTAGGTAAATTAAATATTAAACCAGCCATAATGATAATTAGCAAGACATCTGATATATTGTTTATTTCATCTTTTTCCTATCTTCATTTTCTATGTTTAAATAGAGTTCATAATCTAATGAATATAATAGCACAAGCCCATGGGCATATGTATTTTGATTAAAAAAATACACAGTAAGGGTATGTGTACAACATTTTTCTATCAACAGCAATACAACTCAGATTATAACTAAGCAATATTTTGAATAGAACCCTGTATTAGATAGATCAATCCCACTCCAAAGCTAGGTGTTTATAAGTAGAAAATGTGATTCCTCCCTAATTTTCAAAAAGAATTAGCAGACAGACTACAAGAGTAAGTCTATCATGCAAGTAAAGGCAAAATGTGAAATCAATTAGTGAGAAATAAAAATATGAAGAGAGGTTACCAATGAGTAATAAAATAAAACCATGAACCCTATATATAATGGTTATCAAAACCTCTCCAAAGCATCAACCGAGACCTGCTCTGAATTATCCACAAGATCATCAACCCCTTATCCAATTAGATGGTATCATCTGCCCTCTAAGAAAGAGGAAAATTACTCAAGAGGATTAATACCAGTTTTTTCCAAAAGGAAATTGTGATAAGGCAACCAGCACATGTCTTAAATGCAACTCAAGTGCTGATTTAAAATGCTCCTTTAAAAATGCATAAAGGCTCACAGAAGCAGGCACACAGGCTATCAGACCAGATCACATTCAATAAAATTAAAGCAGCTCCACAAGAAAAGAACATGACAAAATTCAACTTAAAGTTTAATTCAGATACCATGTCCCAAGAATAAACTTAAGGGGCTTGAATTACACTATCCATCCAAATAAATAAGGCCTGTCTTATTTTGAAAACTGCAGTCAATTAAATAAGCATTTTAGATCATCAGCACTCATGTTAGAATAATTCCCCAGCTATTCACATGGGTTGATTGAGCCATAAACCCCACAAACCTGCTTTTAAACTCAACCCTCATTACATGAATTTTAATTTTGTTAACCTTAAAAGGTATGGTACACTTCATGAATATTAAAAATATCCTTGGCTATTATTATAATAATTACAACTTGTGTTCTCCAATCTCTTTCAACTCCCAAGGTACTACAGACAACACAGAAATACACAGCAAGAAGTTTTCTAAGTGCCCGCTGGAAGGTGACAAACTCAAGGCAAGAGTATTAAAACACAAATACTAGGGAAAAAATATTTTCGTTAAGAATTTAGACCTGAACTACAGAAAAGAGTAAAGTACCAACAAAATAAACAAGTCTTTAATTCATGAGTCTTTATCAGGTAAAAGAAGAAGCTTCAACCTTTATTCAACAGAATGAAGTAGGGAAATCAAGGTAATGACAGCCAAGTTAAATATATTTTTACAAGAACACCAAACACGTATCAGGTTAAACCTGAATTCTAGGAATAATTTATTCCAACATGCAATCTAGATTAAACACCTTCACTAAGCACACTGACTAGTTTATATTTTTTACCAGGATAGAGATTATGGGAGGAATGGAAAGTTGGGTGAGGGAGATGACACTTAGGAATCTGAAGGGAGAAAAAAAAGTCCCCCATTTTCTGAAACCAGGTTTTCCTTATAATTGACAATTCTCATTTACTTCTTCCAAAATTTCTTTCTATAGGAGTCAAGGAAAGGAAGAACTTCCAAGTTAAAGATAACATATGGTACTAAAAGATTAAAAACACAGAATGAACTGAAGACATTAAAAAAGATATTAAATTTGACCATCAGAACATGGGGTAAAGCTTTACTCAACCAAAAACAAAAAGCACAGAGCATGTGGGGGAAGGGGCTAGGTGGTGTTGAGGGTGGATTACCATAGTCGCCACCAATCTAACACCTGAGTCACCTACAAGCCCTGCCATTGCAATAATCAAACCCTCTCTTAAATCCTGTCTTTTCAGTCTTCTCCAGAATTCAGCCTTGGTTGTAAAAACACTGTTTTATTTAGTAACTACCATAAAACCAAAATGCAGCTTAAATTAGGGGAAAAAATTAAAAACTGAAATTAATATAAAATGTTTGCTGTCAGTAGGAAGCTATATCTTTACAGTGCTAAAATCAACCAATAAATTTTAAAGAACTTTCCCCCATCTAAGCTCAATTCTTTTCTAGGTTCCAAAGAGCTCTGAAGTTATTATATATACTAGACAGGCTGCCTAGAAAACACTTGTAAAATCCCTCCAGGCTGTCCTCAAATTTCAAGAAAAAAAAAAAAAATTATATACATATATATAATTATATGTATATATAAATTATATTCAATCAAGAAATATGCCACAGAGGAAACACACATACAGGCAGAGCTCAAAGGGGCTATGTGGGATTTTTTTTCTCCACAAGGGCAGGCATCAAACAGCTCCATGCTTCTCTCCCTCTTGTGCCATCACCACTACCATCCACCAAAGTCAAAGATGGCAAAGGTTTCCTTTCCATCAAAGCTTTTTTCTTGCAAAGTTATAGCAAAGTGTGGAGTGAGTACAAGGCTCAATCAACTGGGAACCTAGTCACCCATTTCAAATGTGGCCTTTTGACAATGCCACCTCTTCTCCCACAGCAATAACCAACTTAAGCAGAAATTCATAGCTAAGAGTTGGAACCAACCTAAACGTCTGTCAATGGACAAATGGATAAGGAATATGTGATATAAATACAAAATGGAATACTGCTGTCATCTAAAGGAATGAAATACTGCCATTCGCAGCAACATGGATGAACTTAGAGAAAATTGTGTTAAGGGAAATAAGCCAGGCAAAGAAAGAAATACCACATGTCCTCACTCATAAGTGGGAGCCGGAAAAAAAGAAACAACAATCACAATAATTTGTTGAACTTTCAAAAGGAGAGAACAGATCTGAGGTCACCAGAGGTGGGAAAGGAGTGGGGAGCGGGGGTTAGCAAGAAATTGCTAAAGGGCCACAAAAACTGATGATACTGTGAAATGATAAATACCAAAAAAAAAAAAAGAAAGAAAGAAAAATAAAAAAATTGAATGTGTTATTTATGGTAAATTTCCTTCTAATACTTCAAGTAAAATAATTGAGCTTTTTTTTTAAAAGAAGGTATTTTGACTGATTTTTATCTCCACTCTCTTCAGCACTCCAAATATCCCAATAAACAAATACATGTGACTTAATCTAGAAAACATATAATGCCTCGATCTTCTTCGGTTAAGTTTTTGATTATATTTTTGGTAATTAACTAATATTTCAGGAAGGAAAAAAATAAAATTGATATGCGCTTATAATACAAAAAAATTAATGTGGGGGTTTGATGGCATTATGGCTACAGTATACCAGATGGCCAAAAGGATATTAAAAAATGTACTCGAAGATAAAAACTGAGTGACTTGCTTATGAAACCAGAAACTCTTTGTGCTCAGTTTAACTTCTTAGAGTCACTGTTGTTTCTCACATAAAGTTTAGAGATATTTTTTGAAAGATTCCTGGTTTGGCTGTTATCCCAGGATTAGAATACAACTTGAAAAGTCAGAATATTTGTATCTGTCAATGAAGGGAATGTCTTCTTTGGGCTAAAGCTATAGTCATTCTATGGACATTCCAGAAGTCAGTAAATTACCACCCACAGGCCAAATCCAGATTGCCTGCCACCTCTGCTGTATAGTCAAGGAGCTAAGAATGACTTTTACATTTTTAGAGTTGTTAAAAACAAACAAACAAACACAGATGCAACAGAGACCATGACCCACAAAGCATAAAATATTTACTATCTGATCCTTTACAGAGAGTGTGTGCCAACCTCTAAACTATAAGAAACCATTTTTAAAAAGGGGAGAAGGACCCATTTGTAGAAACAAATGTTTTCACATAGGTTATTTATCCTTAATAGTGCACATATTATAAAACAAAGTAACTGAAAGAACTTGACCTAAAAATTGAAACATGAAAATAAAATCTTATCAGGAAAAAAACTAAAAAGGGGAAATCAGAAGCACTGGATACAATTAAGAAGATCCCAGCAATCTGTAGGTTAGAATTTCTCAACAACAGTACTATTGATGATTTGGGCCAGACAATTTGTGGTTGTTGGGGGGCTGTCCTGTACCTTGTAAGGTGGTTAGCAGCATGGCCTCTACTCACTAGATGCTAGTAGCACCCCCACTCAAGTTATGCCAATATTAATGTCTCCAGATACTGCCAAATGTCCCCAGTGGACAAAATCATCCCCGGATGAGAACCTCTGCTGTAGGTTATTGTCCTTTTGTTCCCATTTTTCATTATTAGCAAAAGACACTATTCCCCAAGTAGGTTCTCTCTGAGCCCATGAGGAAAAAAAAAAAAAGAAAGAAAACAGCAACAACAACACTGATAAAAGCAAACCAGAGATCCTGTCCATTAAAGTACTAGACAGTAAACCTGAGTGTTCTCTTTCAGTATGATAGCTGGGCACAAGAACTAGACCAGACTTACCTAAAACGTTGTGCCTGCTGAGCTAGTGGTCCTGGATACCTTCTGTTTGGAGACTGGTACAGCTGGGAAAGGATGGCCTGATTGGTTTTTTGGCTTGGATTATTAGCAAACTTTACAGTGATTGGCTCTGTGGCACCAGGAGGTTTCTGGCCATTTAGGCCTTTGATAGCTTCTTCTGCCTCAATCCGCTTGTCAAATCGAATAAACCCTACACCCCTTGATATGCCTATAGCAGATTTGAGTAAAGATTTGGGAAAGAGGGAGTGGAAGGAGAGGGGAGGGAGAGAAGAAAGGATAAATTAATTTTCCTTCTCAAGAACATGTTTTCACCCACATAAAACATTTGCCACAAAATCATACCAAGAGGAAATTTTACCTTAACTTACTACGGCAATTCAATCTAGAATTACAATTTTGCTTTTTTTTAAATGCATGAAGTCACCTATATAATCTAAGTACCCATTATCACATGCCTTCCAGTAAGCCAAGAAGATGAGAAAGCACAAGTATACACATGTTCTCTCTCTCTCTCCCCCACCTCCTTTCCCTCTCTTCCTGACACACTCTCTTTAATAATGTCAACAGTACGCCTGAGTTCCATTTTTCAAGTTGTGTTATTGGACAAGCAACTCAGAAACGAGGGGCACAGTAGTTCCCTTCCTTGTAACAAAGAAAACAGAACCAGACATTTGCTAAAAATGCAAAAAGCTATGCTAAAACGACATGCACTGTGGGAGAAAGACAATATTTCGGCCAAAATTGTAAATAATATATCCACCTTAATAATATTATGTAGGATACGGGTCCAAGAAAAAAATGTCTGAAGAGACTCTTCTGGTTCTCTGAAGTTCCCCCATCCTTCTCACTAGCTATGCTTTATTAGAGAAACAATATTATATGGAGAAAAAGAGGTAAAAGAAGACCTAGATTTTAAAAATAAATAAATAAAAAGTAAAGCATCAAAGCCTGCTGGCCTCTGCAGCATTACTTCTGTCTACAGAAGGCCACTCCCAATCCAATACTCTCCCCACTTTGAGACAAGAATGGGAAAGCAGAGACACGGCCAAGAATCTTTTCAGCTGATGAAAAAGGGTAAAGGGAAACCCAACTCATTCCATGTAATCAACTGAAACAGGCTAGTCAGGGTGGCCATAGGTGGTCATCATAAGATAAGCAGTTACATAACAAGTAAGTTGGTACTAGCAGAACCAGTTTGGGACTAGCAGCTAGAAAAGCTTAGATGATTCAGAGTATGTCAATGAAGAAAAAGTTAGGGGTTACTGAGAAAGGTATGCTGAGTGAACACACTACACCATCATGATTTGCAGGAATGTTAAAAAGAAATGAAGATCTCCTTGCTTTATGATTAATACAGTGCAAGGTCAATGGCTTAGAATTTCCTAAGGTAGACAAGGCATTTTTTCCATATACACTTATCTCAGACAGCCCCTATCACTTTACCATTTCTCTTTAAGCTCTATCCACTGCACATTATTACCACCTGATGGCTGAGTAACAAAATTGCAGGGTTTCATTTTTCATTTCAGGTAAAGTGAATAAGATTTTGCTTTGAAAGCTTTAAGAATAAAAACGAAATGGTGAAATGATAGCAAATACATCTTTTCATTTTACCTACTAGCTCCTATTAAGAATTAATAACCCCTATAGCTTAGCCATTCCATTAAGAAAGCATTAGATTGGCAATGAAATGTCCTCTACACAGGTTGAGTCATCTAAACCAGTGATCCTCATACTGAAGCATGCATCAGAATAACCTTAGAGTAAAATGCCCACCCTTACAGTTTTATTCAGTAGGTTTGGGAAGGGAGCCAAGAATTTGCATTTCTAGCAAGGTTCCAGAAGGATGCTGATGCTGCAGGTGCAGAACCACACTTGAGAGTCACTGACTAAACTACAAGGTGGTGATCCATGTACTATGAATGAGAGAATGGACAGTCACTAACAGATGAGGTGAGCTTTCTGTATCACAGGTGAAATCTACTTTCAATTCACCAAGTTCTCATTAAGAGTGAATGAATTAAAATGCATGAATGATATGAACAAAATAAAAGCACATTTTTATTGCTTTGAACAAATTTATCTGGATTGCAAGGCCTGGATTTCTATTTAACCCCATTAGCAGTTTGTGGGATATAACATGGTATGGTAAAACGTATGAGGAAGATTATGAAACAACTAATGCAGTTAAGAGGACCATGTCTCACATTTCTCACTTGCTTGAATTTACTCATGGCAACAAAATCTATAGGCCATTTCCCCAGGGATGTATATAGTGGTAGATCTCTCTCCCTTGAACTCTAAGGGTGGTACTTCCTATGAAGCCAATTAACAGCACAGAGGGCGTAATGTGGGCTGCTCTGATCAAATTCAGATCAACTAAATTGATCTCCACTTGAAGAATTAAACTTAGCCTGGTTTTATTCCATGGTTAATCCACTACTTTCTTTAAAAATTCAGACACTGTAACATACAATGTGTCTCCAGAGTATTATCATTATGACATAACAGCGAGTGAAAGAGAAAGAAAGGGTAAGAAGGAGACACAAAAATAGAAAAAAGTCTACTTTTTTGTTTTTTAAAGTCCACAAAATCTTAATGTGACTGCTTAAGCGTATGGCACTACTGGTGACCTTTTTTTCCCCTTCTTACCATGTTTCTTTATTTTTAAAAAGTCTCTAGAAGGACAAGCTTTGCTTTTATAATTTAAAGAAAACAAGAAAAACCTGTACTTTATTTTTAAAATCCAAATCAAATCTATATTGCTAGCTTTTCTTTAACTAAAAGCTTTGGCCCTTACATACAAAAATTTTAATAAACATCTTAGTCTTCTCATTTCACATTGACTAAAAGTTACATTAGTCATAAAATAAATTTTTAACATTCAAAATTTCATACTGTTACATATGCCTATACAGTGCAGCATGGGCCTGGAAAAAAGCAATTACCGGTGTGGATGCGACATAACCCTCCCTTGAAGAACCAGCTGCACACTACTGCATTAAACTTTGCTTTTTACACAAATAAAATTGTTTATTAGTACTCTATAAGGAGGATGGGGCTTTTTTCACGCAGTGGCTTGGAAATGAAGATTATAGCATCTATAAATTTATTACAAGCCATGAAACAGGCTTCAAACCTGCACCTTCGGGGTGGAAATGACTCAAGCTTGCTCACTACACTCCACAATCTATTTTTGTCCATGCATATTTATGAACAATTCCAGCAGAAAATTGCATTTTCTGGCCCACATATACCTTTGATGTGTTCTAGAGGCAAGACTGCTGTGTGGGAAAGACAGAATAGTTCACAATCTGCCACTCAGAGAGCGAGACTGTCCGGAGTGGCTGCCTACTTACCAGTGACCTGGTCGACAAGAATACGAGAAGTAATAATGCGTCCATATTGTGAAAAAAGCTGCTCCAATTCCTTCTGGGTCATTGTTTTTGGAAGTCCACTGACATATAAATTTGCATCTCTGATAGAAGCTGAACTTGGGCGAGCATAGGAAACCTGGAAAAGGGAAATAAAATTAAACATATATGCACACTCAGACACCCCCCTTTAGAAACCTAAAGACTGCACCAGTAACTTTTCCATGAGGAGCATAGGAGAAACAACGAAGTAAAAGCAAGCCAGGTGTTAACTGCTTAACTCATCTCTGGGGAAATCCTAGGCAAATGGGGAATGCTGTTCCTCTGGGTGGAGAGGAGACAGTATTTGCCCCAAGAGTGTAAGTTCTCAAAACAAACCAGTGGATAAATGACAGTACTGCTCACGGTACTAGGTTGTCCTTAGTGGGGCCAACCCCCTAGATGTAGGGATTTAGGCCAATCATTACTAGCTTAAAGATTCTAAATTCACTGGATACATTTTTGTGACCTATTTTCCAGCCTCGCCCAAAGGTCGGCGGGGGGGCGTTTCTAAAATAAAAATTTACCCTTTATCAATAAGTGTACCCTTTTCATTTATGCCAAAATAATTTTCTATCTTCCATAAATTTCCAGAAATTTAAATATGTGAATAAGCTGTAACCTACATTATTCTGTCCATTGTCTTCTCACCCAAAGTCTTTTTCACCTCAATTTTCAAATGGCTTAAGTCTTTATTAATTTGACATGCCATTTTACATACTTTCAAAAAACTTCCTATCTTTGAGATAACAGTGTCCAAAATACCACATGAATGAAAGAGAAATTAAGTCTGCAGGTAATTGTTTATAATCATCATTCTCCATGTTAGCTCTACAAGGGAAGAAACTACATCTGTCTCACTTATCACTGTATCCTCAATGTCTAGTCAATGTCTGACACATGACAGATGCTGAAATATTTGATGAATGAAGCCTATCCAATACACTGCTGATCCTGCAGGTCTATAACAACTTACTGGACCACAGCATGTAAGGGAAAGTTCATTAAGCCATCTGTATCTCTTGCCCAGACTGTAATCAATAGCTCTTTGCCTATAACTTCTCTCTGCCAATATTTAGACAGCTGTGAGTCTCATGAGCTATCCCTGACCACATTCCCTTCAGTTTAATTGTAAGCTCTTCTGGACTAGCCAACTGTAAGAACAGAATTTTCACAATATACCCCATCTTCCAAATAAGTCATGAAAATGGCTAGTGGGTCCAACTTGGATTGATTTGCTGGGGTAACATCATACAATTACTTACACCTGCTCATTTTTTTTAATCTAGTTTATTACCAAAAAAAAACCCCAAAAGTTTTTCTAATTTACATTAATATTTAAATAACTTTTAGTGTAAAATACCAAATATTTTCTCCATGATTTAAATTATGCCCACAGTTCTCCGTATTACATATATATATATACACACATACATACATACATACATATATATATATACACACACACACACATATATATATATTTTATTTTATTTTATTTTTGCTTTCCAGATGGGGGGAAAAAAGGCCAGGTTTTATACTGCTTATAAAGGTCTTGCTATCTTTCACCCCTGCCCCACGAGTGAACATTTACTAGTCCTATCCTTTATTCAACCAGTTTGCTCATTAATAAGTGAAAATACACCTATTATCCCAAAGCCTATATTTAGAAGTCATATTAGCACTGTCCTGTCCTACACAAACTAGGAATAGCGATGGAGAGAAGATAGATATCCACTCACATACTACTTTTTTTTCTCTACGCCTAAACACTTGATGAGAATTGGAGTATTTAACTGTAAGTGAAAAATAGGAAATGAAGGAAAACTTCAAGTGACCAAAATAATTTAAATGGAATCTAGTCTTGGGATTGCTATAAACTGATAAAACATAAAGCCACTTAATTATAAATGCATGCAGTGATGTAAATAAACAAATACTCAATCTATTTCCTAGAAATACCCAATTTCTAAAACTTTGGGATTCACATCCATACCTAGAACTCCAGGGCTTTACTCCCATAGCAGAGACCTCTCAGCAAGTGAGCTCCAGATCATGTGGCAGAAGTGTCCCCATTATGAAGAATCACTTCCCATGGGCTAAAGGGTAAGCATCTATACACTCTCAAAGGTGGCTACTTTCCAATGGCTCACAAAGCAGGCAGCCTCTACATGAGTTCAAGCATGGTGTGAGGCAGTATAACAGTGGTTAAAGGTAATGGCTCTCTTAATCAGTGTGCCTGGGCTCAAAACTAGGTTCAATTCATTATGGGCCCTGTGAACTTGGGACAAATTCTTTAAGCATATTACCTTATAACTGTATCTTCTTTGTATGGTTATTAGAAATAACAAAATAATTTCTAATCCGTATGAAATACTTAGCACAGAGTCTAAAAATCTAGGTAACTACATTATAAATATTATTTATCTCTATGTGCATCTGAGGACGTAGGTAAAAATCCAGACTATTAAAGTTGAGAGTAACCTGAGTTCATTACACTGTTCCAGAATAATTTACTCATGCAGTGACATTTACTGCTTTGTGCATTTCAGATGAGTGTGGGTGGAGTGTTTTAAAAGTTATCTTAAAATATATTTAGGAAAACGGGTTTATATTTAGTGCTTATATAAAAGATTTGAAATCACACTTGGGTCAGTTATGTTTTCTCTTTTCTCAACGTCCAGTCTTCAGTTCATATTGCTTTTTAAATTCCCAATCACGTTAAAAGGGCTCAAAGATATATTATAACACCAAGATCAAGGGTTTGGATCCCCATCCAGGCCAGCCACCAAAAAAAAGGGGGTGGGGGGGCTCTTAGACAGACCTTTTCAAAACAGCATTTTTCAGTAACTTTGTTAAAGAACCAGTTTTCATTACCATAGGCAGGACAGAGGTGACTAGATTGAATATAAACTCACAGTGGTAACAAACAATGTTTAACATTAGCTTACATATAGGAGCTTATGGGAATTCACCATTTGTAAAACATTTTCAAATACTGTACTTTGTGACTCACAACAATAACGTGAGGTAGGCAGGGTACACATTAGTACTTTATAGCTGGAGAAACAAGCATAGGGTAAATGACATGCCTAAGGTTATACACAACTAGTACTGAATGCAAGCTCCAATCTTAGCTTTATGTCCTTCTCTCCTCATTCAGTTTTTTTTTTTTTCATAATACCACACTATAGTAACTGCAGGTAGTTTATCAGTTCACTTGTTCTTAAGAGTTTGGAAAAATTAAATGAATCTTGGCTATTCCTTAAACACACACACACACACACACACACACACACACACAGTGAGAGAGAGAGAGAGAGAGAGAGACAGAGACAGAGAGAGAGACAGAGACAGAGACAGAGACAGAGAGAGAGAGAGAAATTGAACACAGACAGAAGGCAGAATGTCACTAGAAATTATAGTTAAGTCAAAACTTATTTTATTTCACTTTCCACTAATATTTTTAAAAGTAACTTTTACTAAGAAAAGATGAGTGGTCACTAATTGAGATTAACTGGGGTAACTGCACATCACAATTAGAATTTTGAAGTTAATGTTACTACTTTCTAATTTTTAGAAATAAGCAATGCCACTTCCAGGAAATGAAGATTTAAGGAAGGGCAAGTGCCCTCTCCCTCCTTCCAGACCAATGTACCAGGTCTCAGCCCTACCCCTTTATTGCTTCTGGGGATTAAAGCATCTCTATCTCTCTTGCTCTGTTCAAGGCTATCACTGTCATTACCATCCTCCTTTCCAAGAAAAACATTTCTTCTTCCATCTCAGAGGATTATTAATAGAAACTGTACTTATACAAAAGTGGGAAGAAGGCTTGCAGTGGGATAAGGACTTGTTCTTTGGAGAATAAAATAAGTTACCAGACCAAGTTTTATATCTGACAATTATCAGCAACCTTCTCTACTCTGATTTTTCTGTGGATTTGGAGCTTGTACAGGTGTCTTGCTTTGATACTCAGAGAACCACGCATGGGCTATCTTCAGCTTCAAAGGGTTAAGTATTTGTGGTTCTTCAAGTCTAAATTCCCTTGGAGAAGACCCAAGAGAGGGTTTGCTTTAAATGGCAAATTCTCTATTAGAAATACTTCAGTATAATGAACTTCCAAGTATATGTCCTAGTGAGGTTAAAACATCTTCCTTCATCAACTATAAACTTTTCTCTAATCAATATTCACTGGATTAGTGCATGGGTTTGGATTTTAAATTTTTACTGCCATTTAAAGCAGGTGAATATTTAATGCCTGAGGAGCAAGGTTATGAAATGTCAAAACTACTAAGTGAAGGATCTAATTTAAGAGGCAGCAAGAGAGTCTGCAATCTAAATATTTAAAGATGATACAGGGAGTACAACACTAAACACCAATCTACTCCAAAGACAGCAACTTAAAACTCAGGTTTATCCTGGAATTTCTCACAACTCTACAAGTGATATAATACACAAAGACAAGCAATGCTGAGATTTAAGGGAACAGGGAGGGAAGGAGAAGTAACAGGCAAACAAATGCTGAGGCCAATGGCTACCCAAATCATTCCTCACAAATGGAATTAGACTGGACAAAATAGAAAATAAAAACAGAAATAATAGAAATAAAACAGATTTCTCAAAATAATTAGGTCTCAAAAATGGAACAGTATGAAACATAGTATATCTTTGTAATTATAAACTCATTTCTCATTCCTCATCAGCAGCTAAAACTAATTATATATTAAACATGCAAAGAGGAGTAACACATATACTAAGAGTGGGCTATCAAAATATAAATTAATCAAAATACACAGAATTAAAGGAACAAAAACTTCTTATGGATAAGAACTGGTACTTTATTAAATGTACACAGTAAAGTTTAAAATCCCGGTTCATTACTTTTAATACAAGTCCATCTAAATGCTTTTTTCTGAAAACACAACTGCTCTCCTTTCTCTGATCCATCAATGTAAAGACCAGTGACAGCAGATGTTAATACCAGCAGATTAAAGCAATAAGGTCCATAAATGAGTACAGCAATTCCTTCTTTCCCTAACTAAAAACATTTGAAAAATCACCCACTGACAAGATCACCATTGAACAACTTTTATCACTTGTCAATTACTGACCCAGGACTACACACACTGAACATGAAAATTAAGACACTTGCTACTTTAGACTGTTTTGAAAAGCTCCATTCAATCTCTCCAGCTGCACGGAGTGGACAAGGTCTTACCTATTTATACATATTTAAAAAGTTAATTACTGTTCATATCAAAAATAAGGAGTCTTGATGGGACTGTCTGAAGAGCAACACTATGACTAAATGAAAGTTAGCTCTGGCTCTGATAGGCAGTAGCAAAGGTCTTGTGACAGCATCATGGCTATATAGATAGTGGGCTACACTGAAATCTCCAGAAGAGCTCAGAAGTAAAGTACAAAGAAGGATTTGATCTCTAATGTCAATTGAGGCCACACACCTCAAAATTCACCCAAAAAGAGGATGCATCCTTTTATCTGCTTGTAACTGCAAAACCCTACCAGGAACAGTTCTCAAATGCACATCAAGGCATATGCATATCATAGTCCAAGATTATGTTTTCCGTATGAAAGGGCATGTTTCACAATGCGTTGCAAATGAGTAAGCCTGAGAGAACAATAAGAAATTAAAGATCAGCTTCAGCAAAGGTGTCAGAGCTAACAAATTATCACACGTAACAAGAAGGTTTATAAAAGGTATTCAAATTAGGCAGTTACCTTTAACAGATATTCCAAGATACATAATTTAGAAAACTACATGAGTAAAAAATACATATGGAACCTTACATTTTATTTAGACTGAAAGTTTTAAGACTAAGTAATGATTGCTTTAATTCAAGTGAGACGTTCAGAGATACCATGGAATACATTTGATTATGTTGTTCTCTGCTCAAAATCTCTCAAGGGCTCCCTAACGCTTTAAATCTAAGGTTCTTAGTCCTTTGTGCACAGGCCACTAGCTACCTTTTCTATATAAACACATATAACCCTCAGTAGTTTCCCACAGCTTCCTGCTCTCACTTCCCTGTGTTAATATAAGCAACCCCTTCCACTTACCTAAATTTCAGTCATTTCAGACTCTGCATGGGCATCACTTAGTCCCTAAAGTCAATGCTCATCAGTCCTCTCCATTACAGTCTGAATTAGGTACCTTTTACCTGTATCCACACTACATCAGATGCCTTCTTCTCTTAAATACTGACTAAACTAACATGTACTCATCTGTTACCCTGCCTAGTAACTGGTTTTTAACCCCTTGAAATAAAAAAAACAAACAAACCTTGTTATCATACTACTTTCTACAACTCAGTACCTATCAAACATTTACTGTAATGACGATGATTTATAATCATATACTAATTTGAGAGTTTATTTTTGAAATACTGTTTAAAAGTTAAGAGAAGTCACAATCTGCTTTGAAATATACCAAAAATCATAGGTGATGGTACTCTATGCACAGACTAGAATGAAAAATCCATTGAACATTTTAAAAATGAAGTTTCATTTCTCAATTTGGAAATTCAGGTCCCCAGGGGCAACCCAATCTTCAATAGCATAATATTGTGGTGAGAGAAGAAAAAAAAGTCTTAATTTTGGAGCAAAAAGAAAATACGGAGATCATTTAGTTCACTTTCTCTGTATTTAGAAAACAAGAAGACTGAGGCACAGAAAGGCAAAATGATTTGTTCAAAGACAGAGCAAAAAGGTGGTATATCTCTCTCAGGGGTCTTGACTGTCCATCAGGGTGTTTTCCATTACACCATTAGATGCAACACAGTATGTGAAATCATGAAATTTTATAGTGAAATGACAGTTACTTGGAGGATAACTGTTCATTTCCAAGGAGATACCAGAACAGATACTACAAGAAGGTAAGAACTTCAGCTTTGCTAAATAAAGTATTTTCTTAATATTAAAAAAAAACACATCAAAACAAGTCATTCTCTTAGGACAGTTACTATACAAGGGTACTTCAAAAAATTTATGAAAGATTCATATTATCTTTTAATTTTATTTTTCCATGAACTTTGGAAAAATACCCTCATATTTCTTCTACCAGTAATGCCTGAGAATTATTTAGGAGCTGTTTGAGAAAAATCTAGTATTTGGGGGTTGGAGGAATGAAGAGTGAAAAATGAAACTGAGAATCCCGAGACCAGTGCTTTGTAACAATTAAAATGTACCTACAATAATCAGAATCTTTTTGATAAAGGCTTTCTGCCTTTTTTTAATTACATACAATTTGACAGAAAGGGAAAACAGCAACTGGTTGTTTACACAAGGGAGACTTCTCAGTCTCACATCATTTTCAAATTCTAGTGCAACATCGTTAAATAAAAGTCAAGGCAGGTAATCTCTTTCACATCAAAGATGAAGCCAAGGACAAGTAAGGTCATAACAATGACTGATCATATGACATTGCTTAAGACAATACTAAAACTACCAAATAGCCACAGAAAAACGAAAGTATGGTGATTATAAGATCTATATTAAGCAACTAATCATAAACTATAAACTTAACAAATAAGATTTCCTTCTCACATGACTTAAACTCAGCCTCTGAAAAACTACACTAAGCAGGGCTTATTAATAAATGCTACCCAGACAGATTCATCCATGTGTATCAAATAAATAAGGGTCCAAAGAGGCTATCCTGACAGACATCTTTATTTTTTACTCAAGTATCATAGCTGGTAGATCATTTCTACCCCTTTTATTGTTGTGTCTTTTTGATGGTAGTACACAGTTGCTTCAATAAGGACATCTCATGTTGGTAAAGGCAAACAGAAAGTACATAGTAAAGATACTATAAAACACAAACTAGATCACAAATGCCTTCCAAATTCCTAAGTACTTCTGCATGTAAAGAATTTAATAAGAAATGAAACACAAGTAGAGCAATGGTAGTGCATATAGCATCTGAGGAGGGGGTGGTTAAATCAAATCCACCACTGCACTGGTGGTAGACTAGCCATTCCAAGTTCTAAATAGGAACCTGTCAATCAATATGCTCCATATTCCATTAGCCCATTCAGGTTTTAGAAAGTGATTACACTAAAGTGGTATTAAAAAAAAAAAAAAAAGGTTGTAGTTCCAGCTGTAACCACCAGTCTATTCCTACCCTCTACACATTAGGAAATTTTCAGCAGTGGTTAACAGAGCTAAGTCCCTTACTTTTAACATTAAAAATGAGAAATGAACCTGTATTAATTTGGACATACAATCTTTAGAAATATTAAGTAATATGAATAAGCTGGAACTGAAGCAAACATGAGTTTTGTACTCGGTCAAAAAACCTAGAAAAAGCGGAAGAGAATACATTATCACCGGTGAAATTCTGGTCACAATAGAGCATATTATGAACCAGTGGCCAAAAATGAATGTTTAGACTAGAGCCCTCCAAAGTTACAAAAGAGTAAAAACACAGGGTATGCAGTTGCACAGAGCTAGGTCCAGGTCTTGGTTCTTTCACTTACCAGTTACATGACTCTGGAATAATTTCCTGAGGTCCTTTAAAACCTCTGTTTCTTTATTTGTAATTTGATACTGATGCTAGTACCTACCATTATTTATGAGAACTTTACAAGTATTAAATGGAATAATAAAACTATTAGCACCAAGCTGGAGAATAATAATTTTTAATCATGATATAACATAATATGATTTTAAATACATACATGTCATAACAATACAGATAATGTTAGCCCCTAACATTTAATAAGTGCTTCCCATGTGCCAGACACTGTTCTAGATACATTACATATGTCAATTCAATTAATCCTCACAACATATCTATGAATTGGGTATTATCATCAGCATCCCCAACTGATGGAAGAAAAACTCAAATATCACTATTATCTTTAAGGTCAGATAAGACAACACAGAGAGGGAGTCTTGGCACAAAGATGACGTATGCACTTTAACAGAAAAACAGTTCAAAGATTACATAAATAAGGCTTCTTCCAAATCCATGGCAATTATTATTGAAATTAATTCTTGAATATTACAGGTATTCTGTAAGACGATAGTAGATGAGTGTGTTGGAAAGCCTGCAGCCTGGCTGAAGCGTAAGGAGGGAGGCTGTCTTACTATCATATGGAGAGTCAACATCCAGCATCTTTAAATAGACAACAGAATAGCCCATCTTAATTTTATTTCTCTATCAAACTATTACATATTAAATCCTCCCACTTCCTCATTCTCTCTGGGAGAGATTTCTTAGAGCCTAAACTTAGTAAAGTAACATGTGAAAAGAGAAACGGAGGATACTGGGGGTGGGGGTGGGGGAGGTTGGGAGGAGGAGACAGTAGTGGAAATAATAAATGGGCTTCCTGGAATAACAGCTAACTTCAGATTAGGATTATGTGTATGTTTCTGCACGTGAGATGGGTTATAAGTCACCGGGCAGCCAGCTGCCTAATGAGTCAATGTAATTTCCCAGTATAAAAATAATACAATAATACTGAGGAGGCTACACTACCAGGTAGTACTATAAAATTGACAGTTTCACTAAATATACTACGAAAACGTTACAGAGACTTGAAGAAAGAATTCTCAGTACTCAGACTGCCTCAAAGCTTCCCAGGGTAACAGTACTACAATCCAAATCTTTTTTATTATTAGGTCTTAAGCTCCTAGAGGGTTGAAAATAATTCTTATATGTATGCCTATCTTGTAGTCCCACGCACCAAGAAAGTACTCCATCCTGTTGAGTGGATTTTTTTCCATGGCCTTGTGCAGGAGTTATTTTTGAGGTACGTCTCAGGCAAAATGATTCAAAGTTGTGATATTTGCTCAAATAACCTAGATTTTTATGCTTCACTGGAAACAATGGGGGTTAAACTGGCTCACAGAAAAATAGATGTACTCATCCAATTCTTAAAAAGCAATTCTCCAATAACGGCTTAAGGGCATTTCAAAATTCTGAAACTTGACCAGATGACATCTCCAACAGAAGCCATACTGTCAAGATAGCTGTCACAACTTTATCTCCAAAAATATACTTAAGATATAATTTGTGTAGTATATGAATACCTACTATGTCTAAGGCATTGTCAACAGACAACAGATTAAAATGCTTAGTTGGAAAACTAAATGTAACTAAGGACTACACACTGGCTCCAGTAAGTAAACTGGAGCTGTTTAAGAATAAAGGTCAACTAGTACTATGTGGAAAAAGGAAAAGGTTCTTGTCAACCCAATTTCAATGGATTAAACATCCTAGTGCTTTCACACACTCCATCTAAGGTCTGAGAGAGAAAAATCTGAAAGAAAGAGACAGATGATAGACAAAGACACAGGCTGATGAACATTACGTAGAAAATTTCACATGAAGGGACAAGACAGCTTTAGTAAAATCTTCATTATTTGGTAAAAAGGAAAAAGCATATAAGTCCTTTACACGTTCTTCATTCAACCATATCTTCAATATATAGTGACACCTACCAGGAAGTGACAGTTCTGAACCACTCGCCCAAAGTTAAGGATGGTATAAAACAAAACAAAAACTCTACAAACTTTCACTTTTAATTTCACTTAAATTTTGACTTTTTCTATTTGAGTTTCTTGTAAGCAAAATATATGGCCTCTGCATGAGGATGTTTCTGAACAAAAACATAAGTAGTCAGAGTAAGGTGCTCAGAAGACAAAGATCCCTTTGCCCTCAGAGAGGGGACTATTGAATTGAAGAGAAAAGTAATGTGCAGTGAAAAACAAGTGTTTTTATGGCCAAATAAAGCTTGGTACATAATGTCAGGGGTATAGGGAGAGAATGTGAACAGAGAATGACCCAAGGCATGGAGAAATAGACTTGCATACTGAAGGATGAAGACAGTGACAACACTAGAATAATGAGTTGGGGGCAGATTCAAGAGACCTTAAATGTCAGGGTTATTAAGTTTTTGTGAGCAGAAGAGTGACAGACTAAATGTTGTCACTGACAGAAATGTATGAAAGAAGAATATGGAAACAATTTTCCCATCATAACCTAGGTGAAAGGAATGGTCCAAATTAGTGTGGTTGTAAGAAAGTTAATTTAAATACTATTGACAGTTAAGTTTCCTTATGGTCTAAAACTAGAAGAAAAAGTGCTTTGAACAATGTTAGTTCAGATACCCAAGTATTTGTTGACCTACTTATGTATGCAGTAATGAAAACATAATGATCCTAATCTCTGTGTGTAACATTAAATACTCCATAGAGAAACTTTACCTTGGTAACATTTGTAAGTACCTTAAAAAGTCCCACACATCTCTGTGAAACAAGACAGATACGTTTCTACGATCAAATGAATAAATCTCCCAAAATTCATTCCTACAGCTCCTCTTATAAATTAGGTCTCCAGTAAAGGAGGAGAAATGTAAGCTATGGGGCCAGGTTTTATCAAATTTTCCTACCGTTTTTGTAGAAGGCTATATTACTTAATAGTATAAATACACTTTATAGTCTTCAGATATGTTTCTTCCAAAAGGTACACGTCATGTAAAGTACTCTCTGCTTTTTGATGAGACATTCTTCCATGTGTAATACCTTTCTTTTTTATCTGATAAAACCCATACTGTAAAACCCTATCACCTCTGAAATCATTGCACAGTCTTCCAGACAGCCAGTGGCATATCCATTTCCACTGCATCCCAAATTCACTTATCATACATCCAAATAATGGCATACAGAGGAAGTGCTGTCTCCCCTACCACACAATGACATCAAGGACAAGACTACCTCTTGCCTCATTTTAATGCTGTTCAACATTTAACAAAGCTGACTGGCACACACTAGGTATTCAAAAAGACTGCAGAATTAAGTTACTTATTTAATTACTCACAGATATTCCCTAAGACTGGTATAGTAAAGATCATGTACTCTTAAAAAAACCAAAAACTTGCAGTTACATTTTTACTTAATTTTATATTTGTTCATCCTAGCCCTTGGCAGGGAGTGGGGGGTGGGGGGGGTAAACACATGTATGACGGGCATGAGTAACTTTTAAAACTGGCAACCTTCCCTACAAACTTGGAGACTGACTGTTGGTTTTATTACGGTTCCATATAGCATAATAAGGCCCTAATGGGATGGGACTTTTGGACCTGAATTCGCTTTTATCAAACTCCAATGTACATTTAAAAAATTATTCCTTAAACATCCAAAGAAAAATTCCTAACAAATAATCTTCCTCTTAAAGAAGAAGATATTCTGACAATACCCTGTTGAAACACCTATTTGAAATTTAAAACAAAACCTGCAATCCATGTCTATATTACAAGTAAACCATACAATATCCAGGATTTAGTGTTCTGGGGCCTTATTTGACCCAATTATCAAGGATCTACAGTAAGTGTACCTGTACAGATACATACACACACACACTAAAATTAAGAAACCAACTCACTTTCTTTGGTAAGGCTCAATCAGTAGGCACTATATACCAGTTAGGGAATAGGACAGGGAGGAGGAGAAACAGCAGTAACAGGAAACATTTTAGATTGACTAAAGTAGTACTGTACGGCATTTATCTCTCAGACAGGCTGAGATGAAAATTTGCGTGAGATGCATATGCATACAATAAAGGAGACAGGGAGGAAAGGGATAATAGAAATGTTATTATAAGCCCTCCCAACAGAACCAAAGGAAGTTTATCTACATATATTCTGTGGACCTGACATAAGTTATAAAACTATGAAAAATGTATTCAATACATAAGGGGATAACCCCTGAAACATTACTGAGTGTATTATGACTTTAAATCTACCAAGATATTTCTCTCTCAACATGATTAGACATTAGAGAATAACCATGGGGAAAGCTTTTTCTAAATGAACTGATTTGCAAGACTAATAGTCTCATTCAAAGATGATCCTTCATTCTCCAAATATCTATTAGACACCAGAGCTATATATTCCCCCACACAGCTTTAACAAAAAAATAATTACAGTATTCCTAAATCCCTTTTTGTCACAGTTGTTAATATTTTACAAGAAAGAGGGTTTTAAAGGAAAACATGGATAACCTTCACTGTACACATTAAAGAAACCATATCATCACAATTTATAAAACTCCTGCAGAAACTGAAAGAGCAGGCAGTAAGGAGAGGGACAACTACCTTTATCTTTGTTCCAAGGCAATGTGTTCTCTTGCTTCACATCTGCAGAAGCACCTCACTTTACCTTGAGAATCCCGTCCTGAGGTATTTAATTACACTCAATGATCTGGCACCAGGCCCTTTCCCCAGGTCTCACTGACTGATAGCAT
Source organism: Cynocephalus volans (assembly GCF_027409185.1). Taxonomy (NCBI): domain Eukaryota; kingdom Metazoa; phylum Chordata; class Mammalia; order Dermoptera; family Cynocephalidae; genus Cynocephalus; species Cynocephalus volans. Next base: position 65,954,702 of record NC_084475.1, read on the forward strand.
CAATAACACTCGCTGGCTGTAATTAAACCACCAAATAGTATCTCCTTCGTCACTTGGTAGATCAATGTTCTTTAATACTCAAAGAACAAAGTACAAAGGTGAGATGGGTGTTTTTACCTCTCACCTTCACAGTTCATTTGACTTTGTGCGCGGTACTTTGCAGACAATGCATATTTCACAATTCCCCCAAGAAATCACTTAATGAAAAACACTATGGAAAATCCTTGATTTCTTACTAATCCACTTTTGCGAACCTGAGCAGGTTTGGAAACAGTCTAAGCCTTCTGGCCAGAGTATGCACTGCTTTCATGTAGCTTTGGGGCAAAATTCAGTTTACAGGTCAAAGGTTTCTAAATTAAGGCTCATACAGCAAATGCTATTTGTCTTTTTTTTAAAAAAATAATTATAGCAGGTTGTGAGCGTTCTTATGATAAATAGAGCAAATTCCATTTAGGTCCTGGCTGGACAGCTCAAATATCCGGACACTGGGTGGGGTGGGAGTGTAGTTGAGAGCCTATAAATGAGACAAATTTTTATTGAATTGTAAAAGCAACCTTTATAATTGAAGGAATTATAATCCCCGTGTATCAAATAACTCAACTCCCAATCTCTACACTATGAGACACCCATTGTAAATAGAAGGACATTGAAGATCCATACTGCAAATCCCCCAAGTACTCTCAGAATCAGATAATAAATTATGCTAATGCACTTATGTGCTAAAATTTAATATTTAATGATGCACACAAATACTCTGAAAATGAGCAAATTGTGTGTGCATGTGAGATAAAGAAAATATATTATTTCTTAAGTAAATCCAGCACTGTATTCGTTAAAGCGTATTAGTTAATCCCAACTATTCAGGAGACTTTGATACAATCCACACAAAAATCATGTACCTACCCAGGTACAAATTATGGTCCAATAAAGAGTGGTTCTCAGCTCTAGTCTCCACCTGCTTAAGAATCACCTGTTGTGACTGTTAAAATGCAATTTCCTTGTCCTTGCGTTGCACAATAATTCAGTAAACCTTGGTGGGAGTCTAGAAATCTGCATTTTGTCAACCACCCTTCCCCCCAGTGATTTGGTGTACATTAAAGTTCTGGCAGTTCCTTGTGTAAGGGATTTAAAACAGGTAATCCTTAAACTCTGAGGTGTACTGGGGTTTCCTAGGGAGCTCACAAACATCACAGATGCCAAGCCCTCTTCTTTGCCCTCCAATGATGTTAGTTTCTGAAGGAGACAAATGCCCATGTAGCTTGAAAGCAAAGCATCTATAAATATATATCACCAACAAATGCAAAAATGTAGATATAAACAGAGCCCATAAAACCCCTTCGAAGATATTGCCAAGAACTCAGTGGCTGCATGTGGCTCAGCTGGGTGAGAGAGCCCATCGGCCTGACCAGTCTCTGCAAAAAAACAAAAAAACAACAACAAAAAAAGCCACTGTGCTTGATTCTAAGAAGCTGGAGCCATTTTCAATGACTCCATAATTTTTCCAGGAATGTGAATAGGGTCATTTGGTTAAAGCAGGCAGGAACAGTCAAATTTCCAAATGCAGCCATTTAGCAAAACTCATGGAAACTAAAGCCTTTCCTAAATGATCAGTTTCCAGGACCAGGCAGGTGCTCTGCTTTTCCCTCCCCTTCCTCCAGCTCACCTGAGAGCCAGATCAAGACTCATTAGCAACTTCAGAACCTGTGCAGGAAGGATTAAACTTCTCACTCCCAAGGGGGGAGAGAACCTTACACTAATGATCAAAACCCAAAGCACATTAGCATGACTTATTGCCCCCCCCCCCCAAAAAAAATCCACTTCTCCATAACACAAAGTAACTGCAGGAAATGTTAAAAGGTTGCTTTTTAATACCTCCCCAACTAGATTTCTAAAATACAACTTTCACACAGCAAAGGAAGAAAGAGAAACAACCGAATATTCTTGATCTTTGCTTTCCATAACTAACAAGCCAGCATTTTCTCTGTCTATATGTCAAGAGTAACACGTGCAAGCAAATCTCTCACGATAATTGTGGAGCATGGTACCATCTCCACCATTTTATAAATGAGACAACTAGACCAAGAAATCAAGAAGAGAACACAAATCCAAGACTTATGACTCCAAGTCCTACTGCAGCATTCAAAGGAGTTCTTCACAGACGGGAAGGCAGGCAAACAAGTATCAGATTTCCTTTATCGTTTTCAAAACATAGCCCTCTCTCTGCTTACACATAAGCAGCATGTCAAGAAACTTCTGGAATAAAACCTCCACACACAAGTAATTTTGATATAGGATTGACTTGTGGCTGAGAACTGGTGCTAAAGGCAATGATAGGAAAGTCTGGCAGAGATGGGAGTAAAAGAAAATAACCATCCACGCTTTTCTAAAGAGTCCACACAAATTTAAAAAGAGACCAATGAACTTTTATGTAATTTTTAATCCAGCACCTAAGATTGCTAAGAACTTACCAGAAAAACATTCTTGAAGAAAGGGCAGTCTCCTATAAAACATATTCAGGAAGTTACTACAATAATCCTTTCACTGTTCAATTACAATGGAAATAACAATCAACGTTAACTCACCTATCTGCTAAGACCTTCCCTTACGAGTTTTCTTAAACTACAGGTCTGGCTATCTCAAGTGTTCAGCCTGGAAGACATTAGAGTTCTTTCGCCCCAAGACACAGACAGATCCACTCCCTCACACCTATCAGAGATCTGGTTTGGAAAGCCTCAAGATGCTAAAAGGCCCAAATTAATGCCACCAGAGAATATTTGGTTTACAGTGGTCTCTACAACCTGGCTCTAAGTAAAACACCTTAATCATTAGATTAATATTAATAACGTGAGATGGGAAAAAAACATTAAAAACTACATCATCAGCCAATGTGATAATACATTTCTGGTGCTAGTAATGCTATTAGCTATATCCTTTTGAACAAGTCCCTTAACACAAGCTTCATTCCACTGGTCAAAGGGATTAACTATTTTTCTACCAGAAACTACTGTTATTGTCTTTGCATGAATCCAAACAAGAAAGAAGATGAAAGTCCTATGGAAACTACTGTGAAAAGTAGATACAGCAAAGAATTAAAGGCTCCATTCTTGGGAAGTCAGCACGTTCATCTTAACCCTCTCAAGCTAGCTATGGTAGAACAGACTCAAGCCAAACTGACTGAGCACCACATTCCCCGGGTCACAAACGAAAGTAAAGCAAACGAGTGCTAGCAATGTGTTGCAGAAAAGCTTTTGGTGACACACATTTGTAAAACAGGCAAGAAAAGTTGAAGGAACACGGTGGTGTTCAGGAAAAAGAGTTTCCTGGCCATCCAAATCAGTTTCAATTTCTCTATTCTCATTGTCAGCTTAGAACCCAAACCCAAACATATTTGAACGCATGGTTCTACTCTTAGTGTGTTCTATCAAGATTCACATGGTTTGCTTGAATCTCTTCCTCAGCTTCCTTATTAGAAAACTAATTCTGCACTTAATATTCTAGGCTTGCAAGTAGTTTTCACCTTTCAAGCTGTTACACGGATCCTTCATGAATGACTCAGTTCTGGTAAACAGTAAGTGATTAAGTTTCAAAAACACCCCCCCCCAACACATGTAAAAAGCAACAATTTCCTAAACCCATGCAAATATTACTTCCCTGGCCTTCCCCTTACCTTTCACACAAGCACACACTCACAAACAGTCACGTACTCTCTTAACTCCAATGGAGTTTATAAAACCGAAAATTCTTTGTGCTGGTTACAGAAATGAAACAGCCAGGATTTTCTGGTATAGACCTTACTTCATACAAGTTTAAGCATCCACCTGACCTGGGCCATGACATCCTTCATGGACATGCTTCAGTTAGCAAACCTTTCTAACCAGTCTTCCTAACCTTTCTAAAGGTCATCAACACTTTTCTAAGGAAGACAGGTTCAGCTAAGTGCTAGGACTCTTCCACCATCACTACCCCTGTGGCTCACAAGCAGGGACAGGCAGGGGGCAAGCTGGGGACACTGCCACCAGGACACTGAGAACCCAGGTCCTCACCCTTCCCTCAGTGCAGGCTCAGCTTCTGATCCAGCAACCTCGGAAAAATAAAGAAAATCCATTCAAAGAATGACAAGTTGTTGCCCTCTGGAAATTCCCAAATGTTCATCTACCTCTCACTCTGGAGATAGAAGAAGCAGGAGTTATGCTACAGTCCTGAAGTCTGCACAAACAAGTTCTGGGCCCTACTAGGCCCCCTGCCCACACTTACTAGACCCCTCAGGTAAGTAAGAAATCTCTGGGCTTTTTGTGGGGCAGGGGAGAACCAAAGCCAAGAATACAGCATTCTACAAACCACATGAAGGGTGTTATATAAATAACATATTTCTTGCTTCAAATAAGGACCATGTAAACAGGACTCAACATAGATATAAGAATTTTATTCAAATATATTGAAGAGCTTTATATAATCAGATATGGCACTATTCTGTTAAAACTTGGTACATGGCTCTAGAAAGTTCCAGACCATGGGTTAAAAATGAAATCACGAAAACATGACCTCAAGCTGTTTATATATGTCAAAGAAACCATTTACTCAAAATTGCCATTTTTACCCAAACTCGTGGTATATTTTTTCAATCTTTTTTCTCTCCAGAAACAGATCTGATCAGACAACATTTATTATGTTAACATCTCATAAGTGGTCAGTTAATTTGAAACCTGTCCTTCAAACTATTAATTCTAAATTTTCCAAGTCTGCTGAAGGTAAAAGGTAAATATGGTCTATAAATAAGCTTTAAAATGAGGGGTACTTCATAGGAGATGATTTATAAATTTCTACACTTTGTACAAGTCAAAAGAAAACTAGGGTGAGCTAAGATGCTCAGAGACAGGTGGAGTTTAAATACAGAGCAAACCTTCCTCTCCTAATATTAAAATCCAATCCCATTACTGCTCTCCTCCAAAATCTCTGGTGACTCCCCCTCACCTACAGAATAAAACCAAGACTCTTTTGCATGGCATATCCACCTTTCATGATCCCTAATCGCTCTTGGGCTCATTTCCACATTAGTCTCCCATCCTGCTTTTTGCTCTAGCAAATTCTTTGTGGTTCCCTAACATCTGCTTTCAAACTTCCATACGCTACAAAAGGGGGAACTCTCAGCATTATGGCTATTATAAAAGCCAATTGTCTCAAACACCCCAGAAGTTTGCTGCAGGAATTTTAACACAGCACCTACTAAGTGGTGAGCACCTTATAGCACAGCATTGCTTACACTCCAGCTCCAATTCCCTCTCCTGCTCTATGGTGGAGGCCGACTTACACAGCATCTACAGAGTATTTCCTAGTGGTCAGTTAAACTTTATAAATAAAAAACAACTTACAGTAATAAATAAAAACCAACCCCATCCCAATAGTCTTGTAGCAAAAGGAGGCTGAGACAGAAGAGTGTTTCTCAGCACAAGTTTTACTGGTAGCTGCTAAACTTTCAACAATGGTAGAGGAAAGCAGTTAAAATTGTTACCTCTTCAGGATAGGATGCTGCATTTTATTACTAACTACATTCTATACAAGAAACATGAGTTCATTAAAAAATAGGTACATCTTTTCTTAATATGCAATTTGGCAGACCATGGAAAGTTGTTTTTTCTTTTCTTCCAAAGAGGCAGGTAATAAACATTCTTAATGATGAATAAGTTAATTCATTTTACAGATATAAATGAAAACCTAAATGATTAAAATATTTGTTCAAGATCACAATTAAATCATTTTAGCAAGGTGACTGAGTCAGGGAGAATAAGATTTCAGAAATATAGTTCTACATTCTTCCTATATTAAGGGTCAAGTTCATGATATAAAGAAAAAAAAGAGTGAACATGACATTTACTAATTGAGAAAAGGATAGGCTAGTTAGGAAAAGGTATCAATTTAACAAAAATCAAAACAAAAGCAATACAGTAGCTTAGTATAAAGGTTTATTAGCGTTGCTTAATCACTCTCAAACTAAATACTTTAAGGGATAGATATTACTATTTATAATTAATACTCCAATTTTTAAAACAGAATTTTTTCCATACATGCTTAAATGGTGTTTTAATTATTTTCACATAAGAAATTTCATATTACTGTATGCCAATTAATAATTTTTAAACAAAGTTATACATGAATAATTAAGAAAAAGATCTATTTAATCGAGACCAAACTTAGTTTTTCTGTGCTGGTAATACTTCCAGACAGGGTTTTTCTCTTTTGGGGGGTAGAGAAAAGATTGGTTTCTAGGGGTAATATCTATCAATAATAATGAAAAGTTCTATTCCTGGAGATAATGAAAGTACCTCAAGAAGTTTGCGAAAAAAACAGAATTAAAAGATAATACGAATCCTTCCATGAACTTTTTGCAGTACTCTCATTAACTCTTACTTTCCAGATAAAGCAATCCCATATTCTGGAAAAATAAAGCTTCCAAGGCTTATTGTAGAAGAGGGAAAAGTTGGGAGAGATGCCAGGAGTCAGGCATCCATTTCACTGTGTACATTATAATCACCTTTTTGGAGAACTCAAGGGAGAAAAAAAAAGGTCTATATGTACTTTCGTAAGTGATTTTACTTTGCCAATCATGGATTTAAATCTGATGCCATTAACCTAGACAAGAGGTCAAAAGTATTGACTTTAAGCCATAAAAGTTTCATACACTATTTAGATTTTATCAGTACTTAAGACCCTCTAAAAACAAAATGAGTAGAGAATGAACATGAAGACTGAACACAATAGTCATGACCACCGACCCCCTGAAGGGTCCACAAAAGGAAGAATTCCCATGGGGACCAGCTGGCTCTCGATGAGAAACATCCAACCACCATCATGCAATTTTTGACAATGCCATGAGATTTTTTCTCCCTGGACGCCTGAACTGTATATACATTACCTTTTCACTACCCTCCCTAATATGAGAAGTTAAAAACATCTTGTAATAGTCACACTTTATTTACCATGTCAAAACTAGGGACACTGTGGACAGGCTTAACCCATAATAGCTGCCTCCTGTCCAGTTCAGGGACAGCATGATGTCACCAGCACGGTAAGCTGCTGGGACATCTCCTCAACCAGGTAAAAAGTGATCCTTAGGAGACGAGAATAACTAACTTGAGACTTTAACCTAAGAACGCTACTACTTAAAATAAAATCAATACCATTCTAACGTTAAGTTTTGTAATACATATGCCATACTTTTTAAATAAACGTGAAGACTGTTTGGACCACTCTGAATTCCAAATGCTAAACTATCATCCAGCATGCTCAAGAAAAAGTGTGATTACTATTCTGGTTAACAGAATTAATCATAAGAGGATTATCAAAGGTGAAAAAAGCTAGAAAATAAACTGAACTTTGCACACAAAAATACCAAATGTATTAAAAACCCACTAATTCAAAAAGGTTCATTTTGACGGTTCCTAAGTGGTAGGCCTTAGACTTGCTGTTACAAATCACCTGGGAAGCTTATTAAAAAACAAATTCCAGAATCTCATTTGTGAACACTGATCTAATAGATCTGAAGTGGATCCCAAAACCTTTACTTCTAACTCACTGCCCTTGTGATTATGATGCAACAAAGTTGTATTGAATACAAGGGTACTTCAAAAAGTTCTTGGAAAAAGATAATACAAAGTCTTTTATGACTTTTCTTAAGACCCCTTGAATTTGTCATTTATCCAACACACCATCTATTATTGCACAAAACCCTAATGAGCTAATGCTATCAGGAAGCCCCAGGAAAAACTGCTAAATAAACCACCTTTCTCAGCACTTGATTCAGTATTTCAATATTCCAATAAGCAGGAAGGAACTGGTTCCAATAACTTGGAAAACAGAATTGAACCCTAAACTCAAGGAGTGCACAAGCATTTGTATACACTAATTAATCTTCTAAAGTAAAGCATGGTGTCATGGCAGGAGTTTTGCTGTAGGTATTAGAGACTAAGATTGAGTCACAGCTCTGTATTCAACTGCCCAGTCTTGGCTAACCTGTATGACCACCCAGGTCTCCACGCTTATCAGGGGCAGAAAATAGTGCTTAATCCTAAATACATTTGAATCCCTTTGATCTCAAAACTTCTGTGGTTCCTCATGGGTAAGGATTACAGACTTCAAAGAAAGGGGAACCTAACTCAAACTGGAACAACCCAGCAAGGCTGCAGGTGAAGGAAGGACTTCAGATGGGCTCCAAAAGATGGGATGGCCACAGTTAAACTAAAAATGAGGGGGAAAGGTACATCAGGAAGCAGGAACTACAAGAGTATATGCACGGAGACTGGGAATAAGATCAGCTTGCTAGTGAAGAGCCGGTCTGACTACAGTGAGAATAGCAATAACACTGGCGACATTCCTCCAAAGCTAAGCCAGAGGATATGGTAAAACAGCGAAGAAACATGATAGAATTTTGAGTGAGAAGTAACACGAGGAAAGTGCTGTTTTGTAAGATTAGCCTGACAGCCATCATCAAGACAGACTGGAGGAGGGAAAAAGTGACTAATTTATGGAATAGTATCCTAGAAAAGGAAAGCTTAAATGCAGCTTCCCAAAGGTACCTGAAACTATGAACACTAGAAAAACCTGGCTCAAGATGATGCATAATAGCACAAAACCTGTCTAATTGAAAATAAGAAAAAAAATAAAAACATAACGAACAAACAGGCAAAAATGGTGCTATATACTTTTGGAAAATGGTCTGCTTTGCCTCTCAGAGAAATCTGGGCCAAACTGAGGATACCAGCTGTTATCTGATATTTTTGCAGGAACCAAATGGGGGTGGGGAAAGAAGTAGCCTGCTGCTTACCCATCACCCACACCCGCATTTCAGAAAATCAGAAGAGAAGTAGCAGATGTCACAGTATAAAAGCCACAAGCCATTACTGTCCTTTCTTCTACATATTCAGCCTGAGCAGGTGGGCCCTGAAGAGAGAAGGCTGGACAGCAAACAGTAAGGAAGCAGCTGTCATTAAAGGTCTCCTTGAGGGCATGGACATTTCTCCTATGGTGAACTGTTCCCCTACATTGCTACCTTCTTCTGGATGTTAGTACAATCAGGATGTATAGAAAAACAGCTGACTCACTAGAATTAAATAAGGGTGGTTATTTCTGGAATGAAGCAAAGGCTATTTCCTGGGATGAGCCATTCCAACCATTCATTCCATTTTCTTAACCATACAACTCAGGACCTCAGAACTAAGACAAATCAGCAGCAATCCTGAATATCAACGTAAGCTGGGAAAGAGGAGGCCCACAAAAATCTGCAGTAGGATAGAGGGCAACAAAACAGCCAGTCTGAAGGTTGCAAGGATTTGGATACCTTTTTCTTTTAAAGAGTGCTTGATTATTACTTAGTAGTAACTGCTAAATGATTAACCTCTGACACAAACAAGAAGTATACAGAGAAGTGAAGACAATTAGGAAAAACAGTCCAGGTTGAAAAAATGTCAAAACAAACTTAAGTCTTTATTATCTTAGACTGTATTAGAAATCTAATTTATTTCCTCAAATTCTGATAACACAGTAACCAGTTCATTTTCTGACTGAAGGGTGAATCTTTTCAAATAGGACATTTTCTTGACTGAGAAACATCTAGAATTTATGGACATCTTACATCCAAGAATATTTGGGAGCCACCATACATACACATTTTCTTTTAAATGAGACAGAGCTGGTAGGCATTTTTCTTATAGGACTATAAATATAAAGAATGAGATGTCAAAACTACCCAAGGCTAACAAATCACCTTAACTGACAATTCTTAGAGAAGCAACTTTTAAGCACAAAGATGACACACTGCATTTCCAGATACCTGAAAAATGAACAGAAATCTTGTAGACAAGTCTCTAAGCAAGACGGATGCCACAGCCAGCCTTGACTAACTTCCTCTCACCACTTCAGGGTACCATCTGAACTGGCTTCTTAAATCAAGGGTGGAAAACAGGTTCCAACTTAAGTCAATTGACAGAGGTTGTCTGGAACACTATTTTGAAAAATATTTGGGAACCACATCTTGACTCAGTGAGAAAGAGTGCCATGATTGATTGGCAATGTCTACACTGGGCAGGAGAGAGTAAATTAATGGTACAGGTACTAAGAATTTGCTAGAGACAACATCTCATTTTCTAAAGGATAAGAAATCCATTCTGTGAATTGGATTAGCTTCTTATCCAGAGAAAATCTACATTAAAATTTCAAAAATTTACGAAAGCAGAAAAATACCCACAAAATTATTTACCATGTCTTGAAAAGAAAAATATAACAGGAAAAATAACCTGAATCTGCTAAAACAGAGTGAAACTGCAGCCCAAGCCCCAAACCTAGCCTGACACCTGTTTTTGTATGGCCCACGAGCTGAGAGTGGTTTTACATTTTTTTAGTGGGGAAAAAAATAAAAAGAATATTTTGTGACACATGAACATTATGTGAAATTCAAGTTTCAGTGTCCATAAACAAAACTGTAATGGATCAGAGCCACATCGTTCATTCATTCAGTGGCTATGGCTGTTTTCATGCTACTGGGGCAGAGTTGAGAAGTTGTGACAAAGACCATGTTGGCTGGCAAAGCCCAACATATTTGCTACTTGGCCCTTTACAGAACAAGTCTGCCAACCCCTGTGCAAAAAGAACACGTCTAAGGTTTCCTCAAGTTATAAGACAAGTAATTCTCTGCAAGGGTAGAAGATTTCAGTAGGCTTCATAAAGTACTTATCTAAGAAAGCTGCTGCTCTGTCCTTTTAATTCACAAGTGATTACATATAATAATCATGAATAAACAACTTCCTCCAACATGCAAACAAAAAAATTCTACTATGTCTCCCAAAGAAGTATTTATATGAGCCCAAAACAGAGGAAGGAAAGAATTAGTAAACCCTAATTTTTTTAAGCTTCTGTTCTACTAATACATATAAAAAAAATTTAAAACATACTTTTATTGTTTTGGTTTGAAGTCTCAATCCATTCAGGGTGTTGATAGCTTTCTCCGCATCCTTGGGGTCAATGTAGTTCACAAAGCCATATCCCAAGCTCTGCCCTAATGAAAGAGAAGGTGAAAAGGGCATATATTAGTTCTACACTGCTGACAGACATCAACTTTCATGTTGGCATATGGCGTGGTCATTAACACCAGCATTTTTTCTCAATAGCAAAAACAACTCTCCATTAATTCTTCTAGAAATATGCATGTAGTATTTTTCTCATCTCCTGTCTACTACATTTGCAAGTTTAAACATCAGGTAGAACTCAGCAAGCAGTGCTGTTGAAAAACACACACTTCCCCAAAGTGTTCATCATACATGGCCTGCCTGAGCCACAGCGTGCCAACAGCAAGGTGACATTCAGCTTCAGAAACTATGAGTGTAATCTCCGCTGAGCTACTGAGAGGGTTAAAGCAGCAAGACCTTTTCTGCTTCAGTTTCCTTACCCATAAGATGGGAAGATGGCAAACATCGACCCAGAATCTGTCAGTGTTCTGTAAACCATACACATTTACAGGCTTTATCAAGTACAGTTATTTCAGAGTCAAAATGGTTAAGAATCATGTGTACGTGTATATACGTGTGTGTGTGTGTAGACATGTACATGTACTTTTATTTTAGAGGAGGGCTTCTTTGAATAAACGCAATCAAATTTTCTAAAGGGATTTTTATGATATAGATGAGGAATATCGGGAAATAGGAACATAAAGATTTACACTGACGACATCCAAGCCAACGAGAACACGTGGGAAAGGAAGAAAAAGAGCATAAACAAAAATAAAACAGAGAAAATGTTTTGAGTAAGAGTTGCTTCAAAATAAGTCTTTGTTATTGTTTTCCTCCTATCATCTGAGCCCTCTCACCACTAGCTCAATGATGCCCCAACTCTCAAAAAATGATATCAAGCAGTTGGAATCAAGGGAATGCACACACCAATAAAGTCAATCCCAAAGCCCTCAGTATTTCAACTAAGGAAAAGTTTCTCAGTTTGAAAAGGTGACAAAAAAGGGCAGAAGAAAAGTTTACTCCACTAAAAGTCAAAACAAACTGACGATTTCCTGGAAAATGCTCAATAAAGGTCCAAATGCTCTTATTAAATACCATTTTTGCATCAGTTTCATAGGAAAGTGAAGGATTTGTTCTTGATGGGCACTGTAGGTCCAAGTGGTTATGAATATGGGTATTTAGGATTGCCACCCTGGTTATCCTTATATGGTTCCTTGTTACTACACAAATGAAAAGAGAAGGCTAAATACAATACCTAGTAAGCATGAAAACTTGTGATTTTATTTTGAGGACCACAATCACAATCTGGAATAATCATTGCTAACATACGCCGTCTTATCAAAATATATTTTTTCCTGTTTTTGAAAAAGATTGGGGAGGGGGGAGCTAAAAACTAAGTTCATCTTGTTTCTCTCACACTAAAATTCAGAGTTTTTATCTTACCGTTTTATAAAAAAGTCATACGTGAAACCACTGTATTTTCAAACATTCAGCTCTTTGCTATTCGACAAACGTTTATCATGTGCCTACTACCTGCACAGTGCCCTCTTCTAAAAATGTGCTGTACTTCTATTGTCATTGAGCAGGATTCAAATTGGTTGAACATTAACAAAATCTGCTCAAGGAACCAGCTTATGATGAAAAGAATATGGGCTTTAGAGACAGAGGAGTTCCAGTCTTGACTCCGCCATTTTACCAACTGTGTGACTTTGAAGATGCTACTTAACCTCTCTGAACCACAACTTCCTTATGTGTAAAATGAGAATAATTACTACCAAACTAGGTTGCTGAGCCAATGATGAGAATATTCACTGATGAAAGTAGATCACCTTGGTCAAAAGATAATGTGACAGAAAATAACATATATAGTACATGTTAAGGAGTTTAAGTGTATTCATTTAAAGTTAAATTAGGAAGATGGTACAAATATAATGTGAAAAAGAAAAGGCAAGCCAAACATCATATTGTGTAGTTTTGTCACACTGCTATCCTATGACAAAATAAATCAAATTATCCATTATAGCAGCATAAAGAGTCCAATTCTCCTTTATATTTGCACTATCCATTCACCTGCATTTTAGCAGCTTCTAATCAGCATATTCTCAACCTTCACTGCACAATGGAATCATGTAGAAAGCTTTAAAAAAAAATGCCTGAATCCCACGCTCAAAGATTCTGATTTTTTTTGGTCTGTTATGAAACACTGGTACCAGCTTTTTGAAATCCTGGTGACTTTAGCATACAACCAGGTTGAGGAATCACTGTTTTATTTTGTTTTTCATTTTTAAACCAGAGATTGGCTTTATTTTTTTTTTATTTTAATTTATCAATACATACACAATGTAGTTGACTTTACCAATTCCTCCTTTTTCCCCCTGAAAGCACTGTTTTCATGGTGAGAGATGACCTGGGGCTACAAAAGGGCTTCTGGGAGCCCTAAAACGGGCCAAGTGCTGATGGTCTGAGCAGGTGAAGTGACTCTGCAGGGAAGACTGCCTTTTTACAGTTGCATTTGTAAGATATATATGGAAGTCTTTTTTCTAAAATCTTATCCATCACTTCAAAGAAACACTTCATTGGCCTCCTGAGTCAGTCTCAGGCACAGCAGTGCCTGATAGTGAAAAGTCTGCCCTGCTCCAGCTGCCTCCTATGCTGGCCTCTGCGCTCTCTCAGCAATCTGTAGGCACTCACAGGTTTGCTAAATGTATGAATGAGAAGCTTAATGGTGTTATTTATTTAACCAAAGGTTATCATCACCAACATCACCATCAGAGGGCCCAACCATTGAAAGGGTCTCTGACCTGACTCCCTCAAGCAATCATGGGTAGCTAATAATGAGTCAGTCAAATTTCTACCACCTGTAAATGGATTAAATTCAGGCATTATTTACCCCCGAATGACCTCTCCTCCTCATAAGAAGTTTCTAATTTGCCTAGTGGTATTATTAGAAAGAGTGCTACCCATCCATTAGAATATGTTAGAGGTAAGCAAAATTTTACTATAATCCTAAGCAAAATAATATGGAAGTGGGTATCTGCTGCTAAAAGGCTGCATTCCTAAATCCACTGTTGTTGGTGCATTAAAATGTTGGCATTATAACACGAGGAAGTTAGGGACTTTACAGATTTTCATTGTATGAGTTTGTCAAGTCAGCAAATATTTCTTGGATGCTTAAAATAGATAAAGCCATCACATCATAGCAAGATAGGCAAGATTCTCCCCTCTCACCTTTCAGCTACATGGTATTGTACTGTTTCATTGTAGCCTCACATTAATCATGTTCGATATTCAGATTCTTCTATCAGGTAGAAGTGATATCTGACGCCTGGCAAGATCAGCTTTTACAAATCAAAGAGGGAGGCAGTAAGGAGTGAAGTCAGGCCTTGAATCCAGGACTCTCTCAAATGCTGTGCTCTTCTGTACTCAATTCACTACTAGTTTATACCTGACTATCTTTAGTATGCCTGAAGTATAATGTAAACAGGCATTTTCTGACAGAGTTTTTACCACAAAAAAATTGCTTCTTGGTTGCCCACTGTCTCAAATTTCTGTACTTTTTGTGCAAATATCAGTTCCACTACATATGAATTTCTATGCTGTTATTCATTCCTATGACAACGTAAATCACATCTTATTTATATAGTGCACATTTCTGGTTATCATACATGAGAGCACATTTAAAAAAAATAAAAGCAGTAGCAAGTCAAATCTAAAAAAAAAACCCAAACAAACAAACAAAGAAAACCCAGCCTGGATCCACTTTTCCCACACTTGTAACAGTCATGAGCCACAGGAAAGGCTTGGAAACCAAGCGTCATTTATCCATATCATCCAAATCTATTTTTCAACTCACTCTGAATTTAGAATGTGCACATTGATAATACCAAAACCAAGAATCACTTTTTAAAAAATTTTATAAAGCCCTACATTTAAATTCTAAGTATAACCATTATGGAAACCAATACGATGAAAAGAAAATTTTTACCAAAGACTTTAAGATAAACAAATTCTGTCTTTAGAAGCCAAAAAACTCCCCCTGGTAACTGAACATCAAGAACAGGTTCATCACCACTTTTTCCCCAGCTGTCCTCACTAGCTACCAGTGGTCACATGCTCTTAAGGATTTTGAAACCATTCGTCCAAGTCACGGTTCTAACAGCTATGTCAGAAATTCTAGAACTTCTCTATGAAGGAAGCTGTCTGAGCAGTCATACCACCTATGACCCTTGCCCAGTACTGAGAACTCCAGGTCAATACTGCATGTCAGCATATGTATTCTGTACACCCTTGTGTGTGAATGCCTTTTGTTTTGCACTCTCCTTTTTAATCTAACATGTACTCCACACACACACAAAAAGATCCCTTCCTTCACCAGAGATAGAAAATCACTTATAAAAAATGCTCCCAGCACAAGGAGAACAGTTATAAACAGGCTGCTTAGAACCATGGTCAAGTGATCTATAACACAGAGCTGAAACACTCCACAGGCCTCTGAATGAGACCAAGAACCATCAAGAGCTGTGTGGGGGTCAGAGCAGGAAGAAAACCCATTGAGTGACAAAGTACTACTACGAGAATCACAGTAAATGCCAATTTATCCCAAACTGTGTGTAATTCAAAGCATCAGCCATTCCCTTGCCACCTACATTGCTTTTAATAGCATACTTTAATTAAAAATTTAATTGCATATTTTAATTAAAAATCCACAATCTTCTGGACCTGTTTCATTTAAAGGTCACTTTATTTAGTCTTTTCTATTTCAAATTACTACCAATGTTCAGAATACCAAATTACCTCCTCAGGTTTAAAGGTACAGGCAACAGACCACCTTGATTCTTGATTATAAACCTGGCACATTAATTTAATTTTATCCAACCAAAATTAAATGAGACCCCTGTCAACATGAAATTGTGGAAGATGAAAATTTTGTATTAACAAAAAAAGTCAGCCTGGCCAGTTAGGTCAATGGGTAGAGCACGGTACCAGTAAAACCAAGGTTGAGGGTCCAGATCCCTGAATGGGCCAGCCACCAAAAACAAAACAAAACATCTTTCTACAAACTTCTCACCTACGTTAGCATTCACTTGTTGAACAATTACAGAAACCCTTCTTTGCAGCCCTGAGGTTAAACACAAAATATTCCTACTCATAAAGCTTACATTCTAACAGGGGGAGACAAATGAACAAATTCTACAATTTATTACAAGAAATGAAGGGCTAAGGAGAAAGAAGCAGGGGCTGAGAGTAGGAAGAAGAGGGGCAGGGCTGCTGTTCAAATAGTCGTCGGATGGGCCTCATCTTGAAGGTAACATTAGATCCCAGACTTGAAGAAGTAGCTCATAGTCCATCAGTTATGATCTGCAAATAGATTTGTTTCAGCTCAAGTTCAACCATACAGGTATCACACATCCTGCCAGTTCTACGGGCTAAATCTGCCCCTCCTCCTCTGCCTTAGCATGGTCCTTCTGTATTATTCTGGCTCAAACTATTGCCACACTATCCTAATCAATCATCCCTTCCCCACACTCTGTTAACTCCAAAACCAGACATCCACCACTATAATGTTGCCAGGTGATGTTCCTAAAAGACACATCTCACCATGCTCTGGTTTCTAGGGCTGGTCATCATCAGCTTCTTGCTTACTTCCACTTTAGCTCAGCTTCCACTACTCCTACACATTTACCCTAAAATGAACATTCAGTTCCCTATGACTGGAGCACACCTGAAACTGGTGAACTCCCATGTATCCTTTGAGACTTTCTCTGAGACCACTGCCTGCCACAACTTGCTCCACCCCTAATGCGTTCACAATGTTCAATGCTCCTCCCTAGCTCTCCCACAGCCTCTTATGTTATACCTTTTTCTTACTACATATGTGTATTGAGTCCATCTGGATCCCCCTCTCCTACTAGACGGTTGAGCAAGGGAAAGTCAAGCAAGTTCCTGACAAAGATGACCCCAGCACAGATTATTAACTAAATGCTCAGTGAATGAATGAATGAATGAATGAATGAATGACAAAGGAACAGCAGTGCCTGCCTTCCAGGAGCTTATGGTTTAGGAGTTGCCCCTATAAACATGCTTCCCATGTCCCTACATTGTACCAGATTGATTATAGAATATGTGCAGACAAGATGCTCAAATGTTACAGTATTTGATCTTCATAAGGGAGTGATATGAAATACATTTTTAAAAATAGTTCCTGTAAAAATTCACATAAATTTTCTACAAATGTCATTAAAATAAAATCTCAATTTTAAAAAATGTTATCTAGAGTAATTTGATAGATTTACATAAATCTGTTTCACAAATCTGTAAGTATGAATTATGGGATGTCAGCATATAATTTTGTTGAAAGTGCTTTTTCACTAATATAATTAAGTCTGCTGAGACTATTCATGTGCAAGTCAAATAAAATGCAGAGTGAATTCTGTAAAAACCTGGTAGTTGAATCAACAATAAAAGGTGACTACACTGATTGATGTGTATCTATTATTTCATTTAGAGCAGTAGTAATGTTTTAGGAAATAAAAGCGAATAAAAGCAGCATGAATCTTTTCTAAATCCCACAGTTAGCAAAAACAGGTCACGATGGTCCTCTCTGTCAAGTAAGACTCTTGCAACCTGAGGTTTAATAATGCAACATTTGAAAAAAAGCAAAATGAAAAGACTTGCTGTCTCTAAACACAGCCCCTATATAAAACTGCATACCTTAACAAAAAAACAAACAAACAAAAAAAAGGCAAATAATTTGCTTTGGGAAAGGTTTCATTCCAACAGGGGAAATTTTTTGTTTTTAAATAAAGACCCAGTTCTCTCATTGCAACACTCTTCTCTCCTACTCCCCTAAACACACAATAAAGTTGCAAATGTGTTGTATTTCTTCAGATGGACTTTCTGTTCTTGGGCACTCATTATGTGTGTCTGTTCAGACAGGCTGTGCACTGCAACTCTGGCAGCAAAGCAACTTGTACCAGACTTTACAAAGTAGCTTTCTTAATATCTCAGCTCTGATATGTAGCAAAACCATGTGGGTACCACACAGAGGGGAAAGGTTTGAGAGAATCTTGGAAGAACACAGGGATACAATCCTCTCTAGTCACATTTCTCTCCAAATTTTAATTCCTGACTTAGCCTGAGTTTCCTCAAATGTAGTAAACCAGATGCTTCCATTTAAACACTCAACTAATTCAGGTCAAATTGAACTGATCCTCCTCGCTGCCCTCAAATTAGTAAGACAATATTGTGAGGTGGAAGACTGGTCAGATTCTATTACCACAGCCCCAGCCAGCCTCCCTGAAAGCTCGGAGCATTTTTTTACCAGCTTCCCAAAGGACATTACCAGGCATTATCACAAGAAGAGAGAATTCGACCTAGACACTCACATAATACAGAAAACAGATGGCTCACTCCAAGACTCATCTTCCACCCAAATGCTAATAAAGCTGGCCTCAGACTGAAAGTCCCCAATATTTTTAAATAGTTTTCAGGACCTTACAGATATACTGAGATAATACAGAGGAGTTCAAATTATAACTTTTCTGCTGAAACCAAAGTTGTAAATAATGATAATATGGTAAATACTACCTAAGCAGCCTAATTCTAGAAGGAGCAATTAATGTCCTTAGCATCAGGGCATTTTCAAGTTAATTTTAACGGCCATATCTGTCCCCTGATTATGCAACTGGTAGAGCTTTATTTTCCTATAGCTTCAGTCCTAGTAATTACGAATCTGCTGGCAATGCAGCGTGACCTTGCTTAAGTTGGCAAAACTGTGGGTTCTTAATATATCACATTTTCAGACAACATTAAGAACTCCCACACAATTCTGTCTTAGGCTATCAAGAACAGAAACAGCCTATTAAATCCTCTAAATTCTCACCAAATACTGCACTGGGTACTAAGATGTCTCGCATCTAAGAACAGGAAGATTAGGAAAAATTATCTTTATCTGAAGTGGTAAGATAAACCAATTCCTCTAGTATACACATCTTAGGATAAGACTTTAACTTGGTGCAGGCTCTCTAGCTCGAAAGCATGAGTGAGATAGTGTAGCATCACAGCATCACAAAAAAACCCAAAAGCCAGTTCCATTACTTATTGATGTAGATAGCTGTTCTAAAATAAATATCAGCAGTTCTATCTTCAAATACTGAAGCTGCCAATGTGATGAGAGCAAAAGCCAAAAATCCTTCAGGTGGCCAGAAAGTTAGGACATTTAAAAAAAGGACACACAATAAAGTTAGGACATTAACAACTATGAGCTAACGCACAATCTACTTTCAGTTAAAGGCTTGGGTCTGCAGCAATGTTCTCATTTCTCTGTTAAGTATAATTAACTCTATACAGATTTCCTCACCTCTGAACATGGGCTTATGTTATCTGCTTTATCTTGTGCTTACTCAAGAGGCAATGGAGTCCTTTAAGTAAATATCATTCGGGATGAGGGCAAAGGAACTATATTCCTCAAAATAGTATTGTGGCAAGAGGGAAACCAGTTAACTGCAGTAGTAAAAAGGGCATCTGCTGTTGCTTATGTTACCAGCTGGTGTCAATCTTCACACACACACAGACACACACACACACAGACACACACACACACACACACACACACACACACACACACACACACACACACACACTCTCTCTCTCTCTCTCTCTCTCTCTCTCTCTCTCTCTCTATCATGCCTGCACAAAATGCACACACACAAAGAAACCAGTACGCAGTCCATTGAGAAGCAGTAGACAGCTTCTTAATGCTGTTCTCTCTGTAACAGATTTTTTAATTCAGATATTGCAAGAAAAAAATTAAAGGCCCTAAGCACTATAATTAGTGTCCTTTTTGAAATTATGTCAGAGTCTTGCAAACCACTATGAAGAGCTCCCTATTTTGTCCAGAAGAATGGGAAACATTAGACCATACAAATACCACCAAGTCCACATGACCAAAAAAAAAAATACTTGTTAGAGACCAATTTTCTTCTTGAACAAAATATGTAAGGGCTTGTTTCTAACTTCCTGGAAGCAAACAATACCACTGCCTAACTAAAATGCTATCAAACAACTTATGATCCTAACATTACATACATTCATATTTAATTTTCACAACAAAGCTCTGTGTAGATCTGTACCCATTTTACAGATATAAAATTGGAGGTTCAGAGATGCTGACTAACTTAATCAAAGGCACACAGCTAGAAAGGTTTTGAAGGCCGGATTGACCTTTGGCCAAGCTTGGGTATTAATTTGAGGCTGAATCCTGTGCACCCAAAGTTCATAACTTTCCAACCAGAATATTTATAATCTCCAAATACACCTGCATTTTTTTTCTTATTCTCTGTCATAAAATCAATCAATTGGAACTTTACAGTTCTTAATCCATCCAAGAGACTACATACAAAAGGAAAATGCCTAGAAGGAAAGGAACTGCATCCAGCAGGTGCACAAACTATTTAAACCCTCAAAAGAAATCATTACAAAACAGATAGATGAACGATATCTGCATTATAAAGAGATTCATTTAAAACAGGCCTTGATTTACATACTCCTTTTCCAGAAACTCAGAAAGCAATTCTTACAGTTAAGCCAAACATGTCTGCTCCTGCCAAAACTGTCTCCCACACAAGACACTTCTCTCCTCAGCAGATTGCATTAAAATGCTTTCATACGCATAGTATGATTTTGTAGCTGTGGAAAAGAAGGTGGGATCAAAACCACGTGGTTTCTTCCCTCTACGATGCTTAAAAACCTAAAGTCCCACAGTAAGCAAGGGAGATGTAGGCACCTAATGAACATGGAACATGTAAGGTTAATCACTGGGGTTTCATTTCATGCTTATCCAGGACAAACTTGAAAAAGAAATCTACAGTGTGTCAAAATAAGATGTAGAAAGAGAAATACTGCATGTCCTCACTCGTAAGTAGGAGCTAAAAAATAAGGAAGGAAGGAAGAAAGGCAGGAAAGAATGGAGGAAGGCAAAAAGTTGAAATTTCAGAAGAAGAGAACAAAACTGTGGCTACTAGAGGTGGGAAAGGGGCAAGGGAGAGGGTTAGGCAGAAATTGGTTAATGAACACAAAGAATGATTACATGTTATAATGATGAATATGCTAATTATTCTGATTTGATCATCACATATTGTATGCAAGGAATTGATAGTCAATTCTGTACCCCACAAATATGTATAATCAATTATGTTTCAAAAAAATAAAATGTAAGGAAAAAACCCCTACAGTCAACCAGCTATTATGTTGGGGGAGGGGACAGGGAAGAAAACACAGATGAAATTCAGGCATTTCTTGACAGAGAAATTAAGGGTAGGCACATGGAGAAGAATGAATTGGAGAGATATAAAAGAGATGGTCAGGCCAAAGGCAGGCTGAATAGGAAGTAGTCTGCACAGAGGTAAACTAGCTGACTTTCCACCTGAGAGCAGGGCTGCCCCACGAGAAGGTTTGCAGTGGTCAGACTGCAGGATGCACCAAGCAGTGAGGTGCAAGAAGGAAAGAAACAGGAGAGACCTGGGGACGTTAACTTTGGTGGCCTGGAACAGTCACTGAGGAGATACAGATCTAGGGTCAAGGAGAACTAAAAAAAATAAATAAATAAAAGCAAAGATTAGAGGATAAAAGCCCACCACCTCTTTCCCAAGTCCCTACAAACTGCTCCAATCCTAAATGGCTAGCCTCTCATCTGAATAAACCCCAACCCAGCTCTTCTATTCCAAGAACCTTTTGCTCATGCTACCCTCCTCTGAGCCTCTGCCAAATAAATTCTTGGCTCAGATTGAGCACGGCTGACTCAATTAACACAAGGCCCCTTATCCCCCAAATCAAACTTTTGAACCAGTAGGCCTTCTAGAATAAGGACGAGGACTGAAATCTAAGGTAATCCCTTGGGCCCAAGGAACATCTATACCTCCTAGCATGATAACCTCTCACATCCTGAGAAGTAACAAGGGAGCAAGGAACTTCTTGAATTATAGGTTAGTACCTAGAGATTAATACAATGCACCATTCCCTGCTGTCTCACAAATATTCTTTATCTATACTCATCTATCTAACAGGTACGGATTACCCCAGCCACACCCAAAAAGCCAACCCATGATGATTGCTCCAGGGAAGGCTTATGATTTTCTGAGACCTCCTTCATGTAATTGTAAAAATGTGAACTTCAATCCCTTTTTTCCACAGTTGAGCTGCTATTACGACTGGACAGAAAGCATTAATAACTACCATCAGTGGGAAGAAACTACCACAACTGTTAACAAACCTTATTTTGACATTTTATGCAGCAATGGCAAAATTATACATGACTTCTGAATGCATGCACATATCTAAGTCCTTCATGTATAATAAGGTGACACCAAGTTTGAAAAAAAGAGTGAGAAGGAGGGAGCCTGGGTCATTAAGAAGGGAACAGTAGATAGAATCACATGATCAGAAGAAACTTTCAATAATATAAAAACATCATCTTACCTTATCTGTATTGTTGATAAAGTGTTTGCCATAAAGTGATATATACAAGGATTCCACCTGGGGACAACTGTCCATTTTAGTTCATTTTATTTCAAAATGAAAGAACAGAATTAAATTACTGATATTTTTAGCAAAGATGAAGTAAGTTTCCAAAGGGTATCCATTGTCCCCAATCAACACAAAGATTTAGGAAAAAATAACAATTTTTATTCTCTTTGTACAGGTCATTTTGCTTAGTTTATATTTAACAAAGAAAGGCAGTTACATTTTCAAGAGGGTATGAGGAACATTTTCTTCTCCCCCTCAATTTAAAATAGTCACACAAATGCACTGATTTTTATACTTAGAAGAAACACCAATTGTGTTTGGGCAGATTAGGGTAAAAATGCTGAGTATAAAGGGAATCTATTTAAATACTACAGACAGAACCTCAAGAAGCTCTCTCAGAAGCAGTAAAGGGGCAAGAATCCCAATGGAACACAATCTACAGAGGAAGCTGAGCTGTACATGGTAAATAAGTTGTAAAGGCTGCAAGTCAGAAGGACCTATGGCTACGAATTAAGTCAAAGAGGTCCCCAGACAGAAATAAACATCCATTTTGTTTTTGCTAAGGGACAGCATATGTTATAAAAAACCACTCAGACCACAGGGCAATCCGCCCACCAATTAATAGATGGCTTCTAAAGAGAAATGCAAAATGGTGTAGCTCCTATGATTGCTACATTCATACCACACATAAGCATTTCTTCCCGAATCACCTGGTTTAAAAGTTGGAAGGATGAGCCATTGTGATCCTCCAAATTTAAAATTTACAAAGACATTTTGATGAAGAAGTAAATGCTTAAAAGGTATGTCTAGACAAGGATCATTGGGACACAAAAGTACTGTGGCACCAGCCACATCAGCATTGTAGTATATTACCCTTTACACCGAATACATCACACTGAAGCACAGAGGCTTGACTTTTGCCATGGACTTAAACATATATTAAAAATAAAATATTTAAATCATATACTAAGAAACTTAGCACACATGGCCATTGCTGTTAGTTCTGGATACATCCCTCCAATGAAACAGAAAGAACCTAAACACGAAAATGAACTTTTTAACTTATTACCACTTCATCATCTCAAGTACCCATGAATCTATAGCAGGGTAGAGGATAGAAAGGGTCTCATTCAAGAACACCTTAATTTTAATTCATCTTAAAAACTTTTAATATGATGCTTCCTTTTATCAGCTGTTACTGAAATTACTTGATTTACAGGTGCTCTCTAGTGCGCCCCTATGATTCCATCATCTCCACCTTACCCTTGTGAAGTAAGCTTCACAAATAAATTCAAACCTGTGTTTTAGAATCAGTCTTGAAGGGCTTCCTCCCTACACCGTAGAATGCTATACAAAACATTAGGTATTCAATTACAAGTACACCACTCAAAGAAATGAAGCTTTCTTTAAATACTAGTTTTTCAGCTCATTCCAATATCCAATACTGCCTTTAGTGTCAAGGAGTTTTACTATTTTGTTGCTGACAACTTCTTTCTTGCTGTTTATAAAGGGGAAGGGAACCAAATAGTTACATATTATAAACTAATCTCTCTCCTTTATTTGGGGGAAAAACTTGAAATACCTTATGTATGCTTCCAGATCACTTTCTAGTCAAGCACTATTCCCAAATACAATACCACCTTTTAAGTGCTTATTCTAGGTTTCCCTGACACCAACAGTAAGCTATTTCATTTATACTTAGATTACTAAATTTATTTTCCCCAAGCAAGAATATTTTCTAGCAAGAAAACAAACATACACTGAAATGGACTGTCTTAACTCAAAAGCCTACTACACATGAGGTATTCAAAAGTTCGTGGAAAGATTTGTATTATCTTTTAATTCCATTTTTCCATGAATTTTTTGAAGTACTCCCATACTACATTTAGTTTTTTATCCTCCCTGCCCCCACAGAATCACATCCATCACTAACTAAAGGAAGCAGAACTTGTACAATGCTTTAAAAGCTATGTCATATCAACAGTTGTGACTTGTATATGTGTAAAAATTTCAGATTAAGACTGAATGCCTCTAAACAGCATTCTTTTCAAGGAAGGGAGAGGAACAAACTTTCTTCCTTAAGCCTCCAACATATGAAAGATCATGTAAACATATACTTAAAAGATTCAATTAAGTATTCTATGCTACTTAACCATCTTAATGATACTCCTTCCACTCTTACAACATGGAAATTAACTCAGAATTTCTTCTCTTTCTTAGCAATTCTTGAGACTCTGGGCTGAATATCTAGAAACAAAAAACTAAAGGTTAATCACAGTATAACTATCGCAGTTACCAAATTTTATTAAATGATTGTTTTTAGTCAAATCTTAAACCTTACCACTAAGGTTATCACTTCACAGTCTTGACTGCAGCCCCAAGATTCTTGATGCCATTATTCCCTACAAAGATATCTTGCTCCTACAGTTACATTCTGTCATTTTCATCCAGGAATTTAAAAAAAAATAAAAATTAAAAAAAAAAGCAAAATTTCTAAGGAAACACAAATCAAATGACCTAGAGCTAAGGTATATTTGCACAGTCCCCTAAAAAGTTTGTTTTCTGAATGCAGAATGCATAGCCTCATTAAAGTGTTAGGCAAAGATTTTCTGAAATCATCCTCTAAAACCGGGTGATACCCTGGCCAGGTTATCCCTCTGTCCCACCCACCACGTTTTCACTTAAAGCTGCCTGAACAGATATCCCATCCTAATCCTTTACGCTTACACAAACATCTTAATAGGTTGCAAGGTAAGAACACAAAACTGGAAGTTTTTTTTACCCTTATGATTCTGCCTCAGTGACTTGTTAGGAATAAAACATACTATCAATAAAGATAAAACTAGATTTTAATCTCTTCAGAGAACTGAAAACTGTCCAAACAATTGAGATAATGATGGCGTATACCACTGACCCCATGGGACATAGAAATTTAACGCCTCTAAGCATATGTATGTCCTCACATGGCTGGACACCAAAGGGTTTTAATTAAAGGGTGACTAAGAAAACAGGGGATAAATAAAGGTCATTCACAGGTAAGTCTGTTTTTTCACAAGACTTATGGTTCTCATCAGCTGCTATAAGCAATGGAAGTCAGCAAACATTACTGACCCCTAAAGATTAAAATCCAGACATGAAACACCCAGAAAGACCTGCTACGTGCTCACAGAGAATGCCACTGCTGCTGGTCATCTCAGCCATTCTTCAGGTTGTTCTTACTCACACTCATGGAGGAAAGTGGTGACCAGGAAACATATCAAATGAGGGAGAAGTCACAAGAGGTTACTTGAGAGGGAATATCAGTATCTTCATTGCACTTCCTATTTTTGCATAATTATACAAAAATGTTGGTTTCCTCCAACACTGGCAATGTGAAGCAAATATGAGTCAACTTTTGAAAGACACTGACACGTGATTTTATTTATAAAATACACATACATGCACATTTCTCAAAACAAAGACAAACTCCTTTGCCAACAATGACTACAAGTTCAAAACAGGGACTTCTAAACAATTACAAAACTTTCTTATAAGTGAAAGTGAGAATAACAAAAATTTAAGAAGCTTCCTTTTGGGTGTGGTGAAAAGTAAACTGACAGAAAGAGAAACATGAATTACACAGAAATTCTTTCATTAGAGTTGTAAATTACAAATAATGCAAATTAACCCTTGCTAAGTAGCAGAAAGGAATTGATTCAAACAGGTACACAGAGTTTTCAGAATGAAAAGGGGCTGGGAACCAGGCTCCAGGGAGTTAAGAAGTAAGAAGTGAAAACACCATCACAAAACAGACAGGTAAGGTCACCATCACCATCCCATCCTTCCACCACTTTCTTAAGAAAGTCTAGGTCCTGGGAGAAAATGCCTAACTGACTTTACTCCAGCTCCCTTACTGGCTCTCAGGCAAGGACAGGGAGGACATGCCCCACTGGCTTTGAGAATTACCCTCCTACCAGCTATATATTAGGAAAGAGAATTCCCCAATATGGAAGGGTCCTAATAAAAATGAAAGAATAAGACAACTTACTCTTGGATCCATAAAGGTCCTTACAAATCTTGCCATACAAACTGAAAGATACCTCTCCCATTTCCGTTCAAACAAGTGATTGCATTTAATATTAACCATCAAATGGAACGGTCAACAAATCATTAGTGGACCAGACCATACTGCTTCTACATCCTAGCTCAAAAACAAAACAAACACCACTTTAGAACATTCTGCATCTCTCCTCCACAGGTATGACCAATTCCTCCACCCCTACCTCACACTAACCATGAGATGCTGCCACAAGATGTTATCAGAGTATTTCATGACTCAGGCTCTCTTCAACAGTCAGTCACCACTTGAAATCAGAAATCCAACTCTATTACCAGAAAAGACCTTATAGCTTCGGAGGTAGAAGATCTTCCTCATCCCAGAATGAGGCCTTTGGAAGTTCTCCACTAATACAAGTGCAAAGTACACAGTAGGGAGAAGAAAAGTCTACAAAAAGCTTGAATTAAGATCTTAACCATGAAGTGTATTACCCCGCTTTTATTTTAAACTCATACAACCTAGGGGACACTTTCTGTTAAGCCCCAACACATGGAATTGCTTTTCAGTTGTCAATAGCCAACATCTGAAAATAAATACAGTCTCTAAGTGTGGAATGATGTTCCTGCAGCCAGCAGGCATTTGGCTGATGCCAACAGAGAAGGCAGGAGGCCAAGACATAAGACCTAAATTTTAAAAGGAAGACTGTTCTATTCAGTAGCACAGAATCTGAAATAATGCAAAGGTAGAAATAGGCCACAGACCAATGGCCTCCAAATTCAACATACATCAGCATCTGCCTTCCAAAGTTGCTTTAGGATGATATGTAATTCTTCTTTAACTACAACAATTGTTCCTGTGGTCTAAAAAAAGGAATGGCTCTGCCCTGTGAGTCTGTTTGGTTGGTTGGTTGCTTGATTACCATTTTGTTTGGGTTTTTTTTTTTTTTTTAAGGGGTGGGTAGAGGAAATACTAGAGCAGGGGCGAGAAAAAACTGGAAGAAAGAACTAAAACTACAGAAAGTCATTTCTACTTTTCCCTTCTTGTCTCCTTCTACTGAGGAATGGCTTTCTGCCAAGACTTTCATCAGGTTCTCAGGAAAGGAGAGGATAAAATGAGGCCAAGAGAAGGAAGTCTGGGAACGTTGCTCACAAGACTCCACACAGATGTGCATCCCTGCATGCTCTGACTCTAGGCGAAGAGGAAGGAGAAGAGCATGAAGGCAGAGGAGACCGCTGGGTGTAAAACTACTACTTAGGTGGTTCTTCTCAAATCTGCTGTGCATGCCACTGCCTCTTCCTCCAGGTGGTCTGACATCACTGTGTGACAGAGATCGGAAACAACTTCCAAAAGAATAAAACAAGCCTGAACAAGGCTTAACAACTGCAAAGGGGCAAGATGGAGTCCCTGCAAGTAGTCAGTAATCTGATAAAACACTGCACATAGCAAGCGCAACCACTCCAGCAACAACCACTGAGCCGCCAAAGGAAGCACCCTGGGCTCTCCTGAGCCAGGACAGTTAGGGGCTGAGGGCCTTGGTCACACCCCCCTAACATGAGCAACCAGCCCAGTGACGATCACCAAGCTGCTGCAGGACATGTCCTGGGCTCTCCTGAGCTGGGGCAGTGGGGGACTGAGGGTCTCGGTCATGCCCCCTGCAACACGAGCAACCATTCCAGCAACCACCACAAAGCCACAGCAAGAAGGGCCCCAGGTTCCTGAGCTGAGGAGGTGGAAGACGAGGGCTTTTGCCACAACCCCCTGACATCTGCACCCAGCCTGGCAATGACCAAGCCACTTCTAGAAGCCTCCTGGTCTCCCCTGTGGGAATGAGGGGAGTGCTGCAAGCCTCAATCCCACCCCTCCTCCTTCTTCCATCCCATTTCCTTCCCCTTTCCCCTCTTCCCCCTCCCACCCAACTGCTCTGCAATATCACAGAATGTAAAAAAAATTAGTAAAATAAAATAAATAAATAAAACATTGCACAAATTCAGTATGTTAATTGGATATTCTTTTTTATGGAGAGAGTGGCAAGAAATAAGATCAAAGACAAGTAAGCTATTTATTTTAGGAGGAGGAATTGGTTCCCAAAGCCCTGTGGAAAGAAAGAGAAATAAAATTTGCAGAGTCCAAGGGAAAATAAAACAAAACGAAAAAAACTAATATCTCTTGAAATAATCACTATAATTTACTTTTTAAATACTTTAATATGACAAATATTTTATTATTTGACTTATTATGAGATACCTAGAATAGGCACACTCATAGAGACAGAAAACAGAATGGTTACCAGGAAAAAAAAAAATGGGGGTAGAGGAGGTGAGAAATTATTATTTAACAGGTACAGTGATCCTGTTCAGGATGATGAAAAGATTCTGGAAATGGATAAAGGTAATAATGGTTGCAAAACATTGTGAATGTGCTTACTGCCACTGAACTATATGCTTTAAATGGTTAAAACGATAAATTTTGTTTTATGCACAGTTTACGATAAAATTTTTTTTTTTAATTTGGTATGAATCAGTGTGGTGTTACTTGTGCACCAGTAGTATACGCTTTACTTCTATGGGTGGTCACCCACCATACTATCATTAATGCACAGTTCCAGCATAGATGACTAGCATAATACATGTAAGGGCCAAAATCCAAAAATGACTAGTATAAGCCTGTCTTCTATCCATATCTAAATCAACAACCAATTCTCTGCTAATTTACATAATAAATGTCAAAACAGGTCTTTTCCCCATATGCTAGTTATTTGTTAATTAGTGTAATAAGTGTCAGAAATGGGGTCTTATTGGTAAAATTAAAGGCATTCAAGATATGTAGATGAGCTAAATTAGTCTAGAGATACTACCCACCCGTGTATCAACAGGGTACAAAAATCCAAGGTGGCTTAATCCTTATGGATAGAAACCCTAAAATATTAAATGGCCCAAGTTCCAGTCTTTGATGAAAGGGATTTCTTTTTTGCATAATGCAAAGAGAGGACACAGAATGCCACCTGTGGAATGTTGTCAGCCTCAGGTGAACATTTCATATAAGGTGTGTTCAAAGCACCTAAAAAACAACAACAACAACAACAACAAAATAGAGAACTGAGACTCTATTAAGCTTTCAGAACATTTTTATCAATCCCTTTGGGCCTGCTTGCTAAAAGTCCATATGTGTGGCAGAATCTGGCCTGAAATCTGCTTTCACTATAACCTGTAGAATAGCTAAACCTCACTCTTCCTTCTTTTGTGCCTACTATCAACTACACAAAATTATCAAAGTTAGTTTAGTGTATACAGCTCTTAGGTCCACTTGCAACATGTCAACCCTCAAAAAAGGAAGGGAAGGACTCTAAAAAAGCCTGTTGTCCAGCTCTAGAAGCCAAGAAAGAATATTAGACATCCTCCTTACACTGATTACTATGCCAAATATACTGTTTTCCAGAAGCATTCAAAGAATTAAAATCTCAAATAGAGTCAGGAAGCTAAGCCCAGAGATTCCACATTCTGCTTTTCAACAGCATGTCAGGTACAGATTTGAATGTTCTAGAACCTGGAACTGGGGGATATAATGCATTGAACATTATCATGCCTTTCTGCAAAGGCTTCAGATTTCTAGCACTTACAAAAAGAAACGTATGGATGTAAACACAACAACAAATCAGTACTGCCAATTCTGTATCTTAATCCTATTGTAGCATAAATGAAGAGATTTACCCCAGAAATAAAGGCCCAGAAATACTGAGAATATAAGGGTCTAAAACTAAACTTAGTTTAATGTGCTGAGATTTTAAGAGATGAGATCCCAAATCATTCTGCTTGAGAATGTAATATGCTGTCTACACCATGCATGGCAAAATCTTTGGTACTGTGTTTAAGAAGCGCTAACCTAGTACTCAGGTTCACAAAAGAAAGTCATAGAATTTTAGATATAAGACTCAAAAAATCATTCAGGGGAGCTCCATTATTTTATACATGAAGATATGTCAGTTGATTCGACACACCACGACCAACCTATTTAGATACATTTTAAAGTGGACTAAGAGCAAACTACAATTCATTTTAGTGGTATGAAAAAAGCTCTCGGAGACTATACCAGGGATGGGAAGGATTCAGAAGATAGCACCTTGGAGGGCACGGTGTTAACGACCAGTGATTCCTTAAGACTGGATTTAAAGCATCAAAATGTGAGGAAATAAAGCTGTTCCCTCAGGCTCCAGTGACCTTGAAAACAAGGTAATGATTCTGGTTTACCTGTTTACATGCAGCTGTGCCTCCCTTAAACCCTATTTTAAAAGGACGATTTGACTTTCTCAGGAAGTCCAAAGGTCAAACAGGTTGTGAAGAGTCAAGAGCATCACCACATCTGCTCTGCAAGGTAACAAATAAGTCTATCATCCCACATCAAGAAATGTAAATTTTAGATGAGCTGGAAGGGAGAGGGTGGATACAGGACTTGTAAGGCATATACACTTTCCCTTCAAAATCCAGGCATTATGTACAAAACAGAGTTCCAACAAAAAGTACAATGATGAGAAAAGAACTCATTAAGAGCTAAAAATAAACTCTAATTCACAATATGCATAAGGATTTAACAGAAAAGGAAAACAAGATGTAAAACTGCATCTGTTAAGTTAACCATGCCCTCACGGAAATTGCCTCCCCCCTCCACCCTCCCCCCAATTGAAATCTGTGAAGTCTGTGATGACTGAATGAAGCAATGTTTTAAATGTTTTCAATGAATATTTCAACAGAAAAGAAAACAAAGGGACAGCAATTTTTTTCTATGTCCTCGGATCTGCTAACACTGCAGGAATACCGGGGCTTCTTAACAAACGAAAACACAGGTCTCTGTATTTCTCTACTTGAATGTCTTATATGATGAAATCAGAATATTTAGTAACAGTATTTGCAATTTACATTAATAAGGAAGAAGACTTCAATAAAAGTAAAAATAAGCTATAGTTAGTTTTTATCTAACCAATACTTCGTGTCTCAATTTAACAACTTGCTGACCTTCCCAGGCCAATAACAGTCCTTTAGGGAAGCTCGGCTGAAAGTACCTTCATATTTTAAGTTGAGCTAATTCATTCTGAATAACATTCACACAATACCACATAGAGCAATAACTCCACACTCCAGTGCTCTAGTTCATAGAGGCTGGTATTATACCATTAATCATCTTTCTGGGTTCCGAAGTCCTGCCTTGTACTTCCTTTTCCCACTTTGTCCACCCCTAGAAAACCAATTATATTGGTTAAATCACCTAGAAATCAAAGGATAGAAAACCAGCTTTGTATTCTTCCTGCATCATGAGAAATTGTAAGAATCCTAGAACAAAAGATCATCTTGTAGATGTTTTTTCAAATATCAGTTTAACCAAGGGAAAAAAACTTGCAACTCTCACACAACTGAATACTAACAGGTAAGAAGAAGACTGGGGGAAAGAACTCCCGTGTGCTAGGTATTTTACAGAAGAAACTGAAGTTCAGAATCAAATAGCTCACATAAGGCCACAACACAAGTAAGTGGCTGACTTGGATTTGAACCCAAGTGTAACAATGAACTTTATAGGATAAACCTCTAAAATTAATGCTCAAACGGCCACCTCTCTAGCAGGGGAGGAGACAAAAGGCATTTTGTTTCAATGTTAAGCTACGTAAATAAGCCG
Organism: Cynocephalus volans; assembly: GCF_027409185.1. Taxonomy (NCBI): domain Eukaryota; kingdom Metazoa; phylum Chordata; class Mammalia; order Dermoptera; family Cynocephalidae; genus Cynocephalus; species Cynocephalus volans. The sequence goes on from NC_084475.1 coordinate 65,986,916, forward strand.
AGTGTACACAGGAGTCTGGTAAATCCCATTACGGCTGCATTCACATCCATTTCACATGACCATAAGAATTCTTAGACACAACTTGAACAATGCCATCTTGCACTTTTTCTCCTCGAAGGAGGCATAAAGTACAAAGTGGAAATATTTGTTCTAATTTAGAACAATGATCACTCTTCGATTAGCTAAAGATGATATATGGTGTTAAGAGATTACGGAGTAGTTAGATCCCCAAAAGACAGTTTTAACTCAGGAACTGTTTCTTCAAAATACTTGGAAGACCTGCCAATGCTGCTCTCTCTGCAGCTTAACGCTCCTCAAAAAATATGTGACTGCAGATACACCAATAAAAGGGGTATCCAGTGTTGTCAAAATATTGACATTCTAACACTTCCAAGAGCAAAAACAAATACATTAAGGAGTAAAACATGTTAATGAAGCCACTGTATGGACCTGGCAAATCAAATGACATAAGGAAAATACCAGAAAATATTTGTTAAAGTTGACCTTTTTAGATGCAAAGGCACGCTCTAAGGGTTCCCACAGCTCTCAAAATTCAGTAGCAGCAGTGTACTCGGCTGAAAGTCACTTAACTTAGAACAAGCTCAAAAGAAGTTGGCAAATACCAAAGCACACCTTTGGCTTCAACAATCAACTATTCTGGTTCAGGAATACTTAAAAAGAAATGTACAAAATAAATACGCTTCATTTCATTCAGAATTTAGACAGAAAATTTAAAAAACAAAGGCTGGTGCTAAGGTAGCGTAATAAGGTAGTGAAATAGAGTAAGAACCATCAAAAGACAACGAGGTTGATTTTTGTACTATGTCATGAAAATGGTGAGGGGGAGGGGGGTAATAAGTCAATTTCATACATGAGGAGAAAAGGGATTTTACAAAAAGAAGTCCTGTATCAGCATTTCTTCTTTATCTTCTCTCATTTTAGTTCACCATCCTCTTTCTCATCTACATTTTCCATCATTACAACAGCCACTTAATAAAAAACTGAGAATGGTTTCTAGTCTATACCACCAATATCCTGCTGCAAAAGTAATCAAATTCTACTAAAAACAAACAAACAAAAGGTCTGGAATAGCAAATAGCACACATGCACTCATACCTTGAAATATAAGGGGGCAAATACTTACAACAGAACTTCAACTACATTTTTATTTTCTATGAATAGGAATAATTAACAAAGTTTGTGTCTTCTATCAACCTAACGAAGGAATAAAGTCAAAGGTACTAAAGACTATGTTCCTAATCCACCAGTAAGACAAATATGGTCATTATGGAAGTCCCCAATGACAACAGCCAAAAAAGAAAATAAACATAAAATCAGAACTCCTAAATCTCATTTACCTAAGTGTTTCAACCTCATTTTCTCAGTAAATATTCTTAAAAAGCTGTTGGAAAACTGCATAAGTAACTCCTGGGAGTTACACACACTCTTGCATTTTCTTCTAAAGGAAAAGCATATAAAATAACACAAATATCTACATCAAGAAATCAGGGAAACAAAAACCCACATAATTTACAAATTAATCATGAAAGATTCTGTTTCAAACTTTTCTGTATTCTCATAATAGATGTTTTCTCTTCCCAGTAAGGAGCCATTAAAGGTTTCATCACCACAGGATATCCAAAGAAGCAGCTTTTCTGTTTAAGTTTGCTAATTGGGCGTTAACTTCATGGTGAGGGGTCCAGAATATGCTTCCCCAAAATATTCCACTTCAGCATGTTACTTTTAAACTGAAGGCCAAGAATCAACAAATCCAAGAGTTCTCTTCCCTTCCCTTTTCTGCCTAAAAGCAGAGCATAAATTTTCCACACAAAGGTGTCCCCCATCATGTGCCAGTAAGAGGAGAGTGACTCTTACCACCAGAGACAGAGTCAACACAGACATGAGTCTGCATAAACAAATCTTGCTAAAATAATCCTTATCTTTCATTAATTTTTTTCGGACATTTTCTGACTACTTCTCCACAAAGTTCCTCTAAGTCAAAACCTTTCCTTTGTAAAAATGGTATATAAGCCCCCAAGTCTAACCACTTTTCTGTGAACTCCCGAGCACATAAAATACTAATAAACATTGTGTGCCTTTTCTCCACGTAATCTGTCTTTTGTTAGTTTAGAGTGTAGGTTCCCAGGAACTAAAACTAAGAGGGTAAAGATAATTTTTTTCTCTCTGAGAATGGTAAAGAAGTACAATTGATTTCTTAAATTTTTATAAGTTTCTAGTTTTATCATCCTGCATAAAACTTTTCATCTAAACTAATCAACACTGACACTGAAGATTGTTCTATAAAAATACCCAGGTTCAAGTGAAAAATGTGAACCTAGAAGAATAAATTTTAAAGTCCTTTCTCCAAAATTTTATAGAAAAGTTTCTATAGTAATAACATCAAATTTTTTAAACGATAGATTAGCCATGACTTTTGGAAAATAAAAAGGTATAACATAAAAATAATCAGGTTGAAAGGTATATTGATAAAGATGCAAATAAAGTTTCTCTAGTATCTTTTATCTATTGCAGATGTTTCAAACACTCATCAGGGGTTCCACAAACTTGAGACAAATATCTAAAAATGGATCCAAATGTATTATATTCCATAGCTAAGCTAGAGACCACTGAAGCATTAACCCCTGTGCAGCCTAGTTATCTTGTTTCCTACAGACCTGGGAACACACACAGCCTTTCTGCCATCCTTTTAATTCAATAGTATACAGAGTCTGTAAAGTGAGGTGTTTATTAAATTACCATCTGCTCATTCACTCACCCGCCCAACCACCCTGTTTTCAACTATTTGTTTACAAGAATCAGAATTCTTGATGTCCTGATATTCTGAACACCTAACAGGCCGACTGTAATTTTGTAACTGTCATACGGAACCACATTTTCACATTAATGTTCATCAAAACAGCCTTGCATTAACTGTAATTGACTGACTTTACAAGAAATAAATGCTATTAAATTTGAAGGTATGTGTTAGACTAATAAAATATCACTCATCAGTTTCAATCCTGAGGAGCTAAGACTGTATGTATTTAAAAAGGAGGGGAGAATCCTATGCCATTAAAAGAGTTTGAAAATCATATTATTCTGATAGAAAAAACAAGGATCAAAACTAGCTTTAAAGTTCTCAGGAAGCAATGGCATACAGTAAATAAAAAATTTTTTTTACTACACTAGCCCTAGGAGGAGAAAAAGAAAAGAGGCCTTCCTTACCATGCAAGGCACTACCAGATCAGAGGTAATCAACATCTGCAAAGTCTCTTTGGGCCCCCTGGAGTTTACGTTTGTCTGTTTTGGTTTTTATTTTTCCCTTTTGTCTGAAAACTCCTAGTTGGCAGCCTATGGGGGTCAGCACAAGAGCAAAACATCACACCAGGATAAGTTACCTGAGGTCTTCAACTAACTATAATTCTCTTACCCCTGTTTTAGAAGAAAGGAAAAATAACAGTGACAAAACACTATATCCTGGAATTCTGAAAACATTACACACCCACACTTTCAGGGACAGCTCAGCCTGGTGACTTTTAATCTCAACATCTCTAGTCCTGGACCCCAGAAATTAACTCAGAGACCAATGCCAAGGAGGGGACAGCACTTGAAACTTAGGCTTGCCATGGAATTAGGTGCTACAGTCATAACACCTCTCCTATCCACCTCAAGGCCAGAATTCAGGTAAACCTGGAAATCCCTTGTTCTGTCTCCCTGCTAAATGTTCAGGAAAAATATATGAATAACTCCCAGGTAACTAGAACATTCCTAGGCCCTATTCTCTTCTACAGAGATTCTAATTTAGTAGGTCTGTACAGGACCCAGGAACCTACATTTCTGGCGATCACAAGTGATTCCAATGCAGGTACCCTAGTAACCATACTTCGAGAGACATGCTGTGTGATTCCCAAAACTGCTTGGGCTTCAAAAGCATCTGGAGAGCTCTCTGACAACAGATTCTCAAGGCCTCCGGAATCTGTACTTTTTTAAAACTCCCTTAGGTGAGGAAGTAAAGCCACATTTAGGAACCGGAGGGCTAGAACATCCAAACTCACAACCGTATAGTATAACGTTTCTAGGTAAGCATGGATGTTGTTGTTCATTTTGTGTATCCTTCAGTCCTTGATTCTCAATAATCTTCCATTCCCCTTCCAACGAAAACATACTCACCAGTAGTTGCTGCCTGGATCAGTCAATCCTGTGCTTAATTTTTTAGGACTGAGTTCTTGCCTCCAAGAACAGACAAGGAGCAAACACCTACGTAAAAAATCAGAAAACCAGAATCCTGGTCCATGCTCTATACCACTTAATAGTTGTGTGGCCTTGAACTAGTCATTTCACAAAAGCTGGGCCTCTCATCACTTGTGATGTTTGGGGAAGGTATGGAGGGGGTTGGTTAAGGTCACCTCTAGCACTTTTCTGGCTCTAAGGCTCTATTATTCATTCCTTGCTTCATAAAATTCATTTTACTCCTCTAGAATGCAGCATCAGCAGGTGTCAAGGACTCTGAAGTGCATTTCAGAACTCAGAGGGATGGACCAACGTCAGCTAAACTGTGTAAGCAGTGGTAGCTTCTCATGATGAATGCCTATAGATAGGAAACAGGCTGAAGCATAAAGCTGGGCACAAGCCCAAAGAAAGGGCCTGACAAACAACATAATAAATAGAATTTAGGTTAGAGAGAAGATTATTGTATTTGTTACTGAAGACATTTCTTAATGTACTTCCCTAATCCTCATTCTATCAAAATAGTGACATTAATTTGCTAACACTGACACAGTCTAAAAATTATATAGTCTCTTCAAGGACTTAGAAAAGAGGCACACACTTTACTCAGTAGATATTTTCGTACCTGAGATATACTTTCCTAATTCAGCATTAAGTAATGTGGAATATACTAAAAAGCATATGTACTTCACAGGGCCTGGTTTTCCAAAGCCTTGCAGTTTCAAATATTGACCTTGCAGAGGACTAGAAATTTCCCTCAGGCTATCAGTCTCTGTTGCAAGATAAGGATTGTGGCACAGAAGGTTACTGGCTCAAAGACAGACTAGTTACTGATTGTTATGTAAAGATACTGAGAAATTGCTATAGGAAGGAATGTTTGCTAAGATCAAACTGTTGTTGATAGGACCACTTAATTGCCTTACTGGAATGTCATCTGGTTTCACTGAAAGTTAACAGCCTATACTGTTAAACTATAACCCCACCTATGTCTCTTCCTGTAACTTCCTGGTCTGGAAAATAAATGCAGGAGGAGAACCCCAATTCAGCGTTAATTTCCCGAGGAAGGGAAGTTAACCACTTCGGGACCTCTCACTGCTCAGAAAAGATGGGCTTTGAGTAATCCTTTCATCTCCGTCACCCAGGGGCAGTGGGGTGCCAAATTTGGGGGGCAGGGGCGAAGCAACGCAAAGCAACAAGTAAGACTTAAGAAAAGTGAAAAGGAGGGATTTCAAGTCATCTTCCTAAAGAGTGACTCCAGAGTTTTCTTATAACCCAGACAATTAATGCTCATGCTCCTACAGAAGTAGAAATCGAAAATGTCGCCTGACTGCCCCCAGCAGGTAGGATAAGTTGGATAGTTAGAGAGGGAACAAAGAACTTTGACCTGTCCCTAAAATATGTACTGAGAAACTACACATGATCACCAAAGATAAACATCATAGGGCAGAATCCAATCCCCCAAGTTCTTTCAAAACCTTTCCAGAGATATAAAAGCTCTTCTTAGGAAGATATGCCTGCTTTGCAAAGTACAACTATTCAGAACTCTGTTTTAGATATCTACCATTTACTAGCCTACTTTGTTCGACGCAAATATTTACAAAGAAACTCAGAATTAAAAAAGAAAATAATCCGAAGGCAATTTATGTTTGAAGCTAAATGAGTCAGACCTTTCTGACACTGTTTTAATCCATACTACAAATAAGTTGTCAGTGGGCCAATTCAAATCAGGGTTACCTGAAGTAGAGATGACTTATACTCAGACTTGCCTACTCAACTTTTTAATTTATACTTCATTATCATGTACATTCATATTACAAAACATGCTCATATTTTATTGATGTGAACAGGTAAGGGGAGAATTTCAGATTAAACCGATAACTAGTTAACAAATGATTTCAAAAGCTTTTACAGCAGCATGTTCAGTGGAAATCTAGTGTCAGGGAGATATCCCCCCAAATAGGTTCTGTGATCAAATAAGGCTGAGGAACCATAAATGAAACAGGTTTTCTTTCTTTACTGCAGGACTTTTAATACGCTGATGATCTGCAGTGTGTATCTGAAACAGAGAAGTATGGAGCAAAGCATTTCTCAAACTTGTTTGTCAATGGAGTACTTATTCTGAGAAATAATTATCACTATCTCATGAAACAAAGCTTAGAAAACATCACTTTTTGACACTCCTGCCCATTGAGGAATTTCTCAGGTACTCCACTTGCTTACCAGATGTTTTTAACAGAAATTTTACCATAGTAGAAATATCCATTATCCCTGAAAAGACAATAGGGAGAGGGTGGGAGGTGAAGGTAATGGACAACAAATATTAAGTTTTTCAGTACCAAACCACATATTTCAGATTACCCATGTGCTGTGCATCTGTTACCAAAATCCACCACACTAAAGCCAGACAGGCAAAGGACATGAAGATGAACTCGAATTTATCCCATTGTTCCACATATAACAGCTCAAGTAAAAGGTTTATGAAAGAATAAGATAATTCAAAACTGACTAGAGATGAGAGGTGAAAATCTGTGAGATGCTTCCGATGGCAATTGCTTAATACAAAAGACGCATTATTTGTTTAATATTTTCATCTACTACACACAATATTACAACAAAAAAATGTGACTATTGTGCTCTTTTCAACCATCTTTTTTAATGTTTGGGGTAGCTACTAAGTAATGAAACCAGAAATCACATCATTTATGTCATACCTTTCATATCATTTATCACATTTTATATTTATGTCAACAAGGTTGTGAAATCCACATGTAAAGAATGTTGTTTTGCTAATTAAAAAAATAAAATAAAATTCAATATCAGGACAGAAGAGCCTTTTGTTCTCTACCTTTTCCAATATTTCAAAAACTTTTTTTATAAATTTCAAATATGCTGCTCACACTCCATTTTGGAAAAGAAATTGAAAAATCTTAACCAACTGATTATCAATGCTCAAGAACATAAGAAGAACCTTCCTGATAACATCATTGTGAACATCTAAACAACATAATTAGTTAAAATATAATAATTATTCAGTATGAATCAATGACTACTTTTTACTTAGTTTTTAATTGATTTCAATGAATATGATCTCCCTGTGAATTTCAATGTGTAGCTTGAGGAAATACGATTGTGAAGGCAAGCAAGCCCACGTGCTGACTCTTAAGAACTCACTTGGAGAGCTTGGAGAGAATGAGCCCTGCTGTCTTGATAAGAGAACAGAGCAAAGTACCATTTCAGAAAAAAGTCAAAGTTGACCTTAAAAATTACCCAGTGTGACCTCCTTTTCTTTACCCTCTACCTCATTTTATCCATGGAAACCTAAAGCCAAGAGCTAACTTGTCCAAGGTCACACGACTAATTCAGACCCCTGGTCCTATTCTATACCCTGCTTTTATGTATCCTTTCTTATTTCAAGTACTATTTAGTTTTATATTTTTGGTCATAAGCCTTGTAAATATGCACCCATCCCTCAAATTTAACAATAACATGAAACAGCCATGAGGTCTGTACATTTTCAGTGTTTGTACATTTCAGTGTTTGAAAACAACTCCTGGGGGAAGCATTAACCCTTCTATCCCAAGAACATACTCCTTAGGTTTTTGACCTACTCTAAACATTAAGGCAAATCTTAAATACTAAGGGGATTTTCAACTACCTAATATTCAAAATGTACCATCATTAAGGCCAAATAACCCATCCTTCCATTCTCAACTTTATGATAAGAGGGATACTAATAAATAAACCATGTCTTCCTTTCCTTGTTAAGGAACAGGACATAAGATCTCTTTATACTCAAATTATATCAGTGCAAATGTTTTTACACTGACAATGTGAATATTATCATTTACTTTATCATATATATTAAAAGCAGAAGGAGTATACTAACTTAAGGGGAAGGACATTTTAAGAGCTTTTTCCCTCTCCCAAACAGTTTTCGTTAAATCTCACTGTTGAAATGCTAAACCATGTAAGCTCAGAAAAAAATAAAAAATAAAGGTTAACATGACACTTGCTACCCCAGACACACACACACACACACACACACACACACACACACACACACACACACACACACACACACACACACACACACAATTTTAAAACATTTTCCAAAGATGCTTTACAGCTCAGAGTGTACTGAAGTCCAGTTAAAACATATACCTGCCCAAAATATAAATGCTTTAAAATGAAAACTTAAAATTCTTAAAACTAAATTTCATACTGCTGATGTAATCAGTGACAGAGAGAAAATCTAGAAGCGTATAACTGCAGCGCTGAATTATTTACAAGTAATAAACTTATTATTTTCTCATATCTTGAAACACAATCCTTTAAATGCGAATCATATATATAAAACTGCATACCTGTTATTTTGTCTCTTACAAGTTTACAGGACTCTATCTCACCAATGCTCCCAAAAAGACTCTTTAGTTCCTCTTGTGTCATGTTCTGAGGAAGGTAGTTGACTATTAAGTTGGTCTTGCTGTCCTCTGTGTTCCCAGAGTCAACTGGTGATGAGCAGTTGTTGTTTATGGTGGTTGGACCATTGGCTGTGTTATTGCAAGTTGGTCCATTAGACAGTTGTGTTTCCATGGCAGCAATTACCTGCTAAAAACAGAGAAAATAAGAAATGTCAGGATTCATATTTCACAACCTATTAGAGATTCCATCCAAGAATTTAAACAGTTGTCACTAAACACAAGTCATTCTGCTGAAATGACAAAAGCTTCAACAAAAAGTACAACACCTACGCTTAATTTTTACTCTATATTAAACTATTCAAGATTACAATTATACTTTCACATACATGTTACATACATGCACATAAGCACGACTTAAATCTTAAAACATTTTCTAGAATCGCATTCTGAGTCTACTCACATACCTTACTCACCTGCAGTGACCAAAACGAGGAAATTGAGTACCAAATGGCACTGAATTAAACCCTGACTAAAAATCATACTAGAAAATTAAAGTGCTTATCACGCTACCAAAATAAACCAAAAAATGGCCTACCTAATTAGATTTTTAGTTAGCCTAAGAGGTTCAATAATCTAAAAGTGACACACATCCATTAAATTAAAATCAAGGAGCAAGAGTACTTTAAAAAATATAAATTTGTCAACATGTACTGTTTTGGTTACATATTGAAAATGTTTTTGATTGACAATATCATGTACCTCTACCATTAGTAAGATATAAGAAAAATAGATGTTAAATGTTAGGGAGTGAAAAGGATTTGTAGGATAACTTGGGAATGAAGTTATAAATACTTTGTCTACCTTGCAGAAAACAGGCCATTCTTGTCAACCTTGGCAGCTAAAAATCACCAACAAGGCAACTGATCAACAGTATCAAAATAAAATCCCCAAATAATTCAATATGATATTTTGCCTTGACTCAGATTTTAAAGAGAAAAAACAAAAAAACAAAACCCTCTCCAGTCCACCAAAACAATATAAATATATCAACTTTTACAAACAGACCAGCCCAAGGAATTTTCATTTGAGCACATAAGCCTGTTGAAAATGCTAGTAATAAGTTATCTATAAACTCCAAATACAGATAAATAGTAGAGTTGGGGAAAATGGCCTCAAACTATTCAGGCTATTCTAAAAATCACTTATTAAGCAATTTTGAATACAGTTTCCTAAAAACCAATCCTATGCTCTTTGAGCAAAAGATTCACAAACCATAGCCCCAAATTTTCCGAAAACATTTTCCAATCGCTATCTAACTTTGGACAGCCAAGACCATGGGGGAATCTAAAAATCAAAAGCATCACTGAAAGGATTATCTTTTGTATTTCATCCAATATGTCTCTTAGCTCCACAAAGAACTGCTTCTCAAAACTGACCATTCTGAATTGATGGGATGCTAGTTTTAGGGAAATTTTAACATAGAAAAGGCAAATAATTCGAGGCAAAGAAAAAAAGCAAAGTAGAGGGAAACGGCTACAAGGAAAGAACAAAAACTGTCTTTTAAAAAAGCATACTGTCTAAGAAAAATAAAAGGGCACATCAGTGGATAAACATATAGGAAGAAATCTCTACTGCCAAGAGATGTTTATAAAAGAAGGCAGCATAGAACAGGTTGAGACTGGTCAATTGACCGGATTGACACTGGTCAGACTGGACAAGAAATCAGTGCTGTCATGATTTAAAAAAAAAAAAAAAAAAGAAAGAAAGAAAGAAATACAGGAGCCAAAATCCAGAACACCTACGAAATATCAAACAACCTGTAACCCCTCCATGACTTCATTCATTTTTCAAAGAAATGGGCATTTATTTTACAAACTGCAGGCTACTTTTGCCAGGTAAGTATCCTCAGGGAATACTTAAGGGAGTAAAGGAAAAAGAAACATTTGGAAATCTATATTTTAAAAAATCTAAAATAATTCAAGATATGGGTTTTATTAAAATTAATAAATCTATTTGAAACTGAGAAGGAGGTTTCAGATTTCCTAATAGAGCATAACTGTTCTGGTTTGTAGAATATTATTTGTGGATTGTTCTTTCCACAGCAAAATTCTTGTAGGGTTAACCTTTGCCCAGCAGTTATGAAACCGATAAGCTACAAGATGAAAGTGGCCAAGGCCAATTAAAACAAATCACTATTTAAAAGGTAAGGTATGTGTAGAAACTGAGAGCCCCAAAAGTGAGATTTGGACTAAGGCTCAATTTGGACAGCATTTGAAATATAAAGTATTCATTGACTGAAATTAGCAGGATTTAGCAAGGACAACAAACACTCCTCACATAATTGCACATTTATTTCCATGTTCAGGTGGCAAGAATGAGCTCCTAAGCCAACATTCAAGTGAACAGCTGCAGTAGGCTGTGTGTGCTGAAAATTACAGCATCTCTTAGCTATAGGACCATCTGCTCAGAATAAAATGATACTAATGTGCTATATTTTACAAATAATGCATATTCCATTGATAGGCTCAACACAACTGTTCACAGAATGCAAACTCTTTCAACAGTTACTGGGCAAATAATTTTTAGCCAGATTTACAATTTCAAGTTGGGGTTTTTTTTTTTTTTTTTTTTTTTTTTTTTTGAGCATCAGGAATTGTAAATAACTTCAAAATTTAGTAACCAAAAAAATACATAGTAAACAGAATGTAAAGAATTACGGTAACTTAGTATTCAGACCATACCAAAACTTTTTGTTTTTAAAAAAAGCTTGTCAACTCTTTTGAGTCTGCCCTAAATCCTAATTTAGATTATTAAAAGTTACATACAAGAGCATGGTTCTGATGCTACATATACCACTATAGTTAAAATTGCAATGTGCTTTAAGTCCTAATGATGGCCATACCACAATAGATTCAATGTAAGAATAATCAGTATGCCAAATGAAAGGTTCAAGTGTTTGGTATGGCCTCAGCACTCCTGCAACATGCTAAGAAAAAAAAAAAAAAAAAAAAGTAGCCTACAGAATTTAAGAAAAATCCCACAGACCCCAGTCCAAGGCTCTGCTGCCCACGAACCACTTCTAAGCAGAGAAGCCACATCACACAGTCTGACTGCCATGTTAGTTTGGAGTTGCCGTCTGCAATATGGACACAAAAAGTACCGTATGTTAGATGAGCAAGATAATGCAACAAATCAGTTTGTACAAAATTTACAGTGACTGTATTGATATTCCCAGCACGTCCATGCAGTGTGGCTTAATTGAATTTGAGGCAATTCCAATCTAATCTTTCCAAATTCATTTTAACATGTAGTTTTCTTGCACAAATGTAAGCATTTTTAATTGAGCCTAATTTTAAAACAATATTAAATAGTTATTTTGGCATCTATCCTACAGAACTACCTTAAACCACATCTCGAAAATAAAAAAATAAAACAAAATAAAAGCGAATTACTGCATGCTGTCCTGCCTCTTAAGGATGTGGCAGAAGGGAGGAAATGTGAATGAAATTCTACACTGAGAAAAAGCGATCATGCAATTCATAAGTGATTGTTTTGCATAAAAACACTCTTCCCCCAAAATATCAAAAGGGTACTAAGAGAAGCTATATTTGCCTACACTGTTACATTATACTACAAATGATCCTTAATCCTGGGACTTAAAATTAAAAGTGAATCGAAACCCTGTGAGATTATTCTGACACTATAGTCAACTGGTCTCTAACAGTTTCACTGAGAATTGTTCACATATACTAAGAGGCAGTAAAGCAGCATCTTTCAATTGAAATAATTGGACCAATAAATAGGATTGTTTGGAGTAATGCTTGCATAGGATGTCAGCTTTGTCCCTGAACGAAATCAAGTGAACATTTTTTAATATGTAAATTGTAAACCCAGCATGACTTGAAATTAGTGCTGCTACGAGGCCTCCAATATAGTTAATGGGCCATTCACCACTTATTACAACTTGCCCAAATACTAAACAGTCACAATATTGGCACAAAATCCAAAGTTTACTTTTTAGCTATATATGCAGATGTTTAAACGGTCAACATAACAATCAGAAAACAGTCTCTGAAGATAGATAATATATAATAAAGAAGGGTCAAAATGTCTTTTACTTGCATATTTATAATTATAAAAATTTCATCCTTAGAGTTAAACCTGGCTGCAAGTGATTTAACTCTTGCTTGATGCTAGCAAAGACACTAATAACACATAATAATGGATTCCATTTTCTGGCATCTACCAAAAGGGTTTAACATACTCTTTATCCAATGCCATTAAAATGTTTTACTCTTCTTCCCTTCTCCCATTGCAACCAGAAAATTCAGTTGGACCCTATGTTCTTTATTTTTCAAAAATCTACTTATAGTTGAACTGAACCTGTGAAAAAGTAAAGTGTTTTATACCCATGAGATATATTGGCAAGAACCCACAGTGGTTAGACTACATGAGTAGAAGAGGAGGACCACACCCAACAGTTCACCAAGCCTAAATTTAAGTCCTGAATACCCTCAGGAGTTAATACCTAATCGTTCCTCACTATATTAAACCATAGATTCGATTTTAATAGCCTCAGTCACTTCTATTCCATAGGAGGCAGACAATAATGAGCTATCTATTGACACCCCTCTTTCTGAAAGCCCCAGGGATGTGAACAATCACTTAGTTGCACTGACTAGCTAGGAAGGCTGTGTATGGAAAATGATTCTACTGCACTTTTACATTTCAAGCACCCCAGACAGTCTCTCCGCTTGAGGCAGACACATACCTTTATGGGAAGTTATAAATAAACTGCTCACATGGCCCTTACCTTTATGCTGGCCAATAATTCAGTTACTAAAAATGTAAAGCTACTTCCCCTTCACTTAAGGACAGGTGATTCTCCTCTACTCAGTGTACCACAGACAACCAGGCTGTGCACTATTTATAACTTCCATTGGCTCTGAAACTCTTCGGAAGGAAAAAAAAAAAAAAAAAAAAGCCATATTCCAGTGAAAATGAGTCACTTATTTTAAGGCTTAAAAAAATAATGTTTCAATATATGTTTGCCTCTTAATTCAGACATCAATTGTGCCAATTCCGACTGCATTTCCTTCTGTTATTCTCCATGTAATAATTTATGAAAAGGCACTTTAGCACAGATCAATCTAGAATATTCTAAACCTTAAGTGCTCCAAGAGATAATGGTAAGGTGTTAGTTTGATGTGAGCATGGATTTTATTAGAGGAGAGGGTAGCCTCTATATTTTCACACACACAGTTTACTTCCAAAAAGCCATAAAGTCTTTTCACATTGAACTTTTTCTTTTTTCTTTAAATAGCCTTCTAAGTACTTTAATATCTACAGTTTCTTATAATAGTGGAATTTAGAAAACCAATGCTAGCTTTATTTCTCACATCTGGGAATAGTAAGAATTTGAGAAGTCAAACTTGTCCAACGGTTTCCTGGTCACATAAGAGAAAAAGCAAAGTCTCTATTTTCCAATCTTCCTAGTGAAAAATTCTGTAAACTAAGGTAAAATCATCTTCTTCACTATTTTCAAACCTCTTGCAGACAGCCACCAAACAAGACAGACTGCTAATCAAAAATATCTTAAATATATTCTGAGAATTCTCATTAAGGTTACTTGGTATAACATCTGCAAGAGAGAAAAAAAAGTTTCCACAACCTAGAAACCACCTGATTTGGGAACCAGATCTCTGGGGGATAAAGTCATGGCAGGACTGCTGAGAGGCCACTGCACAGCCCCTGGTGAGGCTGGTCCTGTCTGTGCGGCCATCTCACAGCTATGGTTACCACCATCCTGATCTGGACTCCCATCTTCCTCTGGCCACCAAATTAGAGCTTCCCAAAAGGTCCCTCCCTCATCCTAACACTGCTCCCACAAGGATTTTTCTAAACCTTCAAAAGGTCCCTGCTGCCTATCAAATTAAGTGCAAACCACTCGTTATAAACAGTATAAACATTTGAGATCTTCTACAACTACTTTTACCACCCATTTATTCCAGTACTAAAAGATATGAACTGCTCCTCGTCCCTCAAACAGTCCAGTATCTTCACTCTTCCCACCTTGCTCAGGCAGTTCCATCTGCCTGCAAGCCTCCCACCCAAACTCATCCCACCTCCACTTCAGGGGCTTGTACAGACTATGTATTCAAAAATGTTATGTAAGGGCAAAAACAATTTCTTTAAAAAACTGGAGAATGAAAGGGCAAATCACCTTCCTAAATGCATGCAAACTTGGTCGCTTGTTTTTCTATTCCATATCTCAAGTACAGTCATGCGTCACATAAAGATAGCTCAGTCAATGACAGACCACATATACAATGGTCGTGGGAGCAAAATGCTATAGTCTAGGTGTGTAGTAGGCTATACCATCTAGGTTTGTGTAAGTACACATTGTGATGTTCTATGACAAAGTTGCCTTATGACATATTTCTCAGACAGTATCCCCTTTGTTAAGTGACATACAACTGTATTTCAAACCAGAGATATTTGTGAAAGTGTATTTTCAATCCTGCGTGCACCCCGTTAGCCAGCCTCACCCACTGAAATCCACATTCCTGTTACATGGTACAATAAAGGAAACCACATCGTTTGAGTGAACAACTGTGTGTTTTTATTTTAGGAACCTATCATATCACCTTGCCAACTACAAAAACCTGGAAGCCAAGACAAATCCAAAAACAGGGCATAAATGTGTCCCAAGCCTCTGGTCAGGGGGGCTATGGAAATAGGAATTTGGGTCTGATTTGAGGAAACTAGCAAAAAGCAAAAGTAAATGCAAGAAAATTAAACAGATTTTCACACAACAACATTTAAAAATGCATCATGATTAAGTTAAGATCTCAAAGTGGTCTTATTTTGATAAGACTAGAAAAGGTTAGGCAAACATAAATGGCAATATCTCCGAGAAAATCATGGCTAGAGGCATGGAAGGGCATCTCTCTCAGGATGGAAAAGACTAGCTTGGATACAGTGACCCTGGTCTCCACACTTATTTGCAGCTAGAGGGTTCCTAATACCTCGAGTATGGCAGCACCAGGGCAGAATCGGTCTGGTGCAAAGCCTTCCCTCTGAACACATCAAATCTCTCTCTAAAGGACAACTTACAAGGTGAATAGAAGACATTTATTTTTCTCTAAAGCTTAAGAGACACACCTAGCGGGGGGGGGGGCGGCATGTGGGGAACATCTTTCACCAAAAACATCTTCTTTTGGAGAACTGGAGACAGGGAACTAAAGCACTCCAACCAACCAGTGAAATACATGATCTGAGCCTATAGACGAGCACTGGGCAAGCAGCCGACGGATGGGGTCATCTTTCTAGAAGACACCATTCCCACAGCAAATGCTTTATCTTTCCCATCCAAGTCACCACAATGGCATTTTCAGGATACATTTCTGGCTTTACTGAATTAAGTAAGAGAACAGTCAACCAAGCACTGAAATCACAGAGCTAATGTGCCAGTTATAGGAATGAGCCATTACTTTATCTTCTTTAAACCTCTTAGCTTTGCTGTTCCTAAAATAATAAAGATTTGTGGCTTTAAATTTCATGGAATATCCTCAATCCTAGAATCCCTGTCAACTCTCTACCCTACCCCACCACTTTAGCTGTCTCATCACCTGCTCTATGGATTCCTCAACCTCAAACTCAAATTTCTGGCCTTGGGGCTAACAAGGGTGCAAGAGCTGCCAGAGACAATACACTGAACAGCTGCAGGAGCCATAGGGAATGTACTTTGGCAGCAAATGCTAACATTTCTCTGTTTCCTGGCCCTTTAAGGGTCCTGCAGACAAATATGGAGTGTCTTAGATGTCAGTCTTTCTGAAGTTTTGTAGTTCAACAACTGGCAGAATTAAAATTTTTAAGACAATGAGTTTGGCATCCCAAGTCCTTCCCTTCACTCTAGTTCCATTACAGGCATCCATGTTGGGCAATGGGAAAGTAAAGATCTAATGAAAAAGATCTGCAAAATTTCACATTCTCTTCATCCATCCACTCAACTAATATTTGCATGCAATTGCCATGAGCTAAGGAAGGACAGCCTTAGGCACTTGAGGTACTAGGATGAAGAAGTATTGTGGAGTGCACATTTGCAATAGGAGGTATGTGCAGCAGACCAAGTAACAACATATGAGAAAACAGTATATTAGCTAGAAATAGGTGTGTTTTGGAATAAATGAAAATGTAGAGCAGAATAAGGGGGCTTGAGAATGTGGAGATGAAAGATGGGTAGTTTCCAGTATTAAACAGTAGGCCTCATTGAGGTGGTGAGCCTTGAACCCAGGATTTGAAGGAGATGTGAGCTGGCTGTTGTGATAGGTAAGAATAACTCCCCTCTCCCACCCCTCAAACATCTACATCTTATTCCCTGAAGTCTGTGAATATGTTACGTTATGTGACGAAGGAGAATTAAGGTTTCTAATAAACTGGCCTTGAGAAAGGGACATTAGCTTGGATTATCCTGGTGGGCCCAATCTAATCACATGGGTCCTTATAAGCGAATCAGGGAGGCAGGAGAATCTTTACCAGAGTGATACAGCATGAAAACTCCACAGGCCACTGCTGGCTTTGAAAAGCTCTGAAAGAGGCTACCAGCCAAAGAATGTGAGCAGCCTCTAGAAAGTGGAAAAGGCAAGGGAACAACAAACTCTCTCCTAGAGCTTCCAGAAGTAATGCGGTCCTGCCAACACCCTCATCTTAGCCCATCGAGACCCATTTTGAACTTCTGACCTTCAGAATTCTAAGATAATAAATTTGTGTTGTTTAAAGACAC
Source organism: Cynocephalus volans (assembly GCF_027409185.1). Lineage (NCBI taxonomy): Eukaryota > Metazoa > Chordata > Mammalia > Dermoptera > Cynocephalidae > Cynocephalus > Cynocephalus volans. The sequence goes on from NC_084475.1 coordinate 66,004,349, forward strand.
TATGTTTAATTTGTTACAGGTGTAATAGGAAACAAATACAGACCCCATGGGGATATCTAGAAGAGAAGCATTCCAGGCAGAAAGACCAGCCAGGTCAAAGCTTGTCTGTTGTGTAGAACAGCGAGGAGCTACAGAAAGAGTGGGAGGAGATGAATCAAAGAGGTAATGAGGCCAGACCACATAGGGCCTTGAAGGCCACCATAAGAAGAAAGAAAATCATAGGAAGGTTTTGAGCAAAAGAGTAGCATGTGGCTACTGTGAAGTAAATTGTGTGTGGGTGTGTGGGAGGACTTGGCAAGCTTGGAAGCAGTTAGACCAGTCAAGGAGCAATTGCAGTAATCCAGGTGAAGGGTGACAGTGATCCTACCAGGGTGATGTCAGGGAAGAAGTCCTCAGATTCTGGATATACCCAGAAGGAAGCATATTACTTTATATCAGTAAACAAACCACCAAAGCATTTATTATGTTCTGGGCACTAAGAATACAAGATGAATAAATAAAAGAAGAGCTTCTATGGAAAGTTGTGTCTTAAAAGGAAAAAATATTTCCTTAAGAAAACTCAATGTACAAAAATCCTTGTTTATAAAGATTAAATCAAGAGTTACGGATTCTTTACAAAAAATTCAGCAACTGATTCATTTAATAGCAAATGTAAAATAAAAAATCAGTAAGTTAAAAGATGCAATTACTAAACATAGTATGTCAGAAATTTACTTGTAACCTATGAAAGTCCCCTTAAAACTTTCAGAATTCAAGATAAGAAAATCTCAAAGTTCCCCCCCCCCAAAATTTTAAAAACATAGTGGGTGAAGACAATGAGAATAAGTTACGTTTTGTGAAATAGAAATAAACTTTAATATTTATAGTTTTTAACAGGGACATTTCTATACCTCTACAATAGTGAAGGTTAAGTCTTGGGTTAACTCAATCTTGGTTATAGGCTGGAATACGCTCATTATGTTCTGGTGATGCATCATTCCAACCTCATTGGGCCCAATTAATTTCAATGCCATTATTTGACTATAGAACCTAAAAGAGGATATGAGTACAATAAGAATAAAATCAATTCCTCCCACAGTTTTGTAGCAGTTTTTGTTTGGTATAGGCAGATAAATTTGAATTGCTAAATTAAGACTGCTAACATCGTAATCAACATAGAAATTGGATTAACTTCACATTCTTTTACAAAAGTCACAGCTAATGGGAATCCCCTCAGGGTAGTACAAATTGTGAAAGGCTGATTGGAAATCCTCAAATTAATCCCAGTAGTTGAGTGTTTTCATTAGGTAGGTTAAAAACATAGCTCCTCTGTAGGATACAGACACTAAAATACTGTCATATTCAGGCTCCAAAACAGGAAGAACACCTTAACCTTAAAGGGAATGTAAAGGACAAGGAAGGTTTATGAACACAGATAGCATTTAACTCACAAATGGTATAAACTGTCACTCAGCAGTACTTACAGATAGAAAACCAAATGCTATACTTAGTGTTTAACCCCCAAGCAGTTTATACCAAAACAAAGGCATTTAAAACGTCAACTAACAAAACAAGGTATATTTCCTTAGTAATGTTAGAATGCTACAAATATTTCTGCAGAACTCTAGAGAAACTGAAAATAAAGAGAGGCTATCCCGGGGCATATAAAATCTTATAATTCATTAATCCACTGTGGAGAGCAGAACAATGTACTCTTCTCCTGTCCACTGTAGGACCACAGGAGTATAAACATTGATCAATACAGATGGCCAGCTTCCTTCCTCTCTGAAATGTGGATCACCTCACTTACAGGTATTCACCTATGAAATGTATTTTTCTTTTCAGGTGATGTGTAAAGTCCTGAGATTCCCACGAGATGTATACTTTTGATATGTTTCTACAAGACTGATTGATTTAGCACAGAAAGTTGGGGCATCTTAAAAAACAAGACCACACTAAGGAAGTTACGTTATTTCCTTAGGTCCACATCTTCCCCTTTCTCCTAAAAAGACAGCTTTCTTTAAAACCTACATCCCAGCTGGGAAAAACGCCTAGGGACATCTGTGACTTTTTACGGTAATTATGCTCTTGGATATTTACTACTTTTCAAGAAAAAAAAGGGGGAGGCAAGAATTTGCATTCAATAGATAGAACTGTTATTTTTACCTATAGTGATTCCAAGGAGGGGAAGGAGTTGCTATCGGAAATTTCCGATTAATTTGCTGCCTAAAAACATGTATATAAGAGTTAATGCTTAAAAAGTAAACGCTATACACTACAGAACAGGTAAAGCCCTTCTCAGCATCAGACCCTTTCTGCTTATTATTTCCACAGCAGGCACACATACGCAATCCAAGATCTTGGATACCTCCCTAACAGGGAAACGAGTACAGGTTCCCAGTCAATGACCCCTGACCACCTCACGCAGCATAGTGACTCCACTCTCTCCTACTTTTGTCAGCTGAACTTCCCACTTCACAAGTTAGCTTTATATCACTAAAGCAAAGCACATTTGAAACAAATGCTTAAGGATCTCTAAAAGTACATGAGGGTCAAATCCCCCATGTTAGAGATCAACAATGAAGCACGTATGTGAGCACATGTGTGTACGTATAACCTCCGTATATATGTACGTGTTTCTCAGAGTTGGTGAGAAGCAATCTCCCAAAGGGTGAAGCAGGGAAAGAAGACACATACAATTACAGGCCATACTTTAACACAAGAAAATTTTCTTAAGACTCAGACCATTTAGGCTTTGAATTCTTTCCACTTTGGGAAAAGGAGTCTGTTCTCTTTAAAAGCTTAATTACATACATATATTGTGTCAGACGATATGTCAAAGCACTTTACAAACTCTAAAGTGCTAAATGAAGATTAAGGTCTGTTACCATTATTCTTGGACAAAGGAAGATGCCTCTTTTAAATTGTTACCATAGAAAATTTGCTTATCTGTCTTTAAGGTTAACGCTTAGTCACACACACACCCAGCTCCCCGCCCCCAAATCTAAATGGGTAACAAGGCTGCAGAGTTGTGCTGGGAGCTTCTTAACATGAAAAGGGAACACCGTGGACAGAAAACACAGTATACAGACTTTTCCTAATCATGACTGTCATCTCCTGTCCTGGGCCTCTGAGGCAGAGGCTATGTTAAACTACATTTGGCACACAGTCACAAATGGTGACTAAAGAAGACAAGAATTTTTACTTGAAATGCTATTTTTAACCCCAGACCCCTAAAGACTATATATTTAAATACATAGGGTGCCAACAGCCTTGGTGTTTCACATTAGATGAACAGCCTTGTCTATTCTAATTGACCTTAAAGAGTTTACTCCACCCCCCCAAAAAAAGTCCACATGCCTTCCATCCTCCCCGACTCAGTCTCCTCATGCTCAGTCTCTCAGAATTTTAATATTTAAGATTAGAAATCGCTACCTCTCCATTCCTTTTGCTAAGAACTCCAAGGATGATCCAAGCATCTTCTACTTATATTCAGATTTATTATTTACAATACAGGGAGAAAGGCTGCAGAGAAATCTCATCCATGATTATACTGTAGAATTGAGACAGACTGCATAATGTGCACATTATCAATCACATGATGTCAAAGTTTCTACCATTTAGGAGTCAGGGAAATGGTTCATAAACATGCATACAAAACTGGATACAGCCTCCTACCATCTTCCTCCTATCATGATTTTCAAAATGAACTGAATTTAAACACTGTTTTTCTAAGCCTGCACTAACTGTGGTTTTAAGATCATGTTTAGTTAAAAGAAAAATAAATAAATAAGGCATTTTTCTGAACTCTCCAAATGATTTGGGTATCCTTTGCTATGGGAAAGCAGTTCAGATGATCTGACTGCCCTAAATAGTAGAATTCAATGAATCCTACAACTAAAAGAGGGTAGGAAAAAAGTGGAGAAGGAAAAGAAACTAGTACTTATTGACTCCTTACTCTGTGCCAGGCCCCAAGCTAGATATTTTACAAACTAAATCTCATTTAATCCTCTTGTGAACTATGAGCTATGCACATTATCTTCAATTTACAAATGAGGATTTCAAACCCTCAAGAGTACACACAGGTATTAAGTAGAGAGACTGGGATTTGAAACCAGTCCCGAGACTCCTTATCTAAAAGCCTCCTAAGGGCTGGCTGGTTAGCTCGGTTGGTTAGAGCATGGTGCCAATAACACTAAGGTCCACGGTTCAATCCCTGTACCAGCCAGCCACCAAGATAAATAAATAAATTAAAAAAAAATAAAAATAAAAGCCTCCTAACTGATCTGCTTCCAGGCTTCATCCTTCTCGAATCCACCCTCCATTCCATCGCTGCAGTGACCCACCTAAAAAACAGTCTCCCACAACCATCTCTATTTTAAGGCCTTCACTGACTCCAGCTCTGCAGTGAGGCATCCAACTTGACCTGGTTCCTACCTACTTCTCCATCCACAAGTCCACTACTCCCCATTGCACACAATAAACTCTAACAAAGGCCAATACTTCCTCCTACTTCCAGGCTGCTTCCCACTGTTGCCCAACCTCTTTTCACCATCTTCAACAGCCTCACTACCTTTCTTCTGGCTACTGGAAACATCCTCAGCACAGAAAACGGGTGCACAACACCTCCAGTAAGCCATCTGTGAACCACTGAGTTGGGCCAGATAACTCCTCTTCTGTGTACCTATAAGCCCATACACTTATTTTTACCTCCTCAGTAACAGATATAAAGAGAGGTCCATAAAGAGAAACAGAAAGAATGCTGTGAAGTACGATCCAAGGTGACAAGTAAACAACTTCCTTCTCATTTATCCATGTGGTTTTTTTATATTCCCTGCCAGGAAGGGATACTTTCCATTGCAACCCTACATACCTGAAAGAGCCAGTCACAAAATCATCTCAGGTTGTTTATAAAGGGGAAGGTAGACTTATAGTAGGCTGTCAGGCCCTATATCCCTTTCCAGATATAGCTACTAATTCTTACATTATAAGCTCGAACTTCAAGTTGAATCCACTTTTTTTTTTGTCTTTTTTTTTTTTTTCGTGACTGGCACTCAGCCAGTGAGTGCACCTGCCATTCCCATATAGGATCCGAACCCGAGGAGGGAGCGTCACTGCGCTCCCAGCGCCGCACTCTCCCGAGTGCGCCATGAGCTCGGCCCATGAATCCACATATTTTAAAGAAAATTCCTAGCTACAAGCCTTTGTTAAAATAATGTAAGCCTCAGAAAGAGAGTGAGGGAAAGACAGGTGTGTTTCACTGTCATCACATCACAGTTTAAAATAAGCAAATCTCACCACCAATGTGTAAAACCAAGACCATATCTGAAGTTAACACCTCTCTCCCCTAACCCAGCCAAGGTCTGGTGTGTAGAATAATATCAGGAAATAAAGTACAGAAGAAACCACCCAAGGCCAGAAAAGCAAGATCCCTAGTTCACTGCATGTACCAGGAGCTGTGCCAGATGTTGGGAAAACAAAGGTGCACAAAACACACTCAACATTCCACCCCTCATGGAGCTGCTCTGGATGGAACACACCTGCACCCTGAGAAGATGCCCAGAGAAGTCAAAGGTACGCAAGAAAACCTTTAGGGAATAATAATCTCTCCAGCTGAGCCAGGAATAATATTCTCTCTAGCTGACCTACGCTAAATATTTTGCTATCCAAGAAAAAGATAAAAAAGGCAAAATCACTGCTGCTATGGAAACTACCACCTCTAACTTAAATATCTGAGTTCTGACATGTATTTGAGCAGAAAGAAAGTATTTTGCTACCCGATATTTAAAATGCTAAATAATAACAACAGATTGTGCACACCATTCATATTTAACATTAAACTGGACTTCTGCCTCACTATGAAAATTTAAAATTACAAAAAAATGCAGGCTGAAATTTTCCTGATTTAGAATTGCTGAGTTTGTGGATACCCATTTCCTGTTACAATTTTGTCCTATATAGAGTGCAAGTTTCTTTATCTCAATACAGTAGATTTAACATGTAAATTGCTTGGCAGTAAATACAGTCTTTTACCATCTATAAGACTTTCAGAAAGCATCTACTATGCACCAGTCAATATACATATACCTAGAGCAGTTATGACTACAATTTCTTTCCTAAAAGGAAGGAAATTGAGGAAATTCATCCCATCATCAACTACTTTAATCTCAGATAGATTTGAACAAAAGAATTCTTAAGCCATTCTTCTGAAAGGAACTATGGTCCTAAACCCAAATTTTTCACTCTTTTTCTGTAAAGAGAGTGGAGTTCTACTCAAGTATACTCTATCTTAAACGTATTTTAAAGAGTTCCTTGACTTGATTTTGATTGCCAACCCCTGGTTGAGAATCATCAGTATAAGGGAAGTAGAACAGTTTATAAATGTGATTTTTCTACACCACTCTGCCCCACCCAAGCCTTTTTATTTAAAAAAAAACAAAAAACAGCCATCTTTGGTCAAGCTAAAACCAGGGATTCACAACAAAGATCTGCTACTGCAGACCTTCTACATTTCATTCTCCATGTCAAGAAGAGTAAGAAGCAGGGGGTAGGGGCACAGGGGGAATCATTGAGGTAGAAACAGGAGTAAAAAATTAAGACTGGAAAAAACATCCACTGCATTGGAACACTTACTTATTAGAGTGAATTTCACTGCCATCGGATCAAGAAAGAACAATTACTATGCATCACTGGCCAAGACACAGAGGTTTTTCTCTAAGTAATTTCTTGCTCTAACTGAAAATGACCATATCTGGACTTGCCAGTTAGCCTCCTACATTAAGGATTGATCAAACTGAAAACAAATGAACCCTCCAATTTATCCATCAAGGTTGTCTACACATTAACTAAGACATAATAATCATGGTCAACAGAAACAGCAGCCAAGTGGCCACTTTTGACATTATTCATGGTATAACGTTCATCACACCCCTAATGGCATGGTGAGTACGACCCAATAGTGCTTTAGCCAGCAGAATGGGGGGTGTGGAGGGCAATCAAAAGTCTTCTTAAAGTATAATGCATTTAAATAAATTACAGAGTCTGATGGCCAGTTAGTAAAACCAAAAGTACAAACAAATAAACAACAACTATGGACTCTGCTTAAATAATTCATGCACAAAGTGAAAAGAGGTTACAGGATCACATTTGAAAAGAGGAAAAAGTGCCAAAAAAAACTCTCATCAGTAACCACATACGATTATGCACAAGTCTCTTGGAGGAAAGCCAACAGATAGCTGGAAACACGCAGACCTACAACACTCCTCAACCTCTAGGCCAGAGTCACGACTGGAAGCCAGAGGGCAGACTGAGCCTGCAAACATGTTACTTGGTCTATCCAATGTCTTTTTTTTTTTTTAAATTAGTAGTGCTCAACATTTAAAACTTTATCAATGTAGCAATTTCACATTAAGAAAAGATATTCCTGGCTTTTCTTAAAAAAAAAAAAAAAAGAGTGAGAAAAGAGAAAGAGATTGGCAAGACTCCACACTCCCAAAGAGGTAAGAGCCAACAGGTTGCCCTTTAAATGGGGTATGTTCTCTCCAGTTCTCCCAATACTGCCTTAAGATCCTGATACCTGCAAGGGCTGGATCCCGAATAAAAAACGTTAGCCTAAAGGTCAAACATGCTGAAGAGTATACAACTTTTCTACCACGGGTAGTAGAGAGGCTCAAAAGGCCAGAGGCTCAAGGCCGGGGGGGAATCCCTAATGTAAAATACTTGAAAACTTCACTGTAGACACAGCATAGAGATACAACTAAGGATGGGCTGGGGTGGGGATGCTTAATCTTAACTACTTCAGACACATTCTGGTTACCTTAACCTAGGATCTCTAATTGCAGACCTACTCGTCAATGAAAATATTCCGAGGAATAAGCATAACAAAAAATGAGACAAAAAAGCATTGAGTCGGTGTAACTAAGTAAGCATCCTTACACGACTGCCACATACATGCAAAGCATGCTAAAGATCCATTTCGGCATGTTTATACTACTCCGGATTTTGACTAAAAGCCCATCTTGTCCACAAAGAATTAAGTATAATCTGTCCCTTCTGGGGGCTGAGGAGAAAGCTAATTCAAGCCTAATCAAATATTTTGATACCAGAACAAAGAGGAGGAGCACATTAAGCGCTTTATCCCCAGGACTGGTGGTGGGGGAAGGAGGAACACAAAAAGAAAAAAATCACCTTGCACTATTATCAGAAGGCCCTGAAACTAACATTAAACAAATTTCCAGGTTAAACTGTCCAAAAAACGCCTCGTGACATACCACAAATTACATTCTGGAGGTAAAACAGAGGGCAATTAGGGACAGAAGTGTAAAGAAGAGGTCTTAACTCCACGTTTTTTCTGCTGCTTTCAGCTTACTTAAATAGATTCCCGTAAAAACAGGCTTCAAAACCCACAAAGTATGCAGGCAGTGGAACAGGAGCAATTCCAGGACCTGCAGAAACTCCTTGAAGGTAACAGGGTAGAAGGCAAAGCCCTGCCCAACGATTTTGGCTGCTTCATAGCAAGGTGAATGGACGATTTGTGAGGAGGTTGAAGGAATATGCTCACTGGTGAGTGGGCTTCCTTCCAGCTTGCTTAGACTCAGAATTTCATGCATTCTTCCATGCCCTGGAACCTGCTATTTTGTTTCCTTTATAAGTTTTCAAAGTATTACCAGACTGTCCCTCCAGCTCCATTTGACAATATCAGAGCAAGTACTATTTAGTTAAAATCCTTAGGTAATTAACTCACCATTCTTTCCTATTCTCTAGAAATAAGTCTAAACAAAGAGGTGTGGACACCACCACCCAGTGTATAATGATGATCTCCAGAACTCCCTGAACTTTCAGTGTTGAAATTTTCTGTAATTTCAGGCAGAGACAGGGAGAAAACTACTTTTCACCTCTTTTCGTAACTAAAAAACCACAGCTAAAAATAAAAAGCTTGAGGAACTCCAAAATTGAGGGCTTTATAGGGCAAATTAAATTATTCCCCATCAACTGCAAATCTTTAAGTTTGCAGAGTATAACTGTAATGCTATTGACTTTTTTTTCAGAATTCATGGTAATTTTCCTTTTAAAAAAATCCTCATGAAAATCCTCAGTCCAGGGCTGGCCTGTGGCTCACTTGGGAGAGTGTGGTACTGATAACACCAAGTCAAGGTTTAAGATCTCCTTACTGGTTATCTTTTAAAAAAAAATTCCTCAGTCCAATCTCCATTATGAGGTAAAGTATTGCTTTCTAAGTGTGCAGAGCATTTCACCCATTCTGCAAAACCTCACACATAACCCAGGCAGATTCTCTCTTCTTCCAGGGTTATCTATTTATATAACATGGAACTGAAAAGAACCAACATTTGGCATTAAATAGTAGTATATTAAAAAAGTAATTTTATATTTGTTTACTAATCTAGTGTATGAGACTCAAAAACAAGAAAGTAACCACATAATAGAGAACTTATTAAACAATGTGAAGTTCTCACATTCTCACATTTTAACTTAAACACTAGCAAGTGTTTATGGTTCCTGCCTTGACACCTGATTGTTAGTAACCCTTAAGATAAATTTCCAACCTAATAAACTTATAAACTGGCCTTACACATACCAAATATCTCCAATTTCATACAAGTTTATAAATATTTAGTCCTTATGGGTCTTTGTATAACTGTTTTCTCATGATATCTTATTAAAGGAGTTGAACTCTAGAATATGTAAATATCAGGTAAGAGGTACACCTCTTAGGTCCACATCCATAACTATGATGGTCCACACCAAGAGTCTTATTATTTTCTTCATTAGGGGCCAAGTTTACAGAAATAAATGCATTGGATAGGTCTAAACTCAAATCAAAAGTAACGTGTAACACAGAGTAGCGCCCAAATATAGCCACTATTTCCCATATCAAAAACATCAGAACTAAATGAATCCACTTGTAATAAAATGAAGGCTTCAGTTCAGTTCTTGAGAAGAGCTGAAACGGCCAGGAAAAGGCAAGGAAAGGCCAGGAAAAGCCAGGTTTCAATACTATGTAGTATGTGGGAAATTTAGAGTTTACGCTTTCAAATTAGCTAGAGTCAGGGTTAGGAGTAGCCTTGGAGGGGCAAATATACCGTTCCCAGGTTCTAAGCTAACAGACAACTCACGAGGAGTTGTCTGGAAATAGACCAGAAAGAAGGGAAAGCCCAGATGAAGTCCAAAGACGATGGCTGCCAGTCCTAAATCTATTTCTTAGTAGTTCTGCGACCTTTGACAAATTGTGAGCCTTGATAACTTCCTTCATCTATAGAGATTTTTCTCACTCTGCCTAGCAAACATGCTTTTTATAATAAATTTTTTAAAAGCTTACAAAAACTGTCAGACACTACACAAAGTATGGTATTATTCTTAAGACAATAACCTTGAGAACTATTTTATGCTTTCATGTTCTCCTTTCTAACAACAGATTTCTAATTTATGGTAAGATCAAACTGCCATAATCACTAACTTGAGAAATTCAAATTAACAAAAATACACACACACACACACACACACACACAGGCTGCACTTTCTTCATTCAAAGAACATTTTTTCCACCATAAGCTAAATTACACAAGCAGACCAGGAACTCTATTATATACTAAGTTCCAAGTACCAAATATTTAGTCCACCATAGCATACAGAATAGAATATTTAAGAAAAAACTCTTTAACATAAAAACGTTCAAATAACCAAGTCTAAGCACTTTATTACTATGCAGGTGAGAGAAATGTTCAAAAGATGCCAAGTTAAGAATCATACCCCATGATAACTCAGAATCAAAGTACATGGTGGGCATTTGCTTAGAGCCTAGTACAGTGCTTAACGCAGGGTCTTAGCACAGTCAAAAAGTTAACAGTAATCTGTGATTAGTATGAAATGCCTGGCATTCTTAAGAACACACAAAAGATTAAGACATTTTAAAAAGCCAGAACTATGACCAAAGGTTAAGCATGAAGATAATTAGTATGTACCATCCCACACAAAGAAAACCACTTTATACAGCCACATACTTCTTGATATATTCTGCTGACAAGACAATCCTATCTGAATTTACTGATAAAGAAAATATTTGCAAGCTCATTTACCTCCAAGGTTTGGTAAACAGACTTGGGCAGAATGGGAAAGCATAACTGAACATGGAGAAAGCAGGGCATGGGAAGAGAAGGGGGCAGGAGGTAGCTGACGAGACAGTCTCGTACATACCCCATTATCCTATGAGTTTCCTTTTCTTTCCTCCTAGCTTCCCATCTCAGCCGCTCACCGGGTCTTCATCACCTCTCGCATTTGAGAACTTCACTGAGTCCCCAGACATTCCAAGATACTCACTGGTAAGTATTTGGTTAAAGACAGAGAGCGCACCTCATTTTCTAGCATCCAAACTCATACTTCAAAAGGGCAAGAAATACCTGGTATTTATTCCAATACTTGTGAAAGGCAGCCAACCTCTACTCTCGGGAGTGATGGAGTCATCCCACTTACAGGTAAGTCATTGGGCAGAATTATCCTTACCTTATCTGTTACACTTTAGTCCCTAAAATAAAAATAGCCATAGAGAAACAACTAGCTTGTAAACATAAAAAGAAATGCTCAAAAGTGCCAAGAATGGAAGACAGCAAGATCTCAACTCATGATCCTGGAGCCAATTAAATGGAGAGGTTAAACAGAAGAAACACACAACTTCAGAGAGCATGACAAACCACTACAATTCCAGACCACTACAAAGTGGTCATGCACAGACCTGAAAACAAGGAGGATCATTACTGAACAAAGGCATCAGGGATCCTTGGAGATGGAGCTTTCAAATGAGGCTTTAGTCACAACTAAAAGGACACAGAAAAAAATAGATACAACTCAAATATCAACTCGTCTGAAGGACAAAGATACCCGCATTCATTCTAATATGCAAATCCTACAACATGCAGGGCACTGTGCTGGATACTCAGATGATTCAGATAAGGAGTTCCCACTTACTTCTAGCAAAGAACAGAACACATGCAAAACCACAACACAGGATACAATCTGGTAAAGCACGAGAAGGAAGGATTATATCTGGATGATAGAGAATAAAATCAGAAAGGCTCAGAACAGAGAAAGGACATGATCACTAGGGTATCTGTTGTCATGTGTTTAAACAGGGAGTGAGGTATGCAGGGATTCAACCACTTAACCAATGCCTACCATGTGCTAGACACTGCTGGGCACAGAGTCCACAGCATAACCAAGACAGGCACTTAGCGGAGAGACAGATATTAAATAAGCCAAAGAACAAAGCTAGTGTTTAGAACTGCAGTCCATGACATGAAGAAAAATAGGATGCTATGGGAATAAAACGGGGAGGGTAATCAGAAGAAAAGGTCTCTTTAGAGAAGAGACATTTAAGCTGAGACTTAAAGACAAGGAACACATTTAGATATATGTAATACATGGTCCTTGAAGGGTAAGGGGATGATGCCACACAACATGCTAGGTACTGTGGGGGGTTGGGGAGGGGGGAATGGTGAATAAGATATAACCTGTGTTCTGAGGAATCCCATCCCAGGAAGCAGTCAGATGCAGTATGTGGAAACCCAGCAGACAGAATTTTATAATTGTGGAAACTTAAAAAGCTACAGAAATCTTGAAAAACATCTATGCTCAACCATTCTTTCTTTCACATGAAGGAAATGAAGCCCAGAAATTGGCTCAGTGTCACTGAACTAGGTAGGGACAGAGGTGGGCCCCAGCCTGTAACTCCCATTACAGCAACTGCCAATTTGCTTTTTAAATGAGAGAATTCACTTGGAAAGTCAGAGTTCAGTAAATTGGTGATGTACAAGATATACTTTATATCTATAGGGAAAATAAGCAGACGTGAGCCTAAGTACAGAGCACTTCACTAGATATTGTGGAAAAATCCTCACCAGTTTAGGACAAAAAGAAATGTTGAGTTTTTCGTAATGTGAAATGTATTTCCATTTCTCTTTTGAAATTATATCCATCCTACATTTGAGTGTCTAAACATCCAGGAAGAATATCATGATGGTGATATTAGAGAATATGTCAGATTATTTTAAATGCCTTTCCCTGGCAAAACTGAGTTGGAAAATCTGTCCATTCTCCCCCCCCACCCCATCCCCCTTAAACTTTTATTTCTTACTGTACTTGCCTGAGAAATACAGACATTAAGAAACAACTGTTACACAGAGGGTTGAGGAGACTGGGGGAATCACTAACAGGGAGTTCATAGCAGCACTGTTCATTAAAGCAAAAAAAATGAGAACAAATGCTTATCAAGGAAGATAAGCAGGAAGAAAGATAAGAAGACAAATAAATGGTCTTATGTTCACAGAACGGAATATAATTCAGCAACCAAATAAGAGGGTCCATGCATAGACTATATTATGAACTGGGAATTTTGATGAATTTAATTGTGTCCTGAAGGACAAAACAAAGGACTTATGATCTTTTAATTATTACAGCTGCCCTTATAAGTCTAATACAGTCAAAATGAAACCTTAATTTTTTTTTTTACTGAAACATAATTGATTATAACATATTTTGGGGGTTCAGCATTAACAGAATATTGATCAAATCAATATTATTAGCACATATACTATTACAAATCATACTTATTCTTTATGCCCCTTATCCAATCTCTCCCCATCCCCCTCTCCTTCCTCCAAAACCTTAATTTTTAATCAGATATTTTCCAAACCTTGCGTTATATTTTTTAAAGGATAATGTGGAAACAAAAATAACAAGGGGGGATACCCCCTTCAAACTGCATCCACTACAGCTCAACTTTCACTGTTGTCCCATTAACCCAAAACTACCACTATAGGTACTAATCAGTTGTAACACAGAAACCTGGACATATTCTGCCAATTAGCAGTGGCTCTAGGTCCGGGTCAACCTGTAAACAGGTATTTCTGAAGCATATGACCAGCTCCAGCCAGAAAAGAATAATAGGTCAAAACTGGAGAGGGCACCCAATGGGAAAAATAGTCTGTTTATGGAATTCTTCATAGAGGTGGAGACAGTGGGTTCCACTCAAAGGAGGCTCATCTCAACCTTTTCTCTTAATTTATAAACCCAAAGAAGAGATGGTAACCTAAGTAAGAATTCCAAACCTTTAAGTCCTTGAAGATCACCAGATGAGTTCACCCTGAAGAGGTCACCCAGAATGCTGATTAATCTACTGGAAGAAGAACCTGGCTGGTCTTCACTGATGCTACACTCTATTTTGGACACTGTCTCAAGCTAGCTAAACTTGAGATTTCAAATTTTCCAAGGACATCAGAAATGTTTGTGTCTGTACAGAAGCATTTACCTCTGATATGGAAGAAAAATCACCTTCCAGAAGAATTGCCATGGATGGTTATTTAATAGAGATTTATAAGACATGAATGATTTAGAAATATACATGGACTCTGAGCAACTAAAATGATAAAAACCCAGAGGTGATTACTGACACATCAGAAGAATAACAACGGGAGTTCTGAGGGAGAGGATCTCTTTTACTCTTAAAAAAAAAAGTACAGTTCAATAAAAACCCACTTTTTAAAAATATAAAGACAGTTATCCCTTTCAACTGATGCTGATCTGCCCTTTATCACTGGAGATAGAATATATCACTCAGAAAGTCACCCTGAAGCTATTAAGAAGCTTGGAAGAAAAAATTAAACTTCAAGGTAAAGATCAGACTAGGAGCCTATTAATACCAAAACAAAACAAAAAGACACAAATGTTCAAAAAGTGTACTAGGAAATTTGCAGTGGTTTCACTAACAGATTTTAGTGGCAAAAAAAGAGAAAGGAAAGCCTTTAAAAAATCTAAGCCACTGAAATTTTTATATGACACCCACATGACCCAGTTTACTTTCTATTCAAAGAAGTTTTGATGCTTTTTCTTTATTTTTCTTTGGAAGCTTCTTTTCATGTCTAATATATTTTAAAACGTAAAGGGTACACTTTTAGTTAAGCACACAATGGAATAAAACATCCTTGAGGACCTTGGACCCGTATTAATTTTAATGGAAAAGACATGATTTGAACACTGGGAAAGGCCAATAGATAAACAGCAAATGTGAGACAGAATATGGGCATTTGGAAAAGGAAAACAACACTGTTGGATGGGGTAAGACAAGAGCTATTAATAGTTTAATTTAGGGTGTGCCAAGCAGTACACTAAGCCTCTTTAAGGGAAATCACCCCCATGTGATCCTAACATCCCAATAAAATAGGTGGGTGGTTTTTCAAATCATGAAATGGGTTTAGAAAGGATTAACTTGCCCCAAACCACAAAACTTATCAATTCAGGTCTATCAGCCTCCAAAACACATGCTCTTTGCACTACATAAGTGAAGCAGTTAAAATAACCAATATCTTTTTCACCCCAGACCAATTAAACAAGAATCCTTCCTACGGGCCCAGACACTGGTACTTTTGTAAGCACCCAACTTCATTCTTTTTTTTTTGTCAAAATACAATGTGGTTGATTATTGTGGCCAATTACCGAAACCTCCCTCCCTCCTCCCTCTCCCCGCTCCCTCCCAACAATCTCCTTTCTGTTCACTTGTCGTATCAATTTCAAGGAATTGTAATTATTATGTCTTCTTCCCCCCCACCCCGGATTTTTTTTGTGTGTATTTATTAATTTATTTTTAGCTCCCACAAATAAGTGAGAATATGTGATATTTCTCTTTGTCTGACTTGTTTCACTTAATATAATTCTCTCTAGGTCCATCCATGTCGAGCACCCCACTTCACTCTAACGTGCACCCTAGGTTGAGAGTACTGCAAAAGACCTACGTAATACAAGTGGACTATCAGGTGGGTCGTGCAGAATAGACAGGAGTCAAAGAATCAGAGACCGGGGAAGCATCCCACTTCTAAGGGGAAAACAGGACTTCAAGAACATCTGTGGAGGTGCTGAGGCAGAGAGGGGTGAAAGCAAAATCAGGAGAAGTCTGACCAGAGGATTTACTCAAAGCAGTGATTAAAAAGGCCAGTAAAAATAGGTTGGTATCATTTGGCTGAGAGCACAACTAGTAGCTAAAAAATCTGTACTTTTAAGACTATAGGTAAAAAGAGAACATGAAATGATTTTTATAACTGTGACAAATGGAATATGAATTTTAGAATGCTAAGGAAGAAATGATGATTAAAGCCAATGGACAGTGATACAAAATATAGGAAGGGGCAGATAATGAGTAGGGCTTGTTGAGGAATCAGAGGTAGCACAGTGGTTACAACCACGAGTTGAGATGCTTTCTGGCATCCATCATTCTAAGCCTTATTGAGAAAATGATATCATTTCACTCAGTTACTGGAAGAATAAATGAAATACAGCAGTCCCCTCTTATCCGCAGGGGATACGGTGACCACTCAGTGAATGTCTGAAACCTATAGTACTAAACCCTATCTACGAGGGTACTTCAAAAGGTTCATGGAAAAGTGGAATTAAAAAATACAAATGTTTCCATGAACTTTTGCAGTACCTTCATATACTGTTTTTTCCTATACATACTTATGACAAAGTTTAATTTATAAATTAGGGGCAGTAAGAGATTAACAATAATAGCTAATAATAAAACAATTATAATAATATGTCAGCATCACTAATCTTGTGCTTTGGGATCATTACAAAGTAAAATAAGGGTTACTTGAACACAAGTACTGCGATACCATCACAGTCTATGTAATACGTTAGATGGCAACTAAGCGACTTCTGGGAGGGGAGTGTCTACAGCATGGATCCACTTGACAAAGAGATAATTCACACACCAGGCGGGATGGCACAAGATTTCTCACGCTACTCAGAATGGTGCGCAATTTAAAATTTATGATTCCCCCCCCCCGCCCCAGGAAATTTCCATTTAATATTTTCAGACCAAGATTAAGGATAAATGAAACTGTAGAAAGAGAAGCTGAGGATCAGGGGGGACGACTGTAACGCAGCCAAGAAAAGAGACCAAAGGCTTCTAATAGAGTGTGACAGAAGAAAATAGTCCCCCAATTTTTTCCTCTTAACATTGCAACTTTAGATGGCCCTGATAGTTTTAAAGACTCAGTAAATATAGACTAGAAGCTTGGCCTGCCCATTCAGTTTCCATTTTCAATTATGCCCTACATCAGTCTAGGCCGGTGCCCAGACACTAAGCAAAGCCATGAGAAATGGAAATTTTTCCTCAGTGGTAAGGTGTAATGTACCTCCATCCACTAAAATGATCGTCATTTCACACACACATGGTTAGTGAATTTGTATACTAAGTGACATTAAATTTATATAATTTATATTCAAAATTATATATTAAATGATTGTATGTCCTCAACTGAATTCTTGGGGCCAAGTACTATTTAGGAAACAGTTAAATCTAATAACAGGATTTGGTAAAACTTTCAATTATTACTGAAAAAAGTCTACACAACTTAAAATCTGACACCTGATGAATGATAAAGCTTGGTCATATGCAAGATTCCCCATTTAACTTTCATTTTCATATACCTTATTTTGTTTTAGATGATTTCTACATACTTACTAAGTAATCCTTTAGCTAAGTGGTCTTGAAACCCACAATATGAATGGAAAAAGAAATGGCTTCCTATCTATATTCTGTTATATTATACAAGCTATCCCATATCTCTCTTCCCCTGGAAAAATAAACAAACATTCTTAAGGGGCGGGGGATGGAGGAATAGGAAATATAGCTTTAAAGAGTCAATTTCTTGTGTCATTCAAGCCTTAACTAAATATCTCTTACAAATGAGTAAAAAACATTTGAATCTGTTTTTAAGAGAGTTCTATGTTCTTTTAACCCTCTCTTGAATGTGGAGGTAGGACACTCAGAGGTAAGGGGGAATCATATTCCTGGAGTGATATAATTACATTAATTTCTAATGCCTGAAACCAAAGTTTTCATAGAAGAACAACTTTAATGCTTAGATAATCCATTAAGACACACACAAAATGGCAATTGCTGGTAAAAAGAAAAAAAGGCTTCTAATAAATGAGAAACTTTCTCCTAAATTATTCTTTAGCTAAAGACCCGCTCTAAAAGAAATGATGGGTCCTACTGCTGTTCACTTGTTTTGTACTAGAAACAAAACAGATCTAACAGGTAAAACAAATAACAGGAAGAGGATCAGAGAGGGAACCGTGAAATTAACAAACTTTTGTAGTGAAAAAGATTAAGATAGAAAAGGCACAGAAATATACAGAAACACCTGCTTGGATGAAAAGACAGTGGATATCGTCACCAAACAATTTAAGTCCACATTCTCAGAGACCTACACAAACTCCCTTTCCCATACTGCGCCTGCACAGGTAAAGCAAAAACATATTTTTGACTTTGGAATGAATTTTCTACTCAGGAATAATTACAGGCATATCAGCTGCTCTGGGAATTCACTCTCAAACAAAATGAGGCCGCACTAAAAACCTGACTGAAGGATTAATATCTATCCTTCACCTCATCTCACAGTCACCTATAAACCTCAACTTAAAGAAAACTAAATGTCTCACTGCAGTCCCTCAATAGATGTTAAATAAAGGTTTGGATCTGATGGTCACCCTGAAGAGACAGGAAAGCAATAGTTAAGCTAGGTTAGGGCCAATAACCATAAACTAACTAGTTAATGTAACTAGTTATAGTTATCGTGTTAGCCATTCATCCCAGAGGTTTGATTTCATGTTTTATATATAAGGGTTCCATTGTTAGCTTTCCTTTTAGCTTGAAAACCAGAACTCCATTAAGAAGTTGTGACTTGCAGATATCTGCTCTGGGTAATCACACAAAGTGAAACAACAACAACAACAACAAAAAAAAAAAAAAAAACACCCTGAACCTCACATCTCTGCACATTTCCAACACAAATATCACAAGTCCTATGATGAACACTTAACCTCTTCATGTTTTCCATGTAAAGGGGACCCAGAGATTCTCAAAGCTGCACGGACACTAGCAGACATCCCATGAAAACACAGCCGAGACCCTCTTGACACCTGTGGCAAAAATCATCATGTCTTCTAAATATATGTTCTAGTTAAGTGGCTTTTAAAGCCTAAGTATAGTGCCTTTAAAAGCAGTTTGTAACAAGAGGTCAGATGGTAAAATTGAAGAGGTTAGAGAAGAAATCAATTGCATATCAATTGCCAAATCCCAACTCTAAATGGCAGAATTGGTCACAAACTGTTGTACAGGGTAAAAAGAAAAAAAAAAAATCTCCACATTGAAAAGGTGGGAGCAAGGAGCCTGGAGCAATTATGAAGATTGGAAAGCATTTCCCCTCTGCACGGAAAAAGGAAAACTATAGATCAGAAATTAAGACAAAAGTAACTCATTTCAGTTCACCCCTGGAGAAATTAAATACATTTTCCGCTGTTATGAAATGAACGAACTGTATCTCCCAAAATTTGTGAGTTGAACCCCTAATCCCCAATGTCACCATAATTGGAGATAGGCCCTTTAAGGAGGTAATAAAGGTTAATTAAATAAGGTCATAAGGCTAGGGCCCTAACCCAAAAGGACTAGTATCCATATAAGAAGGGGAACGAGAGATATCAGAGATTTCTCTTACTCCACATGCACAGCACGGAACAGCAGAGTAAAAACGACCACGTGAGGACACAGCAAGAAGGTGGGCTGTCTTCGAGCATGGAAGACAAGTCTCACCAGCAGCCAACCCTGCCAGCACCTTAATCTCAGACTTCTGCCTCCAGAACCAAGAAAAAATAAATTTCTGTTGTTTAAGCCATCCAGCCTGTGGTATTCTGTTATGGTAGCCCAAGAAAGCTGATATAATCTCCAAACCAATTTTTTCCCTCAGTTGCCTTTTCTTCCTATTCCCGCCATACAATCTTTACAGACTCCTGGGATCTGAACCTTAGGTATACATCCACTGAACAATATCCCCTCACTTTTGAATCCATATTGTTCACTTATCCACACCTGTTAAATTTTCCTTCACCACCACCAATATCCACACATCATCCTCCAATACCCATGACATCAGGGCAGGCCTTTATCACCATAAACACTGCTTCCAATCCATCTCCCCCACCACCCACAGTTCATTCTAATCTGTATTTACTACTGGCTAGCTTCAACTTCCCAAGAACATCTCATGCTATCACCTGCTCAAATGCCATCAATTATACATACACAGACCTGCATTCAAGGGCTTTTTCAATATTCTAACTTACTCATCCTAATGTTTTCTCCTAACTTCTCATGCAAAAACCCTGCACAAGGTCAAAATGACCCATAATAATCCTGTTGATATCTCCTGCATTTTCTTATTTCCTTGCTCTCATTCTCACTGTTGCAACAATTTAAAACATCCTCTCATCTTATTTCCTCTTTCTAAATGGTGGCTGGAAGAGAGAAGTTACTGAAAAACATTACACAATCACAAGAAGCTACAGCAAAACTTTCTACCCCAAAATGCGAGCAGAGCTCTGCCACAACTGATTTTATTCAAATAGGCTTTTAACCCCACCCAAGTCAAGCCAGATACTTACACAAGCTCTGAAAGATGGTACCATCTAGTAAAAGAGAAATTACACAAGTAATATTTTAAGATATAGAAAATCACAAATTCCACTGCATATCCGTGAACTCTTTAACATGTCCAGATTATTTATGATTTGAGGCTTCAGCTGGCCCTTGAAAATAGGCATTTGAAAAGAGACTCCGTGCTCTACCTTAGAGCCAATGTGTCTAACTTTCACAACAGAGAAAGATCTCAGCTCCATAGAACTAGAAAATGGGGGAGGACCTGACATAAATAAAATTCAGGAAGTTTTCAGAGGCTTTCACCTCCCCTAAATCTTACCCCAAGCATCACATAAGGCCTAGAGGCCATGAGATGCACCCAGAGACTCGATCTCTGAGTTCAACCAGCTTTCCTCTCAAATCCTCTGCTTTATTTCCAAAGTTACCATCTAAACCCCAGCAACAAAACTTCTAACTTATGGAGTCTACCAGATTTTCCCAATTTTCAACTATCCCCTCTCTTAGCAATTTTTTTTAAAGATGACCAGTAAGGGGATCTCAACCCTTGACTTGACTAACCAGCCATCCCTATATGGGATCCGAACCCCGTGGCCTTGGTGTTATCAGCACCGCACTCTCCCGAGTGAGCCACAGGCCAGCTCCCGCCTCTCTTATCAATTCTACAAAGAACTTTATAACAAGCCTCAACCCTCTTTTTATAGAACCTAACTGATCTTCATAAGTTACACTGAAGCCTTACTGATTTTCATGTGGGTGACAAAACACAGTAATATACCAAGATTCCCAGCAAACTGAATGCATGGCTCTTGATTTTATATGCCCCCAAAATAGCCTCTGTCCCACTCACTGGACTTTCCACCTCCATACTTTTGTAGCTATTTTCTCCACTTGACATCTTTCCCCACTAGTTCCAATTCACACACATGCCCATCATTATAATAAAACTTTGCTCATCCCTTTAAAATATAGTCCTCCGAGAATTATTTCCTGGCAACTTAATATGTACTGTATTATATAAACACTTGTAAAGACCCCACCAATGACTTCACCTATATGTGGTAGTTTTTAAGTAGAGACCCAACCAGAGCAGAATTTAAAGTTTAGAAAAGCCTTAGCTCCTCCATCACTCAGACCCAAAATCAAAGTGCACTGTAGTCAGTAGCACCCAGAGATACTTCAAGGTCACTGCTTAACACACCATGAGCACTTGAGCTGCTTGATAAGCTTATCTCCCCCTTCTAACATAGGCATGATAGGACAGAGAAATGACCAAGCCAATCTACAGTCAGAGCCCAGAATGAGAAGCAAACTGATAGTAGTATAACATCCAGGGACTTCAGTGACTTTCCTGGAACACCAAGTGCCCAAGAGGGCTGG
Organism: Cynocephalus volans; assembly: GCF_027409185.1. Taxonomy (NCBI): domain Eukaryota; kingdom Metazoa; phylum Chordata; class Mammalia; order Dermoptera; family Cynocephalidae; genus Cynocephalus; species Cynocephalus volans. Next base: position 66,026,208 of record NC_084475.1, read on the forward strand.
GCCATCAGCTTCCCATCAAGAGGAGAAAAGAACCACCCACTTTATAAGACAGATTGACTTTTAAACACATGTACAGCAGGCCTTTTGCAGGAGAAAAGGCAAGCTGTCCTGCCAGAGTTCTAAAAAGCTTCTGAGAACATTTTTTTTTAAAGGGGAAAGATAGCCCCCTTTCTCAAATTCAAGGCTGAATAAGATACCTTTCAAGTTTAAAAAATTCCTAGAATTGGAGAATTCCAACATATCAACCATTTTCTCATCAAGTCAAACCAGACTAATTATTAAAATTACACAAAGCTTGTACAATCAGTCCCTAGTGTTTAGGGAAATCATATTAAAATTCATGTGGTTAAACATAACTAGTTCTTTTCAGAACCAGTACACCAACCCTTAGCACTGCTCCCTAAAATCTGGTAAAACTTCTTGACTAGTGGAATACATATAAAATACGTCAAAGTAAGCATTAACATTTCCACCCTCTATTCTGTCAATGATGAGCAGAGAACAGAGACTATACATGTCAGGTATATGTAAGCTCCTAGAAAAATAAAATTTAACAAAAGCTAAGTTAACACTTCTCTTTAACCAAAATTTCCCCCTTATTTTGTCTTACACACACACACCCACACACACATACACACGAACATCTATCAAAATAAAATACAAGAAGGCTGGCTGGTTAGAGCACAGCTTTGTAACACCAACGTCAAGGGTTCAGATGCCCATACTGGCCAGCCACTCCCCCGCAAAAAATAAACAAACCTATAGGAGTAAAATATTACTGCTCTTTAGACATTTAGAGAAAACACATTTCTAAATACTATTTTCAAAGCCAACAATTCTGAAAAACAAAGTAAGCCCCAACCTTCATAGACCATAAGAGTTACAGGCTCCACCATGATTAAGTGGGTAGCTTATTTGTTTATATTTTATATAAAGATTCTTTAAGAGTCCAACCCTACCAGTGACTATTAAAGAAACTGAGAAGACACGATCATTAATATCATATAAAAGGACTCCAAAAAGAGTGGGATTCTCATAAAATACAAAACATCTTGCACCAGAGAAGAAATTTTCAGTTGCCAGTATTAAAACAGAATTTAAAATCTCAAGAGTCCGCATATTTAAGAAAGAATATTCCTTTGTTCATTACAAAGCTGAGACAAAAACAAGACAACTAATGGCAATGTGTCTCCTCCCTGAAAACTGATTTACTGCCATGTAGCATTTCCAGGAAAGTATTTCCAAGAGCTCAATCATTTTTAATACCGACTCCTCTTCACAGCCTGCTTTGTGGCACCACCACCTCCATACAAACTGAGAGAAATGCTTAAATGGATGCTTAAATGACTTTCTTGGTCTCAATATTATTCCCAGCAGATTCTGAAATATCATACAAAGGAAGTATACTCATTTTGGTCCTTGGATTTTCTACTGATTCTTAATTTTACAAGAAACAAAAATTTGAGAAGTAAAATACTTCAGTGGTCCAAGAAATAATTAAACCAAAAGTTAAACAATGAACTTGGAGCTTTCACTGGATTAGTATGGTTCCCGTTATTTACCCATGTGGAAGCTTATTACACACAAAAGCTCTTAGTTACAATAAGCTCTCAGTAACTTGCTATCTCCATTTAAAAAGTCTCTTCCTCACAATTACCATCCATTTGAAGAGTGATCTGACCCATGCTCTGTCCTTTGAGACATCACATAAAAGGACTCTCACCTACTCAAAAATCAATCAGATGAAAACTTAATAAAAGCTGAGATCATCTTGATGAAAGCAAAATACTGCCAAAAGGCAAAAACAGTTTCACACTCTGACAGTAAATACACAAAGTTGCCAGATTATAATTCTACTGCTTAGTCATTATGGTCCAAAGATGTATGATTAACCTCACTAGGACAGTGACTTTCTATAAATAAGATATCCTGGATTTGCCATCCTTATAGGCAGCCTTGACATTATCATTGCCAAATCTACAAATACAGATTTGGTTCCCTACACACAAGGGTATTTAATCATAGCTCTATAATTAAATCTCTTCCAAAGAGAGACTAATATCCCAAATATGCAAAAGGTATTCTGAGAACAATTGCACTTGCCCGTGTCCTTTGTATAGGTTATCCTAATGATTCATATCATGGTCATGGAATAGAGTAGAGGCAATGAATTTGGGCTTGCTTATTCACTGACTTTAACCCCATTTCTTCGTGGCCAATAGCATGAATGCATCTGAGAGATAGCTAAACAAAGAATAAAGAGGGGGACAATGGACTGCAAAACTAGTTAATGTAGAGTCCAACTCACAAGCATGACATGGTAGCCAATTTAGCTAAGTGGACACAGGTTGAATTAACCTGAACTTTATGCTTCAATATCCTGATTTGTATAATAGGTACCATCTGCCCAGCTGAGTCCTGAGCTGCTAATAATAGGATTTGAAGAGTTTAAGATTTGAGACCAAAAGGAAGCAAAATCCAGAATGAATCCTACTTTTTACTTAAGCCCAAAAATGAACTTCCATCCTTGCTGTTAAAGAAAAAAAAAAAAAAAAACCACAAGCATTTTCAAAAAAAAAACACAAAATACAACCAGCAAAAGCACTAAAAAAAGAGAACTATTTTCTAAAAATCATTAAATTAAATCTTAAAGCATAGGCAGCCCTAAAGTAAGAGTGCACTCACTAAGTCCCTAATACGTCACAGGAGCAGTGTAAATATAAACACAAACTAAGTGAGGAAAATATATGCCGTCTTTGTGTTACAAGGTAAATCTTACGTAATGCACACTTCAACAATCCCTGAATGTTAGATACTAAGAATTTAAAACTGAAAGGGTGCTTTGGGGGGGGGGGGGGGGATGATAATGACAGAATGAAAGGTAGGGTCTGGGAGGAGATGAAAAAGGGCAGCATGTATAGGATTTAGGATTCCCATAATGAGATATTTGAGAGAATAAAAAGTATAGGGTAGGAATTCATTGGTCATGTTTAAGGAAAAAAACTTTGGCTGTTTCATAAAGTAAACATTGCATTGGAGAAAGAACGGAGAACTCTGAATGCCTAAACTACATGAAATCTTTTCCGAAGGCAATAGGTTTCTGGCAGGGGTGACAGAGTCAGAACTGTCCTTTACCTGTCTCTCACAAGGTTTTAACTAAAATGTGTCTAAATCCTGCAAAGTTATTCTTATCTCAGGAGATAGCATATAAAGTCAATGCTAAAAAGGTTACAGAAGTAAAAGAGTACTCTAATACACAATTTAGGTCTAATACAGAGAATTCTGGTATAGTTGTTGAGATTGTGCACTCTGGATGGAGCCAAACTGCATGATTTCTAATTTCTGGCTCTGCCATTTAATGCGTCTTTGAGCCAGTAACAAACTATTCTGTGCTGCAGTTTCCTTACCTGCAAAATGGGGAAAATTATATTACCGACATCTCAGAGTTCTGTGAGAATTCAGGTAAGTGAATGCATGCAGACTGCTTATAACACTGCCTGGCACAAAGACATACTTCAAATGATGCTGACACAACCGCTTCTACTATGCCACATCCTCTGACATCTGTAAACGTTATCGTAGCACCACATATAAAATGCAGGAATATTGATTCAGGAGTCTTTGTAGGGGTGTATGTGTTGTGGGAAGGGAGATATGGGAGAGTCAGATTTTTCTTCTCCTATCCTTCCAAAACCACTAGCTAAAAGCTATATACCCAGGTGAATACTTTTCTTTTTCAATATGCCTTGTCCATTTTTCCCCTCTCAATGGCTGAAAATGGTTCCCAGGTACGGGTATAATTAAAATTCATTATCTTAAAAGACTGCTTTAGGAAATCTAGCAATCAAATTTGCTATCATCCATTTTTTATAGATAGATATAATTACAACCTAATAGGCATCATTTAATCAAGACTTAACAATTAGGTTCTTAAATCCAAAACTTGATCATTTTCTTTCATAGGTGCACAAAATTTTCTCCCAGGTGGTGGTCATGAAAAGCGAAGGGTGGAAAGACTATAAAACCCTTATCATAATGGCCTTCCTGAAGTGCTAATTATTACCCAGTTATGACATACACAATCTGAGAGTAGAGAGCCTAACAAAACCTAATGCAATCTCATAAGGGCTCTTTTCTTTTTCCCCATCTCTGTTGCCAAACAATTACCCACACACAAAAAAAATAGTAATGATAATACAAGGTAGGTTCTCTCAGTTATGACTTCTAAACAAAAAAATAAAGTCACGAGCAGCAGCACCAACCCTTCCCTTGTTCTAACATCTGCAAGTCAGATTTTTAAAGGAGAAAGGCATCCCTATGTGTTATTTTGTTTCCCTTCTCACATTTTTAGAAATAAAAGACCCTGAGAGAAGTGAAGTGCTCTCCTAAGACACTGAGGGTCAAACCAGGACTAGAACCTACGTGTCCTTCTACACAAAACGAGATTTGATACTTTAACTCCACCCCACCATGTGGGTGGGGAAAAGTGCAATAATTTTGAGGACATACATTTTCAAGTCTGATCTCTGTGCCTCTCACGTCTAATTACAGTATCTACCCCCATTTCCAGCTAAATAAGATTGATTCTTAGTCACTGATGCCTAATAGTAACTCTTGCTACTCCCAGCAGCCAACACCCTAGTTTGAAAAAGATGCAGATCACTAATTAGTGCATCTTCTATTGAGAGCCTCTAATTGCTTTATCACACCCGAGTCCCTTCCGGCTAGACTAAGCTTCTTTACAGACCTAATACACCAAAGAAGAGTCACACAATTGGGCAAGAAATCTATTAAGAATTAGAAAACCCTGCAAAGGCTCTATTTATCATTGAAAAGGGAAATCTAAGCCCTTCCGTTTCCCATTCTCTTTCCTTTCTCTTTTGGGCCTCCCAGTAAATCTAAACCAAGCCCATGCTTTCAAACTTAGTTGACCAAGGCCTCTGCAAGTGCAGAGGACAGACCTGATCTTTTATTATGCAAGATTTGTAAGATTCTAAATATTACAGAAATAAAGCCTTAAAGTCCAATAATTTCTCCTAAAATAATTTCACTTATGCAAGTTATCTTCAGTCGTCCAAAGAATTCCAATTCAGGAATGAGAAAAAAAAAAAAAAAACCTACTATCTTTGCGAGCTTTACTATAAAGCATCCCAATCAACCTTTCATGGTAGGTATTATTATTCCCATTTTGTTTGCCAGACACTTAAGGCTTGGAGAGGCTGAATAACTTGAATAAGGACCCTAAATTCTTAACACCAGGTGTAACGATCAAGTTCTAAAACAGAAGGGTTCCTATTCCTTACTCTCAACTTATCTAACATTAGCAAGTGCAGCTGAGTTATTGCTCATGCAGGGGCCTAAGTGCACCACTTCACCACCTGAGATGGCAGCACCCAAGAGCAGCTCTACTAAACTGGCATGAACAAATAGTTCCATGCTTCAATGCTGAAAGTGATTCTGCAACCTTTAGAACATGTTCTGTGAACCTCATCTGGGTTTTTCAGATCAAGAACACATTTTATACCAGTAAACCTTCCAGTTGGCTCCAACAGAGAACTTCAAATCAAGCCTAAATATTGTGAAATGTATAGCAATTCTTCCATTTTTACTTTTTATTTCAATTTGGAACTATTTAACAGTAGCCCTCCAGACTTCATTTTCTTCGGAGATACCCGAGTACCCAGGAACACCTGAAGCATGAAATAAAAATAAAAGCCCAGAAGAAATACAAAACAGCACTACTGAAAATAGCCTCAAATTTAATATAAAAAAAATAAAAATTGAAAATAGGTAAAAATTTTCTCAGGGTAAAGATTTCATTTTTACAGCAACAAGGGATTACCAAAATAAAGTAATTAATGTTTCTTACCTTGAATTTTCCGTTTGAAAGTTTTACTGTCATTCATGCAATAAATATTAGGTTCTATGTATAAAGAACTATCAGAATATAAAAGTGTGTCTTCACCTTCAGGGCTACACAATTCAGAGAAATAAGTTTCTTGCAACCTTAAATTCCAGAATATCAATAATCTTCAACATGACCCACCAGAGGTGTCCTAGTTAAGGGACTTTAGTTTTAAGTAGAAATCAACATCATTAAGAATGCTAGATGCCACTGTAACTGACATATCTTGATCCAGCCAGGGCACATAAAGGTCTCAATATTTGACAATATTCAGAAATTTGTTTTACATCTCAAAATGCAGAAGATGTCTAAATCAGCATATTTCGAAATTGAAGGAAATTAATTCTATCAGAGTATTAAACAAATATGGAATCGTACACAGAAAAAAAAATAAATGGGCACTCCTCACCACCACTACCCCATTTTGCATTTTAAAAAGGGAAAGGACTACTGTGGCATTTTATTCTCCCAACAACTGGAGCAACCATGAATTGACAAGTGGAACCCTGCCTGATAACGGTGGTTTAGATGACATCTCACCTCCCTCCTTTTTACTCACCTAATCTCATGACTAATTGGAGGGAGAGCGATGGAAATAAATAAATGCAATGGAAGGTTTAAAAAAAAGAAAGAAAAAACAGTGCAGGTGTGTTCAACAACTAAGAGAAGAGGTTAAGATTCTATATACAACCACAGTACCATTTAGTCAATTTCTATTTAAGAAACAAACTAGCACAATGACACCAATATAGGAAAAAAAAAATGTTTAGGTGAACTACTCCGAGGTACATTTTTAGCTCAGTGACCCTCCAAAGTGCTCCAAGTATGTGTACGTAGATGTGTGGGCATGTGCATATTTATAGAAAGTGTTGAGAGTCCTATAAAAAAATACATTAATAAATCATACAATGTTAGTGCTACAAGGGACTTCTGAGACCTAGTCCACAGCATCAATTTTTAGGTAAGGAAAGCAAGACCAAAGACTCAGCTCAAGGTAAAACTTGTTAGTGACAGAATCTGGTCATAGCATTCAAGTCTTCAGTTCCAAGGGCATTCTCATCTTTAATTTCACTAATTCCATGCCTTTATTCTTAAATTTACACTTCCCTTAGAAAAATGACTGTCCACTCCTCCTATAATACAGATTCTACATTTTCTTTTAAGGTTCAGATGAGCCTAGCCCTATTTCTTCCAAGAACCTTAGACTAACCCAATGGTTCTCAAAGGGTGATCTGGGAACCCCTGAGACTTCATAAATCTGGAAGATTAAAACAATGCCTTTTTCTCTCATAGATGTACAGCTGAGCTTTCTAAAGGTTATATGATATGTGATATCTGCTTCTGCACTAACTCTGTTGTAATATGAGAATATGGTAGACTTTTATTAAGCCACACATTAAAGAAATGAAAAATGTAAAACTACACCACACTTGTCACAATTTTTTTGTCTTAGGAAATACATTTCCCTCATTTTAAAAATATTTTTATTAATGTGTAATAGGTTTATTATTTTCTGAACTAAACAAATGTTTTGAAACTTTCTCATCTTAATTTCTAATACAGTAAATATTGATAAACATAACCTACATAAACAAAAGGTCTCAATAAGTGTTCAAAGGCATCTTATGATCAAAACATTTGAGAATCACTGGCCTAACTCATTACTAAAGCAGCTTTCTTTTTAGGATGAATTCCTTTAGCACATACTGATAAACATTTATTTCTCTCCTTACCTTCAAAGGGATGTCACTCCAGCCCTGGGACTATGTAAACTATTCTTACATACATCCAGTATTACCCTGATTTTCAAGAAAAAATATATTTTAACCACTTCAACTTCCTCTGATATAGAATTTTTATAAAATCATGGGAGGGGAACCTTGAATATAACATTATATTCTGGTTCTCAGAAAAGACACTTATAAAGCATAATAATAAGTTACATTTATGTTGCATACTTACTTTGGCTTAGAAAATGCATAAGTCTCTCCTATAGAATACAAAGGATGCCAACAAGGAGTTTTTCATTTTTGTTTGGTGGATTTCCCCCTAGCCAGGCCTTCAATCATGCTACACTTTCTTCCTGAAGTCCTGCTGCTTTCTTTCCATTTTAATAATATTTTTGCAGATGAAAAAATACAAATATTTGATACAAAAAGATCAAAACCATGGAACTATATAAAAGTCATTAATTCCTCCAATCTACCTGAGAGGTTAAGTTTCATAAGCATTTTGAACATTTTCAAAGCAAATGCAAACATGTGTACAAGCGCAGGTAAGGAAAAATAAATACGTTAATACATACACAGAGAAATAGTTTCCTAAATGCTCTTCATACCTTGCTTTTACACTTTCATATCAGCACATAGAGAACTTTCTTTATAAATGACTATATAAAAGAGATATACACTAATTAATTTAGCCAGTCCTCTACTGATGAACATCCCAGGGTTCTGCTGTTTCAAACAATGCTTACAATAAATACTTTATACAGGAAAGCAAAAATATAAATTTAAAGATAGAAATTGCTGGTTCGTAATCTATCTGCATTTATAATTATTCTAGTTGCTGCCAAAAAACCTTCTAAAAACTTATCAATTTACAATCCCGCCAATGAATCGCATGTTAAAAAAGGAAACATGTAGCAGTGTAGCAGAAAGGGGATTGGGAGAAGGAAAGGCAAGTAAGGAACTAGCGACCGGTCTGGAGTCATCAACTCCTGTCACTATTCCTAAGACATTGGGCAACACAACCTCTTTAGCGTCAGTTCTGAACGCATAAAATGAGCATTGGTCAGCACTGTGGGTAAGGGCCATTTTGGCTCTAATGTTCTCCCATGTCCTTGAATTTGCTATATATAAGAAACACACATTAAATATGAATACAGTTGCTTATTCTCTTGGGCTGCTCAGGAACAAACAAACAAATGCTGGGAAAGTCAAATTGCTGCCCTGGGAAAGCAAATGCTCTGATAAAACCCCTGCTAGGAATTTGAAAATGGAAGTGAGATTGAGACTGGAGGAAATGACCACCTGATAGGAAAGATAAAAAAAACACTTCAAAAATGATAAACTAAAAAAGGATCATTTGGGGTTGTTCCGAGTTTAAGACAAACCACATCTTAGCAGAAATATGGCTAAAATGTCTATAACAAAGCAAGGGCCAAAGCATCCTGATGGCTACTAATTAATAAAAGGTTACAAACATCCCTTTTCAAGTTTACCATTTGAGAGAGTGGATGTTAACAGGAGATATGATTTGTTAAGCTAAATAAAAGCCTTCATTAACAAGAAGTGACAGGATCACAACCCTGCTGCTGATAAACTGCCAACATACCCAAGGCCTTCAATGAGGGGCTGCCCATTTAACATACTGCAGCTTTAAAATGAGTTGCTTTAGAACAAACAGTTTTTATGTCGAGGCAGGCCTACAACATACCAGATGGAACTGCTACTATACCCTGGATTGTGTGTGTGTGCAGTGCACGCACACACAGAACCCAGCCCAATAACCCTTCTTAAGGTTAGCTGTCCTTGATTAGAGCATCTACCTTAGACCTCCACTTCTCTATCTGCTTCCACACAGACTCAGTGCTGAGCAGAAAGCAGCCATTCTTGTGACAGCCAGAGGTGTTTCACACAGCTCTTAAATGATTGGCCCAGCATCATCCCTGGAGCCTGCCTCCTTATTCCTGGCAAACACAGCCACTTCAGTCCAACCCTGAAGCAGCCAATATTTTTTTAATATAGCTTGCTTTGAAGCTGTATAAACAGGTCATAAATACATGTGAAAGGCATAGTTTCAGCCTACTCAAACTGGTTACAGAAGCATCACATTGGATCTTTTCCTGTATGATCCAAGTAAAATGTTAAACTCACCAGCTAGGAGACTGCAAATAGATAAAGTCTTAATTATTCACAGAGATGGATGGAGAGAAACAGCACTGTTAATACAAAAATCATCTTAAAATATTTTCATCTAGTATCCAGCACTTAATTATTATCATGTAGTAACGAATGATGTCCATAAAGACATAGAAATGCTCGGTATAAATAAACAATTTTTATTAACTCCACTTGGTCAAATATGTATGTTATACATGGCAACTTCACAGTAACCAGAATACCAAGGCTGAATATACCATTTAAAAAAAAAAAAACTTACATGTAATATTTACCTTCAGCATATGTAATTTTATAATTTTAATCTTTAAAGAAATAGGACCTACTTTATTCAAGAAATATTACCTACTCTGTTCAGGGAACAAAGCTGTAAGACAGAATCAATGACATCAAGGAACATTCAATGTAGTTTAAAACAACATTTAAGGAGTGTCCTAAAAATTCAAACCAATTTAAAGAGCCATTAAGAACAGACCAGATACCCAAGGCAATGGAAAATTGTTACCCCAGCACCCTCTTCCCTCTCCAGCTCCTTAACTCTCACCTGTGCTGTCAATGTAATGCTAGAATATTAGAATTCTCCTCTCCTGACTAAAATTGTTTTATTTCTCTCCAAATTCCATCAACAGTGAAGGATACTGTGTATATTACCAATGACTTCTTTCTACATCTAAGAAAAAAGCGGCTGTGATCTAAAAGCTGTGATAAAATAAGATCCAGCTAGAAAAAAATGCTATAACACGTTAAGTCAAACCATTATAGATGGTATAAACTAAAAGGGATTCAAAGATTTGTCTGCCTTTCAGAAGTCTATGTACTATAAAAACACAAACAAAAAAAACCCCGTTTTAGTCACCAGAGTGGAAACTTAGGAAACTAAGAGTATATTTTAAGTATAGTGATCTAATAAAGCAGGTCAGAAAGATACTATTTTAAAATATCATGTCATACACTCACTGTACTATTTAGTTCTGATGTATAGCCAGAAAACTAGACAGATGGGGAATTTACTTTCCTCCTCCTTTTCCTTAACCTCTTTTTCTCTTCCTTGTCTTTTCCAATTGCTTACAGTAACTTCCCAGACTCTATCATTCTTTTACAAACATTCATAGTCCTTTAGGACTAAGGGACTGCACAAAAGCCATTCATGTCATTTTAAGAAAAAGTATTTTTCAAACACTCTTAAACAACCAATGTCTTCCAAGGTTTCTACAAAGAAAACTGCCTAAAGCCTCTCCCATCCCAACAAATGTTTTAAAGACAATGCCAAGTTAATATAGTATTTTATCTTAATTTAAATTTAAGTGAATACTGGAAGGAACACAGTATTATAAAGAAATGGGGTAGAGACTCCCAAGATCTAGCAAAGAAAGGGGTTCTGCAAAAGGTTATTCATAAACTAACCAAATAATCAATGACAAAATGCAACGTTGGATAAATTGGTAGAGAACTTTAAGCAAAGCAAAAAAGTTGAACAGATACTCTTTTTAAGTTCTTACTGCCTCAATCAATATACTGCAAAAGTGTTATCAAAAAAAAAAAAAGTACTAATAAATTTTATTTCAAAATCAGGTACAGACAGTACATTTTCAAAGCCATTTATGAAGTGAATGAAGGATGTAGTGAATATCACTGCTGCACTTGGCATTCGTTGTAGTTTTTAGAGTAAAAGCTGTCTACTTATGTTGTCTTTAAAAGAATATTAAAATGTGTTTCTCAGCTGTTGGGGAAAAAAAAAGCCAGGTTTACGGTAGGATACAATCCAGGTGGGCACAGGTCAGCTCTAGGACTCCCAGTTCACCATCAAGGAGAATGGAGGTTAATTTCAGGATCCTTGTCTATTCCAATATTCTACTGCCTACAAAATTAAAGACTAAAAAAAAATCTGCTTTTGTGTAGGAAGGTAGCTGGAAGGGAAGATAAGGTTAACAAATGAACTTCCCTAATCACTCCCCACACTAGGGTAGGAGCCCAAAGGCTCTTTTCCAGCACAGCACAAATCACAATTATAAATAATAATTTGTACAACTTTAACATGTGTCTCCTCCAATACATTGTAAGTCCCATGTTAGCAGGGACTATATTGGTTCACTACTATATCCTCAATACCTAAGACAGTGTGCGGCATATAGTATGAATACAAATACTTACTAAACAAATGAACATTTGCACAGCAAACCAAGAAATATTCACGTATAAAGTGGCAAAATAATTGTGTTTAAACTACTGCACGGCCAAAAAGGTTGAATCAACAGTCAAAAAAGTGAATAAATGGACACATTGAAAAGACGGAAAAATACCGTTAAGGTCGGGAGGCCAGACACAATAAAATCATAAAATTTTAAATACTATGATGATAAATGTTTAGAGAAAAGTTTAAAGTTTTAAAGCTACTAATAAAAACTTTAGATTTTGCCAAAAAAGCATAGTGAACATTTTCAACATGGGCTATTGAATTAAACTGTCACTAAATTTGCCTCATTTCTTTGAGACAATAACAACCAATAAATAATAACCAGGAATACAAAACAGAGAAATGCTAGCCTTAATGAAAATTTCCTTATGAATAAATTTCTATTAAATTCCTTAAGGAAACTGAAAAAAAAAAAAAAATAGGACACCCAAAGCTTAACAGCTAGTCCCTCAATCTCTTTGTGTTTCTGAATTCCTTAGGGAACTGGGGAACTATATAAACATTTTACTCAATAAAATCTTTGGTAGTCTAGGTCAAATTTAAAAAACACAGACAAATTAAAGAAGTGGTGCATATTCATTAAGGCCAAAGCTTAAGATTGCAATGTGCTATAAAATGGAATGACATAAAACACTATTCAGCTTTAAATTCTCAACAACTCTCTTAACTTCTGCTTCATCTTGTGATCTCCTAAATTATAGCAAAACAGTATGCAGCAGCCGTGGCAGGATCCCATCTGACTGCTACGTTCTTCTCTTTGTACAAAGCCAGTTGGGTCAACTTTTATACCAGAGGCACCTTCTTGAAATATGTAGAAACAATTTAATGACCTTATTGTCTTAGGTTTATACCAGCTTCATACAGCATGAAGATAATATTTATACTCTAGGAGTAAAATATATGCAGATATAATAAATCAAAAACATGTTAACATGCAGCTAGTTCAGCTCCTCAATTCTAAGACATTGTGGATTGAAAGATGCACCACTAACCTCACAAGCTTTAGGGGACATGAAATCACTACACTAAGTGGACATTGAAAAATGATGTAAAAATTGTATATTTAAGACAAGAAGAAATACAGTATTAGCTAAAAGCAATATGTTTTGCTAAAATTTCCTTGCAGTGATTGAAATGCTAATAAGATCACCTATCATTCCTGGTTTACCTACAGATGCAAATAAAACTTTCCCAATTTATTCTAAGTCTCAAGTACTATATTATCTCTTTTTCTCTATACCAAACTTTAAGCTCAAGTGATTTTAACAAATATTTCCTGAACTTCTACTACACTCACACTTAGACTAGTTGTAAGAGATTAAGTAATGAATAGAGCAGATGTCCCTTTTCTTGAAAAGAACAAAAAGATTATCTTAAATCTGTATTCTTTCCTAGCCATCCCCCCAAAATTTTTCTGACAGTAAAGCTGGAGAAACTTAAACATCAGAAAGTTGAACCTGACAACTTACTGGATAAAGGTGAATCAAGAACAATCTTTACTGAGTGGATATTTTGTTGATTCAAATTTGGATACCCTACATCCTACTGAACACATGAACTGAGATTTTCTCCTCTCAGAACAAAAGCAGTGGTACTTCTAAAAACTCACCATATTTAGAACACATTTGTTTCAAAAATCTAACAAGTTTAAAGAGTAGCCCTTACAGATTCTTTACTACAATGAGCCAGGGTTATCTAAATGTCACTTTCATCAGGAATACAACATATGGCATTTCAATTTTGTTTCTTGATTTTAACAGCATCCTAAAATAAGTCTGAAGACATTGTCTTTGTTCCCTTGCTTATAGAAAATAACCAATCCATAATTCATATGGTTCTAAAAAGTAATCCTGCAAGTCAAGACTGCCAGCTGGCATCAGGAAGACACAGCTTGAGATGGAATCACTTCCAGAAGTCACCTAGTCACAGACCTAAAATAATCCAAGGTCAGAATCTTAGCCCTGCAGAACAAGTTGTGGGTATTCTGCTGAGAGTGCTACAGGGACCAGTGTGAAGCTTTAAAAACCACCACCACTTGCCTGGTACAACAGCCCCACCACTGAGGAACCAAACAATTAGACCTGGAGATGAGATATAGTTGCTTGCTGGGGTCATACTTTTTTTTTTTTTTTTTTAAATCACAAAGCAACCATAATACAAGCAAGACTTCTCCAAACATTAAAGTTGAGCTGCCACTTGAATCTACCTCTCTGACTTCATCCACCTTAAACTATAGCCAGAAGAACTACCAAAGGTAGAAAGAAAACCATTCTGGAATCCATGGGGAAAGGTACAGAACTAGGAAGCTGACCCAAGTCCTACTTCCCCATGCAGTCAGTTGTCACCTTGGAAAAACCACTTGACCTCTAAGCTTCATTTTCCTCACCTATAAAATGATTATCTCAGGGAGCTATGGTAAGGTTCCGTAAGGACAGAAACATTGGGTGTTATCACCATTACTAGAGGAAATGCTCCATCTCTTGGTTCCATCATTTTGGATGGTTCACCACCTTCGATTGCTGATTGCTGTATTTTTCTGTCTTCCTGTTGGTTTTATCTTTTAATGGCATTTACATTACTTTTTTTTCCCCATTACTTCCCTGAAAGGTGATTAAACAGCTTATATGCTGCTTTGTCTTCTTGGTTTGGTGGAAAGGTTTCTTCCTTGATAGTTAAGCCAGTCAGCAATTAAGAACAGGCTTCTCCTTGCTGTCCCATCCCAATACATGGCCAACTTGACCGTCCAACACAAAATTTCTTACTCTAATTGTATCCTTAAGAGGGAGTAATTTAGAAGTTACAAGTTGTAGAAAAGAAAAAGCAAAACAGATCTCTTCATTCTGTCTAGATTACAAACTGTTATTCACTCTGAAATCAAACTTTCTCCCTTACCGTCCAAAAACCAATGTTTTCAGATCAGCCAAATTCTTGGAGGGAGGGGGGAAGTCCAAGAAGCAAAAACACAAATTATTCTTCAAACAGCCAGTTCCAACCGAAGGAAGAAACCTCTCCACCAAACCAAGAAGACAAAGCAGCACATAAGCTGTTTAATCACCTTTCAGAGAAGTAATGGGAAAAAAAAGTAATGTAAATGTCATTAAAAGAGAAAACCAACAGGCAGACCTGAGAACACCAAGAACAAGCATGAGAAAGCTACAGTCAGCAGCCCTGAGAACACATGGTCCTCTGCATAAGAAGACTCAAGGAGAGAGCATAGACCACAGACTGATGCTCTTAAATGCGCCCCAGCTCCTGATCTGTGCATTGCTTCTTGCTCCTGCAATTATATTCCTAAGGGGGAAGAAGCCAAAGATTTTAACAGTATAATCAGTATGACCTTTTCCTAGGTGTTTTGAAAAATAAATGTTATGCCCAGAGAAGGTGGCTGGCACATGAGGCTGAGAGAAGAAATCTTTGAGGAAAAGGCTGGGGTTTCACGTAGTTTTGTAGTTTCACAGTTACACACACACACACACACACCCCACACACACACCACACACACACACCACACACACACACACACCACACACACACACAGACACACACACACACACACACACACACACACACACACACACACAGCAGAATTAAGACAGTCACAGTGGCGTCCCCTCTCTAGCCACAACTTAAAACTTGGTAGGTTTTGCATGAATAATTTTCTTTTTTTTAAAATTATTATTTTAGTTTATTTTATTTTGTCAAAATACAATGTGGTTGATAATTGTGGCCAATTACCGAAACCTCCCTCCTCCTTCTCTCTCCCCCTCCCTCCCAACAATATCCTTTCTGTTTGCTTGCCGTATCAATTTCAAGGAATTGTAATTGTTATGTCTTATAATTTTCACCTGCGACTGGGCTCCTGGCAAACCAGGAAATAGTCATTCAGACCACAAAAGAGAGAATCAAAAGGAACAAAAACGACATGGGAGGAAGGGGGGACAAAAGGAGACACAAAAACAAAGCAAATAAATGTACAGACAAAGCTGACCAAGAAAAGCCACACTCCTATACCCAGAGCAATACGCAGCAACCCAGCCTGATCCCCAGACTACGGAGATAAGTCTCTCTCTCAACTCCTCAAGCACTCAGTTTCTACTACTAAACGGGACGAGGGGTGCGGATTTTTAAAGCTATTTTCTGCCTCATCTCCTTAAGCAGACATACCAAGGAATATGAGGACAAGGACTTCTCCCAAGTTTGCTAAGTATTCACTTGGTAATGTGTGATGAAATAATAAATATTACACAACCTTCCTGACTTCCGAGCATAATCCCTACACAAAAAATATGTTTTTAAAGATCCTTTAACCCTTTAATGAAACTATTAAAAAAAAAGGATGAATTTGGAAAAGGTCTGAACTCCAACTTAATCACCAGCGCACATATTCAAAGTCATTCTTATCACACAGTACAGCTCCTTGAGAATGATTTCCCAACCTTCAGTAAGATAAAACGTGCTTGTTTTTACTGATACTCAATTCCCACCTCCTCCCAATAACTATGACACCCTGGAGTCCCCTCAACCAGATGCTGCAAGGAGCAGCAAAAACAAGCAACATATTCATTTAAAAGAATCATGTAATCACAAAAGATGCTTGGCACCAAGAATGCCTCTTAAAAATAAATCCAGAATATATCTACAGTAATTTAAATATATATATGTATACAGTTAATTCAAAATTGATTCTTTAAAGTTATTATACACTCTTACACCCCAAATACTAAAAAAAAAAAAAAAAAAAAAAAATTTGGCTGGGCTGTAAGACTGTGCCAATTTTTAAAACTGCCAGAATTAAGTTCCTATTACTCTGAAGGGTTTTGCTAAGATGTTCAATACAGGGACACATTCTGATTCATCATTACAACTGGCCTAGCTCAAGTGTCTGCCAGGAGAGCAGGGCTTTATGGGCATTGTTCCATCCTCAGAAGCTACATTAATGCTGGGTTGATAAAATAGATCTTCATATCTGTTTGCCAGGCTGAACAAAAAGTTAACTAGACATGGAAGTGCTTAAAGTCACCACAAGGAAGGCTCTACACTGACATTTTCTACCTACTTAGCATTCATCTGTATTTATCTCACTAGACATTAACACACACCAAATTTGCTCTCTGCTGTTCAATTCATGCTACTATGCTCAAGAGTAGATTAATAATATCCACCTTCTTTATTGTAAAATAAAATTACAGCATTGGTCCAAACGTGACACGTGGAGCCTCTTTCCACTTCTGCTGGCACACATCAGCTTGTTCTACTGCACACATGGGAGGGAGTTTTGCTAAAGCTGCCCTGCTGCTTCTAGAGACAGGGAGAAAAGGCCAAAGAACAGAAAAATAAATAAATAAATAAGGGGGGTAGGGAGGGAAACAAGACACACATAAACCTCACACCTGGTAGCCTCTCAGATCAGCCTTTCTTTTTTTTTTTAAACAGCAATCTGAGAGAAGAATATCTTTTATAAGCTGATACCTACAGCAATGAGGTTAGCAGGTGGGCCACGGCCCTCTTTTAAACAGCTCATAACATCCCATTAGTTTTCCCAGCACCAAGGCATCTGTGTTGATCCCAAAGCATCTGAACAAATAGAAGCAGGCACTGGCAGGGAGAAATCCCTACTCCCAATGGGGACAGGTCTAAAATCCCACAAGGAAAGAGGGAAAGGGTAAGATGAGCTGATGGAAGCACATCTTGTAAAAGGAAAAATTATTTTGCAACCAGGGATTAAGGAAGAACAGGCCTAAAATGAGACTTCTCTGACTGAAGTGAAGGAGAC
Organism: Cynocephalus volans; assembly: GCF_027409185.1. Taxonomy (NCBI): domain Eukaryota; kingdom Metazoa; phylum Chordata; class Mammalia; order Dermoptera; family Cynocephalidae; genus Cynocephalus; species Cynocephalus volans. The sequence continues at coordinate 66,043,982 of NC_084475.1, forward strand.
TGCAAGATCTAAATTTCTAAGGAGCAATCTAAAGTGATTCAAACATTATTTGCAAATACAAAGAAAATCGAAAGAACATAAAATCTTTAGAATTACTGCCTACGTCTTATATTTGAGTAGACTTTTTAATTTCCATGGCTTTAGGCAGTACAGCATAAGAGTCACAAACTCCAATATTCACAAAGGCCAGGCAGTGACTTATTCCAAAGTGAAACAAACCACGCTTCACCTGAAGGGGACAGTTCATAAAAGTGGGCTCAGTGTTGCTCCGTCCTTTCAATTTTTCAACATTCAAGAAATACAGCTCTAGATCTTTATATGATTACTCCCCAGGCTTCTATCAACAATTCATAACTTTTTAAAATACAGTTTAGGCCAAATAAAACAGCTACAGGCCATATGAAGCCCGGGGGCCACCCTTTGAGCAAAAACGATTTACCCATCGATACCCACTTCTCCCTCTAATATCAGTGATGGGCTTGGTCACAGCAGATATTCTTCAGTGAGTAAAATGTAACAAAATGCATGAGAGCCAATACAAAAGTAGAAGCAGGATAAGATAATAAAGGAACAAGTGAGGAGGTTGCACCTGACCCAGAATTACCAGGCTAGAAGTAGAACTAGTACAGGGCTAGATGCATAAACAAGGGACAGAGGGCAAGTACAGAAGCATCACAAAGAGGAGAGGAAGGCTGTGGGTAGTTAAAGTTCCTTGCAGAGATAATGAAGAAAGTAAGGGATGGAAGTCAAAAGCACTGATGACCTGGTATTTGGGAAAAGTCCATGAGTCATTCACAGTCATACGCCGGAAAGGATCCCAAGGGTTTAAACAAAATAAGCCAGCAATCAGTAAGTAGCACTGACGGAGAGAAAATGTGGTTGAATAAACTCAAAGAGATAGGCCTTACCTGGGAATAGGTTACAAAAACGAGTTCACTCTATAATAAAAGTTGTACATTTAACACAATCTGGATAGCTCTGCAACAAAGGTGGGTGACCACCCACGTCACCAGAGGCACCTCCAGTAAAGAAGCAGCATCAGTGAAATAGAAAAATCTCACTTTGAAAAGAAGCTCAGAGGCAATTCAAGATCAAGCTTGATCAGCTACAGGAACATTTTCCCTACCTTACCCAATTCACTGGATTGATTTTCAAATATACTGGTGATTTATTTGCTTTGACAAATATCTCTTGTACTTCTGATATAAACAAATAATGCCTAAAGAATAAAAAAGTGTTAAACGTCCTTTAAAAACTAAACAAGTGAGCAATTTCCAATAACTTACTTGACAGGGCATCCATCAATGACTTTTCACTTGGGGTGGTGAAAAAGTATTGAAACAAGCAGGAAAAAAACTGTATTTCTGTGTAAATTCCATTTTGTGATGTACAGGAATAGATTCTTGATAAGAAAATTAAACAAAATTCAAATCAAGAAAAATATAAACTGATTATTTTAATACAAATACTGAAACTTAAAAATTTGATTTCTAACTGAAAAAACAGGGAAAATTTTACTTAAGAAATTTATATTCCTGGAATGCTAGCTACCTAAATTCTCAAAACCTCACGTGTAATCTTTTCAGCACCGCACTCTCCCGAGTGAGCCACGGGCCGGCCCTCACGTGTAATCTTTTAGCATTGTTTATGTTTTCAAGGAAAATGCATTTTAAACTTTCTTTCCAAGTTCCATCATCATAGATATATTTACAACTACTTCCATACTGAAATGCTTGAAGTCACAACTCTCCCAAAACCTCCCTGCCGCTTTGGATTTTTTTTCCCCTCATGGCAGAAATATACATATGATGGTGTGTCATAAAGAACCACTAAAAACGGTTCATATAAACACGCTGAAGTCCAAATATATAAAACTCGTCTATGGAGACCAACTATTATCACCTTTCCAATTCAGTAAGCATTGTCATTTCACTGCCAAAAATTGTGTATTTCAATATGTTCATCTTCACTCGGTCCTTGAGATGGGGAGGGTGACATTTTTTACACAAAAAAAGGTTAAGAAACCAAGGACATAGGCAATTGAGCCAAAACCAGACACTGGAAACTTCAGACTTGCAGCCTAATATTTTCCACCTGGCTCTGCTAAATTAAGAATTTCAATCTAAGTGACAAAACCTACTGAAGCAAGCCGAGTCAGCGGCTAAACTGGCAGCACTGTGCTCACAAGAAGACTTTACATGCACAATATTTGTTTACAAAAACAGAATGGATTATAAAACAAACTACGAGGAGACAGGCAAGCTTAGAGTCATCCTTCCACAAACGCTAACTCAACAGTGGACAAGAACCTACCTGGATGTCTTTGCTCTGCTCTCACCAACGTCAGAGGAGAAATCTGATTGCCAAAGTCTTATTTACCAAATAGAATCTCATTTTAATACTCTCTACTCCAGAGGGCAAGGAGGTGAAAACTGTATGGAAATTTCTGTGGATATTTCTCTAGGGAGAGAAGGCCTACCATTTTCCTTAGATGCTAAGACTCAACTCTTCAACATTAACAAGAAGTTTCAATATTATGATGACTCCGTAATAAGGAAATACAAGAAAACTAAGAACTCCAAAACCTCTATCACCTCCTATTCTCATAAGGAGATAAAATTAGTCAAGAAAGTGTCTACTGAAGCTTTAAGTGGGTTTTGGCCACTGCTAACAAAAAAGCAAAATGAAATAAAATAAAAACCCATCCTGGAGGAGTGGTTTATCGATATGCTATTTATGAAAATAAGGATTTTTATAATATCCCATCAATATAGTCTTTAAAGTTGCTGAAATAAACTCCAGTAACAAAGAGCCCACACCAACAAAATTCTGGAGGAAAAGAAAAAGCTAGTCATTTAGAATACAAATTTCCTTTTTATGACACAAACTCTAAGTCAAGGGAAAAAAAAACTGATATTAATCTACCACTACAGATGATCCATCTTAACAATGGATCAACTTATAATTTTTTGACTTTACAATGGTGGGAAAGAAATATGTATCTGGTAAAAACCATACTTTGAATTTTGATCTTTTCCTGGGCTGGCAATGCTGGGCAGTGGCAGCGAGCCACAGCTCGCAGTCAGCCATTAATGTAAGTGTTCTGAGCACGTTCCAGGTAGGTTAAACCAAGCTATGATGTTCAGAAGGTTAGGTGTATTCCATGCATTTCTGACTTACAATATCTTCAACTTACAATGGGTTTATCAGGATGTAACCCCATCACAAGTTAAGGAGCATCTAAACAAGGGAGAAATACGTAGGTACCCCAACCTAGGAGTTCAAAACATAGCTAGTGCTAAAGCAAAACTTTCAACCTTTAAAAAAAAAACTATCATTTTACTGTTAATAAATTTTACTCACAATAAATAAGTCTATTGAGAAAAATTGCCAAGCTTTTTAAAATAAGGAGTTTTTAAAAGTGGAAAAGGGACGTTGCCTGTCAAACCTTATTTGCTATTCATTTTCAGTCAGAAGCTGACATAATGGAAATCAGTAATATAAACATATACGAAGAAAATGGAAGTTTAAAAAAGAAAAAAAAAACCAGTTAACTTGCAGTTAATAAGACAACGTACAACTGGTTTGGTTTTAACCCCATTCCACCTGTTCTTATGATCTTCCTGGTTATTTTACCTATTCTACTCCTTCCCAAAGCCCCAATCCTTCTCTGCATGAAGATTTCTTACAAGGAAAACCTCTATCTGTGTTGTCATCACATAAAACTATTCTGCAACATTAAAGAGGGAAAGAGGCAGTTAACAGCATCAATAAAATTGATGCTTTGAAAGCCTAACCCATAGTTCTGAGAAAATAATACCCTTTCCAAAAATAGATTATTTTTATGAAGATCAATCTCCAAAAACTAAGCATTGGTATTAAAGGGGAAGATTCCTATAAGAATGCACCTAGCAAAGTGTTGCTCACACAAGGGTCACCTTTTTATTTTTTATTTTTTTATACAATGGGAAACAATGCTAGAAATACAGAACGTCTTACCTTGAAATAAATCCTCCTAGTGACCTTACTAAAATGAAAGTTATGATGCATATCACAAAAGCTAAAAACCAAATCTGTTAATTTCTCATTAGTGAAAAATTTCCTAAATATTCCATAAAACCTAACATTTTACTACACTAATTTCTACTTTTAGTTCAGATTCCGAAAGTTACCACATAATCCATAATAAAACATTTATCTTTTAATACACAAAAGCCTTAAAGCAAATATTGTCTTTCAAGCTTAAGTGTCTTGTTTCTGCTCAGCAGATTTATATTATTTGAAATCCAGAAAGAATCCACTAGCACTATAAACTGTTTAGATCTTGAACCAAAAAAATACACAATAAATATTCTTCCCAAATTAGAAACATATGAAACAGCAAAATTGACATTAAACTACAATATGTGGAGTTCTGTGAGTAATCAGAACCAGCGAAGACTTCCACATTTGTAAACTGAAACTGCCCAAAGCAAGTGAACATTCTATGAATTTTATGTTCTCCGTAGAGTTAATTCGAGGGTTGGGTATGGCATCATCAACACATAAAGCCTTCAAACGGTTCTATACCTACAAAGCAGCTATACTGGCAGCTAAACATTAACAAGCGGAAAAGTGTCTAACCAGGATAAGCTACATAATCTGTGGCTCTCAGTGCAAAATGAAAATGCAGGGTACCCTTGTTCAAAAGAAATTTTAACAATTTCAAGATGGAGGAAGTATGACTGCATAGGTCATAAACCCATAAAGTGGCCCTGCCTCTAGCCAAGTTATTAATAAAAATAAAAATAAAAAGACACTCAAATGTGATAGCTTACTGTGATTCTTGGCCTGTCCAGTTGAATATCCAAAAAAACAAAAAGAGCTGGGGTGAACTGCTGTGGGCAGGTTTTTCCACAGGGTGGCACACCATCCAATACCATCCCACCTATACAACACCCCCACAATACCACCAAAAAAAGAACCTGACTAGGCTAAGTAGCACAGATCTCTAGCCTCTCTTACTACCAAATAAATGTTACAGGTGATAAAAGTGGCAATAAGAATGTCACGATGCAGTAAATTTAATAAGACTTCCTATAAGAGCAAAAGAACTGAGCCTATCATGCAGACAAGTGATCAAAAAAGCAAATGGTAAAGTCAGTCTTGATAAGAAGCTATTTCGGAGTATCCAGTCTTTTGGGGAAAAAAGAACATGAAGGGTAATTTGCCACTGTGGTTTTCTTGTTCCATGCTAACACCTGAAAACGTCACAAGTTTTTTAAAAAAAATGTTTCAGCAAAGAAAGAGGAAAAAGGTTGATCCCAGCTTAGAAGTCAGGGTATCCTGGATGGCTTTGTTGGGTCCTTAAAGAGAACTTGGGACTTGCTTCTAGAAGAGAAAAAGAATAAGATTGAGGAGGAAAAAACCATTACTTTTTAAAAAAAAAAATTATAACCGTTAAGAGCACCAAAGGCTGGAATAGCTGACAGTGGTTACGACAATTCAGCCAGGAACGTGGGTCCATGGACAAAGAACCAAAAGGCTGGTACAAGGAGTGGGGTAGCAAAAATGCCACTTGTAGCAGTGTTCTTCCTTAAACTACTAGGAACTGGGTCTTGACTAAAACCGCAGACACTGGAAAAGAGGTAACTTGTTGCTCTGGTGAAGAAGCATTAACCAGAACCAACCAAACAAAACACCAAACTCAAAAACGAACTCTAACAACTCACACATCTTAGATGGGCCTAGAAAAATAAGGTTCCGTAGTAAGTAACAGGTGGATTGGCAGACACTAACCAGCATTGGGTACTTGTTCTACTGCAAAGAACTCATCTTAAAACTAAAGTTCTCCTGAACCATGGGGAAAGAGTGACAGGTGAAAACTGCTGACTGTCGATTCCTAGGAAATACACTACACAGTGGAGCAAACACCTAAAGACAGGGGGGAGAGGCTTAAATGCCTAAGGTTCTGTCTTTGAAGGAAAAAAAAAAACCCTCATTCTCCGAAAGGTGGCAGCACAAAGTTACCCAAATAGGCAACAAGGGGACAGTTTTAATCATACAAAAATACTCTCAAGAAAGGAAAAAAGAAGAATCACATAAAATTGGATGTAATATGTTTCTTCATAATCTAATTTTTCCTACCCCACTCCAGCCATTATCTTACAGATAGATGTTTTCTTCTTCCCCATTCTCTATCTCCCATTTCCAAGAAAACTCCCCTTAAGTTACCCTCCCCCAACCTGAGCAGTGTTAAATTAACATGCCTACAAACCTCCCTTAAAAAAGAGCCTGGAAAAATGCAGTAATCCAGTCGGTCCAGCAAAATAGCCACCATTTCTATACCCAAAGGTCCAGATGAGAAAGCAAATTCACCAGAGCTTTTCCACCCGCTCACCAAAATGGAGACTAGAGGTCAGCTTCCGCAAGAAAGTCTGACCTTAGCACAAAGGGAAAATTCAAACGACTCTGGAGAAACGATTCTTGAGAAAATTGCCTTCAAGGTCAACTAAACACTTTCCAACAGATTTTAGTTAAGGGGAAGGGGAAAAGTACACCCACTGGCATGTGAGTGGTTTTAAATGGCCTTATTTGTCCTAAGTTCTAAGGCTGAGCTACATTTTTACGAAGACAGAATTACTAAAGGTAGCACTACCAGAAAATTAAGTTTTAAAAAGCTCTTTTGTCTTTTCCGGAGAATCACATTTTGGCACTGCTAAACACCGTTCTTTGGGAGAGGGAATAAAGGAAAGTAGATAACCGGTGGCGAATCCTCCTTTTCCCACGTTTTCAGAAGAGAGACAAGACAAGAAATGAAAATTTTTATCATACTGTCTTTCATACGCACACAATTTTAAATGACCATCTAGACAGCTCCAACTCCATGATCACATCTAAAGGCACGGTTTTGCGCCCCGACCCTCAAGGGTAACAAGTAGGCTTTTAAGGAAAAGCTGTGGAAAGACTGACGATCACTGTCACGGCCACTGGAGGAACACCTGCTGGTGACCGAAGCTAGTCCGCCGGGCTCCACCAATCCCACCAGTGCACGCACACACGTCCGCGCACCGGGGCCGCAACTGGGCGCCCCCCACGCCCCCCCCCCCGGCCGAGCGGGAGGACCAGCTGCTGCAACCACGGCAAACGAACCAAATCCCTCGTCCGGCAGAGCGTCCGCGCTTCCCGCGCAGCGCATTGCTCGCGCGCAAACCCGGGATGCGACCGCGAGCTGGGTCCTCGCGCGGCTGCGCCAGGCCTCACCTAACACACACGAGGAGAAGCAATATTGCTCCTGTCCCGGGAGCACACGCCCCATGCCACCTCCGCACACAGCGCAGCCGCTGCAAGTCTCCAGACGCCGCGGGAGCTCCAAGGACCGCGCGCAAGGAAGCGCCGTACGAAGTGTGCACACACCGGACAACACCTCGGTGTGTTCGGCAGGAGAACCCTGTACACACACCCTCCCACAAGGCAAGGTTGCCAGCCCACCACAAGAATCCTGCCCTTTTTCTATAAAAGCCCCTTCCCCCACTTTCCCTCCAATACACTCACCTGTGTCTTGGCGCAGTTTCCTTCTCGCGCTACACGCTGCCGTACCCGGGCACGTCCACGCCCGTGCACGCTGCCGGGCGCGACTGGCCCTGCCCCGCTCCCGCCGCCCCCAACCAGCTTGTGCCCGCCGGAGGAGCGGTGCCACCTCCTGAGGCGCCCAATTCCCTCCACTCCCGCCGCACGGAGCCGAGCTCTAGGAACTTCGCGGGCACAACCTCCGCCGCCCCCACCGGCGTTCCCGTCCTGAGCCCGGACGAGGGCTCCCGCCGAGCCGAGGCCGAACCCAGCAAAGCTCCGCGGGGGCGCACACAGCCCTTCGCCTCGGCGTCCAAAAAGGACCAGGGGCAAGGCACGGCGCGACCGCCCTCCCCACCCCCACCCCCCACGACCCCCTCACTTGCCTGCTATGACTCGGAGCAGCAGCTACTACGGCTCGTGCTGCCGACCGTCAGCACAACTGCGGAGGAGACGCTTCGGCCGGGCTCCACGGAGAGGCGGTGGCGGCGGGAAGGCGGACTGGAACCCTGCAGAACCCCCGCCCCACCCTCGCCGCGCCGGCGACCGCCCTCCACACCCCGCCGGCTGCTGCCTCAGTGACGCCCCGGCGCCGCGGTCCCGCCGTTTGTAGCGAGGCGGGGAGGAGGGGCTTGCTTGGAAGAGCGCCAGGAGGCGGGGCCGGCGGCGAGTTCGCTGCGCCTCGGCCGCTGCCGGCGCGTGCCTTGCCCGGCCGTCTCGCTAGTCGCTACCTGCGGAGAGACTTCGGGCTGCGGCCGCTAGGCTCTGTCCCTCCGGGCTTCGGATTCCCAACAGACTCCCCGACCAGATTTCCCTGGGCCGCGCGGAGAGCGTCGCACGACCAGAGGCGGTCGATACCAGGTGCAAGTTTGCAAACCCCGAGACTCCGGGCGCTAACTGGGAGTCAGAGCGACTAGCGCGGGGGTTACTTTCATATATGTGTATCAAATACATACATATATACATGCAAATATGTACATATGTAACGCATATATATTGCAAGCCGACTTAAAAGGCTTTTCCCCCTTCTTCACAGCCAAAGGGGCCTGTCTCTCGACGGAAAACGAAAGGTTTAAACCCCGCTGCCCCTCCCTGCCTCTAGATGGAATCTGACGTTTAAATAAGCCCCGAGTACCTGTGCGGGGTGCTATACTCTGCTTCAAACGCAAAGTAGGAAATCCTGCACTCGGCTATACAAGCGCCTGCCGCTAGCCGCATCCTTCCAACGCCCCCCCCCCCCCCACGCAAGCCCAGAAAAGGCCAACTCTTCACCGAGGGGGCGTCCCATCGCTGCCTTGCCTCGGCTCGCCCCTTCACCCCAGCTCAATCCCTTTTCCCCGGAAAAACCTGAACCTGTCCTCAGACCCGGCCTCACGACTGGGAGTCAAAGCAACCCCGGAGACACGCGTTTGAAACACGTTTTTACGCCTGCTCGACCGCTTAATTACCAGAGCACCTGTAGTGTTGGGGGTGGGTTTGTTTGTTTTTTCATGGCAAAGGCTTCCGTTTTAACCCTTCCCCCTAAAAAACTACATTTTACAATATCACCTGTCAAACCTACCTGAAATCGCAGGAGGTAAGAAAAAGAAACTGAGCAGTGGGCGACTGAGTCGCCGCAAGAACGTGACCGAGGTTACTGCTTCAAGGGCATGATGCGGATTTGATGCAGCAAGGTCCGCTAAGGGCGCCCAGCGCTCCCCGCCCCCACGCGACGGGCGGGGCGGAGGAGGGAAGGGGAGAGGACTCCTCTAATCCTGGGCGGGGGTGGGGGAGGCAAATTTGGCCTCTTGGGGTAGGTCAAATCAGCATAGTAAAGTAGAGAGCTCAACCACGGTCAAAATGGAGACACGCCATCCCTCAATTTGGGGAATCCAGACTGGGGACACCGGAAATAGCTAATTGATTCTGTATCAGCATTTCTGCGTCACCCCAAATCCGATTCGCAATTAAATGACCTTAATTGACTTTGTATGGGTTCCTGGGAAAACCGCTCAAAGCGCCTGCGCCTCTTTGACCTTTCTCTAAACAGTTAATTATAATATTCCCATCCCGGGCACGTGGGATTGCTATGAATGCCTGTTTCCAGACGTTAGGCGAAAATGGGCCTACCTAATTTGCCAACCCAAGCCTAATCCTCTTAGAACGCCCTACAACCTACTTCCTGAAGTTGACTTCTTGAAGTTATGGGAGATCTCTCTCAACAGTTCCCTGAGTCTTCCAAACCACTTCTGCCTACAATCCTTGTTTTCCTAGAGAACTCCAGAACACGTTAGCTCTATAAAGTGAGATGCCCAAGCACTTGGTTAAAAGAGGGAAGGGGAAGAAGAGCCTACTGTAAGACAGACTCAGGGAATGACGAATGACCGCAATAACGAAGAAAGATAGTTAAAATTAAAGGAAAAAATCCCGTAAAAGGAGATTTTGAAACACTCAACAATTTCTTTTTTGCGGACTTATTTGTTCAAATTCTGACATATCTCTCAGATGTCCCATTTAAGAAGCCATTTTACAAAGAAGTCTTGATAGCCTAAACAGATTTCCTATCCTTCCGTTCCCCAAAACACAAGCACCCTTTTCCTGACCTTTAGGAAGTGATCTTCAATTAGGAAAATAATTTCTTCGGTTACTATTATCTGCTCTGTACTTTTTGTCTATTTCATTTTAAGCCTACGTTTTATAGGTTGCAGGTAACAGTGTAGGCCTAGGAAATAAAACATATTCATCATTTCCGTCCCACCCCACCATCCAGAGGATGGGTATGATAAATAGGGGTATGGAGAAGGGCTGAGGGTTTAGAATCTTAACCAACGAGAGTGTTTGTACATGGGGGGGGGGGGAGAATCAGTGCATTTGGGGGGTTTTGGGAGTGCAGAAACATCCATCTCCGTCCATCAGTGTGAAGAGTGAATACTAAATGGTTGGCAATTTCTCACACCCTCGCCACAATAAAGTCAAACCTGCAAGCTGGTAATTACAAGAGAAAAATACCCAGTCGCGACGTTAGTTTTGCTAACTGGTACTTGAGAATGGAAAACGGGCAGCGTATCCCACCTCCAATTTGCCACAGTTGTATAGCTCTCGTATTAATTCTTTACAGACGTGAAATAGGTGGGTACGTAGCAACGTGCTGGGCATAAATTAAGCAACAATGGCCACTCGAGGTCCTGTCCGCCGCGGAGCTCCCGAGGTGGGCACTGCCACCTTGCCATCCCTAGCCCCCACCGCCCTGAGCAGAGTCGAGTCAGGAGGAGGCTCGCGATGCGTTATTTTTTCTAACCCAAAGGGTGGGTGTGGTGAAGAACAACGAGAAATTAACAAGCCGGGCCGGCTTTGTACCTTTTCCCCATCCTCTGCCTCTCAAGCATCACACGGGCGCTCCCATGCACACACTCATCCACACCCCCTCGTGCCAATAATTTAAACTTCTCTTAGGCAAAGCCAACACCTCATTCCACCACCGCCACTATCTCCGCCCTCCCCACCTTCCGAACATCCTCCCGCTTTCCCACATCTACCCTGGACTCTTTCGCAGTCGAAAGCCAGCTGGTTTCTCCTAAATCCTGAGAAATCGCAAAAGTTAAAATGAAGCGTGTGCCTGTCTGCTCAGCTTCCAATCCCCAACCATCTTTCTCCCGGCATCAGTTTAACAATAGCTATTCGAGGAGGGGGGAGGCGGTAAGCAGGGGATCAGGGCTCCATAGCGGAGTTAGCTCCCTGGGTCGCTGCGGAGCCTCGTGGCTGCGGAGGGGTTCCCCCTCGCCCCGAAGGCGAAGTCAGCCGCGTAGGACCAAGGACAGTGCCTAGAATCCACTTCCCAGCGCCCAGCACAACGAGGCTCCCAGGCAGCCGCCACTTCACAGACACAGCTCTAAGGATCTTATTTACGCTTTTCTGAACAAAGGGAATCTCATATCCGGTACAGGCTTAAGAATTCGGCCCCAAATTGGCTATCTTCTTTTAAAACTGAATTACGGTAATTGGCGTCCGTGAATTAGAGCCGGTATATAATGATGAGTTTTGACAGCTTCTAACCACCCCAGCCCTAGCCCAGCCCCAGCCCTCAGGCGGCATGTACTTTTTTCAGTTAACTACAACTCGCTGCCTGGTGCAGCATCTAAATTCCATCTGGCAATCCCATCTCCCCAGCACATGCTATCCTGCTATCCGGTTAATACAATTAAGCCTGGGGTTTTCACTGGTCTAATCTGCAAGACCAGGCTTCCGATTCCTCTTAATGATACCAAAGCCTCCGATCCTTCGGTTGCTTTGCGAAAGTAGAGGCATGCATTCCCCCAACACTCAAGTTATCCCTCTCTTCCCACGAAATGAACTTCCAACCTCAATCCCGAAGCTCACTCTACATCTAGCCTCTCATTGCACCCCTGAATTGCCCTGGCCACATTTACCACTTAAGTTTCTGCCACTGACATTTGCGAATATTCAGTACGTTAAGCATGCGTCCACCGTCTTTCAGTCTAGCTCTCTAGAATTAAAAAGCAGAGCAGTAGCTTTGAAATGAGACAAGCATGTGCAATTAACTTCATATTCTGTATTCCACTCACTTACAGGTTTTCTGGGTTTGCCAGCGCATCGCTGCAACTAATGATTAAAGAAACCAAACCGAAACTTACCTTTCTCCCTTAAGGTTTTTGTGTATGTGTGTTTTTAAAGTAACGGTGCAGTTCTCCCAATAAGGATGAGCAAGAAGCTGCTGGATAGTTCTCTTAAGACAGCACGAAACCTAAACTGTGCTCGGCTTAAAAGAAGCAAATAAAAAGAAATGCTTTCGACCCCAAAGTCCAATGCTAAAAGAAATGACGAAAAAAAAAAATAATATATATATATATGAAAGGGGAGGGGAAACTTAAAAAAAGACTTTAAAAAGACGGAGAGACTACCCTCCTATTGCCGTTCCACTAAACAAAAAGGGGCAAGAAAAACAAACCAAGGAACAAAGAAAAGAGACGAAAGAACGTTTTTTCAAAAAGACGATGTCTTTCTCCTTGTTGCTTTTTAGTAGGTCGCTACAGGAGTAAGCTGCTGCATCTCTAAGTGAGAACAGAAATAAGGGGGGAGGACGTCTTAAAAGGGAGGTGGACTGGACCAGATTTATAGCACCGTATCACCAACCCCTTCTCTGCCTCCGCACTGCCGTGTGTGCAGCTGCTCTGCCAGGCTCCTATCCCGGGCTGCACGCGCGGAAGTATACGCCGAGTCGCGCCACAACGCAACTTGCTCATCGCCACAGGATGCTGATTGGCTTAGACTCTTCCATTGATGCCGCCCAGGCGAGGCCGCGTGATACGATTGGCTATGAGCTTGTGTCACTCTCGAGAGCTCAATGGAGTCCCGTTTCAAGGTAAGTTGTGCGGGGAGGTATACACTTAACACTGGCGGCGAAGGGAAATGCAAGAAGCAAAAAGAGATGGGGAGAGAGCAACGTGGGAGGGTTGGAACTGTACTATCAGAGTTTTCGATATGGCACGATCTCCTTTTCTCTTAGATCTTTCTGGTTCGGAAAGATCCATTTCTCTTGCCATCCCTGCTGCATCTATGGCATTTTCTTTTTAACATTAAACTCTCTGTCCGGTATGTGTGAGTCATTGAGAGCTCCCCTTTTGATCTGAGTGAAAAGGATGAATGTACATCCATTACTTGCCCGCATGCCTTTTTCGATTTGTTTCAGTATTCCGTATTAGATATTAGGCAATCTTATGTCTTTCTGTACTTAAACATATGCATATTGCAGATTTCTCTCTCTTTAAAGCATTCTTTTAGGATAAGAATGAAGTCAGAAATGCTTTCAAATAAAGCTGCACGGTTTGAATTAGCTTTCACTTCACGTTAGAATAGAAAAGTGTGGGATACACAATCCTGTGCAGGAAATGAGGTACTGAGTAGACAGCTAAGGTCCTTCACTTTAAGGTATATGATGACTCTCAAAAAGAGCAGCTGTATATAAAATTAGAACTAGCCACTCCTCTGCATTTGTTGGTGGTACAGTTCTTGGACCACATATGCATTGCTGACAGTAAAGATAGCCGAACCTTTCTCAGGGCCCTTTCTCTGAGGATTTAGAAAGTGTAACCAGAAGACTAAGTGTTATCAACGCTTCTGCTTTACAGATGAAGACTCCTTTATTATAAATCCATGTTTAAATAACATACAGGAGGCTGAAGTACAGCTTTATTCATGATATTTATTTCTCCCTGTAAGTGAAAGTGAGGTCCTCAGGATTGTCTCGATATATAAGTAGAGACAGTACTCACTTGACCTATGTTCTTTTCCAGACAGAATTTCTTCTTTCAATCTTGAAATGTAGGGCCAATATCCTAGACAGTATTTACATTTCTCACACAATGTATGTCTTCTCTAGAGGCACATGCTTTTCTGAAAGGAATTCCTTTACCTGCTTGTTTACTACTAGCCCCTAGCTTTGAGGATGCAGGTAAGAGTTAGAGATTGCTGGAGGGTGGGGCATCATGGAGGGGAAAGGGACAAATTGTCCCAGAGCACAATGACTTGGAAATGAGGAGCAAAGCAAATTAGTGTTCCTTGAAAGTGTCCTTGGGTGTTGATAAATGATTAATGACAAAGAACAGAAGACCTGTTTATCTCTCCCGTTTAGCCCGAATAACAATGTCCAAATTCTATTACTTTGCACGACCATAACTGGTAGCTGGGAAAGAAGGCCTGAATCTATATGTTATTTTATAATTAGCATTTATAATTATCATGCCCTAACCTGCCCCCATTTTTAATAGAACAACAGCCTTTGAGGTCTTATTTTCAACTTGAAACTATTCTCTAGACCTGGGTGAAACTCATGTTAAAGAGAAAAAGCAATTTGAAGAAATGAGAGCCAAGGGGCTGGGGAAGAGAAAGACAGACTTTACCTCATCTACAATAGATGTATGGGTTTGTTGTCATCCTCTTTCAACCCCTCCCCTAACACCCAGATCAGTACAGAGAAATAACTCTTAAATAAATACAACTTGGGTAAAAGTATAATACTATTTATTTAGTCAGACTTACCTATGAAGTGAATTTTTTCTCCTTGTTACCATGTTCTTAAGTTAACATTGAATTAGTTGCATGTGTTCACCTAATCTCAGCACTTTGAAGAAAATCTCTACCATTATAATTACATAAGTGCCTTCTAACTGGAGGAAACTAACACTTTGTTTAAATTTTTGGTGCATGTTTACATCCACAAAAAAAGATTTGTAGATTACAATGGTATGTTTTCCAGAAGGATGGGGGTGGGAGGTATGGAAAGCTGGGAGTGGCAAGGAGTGATGAAAATCTAGCATGTATGTTATGTAAAGAAGTAACAAAAAAAAAATGGTAAATTTGTCTATTCAAATGCTAAATTCCCTTTTTTGGTTCAGGCAGAGGAGCAAATATTTTTCAAAATGTTGTCATCCTCAACACATTCTCTTTTCTATGTAGATTAAATGGACTTAAATCATTTAAGAAATTGAAAATATCTTAAAATACTAGCTTATTACCTAATAAAAAAGATGTTTTAAGCCTAAAAACTTTTAAATGGATATATGTATCCTAAGCAACATGTACTTTCCAACTCTTAAAAATGAAAACTGAATACAGCCACCTTAAAACATGTAATATCCGGATATAGATTTCATTTTGAAATTCATGTGTCATAGTCTGAAACATTAACATATAATATCTTGCAATTAATGAAGATGCAAACATCTCACTCCAGATTAAGCAAAAATGTAATCAACCCTTCTTTTTTCATAGTTAGGTAACAGAACTATCCACAGCATCTGAACTTACATTTGAAAAGCATTTAAAAGATATCTGAGTTATGATTAAGTCATGGCTCTGACATATCTTCAAAGTCCTTGGCATTATTTTGAATTGCAACAGAAAGGGGAGAAATCAAAGGAGTCACTGAGAGCTTGGAGAAAAAGTTTGATGTGGACAAAGTTGAAAAAAAAATTGGTTCTCAAAGCCAAAATGGTAATGCATTTAACTTTTTTTTACCGAGGTTTCTTTATAAAAGAGAAGTCATTCATGTACGTAAAGTTATTGTGGACAATGTCTTTTAAGGTAAATAACGCCCTTACACTAGTCCCCCTGGGGGCGGAGGAGGGAGTAATTTTAGTATGTTATAGTAAAGGGCGCTATAAAATACATGTAACTTTTTTAAAAATAAAGCAGTTAAGCTATGTAAATGAGTTTACAACGTTTGGTTTGTGGCGACAATTCCAAACCGTAAACCCTCTCAGATGAATAAAAATACAGTTCTGTGTTTTTTGGGCTGTTTGGGGGATTTGTGGTTCATAATGTTGGAAATGTGATTGTTTAATGCCAGCATAATAGAGATATAAGTTGCTGATTACTCTTAATTTATTCTTCTTAAAGAAGTATGTCAACTTTCCTTCCACAGTTTGGAAAACAGAAAAAAAGTTGTGGAGAACACTGACACCAATGTGAGCTGAGGCCGTGGCAACCGGACAAGAGAATGAGGCAGGAATTAGCACCATGGACAGAGACGAGGCGGTCGCGAATAAAGGTTTGCAAAGCCTGTTACTGTGAAACACGGAAACTGCACTTCTTGGGAATGTTTCATTCACGGACTTTAAGAGACTGTCCTCCTCCACAGAAACACGTTTATTTCGAATTAGGCTGGGTTTTTTTTAGAATTCGGCCATCGTGACAAACCACCAATAGAGTTGGAGCCCCGAACTCGCTGAATACCTTCTACTGTCCTCCTTTTCATATACTCCCTTGCCGGAATGAGCTTGCCTGTCATTAAAGTGTTCATGCAAAAATAAATGCAAATCCAGGTAGTCTTCGAAAAGTCTGGCAAACCTACTCCAGAGTTTTGAATGCTCGAAATTCCCAATGGGAATCTCAGCAAAAACGCCTACGCGCTCACCCTCGTCCCCCGCCCCCAATTCTCCCGGCTCCCTCCACCCACTGGCAAAGGGGCAAAGTCTTTTATCAGAAGGTGAGCGACCTCCAAGACTATTTTGCAAAAGAACCCTTTATATTGCAAATACTTTCCATTTGAAACAGTGCCAGGGGCGGCAGTGAGCAGGATCACAAGCATCCTTGACTCTCTCTTTACATTCTGTCTTTAAACTCCTGTTTGAGGGGAAAGATTGTAAAGTAAGGGAGCAGCACACTTAATGAGAATTCTCCCTAAGTCCTGAGGTTACTGTTTACACTTAAAGGCATGCGACTTTTTTAAATGTTAAAAAATAAATAAATGTAACTAGTGTCCCGGTAAATCTTTGAGACCAGCTTAGATTTTCTCCTTCCTCCCGTCCTCCACCCCACCCCCAAACTTTCTTTCTGGGCAAAATTTGTATGAGGTTCATTTTCCTTTAGATGATTTGCCTGCAGATATTCAGACTAAGATCGATTGCACGTGCCCCAGAGTGTCCCGGAAAATATATTTGCAGCCTCGGATCGACGATCATTTATGTAAACCCTCCCACAAATGTCTCAGATTTTCCTCCCCTTTTACTAAGTAGCAACGTTTAGGAGGATAAACTCACGTCTTTCCTGGGCATGCAAAGGGGGATCTAGGCGACCTGGCGAGGGTGAAGTAAGAAAAACTGGAGGTGAGAAAGGGCAAGTCAGAACCTTGTGTCCGTTTCTTTCAGAGACGCCGACAGCCTTCTCTAAGCTTCTTCCTGACGCCGATACATCTCATGCAAAATTAATACAAGTAATTAAAAATAGCAGTTTCCGAAGTTAAAGGAAACCATCTGTCTCAGCTGGTAGAAATCAGTCTTTTCGCCGGCCCCTTTACGGGGACCTGGAAAGAAACGGTTTTTCTGCTTCCGATGCTCGGAGGCTCTTTCTTATATTGAAGATTTATGTTTCCACTTGTGTGCGATGCACGTCTAATTTGAAATAATAAAGCCGGGCTGAGCGACCAGTCAATCAGAGCATCAACTGCGCTCGGCACGGCGCCCTGCCCCCCATCTCCCTCTGGTCTCTAACTCTTTCCCTCCTCCCCCCTCGCTCTCCCTGCCTTCCCCCTCCTCTTTCCTCTCTCCTCTGCTGTCACACACCCTCACACTTGTCCCCCCACGTGTGTTCAGATCAAACCCTTGCCCCACAGAGCAAGTGACGGCACGGGGGCACGGTGACAAAGGCGGAGTTTGTACCAGAAGAAGACTGAGGCCCGGGGAGACAGCGGCTAGAGAAACAGCTGTCTTATCAGCCCGCTGCAGAGATGGAGATGGCTCGAGAGGTCCTCAACAGATAATCACTTGAATAGGTTTGCAATGCGCCAAACTTCACGCTTGATAAAGCCGACCCAATGTAGAGAGCAGCCCAGATCCTGTTCCATTCTGTTTTATCTGGGCTGTAAATTAAGAAATTGAAATTCAGGTGGCAGAGGCAGCAGTGTGCTGATAGACCGCTAAAGTAAACTGTCATTAAAATGCTTTCGGCAGGCAGAGAGGGGGCGCCTGGAATGGGATATTGCTTTTTGTTTGGTTGGGTTTGTTGTTTTTTTTTTTAACGGCGAGAAGAAGGAGGGTGGTGAAAAGGAAAAATCGCACTGGGTTTAAAAAGTTATTTGGGGAGGGGAAGCTGTGAGGAAGAGTGGAAAAGGGGCACAGGATCTGGCCATGATTGTAATCAGAGCTACTGTGAATAAACAAACTGAAAAAAATAAGGTTGTGTGAAGTTTGGTGTGATAGAGATTAAGGAACAGTTTAAATCAATCTTGTAAAAAGGGAATTCTGTCTTTATCAGAGTAGGGGGGCAGAGAAAGTGGATTCCAAATAAACTCTATAAAGTTTTGCTTTCATTGCAAAAAAAGCAGATCAGCTGGATACAGTGGAGTTCCCATAAACTGAAGTTAACCTGGCTCTTTTGCTGAAGCAACAAGGCCAAAGAAGAGATTCCAGGATGACTTTTTGAATAGCCTAAGAAGTCATCAACTACAGGGGAAAAAAAAAAAAAAAAAAATTCTGTTTAGCTGCTTACAGGAATAATGGTTACATTTCAACTCTCTCCCCTCTTTACCCAGGTCATTACTGTAGGGTAATTCAGGACACTCAAAAAATTCCAGGTAGGTATTATGACACCACCTGATTCTTACAGCACACTTTATATCTACACTGTTCTGTCTGCTTTTTTGAATATGACATTTGAAATTTTATAAATTATTTGAACAAATGTTTCCCTTCAAATTTAATATGTATAATGACCAGCATACAGCCAGTGACCTTGTTGTCTTGATTCACTAATGACTTAGTACTGTACCTTGTTCTCTGTGTCTTAAGTAGATTGCAAGCTCACTGGTGTCCATTTATGAGGGGTATGAGAGGGTGCATTCCATTTCCTACAACAGCATTTTTATTTTAAGTCTTAGAAACATTTATAAACAGGTACCTTCAGCTAACAACACATAGTTAATACAGCTTTAGAAAATCAATTTTTATTTTGTTTAAACCCCAAACTTTGATCAATGTCAGAGTGCACTTAAGTGACAATATGAAGGCAGCTTAAATTACTGGGGTGAGGAAAAATTAAAGACGATTTGTTGAAAAAAGTGATGAAAAAACATTTTAAGATTCTATTATATGTTTCAGTAATTATTAAATAATTTTGATACATTAAAAACAGTTCTAAATTTTGAGGTTATCTGATTACTCATAGGGTGATAAGCAGATAAATATGTCATGAAATCTCAAAGACATTTCTGTTGAATAGCTAAATGCAAAAACCCTTCATATGATGTAACAGAGAATAGGAGGTTTTTGTTTTGTTTTGTTTTGTTTAAATTCATATGGATGAATGAGTGCTGTGTATATCTCAATGAGAAAGAAATCTATGGTTATGTAAGTTAACTTTTCCTTTTTATACCACATTTTTCATAATGTTATATTGGCTTAAGTAATGGTTACTCCATAAGCATTTTCAGAAATATGCTTTTAATGAATTACAGCATTTTAGGCACTATTATCTTCAATAATCAGAAAACAAAAATATTTTTCTGCTTACAAATACTCAAACAAGTTTGAATTGCCAGCTTTAATAAGCCCCATAAACTATGGTTTTTATTTTTTTTCTTAATAAAACTGAAAATATGCATACAATGGACAGCTTAAACTATTCTTTGTTAATATAGGTAGAACTTTTTAAGGATGTGAATTTCCGTAAGGGTTAAAAGATGCACTCTAAGTATGAAATGTGAAAAAAGATTTCATAAATTTAAATGATTATAGCATTTTAAAACTAAAAGGTAATTTTAAAAAGAAATTTTCATTATTGAACAGAAAATGTTTTAGCATGAAATATAAAAACTACTTCTGTCTCATTTTGTCACAAATAAGTGCTATACATGGTTTCTGAAGGTATAGCAATTCATTATGAATAATAAGAAATAATAAAATATCCAAAAATGTAAAAGTTGTTTTTTAAAAGGATTTTTTTATTTATTCATCCCTGTGGAAAAAGGGACAATATATTTTTAAGGCAAACAGTCTTTCTATGATGTATAAAGGCAAAAATATTGGAAGCTTTTGAAAAATCTAAAAGTTGAAATTTTTTTTTATAACTGACCATAATTCTATTACCAAAAATGTTAGACATAACTAATGTGTCCTTCCAGATATAACATTTATCACCAGGTAAGGGTCAAATGAGTGATACATAATCCTATTTCTAAATATTTATTCCTGATAGCTGACAAAAGACCCATTTCAATTTGATTCAAATATCTTTTGAGTGCCTATCATGTGCTAGAATAACAGAATTATATTAGAGACAATAAAGCTTAAAGGAAATCAGATTACTTTTTAGGAAATCCTAGTAAAGGAAAATTTGGGGAGGTTTTAATATCGCAGTATCTTCTATAAAATTTATTCACAATATGGCTGGGTTTTGTTATTGTTTTCTTTATGAACTTTTGTACAATATCTCTTTAAATTTTAAATAGTATAGCTTGTCAAAAAATTATGTCTTTAAATAGAAACTCTTAATAGCTTGGGCTTTGACTTTAGATACACGTGCATTTGAAAGTGACTCCACCACTGTGGGGCCCTAGACAAGTTACTTCATTGCTTCTAAGCCTTGGTTTCATGATCTATAAAATGGTGATAGTAATGCCTAATTTAGGATCACTGTGAGGTTAAATGCAATCATGAGCATAAAATACTCAAATTTCCTGACAGGGAGGAAGCGGTCAATGCATATCAACTACGATTATGGGAACAAAAATGGTAACCGAGCACATTTATTCGATGAAGGCAGAAGTAGAATTTTTGCTTTTGCATTCTGTCTCTTAAATATTTTCATTTGCTCTCATTAATGTCATAACTGACATATCTCAGGATAAATATCTTCTCACACTTCTAATTGTAACCAAGTTTAAAAGGCTCCAAAAGGCATAAAATCTTCTGTCTGCCATGTTATGTGACTTCAATATATTTTCCAATTTCATGATTCACCCATAAAAAGTTGTGGGTCTTCAAAAAAGAACAGAGTCTGAGATCCCATCTGACTGATATAATAATAAAAATACCTTAGATTTTTATAGTACCTTTTATCACAAAAAGCTCAATGCACTTTTACATATTTATCATTGTAACCTCAGGAGGTAAGAAGGACCTAAATCATTTCTCATTTTCAGGGGCATAACAGAAGCATTAGGAATGTAGGTACCATTTCTAAGGTTAATAGAAATAGCAGAATACCTGAATGTCAGTCTTCCTGCTATCTGTTACTTACTTTGGTATTAATTATGGCTATTGTTACTTTAGCTAAGCTCAAATGCTAGTGTTTGGCATTAAGTATAGCTTATAATTCAGTTAATTACTTAATGAAATCAAGTCGAGTCAAATATATGCCATCACAGTCTAATCAAATTGAAATATTTTGATTTTATGTCTAGACATTTATTATTCTATTATATATAAGCATGCATTATCTATTCTTATTTACCATTCTGTGTTAATTCTAAGGCAAGGTTTCAAAAGTTACTGGTCATTTAGGGCCTTGAAAGAAATCAGTTCTAATCTCATTACTCATTTTTGTCTAGGCTCATTCTTCCTCCCCACAAATATTTTTATAGGCTATTTATTCCATTTACATAGGCTAACAGTACTTTCTGCTCTAGTTTTCTATTTCTTAGGTTGTCTGTGCTTGAAACACCTATCAAAATAAATATCTGAAGGAATACAGAGGTAGACAATAAGGGCTTTTATAACAGTTTTGTGTTTGTTTTGAATAAAACAAAATAGAGAACTAATGTCCACTTGACATTGTAAAACATAGAATATTTGAAAAATACTAACACTTGCTTATGGTTTATAGTTTTGCATTGCCTCCTGGGCTTACTTTACTATGGATTGATATAGATGCAGCTGCAGATGTAGACTTTCAGTGAGTAAGTGAAATGGAAGGAAACAAAATTTTGCAGCCTGATGAAAGAACAAACCTTGAACTTTTGGAGGTCTAAATTCATTATAGGTCACAATGGAAAACAGACTTATTGTTTTTATTTTAACCTTCAACAGGCATCTGTCTGCATCCTAAATGTATCCTATAATCTGATAATATTGACCCACTCAAGGTCAAGCCCAGTCATGTGACTGCCAGACTTAATGGGGAAGTATAATGAGAACTGAGAAGAAACACATATGCATACTCACAGAGAAGCCAGCGCTGCTGGTTATTGCCATGTCATACCTTTTAATTCTTCATGTTGACGTAAATAAATGGAAAATCTATTTCTCTGGTCAAGTATATGTATGTGCATTTTAAGGCTGAGGATACTGTTGTAATAGAAATAATATTCTCTTCTTTTGGTCACTGTCGTTCTGGTATGAGAAATTAGAGAATATGGTTGTTTGAAGTGTCAGTTTTTGTAAACATGAGTTGGAAGATGTAACATAAATGAATGGTGTTACAGACTGTTTAAGCTGTTTGAGTAACAAATAGACATTTCCTTGAATTATTTTGACACAATTTACTGTGAAATTTCTTTTTTCTCTTGTTGATATTTCTAGATTCCTTGTGCAGACAATAAAAAGAAAAGCCTTTCTTTTATGTCAGTGCTCACTATTTAACTCAGAGAGCACTGATGTTTTCTAGAATACTAATATTTCCTAGATGTAGAATGAATACTAAAAGAGAGGTGTGTCTTCATATTAGTCATATTAAAAGGATACATAAAATTTTGAGCCTTTTTGTAAGGTTTGTAGAAAAGAGGAAAATATTAATGTATATTACAGTGTGCAGTCCTCAATTTTAAAAGATCTTTATATAAATCTACTCTATTGGGGTGGAGGTGGGGGTTGTGTTCTGAGCAAATGAAAGGAGGTTCACAGGTGAAAATTGCAGGACTGTGGTGAAGGAGATCAGGCTAACTATAGTGGAGAAAGTGGACTGGAAAGCATAAGATATCAGGTTGGTTAGGTACTGTGAAGTCACATCATGCTGGCTTTGAAAGCCAGAAGAGGGGAGTACAGATATAAAACTACCAGATACAGGATATATCTATTGACAACTGTGAATTTTAGAAGTGCCAAACAGAAAAAGACCCAAAGGTATACGAATAAGAACCAAGACATAAGCAGAGTTAAGAAGCTTCTGTCTAAAACTCAAGAATCCTTAGAATGAGGTGGCAGGGTCAGGGGATAATGGTGATGGGGAAAAGACTAACAGGTACAGAAAAGAAGTTCATGACACTGATAATAATGAAAGTATCTGATGACCAAAATATTTCTTAAAGGCTCTGGGAAAGTGATAGGGTTTCGAACAAATACTTCTGAGCCAACAAGCCCAAAAAAGGTGTGAGGGAGAGAAACCAGGGACCAGGGCCTATCAGGCTGGCACCCTGGATGCCTCTAAGAAACCTTTGAACCTAAGGGAAGGCTTTAAAAACACTGCTGGGAAAGGACATATTGTGGCATTAAGCAAAGATCCCTAGACTTGTAGAAAGGAAACATGAATCCTAGCATTATTCTTCCCACTAATGAGCTGATTGCCTTCAGCAAGTCATTCTGACTAAACCTCATAATTTCCAGGGGAAGAGTGGATAGTAATAATAATAAGGGGTAACATGTACTATGTGCTAAGTAGAATTCTAATACTGTACATCCATTAAATCAGATAATTCTCACAATAAACTTATCATTTTACAGATGAGAAAACTGAGGAAGTTAAGTAATTTGTGCCCAAGATCACACAACTAGAAATGGACAGAGCTGTCCTTAACCACTGATGACCCCTAAGGTACTTTCCAAATGTAAAATTTGGTAATTTTAAAGAAAAATAGCAGAAATTACAGATAACACTTGCAAGAGAAGAAAAGCCTGGAAAATAGATCTTACAATTAACATTATAAGCAAACTATTTTTATATCAGGAATAATCATATTCGTATGTCTTGCCATGCTATCTATTGCTAACAAATGGAAGAGAGATAAAATTGATAGCTGGATGATTTGCTTCTTTAAAAAGATTTGGGTCAAATACAATAAGATTTTGAGAAATATCATATAAAATGTCCTAAGATGTTCTAACCACCATGTAATATTCATTTGAGGTTTGAGGAAATGTTAATTATTTAGTTTTTGTATATTTTTAAAAGTATACCCTGTAACCATATAGTGAACAGTTATAAAGCCATTAAAAAAGAATAGTTTATATTTATTATTTAATGCTATGTAAAGATTTTCATGATATATTATTGAGTTATTAAACATATAAAGGATGTTCACTAAAACATTGAACAGTGTCTATTTTGAGATAATTAGAATTGGATTTATAGTTACTTTTTTCTTTCCATTTTCTGAATTATTTATAAAATTCTGAGCATGTACTCTTTTTTATAAATCAGAAAAACAGGCGGTTTTGTGTTTTGGGGCAGGGAACCTCTACAGATCAAGCATCAGGTCTTACAGCCACCAGGTGGGAGCAGGTGCCAGATACTGAATGGTAGGAACGAGTGACCTCTTAAAAGACAACTTAGATTCAGAGAGAGGTCAGATTCACAGCCCCGGAGCTCTATAGTTTGTAAAGAAAATAATATTCACTTACAAAAAACAAATCTTGAGATTTAATACATAGAAAAGTAAATACAACAGAGCAATATAACAAAAACCTCCAAAATCACTCTACCAGTTTTTTAGACTACAATATCAGACAGACACAACTATCCTGTCCAATTAGAATTGCCTAATATTAATTACATACGAGAGCATCAACTATTTTCTTCACTTACTGCCTATCTATATTATGGCCAAGGGGTGTTCTTCCTTTCATTTAATTAATCATTTCTTTTTCCCTATTATGCCCTTTCCTGCAGTTGTTCAAGAATCTCATAAAAATGAACCAGCAAAGCTCTTAAAGTGATTTGCTTTTATTTCTATAGAAAATAAATAAATGAAAACCATAATCCACTAAATAATTATAATGAGATTGAATAAAAACTGGCTTCCTGACAGGTACCACTTAGTGAATTGCTGTTTCAATGCCCTAAACAGTCACCTGAGTTAATTCAATTTTCATGTTGTTTAATTTTTGTCTTTAGAATCACTCTTCAGAGAATGGGAAACTGGCACATTGTCTCAGCTTTATAGAATGGTACAGTCTCTGAACATCCTCACTTATTACATTGTACTATTTACAAATATTCTAATATCATGGCCAAGAATCTAACAAGAGCTACATGCAGGTATTACTTACCTTAAAAGGAATAATATGATTAACTTTGTGGTATTGGTAGAACTAGAAAAGAAGGTACAGTACTAAGAAACAATACTAAAATAAAAGAAACTTATTTATTAATATGTGTGTTCCAGTGTGCTCTGTTAACTATCTTTTAAGCTTTATAAACTGTGGGCATATATTAATTTTTTGATATGAATTATGACCATTTTGAAGAAAAAAACTATTTGTAACAAACAGAGGACATAAAGTGCCTCTGCCCTCACTGAGGCACTCATTTGACTCATGGCGCAGTCTGGAATAATTTTAAACCAAACATGACTGCGGCAATCAATTTTTGTCCAATTTATTGGGCATGAGTTAAAGCCAATTAAAAAACCATTTTTGGTGCAATTCAAGGGGAAAAATGTATAAACCCATGAAAAACAAATTTCAGTCCTAGACATGAGTCATCACTATTCTAAATATTGGTGTCAGTCCCAAATCAGAAAGAACATGTCCTAGAACTGAGCAATCCACACTGGAAACTGCACTTATCAGCAATGATTTTAGACAATTGTTAATATTTTTGTAAGGAATTGACCTGCAAGGAGAATCATGTTCTTCTAACGTTGTTTCATATCTGAATAATTTTTGCAATGGAATTAAAAGGTAGTTTACAGCAGCACATTGAGTTTCTGAATTAAAAACTGAGGTAAAAATCATCTGTGACCTTTACACAAAGAAAGCAAAACACTTTACCTAGAATTTAAAAGTATCTTTTAACTATTAAACCATGTCTCCTTTCACATGAAAATAGTGGCTCTCTTTTAAAGCCATAAAATGAAATAATCCCTGTAACTCGATATTCTTAGGGTAATCAAAGAAGCAAAATTGAAGCTTCTAAGTTGGAAATTACAGCTGTAAAATACAGCCATACATTTTCAATCTGTATATTAAGAAGGCCTTTTCAAATTCAGGGTTGTCACATTTAAAAGTATTCAAGCAGACCTCAATTCTGGTTCTACCCCTGCCATGTCCTTGGTCTAAGACTTTTTGCACGTTGCCCAAACTCTCTAAGCCTCAGCTTTCTCACTGGTAAAACAGGCATTAAAAATAATAGCTGCCTTTTAGGGATGTTGTGAGCATTAAGTAAAAAAAAAAAAAAAAAAATTTGTCAACTGCTTAGCAGATTGGCTGCCACAGAATGAATCTTCGGTGAATGCCAGAATGCTAGAACTGGTGATAGGAATGCCTAGTGGTCCTCATAGATGGCTGTAAATCAATGCTTCAACCTAACTGTGGAGGTTTTTTTTCTTTTGAAGTACAAATGCCTGGTCTTTACCCTGGCAGATTCTACACAGTAACTCTGAGCTGAGGTCTAAGCATACATGTTTATAAAAAGCTCCACAGATGATTCTGATAAACCTCTGATTTAGAGCGAAAAACAGATTTTTCAGTCGCTCGGTTAACATGGAGTTAAACTGTGGCTTGAACTATTTTGGTTCAGCTCTCTGTTGAGCAGATTAAATGGAGTAATTGCCAAATTTGTGCTTTGTGGTATGCATTTATGGCACTTTTCTGTTCCCCTGGATGACAGTTGAAGGACTCTCTCTGTGCCATCAGGAGGACAGCCAGCAAAGCGTGAGGTCAGAAACATGTTCCAGTGCAACCCAACTCTCAGGCCACCCTAGGACTGAGGGACAGCCATCTCAGAGCCACTGTGTCACCTGAATGGGGGAGATATTCTCCCTGTTGAGGAAAACCAACCTCCATGAGAATCTGCTTTCTCACTCATGGTCATATCACAAGACTCACGTGATCATAAGGATTCCTTAAAGGACTTGATGTCAGTCTCAGGATTTGGTATCCTTTTAGAATGTATCAATATCTCTCTTTTTTTTTTACACTACATGGGATATTTCCCTTTCATTTAAAGTGCATTTCTGGGTCGGTCTTTCTTAGTGGATACTAAATAGCTTAACTCCATTTTGATCTTACAGGAATTATTTCAAATAGCTGTCACTGCAGTACTATTTATTATATCCACTAGAGGACTCCTCTCAGAATAACTCAAAATATCTCCCCTTTCATTCTCTGTGGCCTCTGGCATTTGATGCTCAACTAACTCTTGAGTTGGGCCACTGGCTACATATCAGTGTTAGAATGAAAACATTCCCCCTACTTTAATACCTCCTGCTAGTTCAATAAAGTGATGTTTAAATAACTGAACTGGCTTCAATGAACTGTACTTGCCATTTTTTCCTGCTTCTTAGCTAGATAAAAAGGAGATAATTATGAAGTGGATGAGCAGGTTTAATGAAAGCCAGTTTCTTTTGGTATACTCCTGAAGCAGCAATCATCATCTGTTTGGCTTTTGAAGAGCAACAATTATAATCACTTAAACCCCCAAGGGGAACAAAAATAGAATTTACATTAGCATATAAAATATACAGCTGGATTGGGCAAGCCTACAAAATTCTGGGGAAATCATTCTAATCTGAATGCTATTCAAACTCACAAGTAAAATGAGTTCAAGGGTATTTTACATACTTCCTTTCTATAAAATAATACATATAACAATGTTGAGAGGATTTTCCTAAAAATGAACACAGAGAAATAAAAAATTGTTGCCAAGAGAGAATCCCAGCGGGAACAGGCTAAACTGTATTGTCAAGATATCAGAAAGCAAAATGCACAATAATATTCACGCGAAGTACTAATCAGTCAAGTGAAGGCTTTTCACCGTAAAACTACATACATTTGAGAGTTTAAGAAAGAAAATAGGATGGTTTTAGTCTGATCAGTGATGAAACTTAATCATAAATAATGAAAATTTCAGATTAATGGCACTTCCCTCCTCCACTGAAAGTGTGAAAGCAATACAAAGGAAAAGTGAAATCACTTAAGTTGACACCCTATTGCTATGAAGCAGAACTTTTTCCTTTTTAAAACATTTTTATATCATTTCCCCTCAAATAGCCTTTTTTTTACACTCCTCTTTCTAATTCTGGCCCAGGTCGTGGGCAGTGTCCTTCACCATTTACATTATTTAATTACTTTTGCTTTTATGTGCCTTTCACAATTTACAAGATAATTTGGTTTGGGGGGTTTTTTTTGGTAGAATATAGAAGAATAAAAATGAAGCCTTTGCTTTATCTATTATGCAGCTAGCAACAAAACACTAACATAATCAATATATTAAAGGCTTTCCTGGCTGTACACATTTGTCATAAGCAGTGTATCTGAGAAATTACACTAATGAATCTTGAAAAACTTAGCATCCTACACAGAAAACTTGCTCTCCCTCATCACAAGCACGTATCAATATCTAAAGACAAAAAAAATATGCTTCATCTTTCTGTATATTACTTGAAGATCCATTATTACATTTTTTAAAATGGAAAAAGTCAGTGTGTAAAACTTCACTCCATTGAGAAGTCTTCCTGAATACAACACTAAAGGCAACCACTGGCATATTGGTGACAGCCACCTCTGTGCTCCTCAAAAGCACTTTGTACATACTTCTGATACAAGTTATCTCATTGCGTATAACCATGTGTTGACAAGTCTATCTCCTACACTGACTGCTCATCACTTGACAGGACAGCCATCATTTCCAGCAGGGTATTCCCAAGCGCAGTGCCTAACCTAGTAAGAATGCAATAACGTTTGTTGAGTGAAGTAAATCATTCATTTGTGTTCCAAGACACTTCAAAATGTTATGGTATCCATGGTAAGAATCAAATTTATATATCAAATACCATCTCTGCCACAATATCAGATGTAATGATGATAAATAAGCACCAAGAAATTAAAAAGTCTAGATTTCTATAGAAATCTTAGCTCTCATTATCCTTAACAAAGGAGAGTAAGAATTTTTCAGATTTTATTAAATATTTATAATGTTAATCAGCTCTTTAAACTGTCTATCCCATGGTTAATTATTTTTACTGGAAACACTAGAAAAGCTGAGTTCTTAGTTCTTAATGGTAATGATCTCAGGTTTCATTAACTTTATAATTCCTGTTTTTAAAAAATTAAAACCATTAACACTGCCTTCTCAACCTTTGTCAAGAGTGGTGGTATCTAGCTTGTATTATTTCCCCCTTCCTGTAAACCTTTCATGGTCTGAGAGGCTTTGAAAGTCCATAACATGTAACTTTACTTTGAACACAAAATGTAATAATTTTATATTCAAAAAAATTTACAGAGGTAATTGAAGTGCATAGCTTGACGCATTCCAGCATCTATGCCTGAACTTACTTAAGGTCATTTCTTCCTTTTTTTTTTTTTTTTTTCCTACTTTAAATACAGTCCATTTTTCCCACTAATTTTTCAAGTGAAATTATCATTTTGTACAAAGTTATTAGAAAGCAATATGGACAGATAGAAGAAAATAGTCTCCACAGACCTATCCTAAAATACTCCTGGATTTTTAGTTAATGATAAATGTAGTTAATATTCTTATCATTAGATATAACCCAGTTTTGTGGCATTAATTATCCCATAAGTTTTAAACTAAAAAACTACTTTAATAACTTTTGTTTTTTGCTTTGTCCTGAGATGACATAATTTTTTATATGTATATTTACATATATTTATTATTTATATAGAAAAATTTGTACATTTAGATGAATTTGAATGGAAAGGAAAATTGTCTAAACACAGTCTAATGATTTTAGTACATAGTAATGTAAACATAAACATTTTATTAACAATGACAAGAAAAAAAACCTGAGCCTGAATTTTATTTAAAATGAAGCCAGTAATTAAAATTAATTTTGGGAGGGTGGTAAAAATACAGGGGTCTCTCAAGGCATGGTCTGCATGGTCGAAGTGAAGTAGAGTTGAATTTATATGTGACAGATTGCTAGAATACTGTGAAGCTAAAAAACTCAAGCCTCACAATCCTCCCCTTTATAACATGGTTCTGAAAAGTCCAAAACTATCTGACATTTTGAGAAAAATCTATTGGTAGTCTCATAGTAATGTGGTATAAACATGAAGGATGGATCTGGATGGTTTTGCTTTATAAAAATCTGAAACTTACAAAATAGATGAATTAATTTTTTTTAAAGGTTCTTTACTTAAGATCATTAATTCAAATGCTCTGTTAATGTGTGAGCTCTCTGCATTTTAAAAAAAGTAACATCATTTTTAAAAAATTTACACAAAACAACTAAGGAGCCCGTTTACTGCATAAAATGCAGACAGTTATTTGAGTGTTTTCATTTCTTCTCAGGTGAAAGGAAAATATTGAGCAGTTTTCTGTTGAGAATAAATGATGTCCTTAAACATTTTTTCTTTGGTACTTAGGGAGACTTGAATGAATTATCTTGATGAAATCTTAACACCTCCAATTTTGCAGATCTAAGCTAATAAATAAACCTGAGCAGATGCAATATCTATGTCCCAATTTCTCAGGTCCAAAGATTTTATAAGTAAAAAAGAGCAAAATTAGAACATTTTAAAGGAAACAGATGTTTTTCCAGTACTTTTCTAGTCCATCATCTCTAGTATTTAAAAAGGAATCATATAATGGGGCCCCATTTGAAACTCTTTTTTATATCAATTTTTATCTTTACGTTTCTTTAGTTCACTATATGAGGGCAGTTTATAAAACGGAGTGCCCTTAATCACTGTATGCTTAGGGTAGAAGTTAACTGATTATATCAAAGTAAGCTCTAACTTAGAAAATAAATATTATGGCAAAAAATCATCAAATGGTTTGTTACCTATAAAATCATATAACATCTTATTATTTTAGCAAATGTTATTAAGTCTTTAAAATAAAAAAATAAATCTCCATTAAGTTGGTAAAATGAAAAAGTATCATTCCACTTGTTTGATTTTAAGTTCCCTCTTATGAAAACTGGGTTTGCAGTTAGATTTTCCTTTTATTAAGTAGGCATTGCTGGTATTTATTTTAAAATACCTTTCTCATTTAATTGAGTTAATCTTTCTCTCCTTTTGTTTGTTTTTGGGATGAGATGGAGTATGCAAGAAATTTTCTATAATTAATGTCCCAAAAGAGAAACTACCAGCCAAACCAGGCTAATGTATCCAAACCCAGTTTGAGGATATAATTAGGAATATTTCAGTGAGATTCTTTTCTTCACAAATGTTTTATTTTGAAAGTGACAAGACTAACAGGTAAGCATTCCTATCCTCAGAATTTGTGGAGATTATGTGGATTTTATGTGGAGGGTTTTTTAAAAAATCTAGTATATTATCTCATCTTTTTTTTATAATTTGATTCTCATTTTGCTTGATTTTGTACCCAGGTTCAAAAGATTTCAATCATAGATATTGATTTAAATCCTCACTTCATGGTTTATGAGCTGTCTGAACTTAACTACCTAGTTTCTAGGCAAAATAAAATCTACCATCTAAAGTGTTTTGAAGATTAACTGAGGAGATATATATAAAGCATTTACATATATGCCTGGATCCATGGCTGGATCATGGCAAATAAACAACAAATGTTAACTATTAAAGTTAACTTCTTAGCTATTTTAGATTGTATATTTGACATAGTTACACATTATATTTAATGCTAATTAGAAGTAATAAATAAAGATTATTTTTGCATTTTTTATATTATAGTCTCACTTCAGCCATTCTTTTTTGCCCTTTTACTCTCAGACACATTTCAAGCCTTAGATATGGTATTAGAGGCAAAACCTGCCATGTAACAGTAGATAACCTGGCTGCCAACCACCTCCACTCCCTGCATCTCATCCACTTTCTCCTTTATGTATGAACACCTGTTCACTCAAAGTGAGTCAATGTTATGGGAATCAACTACTATTTCTATGAGAGTATCGCTTAGTTGAAAACACTTAGAATTTTGTTCTTACAAACATTATAAGTTTTCTGCTATTTGTAAAACTTATTCCAATGGACTGAGGTTTAGAGAAAATATCAGAACATGACCGCTGTATTTTGAATGTGCCAATAACATATAAATAGAAAATTTATAGTTTCTGTATAAAAAAATATTAGAAATATTTATATTTTGTAGAAAAACTGATTATAGTTTTACCTACTGGTATAAAGAAATTTTCACATTGAGAATATTTAGCAAACCTAAAATTGGCACAGAATTAAGGTATTAGTGAGGGAAGTACCAGGAATACATGGCATCAAATTATCTAAATACTCTTAAAGGAAATTAAACTACATGCAGTATTGTCATTTACAAGATAACTTTCAATTACTCAACTTATTTTATAGAATAATTTTTTATGTAAGTGTCTGCAACTGACACTTATATAAAAGTATTCTCAAAGTGTGTGTGGAAAACTAAAGTTGAAGGTTTGTTTGATATTATGAGTCTGAGTAAATTAACTCTTACTAACTGTGTTTTTCTCAATTAAAGTGTCAAAAGTAATCTGATTTTACATATGTACAGGGCATATATTTACTTTTAAATATCTATACAGCAGTATTAGATAATGAATTCTTATTTTATTTTATTTTTTTGGCATCTGTCCAGTTTGGGGATCTGAACACTTGACTTTGGTGTTGTAACACCATGCTCTAACCAACTGAGCCAACCAGCCAGCCTTACTTCATTTAGTATTGTGTACAAGTATTATAGTTCAAGATGTTTATTTTAAAAAAAAAAACCAGATAGTGCTAGTATAGCTCAAGATTAATTACAAATCTAATAGCTATGATAGTTGAGTAGTATGGCCCAAAATGAATTATATAGTTAAGTACATTTTTAATTGATTATCAGTGGTCTAAGAATAACAGTACATTAAAAAAACCCTACAGCTGAAATTCTTGCTGCTGCAGATATTTAAAATTCTAACCTAAACTCTTCTGAGATTTTTCTCACATGTTTAACTGAATATCAATTCTTGTACCAACAGATTTAGCTAGCCATTAGGTTTTTAAGTTCTCAAACTGAAAAAAAGTTTTCGTCTTGTTATTTAGTAATAGCAAGACTAAATGCAATAGTGATGACTTTGGAAGCTGACTACGTAAGGTATCACGTTCCTGTGATAGTTACTGATAAATTACAGTAACTTCATGTAAAATACAGACAAAAATAAATCAGTTGTTAAAATAAGTTATTAAAATATGTCCAATAAAATACATTAATCTTTATTGCAACACGATCAACTTTTTAAAAAGTTATTTTCTGTGTTTCCTATGCTCACATGAAGTTTACAATTTCTTTAAAAATCTTATTTCTTAAAAAATTTATTTTAAAATTTCTTTAAAATTCTCAAGAATATGTCTTGAGAAATATAGGCACATGCAATTGTATCTATACACATATAAATGAAAACTAAGAATGGGCTAAACAAAACAATTCCTTTCAGGGGACATTTCTGTTTCCATCCTGTTCTTCAAACAAGAAAACTTAGATGGCTTTGCCTCATTGGAGAATGTGCTGGTCCATTCAAATATGGGGCATCCCAGTCATCTCTATGGTATAGCCCTTGACAAGTTAAAAGTCAACTAGATCCACACACAGAAAAAGTTTTAAGACTACTGAGCATTATTAATTCTTTTTAAAAAGTGTACAGCTGGCTAAACAATTTAGAATTCTTCAGATGAAAAGTTGAGCCTTTGCCAAACTTGGAACTGTTAACTATGCCACAAATCCTAAATTGGATAGCTATTCTCAGAAAATGAATGAGATAAAGGGGCAAAACCCAGAAATCCTTCCCTGGAATATAACTCCTATTTTAAAATAAAAGGGATTAGGAGAGAATGCTGAAGAGGGACCCTTAAATGAATCTGTACACTTTAGCTTTAAAAAGTGAGGAGGCGGCTGGGGGAGGAAAGAAGGGAGCAGTGGTAAGGGGATAATAAGCAATTCCTTTCTCCAGCCTGAAGCCTTTTAAGATCACAACTTTCCAAACGTATTATTTGATCATCATTTAGCATTTCAAATGTGCCTAAGAATGATGGATTCTAATGTTGCTACCTGAGGAAGTGCGAGGAAGAAAGGGGAAGGTCTAATAGCGCAGGTGAGGGCACAGAGATGGTGTATTGGCCGAGGGTGACCCCATTGTTCCTTTACTCCTTCACGATTTTGATTAGGAAAGACCGGCTACTGAGCCGAGTTCAGGAAGTCAGAGCTGCACGGTTCTTTACAAACCAGACAAGAACCTAGTTCCTTTAGCCCCCCTCCCCTGCACCTCTTCCCTGCGGGCTGCCAACTCTCACCCACTTTAAATACAAGTCCACTACCATCCCAAGGGTATCAAGCAGATAAATACAGAACTTGTCTACTGACCACAGTAGAGAGAAAAACAAAATTACAGCTACTGGGGGTACTTTCTGTTTAACCACCCCTCCTCCCAGTCCCCAACCCTTTGTGTGTGAGGATTCCCCCTCATACCACCCACAGATCGAGCATACAGAAGAAATGGTAATTTTTGGTTTAAAAGTTCACTTACCACGGCAACCTCATATTGCTTTGTCATGCTTTTTGCACTTAATTTTTCAAAACTGCTTGTGCAGGGCGCAGAACTGGGAAGGCAGGACTAAAGTATCTCTAGTAATCACAACAAAAAGAAGAGAACATTCACCAATCAGAATTACATTTAAATGCACAATCAAACCCCAGAGCAAGACGCACGGTTCAGACCACACCAGGGAGGGGGTGGGGGTGGAAAAAACCAAGCTAACAAAACAAAAGGTAAAGGGGAGAGTTGAGTGGTTGGAGGGGAAATTGATCCAAGCCGCCTTATGACCGAGGACTGGCTTAACACCACCACCACCATCACCCCCTCCCCCGTCCCCAGCACCCCCGCGATTACCCGAGTGACTGCACTTGCCTCCAGCCAGCTCAACTGCAGGAGAGGAAAGCCCCATCTAAGTTCACTAGCCCTGCCACAGTCTTCCACTGCCTGATGGGTTCGTTCAGTAAAACACTTCCAGAGGCATCCATCCACTTGAGGTCTGGGCTTGGCTGCTGCTGCGGGGCCGCTGCAGCCGGGGCTGCTGCGAGCAGCTGCTAAGATCGTTGCCGTCTCGTTCCTGCCTCATTCGCGCTGCACAATAGCCCCGGCTGGGTGCACCTCATTAAGCCAGCCTGAGAGCCCCAGGAGCAGGGCAAGCAGTGTGACAGCGCTGCCCCTTTGTAATGACTGTATGATGGATGCAACCGAAGGGTGGGGTCTGGGTGGGTCAAAACTGTTAATGACAGTATGTATCATTCTGTCTGTCCTCCGGGAGAGGGAAGCCCCCTGCCCTCCCCCTACACACACACACACACACACACACACACACACACACACACACACACACACACACACACACACACACACACACACACACACACACACACACACACACACACACACACACACACACACACACACACACACACACACACACACACACACACACACACACACACACACACACACACACCACAATTCCCTCCCTCTTTCTCCAACTCCCTATGGCATTTTCTGCACTCAGCGTTCAAAAAAGTATGAAAACCATCGAGTCTTTTCCACCTGAACGGATTACGGTCAGCGAATTTATCCAAACACTTTAGGAGGAGATCCTAAAATCGAGAAATGAAGGCGGAAGGGGCGAGAAGGGCAGGGTGGGGCTGGATAGGGGAGCGAGTGGGACGTTAACTGGCCAAGAGTTTGCAACTGTCCGTCACCACGCACCACCAGCTTCGCGCGGCTCCGAAAGCGCGAGACGGTGCTTCTCCGCGCACGCACCGCGTCCTTCCAAGGGCCTGCGACCATCTGGGGGGCGGGCAGCAGTATGCGGAGAGGGGAAAGGAGAATAAACCCAACCCGAGAGCCCCCCGCCCTAGCGGAAACTGCAGGAGGGTCCCCTGCCCCAGACCGCGCGCGGCCAGTGGGCGGAGGAACCCTACACCCAGACTGACGGCCCGTCGCCCGCGCGGCGCTGCCGGGGTGCGGGGGCGAGTTCCCGCTCTGAGACGGCGGGGGCGGAGGGGTTCTGCCGCCGGCGGCTGGGTCCCCCTCGGACCAACGTCCCCGTCCCGCTTCAGAACACCGCCACGTTCAGGACTCGACGTCCGCCTCTTTCTCTGCCCCGACTCCAGACCTGACACCCCCCTCCCGTCTGCCTCCACTCTGGGTCTCTCATGTTGGCCGAGCTGCTT
Organism: Cynocephalus volans; assembly: GCF_027409185.1. Lineage (NCBI taxonomy): Eukaryota > Metazoa > Chordata > Mammalia > Dermoptera > Cynocephalidae > Cynocephalus > Cynocephalus volans. Next base: position 66,080,306 of record NC_084475.1, read on the forward strand.
TGGGAAGCAGAAAGCACGTAAAAACGTCTCGCCTTTCTTCTTTCGCCCGGTTTGTGGGACGTCTTGGACGTTTGCTTCGCTGTCTCCCCACTGCCCCCACGCCGCTGAAAACAGCCTCGGGTATTTTTTTTTTTTTTTTTTTAAATTCTCTTTCAGTTTTGTTAATGGTCTCAAGAAGCCAGTTCACAAGCACCGATTTTTCATTTATAGGAAAGCGTTTCAGGATACTCAATTTCCCTACGTGGACAAATTGACTTATTTTACACTCAACTTTCCATTTCCAACTTACTGTAATGCTATACGCTCTTGATGTGGCTACAAAGCACCTTCCAAACATCCTAAGCTATTTCTCCCAGGAGCGCGTGGATGATACTGATGTTTACTAGAGTTTATGGAGCACCACTTCTCTGACGCTATGTAATCGACTTCTGTGTTTTTATCATCGATGCCTTGTAGCAGCTAAGAGAAAGCAAGAAGCAGAGAGAAAACAGAGCATTGATGTCTAATGGAGCATCTCTCCCGTTTTATGTCAGCTATTTATTTATTAATCACTTAAAATTTGTGTATATATGTTATACAGCCTTTTGTAGGCCGTGAGAAAGCACTAAAGAAGACTTTGTCACTTCTCAAAGAGCTTATGATCCACCGGGAAGGGAAAAGAACCCAGAGCTCTTAATTGCTTCAAATAAGAAACCGCTTGTAATGGATGGGAAGGAGAGACCTTGTCAGAGGACTTTCAGGAAAGGAAGTGTGTGGTTTTCATCTCACGTGGTTCCTTCAAATCATAAACCGTCAAGGCCTCAGAAGTTTTCCCCCTTTTAACCAATTACTTTTCACAACCTACTATGTGTTGAAGGTAGTGCCAGACTTCTGTTCACATATTTCCTAGAATTAAGTATAAAGGCAAGAGAAGACTAGATGGAATTAGTGAGATATCTAAATTAATTGACTAATTAATTTGACTAATAGTAATGCCAACTTAATAAAGCTTGCCTAGAAGAAATCCTTAGATACATACATTAATGAATAATAAAAATTATACATTAAGAATTATAATATATATATAATTATCAAAATAATTGTTTCTATGTAAATAGCTCTTTTTAAAAGCACCTGAAAACTATTCAAACATTTCCTTATATTATTTTACTAAAAATTTGCATAATGAAAAAGTTTAGTTTATAAAATACTTGGGAGTGGAGATAGCAAATGGATTTTGTAGTATGTCATTAATTATAAGCATAATAATAAACCATAAAAGCTTTTTATTGTTAAAGCTCTCCATTTCAAGACCTATTATGGGCAAGATACTAAATACTTTTCTCTGAACACATTCTACTGATTGAAAACTACTGGGACATTTTTGAAAAAATAGCTCAAGAAAGACCACAGTAGTGCGTTGGACTTGCAGAGAGAGAGAGCATACCTAGGGATACAAAGTGGGGAGGGGAGCGAGGGATGGGAAGGGAGGTCAGGGGTAATTGGGTGGGGGACAGGGGGTAAAATCGCAATTTGTGGTGATGGGCATGCTGCCAGTATGGATCTGGCCATCACATCTTGGGCACGAGTGGTGACAATCAGCCTCGTATCCATGAATATTCATAAGCAATAAAGTAATGAAAGAAAGAAAATAAGAAAGAAAAAGAAAAGAAAAAAATAGCTCATTAGCTGGCTGGGGCAAATATTTGTTTTTGTTTGTTTATTCATCTTTTTTGCAATTGACTTTTCGATGATTTTGAAGGAATTCTGGAAAATATGCACTTTACAACGTTTCTTTTTCTGATTTCCCTTTCGGTTCCTCCAACCTAGAACTTCCATTATTGGAAGAGAGTGGAGAAATGAAAGGTATGGAATGCAAAGGGAAGAGAGGTGTTATCCTTGACACTTTGAAAAACAGACTAAAGAAATGAACAATGAATTTAGAAATTGGGTCTTTTAACAAACAAAAATTTTAAGATGTGATAAAAATAGCTTCAGTAAGTATATGCATTAAATGTATTAACTTATGAAACAGGATCGCACCTGGAAGAAGTTAACACAGTTGGAGATTATTAAGACATATCAACTCACTCAGCATTAATGAAGAGAATTTGAGCCTAGTGTGGAACAGTTGTACTTCATTGGCATGAATTATACACCTAAACATAAATTGAAATTTTTCTGGGAGGTAAAGATATATCAATCCCAAAGAAAAACTGTAGGTATGTTTAAAAAAACAAAAAAACCTGCCCTGCAAAAATGTTGATCTTACCAAAAACTCCTAGCCCACTGCACAATAACCTATATAATAGTTTTAGTAAACTTTGAAAAGAGGGTGTTTAATACCTGAAACAAGGTAATATGTTCTATTTTCTATTTTTATTAATATTATTTATTTCAAGTCCTGCTCTATCTATGGCAGAGAAAAATAGAGGGAAAAATAGTTTGTTTGACATATATCAAGGACTACATTATAATCAATAAAAGCAAACCAAGTCTGGAAAATATATAAGCTAGGTATTAAATAAGTAATTCACCGTCTATAAACTTCCCACCAGTGGGTGAATGCTGGGAATCATATGAGGACTTCAGTGACTAATGGAATACAGTGGTTTATCCCAAGTGACCTTGGCTCTCTCATCTTAAAAACTTCTCAACAAGTTCTGTTTCATGTAAGACCAAGATTATTTTGTGAGAATCCAGTAAGGATTTTAATGATTCTCCTGCATACTGTCTTTTAAGAGCAAATTCAATGAATATTGAACTGAGTAGTCTTTGGGAAAACATTTATTTGCTTGCTGTTATGATTTCTTTACTCATGTGAGAGAGCAGGTTTCTGGTCATACCGATATTGGTTCCAATACTTATAAGCTGGGTGACTTGGACAGTTCTCTTAACCACCTTATATCACACTTCCCTCTTTAGTAAAATTAAAAGAACAAGGACTAACTCCTATATTTGTTGTGATGATTTAATGATACAAAGTGTGAAAACATACTGCTTAGTAAAATGTCAGCCTATTGAGAACAGACACTGTAATTTGGCTCTTGCAACATGAATTCTCAACCTCCTTCCTTGTCTTACTCTAATGTAGAGACTGGAAAATTGAATACTTGATTTTCTGGTTTTCTTTGCAGGTAGTAGTGACTGCTTGACACAGTTCTGGCAAATTAAATACATATTTGCTGAGGGGTCTTTTGGAAATCTTTTGCATTCCTGATGAAAGAGGAAAGATAGCTGCCATCACATTTTACCCTTTCGCCCAACCCACTTCTTCCTACCTGGAATATTATGTGATGTCTGGAGGTGGAGCAACCATCTTGCAATTATGAAGCAGTAGGTATGAGTTGAAGGCCAGTCTCTGAAAGATGGTGAAGAAAGATGGGAAGAACCTGGGTTCCTGATGGCATACCTGAATTGCCTACTTTTAGACTTCTTGCTGTATAAGAAAAAATAAACTGCTCTTTATTTATGCCTTATTTTTAAGGCTTATTTTTATTTAAGCTGAATATTATGTAACTTGAAGCTTTCCTAACTGACATATCTGCTACTGTAGATGTGGTTTCCTGCTCGTAAACGAAATCTGCCTTGATTATTCACATGACCCTAAATGTTTGCCATTTTGAAGAATTCTAGGTAAAAGATTTCTGTGAGACCTCACCTATAAACCAGGTCACTGGTATTAGGTAGGATGATCTGCACAAATTTTTCAACTGAGAATGGGTTTGTAAGGACCTTTTTTTTCTTGAGGAAGTCCCACAAACTGACAGTTCCTTTTAAGAAAGTTCCATAATTGTCCTAAAATAGACTGAACCTGACGTTTACTAATTTCAAATATCTTTCTCCTTTCCTTTCACTATAGAATTTCTTTTGCTTTTTTAAAATTCAAAGTATTTTACCATTTACTTGTACATATTTGCGGGTGTAGGGAAAATACAGGAAAAGTCAGGGCCCCTCAGATGTTCAGAATCTTGCCAAGCATTTGCTGTAAATATCCATGAGCACCAAGGTGTTCCTTGGTTACTATCTAATGTAATTGCTTATGGTCACCCAGTTGTCCTGGGTAATGGACCTAAGTATAAAGGACTAACAGCTCTGATACACGGTGCTTCTCAGGACACTCCAGGAGGCCCCTAGGGCGGCTGCTCCTAGCTCTGAATAAAGCCTATTAATTTTTTACCCCCAATCTTTTCCTATTACCTAGCTCGTGGACCTGCGTGTGGAGGGTTTGTGACCCAGTCTGTACAAGGGGCTTGAGGGATCTGTGAGCCCTAACTCTAACAATATAGTGGGGTACAATGTGTTGTGTCAGTACATGCATATACTGCACAATGATTCATTCAGCGTAGATAGCACAGTTTTGTACCCATTGGTCCACCACTACCTTCCTCCTCCCCCCTTCTTTTTGCTTTTATTTTCAAATAAACACATAGGGATGTATTCACCTTTGAATGTATTCATGGAATATTCAGTATATTCACCTTGGAAGACTGTAAATGGTTATGTAATTGATGACTCTAGTTTGCTGCCATAGTGCCAAACAATTTTAAATGTCCTCTTTAGGAATTATGTTCAGAATCTGAATCACAATTTTAGGGAATGCCAGCAATGTAGCAATGCTAATAAATATATTCTCTGAAGATTGGATTTGATCTTGGAATATATCCAAAAAGTTGTTCAGAGTCAAACCTAGTAAATTAAGTGAGCAATCAATTAAAAACTGTATAATACAGGGTTTTTTTGTTGTTAAAAAAAGAAAATTAGGTGTGTACACAAAATACTCAGATCTAAAACAGGCCTAAAAATGTGTTGTAGCAGTGATGGCACTGTTCAAATGAGCATATGTCCTCCCAAGGTGACTGCGTTTGGAGGCCCACACACTTGGTCACATGCGTTAGCTAAACACGTCAGTCTCATAGCTACTTCAGTTGCAATTTCTTTGAATAAACCAGATGTTTCCTTTTCACCTTTCCCCTTCCATTCTGTCATAAATTTCTTATTATGAAACAGGCTCAGTGTTCAATTGATTCAAAGCCATTTTTGTAGTACTATCACTTTTCTATAGTTGATTTCAAATGAAGTACAATAGGAAGACAATAATGCCATGGATAAGACACCACAGTAACATTTTAAATCAAACAATTTCATTTGCACTCCAACCTCACTACGTACTGACTAGCTGTGTGATTTGAGTGATTATTTAATCATGGAAGCCTGATTTTTATCTGTAAAATGAAGATAAAAATAGTACCGATCTTAGAGAGTTGTCATGAATATTAAATAGGATAATAAATATGGAGTTTGTGTATAATACTTCACATATAGTAAGTGATCAACAAGCATTAATTATGATAGCAGCATGTTAGGCAGATCGTGAGGTCTTTGAAATACTTTAAAGAATATTGGGCCATTTATAGGCATTGCTATCAAGAACTGCAAGTCTACAAATAATTTAGCTAATTATGAGTTAATTATGGGTAGTTGACATGTACTGCTCTGTATATCTACATATTATTTTCTTTGATGCCATGGAAAGAAATTTGGTCCTAGACAAACCAGTCCTGCTTCCAGTGTGTGGTTGTAGGTAAATCTTTTAGCCTCTCATTTTCTACAGTATAGTGTAACTAATGCCTGTCTTCCCAGGGAAATGCTCTAAAAAAAAAAAAAAAAAAAAAAGGTAAGAACCTGGTAATTACTTCTCTCTGCCTTGTTAATAAAGAATAGAAAACCAATGCATTTTCTCAGAACCAGGAAAGTCACAGTTAACTTGCAGTTTATAAAAGATCTCCAGAGGTATTACATTACTTGGAGAACTAAGATGAAAATAGAAGGTAGACAACTATTGATTTAGATCATATGTGTTTATGACATATCAAGCAGGGGTGATTAAACAAAAGTTGGTGTTAGGTTACAAGTTCCTCAACTCCTCTGAGCCATTTACTTTACCCGTGCAATGAGTAAGTGGAATATGAATATACCTTTCAGTTATTCAATAATTTGTTTCTAGTTAATTTTAACAAAATATAAAAGAAAATGTTCTCGTTTGACTCAACAAGACCTTCGCCTCACTGCCCTAATTGTATTTGTCATGTAGGGGAATAGAATGCAGAAGGGGAGAGATGAAATAAAATCTTTCAGTGGTTTTTGATTGATTAGAGTTTATTATATGTTAAGGGTAGGATTTCAAGAAGGAAATTAATTTCTTTTCAGGAAAAAGGGAAAACCAAAGTCCTCTGAAAAGTATTTAGATTTTTAAAATGTCATATTTTATTAGGAGATAAATATATCACAAACAGTATTTGTTATGCTATGCAGGAAATAAAGTTACTTAAAGGTACGATTGTATGTGGATTTTAAATTTTAATGTAATTTTTTTTACGTAGAGAAGACAACTTCATTGTAAACCAATGGTTTTCAAAGTGTGATCCACAGTCATCACCATCATCACCCAGAAAATTGTTATAAGTGCAAATGATTGGGCCTCATCCCAGACTTAACTGAGTCAGAAATTCAGGTGGACCCAGCAATCTATGTTTTAACAAGCCTTCCAGGAGATTCTGACACTTGCTAAAATTTGAAAACCACTGCTGCGGGCTTGAGCAAAGGAGTATGTCCTTTGTAATGTGAGCTTGCAGTTTTTCCCATCAAGAGAGGGGTCTCTATCAATACCCTTAGAATCTGGCTGGTTTTGTAAAGTGCTTTGACCAACAAAATGTGGCAGAAGTGACAGCGTGACAGTTCTGAACCTTGGCTTCAAGAGTCCTTCACTTTTCCTCTTTGAATCCTGGCACCACCATGTAAGCAGTACTAGAGTAGCTTAGTAAAATACAAGAGACCACATGGAGGAGAGCTCAGTTGCCCCAGCTGAGGCCATCCAGACCAGCCTACAACCAGCCAATTCCTAAACATGTGAGAGAGCCCAGCCAAGATCAGGAGAGCTGCTATAGGACCCACAGCCAATTCATAACTAAGGCCAGCCAAGAGCAGAAGAACTGCCCAACTAACCCATGGGCCCATGAGCAATGGTAAATGCTTATTGTTTTAAGTCACTGAGTTTTGGCATGGTTTGTTATGCAGCAATGTGTGATTTGATACAACCTACTCCAATGTGTAGAACAGACATTATTCCAGTCCTTAAGAACCTTTACAATGGTTCTTGTGAACCTAATAGCATTAATGAGGTTAAGGCCATCACATCATTTATGAGGTGATAACATTTGCTACTATAAAAAATTTATAAAGATCATTTTAATAATTGTCAAGCAATCTATACACACCATGGCAAATTCTTAACAACCTTACAAAATGGATATCATTATTTGTCCCATTTTACAAATGAAGAAATTGAGAGTTATATAGACTCAATACTGCCCAGTTAAGTGGTGGAGTTGATATTGGACCACATACTTCTTTTTCCAAACTTCTTTTCTTTCTGCTCTGCTACTCTGTAGGAACTGAAAGGACTATAAATATTTTCTGTGCAAACCTCTTGATTTTGGGTAAAGAAATCAAAGAAGTGCAATAGCTTGGCTAAAGTCATTTACAGTTTAAAGTTTTCAATCTTTATATCACCAAATACTCACCTCTGATTGCAAAAATAAAGACCCAGAGCACCACCTTCAGAGTTGTTTCAACGTGGGTAGAGGAATCTTCATTTCTAAATGAGCATAATAAGTCATTCTACTACAGGAGGGTCATAAATTGTCCCAAGTCTAAATCAAATTAGTCATGGAGCCAGGACTCAAATCTTGGTCTTCTGACTCACAGTCAGGTTAGCTTTAAACTACACCAGTGATTTTCAATAGAGTGGGGGGATGGATTCCCCTTGGTGGTGTAGTGTGGATAGGAGGTGGCGTATAACACAATCACCTTAAGGGGCTTTTCCAAAACACCTTTTCATGAGCTGAGAAGCTCTTTCCACAGTCCCCCCAAATGGGAACGCTTGCTATAGTAAACTACTGTTACTCATGGATTTATGTTATCTTCTCCAGTCCCGAGGAGTGCAGGGGTTAAAAACAACAAAAAACCACAACAGCATCAACAATGAAGGTTGAAAAATATGACGACTGCCCAGTGTTATGTTGCCTCAATTAGTTTATACAGTTAAATTTATTCTTATCCAATGAAATCTAATAAATAAAGACTTCAGTGAGAATGGGACTCAGCAGTATTACATTTGACAATAGTAAGTATATAATGGCAAGCTTGATTCCAACCCTACATTTAGATGACATCTATCTCTGGGTAAGGCAATACAAGGATCTTTTTGTTAGAAATTTTTAGCTTAGCATTGGTTCAGTCTAAAGGTTTTTCTGCTTTGAGCATAATTTTCTAGTAAGCAGTCTCCTGCCTTGTTTTCCTTTTTCTCTGCTAATGGATCCTTTTACAATAACTGATTGGTATGCCCATGCCCAGATCTTATTCATCACCCAATCTAGAGCTTGATACCTGCCTTTCGTCTTCCCTGATACTAAACAACCATCTACCTGCCTGGATATCTGCTAATTTTTTGCTACAGAGCTTACTTGTTAACTGTGTTTGCGTCTTGTTTGCTCTACTCCCTTACCCCACTTAGGCCCTCCCCACCCAAATGAAAAAAGATTGAAACCTTCCTTGGAATGCCTGCTCTTTGAATAATAAAACTCCTGCCTTGTTTCTGTATTCAAACATCCAGTCTTTTCTTTCACTGCAGGCTTCCTCATTGCAGCTGTCCCACCCACCACCCAGGCCTCAGAAATGAACTGCAGAGGGAGGAAAAGGACCCAAAGATGGACTACACAGCCAATCCTAGGTAGACCGTGCAGTGTAGCTATCCAGAGGAGAGTGTCTTTTTCATTTTAAAAATGCTGTGGTTTCTATGAAGCAGAGCTACCCAGAAAGAACAATAAGGTGCTGACAGGGAACAGGTTGCCCAAGACAGCTACTTTAAGTTTGGCCTGAGGCCTACTGGATACTCATTGACATTCAGCAACATGTACTGGGAGGAAAGTTGTGCCATGTTTTTACCTTTTACTTACTGTATTAGTTGTCTATTGTGCTGTAACACATTACCACAAACTTAGTGCCTTAGAACAACACAATACAACAACACAAAGCTTTGAAATTGAGAACTCTGAAGTGGGTCTTAATGGGCTAAAATCCTTCTGGAGGCTCTAGAGAAGAACTGGTTTCCTTGCCTTTTCCAGTTTCTAGAGGGCAGTCACATTCCTTGGCTGGTGGCTGCTTTCCGTCTTCAAAGCCAGAAAGAGCAGGTTGCATATTTCTCACATTGCATTTCTCTGACACTGACTTTCCTGCCTTCCTTTTGCACCTTTGTGATTACATTGAATCCACCCAGATAATCCAGGATAATCTCCCTATCTCAAGGTCATCTGATTAGTAGTCTTAATTCCATCTGCAACCTTAATTCCCCTTTGCCATATAATATACTCGTATTTATAAATTCTGGGGATTAGCATGTGGACATCTAATGGGGGGGGCATTGTTCTGCCTTACACATCTACATAGCAAGGAAACAAATTTTTATTGTAAGCAAGTATCTGTAAAGACATCTATTCTCTAGGATTCAGAAAGACAAAATACAAATAAAAATGTATCAGGCTCTTGGACCTTAGGAAATTAATGTAGTATATTAAAAATTCTAAGATTAAGGGAACTTCTATGAAGTAGCATGTATGAATGTATCTTTTTAAAAGCATATGTGGTTCTGTAGTTCATGTTCTGTAAGCACTGGTTTTTGCACCTGTGTGTATGAGGAAAACATTTGTAAAAACCAGTCCCCCCACCTCCCTAAAATAGAAATGGAGATCAACTCAAATGAAATGGGTGCAGGTACAAGCAGAAGCAACGGAATGAAAGATGGCTTTGTAAAAGTAAAAACAGTTTTGTGGGTTTTTTTGCATTCTTATAAAGTAATAATTCTTACTCTCAAATCTTCATCGTTCCTCTGGCTCCATCCCTGGATCCCATCTATGCTGTTGATTCAGCAGCCAAGTCAGTAATTTAGTGCTAGGACTTATTCTGCATGCTAAACTCTGTTTACAGAATCAAAGGATTTTCAAATAGAAGTGCTTATCTGGAATTTGGAGAGGAGATCTATCCAAGTGCAGGGGAAATCTTAAGTCTGAGAAATAATTAAATTATAAGCCTATTTTTATTGAGCTCAAAATCAGGTTGTTGAAAAAATCAGTCTTCTTGTTTTTATCTTTCTTGTTCATTTTTAAAAGAAAAATTACTTTATTGATTTTGTAAATATAACACTTGCTCATTATAATGAGTTCAAGTCATGCAGAAAAGTAAAAAGAGGTTTTAAAAAAAATCACCCCAAATCCCTTTTTACAATTATTAACACATAGTACAATGCTATTTTTATAAATAAGTATTGAAGTAGAAAGAAGCCAAATGAAGCTGAAGTGAATTGGAATGTATTGCTAAACTTCAAGTAAATGTTGTAGTCAATATAGGATACACTATTTCTGAAGAAACACCTCTAAAGTTAAGAAGAGATTATGTAAAACGGTAAGATGTTGAAATGATAACTTTAAAACTACATGTTTCAATTATAGATGTCATCAGTTGTTTCCTTGCTCTGACAGGTGAAGATGTTAGCCTGCTCCTTTTCCCTTCTCCTACCTCTTGACCTTGTTATTTGTATTATTTATATATTGCCAAGGCTTATACATTTATATTCTGTTCTATATTTAGTTAGGCCCTTTTACACATTTTCTCCTCTCCTTACTTTTCAGTTGTTTCTTAAGTAGCTGGATTTCATCATCAAGTAATGTGTTTATTTGTTTTTTGTTTTAGTTTGGTTTGGTTTTAGTGAAGAAGGGTGCTTAAGTGCTGCTACCTTTCCTACCCATTCCTGTTTTCCATTTATATACATCCTTTCCTTAGAGGCAATTACTGTTACCAATTTCTAGTGCAAATCTCCAGAAATGGTTTCTGGATACACACACACACACGCACACACTCACATAAATGTGTGTGTATATATTTAGTTTTAATACAAATAATACCTTACAGTATACACAGTTTTATATTTTTAAAAAATGTGTTATATCTTGAAGGTAATTCCAAATAAAAACATATTTAACTGCCATACTCTTTTTAATTGTGTGTAATATCTCATTTTATATCTATATATAAGTATGTGATTCAGACTAACAAGATGTAATAAAAATAAATTATTGTTTCCTCCTCTGCTCCTTTGACATTTATTCGGTGGGCATAATCTTTTCCTGCCCCTAGGTGGAAACTTGGGCAGATTCTCATGACTTTTCTGCTCGCCTTGAGAAAACAGTAGTCCAACAGTCACTCTGTCAAAAACACAGACTGAACTTATAAATCAGAATACACATGCCAGAGATTATTCAAGATTCAGAGATAAGAAATTCAAAATTGATGTAACACACAATCTTCTCTCCAATCACGCTTCAGGTTGGAAGTCTGCCGAGGGAAAGGACAACAATTGTTTTGATATGAAAATCTTCTTCCTTATGAAGCCCCTCCAACCTCCTTCCCCAGCCCTTGAAATTTGCTAAGTTTCTAAGCCCTCCATGGTCAGAGCTGGGAAGATGGGGAAGGGCAAGAACTTTGGACTGGTCCCTTTTAAGCTGTATTCCATCATGCCCTTTAAAACTGGTACATATTTAAAGTGAACTCTCCTTGGTGCACTTTTCAGAGACTCCCTGCTGCATCCCACCAAAGACAACCCTATTGACATGGAACATGCACCTTTTCCTTCAGCGGGTTCCATTCTATCTTGCTTCAACTTACAAATCTCTGGCAGTCCACCCTATTCAATGGCTCAGTGACTCCTCATCTTTTACCAGTTGCCAGTAGCCCTCCAAGGCCAAGCTAAGAATGGCTTCAATTTGATTCTTTCTCTCCTGTCCATAGGTGCTCCATGGAGAATCATACCTTTTCCCCTGACGATCTTGGGACTGTGGGCCATTCTCAAAACAGCAGAACTTTCTTGGCTTCACTATGAAGTGGTTAGTTAACCCTCTTCTCACCCTCTGAACTTCTCAGCTCCCAGAGAGTGGGGTCCCTGCAGGGAATAAATCTCAAACTCTTTCACTGGCTTCAAGGAAAGCTCTTCCTAGTACCTTGCTCAGCCACATTGGCACGTAAGGGGGGGAAAAAAGTGTACCCCTATATAACCTTATCCAAATATCCTTCCATATTTTGAACTAAGTGGAAAAAAGTTAAAAACTCTCCCCATCCCCAAACACACACACATCAAATGACTATATATGCAAAGCTTCACTGTTTTCCAATCTGTATGCCTTTTCCACACACATAAACATTCCCGTTGGGAAGAATACATGGCTGGGCTGCCCTGGAACAAGGGTTATTTGGAAATGACTCTTCCATTGTCCAATAATACAAGGTCATAAAGCAAACAGACAACAACAGCCTGCCTTTATTCAAATTTTTGACATTTGGCTCAACAGGGATTGTTTTAGCATTAATTTTGACTTTTACAAGTATTGCATTACACTATTACAGACAGTCCCAGACTTATGATAGTTCAACTTGCGATTTTTTGACTTTACAATGGTGCAAAAGCAATATACATTCAGTAGAAACTGTTTTGAATTTTGAATTTTGATCTTTTCCCAGGCCAGCAATATGCAGCACCATACTCTTACAGAAGATTTTCAACACTGTGTTATAAAATAGGCTTTGTGTTAGATGATTTTGCCCAATTGTAAGGTAATGTAAGTGTTTTGAGCACATTTAAGGCAGGCTAGGCTACACTATGATTTGCTAGGTTAGGTTTATTACATGCATTTTTGGCTTGATATTTTCAATTTAAGATGGGTTTATTGGGATGTAAGTCCATGGTAAGTTGATTACTGTGTTTTTGGCATCTCATTATTTTTTTTAATAACACCTTATTGAGATGTAATTCACTTGTCATAGTATCCAGCTGGTAAAGTGTACAATTGAATAGTTTTTAGTATATTCTGAGAATTTTCAACCATCCAAAGTTTAGAACATTTTAGTCATGCAATAAAAGAAACATATTAACAATCACTCCCCTTTCCTCTACTCTACCCCTAGTCCTAGGCAACTAGTAATCTATTTTCTGTCTCTATTGATATACCCAAGAGGAATGAAAACATATGTTCACAGAGAAATGTCCACATGAATTTTCATAGCAGCATTTTTCACAAGTTAAAGACAACCCCCTTAAAATTTGCATTTGTACCTGCTTCTTCCTTGAAAGAAGGAACATCCCTCATTCTTTCCCCTCACATATTTCTCTTCAAGGAAATTGCTTTACAAAATCTCTTTACATATTCTGAGCTTTTATTTATAGCCTTGATTTAGCTGAGACATCCACCAGTCTTGAAATTGATTCTGAGTAGGGATGAAGTAGTATAGGTTAGCATTTTGAGCACAGATACTAGAAAAATTAGCTAGTTCACATCCTGCCCTTGCTGGTTATGTTACTTAAACTCTCTGAACTTCAGTTCCTCTTCTGTAAAATTGATATAATAGCATTATGTTCTCATGGAGTTGTTGTAAGGTTTAAATGAATCAATTCATACAGAATGCTTGTAGTAATGCCAAACACTCAAAAAGTTGTGTGTTAGTGATTGTTTTTAATTTTTAATTTTTTTATTGTTGGAAAAAACACACATCATAAAATTTACCATGTTAACTATTTTTAAGTGTACAGTTAAGTAGTGTTAAGTATATTTACATTGCTGCAAAACAGATCTCCAGAACTTTATACCCATTAAAGAGCAACTCCACTTAGCCCCTTTCTCTTAGCCCATGGTAACCACCATTTTATTTTTTATATCTAGGAATTTGACTTCTTTAGATATCTCATATAAGTGGAGTCATATAGTATTCTTCCTTTTGTGACTGGCTTATTTCACTTAGCATAATGTTTTTAAGGTTCATCCATATTGTATCATGTGACAGAATTTCCTTCCTTTTTAAAGCTGCATACAATTCCACTTTGAAGTATATATTACATTTTGTTTATCCATTCATCCATCAATGGACAATTGGGTTGCTTCTTGGCTATCGCGAACAACGTTGCTGTAAACATGGGTGTGCAAATATCTGTTCTAGACCCTGCTTTTAAATCTTTTGGGTATATACCCAGAGGTGAGATAGATGTATCATATAGTAGTTTTATTTTTAATATTTTGAGGAACTGCCTTACTGTTTTCCATACTGTTGCACCAGTTTACACTTCCATCTGCAGTCTTCAAGGGTTTCAACTTCTCTATATGCCTATCATCACTCGTAATTTTCTGTTTTTTGATAGTAGGCATCCTAATGGATGTGAGGAAATATCTCACTGTGGTTTTGATTTGCATTCTCTTATGACTAGTGTTGTTGAACATCTTCTCACATGCTTGTTGGCCATTTTGTACATCATCTTTGCAGAAATGTCTACTCAAGTCTTTCGACCAATTTTTAATCAGGTTATTTGATTTTTTGTTGCATTGTAGGAGTTCTATATGTATGCTGAATATTAACTCCTTATCTGATATCTGATTTACCAGTATATTTTCCCGTTGTGTAGAATGCCTTTTCACTCTGTTGATTATGTTCTCTGAAGGACAAAAGTTTTAAAGTTTGAAATAGTATTTGTTTTTTTAATGTGTTTAAAATTTTGATAAGATATAAATTTAGACTTTACCAGCAAATTATAAAAATGTCTATTTTCTGACATAGGACAATACAATACAGTGTATAATCAAACTTCCTGATTTACCAATATGATAAATAAAAAATTATATCTTACTGCCATGCTCATTTGCATTTTTCTTATTACAAAGAAAAGTAAAATCATTTTATAATTTAAGGGCCATTTGGTTTTCCTTTTCTGCAAAGTAGCTATATAGCTTTTGTCCATTTTGAGAGACTGGCTTTTAAAAAAATGACTTGATAGGAATTCTTCATACGTTAAGGAGAGCAACTTATTGTCAGTAACATGAGTGATAAACATTTTCCAAAATTTATATATCTTTGACTTGGTTTATGCTGTTCAATGTTATGCAGAAAATTTTGAGTTTATTTTACAAATTTTTATGGATCTTTTTAAAAAATCATACTTTAAAAGGCTTTCCCTACTCTGAGAAATTTTATGACTTCCTTTTCTCACAGTACATTTTTAAAGAATTTTGTTTTATTTATTTTTTATTGTAACACAGTTGATTGTACATATCTGCAGGGTACAGAAAAGAATATTAATACCTGGGTGCAATATGTGATGCTCAAATCAGGATAATTAGCATATTCAGCATTATACAATGCAATCATTTTTCATGGGCCTTTACCAGTTCCTCCCTTACCACCTCCCCCTTTCCACTTCTGGTAACCTCAGTTCTGTTCTCTCCTTTTGAAAGTTCAACATATTGTGATTAGTGTATCTTTCTTTTTAATTTTTTATTAATTTGGTTTTTTTTTTTAGCTCCAACTTATGATTGAGAACGTGTAGTATTTCTCTTTCTGTGCCTGGTTTATTTCACTTAACATGATTTTCTCCAGGTTCATCCATGTTGCTGTGGATGGCAGTATTTCATTTTTTTTATGGCAGGGTAGTATTCCATTGTGTATATATATACCACATTTTCATTCTCCAGTCATCCAACAATAGACATTGAGGTTGGTTACAATTCTTAGCTATGGTAAATAGAGCTGCAATAAACATGGGGGTACAGATATCCCTTTGACATGATTTCCATTCCTTTGGGTATATACCCATCAGTGGAATTGTTGGATTGTATCACAGTACATTTTTTGTCGATCTAGAATTTACTTTAGTATGAAGTATGAAAAACAGATCCAGAGTTGCGTTTTCCAGGTATTTATTTCCACATTATTTACTGAATAAGTCATTTTTTTTTTTTGCTTATTTTTACGGCTTTTATTATAATTTCTTGCATTCCCATGTGTATTTGGGTCTATTAATGTTTTACTGATATATATATGTATGAATGATGTATGTTTGTGTGTGTATATATATATATAAACACACATATACAGGAGTATTTCAAAAAGTTTGTTGAAAAATGGAATTAAAATATAATGCAGTTTTTTCCATGAACTTTTTGAAGTCCTTGCATTTATACACACATACACTCATATATACATACATATTTATAGACCCAAATCCCCATACTCTTTAAAATATTTTTTCATCTTTATTGAGGTATAATTAATAAATAGGAATTGTATATATTTAAGGTATATAACTTGATGTTTTGATATATGTGTACATTGTAAAATGATCACCACAATCAAGCTGATTAACATATTCATCATGTCAAATGGTTACCATTTTCTTTTGGTTTTTTTTTTATGATGAGAACACTAAAGATATACTCTTACCAAATTTTAAGTATACAAGTATTGTTAACTGTAATCACCATGCTGTAGATCAGACCTTCAGAACACATTCATCTTGCATAACTTAAACTTTGTACACTTTGACTGAAATTTCCCTATTTTTCCCACCTTCCAGCCTCTGACAACCACCATTCTATTCTCGTCTTCTGTAAGTCAATGTTAGATTCCACATAAAAGTCAGATCATGCTAACTTTGTCATTCTGTGTTTGGCATATTTTCCTAAGCATAATGTCCTCCAGGTTCATCCGTATTGTCACAAATAGCAGGATTTCCTTTCTTTTTAAGGCTAAATAATATTTTATTTTACACACACACACACACACACACACACACACACACACACACACACACATATTTCATTACATATACACCACATTTTCTTTACTCATTCATCTGTTGATGGACCTTACTTGTTTCCATACCATGGCTACTGTAAATAATGCTGCAATAAATATGAGAGTGCAGATATCTTTTTGAGATACTGATTTTGTTTTCCTTTTCAATATATAACCAGAAATGGGATTGCTGGATCCATATGATAGTTCTGTCTTTTATTTTTTGAGGAAACTCTCTACTGTTTTTCATAATAGCTGTACCAATTTACGTTCCCATCAACAAAGTATGAGATCCTTTTCTCCACATCCTTGCCAACACTTGTTATCTTTGGTCTTTTTGATAATAGCCATTCTAATAGGTGTGAGTTGATATCACATTGTGGTTTTCATTTGCATTTCTATGATGATTAGTGATTTCAAGCACATTTTCCTATAACTGATGGCCGTTTGTCTTCTTTGGAAAAATGTATATTCAGGTTTTTGCTTGTTTTTTAATTAGATTATTTGGTTTTCTTGCTATTGAATTCAGCGAATTCCTTACATGTTTTTGATATTAGACCCTTATCTGATATACGGTTTGCAAATATTTTCTCCCAGTCTGTAGGCTGCTTTTTAACTCTGAATAGTTTCTTTTGCTGGCAGAAACTTTTCAGTTTGTTGAAGTTTCACTTGTCCAATTTTGCTTTGTTGCCTGTGCTTTTGGGGTTATATCCAAAAAATTATTTCCAAAATCAATGTCAAAAAGCCTTTTCCTATGTTTTCTTCTGGGTCTTACATTTAAGTTTTTAATCCATTTTGAGTTGTTTTTGTATATGGTGTGAGATAAGAGTCTAATTTTATTCTTTTTCATGTGAATATCCAGTTTCCCAAACACACTTATTGTACAGACTTGCTTTTTTTCCATTCTGAGTTCCTGGCACCCCTGTTGAAGATCAGTTGACCATAAAATACATGGATTTTTTTTCTTCTGTTCAATTGGTCCATATGTTTGTTTTTATGCCAATGCTATGCTGTTTTGATTAAAATCAGGATGTGTGATACTTTCAGCTTTGTTCTTCTTGCTCAACATTGCTTTCATCATTTGGGGTATTTTGTGTTTTCATATGAATTTTAGGATTTTTTTTTTTTTTTTTTTGTGGCTGGCCTGCCAGAACAGGGATTGAACTCTCAACCTTGGCATTATCAAACCATTCTTTAACCTACCAGCCCTAGGATTGTTTTTTTTCTATTTCTGTGAAAAATGCCTTTGAGTTTTGATAGAAACTTCATTGAATATGTAGATCACCTGGGGTGTATGGACATTTTAAGCATATTAATTTTTCCAATACATAAACACAGGATATTTTTCCATTTTCTGTGTCTTCTTTAATGTCCTTCATCAATGTTCTATAGTTTTCAGTTTATAGGTCTTTTGCTTTTTTGGTTTGGGATTGTTTTCTTAATTTTCTTTTTGGATAGTTCATTGTTAGTGTATAAAAATACTGCTGATTTTTGTATGTTGATTTTGTTGATTCTGTGAATTTACTGAATTTGTTTATAATTTCTAACAGTTTTTTTTGTTGTTGTTAAGTCTTTAGGGTTTTCTACGTACATGACCATGTCATTTGCAAACACATAATTTTTTTCTTCCTTTTCTATTTGAATGCTTTTTTTTTTTTCCTGTCTAATTTCTTTGGTTAAAACTTCCAGTACAGTGTTGAATACAGGTGGTAAAAGTGAGCATCATTGCCTTGTACCTGATTTTAGAGAAGAAGCTATCAGTTTTCCCCCATCAGTTATGATGTTAGCAGTGAGCTTTTCATATATAACCATTATTGTGTTGACGTAGGTTCCTTTTACACCTATTTTATTGGCAGTTTTTATCATGATCAGATGTTGAATTTTGTCAAATGTTTTTCTGTATCTATTTAGATAATCATGTGGGTTTTATCTTTTATTTGGTTCAATTTTCCTGATGCTTAGTGATTTTGAGCGTATTTTCCTGTACCTATGGGCCATTTGTATGTCTTCTTTTGAGAAATGTCTATTCCGCTCCTTTGCCCATTTTTTAATCAGATTATTTGTTTTTTATTAAGTCATTTCAGTGCCTTGTATATTCTAGGTATTAATCCTTTGTCAGATGCATAGTTTGCAAATATTTTCTCCCATTCTGTAGGTTGCCTTTTCACTCTATTAATTGTTTCCTTTGCTGTGCACCTTTTTAATTTGATGTAATTCTGTTTGTTTATTTTTTCTTTTGTCGCCTGTGCTTTTGAGGTCTTATTCATAAAGTCTTTGCCCAGTTCTACACCCTGAAGTGTGTGTTTTATAGTTTCAGGTCTTATATTTAAGTCTTTAATATATTTTGAGTTGATTTTGGTACATGGCAAGAGATATGTGTCTAGTTTCATTCTTCTACAAATGGACATGTGGTTTTCCCAGTACCATTTATTGAAGAGGTTGTCCTTTCCCCAATGTATGTTCTTGGCACCTTGAAGATGAGTTGGCAATAAGTACATGGATTGATATCTGGGTTCTCTATTCTGTTCCATTGGTTCATGTGTCTGATTTTATGCTAGTACCATGACATTTTTGTTACTATAGCTTTGTAGTATAATATGAAGTCACGTAGTGTAATGCCTCTGGCTCCATTTTTGTTGTTGTTGTTCATTATTGCTGTAGCTGTTTGGGGCCTTTTGTTGTTCCATATGAAATTTAGGATTGTTTTTATTTCTGTAGACTGTCATTAGTATTTTGATGTGGATTGCTTTGAACCTGTAGATTGCTTTGGGTAGTGTGGACATTTTCACCTCATTAATTCTTCCAGTTAATGAACATGGCCTGTCTTTCCATCTTTTGATATCCTCTTTAATTTCTTTATCAGTGTTTTTCAGTTCTCATTGTAGAGCTCTTTCACATCCTTGGTTAAATTAATTCCTAGATATTTCACTTTTTTTGATAGTTATTGTAACTGGGCTTACTTTCTTGATTTCTTTTTCTGCTAGTTTGTCATTGGTGCATAAAAATGGTAATGGTTTTTGTATATTGATTTTATATCCTGCAAATTTACTGAATTAGTTTATGAGCTCTAGAAGTTTTTCGTTGAGTGTTTAGGTTTTTCTGTATATAGAATCATGTCATTTGCAAACAGGGGCAGTTTGACTTTGTCTTTTCCAATTTGGATACGCTTTATTTCTTTTTCTTGCCTGACTGCCTGATTGCTCTGGCTAGTACTTCCAATACTACATTAAATAGGAGTGGTGAGAGTGGGCATCCTTCTCTTTTTCTTGTTCTTAATGGAACAGTTTTCAGCTTTTCCTCATCCGGGATGATATTGGTGATGAGTTTGTCATATATGGCTTTTGTTGTGTTGAGATACTTTCCTTCTATACCTAATTTTTTATGAGACTTTATCATGAAGGGATGTTGAATTCTGTCAAATGCTTTTCCTGCATCTATTGAGATGATCATATGGATTTTGTCCTTGATTTTTTTGATGTGATGTATCACATTAAATGATTTGCATGCTGAACAATTCTTGCAATCTTAGGAAGAATCTCACTTGATTGGAGTTTATAAATTTTTTGTTGTGTTGCTGTATTATGCTTGCTAATAGTTTGTTGAGTATTTTTGCATCTGTGTTCATCAGAGATACTGGTCAATACTTTTCTTTTTTCATTGTGCTTTGCCTGGTTTTGGTATGAGGGTGATGCTGGCTTCAGAGAATGAGTTTGGGAGAATGGCCTCTGTTTCAGTTTTTTTGGAATAGTTTTAAGAGAATTGATATTAATTCCACATTAAAGTTTTGGTAGAATTCAGCAGTAAAGCCATCTGGTCTTGGGCTTTTCTTTATTGGGAGACTTCTGATTACTGCTTCAATCTTATTTCTTGCTATTGGCCTGTTCAAGTTTCCTATTTCTTCTTGGTTCAGTCTTGGGAGTTTTTCTGTCCATAAATTTATCCATTTCCTCCAGATTTTCAAATTTGTTGGTGTATAGTTGTTTGTAACAGTCTCTAATGATTTTCTGCATTTCTGAGGTGTCAGTTTTAATGTCCCCTTTCTCTTTTCTCCTTTTTGTTATTTGGGTCTTTTCTCTTCTTTTGTTAGTAACCTACCTAATGGTTTGTCTATTTTGTTTAACTTCTAGAAAAAACTAAATTTTTGTTTGGTTGATCTTTTTAATCATTTTTTCTGGACTCTATTTCATTTAATTTTGCTCTAATCTTTATTTTTTCTTTCTGTCTACTAATTTTGGTATTGGATTGTTCTTGCTTTTCTTTGAGGTGTAATGTTAGGCTGTCTATTTGAAGTCTTTCTATTCTTTTGTTGTAGGCATTTATTGCAATAAACTTCCCTCTTAGTATTGCTTTTGCAATACTACATAGGTTTTGGTATGATGTACTCTTATTTTCATCTTTTTCAAGAAATTTTTTGATTTCCTGCTTAATTTTCTCTTTGACCCATGGATTGTTTAATTTCCATATATATGCACTATTTCCAAAGTTTTGCTTGTTATTGATTTCTATTATTCCATTTTCATCTGGAAAGATACTTGTAATGTTTTGAATTTTTAAAAAATTTATTGAGACTGATTCGTGATATAATATGTGGTCCATCCTGAAGAATGTTCTATGGGTTGATGAGAAGAATGTATAGCTGGATGAAATGTTCTGTAGATGCTTGTCAAGTCCAATTTGTCTAAAATATAGTTTAAATCCTGTGTTTCTCTGTTAATTTGTTGCCTAGATGATCAGTCCAGCCTTGAAAGAGGGGTGTTTAGGTCCCCACCATTATTGTATTGGGGTCTATCTCTGTCTTTAGGTCTAGTAATATTTGCTTTATATATCTGGGTGGTCTGATGTTGGGTGCATATATATTTCTCATAGTTATATCCTCTTGCTTGATTGATCCCTTTATCATTACATAATGACCTTCTTTGTCTCTTTTTATATTTTTGGTTTAAAGTCTGTTTTATCTCTTACAGGCACTGGTACTCCTGTTGATTTTTGGTTTACATTTGTGTGGTATATCTTTTTCCATCCCTTCACTTTTAGTCCATGTGAGTCTTTATAGGGGAAGTGAATTTTTTGTAGGAAACATATACTTGGATCTAGTTTTTTAATCCATTCATCCAGTCTATGTCTTTTGAGTTGGGAATTTAACCCATTTACATTTAGGATTGTTATTGGAAGGTATTGTCTTACTCCTGGCATTTTATAGATATTTTTATGGATATTTTATATAGTTTCTATTCCTTTCTTTCCCCCTTATTTTTTGTCATCAGTGTTTGTTGGTTTTTTGGTAGTGGTTAGATACAGTTTCTTTCTCTTTCTTATTTGCATATCTACTCTACCAGTGAGTTTTATTATTTCTTGTGTATGTTTGGTTCCAATTATCATTTTCTGGATTCCACCTACAGGACTACCTTGAGGATTTCTTCTATGACTTGTCAGGTGTTGAACTCCCTTAGTCAGTTTTTGTTTGTCTGGGAAATACATGATTTTTTCTTCATTTCTAAAGGATACGTTTGCTGGGCATAGTATTCCTGGATAACATTTTTTTTTTCTTCTAGTACTTTGAATATATCATCTCATTTTGTCCTGCTCTGGATGTTTTCTGCTGAAAAATCTGTTGTTAGTCTTATAGGGACTGCCTTATAAGTGATTTGATGATTTTCTTTTGCTTTTTTTTTAGGATTCTCTCTTTGTGTTTCACTTTTGATAGTTTTACTACAATTTGACTTGGAGAGGATCTTTTTGCATTGAATTTCTTTGGGGATTTTTAGCCTCTTTGATTTGAAAGTCTGGATCTCTTGCAATACCTGGGAAGTTTTCTGCCATTATT
The DNA here is from genome assembly GCF_027409185.1 of Cynocephalus volans. Classification (NCBI taxonomy): domain Eukaryota; kingdom Metazoa; phylum Chordata; class Mammalia; order Dermoptera; family Cynocephalidae; genus Cynocephalus; species Cynocephalus volans. Next base: position 66,102,831 of record NC_084475.1, read on the forward strand.
TCATTAAATAGGTTTTCTATACCTTTTCTTTTCTCTTTCCTTTCCAGAAAACACATAATATGCTTAAGATGGTCTGATAGCTCTCATAGGTTTTCTTCATTTTTTAATATCCTTTTTTGTTTTGGGACCACCTGAGTTATTTCTAAAAGTCTGTCTTTGAGATCAGAAATTATTTCTTCTGACACAACAATCACAACAATTCCTTGAACTTTTTAAGACAAGTGAACAGATATGATGTAGGAGGGGAGGAGAGGGAGGGTGGGGGGAAGAGGAATGGGTAAAGGGTCATGAAAATCAACTACAATGTATATTGAGAAGTTAAAATAAAAATAAATAAGTAAATAAATAAAAAGAAATTCTTTCTTCTGCTTGCTTTTGTCTGTTGCTTAAGCTCTTGGTTGTATTTTTTATTTCATTGAATGACTCCTTCAATTCCAAGAGATCTACTGCATTCTTTTTAAAGGTATCTATCTCTTCATAAAATTTCTCCTTCGGTTTTTTTTCTCAATTTGTTGTGTTGTCTATCTGAGTTTCTTACATCTCACTGTTTCCCCAAGGTTGATGCTTGGAATTCCTTTTCAGTCATTTCAAAGATTTCCTGTTCTTTGAGAAATGGTACTAGAGAATTGTGGTATTCCTTTGGTGGTGTCATATTTTTCTTTTTTTGTTTCTGTTATTCCTATGTTGATGTCTGGGAATGTGGTTGATCAGTTGCTTCTTCTAATACTCTGGAGTAGCTTTTGAGGAGAGCTACTCCCTCCTATAGATGGGTTTTATGTCGACCATTGGGTAGGATGTTTTACTTTTGGTTCCACATAGACACAGTATATTTTCCATGTGCTTACTTCAACACATTAAATGTCAGAGTTGTCAGTGTGTGTCTCTGTGGCCTAGGCCCTGGTCCCTTGGTAGTTTCTTGCTGAAGTGGGTTACACTATGTTGGATGATTAAGGTCATGGGCAAGATCTTGAGCTCTTGGGAGAAGCCCCTGGGTGCCCTGCCAATCCTTGGCTGAGGTGGGTGACCCTGGGTGGACTTGACAGCATCTCAGCTAGTGTCCTGTGACCATGATAGGTGCACTGGGGTGTGCTGTAGCTCCTCAGTTTGAACGGATGATCCTTGGCAGGGTATCTGGGGGTTGGGATTTGGATCTTAGGCTTTGAGAGAGACAATGAGGTGCCAGAAGCCCCTCAGCTACTGTGGGCGATTCAATGGTGTCACTGGGACTCTGGGCAGAGCCCGGGATCCTCAGAGTTGGTGTTGGGGTATTTTCACTGTTGAAGTGGGCAACACTGAGTGAGGTTTCTGGATTTGTGTGGGGGACCCTGTACCCTCTGTCTCTTTGCCTTTTTCATCTAAGTGTAGTTGCATATTTGATGTATTCTCTGTCTTTGTTGGAGACATGGATATTGTATTTTCTAGTTGGCCATTTTGCTCTGTTGCCTAACTAATATTTCATTGAGAATTTTTACATCTACTTTTCTGGGATATTAGCTTTTACTTTTATTTTCTTCTGGCACCTTTGTCTGGCTTTAGCAGCTGGGTGATTCTGGCCTGATAAATGAGTTTGGAAGTGTTCCCTCTGATTCCATTTTTTGGAAGAGTTTAATAAGAATTGATATTTATTCTTATTCTTTTTTTGACTGATAGAAGTCACCCAACAATTCAGCTGGTCTTGAGATTTATTTTGATGGGAGTTTTTTTGTTACTGATTAAACGTCCTTACTTGTGTGCTTAGACTTTATATTTCTTCTTGATTCAGTCTCAGTAAGATGTATATGTGTAGAAATTTATCCATTTCATGTAGGTTATTCAATTTGTTGGCATGCAATTGTTCATAATAGTCTCCTGTGATCCTTTTTATTTCTGACCTATCCATTGTAATATCTTCTCTTTCATTTCTGATTTTACTTATTTTAGTTCTTCTCTCTTTTCCTTATTAAGCTAGCTAAGAGTTTATTGATTTTGTTGATCTTTTCAGAAAACCAACTCAATTTTGTTGAATTTTTCTATTGCTATTTTAGTCTCTACTTTAATTATTTCTGCTGTAATCTTTATTTTCTTTCTTCCGCTAATTTCATGTGTAGTATGTTCTTTTTCTATTTCCTAGATTTTTAAAGTGAAATGTTTTATTTACAATCTTTTTTCTTCTTTAATATAGGCATTTATCTGAATAAACTTCCCTCTTAATTCTGCTTCTGCTGCATCCCAAAAATTTTGGTAAGTTCTGTTTTTATTTTTGTTTGTCTCTAGTTATTTTTAGGATTTTCTTTTGATTTTCTCTTTGACCTATTAGTTGTTAATAGTGTTGTTTGATTTCTGCATATTTGTGAATTTTAAAATTTTCTTTTGCTATGGATTTCTAGTTTCATATTATTATAGTCAAAGAAGATACTTGACAGTGGTATCAATCTTCTTAAATTTGTTAAGAATTGTTTTGTCCTGTAACATGTGATGTATCTAGGAAAATGTTCCATGTGCTCTTGAGAAAAATATGTATTCTTTTACTATTGTGTAGAACGTTCTGCATATGTTTGTTAGGTTCACTTGGTCCATAATTGTTGCTCAAGTGCTCTGTTTCTTTATTAATTTTCTGTCTGCATAATCTATCCATTATTCTAAGTGGAGCATCAAAAGCTCCTATTATTATTGTATTGCTGTCAATTTCTTCTTATCTGTTAATATTTGATTTATACATCTATGTGTTTTGATGTTATGTGCATATACATTTATAATTGTATGTTTGTTTGAATTGACTCCTTTATCATTATATAATGACATTCTTTGTCTGTAAAGAATTTTTTTTCCCAGTCTATTTTGTGTGATATAAGTATAGTCACTTTTGCTCTCTTTTGATTATCATTTGCGTAGAATATCTTCTTTCATCTGTTAATTTTCAGCCTGGGTTTGTCCTTTAATTTGAAGTAAGTTCCTGGTAGATAACATACAGATGGATCTTGTTTTTTTAAAAAATATTTAGCCAATCCATATCTTTTGATTGGAGGACTGTGATCGTTAATTTTATGTGTCAACTTGACTGTGCCACAGGATGTTCAGATAGCTGGTAAAATATTCTTTCTGGGTGTGTGAGGGTGTTTCCAGAAGAGATTAGCATTTGAATTGAAAGACTGCATAAAGAAGTGCAACCTTACAAATGTGGGTGGGCAACATCCAATTCACTGATGGCCTAATGTGATAAAAAAAAGGTGAAGAAAGGGCAAATTCTCTCTATCGTCTTTAGCTGGGACATCTATCTTCTGCCCCCCAGACATCAGTGCTCTTGGTTCCCAGGCCTTTGGACTTGCATTGGGACTTACACTTTCAAACCCCTGGTTCTCTGACCTTAGACTTGGAGTGAGACTTACATTTTAGCTCCCTGTGTCTCAGGTCTTCAGACTTGGATTGGATTACATCACCAGCTTTTCTTCACCTCTAGTCTGTAGATGGGAAATTGTGAAACTTCTCAGCCTCAGTAATTTTATAAGTTAACCTCTCATAATGAACCTTTTTCTATTTTTCTCTGTATATCCTATTGGTTCTGTTTCTCTAGAGAGCCTTAACTAGTACAGGAATTTAATCCATTTACATTAAACTAATTATTGGCAAGGACAGATTTGCTATTGTCATTTTAGCTGGTTCTTGTGTGTCTTTTTTTTTTTTTTTGACCCTTTTTTTCTCTTGTTGTCTTCCTTCATGTTCTGCTTTTTCTTTTTTCTTTTGTATTGGTAGGCTTTGATTTCTTTCCCTTTTTTGTGTGAGTAATTTCTAAAGATATTTTCTTTGTTACAATGGGGCTTACATAAAATATGTTGTAGTAGTTATGACAGTTTATTTTAAGCTGATAATAACTCAACTTCACTTGTGTACAAAAACTACACTTTTACTTCTTCCACTCTGTGGCACATTATGTACTATTAATGCCACAATTTACATCTGTATATATTATGTATCCATTAATATAATGTAGTTATAGGTATTTTTAATACTTTTGTCTTTTAACTTTCACTCCAGAGTTAAAATTGATTTACCCACCATTATTACAGTAGTACAGTATTCTGTTTTTGTTTATATATTAACCTTTACCAACAAGTTACAGACTTTCTTATGATCTCATGTTGCTGTTTAATATTAACCTTTACCAACAAGTTACAGACTTTCTTATGATCTCATGTTGCTGTTTAGAGTCTTTTCATTTCAACTTGAAGAACTTCCTTTAGCATTTCTTGTAAGGCATGTCTATTGATGATGAACTCCCTCAGATTTTGCATGTCTGGGAAAGTTTTTATCTTTCCTTCATTTTTGAAAAATAGTTTTGCCAGGTATGGTATTCTTGGTTGGCAATTCCCTCTGCTTCCATATTCCCACTTCCTTCTGGCCTGCAAATTCTCTGCTGAATATTCTGCTGGGAGTTTTAGGGTGATTCCCCTGCATGTAACATGTCTCTTTTCTTTTGCTGTTTCATAATTCTTTGTCTTCAACTTTTGACAATTTTATTATAATATGTCTTAATGTGGGTCTCTTTGCTTCATCTTATTTCATGTCCTTTAGACTTCTTAGATCTGGAGGTCTATTTTCTTCCCCAGGTTTGGGAAGTTTTCAGCCAATATTATTATTTTTTAAAATAATCTCTATCACTTTAGTTATATTTGTTTGTGAGCTTTATATGAGTGAGGCTATACAATACGTTTTCTTTGGCCTGTGTTCTTTTGTTCAACATTGTAAAATTCATTATAAAATTCATCCATTGTTGTTATTTACAGATGTAGTTTGTTCATTTTTTATTGTTGTATCATGATTGTTGTATTTTTACTGTTGCATTCCATTGTGGAATATGGTACTTCTTCCAGCGCTACCAATCCTCTCTCCCTACACCTTAAAGAGGGGTAATTGTTATTTGCTACTTGTTCTCTTTTTCTTTCCACATAGAGAGTTTTCTGGTTCTTTCCCACTGTTAATCATAATTATTGCCTCTTACTTTTTATTCTTGACTTTTAAAGCCCCCTAATTTTCCTTAGCCTTTCTGCCTTTAATCTCCCTATCATTGCTTCATTCTTTGTTTTCCTCTACAAATCCCCTCCCCACCTTAAAAATCTAACACATAATTTTGTGAAAAAGGAGAAAACTCAGCAATCACAAACTAAAGTAGTGTACAAATGAACAGTTCATTTTTTATTTTTTAATTTATTAAAAACATTGTTCACAGAAATATCTTAGATTTGGAATGATGTTTCTTTTTCTGTGACTATGTCTGAAAGACACAGGTTAGCTCTATTTAGCTTCATTTTTCAGAGTTGTAAGTGTGATGACCAAAGTATTTAATAAAAAATATTTTTGATATTATAGGAGAATTAAAGCAACTTAGAAAATAAATGTATCTTATAGACATAAATATAATTATCTATTTAAAGATGTGAGTCACATAAATTGAATTATACCTTTAGGGATTTATCTTACGCTATTTTTTCATTGACACGTAAGCTGAAAATAAATAATCCAAAATACTTTTGTTACTATTTGAGTGGCAATAACTTCAAGTATTTTCTCAAATTTTGTGATAAATTTTAGTATTTCACATATCTTTTAACAGCAGGAATAATTTGACGTATTAATCTAAATTTATATATTAACATTGTTTTATCTACAGCAAACGTTTATTTTTATTTTTATTTTTGGCATCTGGACAGTGCGACAATCCGGTGACCTTGGTGTTATGAGGCTGTGCTCTTTGGGGCTGGCTGGTTAGCTCAGTTGTTTAGAGCATGGTGCTTATAAGGCCGTGCTCTAACCAATGAAGCTAACCGACCAGCTACAACAGACATCTAATTTACTTATTCTACTAATAGCATTGTTCACTTTTGCTTTAAAAATAAAAATTCTTTCTGACAAAAATTGGTTGGAACCATTTTCTGTAGTAAATTGATAAAAAACTTAGCCATGTTTGGTTGGCTCCAGGTTTTGAAATAATTTAATTGGATTTGTTTTCAAGTTTAACCCGTAGACAATACAGAGTGAAGGTTCTCTAATATCTCAAGTGAACAGAGATAAAATCAGTCCTCTCTTGAATATCAAATGTACTCTCAGAGCGATAGCATTTTCATTCATCTAGAACTTAGTTGTGAACTGTGTTTCAAAAACAAATAAAAACAAAGTTATTCACCATCCTCATACCTGCGAAATACTCAGAGGTAGATAACAAGGCAATTGTTTTTTGTAATACTAAATTTTGAAATGAGAAAACAACAAACTGCTTTCTAAGAAGGAGATTTAGTTTTTTAGATATCACTTTTATTGGCTGATTTATTTTGATGTTACAACACAGGTAAAATGCTTTTCCTAATTTCTTTCTTACTGAGCCATAATATGAATCTATAAACTAAATTAATTCCTGTTAAATATGTATATAATTTAAATTATTAATTTAAAATTATAAACAAAGGTTATTTTTCCTTCTACTCAGTCTCATAAAACAAATCTCCGCTCTGCAGTAAAATGTAGAGTTGTAAATTGTGTGATTAAATCTATATTTATATTCAAATATATTTTTGTAAATTTGAGTATTTTAGAGGAAACTAGTTGTGAAAAATTTAATGTACAAAACTGATTATACACTGTATACATTCTAGTTTAATCTGCTGAGAGTGGATAAATTACAAGAGACCTTTCTTGAGACAGCTATAAAGGTGAAAAATTTTGAGAAGATTCCATTTGAATATACCAATTGAAAACATGTATTTGTCTGTGTTCTCTCCTAAGATCACATTAAAATCATAGTCGAGGAGTTAAAAAGATATAAATTTACATGGAAAATAGAAAGAGGAAAGACAACTTATTAATCTTGCAATTCTTATTCTAACCAATTTTTGTTTTGAATTTTAGTTAGCTAACATATTGAGATTGGGGGACAAGCATTATTTCTGGAGGAATTTAAATAATTGAAACTGCCTAAAAAATGGAGTAAACTTCCTCAAAAGATAGTTTCCCTTCATTGGTGAGCAATTAGGCAGAGATGGAATCTCCATTTATGGTAATGCTGTTGGAGGGAACTGAAACATCTGATGGATGGATGGGGGTGTGTGTGTGTGTGTGTGTGTGTGTATTACAAAGAGTGGATTGGAGCTGGAGGTGGTGTAGTAAAAGGGGACAAGATGATTCTTGTAGATTTTTACCCCACAGAATATCTGTAATTCAAATAATAAAATTCCTTCCTTATTTATAAACCTATTGTATTTCTATATTATTATTATTATTTAAAAAATCTGAACTGTGTTACCCTTGTCATTGATGGCAACTAGGAAATTAAATTTACCAAAAATTTTAGTACCTACTAATTTTTATTTATTATTTTATCTCTTACAGAAGCAGCATAATTTGGTGATTATTTAAAATAAAGAAAACAAAATATTTATTTGCAATAGATACTTGAATTGTGTTGGAGTTAGTTAGAGCCAAAGCTTTCAGTTTACCAGCAAAAGCTGTGGCTTTAGTTTTAGAGAAAAATAGAAGGCATATAATAAGAAAAAAAAAAGTCACTATTTTAAAAAGCTAGAAAATTGGCTAGGTGATTTTCTGTTTCATTTGTTAGTCTTAGTTTGAATCCTGAGTTTGCCATTTTCTACCTAAATAACCATTAGCACATTGTTGATCCTTTTCTGTCTTTGTTTCTTTTTCTGTAAAATGGGGAAATAGAATCTACATAGGGCTTTTGTTAGTATTTAATGAGATTAAGAATGTGAAGGATTTAGTACTTTGCCTTGTAACTGCGGAATAATCATTGTCTATTAATGACAGAATGATGTTAACATTGTAGACATGCATAATAGACATAACCTCAGATAGGTCATATAACATACCTTAATAAAGCTCTAGAGTTAAGAATAATCTGCTGGGAAATCTCACTGGTAGACTCTCTATAGAATTCTGTAAAAAGATGTGGGTAATGGTCAATTTTTCACTCATCCAGAAAAATGCCAACTAGATTCACCATGTAAGGAAAATGGTTACTGTTTTGACATCGTCCTAGAGAGGCTGGATAAGAGGCAGCATCTGTGTTTGAAAATCTGTACTTCTATATCCATTCAGTTATATAAGTAGCTATTGTTAGGTCACATCAGTGTGTGAGAGTTCAGCTGGCATAGCAAAATGCTGAAGTGTTTTAAATGTATGAACCTGCTATTCCTGTGTGACTAAACGCATTATTTACTAATGACATTAAGTGTAGGGTAGCTCATTTAAAAAATTGGCCTATTGTATAAAATGAGCCTGATTTAAAATAAGACCATGTATTTTATTTAATCCGAAAATTAATGTTCCTGAAGAAAATGCAAACCCATTTCAATGGTTACCATGTAATTCTAATAAAAATATCTGGCAAAAATGATCAGCAATTACTTACTGTTAAGCCTATTTTACTTGTAGTAAATGGAGAGAGATTTTTAAAAAAATTAATTTAAGGAATATATAATAGTAGGAGCCCAGAATCATAATGTTCACAGAGAGTAATAGTTTATTAACTACAATTCATATACCCTGTGACTAGGTGTGAATTCCTTTTGAGCTTTAACATAAAAAAGCAACAAGCAGTGCTGGTTTGCTTAAAAAGAAACTGACTTTTGTTGTAATTGGCTGCTGTAAAATACTTTTTTCAAATTAGGCTAAAAAAGTAGGAATAATCTAGCAAATGGTTTCAAAATGAAAAAACAATCAATCAATACATAGAGCTGTTAATTTCCAGCCTTACCTCAAACATCAAGTTTCTTGATTATATAAAATGTAAAAAGCATATTCATAGAAGTAAAACAAGGAGGAGGGAGAAATCAATTATTTCTTGATATACTCTGAGAATACTTTTTTAGACTTGCAAGCTTAACTAATAACACACTCAGAAAGAACGCTCTTCATAATAGGTATAAAAATGGCTTAATCTGAAAGACAATGTGTCTGGCATGCATACCCAGTAGGTTGTATTCCGCGAACTCTTGAGGTTTCATGTTAACATAATGAAATATTGTACTATTCCTTGTAGGCTAAATTTTTCTTTACCTCCTTAAATCAATAACCTAATGATATTTTGTCCAACTCTGCCTGCAAATTGGAAGTTGCTTTGCTGAAAACCGTAGGTGGGCTGCTCTGAAGCTACTCACTTTTTCCTTTTACATCCTTTCCTACCCTCGTCCAGATCTTCTAGAATTAGTCTTTAGAATACACACAATAAACATTAATAAGAATCACACAGGCATAACTATTTTATTCAGGTGTCAGGGAATATGTCCGTCTTTGTTACAGTGCTGGCAATCGGTTTAACTTCTTTAGGCTCTTTAACAAGAAAATGTTGGAATCCAATATGATTTTATTTGTGCTTGCTTGGTAATCTCTCTAAGGTGGGTGACACCATGTAATTTAACAATAAACTGTTATGTGTATAGGGGAATGACATTTGGGGCAGAATCTTGATTATTTTTCACAAGACTCTGAAGGGTTCATACATTTTATTTTGTTTTATATATTTATTTTTTGGTTTAAAAAACAAACATTTATTTCTCCTCCTCTGGAGCTAGGAAGTTCAAGTCATGGTGCCTGTCCACTCAGTTCCTGATGAGGGCCCCTTTCCTGGTTTGCAGAGGGACACCTTGCTGAGTCCTCTCATGGTGAAGACAGAGAGAACTCTAGTCTCTTCCTGTTCTTGTAAGAGCACTAAGTCCATTGTGAGGGCTCCACCCTGCTGACCTAATTACCTCCCAAAGGCTCCACCTCCAAATACTATTGCACTGGGGATTAGGGTTTCAACATAAGAATTCTGGAGAAACACGAACATTCATTTTACAGCAGTGACTAAACCTGCTTATATCTTTATATGTACTAATAAAGTCTATTTTTATCAGAAAAAATTACTTTGAATTTATTCTGATCAAGTGCAAAATTAACCCAATAAAGAGAAAGACGTGTGATACAGGATACAATGAAGAAATAAGACATTAACGAAACTTTGGTTATGTCCTAAATTATTGATGTATGGTGTCAATATATATGTGTGTGCATGTGCTTGTCTGTGTGTATTGCCTCAAATCTGAAGCCACGAATCCAAATGAACTCAGCCTAAGAAGCTGTCAGGACAGGAGACAAGAAGGAGGGAAGTGGAAGGATGAGCGGAGGGTCTTCCCTCACTCTGTCGGAAGATGCAGGTGCGGACTTGGGCCAGTCACTGTTGGAAGCTTGAGCTTTCTTGTCAAGAATGTTTCGAAAATGAATAATGAGGCTGAGCACGAGTTGAAGGTATTCTGGCCCTAGTGTTGGTCTTCCTTAACACATCTCTCCGTATCCTTGCCGGGTGTAACGTGGGCCTCCCAGCTTTCCTCACTTCCTCCTTGATTTCACTGATCAGCTTCTGCCAGCAGGCGGCGCTCTGCCAGTCTCCTGTCCCAAAACGTCCATGCGCTGCCCCGCCCTATCCCCATCATCCCTGTAAGTTTCAAATTTTCAAGTCCCCACCTAATGATGCAGTGTTTTTCAGACTACATTTACATTTTTTTAATGTGAAAAATTTTAAACAGAAGAGGTAAGAATCCTCATATACCCATCACCCGATTCCAACAGTTACCAAGACTTTGCCAAGATTGCTTCATAATATTTCTTCATACAAGTATTTTACGTAAACTTTTGTTTGAAAAATAACAAGCTATGGAAAAGGTGCATAAACCATAAGAACATACCTCATAAACATCCATATCAAGAAGTAGAACAGCAGGACCCCAAGTCTTCTAATGCTGCCTTCCAGTCCCTACTCCCAACTTCCAGGGTGACTAGTGTTATGACATCTCTCACCATGGACTAGTTTTGCCTGTTTTGGTAATCTTATATAAATGAAATCATATACTATGTAGTTTTGTGTCTGTCTTTATTTACTAGACATTATGCTTCTGAGATTCACCTATATTGTAGCACTTGGTTGTAGTTTGTTCATCCTTTTTGAAAAAGGACTTTTTAAAAATTAATGTGAAATGACTGTATATATTTATGGGGTGCAGAGTTATATTTCAATACACGTATACAGCTTGTGATGATCAAGTTAGGGTAATTAGCATATTTATCATCTTGAAACTTTATAATTTTTTGTGATGAGAATATTTGAGATCTAGCCATTTGAGAACATACAATAAATTATCATTAATTTTATATCTTTAGCATTACTGTACACCACTAGAACTTATTTTTCCTATCCAGCTGTAATTTTGTGTGCATTAACCAACCTCTCCCTATACCCCACTCTGTAGTATATATACAGAATGGAATACTACTCAGCAACAGAAAAGAATGGAATCCTGTCATTTGTAGCAACATGGATGAGCTTGGAAGACATCCCGGAAAGATGAATACTACATGTTTTCACTCATATTTGGAAGCTTAAAAAAAATAAGTTTGTTCATTCTTATTGTTGTATAGTACTCAATTGTATGAATAGACCGCTATTTATCCATTTTAAATCTATTGAACATTTGGGTTGCTACCAGTCTTTGATATTAGAAATAGTGCTACCATTAACATTCTTGTGCATGTTTTCTGATGAACATACAAGTATGTACACATTTCTGCCGTATATTCATGTGCTAAAGTGTCTTAAAGCAAATTCTAGACATTGCCATTTCACCCTTATACACATCAGCATACTCTAGGGTGCATCTCTAAGAAGTTCATTTTCTCACATAATCGAGATTGCTTGTTGCCATCTGATGCCTTGTCTTTTATCAATTAAAATGCATTTTTAAATGGGAAAATTCCCTTTCTTCAGGATAGCTTTCGAAGATAAGGAGCTGAAAATATTAAAGTTGAAATACTGTTTAGTTGGTAGTAGTTTTCATTAGCTTTGATGGGCAGATCAACACGTATTTATTTGGCTCCTTTTCGGTGGATCAACTAACTCATCTTTTTGGCACTGTTCTCACTGACACACTGACTTGCTGACTGACTAGAATTTAAGGGGTGAAAACCGTTCCTTTTGATAAATTGCTGGTAATGGAATTTTTTATATTAGTTATCACAAAATAATAAGTCAACTCACAAACAAAATGGACTGTGGAGCATACTTTAATGAATAGTGACTTAAGTGACCTTTTTTCTGTGTATAGAGGGTGTTACATGTATATGATTCCTTGCAAGTATTTAGAATAATTAATAATAGCAATTAATATAACTGTACATGCTATAATAATTATATGTAATATTACTATATTACACAAAATACATTATATAAATATATCATTATTATAAAATAATGTATAATTATATTAAATATTTATATAAATCAAGTAATTTTAATCAATGTATTATTATTATACATTAAATAATAATGAAAATATTTAAGGAGATGTCTTAGTAAGCAGATTCTATATTTGATTTTACCGTTTTATGAGCATAACATCAATTGAAAGAGGTGATCTTTTTCACATGGGATATATGACAAATCAGATGATTTGGAATATCTTTGTTTGTATACTATTAGTTTATGTTCTCAGATTGAACTATTCTTATTTTAAGGAAAATTAATATTTTTGGCTCTGATTTACCCTATAATTTTATCACTCTAAACACTGAAACTTGTCTCAGAAGACTTTACTTCCAGTTCTGATTTACCAATTCATTGGCTTTATGATCCTTAAAAAGCAGCAACTTCTTTAAGGTCCAATTTCCTTATCTAAATTTTTATGAAAATAATTACTACCTCTTTTTTGCATATTTATTTAACATATTGTTATATTTATTATACATAACATATTGGATATATTAAAGTTTTTCTAGAAACTTTCAATAAGTATAAAATTCTTATAATATGATACTTCAATAGTCGTAATTTCTAAACTTAAAAGAATGGCATAAGTACAGTAGAAACTAGTTAAACTTTTTGCTTTTATTTTGAATCTTCTTTTTTCCTGATTTTTGATCACTCAAAACCACAAAAGCAACAAGAACATTAATGACAACAGCTGTGGTTTGCTGAGCCTCACTAGGAATCAAATACTATGTTCATAATATATTTGTAACATTTAAAACAATGCTGTAAGATAGTTTAATAACAATAATTAATAATAATAATTTATGCCTATATTACAAATGATGATTCTGAGGCTCAGAGAAGTTAAATATTGTTTTCATTGTCACACAGCTGATAAATAATGGAGGCAGGATTTCAATTCATTTTTCTTTTCTTATACTGGGTCAAGCTTTCTTTATACAAAGAAAATTCACTTTACACTGCTATGGCCTCTGGGCAAATAAAATTATGAGCTCTGTGATGTAGTTATGTTAACTTTCAGTAAATTTTCAAAGACATGTCAGTAAATAGTTCTGTTTTACCAACCTCATGGAGTGTCAGGTTGTAAAAAATTAATATTCTTTTTATTAATGTTTGTAAAAAGAGCCTTAAACAATCTAGGAAAATTTAACATTATATACAAAATTTGTATATTTTTAGGAAACTATTGTTAAAAGTTAATAGCTTTAAAATGTAGGTACAAAAATTAAAAAATAATCAGTTAAATCTCATTTAACTTTACTTGTCTATTGTGATGTGTTGGGGTATTAATTAGATGCACAGAAGGCACTAAGAACCTTGACTAACTACCAGGCCACATTTTATATTTTATATGGGATTAACAATGTATAGAATCTAAGCATTCATTTTAAAGAAAGGTATCATTAAAAGTTCTGTTGTAAAATGTTTGCTTCTGTAATAAGGAGCCATGTAATTGACTATTCAGATATCACATTGCTGGTTATTTATCTACCTCCTTGTCAGTCTAATGTCAAATTATATTTCATTTTCCCGCCTTCTTAGATGTCTTCAATATAAAGAGTGAAGCAAAAATTTAGTTTGGAACAATTCATAATGCTTAAAAACATTTGCCTCACATAGTTTTAGCTCTAGTGTCTTTTCTGATTAAAGATTAAGATTACTAATAAACTGAAGGTCTGTACTTCCCAGTTGCTAAATAAAATATTAGCATTCTAAACTTAGTAAACAATTACCATGGGGAATCCATATTATTCGTTAGGGAAATCAGAAATGTTTTCTAGCCCTCTTGTGTGCTTCTTTGTCATGGTCAATGTTTTTAAGGGTCCTCAGGAGTCTAAGAGTGTGTGTGTTATGTGTGTGGTGTTTGTGGTATGAGGTGTGTGTGTGTGTGTATTTTTATTTGTGGGGAGGTGGTGAAGAAGACGGTGTGGGGATCAGGGTTATTGTGGAAAAGTAGGGAGAGGAAAATAGAATACATCAAAGAGAGGAACTTTCAAGTTAGTGTTGCTAAGTGTACAGGGGTACTTCTTCTGAAGTAATACTTCAGGCTGGAAGACCTTTGGCCAATATATTGTATAAGGGATTTGAATATTTGTATATAATATTAAGGCCACTTGTAAATCGAAGGTTCTAAAGATTCATGATTCTAAATGATAGATAACTAGTTAGAGGTCATTGGATGGCAATTATGCCTTAGATCATGTTCAAATGAGGAGAGGTTTTTATTTTTCTACTTCCACAGCTACAAGAGTGGTTTCAAACACATGGTAATAATAATGCTTTGTATTATAAGATGAAAGTTTTATTATACTCTCCATTGTCTATTGTTAACAGTAATTCAATTACAAATTTTTATTTCAACCTCATCTTCTATCAAAAGCTTTGTCTTGGTGTTCTTGCATTCTAATATACCCCGTACAAGTCATTCAAAGTGGTGAGCATCTCATTTGGCATAAAGAATGCAGTTTGGTTTTTTTTTCCATAAACAGCAGTTTGGAAAACTGGGTACAGAGAACAAACTGTTCACTTTGCACTGCAGTTACTTTGTTCTATTTCTCTGCGATATGCTCTAATTTTATTACTACAAACAAATGAAAGGCGAAGGGACAGCAAGTGGGGTACAGGCCATATCCTAAATTGGCTTTCAATTGTGACTTGTTCTGATTCCATTCGTACATTCAAAAATGGCTATTTTGAAATTAAATTTGCTTGGCATAGTTAGGCTATCATTTTCTTTTCTTTTATGGAGATTATCTACATTCTGTGGGATGATATAATTCAAGTCTAGCTGGTCATTCTATTATTTCAGTTGGTGAAGCTTGTCCTCACTGAGATTGTATCATGTTTAGGGATTTACTTTTTCTTTAGCCGTGGGATGAATGTTTGTCATTTACATCAGTTTTCCTCAGTTGTCATCTTTGTATGACCTGTATCCGCATCACCTGTGGGATGATTGTTAAAACATAGATTCCAGTACAAATTTACAAAAACAAAAATGCATCGATCTGCATTTTTAACAAATTTTTCAGTCTATTCTTATTTAACCTAACATTTGAAAACCACTGTTCTCTAATTTATTCTGCATTATCTCCCATGTCCCTGTCTTCTCAAGGAAGGGTGTAATGCCAGCCTGGCTCCCTCCCCTCATTCCAAATCTTCTCTGAGTGAAGCAAATCCACCTGTCACTCCATTAATCTTTCCCCCTGTTTACCAGATCTAGACTCCAATGTCTCCAAAGAATATTTCAATGATTAAATTTTATGGATCAACGTGGCTAGGCTATGGTGCCCAGTTGTTTGGTCAAACATTAGTCCAGATATTGCTATGAAGGTATTTTGTAGAGATGATTAAGGTCTACAATCAGTTGACCTTAAGTAAACGGGATTGTCCTAGATAATGTGGGTGAGCCTTGTCCAACCAGTTGCTTTCAGAGCAAAAACTAGTTTACTATAGAAGAAAAAATTCTGCCTCAAGACCACCTGAGTTTCCAGCCTGCCAGAACCCTGTCCTACAGATTTCAAAATTCAGACTTGTCAGTCCCTCTATCCACTATGACATAAAGTAATCCCTTAAAATCAGTCTCTCTGTCTGGAGAACCCTGATTGGTACAAATACCTCCAGATGCCCACGTGACTCTCATATTCAGTGACTCATGTTCTCAGGATCTCCCTTGCAGGTCCCCTACTGTGTGTTTATATAGTGAACAGATACAACTTCTGCCTCCCCTCAGCTGGCCTCTAATACAAAGCCTTATACAGAACAAGAAATTCCTACCTTTCTACCATGTAGCTCATCTGATTCCTAAATTATTGTTTGCTTCCTGTATTTCTTGATTCTGATCTCCATTTAACAGATTGACAATTCCAAAGCTACACATGTAGGACACAGTGTTAATTACATAGCTCTACCTTTACAACCAAGGCAGTGTCCCTAGGATCTAACCTGTTTTAGGAAACAGGCTTTTAGGAAACATTTCAGATTCTCTAAGCCCCCCCCCCCCATCCTTTTCTGTCTTTCCCAATTTTCCCAAGCAGATCATCAGGCCTTGAGTCTGAGTATTGATTTATCAATATCAATATCCTTAATGTGACCAAATAATAATATTTTTGCTACCTTGTTTTATGCCAAATTTTTGTCTCAAGCTTTAAAAAAAAAAGTGTAATTAGATTAGAAAATATTTTATCATCTTAACAATGAGCTTCAGAATTCTTCTCATGGTAAGAAGGGTTTTTAGGTAAAAAGCTCATTTGGGATAAATTGCACTTTTTGGCAAGGGTGTGACAGTGGAGACAGTATGGTATAGTGGCTCAAAGGACAGGCTTTAGAATCAGACTCTATTGGTTCAAGTCCTAGTTCTGCTGCCAATTAGCTGTGTGAACTTGGAAAAATTACTATACCTTTCAGTTTCCTCATTTGTAAATAGGATAACAATATTAATAATTACTTCCTAGGATTGTTGTGAAGAATAAGTATGATAATACATGAAAAACACTTATCACAGTGTCTGAAACATATGAAATACTTGATAAATGTTAGCTATTATTATTTTCTTCATTAGAAGAGGGAAAGTTGCTCTGCAGGAGACACAAAGAGAAAGGGAAAAGAGGGCAAGTGTCCCAGAGAGTGGAGGAAATCCTGAGACAGTGTTATAATAGTAGGGTAGAAGAAGGACATTTACAAATAGTTTAGACTTAATATCCCATGGGTTGTTGTTTGTATTGCTCGTATATAAGCCTATTTCCCATTTCCCCACCCAAAGTCTACTGAACTCATAAATATTTCATCCCATCTCTGTGTGTGTGTGTATGTGTACATTGAAGAGAGGGTTGAGTTTTATATTTAGGTTCAAACTATGCATAATGGAGATTGTATACATGGTAGCAGGAACCAAGGTGGTAAAAGAGGTTCTAGAAACACGAACCCCTCAGAAATTTGTTGTAATTTTTGGTAAGAGTTTTGTATTTTGGAAACCAGATTAAGCCAAGTTTGCTCAGTTCATGACAGGCCAACCCCAGCTGACATCTTGGTTAAATGAGTAATTTTTTCTATAGACCAAAAATGAGGATAAAATTATATTTCCAAACTGTACTTTCTAAAATATCCCTTACTGATCTTGTGATTTCTCTGATGGATCTTAGAAACATCCCCAAAGTCTCTCAGACACCCGAATCTTTTGATCCCTTTGTCCCCCCTCCAAGTTCTTTGATATGTAAATAGTCATAGTCTTTGTGGCTAAGGACTCCCTCCTTCTTTCCTCTCTCCACTCTCTCCTTCTTACACTTTTGCATCACAAAAGAATAGGTCCAGCTAAGAAGGAATTCTCATCAGCAAGTAGGAAGGGAGAGAATCCAAATGGGCAATGACAAAATTATCTTTAGTAAGGATAGAGAGAAGCACAGGAAAACAGAGCACACTCTCACATTAAAAACCCCTTTTCCTGGTCATACCCAGAAAATCCCCAAAATAAGATCACCTAGAATCCAATCATCTATATTTCTTTAGTTTCTTGAGAGGGGTTTATCACTGTGCATTAATGTGGGTTAGTGCTTGATAATATTTTAATATTGAATATATAATGTAGAACATATTTTAAAGAGGATACTAACAAAATAAGATCATTAACATGCTGAGAAAGACAGCACAAGAAAAGGCAATTACAGACCAATCTCTCTAGTAAACATATCTCTAGTAAACATATGTCACTTATGAAATTACAATAGGCTCATAAAATGATTTAAGGAGAATTCCTATTTTCTGAAAGATTGTGATTGGGATGGTTTAGTCCTTGAATGATTGGAAGTCTTCATTAGTGTTGTCATTTGGGCCTGGCGTTTTCCATCTGTCAAGCTTTTTGATTTCTGATTCAATTTCTTCACTAGTATGTAACTACCCAGATGATTCTATTTTTGCCGCAGTCAGTTTCGTAAGTTGTACTTCTCTAGAACTTTTTCAATTTCATCTAAATTTTTAAGTATTTTGGCACAAAGTTGCTCATGATATATAGTCTTATATTTTTGGTGTCTGAATTATCTCTAATAATTTCCTCAACTATATGTCTTAACGCTACCAATTTCTACCAGTTTATTGCCTCCATGTAATTCTGGAATAGAACAGAATTACCTTTCATACTGCTTCCTGCAAACTGCCTACTGTCTTTTACCCTGAGAGTGGGGTGGTGGATTAAAGATGAACACAGATTCTTTGATATTTCTCCCATGCAGTGTGGGGTTATGTTCTCCTTGCCTTGAATCTGGGATAGCCAATAACTGCATTGACTAACAGGGTATGGCAGAAGGGGTCCTTGGCCAATACTGGGCCTTGGTTTTGAGAGGAATGACAGCTTCTGCCTTTCTTTCTTAAAACCTTGAAAAAGCATAGAGACAAATCTGACTCCTTGGCAGGAGACATCAATTGCAGAAGCTCTGAGGCTATGGGAGATGGAAAGGGTTTCTGCAGAGTCCAGCCTTCCAGCCACTCCCGTCAAGGTGCCAGGGAAATGAGTAAAGCCATCTAAACTTTATTAACCAGCCCAAAAGCTCACTGAATATCCCTGAATAACTCTTGTGGATCCCACGTGGAGAAGAGGTGGTCAGCCAAATCTTGCTTGAATTTCTGACCCACAAAATTGTGAGATATAATAAAATGTTATTCATTTAAATTTGTTTCACATAATAACCCAAAAAATGACATCTTGCTTTATGTGTTGTAATTCTGCTCCCACTTTTTTTCTGCATGCAGTCTGGTATGTGCTGCACCTATGGGAGAAATTTTTACAGACTGTCTTAGATCTTCAATGGGATTCTAGTTTGAGTATAAACAATAAAAAAGGATAATCCTCTATGATTAAATAATTAGGAAATATAAATTTACGAGTTAGAGAGCAAATATATTGATTAATATAATTGCCCAAAGTAAAATCACAGAGCTAGAAAACAAGTGATTTGTGTTTATGGGTTGTAAAATAATAAGAAATATACATATTGGTCTCTATGCCCAGTTCCTGGTACAGAGCTCCTAAAACCCTTGTAATTTCTTGGCAATAGGGGTGCTAGGAGCATCTTCTGTTCAAACGAGGCAACTCTTGGTGGGTCCCTAGATGGCCTCAGGATGGGATATAGCTGCCAGGGGAGCCAACCCCCATCTCTGGGTAGTGGAAAGGAGCTGAAGGTTGAGTTGATCACCAATGGTCAATTATTTAATCAGTCACGCCTATGTAATGAAGCTTCCATAAAAACCCCAAAGGACAGAGTTTGAAGTTCCTCGAGGGTGGAAAAGGCATGGAAGCTTCTTGTTCCTTCTTCTATACCTCACCCAATGTATCTCTTGCATCTGGATGTTCATCTATATTTTTTATAATATCCCTTATAATGAACTCATAAACATAAGTAAGTGCTTCGCTGAGTTCTGTGAACCACTATACCAAATTAATAAAACCCACAGAGGTGGTCCTGGGAACTTCAATCAGAAGCACAAGTCAAACAACGTGGGGCTTGAAATTGGCATCTAAAGTGAAGGACAGTCTTGTGGGACTGAGCCCTCAACATGTGGGATCTGACGCAATTTCCAGGTAGATGGTCACCCAGTTGATGTCCACTGGAGCGTCATCTGCAGAACTGGTTGTTGGTGGGAAAAATTCTCCACCCATCTGGGGTCACAGAAATATAGGGAGAGTATAGTAGGTGAAACTGAGTTTTTTCCTGTATCCTCAGAGGGGTAATACACTAGTTTTCTGGAACAAAAAATTTTTGAAATGAAAAGACACCATTAAAAAAAAGAAAAAGAAAGTCACAGACAGGAAGAAAATATCAAAATATTCTCTATCACTCTACCTAACTGTGATAAAAAATAATTGTGGGTAATATTTCACAAAATAATTGTGGATGACTTCTTAGGTCTGTTACAAGAGAACTTCTAAGAGGAGCCCAAATGGTCCCAGGAAAAGTGTACATGTGTGTTAGGAGAAGGTAGGCAAATATATGAATTGAAAAGAAATTTCTTAATATTTCCTAAATTATATTCCCTGCACAATCTGAAAACATGCTAGCAAGCTTTTCTTGAATAAGCAATCTCATTAGGAAGGCAAAATCATTTTATAAAGCAGTAGAGATAAGAAGTGTAGAAAAAAAGTATGAATTATAGAGTGTAAGGACCCAAAAGGGGATGAGGGACATATTTTACACATCAATAAAATATTTTTTAGTTGTTCTGCCTTTACTTGAGCGGGACTTGAATCTCCCTCCTTCCCCACCCTTTACCACCCCCATGCTCCCACCTGGAGGTGAGCACTAGTTCTCAGCAGCCTTGGGAAGAAGGCTGGATGATTTAATCAAACAAATTTACTTACACTTTATTAACTCTGGGAGAAGAGCTGGAAGAATAAAGTGATGTGTGAAGATGTATATACCTATGAATTTATTTCAGGTGACCATAGGTATTTATGACGAAAGAATACAATAAATAAATAAACAAACACTTCTTGTGGTTAGAATGTTATATGACGAACCTCTCAGAAATATCCACGTTAAATGAAAGCTTCATCCATAGAAACATTGTGGGCAAAAGAAGAAAAAAAAAATGCTTGTAAAGAAATCTTATGTAACTACTTTTTGATTTAAAAGAAGTATAGTGATCGAGACACAATGTAAAAATTCTGGCCTATGATGGAAGGAAGCCCTCCTTAAATGGATAGTTTTGAACAGTTCCTAGTGGGCATCAGTTGGAGGTTTTTGTTACTTAGAGAGGTTGAGAGGAAGAGAGGAGAAAATCCAATGGGATCTGAGTCTTCCTTCTTTATTTCAACCAGGGAGCCTGCTCTTTCATCTATTTTCTCTGATTGTACTTGCATGTAAAATTTCATTTGAAAACAGTTTCCATGCCTAAAAATTATTTTAAAAAGCTACTGTCTGATACCTTTACTCTCAAGGTAGGTTGTAAATTTACTGTGAGCAGGAACTTATCTTCTCTGCTCTTGAAAAGTGATCAGTATCTTGCTCTCACATGGAAGGTGAGCAAATAGACAAGTAAAAGTAATACATAATGGACAAACATGATCAACAGGTGAGTAACAAAAGAACAAGTATAACTAGTTAATATATGGAAACATGCTCAGCTTCTCTTAATAGAGAAATGCAAATTAACACAAGATACTATTTTTATGTACCAAATTAACCGAGATTCAGAATAAAGGTTTCAAAATGTCAATACCATGAAATACAGTATATATGTTTTCCCTATGTGAAATACAACAGTGTCACTTATGCAACTTACTCTTAAACATATCAGAAGAAAATTTTAATCTATAGAGAGAGAGAAAGAAAAAAAGATAAGGGAAGTGTAATAAAGTGCTAACATTCAGGGAATCTGGTAAAGGGTATTGGGGGATTCTTTGTATTATTCTTGCGTTTTTTTCTGTGGCTCTTAAATTATGTCAACAAATACAGTCTTCAAAAATAATAAAAAGATGATGTGGTATTAGAAACAGATATAGCTAAGAACATGATCAAAGTAGATAAATATGTACCAAGAAAAAAAAATAGAGAATATATCAAATGTCAGCGAAGAGAGAGGTGGCAGGAAGGGGCCGTTCTTACACACTGCTAATAGGAGAAGTCAGGAAAGTCCTCTGCAGAACGTTTGATGATATATATTAAAAATTTTTGAAAATGTGCCTTATATTGTATTTGGTATTCTAATTCTGGAAATGTCTCCTACAGAAATACTATAAAATGCAAAACAACTTTATGTACAATATATGTCAAATATAGCATTACTTATAAAGCTAGAAATGGTAAGGAACCTAAATATCTTTTAATAATTAGGTGAATATATCTATTATGGTAGAGCCTTATATTTAGTTATTACATAATAATAAATAAAATGATAATGTTACTGTGTATCATGAACTATACTCTCTTTTCTATGTCTATTTAGTGTAATTCTCACAACATTCTTCAAATTGATGTTTACGAATATTTTATATTTCGATGAGAAACATTATATGATGATTAATGTAAAATTCAGAAAGCATAGTTTTCCATAATATAATTGAAATTAATTTAACAAAATCTACAGAATAAAGATTAGACGGAAAATTACCAAAAGAGTAGTAAAGACTGTCTTTAGATGATTGGGACAGTAGACATATTTTGTTCTTTTTACTATTTTGTATTTCACAAATTTTTGGTCATAGTTATGTGTTAACTTTATAATAAAATATGATAAAATAGAACATTTAGAATAAAAAGCTATAGTAGAAGTAATTTTAGTTGAAGTCTATACATAGCTTTGATTTAAAATATCATAAAATAGAAAATATCGTTGAAAGTATCAGCAGATTAATTAAGAAAGGCATAGGTGGTATTCGTATTTAACCCAGATTGATTTCTGAAGACATAGAATAATTACATTTTTTATGGCAACACCAATGTACATCATAAAACCTGTCAGAGAATATTTGATGCCTAGTGTAAGCTTAAAGTTAAATAGTAGATTTTCTCTGTATTGTATTGTAGTCAATATAAGCATATAATTCAAGACTTGTTTCTGTGAAACAAAAGCAAAGTAAATGTGAATTATGGAATAGCATAAATGTAGTATAAAAATACAGCATAAAAATTATATTCCAGGAATTTCAAAGAAGAACAAGCTATTTTTTTGACTTATGTTAGTAACTTACATTTTAAAGAGGTTCTAATTTTTAAAAATCTACACTTGTTATGGATACATTGAATATGTTAGATGAAAATTAGAGTTTTTCATGGGATAACTATTGTCGTATTGGCTGTGACAGTAATGAAAAAGTTTAGTGGAATACCTTTCCATTTAAAATCAATACTTAGAGTATCATAATGATCATATCACATGGATAAAAATATTTTGTCCAGTAATTATGTGCATTATAATTTATTTTTACTTGGAGTCTTTTTAAAAATTTTTATACACATGGCAAGATTTTATACCAAGAATAGTCAGTTTAATAGCACAAATATACATTCATGAGGAATGTTAAAAAATTCAGCTGAAAAACCCACTTCCTGGGACTGACAATCCTAACATTTTACAGTACAGGAGTAAAGGGGGCTGGAAGGAGTATCCAAAACAAGTCTCTTTCAAAAGAAATGCCTTAAATTTTATGTTACCTCTCCACCCAGGATCCAACTAGTGAGAGTATAATTTACAATCCATCTTTTTCAGCTACAGATTTCTTTGCTGTTTCTTGTTCTTCATCCGTTCCTACATCCATTTCTGCTTCTTCATCTTGCTCTGTGTCTTCTGTTGAATCTTCTTCTTTAATTTTATTTTAATTTATCAATATACACTGTAGTTGATTTTCATGTCCTTTACTAACTCCTCTTTCCTTCCTCTTTCTCCCCCCTCCCCCCATCATATCTGTTCACTTTTCTTGACAAGTTCAAGGAATTGTTGTGATTGTTGTGTCTTCTTCCCTGCCCCCCACCATTGGTTTGTATATTTATTTATTTGTTTATTTTTAGTTCCCACAAATAAGTAAGAACATGTGGTATTTCTCTTTCTGTGCCTGACTTATTTCACTTCAGAGAAGTTTTTCTAAGTCCATCCACGTTGCTGCAAATGGTAGTATTTTATTCTCTTTTATAGCAGAGTAGTATTCCATTGTGTAGATATGGCTCATTTTATTTATCCACTCATCTGATGATGGACATTTGGGCTGGTTCCAACTCTTGACTATTGTAAAAAGTGCTGCAAAAAACACTGGAGTACAGGTGTCCTTTCAACATGATGATTTCCATTCCTCTGGCAATATTCTCAGCAGTGGGATAGCTGGGTCATATGGTAGATCTATCTGTAATTGTTTGAGGAACCTCAAATCTTCTGTTGTTTCTTCAGGTTTTCCTTTGGGTTCTTCTTTGACCTTTGCATCAGGGTTAATGGTTAAATGGAGGCAAAGCATTCTTTCTATTCTATCTTGGTAACTTTAGTGTCTGGTAAAAGATATCTTGGTGAAAATATTTTTCCAGTAACTATTTACATCAAAATTAAACCTACAAGTTTCCAATCCTTTGTAATAATGAATCATGGATAGATTCAGAAAATAGTTTCTAAAATAATATAAATATTTTATAGAGATACTATGCATTTTATTATATCTTCTGAACAAATTCTATTACATGAGATAAAATTAAAAACAAAAGTTGAAGAAACTGATGTCAATAAACAATAAATTTAGAATGGATGTTTTGGAGGTTGTACGGATATTTTTAATAATTTAATTACAAAAGCACACATATCTGCTTCAAGTAAGTGCCTTCAAATAAAACTTTAATACAACTGATCTTGCTTGTGAGGAATCTATGTAACAAGAAAATTCCTGTCTGTTGAGAGATGAATGAATATTCAAATTCTTAAAGAAAAAGTAATTTGTTTCAGAAATGGAAGGGATAAAATCATCTCCACTGAAGGTATAGAAGGCTAAAAAGGAGATAAACTCAGAAGAGGAGGGATGTCAGTATCACTTTGAGGAGATTAAAATTAAAATCATTATGTGCAATTATTTTTATCAGTTCTGGTCTTCTGAAATATTAAAAACTTTCTAAGTTTATGATAATATTTACCTCACTTACAAATTTTTAAATTTTGCTTTATGCTTGCATGTTAGTAAACTAAATGTTTTTCTTCCTTGGAGAAGTTAGAATCCAAGCTATGTAGCATCTCCAAAATTGGGCACTGAAGGATTTCATGTTTAAGAGAAAAATGATATTTTCTTCTGACAAATTTTAAAATCAAGGAGCAAAACATTTGGTGTTTTCCCCTTCCTAACAATTCAAAACACAGGTTCATGTGGGAAATCCTAGAATATTACAATAGGAAAGAGATGTTAGACAATTTTCATTCTAACATCTTCATTCTCCAGATAAAAAATTGAGATTACAAAAGATTAAAGTTTTACAGTTCACCCTTTGACTACAAAGGGACATCTAAAGGAACAGTCAAATCTTTATCCAAGGTGCATCATTAATATTACATCTATTACCCGCCTTCTGTTTTGTAGGAGAAAACAGTGTGAGTGTATCCTGCTCTTGAAACAGGAGAGGTGAGGAGAAAAATATATGGTACTCATACTTCATAGTTTTTACAAGACAGTTGTGTTTACCCCTACTGTCTTGGTATAATTATTAATAACTCCCTCTTTTATGCTCAGAACTGTCCATCTTGGTTTGGACACCCTAGAGTATTGAGTGCTTAATTTGGTTAAACCATGCTGGAGTGGAAATGGAAAAAGGTAGAATGGATGTTCCCTTTTGCTTATGTTCTTCCATCTAATCCAAGCGACTTTGGGGAAGAAAGTCAATAAGTGCTTTCACTGGAATTGCATAAAGTTAGAGGTACAATGTTTTACCACATTAATTTTGCTTCAGTTGGACAATCATGAATTATGTACTTGACAGACTTTGGCTAATCTTATTGTAATGTGGCATTTATCTCATTCTTGTTCAAGGACACTGACAATTGGACATTTACAATATTTATTGTGAGTCTGTTGATATAGTTTAGTCTTCTACTTCTATGTTCCAACTTCCCATTTAAGCTATAAACTTAGAAGATCTGGTGAGGAATTGAGGAAGAAGAGTGAAAAAAAAAAATCCAGAAATGGCCTTCTGTTGGGAAGTAATAATTGTATTTTAATTAAGTTACTATTTAGAAGTGAAGGCACAGATAAACTGGCACATGCAAGTTATATGCAAATATATTTGGTCTTAGTTCATACACCATAATCTGAATAAAAATGTTCTCTTAAGGGCAATTATGTAATTCTAGTGTTCCATAACAGCAAATCAAACTCTGGATTTTGTAAGGGGATGCTTAATATTATAAACAAGCTTCCATTCTTGGAATTTTGTTAATACTTGCACTGAACAAGTCCCATTAATGTAGCTGATATGCCAAATTTTTTATTTTTGGTGAACTCAAATGTAAATGTCGGTATTAAATTAATGTTTCATTGTGGTTATAGTTATGAATCATAGCTTCTGAGTAGACTTAACTTTGGTTATGGATTCACAATTATGTGAATAGGTTGCTCCCGTGCTATTGAAGTGCAAAGGAAATACTTGAAGAAAATCTTTGTCTAATTTACATGCATAATATTTTATACATGTCTAATATATACCAGAATCTCATGAAGCCTAAATGAATAACAAAAAATTCTTCCAATTTACACATTGCTAAAATATGTAGGAATCAATAGCAGCCTCTACCCTCTTCCTCTACCCCAAACCACTCTTATTGAAGGGATTGTATTAAACTTGCTACAGATTCCTAAAGCGATAGCTATCTCATAGAAAAGTAAAATTGGTAGTTGTTTATTTCTTTACTGAGAATAGGGATTGGAGGCCACAACTGAAGTCAATCTGTGGAGCTCGCATTTTATCTTACTATTAAGATCTGAGTGGGAAACAATGCCTTTCACAAAATCATAAAAATAAAACATTACAATATGTAGTGAAAAATAGGCTGCAGGGCAAAAAGAAAAAAAAAAAGATTCATCCACCTATTCTGTTCACTAAAGGTGACAATTTGCAATGGGGATTGGCATCAGTAAGTGCAATTACTTCTCTACTTCCACTGAATGGTGAAACTGTTCTCCCCCTAGGAAGGCTTAGAGCAAGGTGTTTCAGGGTTGATGGGGGGGGGGGGCGGAGAAAAGACAAAGAAGCTTGTCTTGAATCTATTAGCTATAACGAACAGGTACTAAAAAACAGACAGTGCCACATTACATAAACTACAATCTAAATGAGATATTTTTATTTACATAAGCAGTTCCTCAGGCACTCTAAGCTAAGTTCATGGGAAGAAAGTCTTCCAAATGCCATTCATACCACCAGGGATAATTGCAGGACTAGAAAAAAGCATCCATGCCATTGCTGGGGAAACATGGGATTTTAATTTTCAGTTTGACTTACATTCTGTTGTCATATTATGGAGACTACAGTTGCAGTTTTACAGCATGGTTTTTCTTGGCTTATTTTAGAATCACAGAAAGAGGAAGCTTGCAAATCTTTTAATAAGGCAATTACATTCAGACAAAGATTAGATCTCAGTGGCACAATAGATTTTTGCTATATTATTCAGTATCTTTTTGATATTCCACTGTCACTAGACAAAGCTGTGAATAGTAATGTGACAAGTCTATTCAGAAGACAACAATGAGGGTTTCCTTAATTGTGTTCACTTGTATGCCACACAAACCCTCACTTAATTTTTTTTTTGCCTGTTTTGAAAAAGTAGAAAGAAAATACCATTTAGAGTCACAAAAAACACTGTTGAATCTATCTTTGAAATCTGCATTTTGTATTTGTAAAATGAAAATGTTGAGATATTCAATCATTTAATTTTTTATTTGGTAAAAATATCTCATGATTTAAAATGTCAGTCTTAATATAGAAATGAATTACTGGGTATAAAAAGAACAAAAATTCATAAGAACTTAAAGGCTTGTTTAAAAATATGTGCTTTAGATGATGAAATATGGATTTGAAAAATCCACATATTGGTTTGAAATGGTTGCTAACAAAAAGAAAAAAGGCAAAATTTTCTTATCTATTTTCTTTAAGTCTTAACCTACTCCCCACAACTTAAAATTCTTTAAATAATATTTTGATGGAAATGTAAGATATATCACACTTTGAAACTCCAATTTTACTTTAATATATCAGTTTTTTTGAGAGAAGGAAATCATGTTCATATGATCTAGCATTCTGTTAATTTTATAAATTAATATTTATATGCTAATTTAAAAAATAAGCATAATAGCACTTATCTTCACTGTTTCAATTGAGATTGTGTAGCTAAAACTTCATTTTACTTATGGCACATTGCTTGAAACTAATGAGTGCATAAGTGCAATTTTCCTAAATAATTCAAGCAAGACAAATAGAGACTGATTTAGTGGAGAAAGCACTGGGTTCTAATCTTGACTCTATAAGTAATGTTTTTACATCTTGGTTTAAAAAACTTAATCCTTTTGTATCCATTTCTTCATGAGTAAAACGGGAAATGCCCGATGAGAGGATAGGATAGAAAACCAATGAGAAAATTTTTGTAAATGTAAAAGCACTACACAAAGATTCCATAATATTAGGATAAGTATAGAAGATCCAAGAAGCTTTTGTAATCACAAATTTGAGAGAATCACATCCTGAATCATGGAAAGTAGAATGTGGCTAAGATTGTACACCAATGGCTACTTTGAAAGAGGTTTCCCACTAGAAATCAACAAATGACTTTGAAAAGAAATCTTCTAATATCTTAGAAATAATTGCTAAATGATGTAAAATAGAGCCTTATGAGTTTACCAAACTATTCTGAGCAACATTTACAATGTTTAAATACTAAAAAAATCAATTGATATTATGAGTGGAAGTGATTGATAGAGCTTTCTGCTTATTGAAAAGCACAGCAAAGTAGTTTGGTGTTTTTGCATAAAAATTAAGAGAATACTTAGAGAAAATTTAATAAGTAAGAAATGAATGAACTTTTTCTAGTTAGTTGAGATATTTTCACAAGCACTAATTGCAATGATTAGACAAACTGGGAGCTATTATACTTTGATATTGCTACAGAAATCTGCACTCTGTGTGCTTACCAACAACTTATTAGTGCAACGAAGTTGGCCAATGGAGGTCAGATCACAATACTGTACTTGCATCTAGTGCTTCTAACAATTATAAAGAAAACAGTAGCAATACTTCAAAATTGTTAATGTATGAACAAATTAATATTCACAATTTTGCTACAAGAACTCCCCAAAATTATTATTTTATTCTTTTTCAGTTACTTTTCTCCTTCAGTAATGCAATTCAGGTTATCAAACACAGTACCTAACAAGGCATAAATTTATCTTGCTTGTATCCTTAATATGGATTTGTCATAGACATTAAAAATTCCATACAAATGTTTGATATTTACTGTAGAAAATCTTAAATGTAGGGGCCTCAGCTCCCTACCCCCACCCTGCAATCAGGTAAGCAACAGAGCCAGCTGCCCAGGTCCTGAGACAGGGGCCAAGGGCCAGCACTACTCCCCCCTTGCCCCACTTGACAACATCTTAGAATGTACTTATTAGCCACATGTGTTCCTTTGGGATGTGTGACCTTTTTGCTTATGTCCTTCACCAAGTTCCTGCTTAGATTTTTCTAATTCCTTTTTAAGAGTTCTTTTTGCATTAAGGATGTTAATATCTGAGTGTTAAATTTGTTTCTTATTAATTGACTTCAAATTTAATTTGTGATGTTTTTCATCGTTTCTATGTTGAGAAAATAATTTTCTACCTGAACATTAAATTAAAAAAAAAATCTTAAATATAATTTTTCAGCATTATGTTCTATAGATTCTAATGAATGAATAAATTCTTTATTGACTTCGGCTCAAATGGCAAGAGTCCTTGATTCAGGGAATAACCAAATGCGGGCAGAACGAAAGTGAAAAATCAATAGCAATTGATTATTTAAACTCAGAATTTCAGGGTACTCAGGCAAGATTTATTCTAAGCCAAGCCCCAGTAGGAACACTCTTTGAATCTATCTGACTTGTAAATTGTCTCCAATACTTCATCCTGCACAATTAATTTGCAATCAGAATTGCTATTTTAAATGAGGCAACTGATTTGTTGATGAATTTTATATAGATCTTGCAATTTGTTTATTTTTGTTCACATATGTTAGTGTCTACCTACCTCCCACTATTTTTGTGTTTTTAAATTCTGACACTCCTCTTCTGATGTTTCTCCTTTACATTTCTACTTCATACTAGAAAGCCCTTCAGGACCCCAGTACCCTTGTGTTGTTGTCATATTGAATGGTGGGGGAGAGATGCCACCCATCTGATCTCATCCAGACTAGGATGAGACATCATTCAATGGAAAGCCAAGAGAGACTCAATTGGAAAATACTGCACCATGCTTTTTGTATATTGCACCTGCCTCTTGGGGGTATTGCTAAAATGGCAGCACTTTCAGAAAAAGAAACACTGGCAGACACTGGAAGTGATTAAATGGATGATTAAAAACTGGCACATTCTCTCCATGAAAGTGCACGTGTGTTTATTCTACTACACTTAGAACTTGGCAGGTCTTGGAGATCTGGCTAGACTGGTAAAACTCTAGCAGGACCACTGTTACTCATAAAGAGTTTCTTTTTCCAAGATACTGGGATCAAATGATAAGGTATTCCATTTGCCAACAAAATACATAATGTCACCAATTTAATTTTTGTATGAGCTCAGTAGAATACAAGGAAGTTATTTTCACACAATGGTTGGTGAATATTACAAACACTAATTCTTAAAATTAGAGATGTTAGGTTCTGTGAAACTGTCAATTTGTATGTTTGTAAATATTTGGGTGTTTGAATGAACACTTAATTTTGTGCATAAAATAATTTAAAATTCAAAATGCATAAAATAAAATGTTCTTGTAATGATGATTACACTTTGTTTCTTTCTAGTAGAATCTGCTGCTAATATATTGAGTGACTTACTAGACTGTAACAACAAAAGCAATCATTTATATCTTCTTTATTTAGTATAGCCATTATAAAGCTTTTCAATCCATTTATCCATGAGACACTTTATTAAAGCAAATGATAACCAAGCTATGTATTGGCCCTTTCAAGAACATCTTATGAAATGGGACAGCTTACAAAAGTTTACAAGAATAATTCATCAACAGATAGTACCAAGTTTTCAATTATTATTGGGAGTACAAGTGTACTCAAAAAGTTCATGGAAAGATTTGTATTATCTTTTAATTCTATTATTCCACAAACTTTTTCAAGTACCCTTGCAGAGGGACATGTAAAGTGTAAACAAACTCTTTATGGGAGCTTGTGAATTTCTAACAAGTGAATTAGAAGTTGATGAGTCACTTTACAAATGGCTCATTAAGGCGGGAAGAATATATTATGCTACATATATGATTGAGAATGAATAAATATAGATTAATATTATTGTAGAGTGGAAAGAAATCTTTGAATTCAATCTTCCCCCCAATTTTTGAGTTCCTTATTCAACATCCTCTTTGAGTGGTTATTTAATCTTTCTGATATCAGCCACATTTTCTGCCACCTCCAGCCATGTAACCCATTGGACTTCTCTTTATTGCCTGCACATTTCTGTGCCTTTGACCATACTGATTCTCCTGTGTGGACTTCTTTCCTCCCTTCAATTTCCAAAATATTACTTGCCAGGCAATATAAAATATTACTTTCTCTGTAAAGAGCCCCCCAATTCTACCAAGGTAGCTAAAAACATCTTTTGTTCCCTCCTGCTATTATGGCATTTACCATACTGTATTGTTATTATAACACACATGCACAAATTTGTAATTTTCAGTATGAAATTCCTGTGGCCAGGAACAGTAAAATTTATCTATATATTTTTAGAACCTAGCATATAGTTCTTTCTCAATAAAGGTTTTCTGACTGAATGTATGGATGAATGAATAAATTTTAGTTGAATCAGAAAGAGCAGTCATAAAATTATATAAGCAAGAATTGAAAATTAAAAATCTGAGCTCATAAACAAAAAAATTAGTGCTGACATAGATGAGCTATTGCTGAAACAACCAAAATTATCTAATTTTCATTTTTACTTAAAAGCTCTATTGGTCAATGGTGGCCCCAATTGACTGAGTGAGGTCAACCTAGAGACAAGTATAATGTAGGGAGAGTTTGTTTTTGCTTAAGAAGCATCGAAAAGTGGATGGAAAGTATGTGTCAGTCTGCCTATACCTGTAGAATGTTGTTGAAATTTATGACTTTTGTTATTCTTGGACCCAATCAGAAAATGATAAAATGTTTAAAATAAGAAAACTCGCATTTCTGGGCAAGCATCCATTGTTTGCCATTATTGTCCCATCCTGCTAACAGAAATAAAGCCATAAGACTTTGCTAAATTCAATAAATTATTCTTTGTGTCCAATAGAACTATAAGTGGGACTAAGGTTAATACATTTGCTAAGTTTCTTTCATTGTAAAGTTATTGGAATCTTTATTTTGTAGCTGTTGTTTTAAAACAAATGCATAGCTGCATATACAAGCACACAATGACATGGGATGATATATACATTCAGGATATGGATATCAGGAATATAAAAATTGTTAATCTGGGCCATATTTACACTTTTGTTGCTTGTTATTGCCTTGACTGGAGGGAGTTTTCTTGAAGTTATTACTAGCATTATGGCCTTTTATGCATTTCAACTTTAATCATTATGCTTTTAATCAATGTTCTGATTTGGTTAATATTTTCATGGAATGCAGTTCTTGGTAAATTTCACAGGATGCAGCTTCTCAATTAATGTTTCAAAATATAACGTTACCCACACAAGAATTTCAAACATAACTGTGGTAAATTTGCTGCTATTTATTTCTTCTTTTAGACAGCACCAGTTTACAGATCAAGTCCTGTTCTTAAATATTTAGGTAAACATTTATATATTTATATGTATATTTATGTATCTTCAAATAATAAATTTTTCCAGATATATTGAAGCAGAGAGACATGATTATGTAGTGAATCTCTAAGTTATGTTTGAGAGGAAAAGGTAACTAGGAGAAAGCATCTGTAGGATTTTTTTAAAAGTGACTTTTCTCTAAAGAGGAAGTGAGTGAGGCAGTCTTCATGAACAAAACATTAAATTTCAAAAAAATGTATGAATAATTAAATGTTGAAATTTGGAATTCTAAGGGACACAAAGAATAACTATCAAATGATAAAAACAAAAATTTTAATAATATGTAAGTCAACAAATAGAAACTGATAGAAGATATAGGTGAAAAGAGTTTTAGGGAACATATAGAAGATCACATACAAACATGTATATGTAAGTTTGACATAAAAATAAGAGACACTGGGGGGTAGTGCTACTTGAATCAAAATTTTAAAATCCTGAAAAACTAGAAATGTCTAAGAATTACACCAATGTAGCATGACTTGAGGGGCTTAGGATCAGAAAGTCAAAACGAGAATGTAGCTGTAACTAAGTGACAACATGTCAAGGTGTGGGATAATTGATGAGATGTCTTCCAACTCAACTAATTGTTTCTGATTGTTTAATACTATAAAGTTCCTTGTTTGTCTATTGGATGTCTGTGTTATTATGAAACAGTGTAACACAGTTCCACGAAACTCAGAATTTTTTTTAACTCTTTAAAATAAAGTCAACAAGTTTTTGCTTAAAAATAAAATCGATTGTAGAAATGTATTCTTCAAGGAAGGAGAGGTCTAGTGCTTACAGTGCTTATTTCCATAGCTGCTTTAGTGCTGTGTCTACCCTCTTCTTTTTTTTTTTTTTTTTCAAAAATGTATGTGGTGAGATAGATTTTTTACTAGAAGTTGTTATTAAAATAAAAAATGGAAAAATATTATATCAATATTAAGCTTTATATGTATATCTTCATTTATTTATTCAACAATATTTATTAAGTATATATTTGGGTTAGGCCCTGTTTCAGGCATTGAGGGTATAGCAGTGGCCTAAACAGACACTTGTTTTTCTCATGGGAAGGGAGACAATAACTAAAAAAAATAAATCTATAATGTGACTTCTGGTCAAGATGATGGAATAAGATGATCCCCAGTGACAGTTGCTCCCACAAATCAACCAATTTACAACTATAAAATAGTAACAGCAGCCAAGATGGGGCCCCTAGAGCTCGGGGGAAGAGGAGGAGAGACCTACAGAGTACATGAAGGCAGGAGAAGCCACGATGAGAGAAAGAAAAAAACACTC
The DNA here is from genome assembly GCF_027409185.1 of Cynocephalus volans. NCBI lineage: Eukaryota > Metazoa > Chordata > Mammalia > Dermoptera > Cynocephalidae > Cynocephalus > Cynocephalus volans. The sequence goes on from NC_084475.1 coordinate 66,136,880, forward strand.
TAACTGTTTCAAATCCCAGCTGCTTCCAGGCTGGAGCTGCTGAGCACACAGAGCAGGAGACAACAAAAGTTGCAGCTGTGCCCTTCAGATGAAGTTGCTTGGAGGTGGCAGGGGAGAAAAGGGCCTTGGTGAACCCAGGCCAACAAGATCACTAATAGGGTTCCCGTGGACCCACATAGGAGCAAGGAGCCACACCAACTGAAAAAAAGGAGTCATTCAGAGGCCAGTGAGTCATTGCAAGGGACTGGAGCATGGCTTGTTCCACAGGAAATGTTTGCAGCATGGGCAGTGGGGGAGACAGGCACAACAGGAGAACACTGGGGCACAGCAATGACATCAGATCTACCCCCCAATCAGCACAGGACCTCTCAGGGGAGATTGGTCAGGAATATAGCATTGCATGGGGTGCAGTTTGATGAAAAGACTCAGGCCTGACCAGAGTTTCTATACAATCCAGGTGCACCAGATCTAACTAGACCCAGAAGTACCTATAAGGTCAACCATTAAAACCTGAGTTGCACAAAAAGCCTCCCTAGGAAATCAGCAGCAAAGCAGCAATTTAGCTCAGCCACAGAGCCCAAATACTGGTCCCCACAGGAAGTTCCCCCATTATAGAAGTAAGCAAAGGATAACAAATTAGTTTCAGTGCAGAGTTTAAGTGGTGGGAACAGCAAATAATCCAACACAGAACTGAAAGAAGAAATGAAGTACTCACAACCAGAGAAAAAGTTTGATATTAATTAGTAAAGGTCTCATTTCACCAAAGAACACCTATAACACATAGAAGGACCAGAAGTCTCCTGGGCTACCAAGTCAGAAAGCGGGGCCTTGGCCATGCCGCCCAACACGCACAACCAGTCCTAAGGGTGGGGGCTTAGGGCCTCAGCCACACCCCTAACACATGCACCACCCCGCCGACAACCACCAAGACACTGCAGAAAGTACCCTGGGCTCTTTTGAGCCAGGGCAGTTGGGGGTTGAGGGCCTTGGCCACATCCCCCTGTCATGCTTAATCAGCCCAGTGATGACCACTGAGTCACAGCAAGAAGGGCCCTGGCTTCCCAGGCTGGGGTGGTGGGGGGGCAAGAGCTCTTGCCACACACCTTTGACATCGGCACCCAGCCAGACAATGACCAAGCCACTGATGGAAGCCACCTGGTCTCCACTGTGGGAATGAGGCAGGTGCCACAGGCCTCAATCCTGCCCCTCCTCTTTCCTCCTTCTTCTATCTCATTTCCTTCCTCTTTCCCCTCTCTCCCTACCTCCAAGCTGCTCCACAACAACATCATAAAGTGTAAATGTTGCTTTGTGTTGCTTTGACCCCCACAGATTTTTCACCCCATTTCCCCTGGGTGATGGAGATGCAAAGGATTACTCAAAGCCCATCTCTTCTGAGCAGGGAGAAGTCCGAAAGTGGTTAACTTCCCTGGAACCCTCCAGCGAGAGGCAACCCTTCCTCGGGAAATTAACACCGAATTGGGGTTCTCTTCCTGCATTTATTTTCCAGACCAAGAAGTTACAGGAAGAGAACAAACGTGGGGTTATAGTTTAACAATATAAGCTGGTAACTTTCAGTGAAACAAGTCAGATGACATTCCAGTAAGGCTATCAACAAAAGCTTGATCTAGCAAACATTCCCTTCTTACAGCAATTTCTCAGTATCTTTACATAACAATCAGTAACTAGTCTGTCTTTGAGCCAGCAACCTTGCTGTGCCACAATTCTTACCTTGCAACAAAGACTCACTAGCCTGGGGAAGATATCCTGTCCTTGCAAGGTCAATATTTGAAAATGCAAGACTTTGGAAAACCAGGTCCTGTGAAGTACCTATGCTTTTTAGTATATTCCATATCTCCCCTGTTTTATTTATTTAAAAGAAAAGCAAAAGCTATAGATCAGGTAGGTACAGGTAAGACAAAAGCATTTAAAGCAAAGTCAGTATCATTTAGCATGGTGAGTCCTTTTAATTTACTTCAGGTGAGGACTGATGATGTCATCTCTCAGGGCAGCTGCAGCAGCATCACTACAGGTGCTGTGAATTGGGTGTAATTAATAATTGTTGAAACTCTGGAAAGGGATTCTGCTCTGTGTAATAGTTGATTCTGAGTCCAGAGAATTTGTTAATGTTAAAACTGTCCAGGACATACTGCTTTCAGAGTGTCTAGTCTTTTGTAAAATTTTTGATCAATTTACAAGTTTTTTGTTTAAGAACAGGATGTCTCATCCAAGTTACAAACACCCTCTTTAAGGCCAGGAAAATTTAGAAAACTGCTTTTGTAGAGAAGACGTTATTTCCCCCTTTATGATCAAGGCATTCCTCATAAAAGCGCTGATGATCAATATCTTGATTGAAAAGGTCTTACTTTTCTTTGTATAAGTCTCTTGGTGTTGGGAAGGCTCTTTCCCAGGTGGTGATTGAAAGAAGCATCTCAGCTCACTTTCTTTCAGTGATCTGTCCCATGTTGCTGGGAAGACTGTTTCCCTGGTTGTGTTTTATCCCATTTTGTGGGGAAAGATGAACAGTAGGATGAAGTAGCAGTTTAGCCAAATTTATGGCAACATAAAAGAGAGGTCAGAGCTTGGAAATAAGACATGCTATTTTATATTCAAAGTTTTAAATTATATCCTGTTATAAAGAGAGAGAGTTAATTTTCATTGAACTTATAAAAATAGCCACAGTGCTATAATAATCATAAGGATACTTAAAGTTATTAAATTTGGGGGGGATTAAATAGGGAGAAAACAAATGCTTTTATCTCTGTTTTAAATGACATTTTACCAAACTGTTGTTAGTTAGAGATAGCTAAAGAGAGAGGGAGAGTTTTTTTACATTTGGAGAAACATTAGGAGAACCAGCAGTGTTTTAAAATAAGGAAATTTAAAAAACCCATAATACTTTTTAATTAGTTTAAAAATTAACTTTTGTTGTTTTGACCTTTGTGAAAAATTTCACAAACCCATCAGTTTCTTTTTTAGAATTTTGGAACTTCAGTTTAAAGCTACAAACTCAAAGTTTGTCGGAAAACTGTACCTATGAGAGTTTTTTCATGAAATATTTGAAGACATAACATTTTAAAATTATAATTAAACCAAGATTATGACCGGTAGCATTTATATCAAGACACAGATATTTAAGAACCTTACAAGATTTTGGAACACATATCCATAACACATAGTACTGACAATGCTTTCCCATATAGTTTAATTTATTAAATAAGCCAATCAGTTTTGATGCATCTTTTATATATCCTTTGAGAAAACCCAGGGCCCTTGGAGTTTCTCAAAGTTATTTTAAAGTTTCAGAATTTAGTGTTGGAAAGCTTTGTTAAATAACAAAAGGCCTAAAACACTTAGTTGAATAAAATCCCAAATTATTACAAAAAATAAACCAAAGTGGCAGAGGGCTTCAAAGACAGAGAGCACAAGAACTTATCCTGACATGAGTTTTTTAAACCCGTTATCTAAGGGACAAAGAAAACCTTTTACATATTTTAATAAGAGTAATTAAGTGGTTTTTTTAGAAAATCTGGTTGTTCCATCACAGGAGAGCAAATTCTAACCCTGTATTAGAATACTTTTGACATTAATTTTTAGAAAAATTCACACATAATTTCTTTTTAAATCCAGTTCATTTTTTTTTTTTTACTCTAAAACCCTTTTAACAAACTTATCTATATAAACCATTATCAAGACTTACTCAGACATTCTGTTTTTGTCCTATACTTCCTACCTTCTAAATAGCTAGTCATTTTACTCTAGGACAAAAATACACTGTACCAGATGCTTTCTTACATAAAAATTATTTTTCTTTCTTTATATGCCCTCCAACCATAACCATATCCCCACATCCATAGCCTTTTTAAAATCACCTCCTTTTTACATACTTGTTTCTTTTTTATCAATGTTAAATTGGCCTAATTTGTCTAAAAATTATATATAAAAAGGTTTTTTTTTTTGTATTTAGTTCTTTTGGTTTTGGCAGGGTTAACAACTTAAAAACCTCTAGCAAAGACAAATGTAGTCCTGTTTGATTAGTAAACTCAGGCAACAATGTGTTTTGATAAGAACATTTTCATACATTCAGGTTAGTAAATAGGCGTCTATTTATCAGTTACTTACAGTCTGCTACTTTAAGGAGAGATAGGAGTTGTAATGTATGTTCAGTCTCCCCATTTGTTAACAAATTATCCATATTTTAAATATAAAGAGAATGAAAAAATATCTCTGGGGTTAAAAAGACCTAATTTTGACCTGCCGCAGGTGTGCAGTCACTAATCAAAAGCCACCTGTGCATTTCCCTTATTAGGGACTCTCTTGCTGGGATGAATTGGACATCCTATTCCTCTCCAGTGCTTGGCAGGTCAGTCTCTGATCTGTGGAGAATGTCCTCACCTGGGGCACCATTTTGTTGCTTTGTGTTGCTTTGCCCCCCATGGATTTGTCACCTCACTTCCCCTGGGTGATGGAGATACAAAGGATTACTCAAAGCCCATCTCTTCTGAGCAGGGAGAGGCCCCAATGTGGTTAATCTCCCACTGGAACCCTCAAGTGAGAGGGATCCCTTCCTTGGGAAATTAACACCAAATTGGGGTTCTCTTCCTGCATTTATTTTCCAGAGCAGGAAGTTACAGGAAGAGAACAAACGTGGGGTTATAGTTTAACAATATAGGCTGGTAACTTTTAGTGAAACAAGCCAGATGACATTCCAGTAGGCTATCAACAAAAGCTTGATCTAGCAAACATTCCTTCTTACAGCAATTTCTCAGTATCTTTACATAACAATCAGTAACTAATCTGTCTTTGAGCCTGCAACCTAGCTGTGCCACAATTCTTATCTTGCAACAAAGACTCACTAGCCTGGGGAAAATTTCCTGTCTTCTCAAGGACAATATTTGGAACTGCAAGACTTTGGAAAACCAGGCCCTGTGAAGTACATATGCTTTTTAGTATATTCCACATGTAAAAAATAATAATATTAATTATTTTAAAAGAATGGGAAATGTGGAACAAAAAAAAAGAAAAAAGAAAAAAAGAAAAGAAAGAGTATAGTGATCTCAAAAGCTAATGCACGCAGACTCAAATTTCCTTCACAGGCAATAGCGAGTTGTGGTTAAAAGTTGGTTAAGAGATTTTGGTTCAAATCCTGGCTCTGTCACTCATTAGTTATGTAAGTCAGGTAAATCTGAGTGTGATATTGTTTTATTATATATATATGCTTTTTGTCCATAGTTCTTTGCTTTCCAAGATGGGACTCAAATCTTCCCCTGAATTTCTGGGTTTGAGCTAGCTATGAAGAAATTCTCTGACCTACCTTATATGATTGTAGGTCCTAAGACCCCTATTTCAGGAAGGAAAGAATTCCTGGGAGGAAGGAATGTTGCACAGAGAGGCCAAAAGGATCTGAACAGACAGGCCTTGCTGTATTTCTCCACTCAGTCTATTAGCATTAGATATTACCCTTTTTGCCCAATCACATTTCTACATAGTTGTCCATGCTTCAATCATGTCTGCATGATAAAGCTTCCATAAAATCCCAGGATCCCTGATTTGGGGATCACATACTGCACATAGGTATTGATATGCAATGTTGTACCCCACAGATATGTACAATCAATTGTGTTTCAATTAAAAAGAAAGAACACAGATTTCAGAGAGCTTCTGGTTAGCTGAACACATGGAGATTGCTGTGGGGAATGGAAACTCTGCCCCTCATCCCCCATCCCTTACCCTATGCATCCCTTCATCTGTATCCTTTGTAATGTCCTTTATAAAAAACTGGTAAAAAAAAAAAAAAAAGTCTATAATGTGTGAGAGTGTGAAGAGTGTTATGAAGACTAGAGATAAAGCATTACAATTTATACAATGCATTTCAGGTCATATTATTTCATTTGAGTTCTACAACAACCATAGGAAACTAGATATATGTTATTGTCATTCTTAGTCTTGTGGAAACTAAAGTTGGGAGAGGCCAAGTGAGTTAAAGTTACATGCCTAGTAAAGAGAGGTGTTATATTGAATCCAAGTCAAGTATCGTTAGTTCAGTAACAAATATTATTTCCACTTATTAGGCAAGTGACCTTGGAATAGTTGTTTACCTTTTCCAAGCCTTGATTACCTAACTATTAGAATGGGAATAATAGTAGTATTCACCCCATAGATTTGTGAGAATTACAAGATAATCTGTGTAAATGATAGCACAATGTTTGGCACATGCAACTGACAAACTTGACTCTAGATCACAGGTCAGCAAACTATGGCCCTCAGGCTAATCCTGTCTGCTGTTTGTTTTTGTGAAGCATGTGAGCTAAGAACGTTTTTACATTTTAAATGCTTAAAGAACATCAAAACAACACTCTATGGAATTCAAATTTCATTGTCCACCAATAAAGTTTTATTGGTACACAGTCACTCTCATTTATTCATATTTTGTCTAAAGCTGTTTCATGTTACAACAGCAGAGTTGAGGAGTTTATAACAGAGACCATATGGCCTGCAAAGCTGAAAATTTACCAACTGGTCCTTTACAGAAAAATTTTACTGACGACTGTTCTGGATACAAGTGCTTAGCTTTGCAGCCCAAGCAAACCATTGCTTTTTTCATTCTAGGAGTAACTATCTATCATATCTGATTGTCAGGGCTCCAGACTGGGAGCCATTTCAGATGCTTCTTTTTCTCTAACTTTCCTGCATCCAGTCTGTTAAAAAGTCCCATCAGATCCATAGCCAGATAACGTGAATCCAGCTGTTTCCTTCCTCAACTAGTACTACCTAAGAGACTGAATATCCAAACGCATATGGCTGGACCTTACATAAAAATACAACTCTGACCAATAATCTGAAGCAAACTGCCCAGGAAACCAATCCCTGTATCAACAATAGATAGCCCAGGAAGCCAGCCTGCTGTAAGTCAGACTCTGGTAACAATCCAGGAAGCTAAACATAAACACTAACTTCTGTAATAATCAGCCCCAAATGGCCAGGACTTCATTAATAACTGACAGCTTCTCTAGTTTTTGTCCCTGCTTCCAACTTAGGACCAACCAGAAAAAGCCAAATATGCACCCCTAACCAGTGAAATGGGATGTCCTGCTTTTAGTTAGTGGGCCTGCGGCTCCCCTCCGCCAACAGCCTTCAATGATGGCATACTTAAAGACTTCCCTGTTTTCCACTATGAAGCTTTCCCACTCCTCTGCCTGCCTTTGGTCTCTGCCAAAATGCAAGTGATGGTAGCTGACTGCCTTGTAAGCTGACTGCCAGGTAAGCTCTGAATAAATAGGCTTCGTATCTTTCATTTGGTTAGACTGTTTATGTGAGTACACCCTAGAGCAAGCCACAATGAGCTCTTGCCTCCACAATGGAGAAACCTCCAAAGTGGACTTTTCTGTCCTCTGGTCCTTCTGCCTCCTTACACTTTGCACCACCAGGCAAGTGGTCCTGAAATTTTAAATCAGATCATATCAAGCCTGAATTTAAGACCCCACCGTTGTACTTAGAGTGAAATACAAATGACTTACCTAAACCTAAATATCCTATAGGATCTGTTTTCAGCCTACCTTCTGGGTGTCATCTCTTGACTTTCTTTCCTTCGTTCATGTTGCTTTAGCTAGCCTTGTTCTCTCAATCCATCAAGCTCTGTTGTGCCTCAAGTTCTTCACACTTATCTCCCAGATCTTGCACTTCTAACTCTGCAAAGAGGTCTTCCCATACCACCCAATCTAAAGTAATTCCTCCCATCCCTGTTTCACCCCTTATCTTCTTTCTATTGCTATGTTTTGTTTTCCTCAGAACACTTATCAGTATCTGAAATTAATCTTGTTTATTTTTATTTTTTACTTTTTTATCAGTTTCTTTTCCACATGACTAAATCCTCTACATTAGCATAGAAACTCCATCTGACATCTTGTCAGTTAGAGTGGCAGCATAAAGATATTTATTTTTCTTTGTTTCTCTTTGGTCTTATTTCTCAATTTCTAATGAACTATGAATGAGGAAGAAGTGTTGCTGATAGGCTCTGCTCAAAATTCCCGGAAACAGGTACAGACTTTTTTCCTTTGGAGATGAGACTGCTACATATCTTGTGTGACCTTCTTTTTTCTCATCTTACCCTGTTTGTACACAATGACTTTCTATTCTTTTAATAACTCAAATATGTATAATTAGTTTAAGTGTTATCATTTGGATGTACAATTATAATATTTTATTATTATAAACAATGATACAATAAGTATTTTGCTTTTTTATTCATTTGTACAAGTATTTCTGTAGAATATCAAATGTAAATATTGTTTTAAAGGGTTTGCTTATTAAATTTGATAGCTATAGCCAAATTGCTTTCTAAAGAGCTGTACAAACTTCTAAGCTCCTTAGTAGCACCTGTTTTCCCATATCTTAACCAACAATGAATATTTTAAAATTTTATACCAATCTGATATGTGAAATGCGATACTACATTACTATTTTAATTTTTTCGTTTAATACATATAACTGAACATATTTACTTAGTGTGTTGGTCATTTTTATTGTGTTTTTTCTTTAAATAGCCGGCTCATATCATTGCCCTTTAAAAATATTGAATTGTCTTTTTAGAATTAATTTTTATGAGATCTTTAAAAAATTCTAACATTATTCCTTTTTCTCTATGTATTCTAAATATTTCCCTTTTGTCTGTTACTTATCTTTGTACTTTGCTTCTGGTATCTTGTAGCAAAATGTATCATTTTTTTCTTTGTGGCTCTCAGGTTTTGAGTTTTGTCAATTAAGAACTTTTTCAATTAATAATTATAAAAATATTTCTCTATAGTTTCTTCTAGTAGTTTTACAGATTTTTAATTTTTGGATCTTCCATTGTCTACAATTTTATCTAACTGTAAGTGATCTAAATTAAATTTTCCATTAGTTGATAGCTAACTTCCTCAACATTGTTTACTGAGTTGTCTGTCAATTTTCCACTGCTTGTTTGAAATATTAGTTTTATCATATACTAAACATTCATAAATACAAGGGTTTTCAAAAAGTTCATGGAAGGATTTATATTATCTTTTAATTCCATTGCTCTGCAAACTTTCTGAAGTTCCCTCATATACATGGCTATTTCTTGATTACATTTTTTCTTTTCTAAAGCAAAATTTTTAAAATTGAAGAACAGGATGTATACAAAAAGTGCACAAATTGTGAGTGGACAGCTTGATATTTTTTATAAACCAAACTCATCATGTAACCGTCAGCTAGGTCAATAAATAAAATTATCACGATCTTAGAAATCTCTATTTTGTAGGTTGTCAATCATATCTTCAAATATTGATAACTCTGTCTTTTAAAATACATCTCCCCCCCTACTATATTAGAAAGATCTCCAGAAATGTACAAGAACTTCCTTGACTTGTTGCTGCTTTAAATGAGGAATGCCTTTAATTTTTCACTATTAAATACGAGGTTTGCTGTAGGCTCTTGGTATATTCTTCCCAATAAAATATAGAAAATCTTTTGGTATCTCAATTTTATGAAGATTTGATTTAAAAAAAAAAAAAAAAAAAGCTTGCATAGGGAATGAATTTTTGTGGGGCAACAAGCAGAACTGTCCACACATGACCTATAGGTTCAGGCTGGCTTGCCTGGACATCAGGCTAGCTTGGACAAGAATGTGTCTCCTTCTTCAGCAGGAGAACTCACTGAAATTCAGCTTCCATCCCCTCCCTGCTCCACCTTTGCAGGAGACACTGCAGCATCCTACCTCCCCTAGAGCTTTAGTAAGACAGGTGGCTGATCTACCCAGGTAATTCCTATAAACTGCTTTCTTTCCAACTGCAGAAAGTTTGATGCTAAGCAGCCTCAGTGTTCTCTCCACTTGTGAGTTTGATTCTCCTTATTTAATTATAAGAGACAGAGATGAGGATGTGGAGGTGGTAGTAGGGGTGGGCGGAGGGCCCCTCCCCTGGAGTAGCCCGTGTACTCTGGGCCAGCTGTGCCCTGGCTGGGCCTGTTTCTCTGTGACGTGCTGGGAGGGCTAGGGGTGTCCGTCTATGCCATCTCCTCCCTTTCTAACTCTTGGCACATGTAAATTCCTCCTGCCCCCCCCCCAAATAAATTCCTTAGTCTGTGTGATGTAGAATTATTCATCCTGACCTTTGTGGGTACAGTTGGTGCCTCGCTCAGATTGTATCCTTTAGGTGGAGAAGTTATATAAAATATTTTAACATCTATCATGATAAGCATATTTTTAAAGCCAATTTGTTAATCATTTGACTTCTTATACTAAGAGATATTTTAATGTTCAACTCTTCTTTCTTGTGATAAACCCTGTCATGATCCATTGCTGGGTCTGATTTGCCAATATTTATTTATCATTATAAAAATCTCTATTAATGAGGAAGAGAAATTTACAGTTTCTTTGTAAATTGGTACAGTGTTTCATAAACGTTTCGTCTTTATTTCTATGATCAGAATAAACTTAAATAACATAGGAGTTACCTTTTTTCTGTAAAAAAATAAATCTGGTAGAACTGAGCAGTAAAACTAGGCCTGTGCATTTTGGTGGTAGGGTAGATATTGATTATGCTTTCAATACATTTTTTCATTATTGTTTAATTTAGGTTTCTTATCTATTTTTAAACTTAAAGTTTGTAGCTTAAGCCTTTCTGAGAAATTTTCTATAGTTATCTACTTCATCTATTCCCCCCTGCCCCCCGCCAACCTATTGGAATCAGTCTCTATGTTACTGTCTTTAACTTTAAACAATATCTCTTAATGTTCCTTTTCTTGTTCTTAATATTATTTATTAATGCCTTTTGCCTAAAAAGATTTTCCAAAGTTTTTGTTTCTACAGAACTAGCTTTTAAAATTTTTACTTTTTAAAATTTTTAACACATTAATTTTTCTAGTGTCTTTTTAAATATCAACTACTTATTATAAGTTGATTTTGTTTTTATGATTTGGCTTCCTGTATTAAAGGCTTAGTTCATTTATTTTCAATTCTTTCTTGTCAGCTAATACATGAATTTAAGTCTGACTTTTCTTGCTAAGTGCTTCTTTGCTCACCACATAAATTTTGTCAGTAATTTCTTAATACTTCTTAATTTCATTTTTAATTTCCTCTTTAATGTAAGTAATTTAAGAGGGTATTTTTAAATTTCAAAAATAATTTTTTTTACCTCTTCCTCATCACACATATTGAGCAACTTGTTTTTCAATTAATAATATAGTTCTACTTTTCTCCTAAATTGGTACATTCAGTAAGATCTGCCTCATTCTCTTAAAAGTTGCCTTACATTAAGTTTTATAGATGTACCATAATTTATTTAACCATTACCATACAGGTGGGCATTTATGGACATTTAGAGTCTTTAGAATTTTACCTCTTGCAAAAAGTGCTACAAAAATATCCTGTTTCTCTGTGCATATCAGGAGAGCACACTAGAATTGGAATTGTAGGGTCAAAACTTATGCATATTTTAAATTAGATAGATCATCCAATTGGGTTCTAAAAGACTTTACTGGCAGATATATTAATATCAATGCTGTTTACCTTCATCCTCATTATCAGGAGATGTTGTCAATCTTTATTTATTTATTTATTTATCTATCTATCTATCTGTCTATCTGTCTATTTATTTATTTATTCATTTATTTATTTTGTGCCAATCTTATTGTGATAGAGAATAATGGCCATGAAAGATGCTAGTGTCCTGGTTCTAGGAAAACGGCAAATGGAACTTTGCAGATATGATTAAGATTATGGACCTTGAGATGGGGAGTTTGTTCTCATTATCCTATCCAAGTGGGCCCCAAACAATCACACAAGCTCTTAGAAGTGGAAGAGGGAGGCAGAAGAAGGGGGAGAGAAATGCAACATGAGTAGGACTTGTTCCACCATTGCTAGCTTTGAAGATAGAAGAAGAGGACCATGAGCCAGTGAATGTGCTGGCTTCTAGAAGCTGACAGCCAGCCCTCGTTTTATAGCCAGAAAGAAAACGAGGACCTCAGTCTTATGATCACAAGGAACTGAATTCTGCAAACAACATGAATAAACAGGGGACATGCCTCCCTAGAGCATCTAGACAAAAAGGCAGCCTTGCCATCACCTTGGTTTTAGCCCACTGAGGCCTGTGTCAAACTCCTGACCTATAGAACTGTAAGGTAATAGATGTGTGTGTTTTAAGCTACCAATTGTGATAATTTGTTACAGTAGCAATAAACAACTAATACTCTGATGCTTTAATTTTCCTTTCCAGATAAGGAAGTAAGTTGGAGCATTTTGCTTACAATTTATGGTGCTACTGAATTGTGATTAAAAAATGTGATTTAAATTTATATTTTTAAATTTTAATCAATATTTCCTTGGAGGCCTAGTTTGCCAGTGTGGTTTCTGTATTGATTGGACCCTCATCAACACGTCAGTGCATGCAAATATTCCATTTTTTATTTGAAATTATGCAAATTTACTATTTGTTGGGTATAAAATGCTCTGTTGCTATGTAGATCTATTAAATCAAACTTAGTTGTTCAAATCCTTTATATTTTTGCTTAATTTTTTTATCCACTTGATCTCTAAAATTCTGAACGATTTTCTAAATTCTTCTACCATGATTGCAAAATTGAAAATTTATCTTTATGTTTTTTCTAATCTAAGTGATGAAATTATTTGATGCTAATGATGGTGTCAAAGCACGAAAATGAATATTTATGAACTGTTTGCTGATTTTATAAACTAGAACATTACCAACACTTTGCGACACTTCAGTAACTTCCTCTTTCTTATTCCCCTGTTTTCCCTAAGACTTAGCCACTATCCTGAATTTAGTGCTATCATTCTCTTGCTTTAGAAAAAATGTTACCATATGTGTATTTCTAGTCTAAGCAATACATTTACTTTTATTTGCTTGTGAGTTTTAAACTGTTATATTATGGGCAATTATATTAGGCAAGATTCTTCAGAGAAACAGAAGCAACAGGATGTGTGTTGAGAATTGGCTCATGAGAATTGGCTCATGAGATTTGGCTCATGAGATTATGGAGGCTGAGAAGTCACATGATATGTTGTTTGAAAGCTGGAGACCCAGGAAAACTGGTGGTGTAAATCAGTCTGAATCTTAATGGCTGAGATCCATGGGCACTGATGGTGTAACTCCCAGGTAGAGGCTGAAGGCCTGAGAACCAGGGGTGGGGCTGAAGTGGGAGATGGTGGGGTGTGTGTGTGTGTGTGTGTGTGTGTGTGTGTGTGTGTGTAAGTCCCTGAGTCTGAAGTTCTGAGAACCAGGAGCTCCAATGTCTGAAGGCAGGAGAGGATGGATGGCCCAGCTTAAGAAGAGAGAGAGAAAAAGAAATTCAGATACAAGAGATTACATACTGTATGATTCCATTTACATTACATTCTAGAAAAGGCAAACTTATGGGAACAGAAAACAAATCAGTTGTTGCTGATGGCTGAGGGTTGAGGGAGTGGGTATTGACTGCAAAGGTGAATGAAGGAAATTTTCTAGATGATGGAAATGTTCTGATTCTAGATTGTGGTGTTTTCGTGACTATATACATTTTTAAAAACTCATCAAAGTGTACATTTAAAAGAGTGAGTTTTATTGTATATAATTATACCTAAATAAATCTGACTTCAAAAAATAATTTGGTGGTGTACTCCTTGACAAGAGGTGAGTATTCAGTTACTCTTTGAGGTTGTTGATTTTATATTTTGATATTGGGCATATTTCAAATTAATTCAGCTTATTTGGAATTTGAAGCTCCAAAGAGTATAAGATTATTTATACTTATGAATAGCATGTTATTGGAAAATTAGAGGAAACTAATAGAATTTATTTATTTCTTTTGCTAAAAATCTCACTTAGTTGCTCTTGTGTGACAGAAATACCTGTGCATATAATGAATGATGGTTAAGGATGAAGTAGCTGAGAAATTCTAAGAAAAGGGGAAAGACTGTACAGTCAAGGGTCCTTGAAAATGTTAATTTCCAATTAAGGAAAATAAGCAATTCAAAGAGCTGTACCCAACAGAGACCAGTTTTGCATAAAGCTAAGCCAATCAGACTGAGTTTCTTTTAGAGTTATCTGGAGGAGCTTTGAAAGTACCCTTACACTTGCCAGATCAGGTTTTACTTATACTTAGTGTAATTAGAAGTAACTGGGACTTCTTTTTTGGGGTGGGGATTCATATCAAGTTACCAAATAAATCCTCCAAAAGATATTTAAGCAGTGAGAATTATAAAAAAAAAAAAAAAAAAAAAAAAATCCATGACTTATGAAAGATAAGCTCTCTTCATTTCTAACCTTTATCTGAGTGTGGACATTGTGGCTTTATTACTATCTAAAATCAATCCTAAATAGTTTATTTTTATATTTTTACTTCAAAGTTTCATTTAAGAATAGTCACTTACTTCTTTTCTCAATTATATGACTTTGTATTTCTTGCATAAATTTGTTGCTTGTACTTCATTGTCTTCTAGGCTGTTTCTTTTGTGGCTAGTAACTTACACGTTTGTTTCAAACACAATATGAAAATTTTGCTGTCAGGCCTAATTTTTTAGAAATATTAAATTGTTACATTTTTATATTCCATAAGCTATCTGTGGGCTCTCTCTGTGGTGGCATAGAAATAAATGGTCTTAAATTTTATGTAAACTCTGTGTGTTTCAGAAAAAGGTATATCTCCTTCAGCTTTCAGGGGATTTAAAGGAGCCTGTCTTCTCAGTCAAAGGTTTTTGATTATCATCTGAAAAAGATCCCCTCAGTCAAGTGCAGTAGTATTCCTGTGTTCCAAATGCCAGCATTATTTTGGAAGTTCTAAGAGTTAGTGTTTCATATTCAAATGAAGATCACATTTCATGAAAGAAGACTCCTGTGTTTTGAGTGCTTACTCTTGGTCAGATATCAGTACTTCACATTTATTTCTTGATCTTTCTCAAAACTCTTTGAGACAGGTAGGACCAATTTTTCCAGTTAAAAACCCTAAGCTTGAGTGGTAAAGTGACCAGCCCAAATTCACATGACTTAGTGAGGTGCAGAGGTGACATTTAACCCCAGGTCTATCAGACATGAAACATGAGGCCTTCCCACTACATCCTATAGAAAATAGAAAGAGAAAGAGAAATTGTCAAATAAAAGAGAAAGAAGATGTAAGATAAGTTTCCAATGTTGTGATTTTTCCAGGATTTCATAAAAACTTTAAAAGCCATTGAATCACACACATTCATGCCCATTTGTTTTTACATTATATTAGACCCACTTCAACGGATGAAACTAAAAAGATTTCATAAAATAAGAAGCTCTGGAGATTTCTCAGCATTCAATTAGTTTTCAAAGTTTCTGCTGAATTACAAGATGATTTTTCTGTTGGTAATCTCTTTGTTCAAGAAGATGTGGTACTGCAATTTTTATTTTTGATTTTTATGTTGTTTTCTTAGATGCTTCCACCTTTTCCCAAAACATGCTGTGCTTGTGTACAATCAGGAGAATTATATATATAGCTGCAATCACGCTCTCCTTTAAACCAGTTCAAAATGCATTTTCGAGTCTATGATAGTAACAGGCAGTCTTGAGAAGAGCCTACAACTATAACCTTCTGGGTCCAGTTCTGCATTTACACCAAACATCTCTGTAAAAAACAATTTATCCAACGTTTGTTGTAGTTATTTCTGCAAAACCAGAAACAGCTATTAATCAGAACATATTTGACATTATCTGGCACTATCAACTAAATTACATTAAGAAAACTAAATTTCGTATCCCTGAGAAGTGGGTGTATTAAATGCCATAGATTTTTTGGATGATTCATTTAATTTAAAATGGTTGAAAGCCTGTTGACAGAATCTAAAAGAAACTTGGCATTGAGTTCACAGTATAGGCTTTGAAAAGACAGAATCTTTGCCAATAAAAGATCCTCCCTTGCTTTCTCCAGTCAGTGAAAGAATTGTTTGGGAGATAAAGGAAATTGGTCCATGAACTATCTAAGTGGTCATTTCATTTTGTGTGTTTCTGATTATACACAGGGTTAAATATATTTGAAGGATAGAATTAAAGTAAGTTAAATTAATGATATTTCTAGCTTTGTGGAAGAGTTTGAATATATTCTATATTCATTCATTCATTCTTAGGAATTTACACATGTATTTTACCTTCCCTCAAAGAGTTTAAAATTTAATAGGGAAAGTAAGACATATACAAGTATGTAAATATAATATGAGGCAGAAAATAAATTCAATAAAAGAAGTATACATAAATTTATGTCAGATCAGAAAGAAGTATAACTTTTCAGGGTGAAAGATCAAGAAGTGGCATTTGAACTATGCCTAACAGATGATGATGGTGGGACAGGGAAGGGCATTCAAGTTGGAGGGAACAGACTGACTGAAGACATAGATAGGAAAACTTTGAATGTGTATGGAGGACTGGGAATAGTGCAATTTGGCTTGAAACAAGGTAATAAAATGGGGAAACAAAATGGGATGGTCAGGATGTGCTGAGATTCTGAATGGATTGCATGACAGGCTAAGGAATTTGGATTTTATTCCACAGGCAATTGAGAAATCAATTGGCACTAATGCAGACACTGGAGAACTCAGTATACCACAAAGAATGTCAATAGTCTTGTGAGAGGTGTTAAGAAGTCATTTTACAGAACTTATTTTTTTTATCCTGTTTTTTCCCCCTCCTCTCTCTTTCCTTTGATGTGCTGTCTAATGTGTCAAAAGTATTTTTCAAGATTTCCAAGTTACATCTGATGGCAATCCAAATCCAAATCAAAATAATTATTTACTGAATTTCCATCATATGCAAGACGTATTATGCCCATTATGAGATGTCACTTCTCAAACCCTTCTACTAAAAAATCCAAAATACAGAGTACAAAACACTTCTTACCCTCAGAGTTTTGGGGAAACAGCCCAAAACATCCTACCAGCACAATGTTTCCTTGAATTTTTTGTTTTATTTTACATGTGACTTTTCACTGGACTTTAAACAATGTAAACAAAATTCTTACAAGTATTAAAGGTGAGGAATGTGTGACTGCTCTTAGTCCATTTTCAGTTGCTATAACAGAATACCTTGTTTAAAAAAAAAAAAAAAAGTTTATTGGCTCATGGTTCTGAAAGCTGGGAAGTCCAAGAGCATAAAGGCAGCTTCTGGTGAGGACCTATATACTCACCATATCATGGTGGAAAAGTGAAAGGGCAAGTGAGCATGTGAGAAACAGACCACAAGAAAGAGTGAACTGAGACCACTTTTATAATAACCCACTCTTAGGGGAACCAACTCACTCCTGCAATAAGGGCATTAATCAGTTCAAACACTTTCAAACCATAGCATTTCCCACAAAAAGTCTTTGATTAAAATTGACATTTAAGGAAGATAAATGAAGTTTATGCTTTGGCTTTGTATACATATTGCAGACTACGTGTCCTTACTCTTTCTCTCTTTCTTTTTTTTCTGCCCAATTTGGGGCACATAGGATAAGAAATGTTTATGCCCTTAAGAACCCTACAAATATATTGAGAAGGTAAAACAAAAGGATTTTTTTAGTTACTTAGCTTTTATTAAAGTTTTAATTCAGCTGTTGGAAAAATATATCATTAGGCTTTAATTAATTGAAAATTCTCCAGATAGAAAATAAGAACATAGGAGTCCAGAGGACAGAAGGAAAGTATCACTTCAGCATTTATGTTTTATTTAACAATGCTAATTTAGCATTATACTTTGCATTTCAAAAGAAAATTGATTTTTTTAAATGCTATTAAATATAAATGTCTTGAAAATTAAAATATTATCTTGAAAGGGTCAGAGGATTTGTATTTGTCATCATATTAAACAGATTTTAATCATATTGGTGATAAAAATTTAAAAGTTTTGTTTGTAAATACAAACATAAAAGCATTTTTACCATATTTTTTAAATGGATCTTGATTTCTATCCTTCCTGTCATTAATTTCTTCCTTTGTAATTTCTTAATATTTAAATAGTATTTTAAAAAATGTTTATGACAAATAGAACCTAGCACTGACTTTTATTTTGGTTATGATAGTTACTGCAGTGGTTTTCAAACTTATATTTAAAGGAAGCCATTTTTTGCTTATCATTATAAATTATGATATAAAACTATAACTATTAATAGAGAATGCAATCACAATATAGTGTTGCACAAGAAAGTAGTTGGTGTAGCAGTTGAAAGTAGTTAGACAGTCGTATCCCATTTTTGTTTAAAATATATATTCCAAATATTCTGCAAGAATATGTAACAAAATATCATACTCTTGATATTTTGCTTATCTTGATATATTTTCTGAGGTTTTTTTTTTCAATGAGCAAAACAATTTTAATCACAGAAATTATAAAGATATTTAAAATACTACTTAGAATGATATTCTGCTTCCTTGCAAAGATGTACATGCTTTGGTTTTGGGAAGAAGAAGTATCAGCTCTGAATGTACAGCCAATAGAGCTCCATTTGAAACAGATATGCTGTTGTTCCTTTTGTCTTCATCATATTTGCAGAACTGTGGTCACTCTAAGACACATTTATAGAAAAAAGGCAAGCTACAATACTAGGGCTGATGTATGCTACCACCACATCTCAATGGAGAAAGTTCCAGTGTTTATAGCAAGTCTCTTTCTCCAAACACTCAAACCCTCGCTGTCTGTCCATTGATAAGAGCTGATAGACTTGCTTAGGTAAACTAAGACACACAGATGCAGTTTATTTCTCTTAATATCTCCTCTTCTTTCTTCTCATCTTTTAAGACTCAATCCCACATCTCTGAAATCCCAGTATAAATCTTCCTGTACTTGTTACTTCACATTGTTGCGGGGGTAGTCTGTGCATTGGTATATCTCACACTGGGTGGAGGAAGAGCGATCACAGGCAATGATAAACATGAGATCATGTGTCCTCCATCCTTTCCAGAAGGGATTCTGGAATTCCCACGGAGGATCAATGTTGCTTTTTGTCATCTTCATCACCCAGGAATGTACAGTCTATCTTTGCCTGTGATTTACAAAGATAAAAATAAAGTTTATTTTCTATTTTCTACATATAAAATTTTATTTAATACCTTCTTTCCATCTCCCTACTGTGTAACTCTCAACCCAATTTAGTTGAAATATTATAAAATTTCATGCTCTGTTGACCTCTAAACATCAATTAGAGGGTAAAACAAAATAATGAGAGGAATCACAACATAGTGAGAAGAGAAAAGGCTTTAGAATCAGACATAGCCCAGTTTGAGTTACTTCTCTGCTCCTTTACTGTATGACTATGGTCAAATCATATGACCTGAGCCTCAGGATCTTCACCTGCAAAGGGCAGATAGTGATATCAGCTACAGTAAAGATAGTGAGTACATGTAGAATATCTGACACAGTGTATGATAGCTGTTACTGGAATTTATAAGTACAAAAGTATTGTTTACAAAGTGCTTTATAAATGAAGAATTAAAATTCTCTTTCTGAAAATTTTCCATCTTGATCCTCCTCAGATTCATATGCCTGAAACTTCCAACATGCCTGGCATTCACCAGGATCCATGGTGTCCTTTCCTTTTATTTTAGCTTATTTTGGGCCTGTAGTTACTGGATTCTCCTCTTTTCTCCTCACTTCAGCACTCTGGTGGAGCTCGATGTCTGAATCACTGATTGAACACTTAGCATATGTTTCCATGTACTGTTATATATATAGTTTAAATGGGTGTCTTTTCTCCCAGCCAGCACTCCTTAGTACAGGTTGACATGGGGATTTAATAGAAAATATGTGACATATAGGCTTTGGCTCAGATACACTAGCTTTGATGAAGGGGTCTGGAGTGCACTGTAGAGTTTAATCCAGTTTGACTTCTGGCTGTATCACTGACCATCTCCAGGGACTTGCTTAATATCTTGTTTTTTGTTTTTTGTTTTTTAACTCTAGAGGACAAAAATTAGAATATGGTTGAGAGAATTGTTAAAGATCTGCCTTGGGACAGAGCATTTTTCTTAGATATGTTAATTTGGATCCCTTTCTTTAACCTCCTCTCCCTATTAGAAGATCTTTCTTTTTATATTATATTTTAATTATCTTCCAGGGTAGCACAACCCTTGTCACTTGCCTCACTTTTTTCTAACCACTCAAATGTCAGAACCTTAGATAACTTAAAAATAGAGATGTTTCTGCTGTTTATTTTTATGCTTGGGTGTTTTGGGGGCAAGTGGGTGGGAACACTGACGCCTAAATTGTCACATTCCAAAGGAAGTCTTAGTGAATGCATAAAAATTGTAAAATAAAACTAACATTTTTATCTTCCTATAGTGGACATTATTGTTTACCTACCTGGTGTTCATTATCCCTTTTCCTTTTTCATAAGGGTACCCTCAAATTTTTAGGTAGCTGCCCTTCTGCCATGTCATCCAAGTGCTTGAGGGGGAGGTGACCACAACCTGACCCCATGGAGTTGGTCCTGTTTGGTCTAAGGATTGTCAATCTCATCCTTTTTTCACCGTAATTGTTCAGGAATATACGCCTACGTCAGGCTGCCTAGGTCAGTTCCTCCTGTAGGAAGGGACATGGGACCCAGATTGGAGGAAAATTGTTCGGAGATTCAAGGAATGTAGTTTTCCAACCCAGAGGAGGTTGAAAGTACTTTTGTCTCTTTCTTTAGATTTTAGGATGTGTGAATATGAAGCTGGGAACTGCCACAGACATTTTTTTTCTGGCACAAAGGAAGCTATGTTGAACATGAAACCAGCTCAGAGGAGGGAATGGTGAAGGGAATCCTGGAGAAATAGAATGGAAATGCTGCATCTAGCCTATCCTGAGGCCTACCTTATGTCTTGACTTGCACTTAAGACAGCCAAATTTTATTGTCAGTTTTAGTGAGGTTTTGTGTTATATGCATCTGAAAATAACATACAATTTTAAAATTGATGTTTTCTTTAAGGATGAAAATATGGTCTATACCAGTACTGTCCAACAGAACTTTCTGAGTTCTGTCCACATGTGGCTATAGAGCAATTGAAATGTGACTAGTGCAACTCAGGAACTGAATTTCTCATTTTATTTAGTTTTCATTAATTTAAATGTAAATAGCCTCATGTTTCTAATGGCTGCCATATTGGATAGCACAGATCTAGAACAATCAACCCTCAGATGTTTGGACCACTCTGCAACATATCTCCTAAGCTTCTGTCTCCAAATGATTCCTAATAACTACTCTAAATTCTATTTTGTATTTAATAAATATGTAATTCTAAAACCAAACAAAGTTCAGATTTAATTAAAGTACAATGTCGATGGCACAGGTGTGTATATGTGTGTGTGTTGACGGTTTTCTATTTACTCATACTTGTATTTCATGTAATGGGGGCTGTAATAAGAATAAGCATGGGTCTATTCCTTGCCAAACAACTTAAGACAAACATGTACAAAAACAACCCTGAACAATACAAAGCAGTATGTAATTATGTATCTATATCTGCAAGTGCTCAAAGACTTATAAGGAGAAAGATTGCAAAGACATTTTTTTGCCAACTATAGCTAATATGGCTTCCTAAGGAGGATAATAAGACATTTAAGCTACACCAAGTGCAAAATTAGTTATCTGTTCTCTGAAGAGGGCTTGGCTTTCATTTAAAAAATAATTGCATGGCTATTTTAAAAGCAAAATGTTATCAAGAAAAATTCCACCAATAAAAAGGTGGTTAATTAATGGCAAATCATTAACTTCTGAGTATAGCATTTCAAATGTTTTATTGGTTAAATTATTAAAACAATGTAATCTTTTTAACTTAGCTTCAAGTATTATCATGAGGATAAAAATATCTGAAAATACTTTTGAAATTAAATGTGTAATATACGGACAGTGCACTGTTTTAGGGATTACAACCCAGCAAGAAAACGATATAACAAACTACAAATTAAAAATATTTGGCTACTGGCTAAATTTTCTGAATTCTAGATGAAAAGAAATGGAACTCAAATTTAAAAAGTTATCTGTCACAAGAAAGTACACAACACTTTGGATGATCTAACAGACAAACACCACTTCCTCTAAACAATAAAAAAAGCAAACCAGGTAGCAATGAAGATCTGGCAGCTCGTCTGTACAGGCTATTCAATGAGGCAGACAACCTTCAGGAAAATGATTCAAGCTGTCGGTTCATCCAGCTATAATTGGAGTGTATATTGACTTTGGTCAGTTTAGGAAAGAGAACATCAACTTACAAAGTGCTGGCTATGATGGAGACGTGATAACTGGAGATCATTGTTAAGATGTCTACCACTTTCAAAAAGATTTGTCTTCCGAAGTTGATAGGGATTTTAAATTGCTGCAACAATTGCATGTCAGCATGAGCTATTTCTTTGCTAGTAAACATACATTTATAATATACTAATTTGTTTGAACCTATTCTTTGTCATTTAATTCAATTAAAATTGAATAATTATAAACATATAAGACACTAGAGCCTAAAATAACTAATTTTTAAGGAAAAATAAGCTAAGAAATTATTCATATTCAATCACATTTTGCTATCGAACTTATTTTTCTAATGAAATATTTTCAACTAATAAAAACTTAAAATAGGTTGCTGAAATAGAATCATTGATAGATCTTTACTTCCAGATCAAATGATTAATGCTTCTATTATGTTTATTATGTACTGTTTGAGTTAAATATATCATTGAACTGAGTAAATAGTTGAATTGGTCTGCCCTCTCTTAGAGCAAATTATATTACAAAGAAATACATATGAGGGTACTTCTAAAAGTTCATGGAAAGATTTGCATTGTCTTTTAATTCTATTTTTCCGTGAACTTTTTGAAGTACCCTTGTATAGAGGACCATAAATAATGGATATATTAGGGAGCAGGAAATTAATAATGCCTTAGTTTGTTAGACCCCCCCAAAACTGAAGCTGAAATTATGTTCCTCGGGGGATAATCTATCTATTGTTTTATATAATTTTGTTTCAAGCTTACGTATTAAGCTTTTATTCTAGAAAGAAAAAAATACTAATCAATTTATTTTCATTGAAGTAGCAAAGCATTGCACTAAAACCTGACATCTAAAGTTTACAGTGCCTTGAAAATTTGATCAGGCTTACTTACCTGAAAGAGTGCTCTTAGACCACCAACTTTTGCTAATTTAGTGTCAGGAAAACTGGGTTCACAGATTCTGTTTTTTATTCTCATTTAAATCCAATATATTTTGTTTTTTTAATAGTAACTCAGAAAAAAGAAAGGGAAAGTCAGTTGTCCTGCTCACATAAGGAAAACTATTTTGACTCCAGCGCGTAGAACAATTCCTATAAATCTAGTTCCTAGTTCTGGAAAGACCATATATCAGAATAAATGAAATAATCTATTTCTGCCCATGAATTGGACTGTTGTGCTCACTGGGAGTGCAAGAAACAGTTTCAACTTAAAAATGCAATTATAATAAATAATTTTAGGTCATATTAACATGTTCACCTTATCCTCACATAGAAAATACTTAGAATGTTTAATTTTTTAGAAGTTTAATCACCTTAGCTGTAAATTCTACCATGTTTGCCATTACAATACTAGTAATGCTAAAAGATGCACAATGCTTCTTCAGTTTAGGTGCCATGTGACTAGAGGCTTGGCACTTGATGGCTCCAGGGGAATCACTAATAAGCTACAAAGCCTTTACACCTCTAGGTCAGGAGTTTGGATTAGACCTAGGTTGGGAGTGACAGAAAGTCGTTACCATCTCATGATAGTTCAATGGTTTATGTGAAGGGAATTCATTGTTTCGGGCCACTTTCTAATGAACAAGCATTCACCTCACAAAAAGTCACCACTGCTTTTGACAGTAATTGGCAGAGACCTACAGAATGAAAAATTCAACCAAGAATTGTGTTTCCTCCATGCTATAACTACCATATCCTGGTAAGGAACTTTTAATGGAAAAAGACACGGTGCTTTGCAGTTATGTCTGTGAAAAGTAAGGTAGGAGAGAAGGAGGGAAGGAGAAAAATTGAAGGGAAAGGAGAGAGCCATCCAGAACAGAGTAATCAAAATGCAATTAAGACTCATCATCAAAAAGCTTTACTTAATACTTACCTGCCAAAGATATTTCACTCAGAAAAGGCATGCACCTCTTAATTTCTTTTTCTTCAATTAAATTTTAATAATTTTACCTAAGGCCTCTAGATTAGTGGGTCAAAAGGATGATTAATGTCTTGAAATAGTGTTCCCTTAGTAGAAAGTTGTCACTACACATGTCATTATTTTTCTCCTTAGGAAGCCTTAGTAGCTACAGTAAGTGAAAGAAGTCTTCTCAGTCTTTCTCCTTCTAAGTTTTTCAGCACTTAAATACATAGATACGCAATTGCATAATGTTCTGTATTGTTCAGGTTTTTTTTTTTTTTTAACGTGTTTGTCTTAAGTTGTTTGGTAAAGAATAGACACATGCTTATTCTTATTACAGCCTCCGTTACACGAAATAAAACTCCAAGCAAATAGAAAACTTCCAGTACACATAGACATACACACACCTATGCCATTGACATTTTAGTTTAATCAAATCTGACCTTTGGTTTAGAATTATTTACCAAAATGCAAAATGGAATTCAGAGTATTTATTAGGGATCATTTGGAGATAGAAGCTTAGGAGAAATGTCGCAGAGTGATCCCAACTATCTAAGGGTTGATTGGTGTAGATCTGTGCTATCCAATATGGCAGCCACTAGACACATGAGGCAATTTAAATGTAAATTAATGAAAACAACAAAAAAATGAGAAATTCAATTCCTCAGTAGCACTAGTCACATTTCCATGGCTCTATAGCCTCATGCGGACATAGTCTATGTTATTGGGTAGAACTTATGTGAGACATTTTTATCACCTCAGAAAGTTCTATTGGATGGTACTAGTCTAGACCACATTTTCATCCCTATGTCTAATATTTTTCATATTGAAATATAATATTATCTTCTATATTAATAAAAATCAAAAGAAGTAATTGGGAAGTAATAGTGAATTATAAGGAAAAAGAAAACAAAACACAGATTCACTTAGAGTTGGAAACATATAATGCAAGAGCCATAAACAGTCCCGTTAGTTTACATTTCCACAATTTATGACATTTGAGGGATTTAGATTTTCAAGAATTGAAAGAACTTGATAGCTTTTTTTTTAATATAAAGAATGTAGTATGAATAATTTGGTGGTGTCTCTTGTACCTTAAATTCAGTTTATAGAAAGAGTCATATCAATTATGGAGTTCTCAGACTTTTTCTTTCCTTTTCGAATGAATGATTGTACTTGCCTGCACAAGCATAAAACTTATAACCCTATCTAGAATATGAGAACATACAAATACTTCTCTAATATTCCAAAGGGAAAATCTATTAGCACATCACAATATTAGAACTGAGAGAGGATACTCCTATCTGGTAATTTATCTGTTTGAAATATTGTCTTCTATAAGGTTCTGTTAATGATGGCCTAACTAAAGAAAAAGTTTAGGGATTCTGTTGGATGGGAAAGGGGCAACTGTTGACAAGTTTAATTACATTTTGAGCCATTATCACAGGGAATAGGTGGGTACTATCTTACTGATCTGCCATTTTCTCAGCTTATTCATAAAAGTCAAAAGGAAAGATGGTATCTCTGTGCTTACAGTGAGAAACCTTGCAAGGCAAAAAGCAAGTCTTTTATTAAATTTTTGTTCAGGAGTTTATCTGTCAGGTCTAGAAATGACTAGTTATTATACCGTATGCCCTAAGATCATCTATGCCTGATATGGAAAAATAAAACATTTTACAAGATTTCAACAAGCAGTGGATTCATGTTGTTCTTGCCTGTCGATTTTATAATTAAACAGTAATTCCTCGTTTTATTTACATAGATAATTCTTCCAATGCAAGTAAGATCTATTTAAAGTAGCATGCTTAGAGGGAAGAGTGGTGTTAGGGGAGAAGGTAAAATTTCAGAAAGAGTGAGAGAATAATATTGCTGTAATGTTAACAACCATATTTACAGGCGAACACACAGGGGAATTCATCAGTATATTGGTCAAAGATGAATTAATGAATCTTCCCATTCAAATGTATAGCTAGATTGCTAAAGTATACAGGGTATTAGAAATTTTTATAAAGTGGATCCTTCAGAGTCCTAACAAATTAGCCTACTGATGGCTTTAAAAAATGACTCTGACTGCAGCAGCTTGGGCATCTTGTTTTAACCTTACTGAAATGACTGATTCTAGGTGTTCATAAATAATTTTTACTTCTGCTTTCTCTAGAGAATTCTGCCCCACGCTATCCATCTCACAAAAAGAGAAAATAATTTATTTACAGTAAATGCTCGTTGTACAAGTTTGCCTGAAAAATATGGTTTTCCATTAAAAATTCAGAGAATGATTTTTTTTATATGAGTAAACGATGATGGTATTCCAAACTATCTTGAAAACGGAATTTCTTTATCCCAGGTGCTGATGCCAATATTCAAACTTTCCATGGGTGAGGACATATGAATAAAGTATAAGAGCAGAAGGACCCTGGAGAGAAGCCATAAAGAAGCCAAGGGGATTGGAGAATGGATCAAAAGCATAGAAGCAGGTGATGTGACTTTTTCTCTCTTCCTCAACACTCTCCCTTCTGCAAAGGCAAATATCTTCTTGCCTTAGCTTTATTTTTCAAATTGTAATCAAGACTGAAACAAGTCAGATCATTGAGACTCATTTGTTTTCTTTCCCAGCTAAGGCAAACAGATCTAATTTCATTCTGAGACAAGGCAGGTGGGCTTAATAGACAGTGCAGGGGTGGGTGAAAAGGAGAAATGGTAACTGTGGGAAGATATCAGTTGTAATTTATCTTGACTTAGTAAGACTTTTCCTTTTTGTATGACATGCTGCTCAACAAATGGAGAGACACTCCAGTTAAGTAATTGCTCAGATTATTAGAGTTTGTGCTTAAAAAGGACTTCTAGGCTGCATTAGCTTGGGCTGACATTATCAATGCTCGTCTTCAAGGGGTCAGTCCAAGAATGAATCTATTTAACATCTTCATCAATGACCAAGATAATGGAAGAGAAATAGCAGGCCCGTTAATTAACTTTAGGGAAGACATTAGACTGCAAGGGGTGGCTTGCACATTGTAGGGCAGTGTATGAATTTTAAATGAACTTTGCCACGATAAGGCACTAGTCCTTTGCATTCAAAATCTCAAAGGTTATTTGTGTTTTATGTATCACAGCAGGCCTGTCTAAGAAAACAAGTGAACGCTTGCTACTATGAATCTGTGTGTTCTATTTGCTAAAGCACAAGGCATCAAGATGCAGACAGCTTTGCTTTAAGTAGAACCACGGTCTTCTTATAGACGCACCCCCCCAAATGATTTTATTCTTTCCCTATATGTGGCTCTTTCCCAGAATTTCAAGGCAATGCCACATTGGCATAAGGAAGAATTAGCTATATAATTTTTGGGGCCCATTACAAAAAAAAAAAAAAAAAAAAAAAAGCAGGGACCCTTGTTTATAAAGCAGAAAAAAATGCCATTCAATGTACTAAGATGCAAAGCTTTTCCATTCTTCCATTGTCTATCTAATTGTCCTGGCTTTTATTTTATTTTATTTTATTTTTAAATTTATTATGTAATGTCATTCTAAGAAAAAAAATTAAAAATTTAAATTATAAACATAAATGTTATCATTCATCTTTATATTTTGTACTGCCAGTTTTAACTGCAAATAAGAAAACATTTAATTCATATGTAGAATAACCAAAATTATGCAATTCATATTCGTAGATCATACATGCGTTCTTTTCTCTACATTTCATTCTTCCCAGAAGAGTGGAAAGACTGCACAAAACTAACTCAACCATTTTAAGTTTACTTCTTGACATGCACACATTCTAGCAATACTTCAATCTTTGGCTTACTTATCAGTAAGGAAGGACTGAAAGGAAAAAGAACTTTGCTATGTAGATGGCTCTATCATTTCATTTCCTTCTGTGTCATCATTTTCAGTTTAAGAGGCTGGCTAATACAGGGAAGTAGCACTAGTAAGAAAAAATAAATCGTGTCTCTCGGTCATTTGTGTAATTTGTAATACCATTGCCTTCTTTCTGCATTTGAATCAAATTCTGGTTTGGATGAAACGCATGGCTTGTCGGGGCTGTCAGTGCTTCTGTTTACTCAGTCACCAACACACTCTTGGTCCTCGTTTTGAATCTTGATCAGCTCTCACGCATTGTGAGTCCAACACATTTCTGTGCTCATTGGGCTTCTGAACTCTGTTTGTGAATGGGCTGGCAAGGAATGGCAGACATGCACATGCGTGATTGTCCCAGTGGATTTCACTTTTTAACGTAAGTTTAAAGATAAAATTATTAAGAATTTTAAGGACAGGGAGCATTAAACCAAGCACAGGGCCTTTCTGGGCGCGAGGTCTAGTGCTACCGCACAGGTGGCAAGCCCATGCAGCTGGCCTTGGTATAAGATCTTCATGTATTTCCCATGACTGTCATACCCCCACACTTGTGGCCCCTGTCTGACCTCGTCCCATATTGGATAGGTGTTTCCATCTTCCTGCAAGATTCTAGATGTAGCCAAGAAGTATGAAGTTCCTTGGCTAGCCTGGGAAATGGACTGCCAAGATAAAGGATGTCTTCTAAAACTCCAGTATTTAAATACATAGATATGTAGCATGATTTTCAGGTTCAGGCATAAAATACATGATATCATACAATTATATATATATACACATATATATTTTTTCACAAGAAAATGGTGACATAAAAAACAGCTTTACTTTTTTGTGCCATCAAATTTTATGCATCGGCTCTACAGATAGATTTTTTAAACATCAGGGTGAAAAATATGCATTGATATGGCTCAATTTACAACTTAAGCTTTTATCTTAACATTGCTTCTTAGCTCAGTAGAACATTTATATTTAAATGACATTTACATTTATTAGAGAAAATTGAAAATACAGAAACAAGAGAATGGAGAAATAATTGTACATGTTGAAGATAATCAATGTAAATACTTTTTTTTTCTTATCTGGTCTTTTCTAAATGTATGGCTTTGAAAATACTGTTGGCATCCTACTATATATATGAAATTTTATATCCTGCTTTTTACGTAACATTCTATTGTAAACATTTTTTGTCTGCATGAACATTTTCAAGCCTGTAGAATATATTCAGATTTATTTAAAGATTCCTCTATTTTCTGAGTCACAATTTCACTCAGAATAAACACTGTGATGAACATCTTTTTGAATAAAGCTTTTTTCATTTTTCAAGGTTGTGTTCTTAGGATAGAGTCCCAGAAGAACATTTCTGGGTTAAAGCATCTCACATTTTAATTCTCTCGAAACGTGTTAACAAATTGCATTCCAAAAGAGTCATACTACTTTTTATTCCTGCTAGGGATTTATCACAATATAAGTCTCTCTCCTTGTAATAATCTCTGCTATTTTAATTAAAAAAATGACAGCACTTGGTTTGTTCAAGACAGATCAATGTTATTAGTGATAGTGGGCATTTTGGTATATATGTTAGTTTTCTATCTCAATCCTCTGTAACGAAGTATAGTAACAATATGTGCCACATAATGACATTTTGGTCAACGATGGGCCTCATATACGATGGTGGTCATATAAGATTATAATGGCTACACCATATAGCCTAGGTGTGTAGTAGGCTATACCATCTAGGTTGGTGTAAGTACACTCTATGATGTTTGCGCAACGATGAAATCACCTAATGACACTTTTTTTCTGGGTGTATTCTTGTCACCAAGTGACACACGTCTACTAGGGTACTTCAAAAAGTTCATGGAAGGTTTTTCAAGATGGCGGCGGCTGCGGCGGCTGGCACGGAGTAGCTGAGGTGGAAAAGGTGGCCACTGGGCCTCAGGCAGCCGGGAAACTTGTGGACCTTCCTCTAGCCATCTCTTAAGGGAGGACTGCTGCTGCTGGCCGGTCGTGGGGGGTGACCGCCACTTTACCCCCGGCAGGAAAGGCTGCCTCATTTACAGGCAACAGCTTTGAAGTGTGGAGCAGGAAAAGAACTGTTTCTTAGCTGCAAAAGCGAGTCTCGAAACAGGGAACACGGCACCAGGGCTGCTGTGGATGCAGACAAGATCCCGGAGGCCGGGGCCGCGCTGAAGGCGGCCAGCGGCCCTATTCAGGATTCGAGGTTTCAGGCCGGCATTAAAGAAGATTCTTGGGAGCACCCGGGCCGCGCCGCGACTGAACAGCCCGAGGCGGCAGCGGCCAAGAACTGGGAAAGGCGGCAAACCAGAGACAGAGCGAGCACCCAACCTGGCACAGCACTGTGAGTGATCCCTGGCACAGCTCTGTTCGGGGGATGGATGCCCACGCGGCTCCCGCCTGCACCACCAGGCCACTCACTGCCCCGTGCTGCCTCCATTTTCCCAGGTGCGGGCAGCTCCGCCCTGCTCCGCCATCACTGAGCCCTCCCACTTGCGTGGCCTGGTGCGGGGCTTTCCGGAGCCTGCAGACCGGCCTCTGCTCCCACTCCCTCCGCGGTTCTCTGGTGGGGCTGGTGGCGTGGGGTGTCCCCGGCCAGTCTCGGGAGGGCAAGGAAGTACGGGCGGGCTGACTGTCACTCCACCACACCCTGGACTCCGGCCCCAGGTAAACTCCCTGTTACTGGGAGGCAGATACCATCTCTGCAGCCACCAGTTTGGAAAAAAGCCTAACGAATTTCTGGTTGGGAATAGTGTGGTAGGAGAGTTCCCAGGTCCGCTTGAACCTGCCGGAGAGCTGGCTGCAGGTGGGCACTAGACTCGGTTTATACTGGCGGGATAGAAAGGTGAACAAGACCCGAGAAAGATCTACATAGTGCTACAAAGGCACCCAGAGAGACCGGTCGTCTGTGCCTAGCAGAAACCTGGTAGACTTCCTGGGCGAGGGGGTGCCGAGCAGGGTCTTGAAGGCCCAGCTGATAGACGAGGGGTGCAGAAGACACGCCCCAGCCCAGCACAGTGCGCACAGAGTGGGGAGACGTGGGGCCAGGGAGGCGGAGACTCGACAGAAACCACACACCCGGTGGGGTCGCCACTGCACGATCTAACAGCCTGGGCCAGAGCACACGGAACAGGGAGAAGTCCTGCACAGGAAGTGAAAGCTCAACAGAGATCACACACCCTGTGGTACGTGATCCACCAGCCCAGCAGAGTCCAAGCTGACCAGAAAGGTGGCTCCCCGGAGAGGCCCAAGACCCGAGGCAACCACACACACAAGGCACTAGAGGCCAACTGAGCAGTCACGGAGGGAGCCATACGAAATTGGCAACCACAGCAACATCCTAGTTAGTCATTAGTCTCAAACCGGTGGACTGTGAAACCCCCTGCAACAATGAATAAACACCAAAAAAAAGATACCAGAAATACAAAAAATCAAGAAAGTACACCATCAAAAGTTAATAAATCTCAAACTCTAGATCCTATAGAACAAGAAGCCCTTGAAATAACTGATAAGGAATTTCGAGTGATAATTCTAAGGAAACTGAATGAGATACAAGAAAACTCAGCTAGACATCATGATGAAATGAGGAAAAGTATACAGGATCTGAAAGAGGAAATGTACAAGGAAATCAATGTCCTGAAAAAAAATGTAGCAGAACTTGCTGAACTGAAGAAGTTATTCAACGAAATAAAAAACACAACGGAGAGTTTAACCAGCAGGCTTGTCGAAGTTGAAGAGAGAACCTCTGAACTTGAAGATGGGCTGTTTGAAATAACACAAGCAGACAAAAAGAAAGAAAAAAGAATCAAGGACATTGAAGAAAATCTGAGAGAGATATCAGACAACCATAAGCGATCAAATATCCGAGTCATGGGTATTCCAGAAGGGGAGGAAAATGGAGATTCCATTGAAAACATATTCAACAAAATAGTGGCAGAAAACTTCCCAGGTATAGGAAAAATCTCAGATCTTCAGATCCAGGAAGCTCAACGATCTCCAAATGTATTCAACCCAAAAAGACCTTCTCCAAGACATGTCATAGTCAAATTGGCAAAACTCAGAGACAAAGAGAGAATCTTAAAAGCTGCAATAGAGAAGCGTCAAATCACCTATAAGGGAGCCCCAATC
Organism: Cynocephalus volans; assembly: GCF_027409185.1. Taxonomy (NCBI): domain Eukaryota; kingdom Metazoa; phylum Chordata; class Mammalia; order Dermoptera; family Cynocephalidae; genus Cynocephalus; species Cynocephalus volans. The sequence goes on from NC_084475.1 coordinate 66,168,943, forward strand.
AGGTTAACATCAGACTTTTCATCACAAACCCTAAAAGCTAGAAAGGAATGGGATGATATTTTCAAAATACTAAAAGACAAAGATTGCCAGCCAAGAATACTCTACCCTGCAAGGCTATGCTTCCGAAATGAGGGGCAAATAGTATATTTCTCAGACAAACAAAAACTGCAGGAGTTCACTACCACACGACCACCCTTACAAGAAATCCTCAAGGGAGTACTGGGTTTGGTTCCTGAAAAATAACTACCACTGCCATAAAAACCCAAGAAAAATCTAAACCCGCTAGTATAATAAAAATGGCATTCATGAAGAGAAAACAAGCAAACAAAAGCACTATCTACAACCTAAGGAACCAACAAACACAGAAAACAAACCATAAATCAGAGAGCAAGGAACAAAAGACACCTAAGACAACCAAACAACCAATAAAATGCTAGGAATAAATCAACACCTTTCAATAACAACTCTTAATGTAAAAGGCTTAAATTCCCCAATCAAAAGACACAGACTGGCTGACTGGATCAAAAAGGAGGACCCAACTATATGCTGCCTACAAGAGACCCACCTCACCCATAAAGATTCACACAGACTAAGAGTGAAAGGATGGAAAAAGATTTTCCATGCAAACAGAAAAGAAAAACGAGCTGGAGTAGCTATTCTTTTATCTGACAAAATAGACTTTAAACTAAAAACCATAAAAAGAGACAATGAGGGACACTACTTAATGATAAAAGGACGGATCCATCAAGAAGACATCACAATCATAAATATGTATGCACCCAATGTTGGAGCAGCCAGATTTATAAAACAAACTCTATTAGACCTAAAGAAGGAAATAGACACTAATACCATAATAGCAGGGGACCTGAACACCCCACTGTCAATATTAGACAGATCATCTAGGCAAAGAATCAGTAGAGAAACACAAGATCTAAACAAGACTCTAGACCAATTGGAATTGGCAGATATCTACAGAACATTCCACCCAACAACCTCAGAATATTCATTTTTCTCATCAGCACATGGATCATTCTCCAGGATAGATCACATATTAGGTCACAAATCAAGTCTCAATAAATTCAAAAAAATTGGAATTATCCCATGTATCTTCTCAGACCACAATGGATTAAAACTAGAAATTAATAACAAACGAAACTCTGGAAACTATACAAACACATGGAAATTAAACAGCATTCTACTTAATGACATATGGGTCCAAGAAGAAATCAAGCAGGAAATCAAAAAATTTATTGAAACTAATGAAAACAATGATAAATCATACCAAAACCTGTGGGATACTGCAAAAGCAGTATTGAGGGGAAAATTTATTGCATTGAATGCTCACTTCAGAAGAATAGAAAGATGGCAAGTGAACAACCTAACACTTCACCTTAAAGAACTAGAAAAACAAGAACAATCCAAACCTAAAGTTAGCAGACGGAAAGAAATCATTAAGATCAGAGCAGAACTGAATGAAATTGAAAACCAAAAAACAATTCAAAAGATCAACGAATCAAAAAGTTGGTTTTTTGAAAAGATAAATAAAATTGACAAACCATTAGCATGGCTAACAAAAAAAAGAAGAGAGAAGACTCAAATAACAAAAATTAGAAATGAAAAAGGCGATATTACAACTGATTCATCTGAAATACAAGGAATCATTTGAGACTACTATAAACAACTATACGCCAACAAATTTGAAAATCTGGAGGAAATGGATAAATTTCTGGACACACACAAGCTCCCAAAACTGAACCGTGAAGACGTAGAAAATTTGAACAGACCAATAACAATAAAGGAGATTGAAGCTGTTATCAGAAGGCTCCCAAAAAAGAAAAGCCCAGGACCAGATGGATTCACAGCAGAATTTTACCAAACATTCAAAGAGGAATTGACACCGATACTTTACAAATTATTCCAAAAGATTGAAACGGACGCAAATCTCCCAAACTCATTCTATGAAGCAAATATCATCCTGATACCAAAACCAGGTAAAGATATAACCAAAAAAGAAAACTACAGGCCGATATCCTTGATGAATATAGATGCAAAAATCCTCACTAAATTACTAGCAAACAGAATACAGCAACACATACGTAAACTTATTCATCACGATCAAGTGGGATTCATCCCAGGGATGCAAGGTTGGTTCAACATACGCAAATCAATAAATGTGATACACCATATTAATAAACTCAAACACAAGGACCATATGATCATCTCTATAGATGCTGAAAAAGCATTTGATAAAGTTCAGCACTCATTCATGACAAAGACCCTCTATAAGTTAGGTATAGAGGGAAAGTATCTCAACATAATTAAAGCCATATATGCCAAACCCACAGCCAATATCATCCTGAATGGGGAAAAGCTGAAAGCTTTTCCTTTAAGAACAGGAACTAGACAAGGATGCCCACTCTCACCACTCCTATTCAACATAGTGTTGGAAGTACTAGCCAGAGCAATCAGAGAAGAGAAGGAAATAAAGGGCATCCAGATTGGAAAAGATGAAGTCAAACTGTCCCTGTTTGCAGATGACATGATCCTATATATTGAACAGCCTAAAACCTCTACAAAAAAACTCTTGGAATTGATAAATGATTTCAGCACAGTAGCAGGATACAAAATCAACACACAAAAATCAGTAGCATTTCTTTTCTCCAATAGTGAACATGCAGAACGAGAAATCAAGAAAGCCTGCCCATTTACAGTAGGCACCAAAAAAATAAAATACTTAGGAATTGAGTTAACCAAGGAGGTGAAAAATCTCTATAATGAGAACTACAAACCACTGCTGAGAGAAATTAGAGAGGATACAAGAAGATGGAAAGATATCCCATGCTCTTGGATTGGAAGAATCAACATAGTGAAAATGTCCATACTACCCAAAGTGATATACAAATTCAATGCAATCCCCATCAAAATTCCAAAGACATTTTTCTCAGAAATGGAAAAAACTATCCAGACATTCATATGGAACAATAAAAGACCACACATAGCCAAAGCAATGCTGAGCAAAAAAAATAAAGCTGGAGGCATAACACTACCTGACTTTAAGCTATACTACAAAGCTATAATAACCAAAACAGTATGGTACTGGCATAAAAACAGACACACTGACCAATGGAATAGAATAGAGAATCCAGAAATCAACCCACACACTTACTGTCAGCTGATCTTTGACAAAGGCACCAAGCCTATTCACTGGGGAAGGGACTGCCTCTTCAGCAAATGGTGCTGGGATAACTGGATATCCATATGCAGGAGAATGAAACTAGATCCATACCTCTCACTGTATACTAAAATCAACTCAAAATGGATTGAGGATTTAAATATACATCCTGAAACAATAAAACTTCTTAAAGAAAACATAGGAGAAACACTTCAGGAAATAGGACTGGGCACAGACTTCATGAATACGACCCCAAAAGCACGGGCAACCAAAGGAAAAATAAACAAATGGGATTATATCAAACTAAAAAGCTTCTGCACAGCAAAAGAAACAATTAAAAGAGTTAAAAGACAACCAACAGAATGGGAGAAAATATTTGCAAAATATACATCTGACAAAGGATTAATATCCAGAATATATAAGGAACTCAAACAACTTTACAAGAAAAAAACAAGCAACCCAATTAAAAAATGGGCAAAAGAGCTAAATAGGCATTTCTCTAAGGAAGATATCCAAATGGCTAACAGACATATGAAAAAATGCTCAACATCACTCTGCATCCGGGAAATGCAAATCAAAACCACATTGAGATACCATCTAACTCCAGTTAGGATGGCTTAAATCCAAAAGACTGTGAACGATAAATGCTGGCGAGGTTGCGGAGCAAAAGGAACTCTCGTACATTGTTGGTGGGACTGCAAAATGGTGCAGCCTCTATGGAAAATGGTATGGAGGTTCCTCAAACCATTGCAGATAGATCTACCATACGACCCAGCTATCCCACTGTTGGGAATATACCCAGAGGAATGGAAATCATCAAGTCGAAGGTATACCTGTTCCCCAATATTTATCGCAGCACTCTTTACAATAGCCAAGAGTTGGAACCAGCCCAAATGTCCATCAGATGAGTGAATATGGAAAATGTGGTACATTTACACAATGGAATACTACTCAGCTATAAAAACGAATGAAATACTGCCATTTGCAACAACATGGATGGACCTTGAGAGAATTATATTAAGTGAAACGAGTCAGGCACAGAAAGAGAAATACCACATGTTCTCACTTATTGGTGGGAGCTAAAAATTAATATATAAATTCACACACACACAGACACACACACACACACACACACACACACACACACACAAACCGGGGGGTGGGGGGGAAGAAGATATAACAACCACAATTACTTGAAGTTGATACGACAAGCAAACAGAAAGGACATTGTTCGGGGGGAGTGGGGGAGGGAGAAGGGAGGGAGGTTTTGGTGATGGGGAGCAATAATCAGCCACAATGTATATCGACAAAATAAAATTAAAAAAAAAAAAAAAAAAGTTCATGGAAAAATAGAAAGATGCTATAAATCTTTCCATGAACTTTTTGAAGTATCCTCATATATTTCCTTCAGGTCCTTTGGTCGACCACTCATTCATGTGGTTGTGATATTTAAGCAGGAGGGGGGGAGAAGGAAACACTGACAAATTTCTACAGAGTTTGTATCATTTCTGATGTTCCCACTTCCTTAGCCACCTTACCTTAATAAAAATTTGTCAGAAAAAAATTGATTTCTTACTACAGTGGTATAAGCCAAATGAACTTATGCCTGCCCCTAAACTTTGCCTGTTTTTCATAACACTCAGATGCCGCTTCTGTTCCTTACTCTTTCAGTAGGCTGCCCGTCATTTTCTGCATTTGCATGTTGGCTGTGTGATTTGCATCTCTCTAGCAGGCTGATCCCAGAACGCCTCTCAAGTTTTTAAAAAAAAAAATATTTTTAAAGGTTCAGGCTGAGGAAAAAAATGTTAGAAAAACATTATATTAGGATACCAAAATCTATTTTTCTCCCTGAAGCTAAAACACATACAGTTTTGCCCTGAGGAATCAATTCTTTAGAAAGCCAAGCTAAAAGGGAAATGACATGAAAGGCAGCCCACATTAAATTTCATTTACTCCCATTGTTTAATTTATGTCCTGGGCTCCTTGATTCCTTTGAGGCCCTAGGTATTCAGGATACTGCTTCTGTGTGTTTGGTCACTCCTTCATATTGCATCGTATCTTTGGGCCTGTGGATATTTCTGTTCTGAAGGCTTCTGACTTCAGCCAGCTCTTTCTTACTCTGAGAGTTGGTAGGTTGTGTGGGATATTTTCTAGCAGGTGTGTTAGTTTAGTTTTTTTCCATTAAGCCTTATTTGGCTTTCTTTTTTTTTTTTTTTTTTTTGTCTTTAATAATGTGATGTCTTGCTTCTGTTGACCAGTTTTTAAAGTTTTGATTATTCATTTGTACTTGAATTATTTTGCCGTAATTTCTGAGTATTTTGTTTAGTTATTTATTTTTAGTACCGTCCTGGAACAGACATAGGGATTTCCTATGAAAGCAAGCTGAAAACACTCTCTAGCCCACTTGGGGACCTTTGCAGATTAGGGGTGGTTTCATATTGTGAGCGATGTGGCTAAGCAGGATATGATTGCTTCATTTCTGACCCAGCAGTCAAAGATGCTGTGCTTTGCTGGAGGGAAGTGTTCACAGCTACTGTCTGTGTTGTAATTTTTTTTTTGAGGATTAACAGAAAACCTGAATTTTTAGGGTTTTCTATATAGTTGCTTTCCCAGCAGCACTGACACTGACTTAAAAAAAAAAAGCCTCTTCATTTTAGGGAAAAGAAAGTCCTGAGTCACTTAGTATTCCTTACACTCGGGAAGGCTGACTGTAAAGGCTTACACTTCCTGCTGTGATTGCATCCTCCTTGAAAGAAATGAAGCTGCAACATGAACTTAGTTCCCTTTATCTGCACAGTGATTCTAAGTCCAATTTCTGCTGTCTTCTCTCTCTGACTATTTAATACACTTATCGTTTCTCAGCCTGGCATTCCCCTATAGGAGAGATTGAACTTAACAAATGTACACTAAGAATGATAGCTGACACTAATTCAATGAGCAGAAGGTTAAATCCAATCATAATTCCTGAGGTAATGGAGACGGGTAGGGTATGCAGATCACTGAAGAGTCAAAGAGATTAAATGAGACTACACAGTTCCTTTGACTGTGTAGTCACTAGGAAACTATAATAGCATTTTAAGGTAGGGTGATACCAAAGCCCAAAGATTTATTTTTTTTAAATGAACAAAGCATCAGAGTCAAGCTGATGCAATAATTTTACAATCCCTGGAGCTGTTAGGCTCAACTGAAGAAAGATGTTAGCTAAATACAATCTGAAATGAATACATTAATTCTCACAGTCCCTTTCCCCCGTCGTGCATAAAGTCTTGAATGATTTTTAACTCAGATGGATTTTAGTTCATGATAAGATCTGGAAAGTCTACCTGCAAAGCTTTTAAAAATATAAATAAGCCACATTAGGGATATAGGGGTGGAGAAGGGAGGGGGGAAAGATTTGCAAAGACTTAAAAAGACATAACTGCTTGATTTAATGTCTGTAGATGAAAGCTGTGGACCAGTACTTCCCATGAGACTCCATGGTGGATTGTCGCTGATGGCAACTAACGGAAAGCTAACAGAAAACTTGCAGCTGGGGCCCTTGCTGGATCCGCCTGTAACAGCCCTTCTCAGTGGGATGGCAGGATTAGGGTTAAGGCTGATAAGATAACGGAATCTGTATTCTTGGACTGATTGCTCCCCTGATCTGAGTACCATTATCGGGGTGACAGCTGCTTTTCCAACCCTCTGAACAGCAAGTGGCAGAGCAGCATGTAAATTGCATGTGCACATTTAGCAATCATATATTGACAATTAAGGAGAAAGTGATTCACATTTGTATTACCTTTTCTAAAGGGTATATGAAATATTTAGTCAATGAGTTGGAGGGTTTAGATCTCAGTGTGAATTTTTGCATGACTGAGCACCATTTTTTAAAAATACACATGCAATCAGTGAATTATAATTCCTGGGTTGGTGTGGCTATGTAAAGATATTGAACATTACATATGAAATTCAGATACATACCTCAGAGGAAGACTGTCAAGTTTTAGGAATGCTGTAGTAGTACGTGATATTAAAATTGGGCTGGATTTGTTAAAATTAAAAATGGAGGTGATAGAATAGGAAAGAAACAGGAAAAGGAATGTTTTGTTTTCAGAGATTAAAGCTTTCTAAATTAGTGGGTTAGAGTAAAGTATGTTGCTAAAAATAATCAAATGCATAAATATATTACATTTTGTAGAAAAGAAATTTATTAGATTTGTAAGTCTGTTAGTATATATTCCAAATATTTAAAATGTGCATGTCCTGGACGTAACATTTTCACATCAAGGAATAGGTGTTCTTCACCTACTTTTTTCACTTAAACAATACAAAGATATTTCAAAAAGTTCATGGAAAAATAGAATTAAAAGATAATACAAATAATTCCATGAACTTTTTGAAGTACCCTCAAATATCTTTGTTGTTTGGTTTTGCTATTAAAAGGCTCTTCCTTTTGTTTTGTGTAAAAATTATATAATGTTTGACAAAAACAATCCAATATATGTAACAGATGTATAAGTAATGAAGTGTAATATTAACAGAACAATAGTGAATCCGCCATCCAATTAGGACCTAGAACATTACTTATATGATTGTGTTATTTTCCTATCTTGTACCATTTTCTACTCCCTATAAATACTCAATAACCTGAATTTTACCATTTCCTTTTCTAAAATGGGTTTATCACATAAGTGTATATTCTTTTTTTAAAATTTCATTTTTCAAAATTAAGATATAATTTATGTATGATAAATTCGACCCATTGTGGTAGTCCTTCTGTGGTGTTTTTTTTTTTTTTTTCCTGAGCGGTAAGGGGATCGCAACCCTTCGCACGGTGTGGTCTGCACCACGCTCAGCCAGTGAGCGCACAGGCCATCCCTATATAGCATCCGAACCCGCGGCCTCGGCGCTAGCAGCACCGCACTCTCCCCAGTGAGCCACGGGGCCGGCCCCATTCTGTGGTTTTTGACAAACACATATGCCATAACAATCCAGATGTAGGACAGTTCTATCTCCTTCTCACAATCCTCTTGTGCTCTTTTGTATTCAGTCCCTTTTCCTTTCCCCAGTCCTTGGCAACCACTGATCTTTTTTCTGTCCCAATAGTTTAGCCTTTATCAGAATGTCATATAAATAGCATCATGCATTATGAATCCTTTTGAGGCTATCTTTCTTCCTTTTGCATAATGCATTTGAGATTCATCCTCGTTTTTGTATGTATCAGTAGTTTATTTCTTTTTATGACCAAATACTATTCTCCTGTAGGGATGTACTATAATTTATCTACTGATTCACAAACTGAAGAACATTTTGGGCTGCTTCCAGTTTTTGCAATTACAAATGTATCAACTATAAATATTTGTATACACGCTTTTGTGTGAACATAAATTTTCATGTCACTTGGGTAAATACCTAGAAGTAAGATTTTTGGGTCATATGGCAAGCGTATGTTTAACTTTATAAAAAACTTTATAAGATGTATGTAGCAGATATTTCCAACAAAGTTATAAGAGGGCTTCAAAAAATTTGTGGAAGATTTTCGTATTATTTTTAATTCGATTTTTTCACGAACTTTTCAAAATTTATCATTTTGCATTCTCAGAAGCAATTTATCAAAGTTTCAGTTACTCTGAATCCTCATTAGCACATAATATTGTCAGTCAGTTGTTCTATTTTTGTTTTTTCAAATTTAGCTGTTCTTTTGTTAGTGGTATCTTACTGGGTTTTAATTTCTACTTTCTGAATGACTAATGACGTTGAGCATCTTTTCATGTTCTTACCTGCCATATATGAAGGTATTTCAGAAAGTTTGTGGAAAGACTCATATTATCTTTTAAATCTATTTTTCTGTGCACCTTTTGAAGTGACCTTGCATACGTCTTGTTTGCTGAAGTGTTCACATTTTTTGCCCATTTAAAAAATTTGTTTATTTTCCAATTGAGTTTTGAGAACTTTTGTGCACAGATACAAGTCTTTTATTAGATATGTGATTAGCAAATAAATATTTTCTTCTAGTTTGTGGCTTGTCTTTTCATTACATTAATTGTGTTTTTCGAAGAGCAGAAGTTCTTTCAACATTCAATTTATCAATTTTTTCTTTTATTGATCATGTTTTTGATATGTAAGAATTTTTGTCCAACCCAAAGTCACAGAAATTCTCTCCTATGCTTTTTTTTTTAGAAGTTTTGTAGTTGTAGGTTTGACATTTAGATTAGTGATTCATTTTCAGTTAATTTTAGTAAATAATGTGAGGTATTGATCAACGTTCATATATTTTTGCATATGGATAGCTAATTGTTTCAGTACCATTTGTTGGAAAGATTATTCTTTCTCAACTGAATGACCTTTGGATCTTGTAGAAAATCAAGTGAACAAATATGGGTAATCTACTTCCAAGTTCTCTATTTTTTAAAAATTAACTTATGTGTCCATCCTTTTACCAACATCATATTATCTTGATGACTGTAGCTTCGAAGAAAATCTTGAATCAGGTATGGGAAAATCAGGTAGTTCATTTTTTTTTTAAAAAATTGTTTTTGCTACTTAATTCTTTTGTTTTTCCATATAAATTTCAGAATCGTTTTATCTGTTTCTACACAACATTTGCTGGGATTTTGATAAAATTAAGTCAAACTTATACTACACCAGTATGTGGAGAAATGACATCTTAACCACATTGAGTCTTCCAGTCCACAAAGGAGCCTAACTTTTCATTTATTTGCGTCTTTTTTTGATGTTTAAAAACTGGTATTATGTAGTTTTCAGCATACAAATCTTACATATATTTTGTTAGATTTATAACTAAGTGTTTAATGTTTTTTTGTGCTATTATAATGGTACTTAAAAATTTTCAATTTCCAGTCTTTCTTTCCTATCAGATAGAAATACTATTGATTTTTATGTATAGACCTTGTATTTGAAAATTTGATTAAGTCATCTATTAATTCTACTATTTTTCTAAAAATAGATTTTGGAATTTTTTAGTGTGATCAGTCTTGTTCTTTGTGAACAGAAACAGTTCTATTTCTTCCTTTTCAATATATATTCCTTTTTATTTTTTATAATTGCCTTATTGCACTGCCTTGGATGTCTACTATGATGACTAATACTATCCTTACCTTGTTCTGATCTGCAGGTGGTGGTGGTGGGGGTGGTGAAAGCATTCAGTCTTTCATCAATAAGTATGAAGTTAGCTGTAGATTTTTTCATAGATGTCCTTTATCAGGTTGTGGAAGTTCCCTTCTATTCCTAATTTGCTGAAAATTTTTAAAAATTATGAATCAGAATTGAATACTATCAAAATTTTCTGGATCTTTTGAGATGGTCAAACAAATCAGCATTCTTTGAATACTGCATTTTTTTTTTTTACATATTACTTTATTCAATTTGCTGGTATTTTTTGAGGACTTTTGTCTGTGTATTTGTGAGATATTGGTCTGTAATTTTGTTCCTCTCACTCTCCTCACCTTGTGTTGTCTTTCTCTGGTTTTGGTATTAGGGTATCTCTGTCCTCACAAACTGAATTAGGAACTGTTCCCTCTTCTTTTTCTATTCTGGAAGAGATGTGTTAAGTTTGTATTATTTCTTTCTTACATATTTGGGAGAGTTTGCCAGTGTTGCCATCTGAGCCTGAAGTGTTCTTTGTTAGAAACTTTTAAAGTAGAAATAAACTTTAATTAATAGACATGGGATTGTTTAGATTATCTGTTACTTGAGTGAATTTTCATAGTTTGTGTCTCTCAAGGTGTTGTCCATTTTATGCAAGTTATACAATTTCTGGACATAAAGTTATTTGTGATATTGTTGTCTTTTAATTGAATGTAGTATCCTTAGTGAAATCTCCTTTTTTTGAATTCCTAATATTTGTAATTCATGTATTCTCTCTTACTTTGTTGGTCAAGATTTGTCTTCTCTCTTACTTTGTTTGGTTAGAAGATTATTATTTTTTAAAAAATAGCTGTAGTTTCATTGATTTTCTTTATTGTTTTTCTGTTCTAAGTTTGATTTCTATCTTTATTATTTTATTCCTTCTGCTTGCTTTGGGTATAATTTGCTCTTCTTTTTCTAGTTTCTTAAGATGGACGCTTAGATCGTTTATTTAAAACTTTCTTTTCCAGTATAAGCATTTTAACATTTAAATTTCTCTTTAGGTGTTGCATTAGCTGTGTCTCACCTATTTTGACAGGTTGTTTTAAAATTTTTATTCAATTAAAATATTTTCTCATTTCCTTTGTGACTTTCTTTTTGTGACTTCCACTTTTACCTTTGTTTTATTTAGAAATGTGCTGTTTATTAACCTGACATTTTGGGATTTTTCCAGATATCTTTCTGTAACTGATTTCTAGTGTATTTACATTATGGTTAGAAAACATACTTTGTATGATTTTAATTGCTTTAAATTTGTTAATGTTTGGTTTTATGATCCCAAATACAGTCTATCTTAGTGTATGCTTCATATGCACTTGGAAAGAATGTATAGTCTGTCATTATTGGGTGAAGTGTTCCATAAATGGCAGTTAGATTAAGGGACTTGATTGTATTATACAAGTCTTCTGTATTCTTACTGAATTTATGTCCTGTTGTTTATTGATTATTGAGAGAAGAGTATTAAAGTTTGCAACAATAATTGGGTTTGTCTATTTCTAATTTCAATTCATTGGGTATAGAATTCTGGGTTTACACTTACTTTCTTCAGTAATTTAAAGATATTATTCCATTTCCTCTGGCTTGCATAATTTCTTACAAGAATCTGTTGTAATTTGAATCTTTGTTTCCCTAGGTGAAGATTGTCTTTTTTCCTTAGCTTCCTTCAAAATTTTCTCTTTACCTTGGTTTCCAAGTTTGAATATAATAGGATATGGGTATGATTTTATTTGTATTAATTCTTCTTGGTGTTATTTGAGCTTCTTGGATCTGTAGTTTGCTGTCCTTCATTAATTTTAGAATTTTCTTGGTCATTATTTCTTCAGTTCTTTCTTCTGTCCACTGTTTTAATTTTTCCTTATGGCACTCTAATTACACACATATTACACCATTTTTGTTGTTCCACAGCTCTTGGATGTCCTGCACTCCTCCCATCTTTTTAAATTTCCTTCTTTTTTTGATTGTTTGAGTAAATTATACTTACTTTTCTTCAAGTTTCTCAGCTTGTTTGAGTCTATTGATGAGACTATGAAAGACATTCTTCATCTCTGCTACTGCCTTTTCATTTCTACCATTTCAAACCGATAGTTTTTCTCTCTCTGCTGAAATTCTCCATCTCTTCATGGAACTTGTCCATTTTTTCCATTAGGGCCTTTAAAATATTAATCATAGTTATATCAAATTCCCTGTCTGATAATTTCAACATTTGTTTTATTTGAATTGATACTGTTAATTGCTTTTACTCTTGACATTGTATTTTCTTTTTTATTCCAACTTGTGTGTGTGTGCGTGTGTTTGTGTGTGTATGTCTTCTAATTTTGGTTAAAAACTGGACATGCTGTGTAGGATACTAAAGACTGAAATGTAGTACTAATGCTTTTAAATGGGTATGCCTCTTCTTTTTGCTAAGTCTTGAACCAATCTATTCAAAAGTCGGGCTAGGTTTGTGTTTTCTTCTTGCTTTAACTTCCCCTAATGCTCCAAAGTTTTTAAATTTCTCTAGCACTACTTTGTGCGTAGGGTAGGAGTTGAGTTATTGGAGGCTTTTTCCCCCCAATGTACTTCTTGTACATTCTCTTTTGACATTCTCTATCAGACTTGTACCTCAGAGATGTTCTCTCTATATTCTCACTTCTCCAGCATTAGGCTACTGTTATTTTTTACTTGGTGCTTGCTTTCTTGGTTGTGTGTGTGTGCATGTGTGACACAGTGCTTTCTGGGGTTCTGTTTCGGCCTTGGTCATAGACATGTGTTGTGTACTTGGGGCTTGATTGTGGAGTCTTATCAGTGATCCTGTTTCTCCTTCAGCTGTAGGGAAGTCTTTTAGTTTCCTAGGGCTACTGTTAGAAATTACCACAAACTGGGTAGCTTAAAACAACAGAAATTTATTCCTTCACAGTTCTGGAGGATAGAAGTTGGAAATCCAGGTGCTGGAGGGTTGGTTCCGTTTGGAGACTCTGAGGAAGTATCTGTTCCATGCCGCTCTCCTACTTTCTGGTGGTTGCCAGTAATCCTTGATATTCCTTGGCTTGTAGATGAGTTATTCTAATCTCTGCCTTCATCTTCACCTGGATTTTCTCCTCTTTGTGTTTCTGTGTCTTCACAGGGCCTTATTTCAAAAACAATAAGGCATTGCATTTAGTGCCTACCATAATCCAGTATGACCTCATCTTAACTAAGACCCTATTTCACAGGTATTGGGAGTTTGTACTTCAGCATATCTTTTTTTTTTTGATGTATTTGCATAACAAAATACCACAGATTGGGTGGCTTAAACAACAGAAGTTTATTTTTTCCCAGTTCTGAGGTCTAGAAATCCAGAATCAAATTGTCAGTAGGTTTGGTTTCTCCCGAGGCTGCTCTCCTTGACTTGCAGATGGCCACCTTCTTGCCGTGTCCTCACATGACCTTTCCTCTGTATGCCCTTGCCCCTGTGTCCCTCTGTGTCAAGTTGTTTCTTCTTATAAGGGCACCAATGGTTTCATTTTAACTTAACCACCTCTTTAAAGGTCCTGTCTCTAAACACACATTTTGAGGTACTGGGGATTAGACCTAAACATATGATTTTTTGGGGGACACAAGTAAGCCCATAATAGGGGACATAAACTCAAAATTAATAGGGTCTGGTAGAGCCTAGGTGTTTTTCTTCCCTTCATGAGATTGTAGAGGAACAGGAGATCAGTAGAACTATTACAAAAAAGTTCTCTTTATTTATTTTCTTATAAAAAAATTCTACTCTTTTCTCATTCAAATCTTCCTGATCATTATTTATAATACATTTTAAAAACTGTTCATGATCTTTGTTCATAAAATTATATTTAATTGCTTTTAATTTGTTGAGAATCTAGAGGTTGAATTACAAATGCTATCATTTGTAAGTACATTAATTTTTTTTAAAAAAAGGATTTTCATGTACTTCTCAGAAGCCAAGGGCTACTACCAAATTGGTTTTACTTTATCTCCTTCCAGGATTTCCAGTTTAATCTAATAGTCTTCAGTTCATTCCTATGACCTACTGGTTAAGGCATTAATAACGATTGTGGCATTAATAATGACATGTATAAATTAGGTATGCCTGCTGCTACAGATCAAGTGTGTCCCCCAAAATTTCATGTGCTGGAAACTTGATCTCCATTGTAACAGTGGTAAGAGGGTGGGAAATCCTATTATGATAATTGAAAGGTGGGGCCTTTAGGAGGTAATTAGACTGTGAGGACTTTACTCTTGTGAATGGATTGATTTATTTATGGAGTAATGGGCTTGGTTCTGATGGCTTTATAAGGAGAGTGAATGAGAAGGTTAGCTCACTCTTGATCAGCCCATTCTTGCCATATGATACCCTGCATCACTATACAGAGTTCCCACCTAGAACAAGGCCCTCACCGGATGTGCCCAGCCTCCAAAACTGTAAGAAATAAATTTCATTTCTTTGTAAATTACCCAGTTTCAGGTATTCTGTTATAAGCAACAGAAATGGACTAAGACACCTTCCTATTGTGTGTGTTAACCATTCACCAATCAGATTTTGGCTCATAGGGTTACTTCTTCCCCTTGCAGATTTCTCTTCTTGGGATCCCATCAATATAATATGTTTTATGTAGGATCTAGTTGTTTGGTAGCGTGTGGACCTTTCGGAAAATTTAGTTTATCAAATTTCAAAGAGTAGAAATCTTCAATAATATATTTTTGTAATCTTTCCATATCCACTCATATAGACATACTTCCATCTTTCTATTCTCCATCAAATAGTATTAGATTTTAAGGATGTAACATTTTAAAAATTCACACCCTTATTTACAGACATAAAGACTATTCACAGTTATTAGCTATTTCACAGGGCATGCAGTGAGCATCGTTACTCTTGAATCTCTGTAAACTTGTCTCAATATATACTCGTAGGATACATTTCTAAAAGTGGAATTACTAGGTTAAAGGCATTTAGAAAGTTTTTGAGATATATTTTTAGATAAATATAAATGTTATTAGAAAATATGAAAATGTTTTTAGACTTTTATATTCCACTAATATTTATCTATTTTTAAAATTACGATATATTATTTCCTATGTGGTCAATATTTTTCCTTCAACAGCAGTAAAATCTTGCCTATATGAAACTTTTTAAGAAGGCACATTGTGCAGAGGGTGTTTAGTACCTGGTTCTTACTCTTGCCTCACTGTGTATTTACTTTTTGACTTTGGATAAGTTAGTTGACCTTCTTGGTCTTTGTATTCTTCTATACATAAACTAAAGATGTTGAACTGGAACAGGGGTTATTAAGTTTTATTCCAAGGATGGGAAGATGAACCTGATAGGCAGAGCTTTGGAATCCCTGTCCCTACTTCAAGCAAGACAGCTGTGCTTTTATCTGTTTTTTTTTTTTTTTTTTTTTTTTTGGATTAGAAGTACCAAAAAAGATTTCATTTAGGGTAGAAAGTTTCTGCTATTAAAAATAATTTGGGCCGAGCCCGTGGCGCACTCGGTAGAGTGCTGCGCTGGGAGCGCAGCGACGCTCCCGCCGCGGGTTCGGATCCTATATAGGAATGGCCAGTGCACTCACTGGCTGAGTGCCGGTCATGAAAAAGACAAAAAAAAAAAAAAAAAAAAAAATTTAAAATCCCTTTGCCTAGATAGATCTAAAGTCACTTTTAGTTCTAAAATTTTATGACTTATGATTCTATGCATCCTTCCAATTTGTTAGATTTTCAGTATTTAAACTCCAATTACGGCTTTTACCCCCCACCCCCATTCAGTTCAAAAATAAGTGCAGTTATTCAGACAAAAAATAAGAGAAGAGCTGTTTCTTCTTCATTTACTCTCTTCTCTAGGCTTTACGTCTTTTTTGAATGGGAATGTTTCAATCTCAACTATACTTTTTTTCAGAGAAAGGTTAAAAATGGTTGATTTCTCATTATTTATTATCCTTCATAGTTAGACTGAATTTAAATATAAACCTCTGTTTCTTATAGCCTGTCTTTCTTGATTTTTCTTTAGTGTATGCCCATTGCCCATATATTGGTCATTTTCCAAAGAATGTTTCTATCATTAAACTCATCTATTTCTGAGTTCCAGCATACTCTCCTGTAGTTGCTATTGAATGCTAAAGTCACATATATTTTGTCTGAATGCTATTTCCACCATAACAAGATTTTTTCACATTTCTGTGAAAAACTCTAATTACCTTAGGCACAAGAACAAAACCCTTAGTTTAAATCTCTTAATCAGGCTTTCTCAAAATAGCCACTAAGGCAAACTGACTCACTTTCCCATGTGCCTGATTATTCCTCTCAGAATGTTTGAAATTCACTCAATTTGCATCTGCATGAGGAACTTTTGCACCTCTTCAAGTTCTACTTTTCCTCCTGCTAAAATATAACCTTCTCCAGAAAATTTTCTCCCACTAACTAAGGATAAAATGCTCTCCTTTCTTTTATCATTGCAGGCAAAGTACTTGTACTTTGGCTACGGTGAGAAAACAATGAAACTTTATTAAAACAGACTCTAGTAAGTCTGAGTTTGTAATAATTTTTCCTGCACTGAGCTGTAGTTTGAATATGCTATTTCTAAAAAGAGATTTACCAGAGAAATAAGTATAATTAAGTTTGTAGGAGATGCACACACAGACTCAAGCAATAAATCTGAAAAAAATTTAAGATTATAAACTCTTGTTTCTACCTTAAATGAAGATATCTGTTAAAATAATCAGATATAGTTAAGACTATTTCAGTGTATCTTCTGTAATTTAAAATAATCTTCCTTTGATCTGAATTGTGTTTTACTGTACTATATTTATTCACTAATGAAAAACATAGATAACAGTAGAGGATGCTGTGGTACACCTCTCAGATTCCCTTTTAGGACCAAAGCCCTCATTCCCACACTGTTGGAATTGTTGGTAGCTAAAGGGTGTCACCTGAGTCCCACTAAGAATAGCCCTCAACTAAAGAGTGTCATCTTGACCAAAGTAACATGCCATCTTTGGGGTCAGTTTGTACCAAGTGCCTGCTTTGGAGGAAGTGTAAAGACTTGGTCCTCTTGCCTTGATTGGGAAAACTCTGATGGGCCATCCCAGTTCCGGAGCTCACCAGGCCTTTGTTGTGACATCACTGCAGCTTAATATTGTCCTTTGTCCACCTGCTTCCTTTACTTCTCCTTATGTATTGTTCCTGAGGGCATCCTCAATAAAATTTCTGCATACACAATCTTGATCTATAATCCTTACCTTCCTACCTCCCGTTTACTGTATAACTATGAAAAAAGGCAAAGATAGCTAATACTTAAACAAGTCTTATTGTTTCCCAGCCATTGTGCTAAGAACTTCAGATTCATCAAGGCATCTAAACCTTACAACAATATGACGTAGAAATAATTAATATTATCTCCATTTTACAAATGAGGAAACTCAACTTAGAGGAATTATATAATTTGTCCAAGTCCTACAGCTACTAGATGGTAGATCCAGGATTTGAAACTGTCTGTTCCATTCCAGAGATTATACTTTTAAGACTAAATTACTCCACCTCCTGCATCTCCAGGACAGGTTTTGAATCCCTGAAAGAGCATATCTGGATAGGGAACAATCAATGAAGACCAATGAGCATAATTTGAAAATCAGATTTTGCTTCACATGTGTATTGTGAGAAAACGTGATTTTTCAGGGTGAGAGTAAAAATATTATCATTTTAAAGTTACAAATTCAATACTATGTTTAGATGCTGGATATTACTGAATTTTTATCTCTGATGCAAAATGAAAGAATGTAAAGATTAATTTACACATGAGGAAATTCAAGCATACTTACTGATAGCTCTTGGACATGACCAGTGCTGCCCTCCATTTTGAGCACAGCCCACAGATTTTCTTCCTTTAATAAAGCTTGATTGTTACCGGGCATTTTGGCTCACCTTCTTTCACTTACTAACCAACATTAATAAAGGTTGATCTTTTTTGGAATCAAACACTGATGTGATACTGGAATTTCTATTCATGAATTTGCTAATTGTTTTTCTCTGTTGTAGACATTATCATTCCATTTATAACTTGTGACATAAAAAAAAACAAGATTAAAATGCAGATTGGGAGTTTTAAATGTATTTCCAACCACATTGAAGTAGCTATGTGACATGACTGATCTTGTCTAATGTGAAGAAATTATTAATTTAGTTAAGACATTCAGCTGAAAAATCTTTTCTTCCCTAGGCTCATACAGATGCCGTCTTAGGTTAGAAAACTTTCACAAAGTGGAAAACCTGTATATTGCATAGTTTCTTTTACAAATGTGGAACAACTTTGTATTTATATATACTTTGCAATGAAGATGCCTTATATTTGTATAGGACTGATGAGTTTTCATGAATATTTACTCATATAATTCTTACCATAATCGTGAGATAGCTGTGATGATGTTATTAATTCCATTTCCTAGACAGATAAACTGAGCAACAGGCTAAGTGATTTGTTCAGAAGATGAGATAAGAGTTCGTCTGATCAATGCTCTTTTTCTACACTGACATGAACATGTAAATGTTTCCCCTCCCTTAGCAATTTCTTCTCTCTTGCCATCTTTTTGATATATAATGTTTGCCCTCCTCTTCACAGGCAAACGTCTTGAAAAAACAAACATATTTGCTCTATTTGTTTTCAAGTTATGTAACCATCATTCCTGAATGTTTTTAAATCTGAAGTCTGTCCTCATCACTACAAAAGGATGGAACTATAATGGGTCACCAGACATCCTCTTTGTTTTTTTTAAAAAATTTATTTTATTTTATTTTTTAAATTTTATTTTGTCGATATACATTGTGGCTGATTATTGCTCCCCATCACCAAAACCTCCCTCCCTTCTCCCTCCCCCCCTCCCCCCCAACAATGTCCTTTCTGTTTGCTTGTCGTATCAACTTCAAGTAATGGTGGTTGTTATATCTTCTCCCCTCCCCCGTTTTTTGAGTGTGTGTGTGTGTGTGTGTGTGTGTGAATTTATATATTAATTTTTAGCTCCCTCCAATAAGTGAGAACATGTGGTATTTCTCTTTCTGTGCATGACTTGTTTCACTTAATATAATTCTCTCAAGGTCCATCCATGTTGTTGCAAATGGCAGTATTTCATTCGTTTTTATAGCTGAGTAGTATTCCATTGTGTAGATGTACCACATTTTCCGTATCCACTCATCTGATGCTGGGCATTTGGGCTGGTTCCAACTCTTGGCTATTGTAAAGAGTGCTGCGATAAACATTGGGGAACAGTTATACCTTCGACTTGATGATTTCCATTCCTCTGGGTATATTCCCAACAGTGGGATGGCTGGGTCGTATGGTAGATCTATCTGCAATTGTTTGAGGAACCTCCATACCATTTTCCATAGAGGCTGCACCATTTTGCAGTCCCACCAACTATGTATGAGAGTTCCTTTTTCTCCGCAGCCTCGCCAGCATTTATCGTTCAGAGTCTTTTGGATTTTAGCCATCCTAACTGGGGTTAGATGGTATCTTAATGTGGTTTTGATTTGCATTTCCCGAATGCCGAGTGATGTTGAGCATTTTTTTCATATGTCTGTTGGCCATTTGTATATCTTCCTTAGAGAAATGCCTACTTAGCTCTTTTGCCCATTTTTTAATCGGGTTGCTTGTTTTCTTCTTGTAAAGTTGTTTGAGTTCCTTATATATTCTGGATATTAATCCTTTGTCAGATGTATATTTTGCAAATATTTTCTCCCATTCTGTTGGTTGTCTTTTAACTCTTTTAATTGTTTCTTTTGCTGTGCAGAAGCTTTTTAGTTTGATATAATCCCATTTGTTTATTTTTCCTTTGGTTGCCTGTGCTTTTGGGGTCGTATTCATGAAGTCTGTGCCCAGTCCTATTTCCTGAAGTGTTTCTCCTATGTTTTCTTTAAGAAGTTTTATTGTTTCAGGGTGTTTATTTAAATCCTTAATCCATTTTGAGTTGATTTTAGTATACGGCGAGAGGTATGGATCTAGTTTCATTCTCCTGCATATGGATATCCAGTTATCCCAGCACCATTTGCTGAAGAGGCAGTCCCTTCCCCAGTGAATAGGCTTGGTGCCTTTGTCAAAGATCAGATGGCAGTAAGTGTTTGGGTTGATTTCTGGATTCTCTATTCTATTCCATTGGTCAGTGTGTCTGTTTTTATGCCAGTACCATACTGTTTTGGTTATTATAGCTTTGTAGTATAGCTTAAAGTCAGGTAGTGTTATGCCTCCAGCTTTATTTTTTTTGCTCAGCATTGCTTTGGCTATGCGTGGTCTTTTATTGTTCCATATAAATGTCTGGATAGTTTTTTCCATTTCTGAGAAAAATGTCTTTGGAATTTTGATGGGGTTTGCATTGAATTTGTATATCACTTTGGGTAGTATGGACATTTTCACTATGTTGATTCTTCCAATCCAAGAGCATGGGATATCTTTCCATCTTCTTGTATCCTCTCTAATTTCTCTCAGCAGTGGTTTGTAATTCTCATTATAGAGATTTTTCACCTCCTTGGTTAACTCAATTCCTAAGTATTTTATTTTTTTGGTGGCTATTGTAAATGGGCAGGCTTTCTTGATTTCTCGTTCTGCATGTTCATTATTGGAGAAAAGAAATGCTACTGATTTTTGTGTGTTGATTTTGTATCCTGCTACTGTGCTGAAATCATTTATCAATTCCAAGAGTTTTTTTGTAGAGGTTTTAGGCTGTTCAATATATAGGATCATGTCATCTGCAAACAGAGACAGTTTAACTTCATCTTTTCCAATCTGGATGCCCTTTATTTCCTTCTCTTCTCTGATTGCTCTGGCTAGTACTTGCAACACTATGTTGAATAGGAGTGGTGAGAGAGGGCATCCTTGTCTAGTTCCTGTTCTTAAAGGAAAAGCTTTCAGCTTTTCCCCATTCAGGATGATATTGGCCGTGGGTTTGGCATATATGGCTTTAATTATGTTGAGATACTTTCCCTCTATACCTAACTTATAGAGGGTCTTTGTCATGAATGAGTGCTGAACTTTATCAAATGCTTTTTCAGTGTCTATAGAGATGATCATATGGTCCTTGTGTTTGAGTTTATTAATATGGTGTATCACATTTATTGATTTGCGTATGTTGAACCAACCTTGCATCCCTGGGATGAATCCCACTTGATCGTGATGAATAATTTTTCGTATGTGTTGCTGTGTTCTGTTTGCTAGTATTTTAGTGAGGATTTTTGCATCTATATTCATCAAGGATATCGGCCTGTAGTTTTCTTTTTTGGTTATATCTTTACCTGGTTTTGGTATCAGGATGATGTTTGCTTCATAGAATGAGTTTGGGAGATTTGCGTCCGTTTCAATCTTTTGGAATAGTTTGTAAAGAATTGGTGTCAATTCCTCTTTGAATGTTTGGTAAAATTCTGCTGTGAATCCATCTGGTCCTGGGCTTTTCTTTGTTGGGAGCCTTCTGATAACAGCTTCAATCTCCTTTATTGTTATTGGTCTGTTCAAATTTTCTGCGTCTTTACGGTTCAGTTTTGGGAGCTTGTGTGTGTCCAGAAATTTATCCATTTCCTCCAGATTTTCAAATTTGTTGGCGTATAGTTGTTTATAGTAGTCTCGAATGATTCCTTGTATTTCAGATGAATCAGTTGTAATATTGCCTTTTTCATTTCTAATTTTTGTTATTTGAGTCTTCTCTCTTCTTTTTTTTGTTAGCCATGGTAATGGTTTGTCAATTTTATTTATCTTTTCAAAAAACCAACTTTTTGATTCGTTGATCTTTTGAATTGTTTTTTGGTTTTCAATTTCATTCAGTTCTGCACTGCTCTTAATGATTTCTTTCTGTCTGCTAACTTTAGGTTTGGATTGTTCTTGTTTTTCTAGTTCTTTAAGGTGAAGTGTTAGGTTGTTCACTTGCCATCTTTCTATTCTTCTGAAGTGAGCGTTTAATGCAATAAATTTTCCCCTCATTACTGCTTTTGCAGTATCCCACAGGTTTTGGTATGATGTATCATTGTTTTCATTAGCTTCAATAAATTTTTTGATTTCCTGCTTGATTTCTTCTTGGATCCATAAGTCATTAAGTAGAATGCTGTTTAATTTCCATGTGTTTGTATAGTTTCCAGAGTTTTGTTTGTTATTATTTTCTAGTTTTAATCCATTGTGGTCTGAGCAGATACATGGGATAATTCCAATTTTTTTGAATTTATTGAGACTTGATTTGTGACCTAATATGTGATCTATCCTGGAGAATGATCCATGTGCTGCTGAGAAGAATGAATATTCTGAGGTTGTTGGGTGGAATGTTCTGTAGATATCTGCCAATTCCAATTGGTCTAGAGTCTTGTTTAGATCTTGTGTTTCTCTACTGATTCTTTGCCTAGATGATCTGTCCAATATTGACAGTGGGGTGTTCAGGTCCCCTGCTATTATGGTATTAGTGTCTATTTCCTTCTT
Organism: Cynocephalus volans; assembly: GCF_027409185.1. Lineage (NCBI taxonomy): Eukaryota > Metazoa > Chordata > Mammalia > Dermoptera > Cynocephalidae > Cynocephalus > Cynocephalus volans. The sequence goes on from NC_084475.1 coordinate 66,191,661, forward strand.
TAGGTCTAATAGAGTTTGTTTTATAAATCTGGCTGCTCCAACATTGGGTGCGTACATATTTATGATTGTTATGTCTTCTTGATTGATCAGTCCTTTTATCATTAAGTAGTGTTCCTCATTATCTCTTTTTGTGGTTTTTAGTTTAAAGTCTATTTTGTCAGATATAAGAATAGCTACTCCAGCTCGTTTTTCTTTTCTGTTTGCATGGTAAATCTTTTTCCATCCTTTCACTCTTAGTCTGTGTGAATCTTTATGGGTGAGGTGGGTCTCTTGTAGGCAGCATATAGTTGGGTCCTCCTTTTTGATCCAGTCAGCCAGTCTGTGTCTTTTGATTGGGGAATTTAAGCCTTTTACATTAAGAGTTGTTATTGAAAGGTGTTGATTTATTCCTAGCATTTTATTGGTTGTTTGGTTGTCTTAGGTGTCTTTTGTTCCTTGCTTTCTGATTAACTGTTTGGTTTCTGTGTTTGTTGGATCCTTAGGTTGTAGATAGTGTTTTTGTTAGCTTGTTTTCTCTTCATGAATGCCATTTTTATTATACTAGTGGGTTTAGATTTTTCTTGGGTTTTTATGGCAATGGTAGTTATTTTTCAGGAACCAAACCCAGTACTCCCTTGAGGATTTCTTGTAAGGGTGGTCGTGTGGTAGTGAACTCCCACAGTTTGTGTTTGTCTGAGAAATATACTATTTGCCCCTCATTTCGGAAGGATAGCCTTGCAGGGGAGAGTATTCTTGGCTGGCAATCTTTGTCTGTTAGTATTTTGAAAATATCATCCCATTCCTTTCTAGCTTTTAGGGTTTGTGATGAAAAGTCTGATGTTAACCTGATTGGGGCTCCCTTATAGGTGATTTGACGCTTTTCTCTTGCAGCTTTTAAGATTCTCTCTTTGTCTCTGAGTTTTGCCAATTTGACTATGACATGTCTTCGAGAATGTCTTTTTGGGTTGAATACATTTGGAGATTGTTGAGCTTCCTGGATCTGAAGATTTGTGATTTTTCCAAACCTGGGAAGTTTTCTGCCCTTATTTTGTTGAATGTGTTTTCAATGGAATCTCCATTTTCCTCCCCTTCTGGAATACCCATGACTCGGATATTTGAGCGCTTGAGGTTGTCTGATATATCTCTCAGATTTTCTTCAATGTCCTTGATTCTTTTTTCTTTCTTTTTGTCTGCTTGTGTTATTTCAAACAGCCCATCTTCAAGTTCAGAGGTTCTCTCTTCAACTTCGACAAGCCTGCTGGTTAAACTCTCCGTTGTGTTTTTTATTTCGCTGAATAACTTCTTCAGTTCAGCAAGTTCTGCTACATTTTTTTTTCAGGACATTGATTTCCTTGTACATTTCCTCTTTCAGATCCTGTATACTTTTCCTCATTTCATCATGATGTCTAGCTGTGTTTTCTTGTATCTCATTCAGTTTCCTTAGAATTATCACTCGAAATTCCTTGTCAGTCATTTCAAGGGCTTCTTGTTCTATAGGATCTAGAGTTTGAGATTTATTAACTTTTTGTGGTGTACTTTCTTGATTTTTGGTATTTCTGGTATCTTTTTTTTGGTGTTTATTCATTGTGGCAGGGGGTTTCACAGTCCACCGGTTTGAGACTAATGACTAACTAGGATGTTGCTGTGGTTGCCAATTTCGTATGGCTCCCTCCGTGACTGCTCAGTTGGCCTCTAGTGCCTTGTGTGTGTGGTAGCCTCGGGTCTTGGGCTTCTCCGGGGAGCCACCTTTCTGGTCAGCTTGGACTCTGCTGGGCTGGTGGATCACGTACCACAGGGTGTGTGATCTCTGTTGAGCTTTCACTTCCCGTGCAGGACTTCTCCCTGTTCCCTGTGCTCTGTCCCAGTCTGTTGGATCGTGCAGTGGCGCCCCCACCGGATGTGTGGTTTCTGTCGAGTCTCCGCCTCCCTGGCCACACGTCTCCCCACTCTGTGCGCACTGTGCTGGGCTGGGGCGTGTCTTCTGCACCCCTTGTCTATCAGCTGGGCCTTCAAGACTGTGCTCGGCACCGCCTCACCCAGGAAGTCTACCAGGTTTCTGCTAGGCACAGACGACCGGTCTCTCTGGGTGCCTTTGTAGCACTATGTAGATCTTTCTCGGGTCTTGTTCACCTTTGTATCCCCCCGGTATAAACCAAGTCTAGCGCCCGCCTGCAGCCAGCTCTCCGGCAGGTTCAAGTGGACCTGGGAACTCTCCTACCACACTGTTCCCAACCAGAAATTCGTTAGGCTTTTTTCCAAACTGGTGGCCGCAGAGATGGTATCTGCCTCCCAGTAACAGGAAGTTTACCGGGGGCCAGAGTCCAGGGTGTGGTGGAGTGACAGTCAGCCCGCCCATACTTCCTTGCCCTCCCGACACTGGCCGGGGACACCCCACGCCACCAGCCCCACCAGAGAACCACGGAGGGAGTGGGAGCGGAGGCCAGTCCGCAGGCTCCGGAAAGCCCCGCGCCAGGCCAAGCAAGTGGGAGGGCTCAGTGATGGCCGAGCCGGGCGGAGCTGCCCAGACCTGGGAAAATGGAGGCAGCCCCGGGGCGTTGAGTGGCCTGGTGGTGCAGGCGGGAGCCGGGTGGGCATCCGCCCCCCGAACAGAGCTGTGCCAGGGGTCACTCACAGTGCTGTGCCAGGTCGGGCGCTCACTCTCTGTCTCTGGTTTGTTGCCTTCCCCGTTCTCGGCCGCTGCCGCCTTGGGCTGTTTAGTCGCGGCGCGGCTCGGGCGCTCCCAAGCATCTTCTTTAATGCCGGCCTGAAACCTCGAATCCTGAATAGGGCAGCTGGCTGCCTTCAGCGCAGCCCCGGCCTCCGGGATCCTGTCTGCATCCACAGCAGCCCTGGCGCCGTGTTCCCTGTTTCGAGACTTGCTTTTGCAGCTAAGAAACAGTTCTTTTCCTGCTCCACACTTCAAAGCTGTTGCCTGTAAGTGAGGCGGCCTCTCCTGCCGGGGGCAAAGTGGCAGTCACCCCCCACGACCGGCCAGCAGCAACGGTCCTCCCTTAATAGATGGCGAGAGGAAGGTCCACAAGTTTCCCGGCTGCCTGAGGCCCAGTGGCCGCCTTTTCCACCTCAGCTACTCCGCGCCAGCCGCCGCAGCCACCCCCATCTTGAAAACCCCTCAAAGTAGAGCTCAACATCCTCTTTGTTACAGTACCCACTGGCATTATCACAGATCACAGGTTTAAGATGTCACTATTCACCATCCCTTCTAAGCATGTTATGTGTTTTAAGGAAAGTTCCTGTCCTTGTTTCCATGATACTGAAAGTTCTTTTCTTCCCTTTGTTACCTTCATTGAATACTTTTCCTATCCTTCAGCTACAGTTGTTGACCAAAGGTATAACCTGGACTTTCATCTCTTTCTTTTGTATCTTTCATTAGTGTTTATAATTTCATTTATCACCTCCACTTAGATAAAAAGCAAGATAGGGTAGGGGTTAACACCATGGCCTCTGGATTCAAACAGAATTGAGTTTGAGTTCTAGCTCCACCATTTGCTAGTCAGCAAATAGGGCTTTTGAAAACATAATTTTCTACTTCCTTTTACTGGTTTTCTTTTTCAGAAATGTACCCTCCTTAAGTAAACAAAGAAAGATGTTGACAGGTTGGACTCATTCATTTTACCTACCACCAGTCTATTGTTGGGCTTAAAGTAACACAATGGCTAATGTGAGTTAACGGTTTTCTCAGTCTCTTAGTACTTTTTCAGTTAAATAGCCTTCAATGAACTATTTAACTCTGTTCTAGAATTAAATTAAGGACAGCTATCATTAATTTAAGAATATATTCATTTTTACTTAAAAAATAATTGTGTTAATTAAAATTTTTACTTTTAAAGTGAAGGAGATCTAGTATCTGAAATCTAAAATTGTAGAGTTTGAGGCAGAAGCTTTGTTGGAGATGACATGGCTTCACAGATCATTAGGGATGGCTCAGACATGCCTTGCCTGCCTCGTAAGGACTGGTGTGCCCAAAGCAGCAAGGCTTCTGGTCCCCTACATCACACTTCACGTGTTTGCTGTCAGAGACCTAAGTTCATGTGGGAAACAGAATCCAAAGGAGCCTGGTTGACTTGGCATCCAGTCAATGCTGGATCAGCATCCAGGGTTGCTTCTGGACATAGTGAACCACTCCACCCTGTGGGTGTACCACTGTTCTGTCTTTATCAAGGACCACTTGATGCCCAAGACGCTCAGCTCTTTCCCAATTCTGGATCTCAATCTCATCTTAGTAACAACTTAAAGGGAAATTAGAACAGCTTCCGCTAAAGTGCTTGGGTTTAGGGTCCAGATTCAAGTCCATGGAGGAAGGCTCTGTCAAGAAGTCACAGTTCTAGTCCCAAAGGAACAGGTGTCATAGGATGTTGGTCATTGGATGGGGCTAGTCATCAGTAAATTTCTAGCTAGAAGAATCTTTTCTTTCATCACTGTGACCCCTGTTGTTTAACATATTGCCTGGCATAGAGGAGGAACCCAATATTTGATGAATGAATAAATAATAAGTAAACATTATTTTCCAAGGAGAAAAGAAAGAGAACCAATTGAGTCTTACTGGAGAGTATGTTGCACACTTGCTCTTGGAGATGAAGCATTCACTAGAGTGGTGAATAAATTCAGTGCTATAAGGAATTATCTGAAACTAGGGCTCCTTCAATACCTTCCCACCAACTTGCTTTAAGGTCTTAGAATTCCCATTTCAGAGGGAATTTCATTTTATTTTTAATGGGGATGTGGCAGAATTGGGGCTGCCACATTTATCATGACTGCTTCTGGATAAAAGCACCATGCAAGGTGAAAACAAACAAACAAGCAAGCAAACAAACAACTCCATCCCCAAACCCCAAACAACAAAACAGGAAGTCAAGGAGAATGCCTCACGAAAAAATAGATGTCACATAATACTGATGTAGTATTTTCCCACAGTTAAATTATTCAACTAAACATTGGTTTTCTATGTTTATAAAAAGATCTCTATCAATTTATTCAGGCTGTTTGAGGTTATATAAGAATCTGTATCTTGAAGATTAAAAGAGGGATCTTCCAAATCAGTGAACAACTTCCTGCCACCTACAGAACATCTTGCGGCCACTGTAAGAAATTACAGACCTGTAATATTTATGCCAAAAGTAGTATGTCTTGGGTCCCAAATAATACATCTCAAGACCCTGTAGTTACAGATTTTGGTTCTTATGCTAAACTTTCATTACAAATAAAACTGTTCTTTAATATACTTTGGGATAGAGAAAAACCATTAGCACAACTCTATGCTGTCCCTCTCCCTAACGTTCTTTCAGTAGAAGGATTTGGCAATCCATTTTTCTGTAAGTTCAGGAGGAATTTGTCAAGAGTCTCTCTGTGGTTTTCTGGTCACCCTACGAAACATCATGGGAATTCGACAGCTTTTGAGGTGGCCGTCATCTTGTGCATCCCAGCTGGCATTTAAAGGACGAGGTGAGGCATTTTTGATTTAGCTCACTAAGCTTCAAGCAACATCCACTATGAAGGGAATAACTTGTCCTATAATTTGCTTTTATCAATGAAATGTTTTTCCTCCTAAATGTGTTACGTTAGATGTGTGTTGGAATGGTTGTTACAGAATCCTAAGGGAGACTTCTGGTCCACCTCAGGCCTTTGACATAACCTTTTCTCATTGAAGTAAGAATTAGAGGAGACTTGATTAATGAACTCTTTGGGATAGCAGCTTTCTCCTCATTGAAGTCATCTTAGAAGCAGAGAATAAGGAGTGATGACCTGATCTTTTCCGCAGCCCTGACGCACCTGAACCAGTCACTATGAACAGAGAGGAGACTAGAGTGCTAGTCGGTGGGGCTTGATTAGGGGAGTCACTGTTAGAAAGGGAATCCCTTAGCATTTCTCAGAACTTCATCACATCTCCCTCCAGTGATTTATTTCTGACCATACAATCTGTTTCTTTGGAATACATTTTCTTTGTTGACTGAAATACTTTATTATACTTTTTGCTACCTTAGAGAAAAAGATTTTGGATGGAAAAAATTTTATTTGGACTCAATGACATAAAGTGGGTCATTTAAAACCAAAAATGCTGACTGAATTTGAATTTTTAAAAACTTTTTTTATTGAAAAATGCCCTAGAGCTGAAAAGAAAAAAAAAAATTATGTTTGTTGTTTAGTTTCTGTTCATAGACACAAGCTTTTGGAGTTTAAATTTTTCCTTTATATATGTGCAAATAAGTGAATACAACTATTCCCTGTGATATTCAGCTTGCAATAGAAACCCCTTTCTTTACGTTAAAAAGTAAAGATCAATTTCTCACAGATATTTTGCTATTAACTTATGTCAAGGCATTAACTCCTTAATAAAATGGGGTGAGTCAAAAGAGATAAATTTGACATTTTAGAATGGTAAGATCTTGATTTAACTGCAGATGAGAACTTTGGTTACTGAGGGACATCGTTTCCTCTTTTAATTAATTCCTTTTCCTGACATTTCTCCCATCATGAGACAAATTTGTTTGTGGCGCTTAACCTTTAAATATTATATCAGTTTTCACTGGAGTCATGCAGTGACCAAGAGTAAGTAAAGGAAAGACAAGAAAAGTCTTTTAAAAACAGGCAAAAAACTCCTCACACTGTTTGAAATTTTCTTCTTTACTTAGACTCAGGACTGATGTCCTCAGGTGCTTCTTTATCTTTGCCTTTTTGGTCCCTCTCCACAGCTTCAATCTCAGGACCTCATTTCTCCAAATGACTCTTCAGACTCTCTTCAGACCCTCTTCAGACCCTCAAGCATATGTACATATCTTTTTTAAACTCACGCTATTCCAGGGCTATTACTTTCTTAGCTCCCCTTGTTAAACCCTACTTATTCATTAAGCTCACTTTTACTTTTCTAACCCCCACATACTTTTTCTTTATTATCTCCCTTCTCCCAACTTGGAATTATTGATTTCTTCTTTGTTCTCATGCATTTAGTACATGTCTGTGTTATGACATTTACTTCACGTTACTGTCATGTATAATTTGTCTGTTTCTATTCTTCCCTTCCTTGAGAGCACACCAGGTTTTACTGACATTTTAGTACGGAGGAGGAAGGAGTTATAGTATCGGTCCTGAGATCCATTTACTCCCTTTCCTGGAGTCAGGGGTAAGAGATGCCCCCAGGGAAAAGAAAAGGGGGGGGGTGACTTGGTCTAATTTCCAGGATAATGATATTTGCTGGCAGGATGAGATCGTGTCTGCATAAAGCCCTTAGAAGGATATCCTTGGCCAAGGATTACCTATAGTAAATATAACCCAGGAAATGAGGCTGGCTCCCTGGAGAATATCGCCTGGGCTATATAGCATTTTAAACAGGAGATGATGAACTTTTTTTAAAAGGGTCATATAGCACATATTTTAGGCATGTGGGCCACATGGTGTCTCTTGCAACTACTCAACTCTTTTTTGTTGCAGGAAAACAGCTCTAAATAATATATAACAAGTAGGCCTGGCAATGTGCCAGTGAAACTTTCTTTATAAAAACTGGTTGGCTTGCAGGCTGTAGCTTGCCAACCTCTGATATAGGATACAGAATAGAGATGCTTCAGAATTTAAATCTTCCCTGCTGTGTGGGGTGATTGTGATGCCTCATTTAGAGAACTCGAGTATTACTCTGGGCAGAGGCCCATGTCCAAGCAGGGCAGAAGGGCCTAATGAACCACCCTTGAGGGCCCACACCTCTCCTGTTCTGTCTCCCTTTGATGTCTGCCTCCTTGAACTCATTAGTGAAGCTTAATTCCAAAGGAGATGTCTGATTTGTATGGGCCTGTATTGACAATCCAGCCCTGGAGCTTAGCTCAGATACTGTGGTGCCTAATAGGACGCATAAGCACAAATATTGAACAGTTCATATTCGCTGAAAAGAATTTCTGGGACACTCACCCTAGTCTCCCAGTGGCATTTGTACCTTAAATGAAGAGCCTGTAAATGCAGACACACACTTTGCTGGTCTGGACTGGGAGTCAGGTGGCCCATCCCAGTGAACCTCAAACTATCTCATGCAGGTAAAGATCTTCTCTGACCTTTTATTATTGTTGATATCCTTCATTGTTCTACAGGTGTTTTGAGGCACTTGTCATACAGTTGTTGAAACAACTTTCAAATAAACCAAAGATGTGTCGCTAACTATATTTTACTCTTTAAAAAGAGTGGCTTTTGCTAAATATGTTTCTCTGACTGCCATATACTCGTATGGAGACTAGCATCCTGGTCTGGTTTGGAGAGGCCTGGTTAGGCTTGACCTTTGACATGGCATTTCAGTTTTGCATACAACTTGAGAGATCCTTTCACCTTCTCTGATTCTTATATGATTCCAGACTGACTCGTAATCTGAAACAAAAGCAGCAGAAGAAACTGCTAAGTGAAGTCGTAGTGCTGCCTTCTGATGTGTTCTTCTCTTGCTTCAGGAGAAAGACAGAATTATGCAGCGTTAGCACTAAATCCTGTGTCACTAACTAGCTGTGTTACTCTGACCAAAATACAATACTTCTCTGAGCCTGCCTTTCTTCTGTAAAAAATAGGAAGCCCACCTTTATTGTGTAGATTTTAAAAGAAAGCTCATTTACAGGTTGGATGACTATTGTTCTTTGTTGGCCTGTAGCCAGAAGTTATATGCAGATGCACATATGTCACTCAGAATTAGAATCAAACATTGAGAAATCTCCCCTACAGATGTTCCTAAAAGAAAAGGGCAGATTTTCTCTTTCTAGTATGGTTTAGGATCAATTCTACTTGAAGGCAGAAGGGTGAACTGGAACAATCTCCTGTTATCCTTTTATTGTCCTACTAACTATTTTATCTGCTTCCCTTTGGCACGAATGGTAGTTCCTGCAACGTGTTGACTCTAAAGGAAAAACCCATTATACTAGTGCTGAATACTAGTTAAGTGCTGATGAAGTGAACTCTGAATGTGTGTATGGCTTGACTAAAATTATTTATTCAGTCAGGGAAGAAACTAATTCACACAGCAGTGCCCTAATTGGCATCAGAGAGGCGTTTCCGTAAAGCCCTTAGGAAAAGCAGGAAGTTGATTAAATAGAAAAAATGCACATGAAAATAGGAGTACAAAGAATGCATAGAAAAATAAAATGCAGTTGTTAAATAATCGCCCTCGTGATATTTTTTTCCTGAGAAGTTACCTTTGATTTAATGCAGGAGATGCACCTGGGAAAATTTCAAATTGGAGTCCCTCATCCTCCTCCCCTGCCTATACTAAGAATCCATGGCCCAGAATTCAAATACTAAATCTAAGAGAGGCAGGTAAAAAGAACAGTGGAAAACAGATGGCAGCAGTTACAACTAGCAGATTCCCAGTTGGTGGCTCTCACATTTAGAAGCGGGCATCTGTTCTTCTTCCCCGCTGCAAAGTGGTTTTAACTCAGAGGTGTTAAAAATATCTAAGTTGCTGTTTTATTCATTTCTGCTATTTACTGACTTTAATGACTTACAGTATATCCAATGAAAAGTACAATGTTTACCCAAGCGGCAAGAGACTCAAAACAGAAATATGGGATGCTGTTAAAAAACCTTGTGGTCTACCAAACAGCATGTATGGTTTTATAGGTGTAAGTTGCTGTACGAAGTAGATGGTTGCTTTAACATTTGTGTAAATTGACATACACCTGGGGTGCTTGATATTAAAAGAATTCTGAGGGAGTCACAACCTCTTTGGGCCTCAGTTTCCTCCTGTACAAAATGGAAGTAAAAATGCCTATACTATTATTCTGCTGTGTAGATCTGTTGTGAAAATTAGAGATAGTATCAGTAAAGAGTGCTATAAGCCCCTCAAATACTATAGATGACAGTCAGTGATAATGCATTGTATTATTTATGAGAATTCTCATTTTGAAATAAATATTCATTCATAAGAAATTAAAAATGTACAGTGTACCTATGTTTATGAGTAAGAGAATCTTAAAAATTGAGAGTACATGGCTTGTAAGTGGTACAGCCAGGATTAAATTAAAAATTAGGGGGTCTGATTTCATAATGTGCGCTGTGTTACTCAGCTTCTCTTTAGCATAATGGTAGGAACCCAGATTCTGTTGGGGGGCTGCACTTATTCTGGTACCTTTCTGGTCCACTTCGGGCCGCTTTGTTTCTTCATTCCTTTCTCCTTGTGTTAAGACGACTGCCAGCCCATACGTGAGTAAGGAAGTTTAAACTGTTTGTCACTGCCTTAGCCTTTCCTCTGTTCTCTTCATTTGGGATCTGCCTATGTGAAGGGAAGTCACACTCTCAGCTGCTCCCTGACAGTGCAGGCTGTCTTGTGGGTACAGCCAATAGTTTGTGAAGAGGATAAATTCAGTTCATGGAAGCATGTCACCCTATTTCATTGTGCCAAAGTCACCTACTCCTGTTTAGCTCTTTATCAATAATCCATTTATCTGACTCCAGTGTATATCTCTCAGTTTGTGACACACTTGGGCACAGAAAGAAGCCTTATTTATTGACCTTTAATGACTCGTAGAAGAGAGTCCCAGATACCTTGTTAATCTCCAATGTGTTTGTTTATGTGAAACTACAGGCAACTTACTTCACCACTCCACACTTCAGTATCTTTAATTATAACACAGGACATCATTTTTTCTTCCTCATGGGGTTTTTGTTAGGTTTAAATAAGTTAATAGGTACAAAAGTGCTAATAAATTCATTTGGAAGAGATAGGAGAAAAAACCAAGATGAGGAAGTTTGGTTTGAGGTCATTGGGCTGAGGTTAGAGGTGAGAAATGATTTTGGGTACACTGTGTGCTTGTCATTCTGATTGTCTCTTGACCCAATGTCCATGGGCCCAAGCCTGAGCTTTGCTTATGTTACTTCATCTCATCCTAACAAAACTCTGTAAGATAGACATTAGTTCCCCCATTTTGTGATGTGGACAATGAGGTTTAGGGAGGTTAAACAACCTGTCCAGGGTCGCACAGCTGGCAAGAAGAAAGATTGGTATTCCAAACCAAGTCTGAAGTTTATATTCTTTCTAGAACTTTTCTCTTTTCAGGACAATTTAGCTGATAATTATAGCAAGGCCTGTGGTAGTGAGCAGGGAATCAGATCCTCCTGTGAATGTGGTCCAGCGTCAAGGAGATCAGTCAATGACAGCGGAAAGATGCCTTGACCTAAGTGGTCAGAGCCCTTACAGGGGTTGCAGGAATAATGGCTTGAAAATTGAAATGAGGGTGCTATGGTTTTTTAAAAGAGGAATTATTTTCTATCCATCTATCACTCTTTCCTTTCTAATTAAAATTTAGATTTTTAAAATATTGCTTCTTAACGTAGAATATGTGCTTTGTGATCAAGTTCTCATGCTTCATAATCCCACCATGTTTTATTTTTCCACTATAAATCCTACTTCCAATAAGACATTTGCAGTCATCTCTTTCTGTTCCACTATCAGTTTTCTCAGTCCCTAATTTGTCTTCTCTATCCCTGTTTTTTTTTTCACCTTCAGTCTTCAAAGATACGTAGTTACTTCCCAAGGAAGAGCAATGTATAGAAAGGATCACACATGGTTTAGGGAAAATTTTGGTAACACATCTGCTCAGAGAGCACAGAGAAGTTGCTTAAAAGGGCATCAGACTAAAAGTTTGCAGATTGAATTGTCTTGTGCTTCTGGTTGTCTTTCTTGAGGAAAAGGCCATTTTCTCAAGGAACAAATGTGAATTTAGCCATCTTTTGAAACAGGCACATATTCTTGTATAAAACTGATATAAAATGAAAGCAACATTTGTTGAGTGCACTATGCTAGGTAGTTTGACCCACATTATTTCAATTCATCTTCACGATGATCCTGAAAGGTGAGTATTATTACCCTTGCTTTTTCAAAAGGAAACTGGGGCTTAAAGTGATTAATACTTTATCCAGGGTCACCCCACTAGTAAGTGCAGGTGCAAGTAAGACTCTTGCACTTAGTCTGTCTGTTTCTAAAGCTCCTGATCCTTTTTGCTCTTTCTCGCATGAACTGGTTCATTAAATATGAATGGGTGAAACTTCACTAAGGAGGCTTTCTCCTCAAAGGAAACCTAGGAATCACTTCAGTGCTTGTAAGTGGACACAACAGTATGATCTCCATCTCCATCTAGAAATTATCTATAGTGTGATCAATTCTGAAACCGGCAACGACAAACTTGGGCAAATAGCTACTCTTTACAAAAAGTCTAGAATAGGAAAGAGAATGGCTGTGTTCTGTACCATGAATTTTTCAATAGAAGTGTTGCAAGGGATAGAAATCTTGACAGATACAATTTTTTTTTTTCAAAAGCTCCGTCTAAGAAAATCTTCCACAGGGGACATCCCTTTTACCAACTTGGAAAAGACTAAAAATGCAGAGTTTCCAGGATCAAAGCATATTCGCAATGTGAAGAACTATCCCCTGACAATCAGGCTGAAAGCGGGAGGTCTCCTTTAATCTTTTTTCCTTTGTTTTTATTATTATTACTTTCTTTTCTGAGGGGAAAAATTCCCTTTTTGTTTTCTTTCGCTGACTACCCCTTCCCTTTAACCATTTTCATCTCGAGACTCATGGCAATTTTCTCTCTTTACATTAAGAATGAATATAAACACAAATCATCTTTGAGTTTCTATTTCCGGGCATTGTTTTTCTCCCAAAGTGTTCAAAGGTAAGCAACAGAAGGCTGAAGTGAGAATAGCGTTGAGACCTCAGCAGAATCGGGAGTTTTCTATCTTCCCTCTTCTTCTCTGTGCATTCCTGAGTTGTGGAGAAAAATGGGTCCACTGGCAACAGGAGAGCAATGTGAATCCATCAAAGGTCATTTATAATTTTTATGAATGGAAGAAAAGAAATAGACTTTTGAAAGATCTTAAAAGTCCAGGGAAGTTCTATAAAGGCAACTAGAAGTAGTTATTTAAAAATGAAACCTGAGGTTTTTTGGTAAGGGGCTTATGAAGTAAAGATTTTACAGCTTGATTCAATGTGTCCTAATTTTTAAGATAAATGCCAAAATAAGGGGAAGGGGCTATTGCATACAGCATCCCCTCTGGGAGTCTATAATGGGTGCACACAATTGATGTCAATGTTCACTTCTGAGTTGTTCTTTTCAAAGAAGCCTCAGTTATTAAAAAATAAAATCATCATTATTATCTCATTACAATATGGGCCCTGGGTATGAAAAAAATTGATTACCTGATCTTTAGTTCCTTACTGCATTCTATTTATCTATAATTTTGTTGCATGGGGATTATTGGTCTATCAACACTCTTCCTGAATAATCAATCTGGTTAATTTAGCCTATAAACCACTTTTCCCCTTGTGTCTGGTGTAACATATTGTTTAGTAATGTGCCCAGTAAAGCATAAAAAGTAACTTCCAGAAATGGAAAAGGCAACAGCACTCAGATTTTGAACTTGGGCATCTTGCATTATACCCGTCTGCTGAGCTGCGCGGTAACTGACTTTTTTATTTATTTTGTTTCTAGCCATATGACTAACCCTACAGCGCAGTGCTCAGCAGCTGAACAAAATGCACAGTGCTATATTCTGAAGTGCCCACTCATTCTTTATTGCTTTTATGACAAAGCTGTCCCTCCACATGTCTGCTCTGCCCTCTGACCCAAGGCATTTGCTTCGAGTGAACATGCCAGATGGTGGAGAAAAGTGATGGGTCAAAGAACAACCCTTGAGGGTCAGGAGTCACCAAATTCTTCTTCACAAAGCAAACTTAAAAGCAACAATTTTACCAAATGCTGTGGAGTGCTTTCATAGAGGAAGTGGAGGTGGGAGGATAGAACTTAATTACATATTTTGCTTTCAGGGCCTAATGGTTTTAGATACAATGTCTATTGGCTAATTTGAACACAAGCAATTTATAAGAAATCCTAAGAAGACAAGTCAGACAGATGGATCAGTCTTATACTCAGCAAAGAGCAGCAAGGTGAATAGTTTGTGTGAGAATGAGTATTCTAAGCTCTGGCCAGAAAACCGCACAGACAATTTTGATTCCTTTTCTTTTTTAAGGGCTATTGTTGAAAGTTGAGGCCAAAGAGATGCCAATGTCTAAAATACACTGTACCCCTAAAGAAGGCTCTAGTAATCTCAGAAGAAACATTTGGACAAGATCCTCCTCTTCTTTTTCTTGTTTAGTGTGGTGCTGTGTAAGTCCGAGTATGTAAGCATTTGTGGAGTTACTGTAAATAAGCACGAGAATGAGTCTTTTTTATGTTACTGTTTTCAAAAGTAATTTAACAAAATGTTTATTAGCCATTTTATAGGACTGTGTATTTTAAAAGGAACATTAGAATAGCAGTTACTCCTTTCAGATAAGCTGGCATAGATAGACACTGTTACCTCTCCTTTGCAGATGATAGCATAGCATATTGTGCTTGTAAAATGTACTAGACTTATACAAAGAATCCTAAAATATTTTTTAAAATAATAATTTAAAAAGTGAACTAATTTTAAATTTTTCTTATTCAGGACATTGAAATACATCCATGATTCTAAAATTTTTTTCTGGGCTAAGTACTATCATGTATGACATTCAGAAGGAAGTGTGTCTCTCAGTTGCTAAGCATTAGGACTTTTTGCGGTAAAATGAATTCTCTAGCTGGGTTACAGTATAAAATAGAGAGTTTAATTGGGACTCCAAATGTAGAGGTTAATTCTAGGGCTAAATCTGTGTCCTTAATAAGTTACCAAGTTTCTATAACACATCATCCATGAAAAGAATTGTAGTAATAGTTACTCTGTAAGTATTACCAAATTAACATTTGATAATATTAATAATAACCACCAGTTATTGAGTGTCTACTATGGGCTAGAAACTTTATGAGGTACTTTAGATCCATGCCTAATTTAATTTTCCCAACTCTAGCAAAAGCAACAGCAAATAGTAATTATTTAGTGTTTAGAAATTACCAATTGCCGGATTTATTGCTTTCCATATGTTATCACATTAAATCTTCAAAACAACCCTAGGAAGTAGGTATAATTATTAGTGTCATTTTATAAGTAAGAAAACTGAAGTTTAAAGAGGTTAAACAACTTGCTTAGGATCACACATCTGGTAAATGACAGACACAGACTGGAACCCGGGGCACAAGTTCTTTATTATTATTCTAGGTATTATTATTATCCCTACTATATGTAATAAAACTTGAATTCAAAGATGTTGTATCTGCCCAAATCCACACTGTTAGCAAGGGTCAGAGGAAACATCCAAACTTATGTTTTTCTGACTTTAAAGCCCACACTAAATATGGTAGAAGCTCTCTCAATAGATCTACGTTCAAACACCCTAGAATAGTATCTGATGTTCTCCATTACTTCTGTGTAATGTACAGATTGTACTCGCCACATCTTCGGGACTATGGCTAGTGGGCTATTTTCTTGTATGCTTGCACATGTCTGCTCCCTGTAGTTTAGTTGTGTTTTCATAGTTATGTAGTGTCCAGACTTGTTTATAGCAGTTGAACATGTTACTGCAGACATATAATTATTTTCACAATTATGTAAACCAATGAAATGTGAATGTGGAAATAGAATTATTATTTTCATGAAAACTAAACTGGATGGAAAGATTTTATAAAGGCAAAGTGAAAAAAAAAATTCAGCCAAATTAGGTATGAGTGATGCAATTGTAAAGGATTGGAGAAAAAATATACAATCCTAGAAAAATTATACACTAACAATTGCTTCACAATTGTACTTAAATTTTTATTCCACTTAAAAAAATTTCCAAGAGCTCAAAAAAAGATCTTGGTTCTAAATCAAAATATCAGCCAGTGGATAGATATTTCTACCTGTCAGGTTAAGATAAAATATTTAAGTTATGTCCTTATTTTCTAACTGCCAGTGATTCTTAATAAGAGAGTTTTTCCTCAATTATCATCCTGTTTACAGCTGAGAAAACTGAGGTGCAGACTAACTCACCAACTTAGATACTGCAATCTAGTGCAATGGCAGAGCTAAGACAAAGTGGCACAGCTGGAAGTAGGATTTAACTTGATAATTTTCCACAGCCTATTCTTTGTTCTTTACTGCCTCACCAAGGATGATAAATTTGAGGGGTAGGAACTATATTTTAGAAAACCTGATGGAAAGTTATTGGGCTCAGGTGGACCTTGAAAGTTCTCCCAATTCATTCCCTGCCCTCAAAAATAACTTCCCTTTTCTCAGACTGATATTAACCTGCTTGATTTTCAAACACTCTAGGGAGAGATATTTCATCACATCATATTATGAGTATCATTGTTATAAGAATTTTATTTTCCTTAGAGACTCTACCATTATACAATCCTTCTAAGATATAAAGCTTTTAAGCAGTAGGAAAGAACAGAAATGACTTATAATGACATGACGACATTGCTGAAGATGTAAATCCCAGAACTTCTTTAACTTCATGCTGTCTGACTCAACTACTTAGTTGACATTTTCCGAATTATTCATAATTGAAAAAGGCATTATGTTTTAAACTTGGTTATTAAGATCATCTTAAAAATAATTTATTTGAGGAGTGTACCCAGGGACCTCACCAGGAGCCGCAGGCAATCCTCTGCCCAACAGAAGGCAGGAGAGTGCCTGGGGACCTGAGCCCTTGCCACTGCTGCAAATACTGCTTCCACATGGATGGTCCACCAGAGCCACTGCCACAGCCACTGCCACCACAAGGGGTGCTTGCCACCACCACAGCAGCCATGGCCACTGTGCAGGCAGCTTACCAACCACTTGATGGAACTGACACAAGGAGTCACCACCATTGGAGTCCAGAAGGAGAAAGAAGTCTCTCTCCTCAAATCCCACTCTAGAGTAATAGAAGCAGAAGTTGCCCTTCCAGATAACCAGATATCAATGTAGTGATACTAGAAATATGAATAAACAAGAAAATATGACCACCAAAGGAATACAGTAATTCTCAAGCACCAGAATCCATAGAGAAGGAAACCCTTGAAATGACTGAAAAGGAATTCCAGGCAACAATCTTAAGGAAACTCAATGAGTTATAAAAAGACTCAGACAACACAGTGAAATGAAAAACCTATCTAGGATATGAAGGAGGAAATTTATAAGGAGATTAATACCATAAAAAAAGAATGTAGTGAACTCCTGGAACTGAAGGCTTCATTCAATGAAATAAAGAAACACAACTGAGAGCTTAAGGATCAGGTTAAAGCAAGCAGAAGAAAGAATTTCTGATCTTGGAGACAGTCTCTTTGAAATAATGCAGGTGGACCAAAAACAAAGAAAAAAAAAAAGATAGAAAAGAAAAAGAAAAAGAAAAAAAGGAGAAAATCTAAGAGAGCTAGCAGACAACCTTAATTGCACAAACATTTGAATCACGGATGTTCTGGAAGAGTAGGAGAAAAAAAAGGCATTGAAAACCTATTTAATGAAATGATAATAGAAATATTCCCAGGTATAGGGAGAGACACGGACCTACAGATGCAGGAAATTCAAAGATCCCCAAACAGACTCAATCCAAAAATGTCCTCTCTAGGGCACATTATAGTCAAACTGTCAAAGCTCAAAGACAAAGAGAGAATCTTAAAAACAGCAGGAAAAAAGCATCAAGTTGTCAAAAAGGGAGTTCCCCATCAGACTAACTGCAGACTTCTCCACAGAAATGCTAAAGGCCATAAGAGAATGGGATATTCAAAACACTAAAAGAAAAAACCCTGCCAGCCAACAATACTATATCCAGCAAAGCTATCCTTCAGAAATGTGAGAGAAATAGTGTATTTCCCAGACAAACAGAAACTGTGAGACTTTGCCACTATATGATGAGTCCTGCAAGATATCTTCAATGGAGTCTTGCATCTGGAATCCAAAAAACAATAATCACTACCACAAATACATAAGAAAGAATGAAACCCACTGGTAGAACAAAAATGCAAATGAGAAAGAGAAAGAAACTATATCTTACTACCTCAAAAAACCAACAAACATTGAAAACAAACAATAAGAGGGGCAGAAAGGAACAAAAGATATTTAAAACATCCAAACAAAAATTGACAAAATGCCAGGAGTGAGACAATACCTTTCAATAACAACCCTAAATAGAAATGGATTGAACTCCCACTCAAAAGACAAAGACTGCCTGCTGATCGGATTAAAAAGCTAGACCTCTGGATATGCTGTCTTTAAGAGATTCACCTCAACTATAAAGACATGCATGGACTAATAGTGAAGGGATGGAAAAAGATATACCACACAAATGGAAACCAAAAATGAACAGGAGTAGCTATTCTTATATTGAATAAAATAGACTTTAAACCAAAAACCACAAAAAAGAGACAAGAACACTATATAATAATAAAGAGATCTATCCAGCAAGAAGACATAACATTCATAAATATATATGCATCCAACACCAGAGCACCCAGCTATATAAAGCAAACACTATTAGATCAAAAGAAAGTGATAGATCCCAATGCAATAATAGTTGGAGACCTAAACACTGCTCTCTCAGCATTGGATGGATCAACTTGGCAACAAATCAACAAAGATACCCTGGATTTGAACTATACTTTAGACCAATTGGACCTGGAAGATACCTACAGAACATCTCCTCCAACAACTACAGGATATACATTCTTCTCATCAGCTCATGGAACATTCTTTAGGATAGACCACGAGTGGTCACAAATCAAATCTCAACAAATTAAAAAAAATTAAAATCACTTCAAATATCTTTTCAGGCCACAGCAGATTAAAACTAGAAATCAATAACAAACAAAACTCTAGAAACTATACAATACATGGAAATTAAGCAAAACACTTCTGAACGACCCATGGGTCCAAAAAGAAATTAAAAAGGAAAGCAAAAATTTCTTGCAACTAATGAAAATAAAGACACATCATACCAAAACCTGTGGGATACTGCAAAGCACTACTAAGAGGAAAGTTTATTGGAATAAACATTTCAAAAGAATAGAAAGATTTCAAATAAATAACCTAATACTACACCTCAAAGAACTAGAAAAACAAGAACAAATTAATCCCCAAATTAGTAGATGGAAAGAAATAATTAAGATCAGAGCAGAATTAAATGAAATAGAGACCCCCAAAATAAAACAAAAATTTGTTTGTTTGAGAAGTTAAACAAAATAGACAAACCATTAGCTAGGCTAACTAAAAAAAGGAGAAGACCCAAATAACAAAAATGAGAAATGAGAAAGGAGATATTAAAACTGATACCACAGAAATACAAAGAATCATTAGAGACTATTATAAACAACTATACACCAACAAATTTGACCATCTGGAGGAAATGGATAAATTTCTGGATGCATGCAATCTCCCAAGACTGCATCGGGAGGAAATAGAAAACCTAAATAGACCAGTAACAAGCAATAAGATTGACGCAGTAATCCGGCCTCCCAACAAAGAAAAGCCCAGGACCAGATGGCTTTACTGCTGAATTCTACCAAAACTTTAATGTGGAACTAATACCAATTCTCTTCAAACTATTTAAAAAAATTGAAACAGAGGCCATTCTCCAAATCTCATTCCATGAGGCCAGCATCACCCTGATACCAAAACCAGGTGAACACACAATGAAAAAATAAAACTATAGGCTAATATCTGTGAAGAACAGAAATGCAAAAATACTCAACAAAAAATATTAGCAAACAGAATACAGCAACACATCAAAAAAATTATAAACTCTGAACAAGTGGGATTCATCCCAGGAATGCAAGGATGGTTCAACATATGCAAGTCAATAAATGCGATATACCACATCAACAAAATCAAGAACAAAAACCATGTGATCATCTCACTAGACACAGAAAAAGCATATGACAAAATTCCACATCCCTTCGTGATAAAGACTCTCAGCAAATTAGGTATAGAAGGAAGTATCTCAATACAATAAAAGCTACATATGACAAATCCACTGCTAATATAATTATGAATGGGGAAATTTGAAAACTTTTTTTTAAGAACAAGAAAAAGACAACGATGCCTACTCTCACCACTCCTACTTAAATAGCATTGGAAGTATTAGCTAGAGAAATCAGGCTACAGAAAGAATGAAGTTCATCCAAATTGGAAAAGATGAAATCAAACTGTCCCTGTTTGCATGTCATGATCCTATATGTAGAAAAACCTAAGGACTCTACAAAAAAACTTATAGAGCTGATAAACAATTTCAGTAAAGTGGCAGGATAAAAATCAACACACAATCAGTAGCATTTTTACACTCCAATAACAAACTAGCAGAACAAAAAATCAAGAAAGCTAGCCCATTTACAATAGTCACCAAAAACATAAAATGCCTAGGAATCAATTTAACCAAGGAGGTGAAAGATATCTACAATGAGAACTACAAATTACTGCTAAACAAAATTAAAGAGGACACAAAAAGGTGGAAAGACATTCCATGTTCTTGAATTAGAAGAATTATTATTGTGAAAATGTCCATGCTGCCCAAAGCTACCTACAGATTCAATACAATACACATGAAAATAACAATGATATTCTTCACAGAAATAGAAAAAAATCCTAATATTCATACGGAAGTACAAAAGACCCCAAGTAGCCAAAGAAATCCCAAGCAAAAAAATAAACCAGAAGCCCAACACTACCTGACTTCAAATCAGACTACAAGGCTACAGCAGACAAAGAAACAAGGTACTGACATAAAAACAAACACTCAGACCAATGGAATAGAATAGAGAACCCAGAAATCAACCCACATACTTACAGCCAACTGATCTTTGACAAAGGCACCAAAAACATACATTAGGGAAAAGGCTGCTTCTTCAGTAAATGGTGCTGGTCAAACTGGACATCTATATGTAGAAGAATGAAACTAGACATGTACCTCTTGCCATATACTAAAATCCACCCTAAATGGATTAAAGACTTAAATATAAGACCTGAAACTATACAACTCCTAAAAGAAAACATAGGGGAGACACTTCAAGAAATAGGAATGGGTAAAGACTTTATGAATAAGACCCCAAAAGCACAGACAACAAAAGAAAAAAATAAACAAATGGAATTATATCAAACTAAAATGCTTCTGCACAGCAAAAGAAACAATTAACAGGGCAAAAAGACAACATACAGAATGGGAGAAAATATCTGCAAACTATGCATCCCACAATGAATCTAGAATATACAAGGAACTCAAACAACTGTACAGTAAAAAACGAGTAACCAGATTAAAAAATGGGCAAAAGAGCTAAACAGGCATTTCCCAAAGGAAAATATACAGATGGTCAACAGAAACATGAAAAAATGCTCAGCATCACTCAACACTTGGGAAATGCAAATCAAAAAAAAAAAAAAAAAAAGATTGAGATATCATCTCACCCCAATTAGACTGTCCATTACCAAAAAGACAGAGAATAGCAAATGCTGGTGAGGATGCAGAGAAAGGGAACCCTCCTACGCTATTGGTGGGACTGTAAATTAGTGCAGCCATTATGGAAAACAGTATGGAGGTTCCTCAAATAACTACAGGTAGAACTGCCATAGGAGCCAGCAATCCCACTGCTGGGTGTATACCCAAAGGAATGGAAATCATCATGTCAAAGAGATACTGCACTCCCATGTTCATCACAGCTCTATTTACAGTAGCCAAGAGTTGGAACCAACCTAAATGTCCATCAGCAGATTACTGGATAAGGAAAATGTGTTATATATACTCAATGTAATACTACTTGGCCATAAAAAAGAAAGAAATTCTGGCATTTGCAGCAACATAGGTGAACTTAAAGAAAATTATGTTAAGTGATATAAGCCAGGCACAGAAAGAGAAATAGTGCATGTCCTTACTCATAAGTGGAAGCTTATTTAAAAATATATACAAATAAATTTTAAAAAGAAAGAAAGATACAACAATGACAATAATTTGTTGAACTTTCAAAAGAAGAGAATGGAGGCCACCAGAGGGGAAAGGGAGGAGGGGCTAGCAAAAAATTGGTAAAGGTCCACAAAAAATGATTACACTATATAATGCTGAATATAGGAATTATCCAGATTTGAGCATCATATATTGCACACAGGCATTGTTATTCAACACTGCGTCCAACATATTTATATAATCAATTTTGTTTCAATGAAAAAAAGGTAAAAAATAATTATTTAAGCCATGGCTATTTGTTGAATTAACAGGAATACCAGCTTTGCTGGAGGATTTCCTGGAAATTGATCCGTGATTATATTTTCTTAAGAATTAAGGTTAAAGGAGAGTAATTGCTTTATATACCCACTGTTCCCAGGACTTAATGTAGTGACCAGGTTCTCTGTATTATTATGGCTGTGTAACACATTGCCTCACTACTTCGTGCTCATAATAACAATACTTATTTACTATTGCTCATGGTTTCTGTGAGTCCAGAATTTGGTTGTGGCTTAGCAGGGCATTTCTGGCGCAGGGTCTCCCATGAGGTGGCAGTCAGATGTTGGCTGGGGCTGGTCATTTGAAGGGTTCACTAGGACTGGAAGATCCACTTCCAAGGTGGCTCCCTCTCATGACTGGCTGATTGATGTTGGTCGTGGGCAGGAGGCCTCAGCTTCTTTTTACATGGTCCTCCCTATGGGTTAGCTTGTGTGTCCTCATGGCATAGTTGCTGGCTTCTAACAGAGTGAGCTATCCAAGAATCCAAGGTAGAAGTTGCAATATTTTAATGTGGTCAGAAATTATGCCCCTTTATTTCTACCATATTCTATTGGTCACATAGGGATCATGAGGGGCTATTTTAGATGCTGGCTACCACACTTCTGCTTTATCCACCTGGAATCATGGCAGTGATCAAAACCTACTGTTAATGTAATGACAGCTGTCTCTCTTCTCTTTCAGAATTTAAGTTCCTTCAGTGCCTTTGTCTTGTCATTTATCTTTTCTTTCTTTAGTGCATAGCCATGATCAAGGGCATAAAAGTACACTTGGAGATAGCATGTCATTCCACACCATTTCACTAGGGTGTAAAGCAGTGATGCTAAACCTTATAAAACATTTGGAAATCTTTCAGTGACTACCAGCCTAAAAGGCCAACCACTTTCTCCTAACATTTTAAAGACTTGCCCTTCCACGTCATCTCCTTCCCAGACCACAGGAAAAGAAAAAACAGTTTTCTCCTTTTCTTCTCAGTTTCTGCTGTTCCTGCTTCAGCTGCTTCTGGTACTTCTCCCGTTGGGCCTAGGCCTTCATCTGCTGCACCTGGATGGCATGTGGATTTCTGCAGTGCTTGCACAGCTTGTGGTTCCCCTTGCAGAACTGCAGAATCTACTTGTTAATTCTCAGGTAGAGAGCATAGAACGCAAAGTCAGGTGTCTTCTTGTTGACGGACTTAATGACAAACTTTCTGTCATTGAAGGATGTTCCTAATTTCACTCTAGAGGAAGCCAATCTTTCCCGTAAATATTTAGTACGAGGGCATCAACTCCAAGCCAAAGGTATGTTCCTTTCATATTTTTTTTTTATCTTGAAATGGTTGATTCCATACCTTTTCAGGTCCTAAGCAATCTTGAGACACTCCAATATACCGTTATCTTTTAAGAGACCTTTTTTGATTCCTTTTCATCCCTTTACTCTGAGTCTGGATTTGGCAGATATATTAATTATTTGTTGCTGCAGAACAAACTACACCAAGCCTTAGTGGCTTAAAACAACATCCATTTGTTAGCTTATAATCCTGTGGGTCAGCAATTTGGGCTGGACTGAGTTGGGTCGTACCATGACCATCTGTCTTGCCTGAGGTCACTCATACAATCCAAGTCATCTGACAGCTTGAATGAGGCTGGATGGTCTAAGATGACTTCGCTTACATGGCTGGTGTTTGGCAGATTGTCAATTTCTTGATCTTCTCTCTGACCTCTCCAGCAGACTAGCTTGGGCTCATTCATGTAGAGGTCTCAGGGTTGTAACAACAACTGGAAGAGACAAGCCCCAGGGTATAAGTACGGTTCAATTTTGTGCTTGTAGTATGTTTGCAAATATTCCATTGGCTTAAGGGAAATTACAGGGACAAGCACAGCGTCAAGAGATTGAGAAATTGATGTCATTTCCTGATGGGAGGATTGGCAACGTCACACTGCAGAGTGATACAGGATGAGAAGAATTATTATGGTCATCTGTGAAAACAGTCTGCCAAAGTTGCTTTCCTCTGTACTTTTGGGTAGCATTTCCTTATCTGTATCATGCTTTAAGCTATAAGCTCCCTGAGGCAAGGACTATGGCTGGTTTATTTTTTTATGTATCCCTATCACTTTTTTCACTGCTACATAAATATTTGTTGAATTGAATTTAATATAAAAGCACTCTCAGGGAAAAGAGATTGTGGAAAAGGCAAGTGGAGAATGAAATTGAAAGACATGCTCTATTGACAGTTTTGACTGGATTAGTTATTTAAACAACAGCTCATTGCAAGCAAATAAGAACCATTTGATTTTTAAAAACTAAGTTATTGTTTGCCTGAACTGATTAGCTGTTTGGTCAAAAAGGTTGAATAAATCATAGGTGTGTAGACAAAATAAAAACATAGTGTGCTGATCAACGTCTGTTTGACAATACTTTCTCATTGCTGTTTCACATTAGACACTCAATAAAGCACAGCTGTGATATCTCTTTTGCAATAATAATGGGAACGTTCTTGTTGCCAACTTTGCCTATAGTTCACAAAAGTCAAGCTGCCCAAAGGAAGCACGGTAATAATCTTTTCTAAAATTATTGTTGATGGATTCTTAAAGTTTATTGGGTGGTTAAATACCTCATTATTACCAGTGTATCAGTCAATAAAGCAACAAGCATTAACTCATTAGTGACAATAACACCTTTGCTGTTAGTATTCAATCTAGGGTTATTTATGTTTTTCAACTGTGGTAGTGGTTTTCGATTTGAGATTATATAAATATTAAAAATATTTTTGATAAGGATACACAAATAATTTGAAATTCCCACTTTTTAAAATTTTGACTACTATTTTATTGATTATAATTGCAGTGTGCTAATTCTAATTATTTCATTTCTGATCAAAATTATGGAATATCTGATTGATGAGAAAAAGAAAAGCAGATTGATGTGTATATATTGTAGCTTGTTAAGAAGGTTAACTCTTTTATAGCATTAGGCCCATGCAAAGAAATAGTAAGACGAGTTTGCTGGTGAAAGTTGGAATACTGAAAGCTGAGTTAAGGGACTTATCACGATTTGTAAGAATGAATAAGCTAATAATAAAAAATTTTTTTAAAATGGGGTAGTGTGTACAGCTGTAAAAACTGGGTCTCATGAAAATCATGCAAATTAAGATAGTTATGATAGGGATGAGTGTTTTTTATTTAAAAGAAATTTATTGAAACATATTGAATGTACATATTTATGGAGTACAGAGTTTTATCTCAATACATGTATAGAATGTGTGATCCATTCAGGGAAGTCACATATCCATCCTTGCAAAACCCAATAATGTCTTTGTGATGTGCACATTTGATTTCTTCTCTTCTAGTCATTTGGTAACATGCAATAAATCATTGGTAATTATAGATTCCTGGGTCAGCTATACACCAAGCGAACTTATTTTCCTATCTAGCTGTAATTTTGGGTTCATCAACCAGCCTCTCACCAACCCCCTTTCCCTGTCCCCCTTCTTGCTTCTGGTAACCACAGTTCTTTGGCTTGGGTGTATTACTTAACTATTGATGTATTAAAAAAAATCTCAGATTGTAGTGGCTTAAAACAACAATAATTATTTATTATATCCCATGATTTCTGTGGGTCAGGATTCAGATAGCTTGTCTATACTTCATAGTGTCTGAGGCCTCAGCTAGAATTGACAGTAGGGTCTGGAATAATCTGTGGGTTCATATACTCACACAGTTGATGCCAGGAGATCTAGTTGGATGTGTTGGTCAGAATATCTATACAGAGCTTCTTCATGTGGCTTGGACTTTCTTACAAAATGGTGGTTGGATTCCAAGTACAAGGATAGAAAGAAAGAGAGAGAGAAGGAGAGGGAAAGGCCGAGGGAGAGGAGAAAGTTGTATGCTGCTTATGACCTAGCTTTGGAAGTCATGCTTTATCACTTCTGCTGCATTCTATTAGTGTAGGTATTCACAAAGTCCAGCCCAGTTTCTAGGGGTGAGGAAATAGAATCAATCTGTTAATGGAGAATGGCAAAGTGTTGGAAGTGCATATAGAACCAGAAATATGACTGTGACTGATTTCGGAAAATGTAATCTCCCACCATGGAGCAAGAATAATCAGGATCACATTGTGTTTTAGACTTGCTAGAGGAGGGTATTAATTAGAATATTTTTCATAGAATTCAGAAATTATAAGCATTTTTTTTGTTATATTTGTGGTGTATTTCTATTGCAAGTGATGAAAACTGAACTCAAATTGTTTTTTTTTTTTCTTTATCAAAAAAGGGAATTTATTGACTTATGTAACTGAAAAATTTGGGGGATAATGCTGGCTGAAAGTATAACTGGATAATGGCCTCACATGTTGTTTTCAGGAATCAGTGTCTCTCCATCTTTTAGCTTTGCTTTTCAATTTTTATGTCTCAGGCAGGCTTTCCTCAATCTTGGGGAAAAAAAAAAAAAAGCCAGCAGTAATTCCAGGCTTATATCCTACCACCTTAGAAACTCCTGTTAAAATACAGAGTCTCTTTTCCAATAATTTCAGCAATTGTTCAGAGTATTGCGACTCCTTGGGGATGGTTTTTTAGAGAAATGATTGTGAATGTACCAGCCTTTGTGTGGTTATGACTCTGATTAGGAAAGCTGGACTCGCATACATATCCATAGAGCTAGAGGCTGGGGCTGGCTTCATCCAAGTCTCGTGGATTGAGAGGTGTAGTTCACCTTGATCTGATGGGTATGTGCAGAAGAGGCCTTTCATAAGAACAGTAGAAATACAATACTGATGTAGGCACTGAGTCCCTGTGGAAGGAGCACTTTCTGACTATAATAGAGGGGATGGCACTGGAGGTCATAAAGAAAAGACTGAAATACCCAAGGATCAATGCTACAGGGAAGAAATCAAGAGCTGGAGCTTGTTGGTTAATTTAATGAGTTATGTATCAACCTGACTTCATTTTTACATATTTTTTTGACACATAGTTATTGAATATCTAGTATATGCCAGGAATGGACTTTTATATGTTTATCTAGGGTTGCACCTTGGGTCTAAGTGAGAATCAGACTTGCCTGCACACGTCTGGTAGATGTATGTGATGAAGCTGGTAGAAAACAATTTCATGAGGACCTCAGAGCATCTTGAGAGATTTCAAGCTGAGGGAAGGTAAGTTGGAAGGAAGAAGAAAGTCTTTGGAGTTGGAGGAGAGAGGCAAGTGCAGCATGGTGTCTCTCATTCAGATCACCTCCCCAGCGCAGGCCCCCTTGATTTGTGTATGACCTCCAGGGAAAGCAATGGGATTAGAAGTCAATATGGAAAGAACTGTAAGACAAGTAGCACTACATTGCAACCTCCTCCAGCAGAGAGAAACCCAAAGGAGAGAGAGACATTCTCCCATTTTGCTGCTGAATATCTGGATAGCTTTCATATCTTCAGTATTGCAGTGTATAGGATATGGCAAAAAATAATAGCTCCCAGTAAACTCCTAGCAGGGATAAGTTGAGGCTGGAGGAAGAATATTTATTTATGAACTTGTGGCTAATATTCTTTGGGTAGCCCAAGAATACCCAAGAGCACTTTTTAGAGCAAGAGGGTGAAGGTCAAACCATAAAATGTGGATTTTTATAAGTAAGGGGGGCATTTGCATTACATATAGTTTGGTGTAGTTCAGTGACTTTCAGTACTATTAGGATACAATATTTGTCCTTCATCAAGGACATGCATGGACAAGAATTAAGAATTAACCTTAAAAAGCCTGAGTTTTAAAAGACTGATGCATGAGAAACCATAGTAACATCCAGGGATATGTTACAAGTAGACAGCATTGTTTCTCAAATATACTGATTACATAATCTGCAATTTTAAAGAATATGACCATAATTATCTAATGGATCTTTGGGATGTTATGTCAGAAATGTCTGTCCTTGTGTAGATCCTGTACAGAGGATGATCAAATGCATTTCTCTCTCAACTGCTCTTTTCTCAGATACATTAAGAAAACTAAGGGAGTGTAATTAGCATTCTGCTAGACCAGAAGATATCAAAGAATAAAATGTTGAGATTATGGAATAGTGGGCTGTAATAAAGTATATTTAAAATGTAACATAGAGAAGAAAATGGAAACAGGCAAGTTCACAGAGGAAGACATTTGAGTTTGGCTTTGAAAGATGAGTTGGAGCCCTCTGGATTGCAGGGATAATGGGGAAAGACCATTTAAGGTGGAGGAAAAAGCAATGCTAACATATCAATAATCCCATGTTTGGATCTGGAGCACAAAGTATTGGAGGTAGGCAGGGACATTGTACACAGGATCTTTTACGTATTTCTTAAGAGTTTAAACTTTATCTTATGAGACATTAGAAGCCAAGAAAAGACTTAAATGGAAGATTGACATAATCTGATCTTTGTCTCAGAAGGATTACTTTGGCATTATTTTGGAGAGCTGGAGATGGTCAAGATGCCGAGAAAAAGACCAGTTAAGTCTGTCATTCATAAGCTGGTCTGGAAAGGTCAAACTCCAGCCAAGAAATGATGAAGATCTTGGTCTGGCCAGTGATGGGGAGCTGGAGAGGAAGAACCAGATTTTTGAGAAAAATTAATCAATTGTGTATTCATCAAGCAAATCAGATAAGACACTGTATAATTTTATTTACCTAAAACACTTCAGATGGTTGAATATGTTATATCACAGGACTGTTAAAGGAAGTGTGCTACTCCACTGCAAATTGCTTAGTAAATGGTAGTTGAATGTTTACCAAGTAGTGGTATGTTCTATTTGGGGTTTGCTCTGGGCCTATTTCAAATTTCATGAAGGAAGAGAGAATGAGTATGAAAAAGGGAAGTAATAGTCTATTGTAATATAGCATGGTTTTTATTTGAATGTGCCAAGAAGGTATGGAATAGTTTCCAATCTGACTAACTTTTTGAAGAGGTTGAAGGCAAGGGTGAAATAGGCACCTTTTACAGAATTTATGGAAATATTGAGATTCTTAAGGTTGTTTTTATTATACAACAAGGGCTAAATTTTTAATATAAATATATGACTCAAAATGCAAGCATTCATTCAACAAACTTTGGAATAAGTGCAACACTCATTTTACATGGGAAAGCCGAACTATAACAGTACGGTGCCCTTCCTAGCTCTGTCCCTATAGCATTTCCACCTCTGGATCAATCAAGTTCTTCAATTGACTGTTTAGTCGAACCTTAAGTTCTGGAGACAGTCCTGTTCCTTAGCTGGGAAAGTTAAGAAGTCTTAGAAAGATAGCTTGGAAGGACCTATATTAAATGAGTCTTTGGACAGACTTAATGTCCTTGATTTATTAATTAGAATCCTGAGACCAAACCTCACCTTGTATCTTAGCTTCAATAACATGTTTTAATCCTTCTTGTACTATGCCTTCACCTCTGCTTTGATAATTGATCTAGTATTCCTCTTCCTTGAGATTATGATTCTTACTTTATGTCTATCTACATCTGAAGTCCTCAGACTCTGGGGCCTACCTACTACTGGGACTCTCAGATAATCCAACTATCTTTCTCTCTGCACTGGCTGCCTTCAGGTGTCACCCTACTCTGCACGCTGCTTGCTGGGAAACTCAGTTCCATTCCATGTCGGAAGCTGGAATTATCGGTGCTTTGCAGACTCTTTTGACTTGTTCTGTTCATTTGCAGACCATTCTCTGGTTCCAAAAACAGACCACAACCTTGTATATTTAGGCTAGGCTAATGGTTTTCCAACAGTTTTCCCCAGAATCAGTGGAGATGACTCAAGAAGTCTATGTTTACATTTAATGAAATTATACTTAAAATTTTTTTGATTATCATAAGTCCATCCCAAAGTTTTAATCCTATGGCAGTAGAACATGGATTATGAAGTCAAGCTGCTGGCATTTGAGTCCCAGCTCCAACATTACTTACTTAAGTGGACTTAGGGAAGTTGACTAACTTCTCAACATTTTAGTTTCCTAATCTAGTATATTGTTATAATTATAGTACTTATTGTGGGGTAAAATGAGATTATCTATGTAAAAAACTCATCAGAGTGCTTGGAACACTGGGTAGCAAATGTTGATAGTTGCCCACCTAATAGCCACTCTGTTGAGGGTTGAGTATGTGAAAATAAACATGAGGAAAAATCTTTTTGGGGTAAGTTTCTGGGAAAGACATTACTCCCTAATAAAATGTGAAGAGGATAGTTCTTCCTTCTCTTCTGTTTGGGACTCTGTCATGGGAGAGCTTGCCAAGTGGAGCTGCAGCAGCCATCAGGAAGTAACAAGATGAAGAATGAAAGTAAGTATGTTAGGGACAGCAGAAGAGTGGGGAGAGGCTTTGTCTAGGAAGTCAAGATTGAGTATTGAGCCAACTTAAGACAGCCAAATTGTGGACTTTCAGCTAAATTTAAAAAAGATATTATACCTTAAACCAGGGGTTGGCAAACCATGACCTGTGGACCAAATTTGGCCCTCTGAATGTTTTTCTAATAAAGTTTTATTAGAATTCAGTCACACTCATTCATTTATGTATTGTCTATGGCTGATATCATGCTACAATGGCAGAGTTGTGTTATGGCGACAGAGACTGTACAGTCCACAATGCCTAAAATATTTACAATTTGGCTGTTTACAGAAAGGATTTGCTTGCTCCTGGCTTAAACCACTATTAACTAATTTTTCTTTTACTTGAGAATGAAACTATTCTAATGGAGACATCGAAAATTTGTGATAAATACTAGTTATTATTATTCCAGTAGAAACTCTGTGCAATAGAGTTACTTTCTTTTTTTCCCCAGTGTTCTGCATAAATCTCTTCCCATATCCTCTTATTTGAAGAGTATCCTGAGATGTAAAAAATATACATTATAAAAAAAATAATCCTGTTCTCACTTTGCAGATAATCATCTGTGGAAACTGGGGCTTTTCTTTACACCATAAAATCAGACAAAAAACTAGAAATAAATTTATATAAAGTTTATATAGGGCTGCATCTATCATACATACCTCTGATTTCAAAATAAATGATCATCAAAAATAGTTTCATTTTCTTTATTCATTATAAATGATGTCATAGTGAAAAAAAATGATGTCATAGTGTATAACATTATAGTCATCTATTTTATATAATAAGACACCAAACAAGATTTCATTTGGGAAAAAAAAATTTCCATTCCTGAAAGCAAAGTTGAAAACCGTGGATGTAGCAAAAATTTAAATTGTCTATTTAATTTAGAAATTAGGCCTCCATACTTAAGATTTAGTTAGTGCTGGAGCTTTTTCTTAACCTATCTTAAATGGATTTTGTTTTTCTTTCTTTCTTTTTTTTTTTTTTTGCAGCTGTCTGCTATGGGGATCGGAACCCCTACCTTGGTGTTATAACCCTGCACTCCAACCGACTGAGCTCGCCAACCAGCTCCTCAAACTGATTAAAGTGATTTACAAGTTACTCAAGAGAGTGGCATCTGTCAGTGTAGTTATCTAATTTTGTAAAACGAAAAGTTACTAGGAAGTGATGAGTGGTCAAGTCATTCCTACCACTAACAGCTGAGGAATCTTGGTCAAATCCCTTCAGCTCTCCAAACTTTGGTTTCCTATGGTAATATCTGTTGCTTTGTGTTGCTTCACTCCCCATGAATTTGTCACCTCACTTCCCCTGGGTGAAGGAGATGCAAAGGATTACTCAAAGCCCATCTCTTCTGAGCAGTGAGAGGCCCCGATGTGGTTAATCTCCCACTGGAACCCTCAAGTGAGAGGGATCCCTTCCTTGGGAAAGTACTCTGAATTGGGGTTCTCTTCCTGCATTTATTTTCCAGACCAGGAAGTTACAGGAAGAGAACAAACCTGGGGTTATAGTTTAACAATATAGGCTGGTAACTTTTAGTGAAACAAGCCAGATGACATTCCAGTAAGGCTATCAACAAAAGCTTGATCTTAACAAACATTCCTTCTCCCTCTAGCAGTTTCTCAGTATCTTTACATAACAATCAGTAACTAGTCTGTCTTTGAGTCAGCAACCTTGCTGTGCCACAATTCTTTCTCTTACACCAGAGACTTATAGCCTGAGGAAAATTTCCTGTCCTTGCAAGGTCAGTATTTGAAACTGCAAGGCTTTGGAAAATCAGGCCTTGTGAAGTACCTATGCTTTTTAGTATATTCCACATCTCCCCCATTTTATTTATTTAAAAGAAAAGCGAAACTATAGATCAGATTGGCACAGTTAAGACAAAAAGCATTTTGTTAAAGCAAATTTAGTATCATTTTGTCTGGCAAGTCCTTTTAATTTACTTCAGGTGAGGACCAATGATGTCATCATCTCTCAGGGCAGCTGCAGCTGCATCAATCCAGGTGCTGTGAATTGTGTGTAATTACCAATTGAAACTCCAGAATGGGATTCTGCTCCATAAAATAGTTGATTCTGAGTCCAGAGAGTTTGTTGTTATTAGTTCACCTGTCCTGGACATACTGCTTTCAGAGTGTCTAGTCTTTTGTAAAATTTTTGATCAATTACAAGTCTATTGCTTAAGAATAGGATGTCTCATCCAAGTTACAAACACACTCTTTAAGGCCAGGAAAATTTAGAGAACTG
This sequence comes from Cynocephalus volans, assembly GCF_027409185.1. NCBI lineage: Eukaryota > Metazoa > Chordata > Mammalia > Dermoptera > Cynocephalidae > Cynocephalus > Cynocephalus volans. The sequence continues at coordinate 66,224,290 of NC_084475.1, forward strand.
CTTTTGTAGAGAAGACGTTATTTCCCCCTTTATGATCAAGGCATTCCTCATAAAAGCATTGATGATCAATATCTTGATTGAAAAGGTCTTACTTTTCTTTGAATAAATCTCTCAGTGTTGGGAAGGCTCTTTCCCAGGTGGCGATTGAAAGAAGCATCTCGGCTCACTTTCTTCAGTGATCTGTCCTACGTTGCTGGGAAGACTGTTTCCTGGGTGAAGATCTGTCTGTCCCACATGGGGGCGGGGGGACAACGAACAGCAGGATGAAGCAGCAACGAGGCCAAATTTAGGCAACATAAAAGAGAGGTCAGAGCTTGGAAATGAGACATGCTATCTTACATCCAAAGTTTTAAATTATATCCTGTTATAAAGAGAGAGTTAATTTTCATTGAACTTATAAACATAGCCATATTGTTATAATAATTATAAGACTAGTTAAAGTTACTAAATTTTCGGGGGTATTAAATAAGGAGAAAACAAATGCTTTTATCTCTGTTTTAAATGACATTTTACCAAACTGTTGTTAGTTATAGATAGCTTAAGAGAGTGATAGAGTTTTCTTACATTTGGAAAACATTAGGAGAAACAGTAGTGTTTTACAATAAGGAAATTGTAAAAACCCATTAAACTTTTTAATTTGTTTACCAATTAACTTTTGTTGTTTTGAACTTTGTGAACAATTTCACAAACCCATCATTTTCTTCATTAGAATTTTGGAACTTTAGTTTAAAGCTATGAGCTCAAAGTTTGTTGGAAAACTGTACATATCAGAATTTTTTCATGAAATATTTGAAGACATAACATTTTTAAAGTATAATTAAACCAAGATTATGACCAGTAGCATTTATATCAAGACACAGATATTCAAGAACCTTACAAGATTTTGGAACACATATCCATAACACCTTTAGTACTGACAATGCTTTCCCATATAGTTTAATTTATTAAATAAGCCAATTAGTTTTGATGCATCTTTTATATATCCTTTGAGAAACTCCAGGGCCCTTGGAATTCCTAAGTTATTTTAAACTTTCAGAATTTTGTTTTGGAAAAATTTTGTTAAATAACAAAATTTTGTTAAATAACAGAATTTTGTTAAATAATAAAAGGCTTAACACATTTAATTGAATAAGATCACAAATTACTACAAAAAATAAAACCAAAGTGACAGAGGGTTTCAAAGGCTGAGAGTACAAGAACTTTTCATGAAATAAATTTCTTAAACCAGTTATCTAAGGGACAAAGAAAACCTTTTACAACTTTGCATCAAGAGCAGATAAGTGAAAAGATCTTTAGTAATCCTGTTTGATTAGTAAACCCAGGCAACAATGTGTGTTGATAAGAACATTTTTATACATTCAGGTTAGTAAATAGGTGTTCATTTATCAGAGCAAATTATACAAAGCCCAGTTTGAGTTTTAGCTATATTTACGAAATACATATTTATGGTTTCCCAGCCCAAAACTTGGTGTATTAGATCTATACCCTTATCAGTTAATGCTAACTAGGGCCTATGCAATATTTGGCATAGGTTTCTTTTTACTAGCCATTTCAGGTCCCAGGTTTCCATGTGGCGTTTGGAGCCATGTGGAATCCAGAGAGGCAGAGGGCAGTATTCACTATCTATGTCTAAAAGATATTGTTTCTTCCAGCACGGCCAAGAGGCAGAGCTGAGATAACAAGGAGACCTAGAGACAAATTTAGGTAAAAGGTTTGAATCAAATTTTGAAAACATATTTATCAAAACTTTAGAGGATTTAGGTCATGTAAACTTGAAAAGTATACTTATTTATTTAATGAGCGTGCATTAATTATAAGCCAATTTGGTACCTTGCACATAAAACAGTCACACAAACAGACATGAACATATAGACATAACATACAGCTTACACACGCATATATGCAGACATAAACAACAAGAACAAACAAGGATCTTATAGGTTTTGTTCAAGATGTAATAAAAAGCTCACTAGTAAAAAGGACAGTCAAGTTTAGGTTGTGTTGTTTCCAAAAGACTTATTGGTGAGGCTTCACATTGCCTTAAAGAGAGCAAGTTAACAAATTTACATCGTAAAGCAAAGTATGCAAACCTTTTCAAGAAGATGCAGAGAAGATTTTCTTTCTTTAAGAAAATAGCATAAAATTCTACCAATGGGATTTTGTGAAGAAATACATAGATGAGACTAGAAGGGAATTTAGAATTCTGTTTAAGATGCCAGAAAATTTGAGACCATCTAGTTAAACAGGTAGATTTTAGGTTAGTTTTTGTTTCTCCAATGGCTTACTGAGCTCAAGAGCTGAGCGACCAATCAGCGATGAAACCATTTGACTCTTGAGGTTTGTAGGAGAAGAGCAGTAGACCCAAAAGGGGTCTGGCTGGCACGATGGTTGCTTTTCTTCATAAAACTCTGGAGTCTTCAGAGAAAATGAGTAGCACATGAAGTTAAGAAAAGAACCACTGCTTTTAAGAGAAGAGAAAAGCATCGTGCCGATAAGAAAGAAAAACATGCTCAAACAATACCAACACTGCAAAGAATTATTAACTTCTTTTACTTTAGATTGTCCAATTTAAAGTTTTCTCAGTCACTGGCTGATGGAGTTTGGATGTGTTGTCCCCTCCATTTGATCTGCAATGTGGCAGTGTTGGAAACTGATTGAGTCATGGGGGCTGATCCCTCATGAATGGATTAATGCTCTCCCTGGGGGAGGGGGGATTAATGAGTGAGTTCTCACTCTTTTACTTACCACGAGAGCTCATTTGCTTAAAAAGACCCTGGCATCTTCTCTCTCTCTCTTGCTTCCTCTCTCTTGCTTCCTCTCTCTTGCTTCCTGTCGCCATCTGATCTGCTTGTACCTGCCGGCTGCCTGCCACTTTCTGCCATGAGTAGAAGCAGCCTGAGGCCTGTGCCAGATGCAGCTGTCCCAGAATCGTAAGCCAAATAAACCTCTCTTCTTTATAAATTACCCAGTCACACGTATTTCTGTTATAGCAACACAAAAAGAAATAAACAAAATTGGTACTGAGGAGTGGGGTGTTTCTAAACAGATACCTGAAAATGTGCATACAGCTTTGGAACTGGGTAATGGGCAAAGGTTGGAGGAGTTTGGAGGACTCAGAAGAAGAGAAAAAGACAAGGGAAAGTTTGGAATGTCTCGGAGACTTATGTGGAGGTGAGCAGAATGCTGATAGAAATGTGGACAGTAAAGGCCATGTGGATGATGAGGTCTCAGATAGAAATGAGGAACTCATTGGGAATTGGACAGAAGATTACGCTTGCTAAACCATAGCAAGGAACATGGCCGCATTGTGTCCATGGCCTTGGACTTTGTGGAAGGCGGGACTTAAGAGTTGTGAACCAGAGCATTTGGCCAAAGAAATTTCTAAGCAGCAAAGCATTAAGAATGCTGCATGTCTACTTCTAACGGCCTACTCTGAGTTATGGCAGCAAAGGCATGATGTAAAGCCAGAATTTAAAATGGAAGCAGAGCGTAAAGATTTGGAAACTTTGCAGCCTGGCCATGTGGTAAAGAAGCAGAGAACTGGAGAACAATGCAAGGGTGAGGCAGATAAACTGGTTGCTAAAGACATTATCTTGGTGGTGAGGCAGTCAGATGCTAAGAACCAGGACAATGGAAAAAATGCCCTAAAGGCATTTGAGAAGTCTGGAAGGGTGCCCCACCCATCACAGGCCCTGAGGCCTAGAAGGACTGAGTTGTCCCAGAGGACCAACCTGGGGTGCAGCTGCCCTCAGGAACTTGCTCCCTGCAACCCAGCTGCTCCGGTTGGAGTAGCCCCAAGTGTGGTTCGTGCAGCAAATCTGGAGAGTAGAGGCCCAAAGCATCGATGGCATCCAAGTTGTGTTAAGTTTGCAGGCCGGCAGGATGTGAAAGCAGTGGAGTCATGGCAGCCTCCACCCAGATTCCAGAGGATGTATGAAAAAGCCTGGAGCCCAGGCAGACACCTGCCACAGGGGAGGAGCCAACACAGAGGTCATCTACTAGAGCAATGCCAAGCAGAAAAGTGTGGTCGGAGCTCCCACAGAGAGCCCCCACCAGGGAAATGTCTAGTAGAGCCAAGGTAGCAGGGCTACCACCAGGACCCCAGAGCTGCAGGGCCACTGGTAATGTGCAATGCAGGCCTGGAAAAGCCACAGGCACTAGCACGGCCCACTTGGCTGTGCCTGGCAGAGCTGTGGGAACAAGGCTGCCTGATGCTTTGGGGGCCCAGATGCTCTCACGTAATCTTCTTTGGAGTCAAAGAAGATTATTTTGGAGCTTTAAGATTTAATGTCTGTCCTGCTGGGTTTCAGACTTGTTTGGGACCTGTTTTTCCTTTCTTTTGGCCTATTCCTCCCTTTTGGAATGGGAATGTATACCCAATGTCTGTTCCACCATTGTATCTTGGCAGTAGATAAATTTGGTTTTGTTTTTAAGGTTCACAGCTGGAGGGACTTTTGCTTTTGGCCTCAGATGAGACTTTGGACTTTGGACTTTTTATTTGGTGCTGGAGCAAGCTAAGACTTTTGGGACTGTTGGTATAGAATGATTATATTTTGTATGTGAGAGTGATATGAGTTTTGGGGGGCCAGGGGCAGAATGATGGAGCTTGGATGTGTTGTCCCCTCCAAAACTCATGTGGAAATTTGATCTACAATGTGGCAGTGTTGGAAACTGATTGAGTCATGGGGGCTGATCCCTCATGAATGGATTAATGCTCTCCCTGGGGGAGGGGGGATTAATGAGTGAGTTCTCACTCTATTAGTTCCCATGAGAGCTCATTTGCTTAAAAAGACCCTGGCACCTTCTCTCTCTCTCTTGCTTCCTCTTTCTTACTTCCTGTCACCATGTGATCTGCTTGTACCTGCCGGCTGCCTGCCACTTTCTGCCATGAGTAGAAACAGCCTGAGGCCCGTGCCAGACGCAGCTGTCCCATAATCGTAAGCCAAATAAACCTCTCTTCTTTATAAATTACCCAGTCTCATGTATTTCTGTTATAGCAACACAAAATGGACTAAAACACTGGCAAAGATTAAGTTTTATCCTTTTTTGGTGGCATAAACATGTCTTAGTTTTTGTTAAGGTCTTGGATAGGTCTAAGAGCGACTTGACATAGATTCCTAGTTGTTAGGTGGGAAGCCTTAACGAGACCCATTGCATAATTAACCAGTGACCAATTTGTTCCCAGATTTTTATGTTAAGGCTCCCTTCCTTGAGGTATCAAGGACATGATTGTTTAACATCCACTAACAGTTTTATAAGCTGCCATTCAGTTACTTACAGCCTGCTGCTTTAGGGAGACATTGGAGTTGTAATGTATGTTCAGTCTCCTCTTTTGTTAATGAATTATCCATATTTTAAAAGTAAAGAAAATGAAAAAAATATCTCTGGGGTTGAAAAGACCTAACTTTGGCCTGCCACAGGCATGCAATCGTTAATCGAAAGCCAGCTATGATTCCCTTACTGGAATGCATTTCTCTTATTAGAGACTCCCTTGCCAGGATGTATTGGACGTCCTATTCCTCTCCGATGCTTGGCAGGTCAGTCTCTGATCCATGGAGAATGTCCTCACATGGGGCACCATTTTGTGCTTTGTGTTGCTTTGCCCCCCATGGATTTGTCACCCCCCTTCCCCTGGGTGAAGGAGATGCAAAGGATTACTCAAAGCCCATCTCTTCTGAGCAGTGAGAGGTCCCAATGTGGTTAATCTCCTGCCGGAACCCTCAAGCGAGAGGGATCCCTTCCTTGGGAAATTAATGCCAAATTGGGGTTCTCTTCCTGCATTTATTTTCCAGACCACGAAGATACAAGAAGAGAGCAAATGTGGGGTTATAGTTTAACAATATAGGCTGGTAACTTTTAGTGAAACAAGCCAGATGACATTCCAGTAAGGCTATCAACAAAAGCTTTGATCTTAACAAAAATTCCTTCTCCCTCTAGCAGTTTCTCAGTATCTTTACATATAGTCTGTCTTTGAGCCAGCAACCTGCTGTGCCACAAATATTTATCTTACACCAGAGACTTATAGCCTGAGGAAAATTTCCTGTCCTTGCAAGGTCAATATTTGAAACTGCAAGACTCTGGAAAACCAGGCCCTGTGTAGTACATATGCTTTTTAGTATATTCCACAAATATCTTAGCGGGTGTTGCAAGGATTAGAAGATATTGGTCCCTTGGTAAACACATCTCATTTCACAGTGGATTTGACACTATATTATGATGTATAACATATGTAGATGTTCTGATGATTATTATTTTAGATGAAGATAGCAGAGTCAAATCGCCCTTGCTTATATTTGCTTTCAAAACCTAAGCTATTGAGTCAATCATGGGGGAGTAAAATTATAAAATGAATAGATAACTAGTCAAAAATAGTATATGCCCCTACCCTAGGTACTCTACAGGACTCTTATTGCATATGACAAAAACCAACTGAACAAAATACTTAAATTTGCTTTAGAAAAACAGAAACTCAGTGGCAGACAAACTTAAAAGCCCACAGTAGAGACCTGAGAGAGGTCTCTGGCATGACTAGATACAAAGGTAAAATTACGCTTTTGCAATCTCTCTCTCTTTCCTTCTCTCTCTTGACCATCTGTTTCCATTTCTTGCTTGGTTTTTCTTTGTGGTAGCTTCATTCTTAGGCAGATTTTCTTCCCATGATGACATGCAGTAAGCCTAGGGTAACATCCTACTTATCTAGCAAGTCCTACAAAGTCAGAGGTATCATCTTTATCCTTTTGTTGCTGTGGACAAGGGGACCTAGGTTACATGTCCATTCCTCAGAACCAGTTATTAGGTCTTCTCCAACCAAATCTCAAAGACTGAGAATAGGGTAAGGACTGGCCTTCCAAAAGGAGGAGGTAGCTTCTGTCACTAGAAACTGGAGTGCTAAGAAGATATACGTAACTATCATTTCCTAAGTGCATGATCTGGGACAAGTTCTTCATGTTTCTGAATGCTAGCTTTATCACTTCTTATTGATAGGAATATTTATATCACATATTTAGGTTGATAATTAAATGGCTTAAGGTATTAAAGAGCTTCCCAGAGTAGCTGTCATATAGTAGGTATATTTATTACATCTCCTTGATTCGATACATTTGTAAATGGAAATCATGAACATCTGTATAGTATTTCCTGTAGGTATATGCTACTTTAAGCAGACATATTATGGGACAAGGGGGATAAGTTTAGCTTCTGTGTTCTTTTAGGAGCTTGAAGTACACAAGTAGCTATATTTACCTATCTGGTGGAATAGGTCTGACCTTACCTGCCTATGTCGAAAATGTCATCAGAGACAGAAATGCCTGAATGAGCTCACTATTTGTTACCTCCCAGAGAATATTAGCCACCCCAGGCATAGGAGTCAAGAGAACTGTAGGACTATCAATCAATGTGTTTAATGGTAATTTGCTGCTCTCTTGTTTTGTCCTGTCAATGTGAGGACAAAAGCTGTGGTAATATTGACACAACCCAAGGAACATGCAGCAATTTGAATTGTTGTTTGTCAGAATGAAGCTATAGTCATGTAGGCTTAGAAGTGCTAAAAGCAATTAGTCGTAACTGATCTTGACTATTAAAAAAATGCATGGGAAGCAGATTGTGTGGTATCCTTTTAGTTCCTGATTGATTTTTGTTGTGGGTTGTTTTCTGTAATTTTTCTAATAACAAACACTGTGTGACAGTATCTATCCTTCTAGCAAGTATTGTAATCCTCAGTTTTTCGGTCCTGACATAATCCATTAGCAGCTGCTTTACAAGCCTGAATATAAACACAGAGCTGGTCAAGTCTCATTACAATAAAAACCTTTGTTTAACAAAATGGATCCCAAGTCTCTTCTGTGGTGTAACTAATTCAGGTAGCATGGAATAAAACATTTTGGTACTACACAGTATTTGGAGATCCTCTTCAAATGCCTCTTAAGTGATTATGAAATCATTCATTGCTTATTCAACACTTAAAAAATATCTACTGTATCTACTGCTTGGCACTGGGTCTATAGTAATGGACCAAACAAAATCCCTTCTCTCAGAGACATCACATTCTAGCAGATGGCAATAACAATTGTATTAGTTTGCTCGGGCTGCCATAACAAAATATACACTGGGTGGCTTAAAAAACAGAAATATGTTTTCTCATAATTCTTTAGGCTAGAAGTCAAAGGTTAAGGTGCTTCCAGGTTTGGTTTTCCTGAGGCCTCTGTGCTTGCCTTTCAGACGGCCACCTTCTCACTGTGACCTCGTGTAGTCTCTACTCTGTGCACACACCCTGGTGTGTCTCTGTGTATCCAAATTTCCTCTTCTTCTAAGGATACCAGTCAGATTGGATTAGGTCCCATCCTAATGGCCTCAGTTTAACTTAATCACTTCTTTAAAGGTCCTACCTCTGTCACATTCTGTAGTACTGGGGGTTAGGGCTTCAACATATGAATTTTTAGGGGGATACAATTCATTCCAATTAAACCAATGCATATATATTATTTGAGGTAGCACTCCAATACTATAAAGAAAAATAAAACAGGGCAAATGACTGGGTGGAAAGGGGTGGGGCATTGTTTTAAACAAGCTAGTCATAGAAGGCCTCTCTGTTGAGGTAGGATTTGAACAGAGAAATGAAGAGAAGGAACGAGGCATGGGAATTTCTGGGGGAAAAGTGTTTCAGTCAGAGAAGAAGGTTCTCAGTGTAGCAGAAAAAGAGTCTGGAGGTCAGTGTGGCTGGAGTGGACAGTGTGAAGGGCAGAGAGATCAGAGAGGTAACTGGGGCCCATCATGGAAAGTCTTAGAGAGCTGCTAGGAAGGGGTGACCATCTCCTGGAGATGACAGATTACTAAACCCACAGTCAAGGTTCAGTGTGATGTGCAGTGTGCTAGTAGGGTTGTACACAGTGTTGTGGGTAGGACTGGCTGCATAACCTGTGGAGCCCAGTGCAAATGGAAATGTGGAGTATCTTGTTCGAATGTCAAGAAGGCGAAACAGGGTATTAATCCAAGCGTAAGGTTGTTCTGATCACAGGACTCTGTGCAGGCCACATGCCCTGGCTGAGGAAATATAAGAGAGGAGTAGCTGGATCTACACAGATGCTTCTTTAAAGGTAAAATGCATGGCCAGAGGCTGTGCAGTCTTATGGAAAGTGCATTCCTGGGGTTTGATTTGAAGTCCTCGGTTAAAGTCCCAGCTCCTTTGCTTTCTACGTGAAAACTTGGGAAAATTATGAAACCCAGCTAGTCTCAAATTTCTCATTTGTAAAAGAGGGCTAGTAGATTCTGTCTTGTAGCGTTAGGTTTTGGTCCAATTTAGCCAAATAATAGTGAAAATATTTGGTAAACTATAGGATTCTGTAAAAGTATTATCATTTACTAATATATTTAAATTGCTTTCCCCTTTATGTTTTGTTTTGACATCTCCTCCCTTCTTGTAATCCCTGAACAAGGAAAGGGTTTTGTAAACTAATGGTGATGATTTGCACCAGAAATAAAGATTCTTCCCCTCTTTTTTATGCAGGACATCGGGTCTCATTATGCGATAGGTTTTATTATGGGCGAGAAACCCAGGAGTCAGACTGATGTCTGTGTTGTCCCATGACATAACTGAGATTGTTTATCAATGGTCTTTACTTCTCTGCAGTGATTATTTGGTCAAATGAACTAATTCTAAGTGAGCCTGTGGTCTCGGCAGCATCCCTTTTGCTTCTTTCCCCTTTAGACAGTCATTTTTCTGTCTTTCTTGCCCTGCTCTTCCCCCGAAGGGCAGCTGTATTTGCGCGTGTCATCCTGAGAGGGCAGGCAACTGGCTGCCATCAAAGTCACTCTGAGGCCTGGACAGCGGGGAGCCATGAAGAACCATCTGCTTGCCTCTGCTGCAGAAATTGAGTGTCACTTTTGAGGTAGACTTGTTTAGAGAAGGATAATAGAGTTATTATTAACTAAGTGTATTGTTTGCCAAGAAAGGGGCATAGTTTCAAGCAGTAAATAAGGAGGAAGATATAATCCACGCTGTTAGACCTGCATATGTAGCTGCATGGAAATGGTTTTCTGATAATTGAGTGAGAGATGACAGCAGGCGCATTGGGGACATACCTCCTATTGAATACAATCTCAAACATGCAAAAATAAACGAGAAAAAGGCATGATTTGTAGAAAGGAAGTTAAAAAAATATTTTAAAAAGTTATGTTAATTGTTTTAATCCTCAGAGTCCTATCTGTTGTTCCTAAGGCTAAAATTGCTGTGTGGGGTAAAGAAAGAGCATGAGCTTTGACACCGGCCAGGCTGACATTCAGCTCCTCACTTTAATTACTATCGGGGTTGACACTAGTCAAACCTTCTGGAATTGTTTTCTCATCTCTAAAATGGACATTATAATATCTAATTGAAAATTTTGTTGAAAAATTTGGAGGCCATCTATTGGTTGTCACAGGTGGTATTCGAATATAGCAGGCAATAAATAATCATTAGCTATCGCAATGAGCGAGTGTTAAGATGATTGCTTTTCATTATTCTTACCTGTAGGTGAGTAGAAGTACAAGAAATATAGGCATCTAATTAACCATACAGTCTTGACGGTGGTCGATAACTTGGCTCAAGTTAGCTATATTACTTTAACACAAGTCAGAACACATTTATTAAATGCTGATTATGGGAAAATCATTGTGCATGGAGCAGGAAGTACCAAGATTAGCCTGGAATTCAAAAGTTGTTGGAGTAGTCAAGATATGCAGCTACTGAGCTATTAACTCTTTTTCAATTGTGCAATACCTCATCCCTCTATAAAATCCTCTTTGGATTCTCTCTGCAGCAAATGTTAATATTTTAGTTAGTTTTATTTCTTGATCACAGCTGTACCGAAAAGCTTTTCATAACCTGAGTAGGATTTAAAATATTTTGATATGATTTTCTTTTTGGATGCTGGTTCTCTCTGGTCAGACACTCATTTAGAACAAACGTAACATGTATTCTTACCAACATTTGAGATGCCTCTCTCTGGATAATACTTCTAAAAAAAGTTTTGAACCTAGTCTGATGCCATACAAAGAGAAGACCTACAGCAGGTGTGAGTAAAAATGAGAAAAAGACAAAGAGATGAGACTCTAAAATGTCAAGAAATGGGGAGATAATAAAAGGAGCAACTTGGTGAAGAGAAAGAGAAAATAATGCAAAAACTGGAGAAATATATAAGGGAAAAATAGATGACAGAAACTTAAAGAGAAAAGCAAGTGAAAAAGGGAATTTATGTCAGAATATATGGTCATGTCATAAAATCTTTGTCGTACTTTTGGTTTGAAAAGTTTTTTTTTTTTTTCTGTTTGAAAAGATATTTTAATTCATGACATTTGTCTCTTACCTATATCTCTTTACAAAATTCTTGCTGCTTTTATAGACCTGCTGCTTGATCTCAGCTGAATATAATAGCAGTAGTAGATGCCAGTAATTGAACACTGCCAGTCACAGAACACTTTCCTCTTCCAGTGGGGCAGCATTAAAATTTTCATTTAGTCAAATGAGAAGACCAGAAATCACTGCTGCTATCATTGACAGATTGTGAGATTGTTCTAAGGATAAAATACTTTCTAGTTCTCCCTATAAACAGTGGGCTCCCATCCTAGAAACTCTAAGCACTCGCTGATATCTAAATAATAAACACAATGGGAGAATTGAAGACAATTTTTCTCAGCAGAAAGATGTGCTCCGATTTCTTGTCTCATGTCTTAAAGTGACATTTGGTGGTTTTCATTTTGAGGCATAAATTCCACACAGAAGTACAACACACTCATTTTGATGACAGTGGAGTTGTATTTTGTATGCGATTTGCTCCATCTTTAAATTTCTAAAGAACAGGATTGTAGAAAATTTCCTGGGAAATTTTTAATTTTTTCTGGCATTGTGCAACCTTTATATATATATTTTTAATTTTTAAAATTTTTTTTATTTTTATTTTATTTTTTTTTGTCTTTTTCGTGACCGGCACCCAGCCAGTGAGTGCACCGGCAATCCCCATATAGGATCCGAACCTGTGGCGGGAGTTTCGCCGCACTCCCAGCACCGCACTCTCCCGAGTGCACCACGGGCTCGGCCCAACCTTTATATTTTTATAAGTCTACCATGGGTCTGGAAGGAAATCTCTATAGTGAATAAAAGAATGGGACTCCTTTTAGAATGAGTTTATCAATAAAATGATTGTAAAATAAATTTCCTTTCAGAGTTTTGAAATGACAACTACCTCCCATTTTTCAGGAACATGTCTGACTGGTTAAAAACAAAATTAAAAAATGATTTTATGTGTCTTTAATATATTTTTATAGAAAATATGTATTTTTATTTATCAATAAAAAATTAAAGTTGGACTACCAATAATGTTTGATTTCCAATTATTATTTGCAAATATTTTTCTCTGGAAAATTCATATAATAAAGAGCAAATTTTCCTTTCTTTCCCCTGGAACATTTGTTTTCTTTGATATTAATCTGACCTTAAACAAAGCTATGAGATACTAAATCTTATTTCTCAGCACTGAAGATACAACACAGAAAATAATCAAGAGATACTCAAATCAAATTTTGCTTTGACAATCCCAGGAGGAATATTAGAGTCAAATCTGAAGTATATAGTAATTCTTTTAAATGTCCTAAAGAATCATTTGATACTTTTATGTTAATCACAATGGAAACAAAAAAAGGTAGGAAAAAAGTCCTAAGCAAACAGGAATTTCTTAGAAGGCAGGTATTATTATTACTGTAGAACTATCATCAATTTGAGTCAGTTTAGTGTCAATGGTTGGAACTATTTATAATCAGAAGGATTTAAAGCCGACATAATAAAAATTATTTTGTTAGGGCTCTTAGTCAAGGTTTTTCACTTGCAAGAACATATTGTATAAAATATATTATTAAAAATTGATTTGTCACCCTTCATAAAACATTTTTAAAAGATGTTACCATATATATTATCAAAAAAGTAACTAGGTCCTAAGAAAGTAATAGATTTCATTTGACAGTATTCTCTCAAATTTGAGTATCAATATCCTGGTTAAACCAAAAATCTGTGTGAATGAGTCCCATGAACAAAGACTGCTCTGGTTTCTTTAAAATGAGAATTCTAAGTCAACTCTCTAAATTTAAACACTTCTCCAAATTCAAACTCCGAATGGATTGTGCAGCAGAGAATAGAACGTGGACTCTTTGATCTCCAGTCTTTCCCTTGTCTATTCTACTTTACTTTGTTGTATCGCATTCCTATTTTCCACAAAAGCTTAGAGAAGCAGGCAGAATGCTATGAGTTAGGGAAGAAATGTGCAGCTATCTCATAGGGGGACAGTTTTTATTTAAAATCAGTTCAGCTCCATAGAAGAAAGGGTTAAGCTGTGAAGAGAAGAGCTTTGACATATGAGATGCATTTGTTTGTATTGACTGGTCATGGCGCATTTCCCTTAGCTGGTACAGATGCAGTTACTTATTTCTCATAGGCTATTCTGCTATAGAATTTGTTATTGCCCTTGTAGAAATGCTAAGGTCCTCGGCTGGGGTAGAAGATTGTCTCTCTTCAAGGTCGCTTTACTGGCAGCAGCCTGTAGTGACCACAGGCTGGTTTTTAAAAAATCTCCTTTGTCTTTGGGTTTTGGAATGCCATTCTGGGTACTTGATGCCCAGATACCTGTCTCCTTGCCTGAGTGCCTGCTTCTTCATTAATATTGCTTCTCTTTTAGTCCAAATCCTTACCTTAAACTTGGATACAGTTGTGTCCTAATTCCTGGTGTATTTTTCCCAGTACTTTATTCTCTCCACAAATCTTACCTAGCTCTTGAGCATGTGGGTTTTTACCTTAACTAGTAACTTCCAGGCATTAGTTCATTCCAATATCTGTCTCAAGCTCTAGCTCTCACCATAGGTTACCTGGTCTCTGTTCCTTACCTTGTCTCTACCAGAGCTACCTGCCTCCCACAGTTTCAGAACAGATAGTTGAGAAAACCTATGGAAAAGACTTCCAGATTTCATAACAACACTGCTTCCCTCCTTACTGAGAAGCCCTGAGCAAATATTTCTTAACCTTGTAGTTGCTCCAGGGCTGACAATGGCATTTATTATCAAAAATAAGTCTCAAAAGATAAACATTTGGCTTTGGTGCCAGAATCTTCTATTTTCTCTCTGCTAATTAGTACAACTTTGGTTCAGATATGGTGGGTGTGAATTGCTCTCAGTCTGAAGAAAAGTTTATAAATCTCTGAAAAAAATTGTTTTATAATTGTGTGTAGTGGTAATATTGCTGTGCAAAAACAGGTACCAACCAAAAAGCCTGGCTTTGAAGGAAAGCTTCATAGCTGAGTTATGAGACAGCTGGGGAGCAGCAAAATAGATATGGATCCATAAACCCCACAGGAAAAACAACTTTAATCAGGGCCTGACACGTTTGGTGATTGTAACGAAGTCCGTTGGTATGTGTAAGCCCTGGATCAAATGGGACCAATTGGCTATTGACAAGTGTTACATTAGTGCAAAACTGGATGAAAAACTGCACAGACTCCAATATTGAGAAATGAGGTTCTTGTAAAAGAAAGGAACTTGGTGTTTGAAAAAACTATGTGTACTGGTGCAGGTGATACCTCCGGTGGACTGAAATTCCTCTAGGCTCAGCCTCAGACACCATAGCGGCATTTACTGCTGTCTTTCCGAGCCTTTCCAGGTAACAGTCCTTTCTGACTCTCTGAATTGGTTCCATGGTTATGAATATCAGTAGCTAATGCTGGCAGCCTGACCCAGGAGCAGAAAGCATTGCCCTGCCCTGAGAGCCCCTCAAATGGATTTTACAAGGGAGTGGTACATACTATGCTTCTAGGTGCAGTGAAGCATGTTTCTAGCACTTTTCACAGATCATAAATTAATTTGAAATGAACTTTTCTCCTCCCACAAAACATAATACCAGAGAAGAGTTGTCATCATGTTTATTTTTGTAGCATAGTGCCTGTGGCAGGGTGGGGGGAGTCATTTTCGTCTGCATTTGTTGACTGGACACGTTATAGGTAACAAATGCTAGGCTGCCATAAATGTGTGGCATGTGTGTCCAATTCAAAATAATTTGCAGTTTGGAGTAGATTCTCCACACCTTCAGTCCCGAACCTGAAAGAGTATAAGGAGCTGTGCATATTCTGTTCTGAAAACGGGTGTTATGTAAAGCCTAAAACTGATGTGTCAGGGACCCCAAATGTTCTGTCTTTACTGTTTCTGTATTGCATATATAAGTGATTATTCTTGATAGTTATCTGGAAAAGATAAGAAGTAGCAAGTAGGACATGCAGTCCTACTTTACAATTCTGTGTGGGCATTTGGTAAACAAAATAATGCAATATCCTCTTTAGTAATGCTGCAGGGTAGAAAGCATGAAACCAATTTCATCAGAACTTAAAATTCTGAGTGTTTCTTTAACTTGTTTGCAGCACTTGCAAATTTTTGTTATATACAACAAAAATGTACTAAATAGTTATATTAAACTTGGTTGATGTTAGTTTAGTTTTCTAATTTTCTTTTGCCTTAGCATATATTAGGAACCATAGAAAAACATATTTGATTAATTGTGCTGTGATTGAAAGTGATTGTGTGTCAAACAGAATAGAAGATATTGAGGCAGAAGAGAAGGGAGAAAGAAAAACAAAAGGGGGAGGATGTGTAGGTAGGTGAATATCCCCAGGAAACTCAGTGTAAACCTCCTCTTTAATGGCCTTCTTTTCTCCTACCCAGATTTTCTCCTGATCTCGACTACACATTTTATTTTCTATAGACTACTCTTCTATTATGTTTCATAGGTACCTCAAATTCAATGTCCAAACTGAGCTATTTTTCCTTCCATAGTCCCTGTCTTAAGGAATGGCACCAGCATTCTACCAAAGATAGAAACCCAGGAGACATCTCGGAACCCTGCCCACCTTCTTTCCTACTCAACAGCTACACAGGGAGCTTCAAAAAGTTCGTGGAAAAATAGAATTAATAGGTAATGTAAATCTTTCCACGAACTTTTTGAAGTATCCTCATATATGGCTTGTGGAATTCCCTATCCTTTTAAAGTCAAATCTGCTGCTTTCACTGTTCTTGCTTGGATTACTAGCTGAAGGGGCTCCCTGACTCAACCACCCTCCTACTTTAATTTAGCCCACGTCCTGCAGCCATAGCTTTTAAAATGCAAATCTGATTACATCATTTCCCTGATTAAAACTCTTTGATAGTCCCTGTTGCCCACAGAACAAATTTAGCACCCAAAATTGTTCATAACCTAGCTGTGCTTGCTTTTCCAATCTTATTTCCTCACTCTGGGGTCTATCCACTATACAAAAAGCAGTTTTCAGTAAGTATGGTGCTGTTTCATTCTTCCATGTCATTGTATATGTTGTTATCATTGCTGGGAACACCTTTTTGTGTTTGGTACCTGGTTGGGGATGCACATCCATCTGTAGTGAACTCATGTTTCTTCATCTGGGAAGGACTCCAAGACTTCGTAGTTTGAGTTATGTTCTTTCTCTAGCCCTCCCAGTATATCATGTGCATAATCTTAACATTGTATCCATCCATGTTAGTTTAATTGCTGGTTTCTCTGTCTCCCTCACTTATTCTAAGCTCTTCAGGGTCAAGAACAGTGTTTTTACAGTTTTGAGTCTTCAGTGCAATATAGTCCCTGTTACATGATGAATGCTCAGTGTATATTTGTTGAATGAACATATAGATGATAAAAACTGAACTTGATTGGGATGGTGGATAAGGAGCTACTGGTCTGGAGAGATTGCTATTGTTTGGGGGGATTTGGAAATGTGTAGACTTATGAGCTGAAAGAGGATTTGATCTTAATTCAGATTTAATTTGCACCTTTGGGCCATACTGACCCTGATGAAGCCAACAGCAATTGGAGACTACTGTAAGGGTGTACAGAAAAAGCAGCACACTTGGTGCCTTGCTAGAAGTGGGAAAGGGGGACTGGAGGTGGGCCAGTGAGAAACTGGTAAATAGATGCAAAGAATGATGATGTATCATAGTGATGAATAAGCTAATCATCCTGATTTGACCACAACATATTGAACACAAATACTGATAGTCAACTCTGTACCCCAGAAATATGTATAATCAATTAAGTTTCAATTAAAAAAATTTAAAAAAAGAAAAAGCAGCACAGATATAAGAAACCGAAAAGATTTTATTTTTCTCTTTCAGTCTTTGATATATTAATACACCTAATTCCCCTCTCTCTTCCTCTGTTTCTACTTTCCTCCCTCTCTCCTGCCCACTCTAGCTTCTTCTGAAAGAGATACAAATAGATGTATTAGAATATATATATATTTTAATTATTTATATATTATATATAACCATTTATGTATATATGTGCAAATATATTTTAAAGGTAACTCTTAATAATGTGTGTTATGTATACATATACAATTAAAAATCTTTTAAATATCTTGTAATTCTTTCTTCTGAATAGTTCCATATGGATATTGGTAATGATTAAAAGAAGAGAGTTTGGGGCTGGGGAGGGAGAAGGGAAGTCAAGTAATGGCAAAGCCAGAACATGTATTTTGAGGACCAGGCTTCAGGAGAGAGGACAAAACAGAAGCAGAGTATAGGGATTTAGAGCTTTATTCCTTAGCCTGTCAAGGGGGATGCAAGGACTGAAGGAACTAGGGCTGAGTGGTGCACTGGGCTCCTACATACTCAGCCTGGAAATACCATGGACAGAGCTAAGGCTGGCTTTCTCTGTGGATTAGGGAACACACTGAAGAAACTACCTGTGAGTACACATGGGGCATGTCTTTTTTCAGCCATACTGAACTAATCATGAGTGTGAGAATTGCCAAAATCTTTTTCTATGTCAGCTATCCTCTGCTGATACTCTGGAGCTCTAGCAGCACTGAGAATTGGCAGTCATCATGTCAGCTCTCCATCCCATTGTAAGCCTAACCTCTGGGCTCTTTTCTAAATTGGAGAGAATGCACCTAGGGAAGAAAATGTATCTAATACCTTCTGCAGGTTCACAAAAGGATGGTTGACACTGCTGGGGACTTGAAGGAATATATATGGCATATATATAACCTAAAGTGATGAGCCAGTTTTCATTTGTAGGATACTTCTTACTTTGGTGTGTAAAAAGTTGTTATATTGAGATGGCTTTCAAGATGTGGCTAAAAAGCAATGTATGTGCTCCAGGAAGGAAAAACAACCAGCTCCTACGTTCTAAGCATTAATCTCAGCACATTAATTTACTCCTTGTAACAGCATTCTGGAGTGCGTTTATCATCCTGATTTTACCATAGGACAAGCTGGACTTTACAGATAGTCAGTGTTAGAGCCGGGTTTAAGCCTGGGTCTGGCTGACTTGAATCATGCTCACATTCTTTTCTCCACACTGCCTTGCTTGCCGTCACATCTTGGCTGGCAGCAGGAGAGCCAAACCTGACAGAGACTGTGAAAAGCCTGGAGTATTCAGCCTGCTAGGCAAGCGGCAGTGCCATAGAGGTAAGTCACTGTGAGCTCTGTCATTTATTTCTGTCTACTTTAAATCTCTTATCTGTAGGGTGAAAAGCATTTACAAAGCTTTCAGAAAAATGCTTTGTGATTACCAGCACTAAGCGAGCAATGGCTTGCCTGTTTTCCACAGATAGCTGCAAAATATGTCTTTTAGGGAGAATTATCTGCTTTCTTCCACTTAGATTCATATACAAACACACTGACGAAGAAATACGTTTTGGAAATCCCATAGATCTAGCTATGAGCAGTTTCTTTCTATCCCTGGCTGCATTGAATCAGATGAATAATAATAATAATAATAAAGCGCTGAAAAACAAAAAGGTAAAGTAAATATTCAGTTGTAAATAAACAAACTCCCCAAACCTACTCTTGATAAAAAATTCTTTCTTTATGGTAATTCCTATAAAGTCTAAGAATCCCAAGGTGTAATTTTACTGGTATGAAATATCAGGCACTCTCTACCAATGTACCATATATTTTTTTAAGTCCTTCAGAAAATAATAAGGAAAGGATTATTAGCTCTTTATGAATTAAAAAAAGAAACATATTTGGCATTCTACAATGTACACGTATATCAAAACATCACGTCATATGTGATAAATATATACAATTTTTATTTGTCACTTAAAATCAATAAATTTAAAAACAAACAAAACCCAAATATTATACCCAGCCCCTCTTCATAGGGTCTACTTGTGTGATATTTTATCTTTGAAGAGAGAAAGATGCTGTTAGAATCAGCATCTCCCTTGGTCTGATGAAAACTTAATCTTAATTGTCCTTTGCACTTTCTCCACACAGACTTCAGCTATGGGAGTAATTCTTACCAAATTGCACGGTTGACCTTCCATCAGCCGGCCCCTTCTGTGTGATTGGAAGATTTAGTATGGCATGAGAATGTGATAATTCACGAAGCCCTAGACGTCTTAGACCCCTTGCTCTAATATACCTCGTTGAAAGGAGAGACCTGAGATCCTTCCTGCATTCTCCACGTGCACCAGGGGAGCCTGGAGCCCAGGCCTTCCCACAGCTGCTCTGCTCACACTCTTCCTCCTGCGGCTCCTGGAGTCAGGGAATTCCAGAGGGAGAAATCTCTAAGTCCTCCATAAAGAGCCAGTTTTTGTATATACCCACTGAAAAGAATGAACATAACCTTTAAAGGGTAGAGAATCTGTTATTCTGAGGCTTTTTTTGTGTTCAAAGCCTACTGATTCTATTTGAAATATCTCTTCCTTGCTAGGTACATTGTCCTGGTTGGAAAAAGGTTTTAATAAGCCGGGCATGGCAGGGCGACTGCTTTGCTCCACTTTGCTTTGCTGTTGAAACATTAAATGTAATCTGATGTGTCAATAGAGTCACTTCAGGTACTCAGAATCATTTTAATTCCTCTTACCGTCAAAACAGAGTGTCAATACTGACACGAATTGGCATTAAAAATATATGTGAAATCACCCAGAGAACAACACTTTTTACTGATAGGAGGTCTCTTTAAAAGCAGTTATCTGTCAAAGATTGAATTTGAACTCTTTTTTGGCTTTGAATTTTACAGAGCAGTCTTTCTTTCTTTCTTTTTTAAAAATCTGACCTGCTTTGCATCATTCAAACCTATCAGGGGAGGAAAGAAGCTTTTCCTTTTTATCTGACCCTAAGGGAGATGTTGTCCATTCCCAGTGTGTGCCTTGAAACAGGTGTACAGGTTGACGTAGATGTAGATGACATCCCTGGGACTCGCAAAATGTGCTCAAAAGAAAATGGAAAGAGGGAGAGATGGTGAGGACTAAAATGTTTTTCTACATTCCACCTGAATGCATATTTTTACCACTATAAATAGACTTTAATTCAGGAAGAATATGAATGTACAAAATGAGAGAACATAAATATAAAAATCTTAGATTTTAGTTTTGAGAGAATATAAACTTAAAAATATACAAATATTTGTCATATATTATATTACATTGTATATGCTTTATAATATATAACAAAGAATATATAATATCTAAATGTATATAATGTATAATATGGAAAATATATACAATATGCAATATATAAGTATGTTTACCATATACCATGTATACGTAGTGTTTTAGATCCCCAAGCAAACAGAAAAACTATAAGATAAATATTTTATTTTTTGATAAGTGCCATATTTTTTCTGAGTAGCATATGCAGATTACTTGAGTGATACATATATATATATATATTTAGTGATGTTATATTTGAAGAGGTGATGTGATCCTCAAGCATTATTTAGCAAATGATTCATTTATTAAGATGGGAGACCCATCAAATACACACACACACACACACACACACACACACACACACACGTATATGTATGTGGATAGACATTTGGTATACACAATTGTTTATTTTCTTGATTTGCAAAACTCTTTGCAGGATAAATGACCTGTTGAACAAAAAAGTGAATATCATTATATTTCAATTTTTGAAAGCAATAGAGTCTATTGACAGGAAGGACCAGATATTTTGTCGCTGTTTGAAATCTAAGAGCTGGTCATTCTTTTTCTATTTTGCTAATATTAGCAGAACTTTGTGTGTGTGTGTGTGTGTGTGTGTGTGTGTGTGTGTGTGTTTGGCAGTAAATCACTCAGCTGACCTTTTTAATAATCAACTACAATACGTGGATTGTGTGTGTATGTGTGTGTGTCTGAACTTTCGGTGTGATAGACAGTTCACTTAAATATATGGGAAAAGTTAATCCCTCTGCTCCTGACCTTTGGCACAGGAACCTTGCGCTTCTAGTAGGAAGTGGAGTAAATGCCAAGTCCTCTGGGCAGAGGATGTTTGCATTAGTGTTTTCTATGCGGAAGCCTGAGCCATAGATTTTCTGTCAGCCATTCTTTGCTGTCCTGATATGGAATAGGTTGAGCTGTATATAGAATATAGTGCCTGATGCCATCTGTTTGGATGCCCTGAATATTTTAACCTCAGTCAGTGTGTTAAAGGAGGACGTCTCCCACTGTCTATCATGCATGTGATTACTGCGTAGAGTAGGGGAGGTGGGAAAAGTCATGCAGTTTAATGTGATTGTCAAAGGGTCAGTTGTCATGTTAATTATCAAGAGCTGAGTGATTATAATATGACACAGAGAGGGAGGCAGGTGGGTATAGTACATACTACCCCTGTAAATACAGTTAACTTTTGATCTTCTTGGAAACCTAGGACTGTGACTCTCTAGCACTGCACAGGTTGGATGCAGCTCTACAGATGCTGATCTCAGTCTGGATGTCTCATGAAGAGTTTGGGTTACAGGGAATACACGTTTCAAACAGGGTAAGGTGGCTTTGGAGGAAGGATCTTGCCTTAAGAGATCGAACATTGTTCCATCTGGCATTTGGATTTACAATTTAGAAGTCATCCTTGACTCCTCTGTCTTCACATCACCTCCTCCAATAAGACACAAGTCCCACTGATTCCAACACTTAAACATTGTCCAGATCTCTTATTTCCTCTCCATTTGTGTTTTCATTGCCCAAGGTTCCCCTCACTTCTTGCCTGGGTTATTTGTCAGATTACTGAAAGCTGCCTCTCTAATCCACTCTTCAATGTGATTTTTTAAAAAATGCAAATCTACCATGTTCTTCTAAACTGAGTGTTCTCAAATTCATCTGCTGTGCAGTGCCTCTCCTGTCATTTTATATTCTGCTCTCTCTACATTTCCTTCATTTGTGTGTCTTAGTCCTCCTTTAAATCCCTAGACACCTATCACCTCATCCCTGGAAGACTTCACTACTCTAATTTAAGAGTCCTTCTTTGGTCTCTCATGTTACAATGTGCTTGTTTTGGTTATAACTCTTTCTCTGATTTATTACAGTTTTCTCTTGACAATTGTCTTCACAACTCCTGCCTTCCAGTAAGTAAGCTCCTTGAGATAAGGGACCATTATATTTTGTTTTGTATACTGGAACCTGGCACAGAGTAGGCGTATATAAGAGTTTCATAAGTTAAATAAAAAAAGAACATGAATTTTAAAGAGTAGAATATTATATGGCAGGTAGTAGTCATGGTAGATGGTCAGTAAAAGAGAGTGGCGATGTACATTTATTCTCATAACTCCCTTTTCTGAACCTCTCTCACCCCTCACCTACACCAATCTTGACATGATCACTGTAACTCAACTTGGGATAAATCATCTAAATTCTTGCATGTCTTCTTCTTGATGCAATTGTATGTATACTTTGCTTTGTGGGATGGAGGCTTTTTCCTGTTCCTCTGATTTCCAAAGAGGAGAATTTCTTTCAATTATTCCTGGGCTTTTTGACCTCATCCCTTACATTTTTCCTTGGAATGAGAAAGAGTGATGATTAGAGAGTTTGGGAATGGATAAGCACGTAAATCCTCTCTTCGCCTTCCTTTCTCTCTGCTCTGTGGCTCCATGTCCTGAATTTTACAGGGCAGGACCTCACACAGGGAAGTCTGTGGTGATCTGGTGCTGCATATGACTGGATTGATAAGACAGTCTAATTCTGATGTTCAACAATAGGAGTCCAAACTTACCAAATACATAAACCACATTCTCCAAAATTAGGTTTACCAGGTGACATGTTGCTATCCCAGCTTTCTACTCTTTTATTCTATTTTGTATTTGTTTCAGAACTCATGTGGAGAAGAAGGATGTGTTTATTGGGTGAACTCAGCTCAACACACAGAATATGGGAGCTAGAAGGAATCTTAGCTCTACTCCAAATAAATTGATCTTTGAAAATTTTGCTTCTGCTTCCTGAAGAACATGGATCACTTAGAGTTACATAGAGTCAGCAATTATTTGAAAAATCAATTAGACTCTTGTCTGAACAATTGTCATTCTGGTATGTGGTCAGTGGCAGGATATAAGTGTAGCAAGGAGGTCAGAGCCTCATTACAACCAGGTAAGTAGCAAGGTTAATCCTAGCAATGAATAGTTGAATGCAGAAGCAAGGAATGAAGATGTCTTTGTGTGTGGGAAGGGTAAGATGGGAAGAAGCATAGAGATAAAATAATTGAGGAGATCAGTAATCCAAGCATGAAAACTTAGAAACAAGAGCTCAGAAATCCAGAGAAGGATTTTGGACAAAAGGCTGTACCAGTATCCAGAAGCATAGAACTCTGAGATTGCAAGATATGTCATATGTTATCAAGTCTAACCACACATTCATCATTTTGAATCATGCCCAAAATATTATCACTCTACAATATTAGCTCCATGTATCCACTTTTTTCCAGAGTCTAGACCCTCACTATGTATTAACTCACTTTGTCCACTCTATCTTTGGACATCTCTAACTATTTTGCTTTATTTTGAGTAAAATCAATTTCTTTTGATGAATCTCTAACTGTGATGTCACGAACTTTGTATAACAAAGTCATAGAATTTTATGACTGAAAGACACATAAAATTATTGTTTATTCTACCACAGAATCTAGAAAAAATATTCTCCTAAGCACAGATGACATGGTTTTATTGTTCCCATAGTAGGAGTGGCCTTAAAAAGGAATTAGTTCTGGTAGCTACCTCCTGTTGGAAAATATGATTCCATATTCATTCAAGGTTGAGATCCTTGTCTTTGGCAGACATTTATCAATTTGCGTGATAATATTAAATAACAAGTTAAGTCCTTCAGTCATCTGGGGGTCACTTTTGTGGTTAACTCATTTTGGAGGGTGTCATGGTTATGCATTCTGTTTAGAGCCAGCTGTTCTGCTGGAGTATAACTGAGGCATTCATATAGCCATGGTAGGCGACTGATAATACATGTAGGGAAATATTTCAAGACTTCTCGCCTGCCAAAAGAAACTCCACCTATCTCACAGTCTGTAGTGGGCATTCTTGAGACTCTTTAAGCACTTGTTCAAATCCTTGGCTTAAAGAGTCCAAAGATGAAAAAAATTCTCACAAAAACATCTAATACATATGCTCTATCTGCTACAATGGAGAAGTGGATGGCCTTTCATTGTAGAGGGAATACTGGTTAAATGACTCAACATTTTTAATAGAAAAGCTATCAACCATACCACCTTCTTACTTTCTAAAACATGTAAATTTTACTCATTTTATCCAATCTCTTTAAATGTGTTTGCCTCATCCACTCAAACAAATACCAGTGGCATGCAAAATTCCAGCCGTGTTGTAGCTCTCACTTGCTAATGTTCATTACCACCATATCCTTGTCACAATTTCTGACAAATTTCTTCTGCTTACTCTTATCCTTTCTGTATTACATATCCTTTTTTAAATTGCCTCAGGTCTCATTCTTCTATCCCCTTTTCGGCAAGTTTCTGTTTTAGCTGTGTGTTTCTGAGATCATTCTGGTATTTGACTTCTGGTTCTCTGGATTGGAATCACTTATAAGGCACAAGCCCACTTGCTGCCCTTGCTAGAGAGAGGAATTTGACAGATGGGTCCTCAATCTGTTACAGAATATTATGACTACTGGCTTGGAAATTCTTCATTTCTTACCAAATGCCTTCTTGAAAGGAATGACATAGGGATGTTTTATAAAGATTATACTATTATCTACTATACTGCTAAGTATGAATTGCTTTTATTTCCGTTATATTATATTATACCATTAAGTGTCTATGCACTTGGAGTATGCCCTTGTCTATGCTCTGGTCTATACACTTACCTTCTTAAAGTGATACTTTGAAGCAGTTATGCTTTAAGGTTATGCCCTCAGTTTTGACTGAGGCTCACTGCAAGAAATAGCCTATATGAGGGTACTTCAAAAAGTTCATGAAAAGATTCGTATTATCTTTTAATTCTATCTTTCCACCAACTTTTTGAAGTACCCTTATATTGAACTTGTTTTGTGAAAATGTTATTGAGGATATTGTCCATTATATCACTTAATATCTCAACATGAACATGTAAAGCTTTTTAGAATTTAACAGAGGAAAATGTTATCTCTTTCAATGAATTCTTTCTCCATTGTATAATGAGAAATTCACATTTCCAATAATATAGTGCATTACATTCTCATTTATTTTGCTCTGGTTGCCAGGAAGCTCAGGACAAAATGTAATGGTTAAATATAGTGTTTGATGTTCTAGTTAGTACAAATACATTTCCCCTTTTACCTGAGCTTTTTACTTATATTTTATTAGGTTATTTTGTGTTTGTATGTATATTTGTATGCCAATAATCTCAAATATATTTCTGAAAGCCAAGATATTATATAGACTTATAATATGTTCCCTAAACAATCCCCTTTCTTGCTTGGGAAAGATGTGATAAAGTCATTAGGGTCCTACTGCTAGGGTTTTAGAGCATCCTTGAGATATTTCGTATTAGCCCCATTCTGACTCCATGGATACTTGCAATATATATAGCATGCCAATAGGTGCTATAAGTCATGCCTAAACCAAGCCAAGCCAAACCAAAATGAAGAAACTAACAAAAAGCATAGCCTCTTTCCTCAATTTTTTGTTATATTGTTGAGGAAAAATATTACTCTACATAGCAGTAGACCTTTAAGGACAAATAAGAAGTTTACATAGACTGTAGGAGGTTAGCAAATGTATAAATTAGGTGACCAGAATGGGTTTATGGAGAGGATTCCACTTGATCTGAGATCCAAAACATGGATGAATTTGAGTATGTGATGTAGAGAGATGAGGTCAACAATGTGCTGGTAAACTGGTCCCCCCTCCCACTTCTGCAAAGTACTGATTTGTAATGTTTGCCAGTTTCCATGGTGTAAATACTTCCACCATGGCCAATTTCAAGCTTCCAATGGTTTGCAATCTGCAAAATTCCTGAATATTTGAAAATTGGATGTCATGAGGCTGTTGAGCCATGTCTAGCATACTACTGAGTGAAGGCTTCATAAGGATGATACTGTGATCAAGAGTTCAGATCTGTGAGGTCTCACTAAGGGACAGAAAACGATCCTGATTGACTGCCTCAAGAGGTTCATGTTGGGAGATGACAAGATGTAAGAGTTAATTTGGGGCAGAATTTGGAGGGTTTTGCTGTGCAGTTGGGCTTTATTCTTTAGGCTGTGGGAAGCTCTTGAATACTTTTTAATAGAGGAATGACAGGGTGGTTTTAAGGGAGTAGACAGGAGCAGAGCAGGTAGTTAGAGCTTGAAATGCTGAGGATGTGAAGTGATAAGAGACCAGATTTAGGGCAGAAATGGCTAGAATGGGAAGAAAAGAGGAAGAAATGGAAGACTGTGGGGACAGTGCATCTCTGCTCTGCATAACATCAGCTTGGTCAGCTTGAAAGCTTGGACTGTAATTAACTGAGGCTTCATTTACATGTTTTGGGATTGAAATTAGCTGTTACTGGAACTTTCATGGGGACTGTAGAGAGAGCACCTATACATGGCCTTTTCATGTGGCTGCTTGGCCTTCTTACAGCATGATAGCTGGGTTCCAAAAGCAAGCATCCCAACAGAGACGTCCAGTTAAAACCACATTGCTTTCTACATCCTAGCCTTGTGAATCATGTGATGTCTCTTCTACAGCATTCTATTTGTTGAGTCAGTTGCAAAAGCTAACCTAGTTTCAAGGAGAGAGGAAAGAAGATCGCACCTCGTGATGGGGCATAGCAAGGCTCTGAAAGGGCACATGAGAGTGGCACAGAGGGGTTTCTCAATGGGTGATTGCTATTACTCTTATTACATGAGTTTAAGTGTCTGCGAGTAAACTAGTATTCTCTGAAACATGATGAATATTTCCAGTGAATGCCTGGTATGAGTTCAGTAACCACCCTGAAATAGTGGTTATGTAGCTCCTGTTGCATGAATAGTAAGGTTAATATTTGGTACTATTGCCCTAGACTGAAGTCAGTTCTACTCCCTCAGAAGGGGGAATGAGATCTTACCTGTATGATGAGGTTGTTTTGTATTAGTTAAATGGGGAAAAGTAGTATCATAATAATTTCAGTCTTATTGAAAGCTTATCATGTGCTAGACTAGGTAAATTATGTTTATAAATTATCTTATATAATCCTCACAAATAAAGCCAGGAGGTAAGTATTACTAACTGTCATCCATTTATAAAGGATAAGACTGATGCTTTGAGAAGTGAGAAAATTTACCTGAGGTCACACTAAACTGAAACCTGAACTCCATTTTAAGCCTGTGTTCCACCTCCTCTCCATGAGGTATGTTGTGTCACTTCTCCATGAGGAGGGTCAGAACTGGAATAGAAATAGAGCCTTCATTGTGACTGCAAAGAAATAAGTGCCTCGTAGTGGGAATGTTGACGTCGCACATGAAATAATACCTACAATGTGCAGGTGAACAGGGACTCAGAAAGTGATGGAGTTAGGTAAATGCCTTGCAAACTTTGCAGTCCTTTAGATTAAAAGGTGGGTCTCAAGTTAGAACATGGAGTGAGGTAAGGCCGCAGAACCTTGAAAAGAGTCTTGCAGAGGAGTGTAACAATCTTCATACATCTGTTTTAGCACGAACACTATTAGACATGAAAAACTGGCTCATATATCTGCTTCTGGCTGTGCACTCTCAGAAAAATGTAGTGTGTAGTAAATTGTTAATACAAATCTACAAAATTAAATAGAAAGGAATTTCACTTTATCCCCTTTGACTCTATGCTTATTTACATTTTGTTTTCTAACTGTAAATTTTCTTCAAAGTTTCTTTGTGCTTTAGTGTTTCTAAGTGGGACCAAGGTATGGAATCTCTCTCTCTTTTATCATTCTTAGTCCAGTGCATAAAAGAAGTAGAAGCACGTCCTTGAATGCCCATTTCCTGGTTGTAATAAACCTGATGGGATTAACCCTCAAAGGAAGACGAGTCACAGGACAATGGAGACAGACTCTGTTGTGGTCCCCAGATAGAGTCATAACGCTTGTCCATAATGCTATGTAAGTATCCCTATGCAACATGAATATGGAAAGAAGAGTTCAGTAATTCATCCGAACAGTTAGAAAACTGTTAGAATCTTTATGACTTCATGTTCTTAAAAGTAACCAATTTATTGTATTGTTGTGACATTTTATCTGTTCTTACACTCTGACATTTATGTGATTATCACTTCTGGTGATAGTTGAAATTAAAATAGACTAATATGACTCAGGCAGAACAAAAATGTCCTCTAATCTTCCTGGAGATTAATCTCTTCCTCTCAAATCTATAAAAGTAAACCTTTGTTTGGTTTGACTTTTGCACCCCAAAATCTTTTCTGAGCTATAATTACAGATAAAAATTAAGATATCAATGAAAAATACACTCTAATTTATTATGCCTGACAAAGGAGGTCTTTTCCCCAGGCTGCTTCTGAGTCTCTTTCTTTAGAGGAAGCAGTAGATGAAGGTGACTATTTCTCAGCTGGTGGCAGCTTGCAACAGAAGAATTATATTCAGGAAAATATTTGAAATGAAAGCACATCAGAAAAGAGGCATCACATCAAATCAAGTTATTATTCAAATCAACTCACTGCCCAGTTTTTAAATGTTAAATCCTGATGTTTCAAGGTTGGGGTTTTAAATCCTTATGCTCCTTGTAGGCCAGTGGCTTAAACCCTTCAGACGAGATTTTACTTAAAGATGGTGCACTCCTTTGGGAAACACAGGGGCTGGCATTTTAATGAGCATTTACAAGCCAAGTGCCTGATGGACTAAGTGTTTGTGCTACCCTTTAAATCCTTACAAGTCTTTGATGCAAGTATTATTATAACTGTTTTGTGAAGGAGAAAACTGGAACTGAGATTCAGTACCTTGTCCAGGGACATATAAAACATAAATAGAAGAGCCACAAATGGAATGCGGGTCATTCTAAACCAATACCTACCAAACTTTTTTTTTCTTTCTCTTTTGAAATTCCAGATAGTCTACTGACTCCATGCCCACATCTTTTCCCCTGCTGAGTTAGGAAATATCATTCTCTCTTTCTACCACCCTGTAATATTATTTCTAACTTTCTTTTTTTTAATCAAGACGTCAATGGGTTTTATTTTTAATTTTCAATATTGAAAAATATATTTTATCCATATCTTATTAAATCTATGATGCCATTGATTGAAAGACACACCATTGGATTATGTTCTACTAAGGAAAAAAAGGCTATCAACTGAACTATGACAATGCCTTAAAGATAGTCCTGCATGGCGCAGGAGTCATTCACATCACCACTTACTGTCTTTCATCAATTTCAAGGGGTTTAGCAATTTATATTGTTTTCATTTCCTCTGCTTGGCATGTAAAAGGCAATCCCTTTTCTATGTATCTTAATAACAAAACCTAACACGGCTTCATCTACTTCTGATTATTTTCTGTAAAACACATGTTTATTATTATTATTATTGTTTTTGTAAGAAAATATGGGGCTCCAGTCATTCCTGAAGTGATGAATATTTGCTTCAATAAAATCGAATTTATTCTCCACTGCTCTATTTCTGTATATTATTGTGTATATAATGACTTCTGTCTCAATGCCAAATCATAGTGCAATCTTTTAGAAGACATTTTAAATGGCAATTAAACTCAATACTTGTAGCCCCCAAAATATTCAAAATCAACAGAAATTGTGTCAATGTGAATATTTATAATCAAGGCAATGACAACCACATCAAAACTGCCACCTGACCAACAGTGATTGTAAAATGTCACTGAATCTAAGACTTATCCCAGTTTCAGAGATATTAAAATGTGAAAAACTGTACTTCTTAGAATCAATGAGCTAAAGAAATATTGAATATGCTCTTTGATAGCCTCTGTTTTCTGCTTTTCAGATTCCGATCAGGTCTCAGCTCTTTTATTCTTGAGGTACCCTTTGCCCCCACATCTCTCATCCTGCAGAAAAATACTGCTATGCACTGTGCCTCTGTCCACGAAGATAAATTCCTTCCTCTGCTCTAGGCTGCATTTTAGCACTTACCCCCAAGGCCTGTTATAAATAAACAGAAAATTAATTTTTTTCGTTATCTTATTAGGGAGAGGGATCCTAACTACATTTCTAACTTATGGCAGTGTACGTCCCCCATTTCCATTCTACCATGGTCATACATAGCTCTTTGTGGATAGATGGAATGAACCTGAAGTATTAATTCACACTGGTTGATTTAACTCATCACTAAAATCATTTTCCATTATTAAGCATATTTTTTGAAATATTTTTATATTTAAATAATGAGAGCTTTTTTTAATGCCCTGAGAAAAATATCTATGCAGTGGTATACACACACACACACACACACACACACACACACACACACACACACACACACACACACACCCCTACTGAAGATAAAGAAACATGGGTCCCTAACATGAAGTTGCTGTTCTTGCTTAATAGTCTATTGTGGGCCTATTTCTAAATTAATGCATAAGGATCTACATTATTCTTTTAATAGCTGCTTAGTGTTTCATAGTATTAATATACCATGATTTAGGAAACCATTTCCCTATATATATTGATGTCTTAGTCTGTTTGAGCCACTATAACAAAATACCATGAACTGCATAACTTATAAACAACAGAAATATTTCTCACAGTTCTGGGGCTGGGAAGTCCTCAATCAAAGTGCCAGAAGATCTGATGTTTGGTGAGGACTCGTCCCTCATTGATGGCATCTTCTTGCTCCATCCTCACACGGCAGAAGGGCAAACAAGGTCCCTCAGGCCTCTTTTATAAGGACGCTGATCTCATTCATGAGAGCTTTGTCCTCATGATCTAATCACCTCCTAAATATCTCTGCTACATTGGGGATTAGGAAACAAACATTCAGACTGTAGCAATGAACATTCTAATTAAAGAGATTGTTATTATAAACCTTTAAAATATAATTTTGGGTAAGGCTTTGAGAGTAGGAGACATTACTAATTTTTCCTTTCTTTTTTTTCCCTCTGATGTTTAGAATTTCAGAAATAAAAATACGTCAGTTGGTGAGTATTCATATTATAAATTTATTATAAGAACACACACTTTCATCAACAATAGATGAGAGTGCAATTTTCTCTAGGTTTTCATTAGCACTAAATGTTACCAAACTTTTACATTGTCATCCAATAGGCAAAACAATCATTAGCTTATTTTAATTTACATTTTCCTGTTTACTGTTGAAGTGGTATATTTTCATTGTTTATTGATCACTCGTATGTACTATTTTGTGATTTGCCTGCTCTTGTCATTGACTCATTCTAGGTTTTCTTTTTCTTACTGACAACAGCCTTATGAGATAGTACAATTTTATAGGTAAGGAAACTAAGGCAGAGCAACGTTAAATAATGTGCCCAAGGTCACACTGCTAGTAAGTGGCAGAGCTGGCATTCAAATTCAGGCCACTGGGACATGAACTCATGTCCTAACACCTGTACTATGTGCTGCTCCACTGGAAGGGAAGACCAGAGTGTGTGCTGAGCACAAAGTACCATTGCTTGGTTCATAGGAGCTTGTGGCAGGCATTTTCTAGAACATATTGGGAGACAAGTATTTGTGTCTGAAGTCTGATGCTAAGAATGATACTGCTCTTTAAGGAAAAACAAACAAACAAAAAAAGTAGATTCCTGAAGATGTAGATTGTTGCTGAAAGAGAACTGTGGGGGACACTGAGAAAGCTGAGAGGGCAGAAGCAGAACAATGAGGGCACAGGAGCAGAGGGGAAATTCTCCCAGTGGCACCAGGCAGTGGAGGCCACAAATTCTCTGATGAAAGGAGATTGAAAAAATAATGTCAGAACTACTATGTTTGTTAGTTAAAGTTTGTTTAAGTAAATTATATGTAGTTTTCACTCCATTAGCTACTCTTAATTAATCCCATTGTGGTCTTTATGAAGATCTCAGTTAAAAAAGACTAACATTCCGCCCTCCCCTTTCTCCGAGAACTGTTACAGAATATATAGATTTGTAACTGTTATGATATTTATTTCCACAAATTCAGATACTTCAGAAATACAGTTTATATATTTTTTCAATACCACCATTTAATATTATTTGTGGAGCCCTCATATCTCTGATCGCAAAAGTAACCATAATCTTATTCAATTTAAGGTAAATTCAGATATCTGTTTTAAGCTCATTTAATTCAGGATTTTCCCCTCTAATTTATCTTTTCCTTTTCCCAGGAATTTGCCTAAGTTCTAGGGGCTTTGAAGCACGGGACCTGGGAAGAGGATCTGGCTCAGGGCCATTTTTCTTCTAAGAGGGTATCCACTAAACACAATCCTGTCTGGTTCTTGGACATGACCAGCCCTCTTCACTGAAATCTTATGGGGCATCTGTTACTGACTGAACTGTGTTCCATAAAAAGATACACTGAAGTCTACCAATCATATGTTGAATAGAGATATTGAAGATACCCCCAGTATCTCAGAGTGTGATCTTACATGGAAATAGGGTTATTGCAGATGTAATTAGTTAAGAAGAGGTCATACTGGAGTAGGGTTGGCCCCTAATCCAATATTACTAGTGTCTTCTTATAAGAAGACAATATGAAGATATGAGAGGAGAAGACCTGGTGCTGATGGAGGCAGAGATTAGAGTTATGCAGCTGTAAACCAAAGAGTTCCAAGACTTGCCGATGACACCAGAAGCCAAGAGAAAGGCATGGAACATGTTCTCCCCTAGAGTCAATAAGAGAGCATGACCCTGCTGACATCTGGATTTTAGACTTCTAGCCTTCAGAACTGTGAAAGAATAAATATCTGTTGAGTTAAGCCA
Source organism: Cynocephalus volans (assembly GCF_027409185.1). NCBI lineage: Eukaryota > Metazoa > Chordata > Mammalia > Dermoptera > Cynocephalidae > Cynocephalus > Cynocephalus volans. Next base: position 66,257,405 of record NC_084475.1, read on the forward strand.
GTAAGGTTGTGGTACATGGATACAGCAGCTCTAGGAAACTAATGCAGCATCTAAGTGCGTGCTATTTCTGGAGTGTCTTCTTAGCCTACTGGCCAATTTGCATTCGGAGCCACATCCACTCCACTCTGGTTCACTAGGAAAAATGTTTGGCTGCTTCCAGTGTCCTGTCAAACTGCTCATCTGCCAGGGCACCTCAGATAGCTTCTCTGCTCTACTCAGGGACCTGGGGGGCTTGGAAACTCTCTGCAGGGCTTGACAGCTTCTAGGACAACAAGACAGGAAATCAGGCTTAGTTTCTGTCTGTTCCCAGATCCTGAAACCCTTCTAGGGGTGCTAAAATTCTCATATGTCTTAGAGCTCACCCAGGGGTGGGGACACAGGGCAGAGTCTCCTGCAGGAGTCTCACAGCAAGAGTCTCTTACTTCCAAGCCTTCCACATTTCTACTTACCACACTCTCACATCCCTACCCTCTCAAACTCCTGCGATTTTTGTGCGGTTTTTAAAAACAGAACAATTGCCTTCCCAATCTGGTCTATAAATATTCATCCCTGACTTTTCTATCTGGCATCTGACAGGTATAAGTCTAGAATCTGCCATCCATGTTCTCTGGTTCTTTTATGATAATACCATTTTGGGGCAGTGGGGACTCTGGTTTTGTGGTTTGAATGAAATAGTCACTATTGAAAGGAAACATGCAGGAAAAACTCATCTACTAATATTCTATAATATAATTTTGACTCAAGCTTAAAAATTGGTGTCAAATTAGATAGCTCAGAATGAATGCAGGCACCCAAAATGCATCCCTTATAGAATGGTACCTTTTAAGTATTATATCTATGCTTTTAGGGTCATATTTAATGAGGTTGAGAGCTCGGAGTCTATGCCAGACACTGTAGCTACAACTTAATGTTTAAATGCCAGTCTGCACACTATATTGGCTAATGTTCTCACAAATCTTGTTTCCTTGCTAGCAAATATATAACCTTCTTGCTAGCATTTCTGAGGGCTCTTGTACATTAGTATGTCATTCGGGGATCTTTTGGCTTTGACTTGCCTATTCTTTTATTTTTTTTCCCCTAGAGTTGCCTATTCTCAATCATTTTTTACCTTACTATGACTGGGAAATCACATAGGATCTGATATTAATAACCAAAGTAGGCTTAAGAGAGATACGTGCCAAATAGAGCTGATCTTGATGACATAAACTGAGTATTTTAATAATGGAACAATGATTATGTATCTTCCATGTCCTCACACACAGAAGTGGGTGTATAAAGAGGAAATACAGGAGATGTATAAGGCAGAGCTTACCATCTAGTTGGCGAAGCAGGACACATACAGCCCAGAGAACATGGAAGAAAAAAATCCCAAATACAAGTTACAGGACACAGATCATTATATAATAAAACAGTATCTAACATAGTGCTAATTAGGCAGCACTCAAAGGTGAGGTAACAATTCAAGCAGGATGAAATAAATCTGACCTGGAGTCACCTTCAGTTGACAGTGACTTGGCTGAATCTTGAATTTGGTCAGTCCACATCTAGAGAGAGACAACTTCTGGGTAAACTGTGAGCCACTCTTAAACTTGAAAATGTAGCAATAAAATAGAAAAAATTCCATTTTGGATGCAAATATGCTATGAAGCATTTTCATTTGGATAGACTCCTGGATGCAAATTCCCCAGGTTTATTTTCATTTGGGTTTCAGTCTTCCTAATGTTAATGCATTAATTCAAGTGTTCTTTCTAAGAATAGGCCTGTAGATCATACGAAACACATACTAGGTGGTTGAAGGGGATATCTCCTTATTTTCTGCCAGGCTGATGGTCTCTCCTTTTGTAGCCTCATTACTCAAACAAAGAAGAAAATTCTTCCCAGAACACTAGGAAGTCTCACCTTTGGTCTCAGTCTTTCATGAAAGAGTATAAACATGTGGGCAGTATGATCTGAGAGATCTGGAGAAGTCACCTACAAACACATCAAAGTACAAAGCACAGCCAATTAAAATTATGTCTATTCTATTTTGTATTGCATTTTTTTGTTTCATTCATTGTCATATTGCATAATTTTCATATTTTTGTATAGTCTTTGTGGCTATTTTCCATTATGTGAAATAACTTCCAAGTCATTTATCTATTTTAGTTATTTAGATAGTTGCTGAAATTTTAAAATTTTTATTAATTAATTAATTAATTAGTTTGGTTTGCTAACATACATTATCAGCATTTAATGATGATGGCTTTTTGTATTTCTTGACTTCTTTCCTTATTATGAAGTTCTTGGAGTGAGATTACTGAGTTAAAATGAAATGAGTGTGTTGCTCTCCGCAATAGCCGTAATGATATATAATTCTAGCTATCTATGAGTGTGGGAGACTGCATTTTCTAAAGTTGGCCTTAAGTATATCTCCATCCTACATAATCTTTTTCAATGTGACCTCTCCCCCGACCCCTTGTATCTGGGTGGGCTTGTGACTTCCCTGTAACCTATAGAACGCAGCAGAGTGGTATTGCATGACTTCTGAGTCTGAGTAAGGAAAGGCAATACAGCTTCTGCTTTGTTTTCTGGAACATTCATGCTTGGCACCATGAGCTGAGTATCCTTTGGCCACTGTGTCACAACACACATGCCAAGTCATATGGAGAGGCCTCATATAATAGTTAGTCTGGATGGTAGACCTAGATTTCAGCCCTGGTGCCAGACATGAGTGAACCAGCATTAAGAGGATTTCAGTCTCCAGCCATTTGAATCAACCCTGCCCTCTGAGTCTTCCCTGCTGAGGCCCCAGTCATGGTGAAGCAAAGACAGGCTGTCCCTACCAAAATCACAGACCCTAATCTGTGAGCATAGTGAAATGGTTGTTTGAGGTTTCCGACTTTAGGGATAATTTGTTACACATCAATATCAATTAGAAAAATAAGTTTAGCAGCAGTCTTGACAGCATTATGTATTTACATTAACATTTTTAGGCAAAATTTTTGTTTCTCATTGTTTCTTTAATTTGATATTTTCTTTTACAAGTGAGAATGGGTATATTTTCTGGAGTTAGTTTAATAATTTGTACAGTGATGTGGTTTTGTGTACATTTTGTGCTCAAATAGCTCCTGAAGTTTAATGCTTCATTTTTCACACATGTGTGAATACATTCCCTATAAAATATTGATAGACATATTAGATGTAAATATATTTTCTCAAATGTTATTCCTTTAATTTTAGTTTGTTATGTTGCTGACCTTTCCTTTGTGATGGCTTTTATTGCCTCAGAACTAAAATTAATCATTTATCTAAAGATTTGGAAAACATTAACTTTTGTTTCCTGACTATTTTATATGTTCAGATTTGATATTTTATTTAATAAATTCATCTGGAACTTGGTTCAATAGGAGGATACTTCACATTTAGCCCCTCAATATTTGTTAAATAAATATTCCTTGTTCCCTTATTTTGAAGAGTTTTCTTTATTATAACTTGATGTTATTTGTGGGCTGGGTCTTTGTTGGGCCTTAAAAACTAATGCCACCTTAAGTGACATTACAAGTGGCACCATTATAGGCCCATAAGGGCATATTAATGTGGCAGCCTAAGACGGCGTCAGGAGGAAGTAGGGTGGGGGTGTCTGTGGGAACCTTGCCTTAGCCCTTATTGACCAAATACGTGCATTTGCGCTCGTGGTTGCAATAGCTAGGCATTGAGACAGGATGCATGCTCTCTTGACCTTTAAGCTGATAAGATTATGTAAAAAACCTCCCTTCCCCATTTGCCTTTAAAAGCAAGTGCTTGAGTGGTAATAAACGGAACTGCTCGACAGAACCCCGCACCGCATCTGAGCGTCCTTTAACCGGGCTGTTTTGGGGGGCTGGCGGGTGTGCTCACCTCTCTTCATGGCTCTCTTCCCCCGTCTCCTTCCAAAGTGGACAGGAGGGAAAGAGGAATCCCAGGCCGTTCGCTCACCCACCGAAAGGAACGAGGCTAGGGCTGTTCCGGTTGGCCGGCGGCAGACCCGACAGGTCTTTCTGAACTAGTTATTCTGTTTCATTAGCTGGGTTTTTCTTCTTGTGGTTGTATCACACAACTTTGGCTATTGCTACTTTCTTGAAGGGTAATATTTCTCTCATTGTCTCTTTGACTTTTTTTTAATTTTAATTTTCCTCTTCTTTACTTCCAAATGAATTTCAAAAAGAAAAGCTAGCTATAATACAATATAAATGAAACTAAAATCTGGCACTTCCTTCAAATAATAAGACAGGAACATAGAAATAGAGATAAATGTAACAGAACAACTAAGTTAAGGTATTCAACCCACATTTTAAATAAAATTGTGATACATAAAGAAGAGAAAAAAAGAGTGAGTGAAGGAAATTATTTCAGGAAGAAGGAACAGAATGTTTAAGTTTGGGTGGCAAGAAAGAGGATGGCAAGTTGTTGGAACTGCAACTTGCTGAGAGAGGCAGAAGCATAGTGTTTTAGTCCATTTTGTGTTGCTATAACAGAACTACCTGAGACTGGGTAATTTATAAAGAAAAGAGGTTTATTTGGCTTATGATTCTGGGACAGCTGCATATAGCATGGGCCTCAGGCTGCTTCTACTCATGGCAGAAAGTGACAGGCAGTGGGTACAAGCAGATCACATGGCGAGAGGAAGCAAGAGAGAGAGACGGGAGGTGCCAGGGTGTATTAAACCACCAGCTCCCATGGGAACTAGTAGAGCGGCATCTCACTCAGGGCTCCCACCCCCAGAGAGAGCATTAATCCTTTCATGAGGGATCCGTCCCCATGATTCAATCAGTTTCCAACACTGCCACATTGGAGATCAAATTTCCACATGAATTTTGGAGGGGACAACACATCCACACTCCATCACATAGCTACTGTGTTGAGAGGCACATTGAGAGAGGTAGGTGTCAGAACTTGGCAGTCCCTTTAGATACATTAAAATGTTTTGACTTTATCCCACAGGTGATAGAAATGTGTTGAAGAGTTTTAAGCAGGCAAATCATAGATTAGATTTGCATTTTAAAATGTTGGTTCTGGTTTTATTGAGAGAATGTATTGAAATGAAAACAAAAGGTTCCAAGAGAAGTTATAGCATCCAAGTGAGAGATAATAGTGCCCTAAAGTAATGCAGAAGATGAATTTAACATTTCTAAAAGAGATGGAGTGTAGTGGATATCTAAGTTGTGGAACTGATTATACTTAACTAACAGGATGAGGAAAAAGAGGAAAAAAGAGTCAATGTTAGTCTTTGGCTTGGGCCACATTGTAGATGGAAATGTCATTTAATGAGAAACAAGATGTGAGAGTATAAACAGGTTTTTTTTTTTAAAGTAAAATAAACTTAGTTTTAGGCATGTTAGGTATGGAGATTCTATAGACATCCAAGCATGAACATTTAGTTGGCAATTATACGTATGGATTTGGAGCTCAAGAAGAGGCTAAACTAGAGATCTGGATTTAGAGGTCATGAAGCAATGATGGAAATTGAAACCATGGGAGTGATTGTGATTGCCCAAAGGGAGTGTATTAGCTAATTGTTGCTGCATAAGTCACCCCAAAACTTAGTGTTTTAAAACAACCACTTATTTGTTCACAATTCTGCAATCTGGGTTGGGCTCAGTTGGGCAGCCTGTCTCTGTTCCACAAGGTACTGGCTTGGCTCATTCATGCACTTGCAGTCAGCTGATGGTGCAACTGGAACTGGAGGATCTAACAGGGCCTTACTTGCATACATGACACCTGAGATAGGATGGTTGGAATGGATGGCGACTGAGTAGACATTTCTCTTTCCTCATGGTCTCTCACCTTCCAGGGTCTCTTTCTCTACATGGCCTTTCATCTTCAAGGAGAATAGCCCAAACTTCCTTTCATGGCACCTCAGGGCAGCAAAAGAGTGAAAGCAGAAGCTGTAAGGTGTCTTAAACACAGCCCCAAATTTGCACATGGTCATCTCCACTTCATTCTTTTAGGTCAGCTCAGTGTGGGAGAGGCTAGGATGTGAATTCAGTGATTCACTGGGGCCATTTTCTAATAATCAATCACAGAGGGTGTGAGAGTGAGTAGAGTCTAGAGCTTTGAAGGGCACCACTTTTAAAGGATGGTTTAGAAAGAAAAGCATGTGTATGTGACTGAGGAGTAGCCAGAGAGATAGGAAAAAGAGTGAGCAAGAATGAAGGAAGATGTCACTTCTAGAAGGAGGGAGTGCTCAGTTATTGCTGAAGTATAAAAAAGCAATAATGAAACATACCTTCAGATTCAGTAATGAGCAGGTAGTTGGCAACTTTGACAGGAAGAGAGATTCAATAAAGCAGAAGGAACTGAAGCCAGATTGCAGAGGATTGAGAGAAAGAAGCACAGGGAGTGAGAAGGTTGCCTGTAAAAAGGGCAGAGAAAACTAGGGAAATATGTAGAATATGACATGTTTCTGTGTTAGTCTGCTTGTTTTTTAAATATGAGAGGAATTTGGACCAGTCTAAATGCTAAGAGGAAGATGGCAATAAAGAGGGAATGGCTGAAGATATTTGACAAACTAATATTAGGAAACCGAGTTCTAGTTTCTTCATTTAGTAGATACTGAAGTAAATTTAGCTCTGCAGAACAAAATTTGGTTACCTCAAGTTATTACCTTTTAGCTCTTTAGTTTTTTAAAAAGATAATTTACATTAAATCAAAAGAAGTAAAATGCATTAAAATGCATAAATATGTAATTTCACCTTGCTTTTTTGAAGTGTCCAATTAAGAATAATTCAATTTAAAATGAATCCAATTAGAAGCAAAAATGTTTAAATTAAAAGGAAATATTTTGAAAGTATATTGTCTTATGAAGGTAAACACTATTTAAAATATGCATTCTTGCACTTGACATATTTATTCATTTTCTTCAAAATGTAAAAGCTTTAACAAATGTTGCAAATGTAGAGAAATAAATTAACATTACATCAAAGAGCAAACATCTTACAAATGGCAACCAGAGACCAGTTGTATTTAAGATGTCTGATATTGCTTTATGTCTATATTAATAATAAAATATTTTACGCACAATTTTTCCTCATGGAAAACCCTGCTGTCCTTATTCATATACAAATAAAGTTGAAGGGGGATCTGGATGGCTGTGTGCCTCCCAGAAGCTTTCTCTGGAACTGACTTGATGAGAAAATTTACACTTTCTAACCGCCCTTTTATATAGATGTGCTCTTCATTATTTTTAACTTTGGAGTCCTGGGTATTTTGGTGGTTTTGATAGAGTAGATCAGACACACATGTTTGCTCCAGAGCGTTTAAACATACATTATTGATTCTATCGTTTGAAGGTAAAAATGCTTTCAGAAGAATCTTGGAAAAGTGGTCTAAATCAATTGAATTTAAAGACCAATAGAAATCCTTAGATATGGTTTCCACAGCAACAATTTGAATGTTGAATATTTCTTTGCACACAACAGGAAATTAATTGCTTCATTGATTCAGTAAAAAACTTTGGAACCTACTATGTGTGAGGAAGCTGAGAAACAAAAAGAACAAAGCCAAATTACATCCTGTTTCTAGCTCCTTCTCTCCCATCCTGCTGCCACCAGAGAGCTCACAGTCTACTCAGGGTGCCAGGCAAGTAAAAAGATTTCAGAATAACATAATATGTGCCATAATAAGGTGGGAAAAAGTGTACTTTGAAAACTCAGAAAGAAGCAGCTAAATTTGTCTATTGGGACTGGGTACAGACAGGAGAGACTCACCTGTTAAAACAATTGAGAAAAGGCATTTGAGCTTTATTTTCAAGAATGAGAAAGGTTTGTGGGATGGATTGAGGGTTTGGGAAGGTGGGAGGATGGACTGAGTGGTTGGTAGGAGGGAAGGACATCCTGTTCTGAGGAAACAGCCTGTGCAAAGGCAAGCCACTGTGGTTTTGGAGTGATCCTTGCGGTTTTCTCTCTGTATGCCAGAAGCACAGGATATTTAGGGAGTGGCAAGTTTTTATGCTGACAGAGTAAGTGGAGATACGATTAAACATTTTTATGACATCATAAGAAGTTTGGCCTTACCCTATAGGCAGTGGAGAATGATGATTTATATTATACATAAACATTAACAACAGGAAAATCACAGCAATGAATCACAGGATTTGTATGACATAAGGCAATCATTATTTCTCTCTCTCTGCCTTCGAAAAAGCAATTGTCAAACAAGGTGACTTTATTTTATGTAAAATGGTTGGGGGGGTGCCCTCTTGTAATCTGTTTTGGCATTTAATAGTCTTTACCACCATGACTTAATTCCACATGTTAAATCTCACAGTTTGTAATTAAGTCTCATCCCTCTAGTTTTATCCTCCTGGAGATGAAGACCTTCTTTCAGCAGCTTTTAATTGATTTGAAGGCAATTTTAAAGTTATCTCTTGGACTTTCTACTTTAGACTCAATAATCCTTTCTCATTTATGTTTTTCTCATAACTTCTATGTTACAACCCTTTAAGGCATTTCAGTTGTTATTTTCTGGATCTTTTCCAGTTTCTTGACATCTTTCTTACACGTGGAAAGATAAAAAGGCAACATAGTATTTTTAAAAGATTCTGAGTGATGTTAGACCTAATACGAAGAATTATTCTCAGTCATTTCACGTCATCATACTGCTATTAGGACATGCCTAGTATAATCTTTGGTTTTTTTTAAAGGCAGCTCTGCATTGGTGGAAGATGTAATTTTTTTGATGTTTTGATCATCCTTTTTCCTTTTCTATTTATGCAATTAAAAACATTTTAAAATCAATTCTGTTAAGTTCTTTCTTATTGTTGATGGATAATTTTTTCTAGAAGTCTTTAAATTGTGTTTTTATCTCAAGCAACATGTATAATGAAATGATGATAGGTTGGAGAGATCTGGGTCAAACCATGTCTCTGTGACATACGTTGGGAGAGATCAAGTTAGGCTGAAAAAGTTGTCTAGGAATAATTGCAGAACATTCTCAGATGTGTCCTAATTTAGATGGTAACCTGCATGGTCACCTTGGGCTCTGTCAGTTACTAGCATGTGCCTCTCTGACTCTCAACTCCCTCTTTGGTAAAAGGAATAAACAATATCTAGCCAATATAACTGTTGAGAGATTTAAATATTAAAAAAAATCTTTAAAGTTTCCAGTGTGAAGCCTTATACATAATAAAGACTTTAGATAAATAGGTCCTTTCTTTTTCTTTTCTCCCCTCTTTACAAAAATAACTCCTTTCAAATTAGGTGTATAAATAAATAAATATATTGTATAATATAAATTGTAAAATAAATTTTCTAAATATCTGAGATAAAAATATATTTAATAATATGCTTGTGAGGTTTGCCCTTAGATATCAGTAAGAAGTTTAACAAGCATCCTTGCTATATCCACAATCCAAGTAATTACTAATGATATCTTATAGTACTGTGCTGTGTACAATTTTACAATACAGTGTTGTGTGAACAATGGCTTGAGTTATCCCTTAGCTTATATAACCAGTAAGAATGATCTCATATTCAGATGAGCTTCCAGGTTTTAGATTAAATACCATTAAAATAGGATTTTACCAAGTGCATTCTAAGGAACACTATTCCCTGTAGATAGTTAATAAATATTATGGATGGGGGAGAAGTAATCTGGACAAATAAATTGCAGAAATGAGAAAAGCTGAAGTAAACAAGGTTAAAGAAGTTTCTACCTTGCAAGATTTCCCATAGCCTTTAGCAGGATTTCCCAGAGCCTCATCTTTGCTGTGAATCTGAAAGAAAGTGTGTGATATAGTATGCAACATTTACAAAATAACTAATAGAACTTGGATTCATTTTTGCATGGAGCTCCTAAAGGACTAGTACTTAATAGAAAACCCTTTGGAAAATACCAAATTACTGACAACTCAGTTTGCCACAGAGTTTTCAATCTTGGCAGAATGTTTATTCACTCTTTCTGAGAACGCATATTTGGTTCACATCATTTACTGACTCAGTGCTTTGTGCCTACGCAACACTTCAAATTAGATTATATAACACAAATTATATTTTAATATTGAGAAACCAATTTGGACTTAAAAAATATAGGTATTTTATCAAAACACATATTAAATTCTGTAAATAATTATCTCATTCTTATTTGGTGGTAAAAATTCAGCATTCTAGCTGTTTACTAATGCGGTGGTCTCCAAACACTTTAAATTATAGTCTCAGTTCTTCATACAACAAATATGCCTATTCACTTGTAAATTACATTTATGTATGAATGGGTTAATATAAACATGCACAGAATTCAGATGTTTTAATAGGATTAGATGAGAAATGAATACAGATAGAAATTCTAATATTTACTTTCTGGACTTCCATGGATCACCTTGCCAAACTCTGGGCTGCATGCTCCTCTCTTTGGAGACAACTGTTCTAGTAGTGAAGGAGCGAAGAAAAAATCAGATCTAACCATTCTACAGACTTGGAGGAGGCACTTTTTTTCATTCTTATTTGTCACCATTTATTAAAGAGTAAATTTAGGTTTGAATTTATTGTAAGCTGTTCACAAAAAAAGGATAGAGAAACAATATTGTTCTATGTCCATAAGCTTATTCTTATTGAAGGAAATGCACAATAACATAGTAATATCAATTAAAGAGAAGAATTACTGAAGATGGTGGCATAGGAGTCTCCAGTTCTCATCCCCACACAGAAACACCAATTTAAATAACCATCTATGCACAGAAATACCTTCATAAGAGCTAAGGACTCCAGGTGAGAGTTACAGCACCTGGCTGTAGCACAGAAGTAAGGAAGGACTCATTAAAGAAAACAGGAAAAATTGTTGCCCATTACCTTGTTACTTCTTCTCCAAGTTTACACAGTACAGTATGTATGAAGAGATAACCTTCACGTTGGGGAAGGAGAGTGGAGTAGGCACTTGACTTCTCTGTAGACTTCAGTGCCAGGCATGCCTGGTGAATACCAGTGCTAGGCCTGCCCCTGTAAACCCAGGCTCCAGGCTAGCCTCATTGTCACAGGCACTAGACTCACACCTATGGACTTAGGCTCCAGACTGGCCTCTGTGGATTAAGGCTCCAGGCTTGAACCAGCACCAGTCCAGCCCCCATGGCCTTAGACTTCAGGCTGAACATTGTGGACCCAGGTGCCAGACCTGCCCACCTGCTGACCCCCCAAGTGTCTCAGCCTCCTGAGAACTCTGGTAGCCAGCTTGTCTGCAAATCACAGCAGCTGGGCTTCCCATAATTTCTGGATAGACCAACCAGTGAGAGATTTTCCTTGTTGAAGCCAGTCTGTAAAGACTGGAAGAGGTGCTTAGTTCTTCAAATGCAAAGACACCAACACAAGGACTCAAGGACCACAAATAATCAGGGAAACATGACACAAACAAAGGAACAAAATAAAGCACTAGTAACTGACTCTAAATAAATGGAGATCTATAAAATGCCAGATAAAAAATTCAAAATAATTGTCTTAAGGAAGCTTTTGAACTACAAAAGAGCACAAACAACTAAACAAACTCAGATAAAAATGTGTAAACAAAAATGGGGAATTCAACAGAGAAATTTATACCTTGCTTAAGATCATATGATGGAAAATGAACCTGGATCTCCTGACCCAAAATCCAGGGCCTTTTTTCTTTGACACCCTTAATACTGAAATGACACTGAAAATAGTTTATTCTACCTTTGATGTTTCAGGTGTCCTTAGTCTCAGTTTTTCTAATCTGTGAATGAAGATAATACTTATCTTGTTGGGTTGTTGGAATAGAAGGTAATATTTGTAATGCATCAAAAATTTATTTTAATTAATTAAAACAATGTTAATGCATATAGATCCCCAAATGGGGTAAATCTCTACTGCAAAAGAAATGTGATTAACCTAAATTTTCATTTCATATATATATATATATATATATATAGAATAAGAAAATTTGTATTTTATTTTGTTTTGTCTGATGAAGACACTCATTTTATTAAACTATGAATATAAAAATGTATATATTATTCATATTACTGGGGAATAAAAACTCCTGAAGAATATCTTCATGCTTTAGTCTCAAACCCTTTGCTCTTGCTGACCCCTCTGCCAGGAATGTTTTTCTACAATAGTGACTTGCTCCTTCCCTTCCATTATAATTCAGCTCCCATAGTCAGCTTCTCACTTCCCTTATTACCTAAAAAAAAGCACATGGTCCAAAGGAACAGAATAAAGAAACCAGAAATCAGCCCATATACCTACAGCTATCTGATCTTTGACAAAGCCACCAAGAACTTACACTGGGGAAGAGAATGCCTCTTCAATAAATGTTGCTGGGAAAATTGGACATTCATATGTAGAAGAATGAAACTAGATCTGTACCTCTCCCCATATACCAAAATCAATTCAAAATATATTAAAGAATTAAATATACATCCCGAAACTATGAAACTCCTAAAAAAAATAGGGGAAACACTTCAGGAAGTAGGACTTGGCATAGACTTTGTGAATATGACCCCAAAAGTACAGGCAACCAAAAGAAAAATAAATAAATGAGATTATATCAAACTAAAAAGTTTCTGCACAGCAAAAGAAACAATTAGCAGAGCTGAAAGACAACCAACAGAGTGGGAGAAAATATTTGCAAAATATGCATCTGACAAAGGATTAATATCCAGAATATAAAAGGAACTCAAACAACTTAACAACAAAAAACAAGTAACCCAATTAAAAAATAGGCAAAAGACCTGAATAGGCATTTCTCAAAGGAACATATATGAAAAGCCAACAGACACAGGAAAAAATGGTCGCATCACTCAACATTTGGGAAATGCAAAACAAAATCACATTGAGATATGATCTCACTCCAGTTAGGCTGGCTAATATCCAAAAGATTGTGAACAGCAAATGCTGACAAAGATGCAGAGAAAAAGGAACCATCCTACACTGCTGGTGGGACTGCAAAATTTTGCAGCCATTATGGAAAATGGTATGGAGTTTCCTCAAACAGCTATAGATAGCACTGCCATATGACTCAGCTATCCCACTGCTGGATATATACCCAGAGGAATGGAAATCATCATGCCAAACGGATACCTGCACTTCCATGTTTATTGCAGCTGTATTTGTAATAGCCAAGAATTGGAACCAGCTTAAATGCCCATCACTGGACGAGTGGCTGAGGAAACTGGTATATCCACACAATGGAATACTACTCTGCTTTAAGAAAGAAGTACTATCATTTGCAGCAACACTGATGAACTTAGAGAAAATCATGTTGAGTGAAATAAGCCAGGCACAGAAAGAGAAATACTGCATGTTCTCACTTATATGTGGAAGCTAATAAAAAAAAAAAAAAGAAAAAAAAGACACAATAATCACAATAATTCTTCAAACTTGTTAAGAGAAGAAAACAGATATAATGTTGATGGAAGTGGGAAAGGTGGAGAGGGAAGGGAGAAAGGGAAAAATTGGTAAAGGACCATGAAAATCATTACATTGTATAATGATAAATAAATAAATAAACTGCTCTTGCCTATATCCCTCTATCCCTCTATGGGAGGTGATGAATATGTATGTTCATTAGCTTAATTGTGGGAACATACATCACACATTGTATATGTATATCAAAATATCATCTGTATACTTTAAATATACAATGTATAGCATTTTCATTTGCAAATTAAATCTCTTAATGTTGGGGGAAAAACAGAGCAACATTAGTTTGGATGGTGAAATTCCATTAATATTTTCAAATATTTGTAGAACATGTAATATATGCTAGGTGGTATGCATCAGGAATACAGAAGTAAGTCACAGTCCTTATTTTTGAGGAGTTTTAAGTACCAAAGAAATACCCAGTTTAACTGTTTTCAGACAAAAGAGAAAGTAACCCTGGAAAACTACTTCTTAATATTAAGAATATTTTATTTTGAGTAGGGCCTGTTTCTGTGAAATGATCATGGGGAAAGTGCTCTAGTCGGGGTTAACTTGCTAGGAGGGATTCTGCAAGTCTTTTGTTTATGATTCTTGCTTGAGTCTTGTTCTCATGAATTCTAGTTATTTCTGGGTACTCCTTTCATCTTTAGACCTAGTTGAGTGTATAGTTCTCTGCTTTCCTCTGAGATGTTTTTGCTAGTTGCTGATATGCTATTTCTCCTCATCATTTGGCCTTTGGTCTAAGTGGATCAGCCTTTGAAAATTGTTTCCTTGTCAACAGCTGCCATATTGTTCAATCACCATTTCATTATTTCATTTCATTATTGTTCAATAGTCCATTTCATCCTTTATGATGGTTACCCCAGTATATTATTACTTTAGACACATTTTATTTCACCATGACTCTAAATTCTAGCAGATGTCCACTTGCATTTCAATCACATAAAATAGTCTTCATTAGAATTACTTAAATGAATGTGATTTAGAATTGTTCAAAATGTGTTTGATATGTTAACTTTATCATGTGCTCACATTTGTACACATATGTATGCTTAGCTATTTAAGGATTGGGTGTAAGCTGTAGAAGGATTTCTCGGGTTTCTAGTTTTTTCTTCCCTGAAACATTTCAGTTCAAATAGAGTTTTAATTGTATTGGCTCTAAGTGAATGTAAACCAAGTTAGTATTGAACCAGCAGATGGAAAAATCCTTATCATTGAACAATGAAACAAGTTGAATTCTTTTTTCTCCTTTTTGCCATCTGGTATCTGTGCTCATATTTGAAACATTAACCATTCAGGAAAGAGTTGTTTATTGTATCCAGTAGTCAGAAGCTTTCTCTGAATACTGGTGCTTATCTTTTCAGAAAAAAAAAAAGATAAAATGCTATAAATACAAATGGAGACTTGAACTAATATTTGACAGTCACATAAAAGCTTAAGAAAATGCAGAGTACAAAGTGAGTCTAAGGAGATGCCATTTTCAATTTATTTTCATAATCTAATTCTGCGTTGCTTGTAAAGGTTAATCTAAATCCAGCAGAACCAAGCCTGTCCACTGCTCACTTGTTATGTGCACTGCTACATCATCCTAAGTGCAGCAAAATGAACATAGCCCTTGTTCACAACCTAGTAGCAATTTTTTGTCTCGATTACAGAATATATGAGATTTTTCATGTGACCCTCAAATTATCAGTAGTCAAATAGTGTCTGTAATGGTAAAATGATCCTAAGAAAACATCTGGAAGAGAATTTATAATATTTACTTTGAAAATAATGACACAAGACTTTTAACCTCTAGTTATTCAAATAACCTTGCAGATAATCTTTTCCTGGATATTCACCTACCTAGTGGGGGATAAAAGCCAAGGAACTCAAATAGTTTAAATATTAATTTAAATATTATCCTAAGGAAAAATCTCGTCAACATTCAAAACTTTAGCTCCTAAGAGTCAAGCATTATGTATCTGAAAGTAATGGTTTTTAGATTTTCTGGTGTTTTCATTATGTATAAAACTGCTTATTTCTATTTCTCATAAGTTTTTCTACTGTAAACAAAACATAAATAATTAAGGTGATAATTTTATTGTTCTAGAAGCCAAATCCTTGGTCTAAGTCTAGATCTCTTAGCATATGGGATATTACTGCCACTTTTCAGATTGGCTGGCCTTTGAGTGGACTTTGAAGAAGACTTACTTCCCCCTATGGTCGTGTTTTCTCTTTGGGGAGCTAATAGCAATGCCTCTGTGGCAGAGTGTAGCAATTCCAGAAGGTTTCTCTGTATGGAAGATCCTATCAACTATGCTTTAGATTTAGAAACAGTTCACTGAACAATCAGTCCCTGGCTGACAAGTTTATGATTACAAATAACACTCAGGTAAAAGTTAGGTTCCTTCTTGTATAAACTTGAACCTTTATTCATCGGCTTAATCTAACTCTTGCTTACTTACTTGTCTTTAAGATAGACCCTTTAACTTTCTCTCCTAATTGGTGTTTCAGATGTGGAAGAGCTTTTGGGTGCCGGGAGCAGTGATGTGCCCAACTTAATTATGCAGTGGGCAGAGGACTGAGACTGCTCTCAGTGGCTACAGAGGAGGCCTCATAGGGTACCTGTCCCTCAGTATGATATACTCTCTACACAACAGCTCTGATTATGGCGAGTCTTGAAACTTTTCCCTCAGAAACAGTGTTGGTGGCTCACTACTTTCGTGCCCTCCCATGCCTGTTACCAAAGTCATCGCTGTTGCAGTTTTTTTGTTAGTGTTGCCAAGAAGATTTTCTCTGTTTTCTTCTCTCCTTCATGGCCTCTGCCTTCTAGACTCCTGTCATTTTAAGGATTCTTCCTCTTTAATGTGGATGTTCAATTTCTACCCTCATGGTTTCCAGTTCTCGCCATATCTCACATTCACTCCACCCACAGAGAGCATGTGGTTGGATTGACCAGTTACCATTCAGGAGAGATTGATCTCCTGTGAAGCCCATGTGAGAGGCCACTGGCCTTCATGTGCCTTTGAATCAAATAGTTACCCAGCATTAGAACAACAATAGAAACCAAAACCTGTAGCAAGAACATTATTTTTCATTTAACTCATGTCAAGAACTCAGATTATGGCTTATCTCAGCCCTGGGTGGCAGGTGTAACTCTTATCCCTGTTTTACAGATATGGAAAGACTCAGAGAAGTTAAATATTGACAGAGCTGGGACTCAAACTCAGCTGTAACTTCAAACCCAGGCCTTTACCCACTATAATAGGGCAGAAGCCGGTTCACAGGATAATATTTTTCAAAGCCCAGACAAGTTTGGAAATGGATGCCCTTAGAAGGGGCCTGCAGGTATGGAACATGTGCTGAGGCTTTTCAGGAGGGACACTTTCACCAACAAGCACCTTCCAGCATACATAATTTACTGGCCACAAAATGGGTACTAGCATATTTAACCTATCATGCACAATTGCTTAGTGGATTGAAGACGTGAGGCAAAACTGTGTTTTAAACTTGAAAGCACATGTGTTATGACAGAAAAGGTATTGGGCTTAGAGTAGTAGGACAAGGGGCTTGTACCGCAGACCTGGTGCTCACTGACCTTTAAATTTTGAACAAATCACTCAATCTCTTACTCTACTCATCTGTAAAACAAGGCAATCCTAATTTTAAAAGGACAATCATGTGCACTTAATGTTTTTTAAAAAAACTTTTGATAAAGGGTTTGGCATTTGATAGGAATTGAGTATATTAATGGCCTTCTTTTCAGCCTTTTAAGTTCCTTTTTTATTTCTTCAAAATATACTGTCTGACCACTTAATAACGAAGAGAGAAAACATTTTAAATGTAGTATAACACATGAAAAGTACAGGAAATAAGTATTAACCTGAATTAACTATTTCAAAAAGAACTTGTGAAACCATCCTCCTGCTTAAGAAATAGAACTCTGCTAGGACCCTAGAAGTCCCCCTTATGCCCTGTCCCAATCACTGAATCCTCCCTCCTCCCCAGAAGTAATCACTGTTTTTTATTTTATTTTATTTTATTTTGTCAGTATACAATGTGGTTGATTATTGTGGCCCATTACCAAAACCTCCCTCTTTCCTCCATCTCCCCCTCCCTCCCAACAACCTCATATCTCTTTGCTTGTCGTATCAACTTCAAGGAATTGTAATTGTTGTGTCTTCTTCCCTCCACCCCTCAGTTCATTTGTGTATTTATTTATTTATTTTTAACTTCCACGAATAAGTGAGAACATGTGGTATTTCTCTATCTGTGCCTGACACGTTTCACTTAATATAATTCTCTCTAGGTCCATCCATGTTGTTGCAAATGGCAGTACTTCATTCTCTTTTATAGCTGAGTAGTATTCCATTGTGTAAATATACCACATTTTTCATATCCACTCATCTGAATACGAACTTTTGGGCTGGTTCCTACTTTTAGCTATTGTAAATAGTGCTGCAGTGAACATTGGAGAACTGGTATACCTTCGACTTGATGATGTCCATTCCTCTGGGTATATTTCCAGCAGTGGAATAGCTGGGTCATATGGTAGATCTAGCTGCAATTGTTAGAGGAGCCTCCATACCATTTTCCATAAAGGCTGCACCATTTTTCAGTCCCACGAACAATGTGTGAGAGTTCCTTTTTCTCTGGAACCTCGCCAGCATTTATCATTCACAGTCTTTTGGATATTAGCCATCCTAACTGGGGTGAGATGGTATCTCAGTGTAGTTTTGATTTGCATTTCCGGAATGCTGAGTGATGTTGAGCATTTTTTTGTGTGTCTGTCGGCCATTTTTATATCTTCCTTTGAGAAATGCCTATTTAGCTCTTTTGCCCATTTTTAAATTAGGTTACTTGTTTTTTTGTTGTAAAGTTGTCTCAGTTTCTTGTATATTCTTGATATTTAATCCTTTGTCAGATGTATATTTTGGAAATATTTTCTCCCATTCTGTTGGCTGTCTTTTAACTCTGTTAATTGTTTCTTTTGCTGTGCAGAAGCTTTTAAATTTGATATAATCCCATTTGTTTATCTTTCCTTTGGTTCCCCATGCTTTTGTGGTTGTATTCATAAAGTCTATGCCCAGTCCTACTTCCTGAAGTGTTTTTCCTATGTTTACTTTAAGAAGTGTTATTGTTTCAGGGTGTATATTTAATTCTTTAATCCATTTTGAGTTGATTTTAGTATATGGTGAGAGGTATGTGTCTAGTTTCATTCTCTTGCATATGGATATCCAGTTATCACAGCACCATTTGCTGAAGAGGCAGTCTCTTCCCCAGTGTATAGGCTTGGTGCTTTTGTCAAAGATCAGATGGCTGTAGGTGTGTAGGTTGATTTCTGGATTCTCTATTCTATTCCATTGATCAGTGTGTCTGTTTTTATGCCAGTATCATGCTGTTTTGGTTATTATAGCTTTGTAGTATAGTTTAAAGTCAGGTAGAGTTATGCCTCCAGCTTTATTTATTTTGCTCAGAATTTCTTTGGCTATGTGTGATCTTTTGTTATTTCATATAAATGTCTAGATAGTTTTTTTCATTTCTGAGAAAAATGTCATTGGAATTTTGATGGGGTTTGCATTGAATTTGTATATCACTTTGGGTAGTATGGACATTTTCACAATGTTGATTCTTCCAGTCCAAGAGCATGGGATATCTTTCCATTTTCCTGTGTCCTCTTTAATTTCTCTCAGGAGTGGTTTTTAGTTCTCATTATAGAGATTTTTCACATCCTTGGTTAACTCTATTCCTAAGTGTTTTATTTTTTTGGTGGCTATTATAAATGGGCAAGCTTTCTTGATTTCTCTTTCTGCTTGTTCACTACTGGAGAATAGAAATGCTACTGATTTTTGTGTGTTGGTTTTGTTTCCTGCAACTTTGCTGAAATCATTTATCAACTCCAAGAGTTATTTTGTAGAGGCTTTAGGCTGTTAAATATATAGGATCATGTCATCTGCAAACAGGGACAGTTTGACTTCATCTTTTCCAATCTGGATGCCTTCATTTCCTCCTTTTCTCTGATTGCTCTGGCTAGTACTTCCAACACTATATTGAATAGGAGTGGTGAGAGTGGGCATCCTTGTCTAGGAAAGGATTTTAGCATTTTCCTATTCAGGATGATATTGGCAGTGGGTTTACCATATATGGCTGTAGTTATGTTGAGATATTTTCCTTCTACACCTAACTTGTGAAGAGTCTTTATCATGAATAAGTGCTGAATTTTATCAAATGCTTTTTCAGCATCTATAGAGATGACCATATGGTCCTTGTGTTTGATTTTACTGATATGGTGTATCATGTTGTATAATTTTGCATATGTGTTGCTGTATTCTGTTAGCTAGTATTTTATTGAGGATTTTTGCATCTAAATTCATCAAGGATATTGACCTGTAGTTTTCTTTTTTAGTTGTATCTTTACCTGGTTTTGGTATCAGGGTGATGTTTGCTTCGTAGAATGAGTTTGGGAGAATTGCATCTGTTTCAATGTTTTGAAAGAGTTTGTAGAGAATTGTTGTCAATTCCTCTTTGAAGGTTTGGTAGAATTCTGCTGTGAATCCATCTTGTCCTGAGCTTTTCTTTGTTGGGAGCCTTTGGATAACAGCTTCAATCTCTTTTATTATTATTGGTCTGTTCAGGTTTTCTACCTCATCTTGGCTCAGTTTTGGTAGTTTCTTTGTGTACAGAAATTTATCCATTTCCTCCAGATTTTCAAATTTTTTGGCACATAGTTGTTTACGGTAGTCTCTAATGATTCTTTGTATTTCAGATTTATCAGTAGTAATATGACTGTTTTCATTTCTAATTTTTGTTATTTGGATCTTCTCTCTCCTTTTTTTAGTTAGCTGTGCTAATGGTTCGCCAATTTTATTTATCCTTTTTTAAAAAAACTTTTTGATTCATTGATCTTTTGTATCATTTTTTGGGTTTCAATTTCATTAAGTTCTGCTCTGATCTTAATGATTTCTTTCTGTCTGCTAATTTTAAGTTTGGATTGTTCTTGTTTTTCTAGTTCTTTAAGGTGAAGTATTAGGTTGTTCATTTGCCATCTTTCCATTCTTCTGAAGTAAGCATTTAATGCATTAAATTTCCCCCTTAGTACTGCTTTTGCAGTATCCCACAGGTTTTGGTATGATGTATCATTGTTTTCATTAGTTTCAATAAACTTTTAAATTTCCTGTTTGATTTCTTCTTGGACCCATATGTCATTAAGAAAAATGATCTTTACTTTCTGTTTGTATACTTTCCAGAATTTCATTTTTTATTAATTTTTAATTTTAATCCATTGTGATCTGGAAAAATACATGGGATAACTCCAATTTTTTTGAATTTGTTGAGACTTGATTTGTGACCTAACGTGATCTATCCTGGACAATGATCCACGTGCTGAATGGAAGAATGACTATTCTGAGGTTGTTGGTTGGAATGTTCTGTAGATACCTGCCAAGTCCAATTGGCCTAGAGTATTGTTTAAATCCTGTGTTTCTCTGCTGATTCTTTGCCTAGATGATCTGTCCAATAGTGACAGTGGGGTGTCTAGGTCCCCTTCTGTTATGGTATTAGTGTCTATTTCCTTCTTTAGGTCTAATAGCGTTTGCTTTATAAATCTGGCTTCTCCGACATTGGGTGCATATATGTTTAGGATTGTTATGTCTTCTTGATGGATCTATCCTTTTATCATTATGTAGTGACCCTCATTATCTCTTTTTATGGTTTTTAGTTTAAAGTCTATTTTATCGGATAGAAGAATAGCTACTCTAGCTCGTTTTTCATTTCTGTTTGCATGGTAAATCTTTTTCCATCCTTTCACACTTAGTCTACGTGAGTCTTTATAGGTGAGGTGGGTCTCTTGAAGGCAGCATATAGTTGGGTCCTCCTTTTAAATCCAGTCAGCCAGTCTGTGTCTTTTGATTGGGGAATTTAATCTTTTTGTATTAAGAATTGCTATTGAAAAGTGTTGATTTCCTCCCAGCATTATCTAGCATTTTATTGATTTTTGTTTGGATGTCTTAAATGTCTTTTTTTCCTTTCTTTCTGATTTACTGTTTGTCTTCTGTATTTGTTGGTTTCTTGGGTTGTAGATAAACTTTTTTTTCTCTTCATTGTTGGCATTTTAATTTTACTAGTGGGTTTTGATTTTTCTTGAGTTTTTATGGCAGTGGTAGTTATTTTTCAGGGACCAAACCCAGTACTCCCTTGAGTATTTTTTGTAAGCATGGTCATGTGGTAGTGAACTCCCACAGTTTTTGTTTGTCTGAGAAATATACTATTTGCCCTTCATTTCAGAAGGATAGCCTTGCAGGGTAGAGTATTCTTGGCTGTCAATCTTTGTCTTTTAGTATTTTGCATATATTATCCCATTTCTTTCTGGCTTTAGGGTTTGTGATGAAAAGTGTGATGTTAGTCTGATTGGGGTTCCCTTATAGGTGATTTGATGCTTCTCTCTTGCAGCTTTTAAGGTTCTCTCTTTGTCTTTGAATTTTGCCAATTTGACCATAACATGTTTTGGAGGAGACCTTTTTGGGTTGAATATTTTTGGGGATCTTTGAGCTTTCTGTATCTGAAGATCTGTGTATTTTTCTATACCTGGGAAGTCTTTTGCCACTATTTGGTTGAATATGTTTTCAATGCAATCTCCTCCCCCCCCTTCTGAAATACCCATGAGTCAGATATTTTAGTGCTTAAGGTTGTCTGATATCTCTCTTAAATTTTCTTCAATGTTTTTAATTCTTTTTTCTTTTTTTTTTGTCTGCCTGTGTTATTTCAAACAGCCCATCTTCAAGGTCAGAAGTTCTTTCTTCTGCTTCTGCAAGCCTGCTGGTTAACCTCTCTGTTGTGTTTTTTTATTTCATTGAATGAATTCTTCAGCTTGGCAAGCTCTGCTACTTTCTCTTTCAGGGCATTGATTTCCTCATACATTTCTTCTTTCAGGTCCTGTATGCTTTTCCTCGTTTCATCATGTTGTCTAGCTGACGTTTCTTATATCTCATTTAGTTTCTTTAGAATTATCACTCAGAATTCCTTGTCAGACATTTCATGGGCTTCTTGTTCTGTAGGATCTAGAGCTTGAGTGTTATTACCCTTTGGTGGTGTACTTTCTTGATTTTTCAAATTTCTTGTATCTTTGCTTTGATGGTTAGTCATTGTTGCTGGGAATTTCACAGTCCACTGGTTTGACACTATTGTCTAGCCAGGATGCTGCCAGTGTTGCCAATTAGGCATGGCTGCCTCAGAGTCTGCTTGGTTGCCCACTAGCTCCTTGGGTGCATGGTCACCTCAGGTCTCGGGCCTTTCCAGGGAGGCGCCTCTCCCATTGGTGTGCACTCGGCCTGGCTGGGGTAGGGTTCTGGCGGTGGCAAGGCCTTACTGCTAGCTTGCGTGCTGGTACCATGGGGTGCATTGTCTCCATGGGACTTGGGCCTCTCTGTTCGGCACATACTCAGCCAGGCTGGGGATGGGGTCTGGTGGTGGCAAGGCCTACCTGCTTGGTTGTGCGCTGTCACCACGGAGCACGTGGTCTCCACGGATCTCGGGCCTCTCTGGCGGGGTGTCTCTCTGGTCGGTGCACACTTGGCAGGGCTGGGGATGGGATCCAGTGGCAGTGAAGCCTACTTGCTCGGTTGTGCGCTGGTGCCGACTTATAGCACCATAAGTTGATTTTACCTGCTTTTTTAGCTTTATGTAAATAAAGTTATACGTAATCCATTCTTTTTGCCTGGCTTCTATTGCTGAATTATGTTTGTGAGGTTCATTGCTGCCGTTGCATGTGGAAGTAGTTTGTTCATTTTGATGGCTGTTGTGTGTTTCATTATATGCATGTACCACAATCTATTTCTTTTACAGTTGATGGACATTTGACTTGTTTCCAGTTTTCAGCTGTTAAAATAATATTGCTATGAATGTTCTTGACTATGTCTTTTGGTTAGCATGTATACATAATTAGTCTATATCTAGGTGTTGAGTTGCTGGGTCACTAGATGTGATATCTTCAACCTGAGAAGACAATACAAAGTATGTATCTGTGGTTTTCCATTTCTGCCGGTAGTGTGTGACTGCTTGTTGCTTCTAAGACTAGCTAACCCTTGATATTTGAATTCTTTTTTTTAATTTTAATTTTTTTTTATTTTATCAATACACAATGTAGTTGATTTTTGTGTCCCTTTACCAATTGGTATTTGAATTCTGATGGGTTTGTAGAGGTATGTCTTTATCTTTCCTTGACTACTAATGAAGTTAAGGTCCCTTTAAAATATTTGCTGGACATTTGGCTATCCTTTTTTTATAAAATTCTTGTTCACAGTCCCTTGCCCATCTTTTCTATTGACTTCTGGCTTTTTCTTATTGATATTTGGAGTACTTTATTCTATATATGATCTTTTTGTTAATTATATACTCGTAAATATTTTCGCCCAACCCGTGGCTTGCCTTTTCACTTTTTAAATGCCATCTTTTAATGAAAACAAATTCTTTATGTTAATGTAGTCCAATTTATTATTTTTTTCTTTGTTTAGTGCTTTCTGTCCTCTGGGAAATATTTCTTAACCTTAAACTCATCTGGCAGATATTCACTCACATTATCTTCTAAAAGATTTATTGTTTTTACTCTTGCATTTAGAACTACAATCCTTCTAGAATGGGTTTTTGTGTATGAAGTGAGATTGGAGTCCATCTACTACATTTTTCTTTGCTTTTTGATTCCACATCTTCTGTGCTTTATGGAAAGCAAATGAGACTATGGCCTGAGGACGATGTGAGTCTTTTTTGCATACATTTGTGCTTTCTATGACTGTCTTTCCACCCAGTACCACATTTTGTCCAACCTAACTCCCCTTTATTTCTTTTGAACACTTTTAGGTACTTTTAGTACTCTTTCTTCTTAAGGGGATTAGGACAAGAGCATTTTGCAACATCCTTGTAGAGAAAAGAGCAGTTAAAGCAGATACATAGAATTTTTTTCACGTAGATGAAGACCATTTTTTCTTCTCAAAGTTCTTCTCACCATTCTTTGCCATGCTGGGGGTCTGGAGAGCTCTAGCCCAGGCTCACTCTCAATACTTGAGCTTAATCAGCAATGGCATCTCTTCCATTTCAGAGTGAGCCATGTGAAAGAAAGAAGGAGGCTTCCCAGAAAGAGGCTTCCCCATATTATATATTATGATTTGACAGGCATTGTGTAAACAGAAGGATGAGTCTCAGCTGTATGGAAGAGCATGGCTACTTCGGGGCTTCTTGGCTTCTTTTGTTTTGTGAAGAGCTTATCTATGACTTGCTAAAATATCACCATGACAAAAGTTCATACTATAGTCAGATGTTCCATCACGGAATAGGAATCCTTGCTACTTTACTTTCCAACCGAAACCTTTGGTTCAGTGATGAAAAGGTTGCATGAGAGGTCGAGAGAAGGTGGCTTGCACACTTTTCTTATGGGCTGCATTGGCATTCCTGCCGTCTTATGTGTCTCTGCTATGGTGATTTCAATGCTAACATTTTTATGTTTCTCTGGACTGTGGCATCTTTTTTTTTTTTTTTTTTTTAAATTGTAGGTCAAAATTACAATATCTTTTTCTTTTTCTGCTTCTAGAGTTGACTACAAAAAAGGAAGGGCTACCCAAGGGGCGATGTCTATGTGAGTTTGTCAGAAGCAGGAGCCACCCATGATTTATATCTCTTCCCCTCTTTGAGAGAGCACTGTTTTCACATCTCTGTGCAGTCTGCAGTTTTTGAAGGGCACGTTAATAAAGGTACACTTCCAAGGAAGATGGGGAAAGGTCAACTAGTGCTTCTTAACTAGTTTTAAAAAAGTTCTGGATTCTAGTTATGTGGGTATATGCACAGATATAATTGTTAAGGGCTTACTCTATAACTTAGTAAAAAATTCTATGCTGTTTCTCTAGCATATGGCCTTTTAAAATGTCAGTACCTTTGTTAATTTCAAGCCAATTATTTTCACACTTTTCAAGGCATGAACTCACACTGGTCATATGTATCTCTATATTGGGAAACAAGACAAGACATACATTACCCCTCCCCCACCCACAAACATGTACACATATTTACTCATTTCTATCATTTCCAAAGATGAAGCCATTGTTCTCACTAAGTAAATTTAATGTGTGCAAGATTGGTCAGTGTTAGATATTGGTGATAAAAAGATAAATAAGACACGGATCCTGACCTTAAAGAGATTCATATCTGGTAGAATATTTATGCTGATCAAAAGTTAAGCTATGGCCTGCAGTATTTTCATTTTGAATATTCAGAAAAATACTTCTTAGGACCTAAAAATTACAGCCAGCCTATTTTGAAAAATTGCCCATTTCTGACACTGATGGCCATGTTCTGGGTGTAAATTATAACAAATTAAAAAGAAGATCTCTGCTATCAAGATACTTATAAGCTAATGTGCTACACTTTCTCATTCTGCATAGACTCAAAATCATGAGGCTACTAAGGCAGAGCAGGTAATTTTTACTATCTGCTGCTACTTAATCTCACTCGTTTCGTTTATTCTTTTTCCTTCATAATTTCTTAGGGTTAAAATACTGTTGTATACAGAACTTCAAATATTTTATATTCTAGTATTAAGAAAGTAGATTTCCTTTACTGGGATTGAGAGTGGAGTACTCATAATCACTCTTTTATGAAAAGAATGCAAGGCAGAAACTTGTTTTTATTGAATTCTGTAAAAGTATGGCTTTCTCCAGCCAGTGAACACCATTGCATATCTGGTATGGCCTTTAAAATTTTAAATTTATAAAATTAAATGTGTGATTATTTTGACACAGTGTGATTTTTTCTTTGTTTTTGACTAAACAATGATCAAATTGATGGATTGCTCATGTTGATATTTTGTATGATCTGGAGATTTCAGTAAATTAAGAATAAGCAATGACAACAGCAGACAGTCCCAGATCATCGTTACTAAGGGTCTCACAGATTATTACATAAGGTCAAGATGTCAGTTCTTTACAAGTTAACTTATGGGCTTGATGGAATTCTGCTAAAAAATTCTAGATGATTACCTAGAACTTGATGAAATCATATTAGTATTTACTGGGAAGAGTGGAAAAAAGGAAGAAGAGCTAAAAAAAAAAAATTGACAAAAAAGTAATGGATTGGAGGCTTACCCCATGAGCTATTAAAAACCAGAAAAATTTAATCATTAAAAACTGTGTTGTAAGTCTGTCAATCTTATTTATGTGCAGTTATACAAAATTTTAATAAGCATGTATGTGGACATAATATTCAAATCTGTTTATCTATATCCATCTACTTAGCTATCTAAATCCTAGAATTTAAGTATCTATCTATCTATCATCTATGTATATCTAGAACATTTAATAAGAAAATATGCAGAAATAATATAAAAACACCTACAGGATTTAATCAAGTGGTACAAAACATTATTAAAGTATGTCCCTAGATAGAAAAAGGCTTGTAGAACAATATAAATTTCTTTTATATACCCTGTAGTATATTGCCTAGCTCATAAAGTAGATATTCAATAAATGTTTCTTAAATGAATAAATATGAAAACATTTGTGGTGTTTTGTAATCAATTTTTGGAAGAATTATTTAAGCATAAAATGAAATCTAAGTAAGTGTTGATATGTAGAAAGTAATTGTGAGGGTAATTGCTAAAACATATTGACCTAGTTACCTGGTAAGAATATATATGGGAGAGGAAGGTGCCTTAGTCAGAGTTTTCCAGAGAAAGACAACCAATAGGATACATACATACATATAACAGACACACACACACACACACACACACACACACACACACACACACACACACACACACACACTCATACACATACACACTCATCACTCATATATACATATATACATATACTAGGGGACTTCAGAAGTTCATGGAAAAGTGGAATTAAAACATAAAAATCAAAAATATAAACTTTATTTCTTAACATAAGTTCCATTAAGTTCAAAACACTTTCATAAGTGGTGACATCAACCATTTAGTTCATCCCTAAAGAACTGGGTCTTGGGAATTTGACTATGTCAATGGAGTCTTTTTTTTTTTTCCATTATTAACTGAAGAAAAGCAGGTGCACTTTAAAGATTTTTTAAGATTAAGAAACAAAAAGAAGTCAGAGAAGGCAAATCAGTACTGTAAGGTGGATGCCTAATGATTTCTTATCAAGACTCTCACAAAATTGCCCTTGTTTGCTGAGAGAAATAAGCAGGAGCATTGTTGTGGTAAAGAAGGACTCCCGGTGAAGCTTTCTGAGACATTTTTATGTTAACACTTTGACTATCTTTCTCAAAACACTTTCTTGATAAGCAGATGTTATCATTCTTTGGTCCTTCAGAATGTCAACAAGCAAAATGCCTTGGGCATTTAAAAAGACCGCTGCCATGACCTTTGCTCCTGACTGGTCTGCCTTTGCTTTGACTAGACTACTTCTCCCTCTTGGTAGCCACTGCTTTGATTGTGCGTGGTCTTCAGGATGGCATTGGTAAAACCATGTTTCATCTCCTATTACAATTTTTCAAAGAAATGTTCAGGATCTGGATTCCCACTTAAAAAATTCCATTGAAAGTTCCTCTCTAGTCTGCAGCTGATCTGGTCAAAACAGTTTTCATCCATTGAGCAGAAAGTTTGCTCAACTCTAATTTTTCAGTCAGAATTGTGTACGCTGAAACAATTGAGATTTCTGTGGTGCTGGCTACTGTTTTTGCTGTTAGTCATTGGCCCTTTTCAATTAGGGCACAAACAAGATTAATTATTTCCTTGCAAATTGATGTGCATGGTCAGCTGCTGTAGACTTCATCTTCAACATTGTCTGGTCCCTTCTTAAAATGAGCTATTCTTTTGTAAACTGCTGATTTATTGAGACATTGTCCCCACAAACTTTTTGTAAAGCATCAGTGATTCCACCATTCTTCCACCCAACCTTCACCATAAATTTAGCGTTCGTTCCTGTTTCAATTTTAGCAGAATTCCTGTTGCTCTGATAGGGTCTCTTTTCAGACTAATATATCATCCTTCTTAGTGCCTCAAACTAGATTCTGTTCAGATATGCCATTGCAAGTTAGTATTTGTTTATTTTGGTGCAAAAAATTTTTAAATCCATGCAGAATTTTTTCATAATACACTTTTTCCATGAACTTTCTGAGGACCTCATATATATATATATATATATATATATATATATATATATATATATATAAATATATATATATATATCCTATTCTATATATCACATACATATAATTTGTTTTAAAAAATTGGCTCAGTAATTATGGAAGCTGATAATTCGCTCAATCTGCTGTCTGCAAGCTGAAGACTCAGGAAAGCTGGTGGTGTATTTCTAAGAACCAGATTGCCAATGATATAAGTGCCAGTTGTGGGCAGGAGAAGAGTGATGTGTCAGCTCAGTCGGGGAGAGTGGGTGAATTTCCCCTCTCTCCATCTTTTTATTTTATTCAGGTCATCAGTGGTTTGGATGATGCCCATCCACACTGGGAGAGTAATCTGCTGTAATGAGTCCACAGAATCAAATGCTAATCTCATTCAGAAATACCCTCATAGACTCACCCAGAAATAGTGTTTAATCTGAGCACCCCATGTCCCAATCAACTTGACAGATAAAATTAGCCATCACACTAGGGAAACATGGACAGTAAAAACCTTGAAGTTTGCCAGGTTACATGTTGATGAAACAGAGTAAGTAGAAGAAATATCTATAAGAAAATATAATAGCTTGGGGAAAAAGAATCACCTATATTCAGGCCCTAGATTAGATACTTTTTGTATATCCTTATCATTTGCTAGATAGGGCAATGCCAGCTAGAAAATATCTGGCATATTGGACATTACATTCAAAGCAATAAGATACTGGGAAAACATACATATTTCTAAGGGAGAGAAAAATTTAGTTAAAGTGGAACACAATGACTGTTCTCCCTGGTATATGATTAACCAAATTTCTTTCCAGTGTAATTACTCGTGAATATGGGAATTCAACTGAATTTATTTTCAGAAATAAATCAGTGGCTTTTCTTGCTAGATTGATCCCTGTTGGATTCTGATCACTATTCCTGGATTTGGACTAGTGATAAAAAATGCATTTATTATTCATTCATTTATTCCTTCAGTAAATATTTATGAAATGCCTGCTAAGTGACACAATTGTGGTAGGTACTACTGATTTAACAGGAAGCAAGACCTGGCTTCTGTTCTCTTGAGAGGAGAGAATGGGAAATATTGGGGGGACACATTTTGGTATGTCCAGAGAATATGAGGTCCTTAAGGGCTGGAGTAGTTTGGGATTTGTGTGTAAATCATAAAATGTATATAGACTACATAAAATGTAAGTGATGATAAAGATTTAAGACTAAATCCTAAGAGAAACACGGCACTATTAGAAGTTTTTAAACAATGGATACTGTGGTCATATTTGTGTTTTAGAAAGAGCACTTCATCTACAATGCAGAGCAGAGACTGGAATGGGACAAGATTAGAAGTCAGGAGATCATTGGGGGCTGTTGCAGTAATTTATACAGCAAAGGATACAGACTTTGTATGGTCCCCAAATTATATATTTTTGGGTCCTTTAAAAAAATACAATTGGTTAATGGACTCAAAGAATGATTATGTATTGTCATGACAAATAAGCTAATTATCCTGCTTTGAGCATCACATATTGTAGACATGTATTGACTGTACCACACAAATGGGTATAATCAGTTAAGTTTCAATAAAAAATTAAATTAAATTAAAAAAATACAAAACGTTGAATACAAAATTAGATGGAATCCTCTTGCAGGGGACTTAATAAGACTCATGAGTTTTCTTCTAGATCCACCTTTATATCCAAAGAAGTGATTTTGGTGGTCTTAATTATGAGAGAGGGAGTGGAGATGAAGAGAACTGAATGAATAAGGAAATTTGAAAGACCTGGTGATTGGGTGAGCAAGATGAGAAGAGGAAACTATCAAGGATGGTGCTTAGTTTGTGGCTTGAGCAATCTATCGGGTAAATGGAGGATCTGTTCATTGAGATAGGAAACAGAGGAGGAGGAGGAGTAGATTTTGGTGGCAATATGGTTAGTGAAGTTTTGCACTCATGCTTGGTTTAACTGATTGTGAAATATTTGGGTGCGAAGCTCTAGACAGTTGAAACTATCCTGCTTCTGATATGGCTCAATTAATTTTGGCAACTTGTGTATTCAACATTCTGTGGATGAACATAACGCCCCATCAAATGTGGTTCCCAAAGTAGTGGTAGGTTTAAACCTGTACAATAAATAGTTAAATGATCATCACCCGGCAGTACTATTGTCTGGGTCTGAAAACTAATGCTGGGTTATGTAGAACTCTGACTGTTTTTCTCACCCTTAATGTGGTGGCTTTCAGGATGATTTTTTTCCTGGTCCCTTGCACTGCAATATTGGGCCATGTGATGCTTAGCTAGCAGGTTACCCGGAAGGCTTTCAGTTCTCTGGGGAGGATGAATTTTTGGTTGTGTGTGTAGGGTTTCTCTAATGTAGGTCAGTGTCTGAGCTCCCTTTGATTGTTAATCCATAGTCTTGAACTGATTATAAAACCCACTGTGGACCTGCTAAATATAATGTTTTAAAGTTCAACAGCAAAATTCTTTCTTCATTGTCCTTTAATTTGAAAATGGCTGAACAAATTTTTTTTTGCACTTTTCACGAGAATAAAGAAAGATATGACTCCCAAAGAATATAAAAATCACCCCACTAGGAAAGTTTTAGACAGTCATCAAATGACTTAATAGAGGAGATAATAATAGATACTGTTTTGCAACCTAAAATATAGCAGTTTCTACTACGAACACTGTAATTACTATTTACAGCTAGATTATAGGGAAATCTGTGGGTGTCATGGAATTCAGTTTCTGAATTATAGAAACTGTTTGCATAATTAAAGGGCTAATTAGTAAATTTCCTCCTATTTTCTAACCTATTTAAGTAGATCATATATGTGCCAATGTCTTTGCTAACTATGGTAAAGGAGACAAACAACTTTAAATCTTCTATTGCTGAATAATACTCATAATAACTGTATAATATATGGTTTATAATTAGTGAATATGCTGAGGTTTTTCAAGATGTATGTTAGATATAGTATAGATACAAATTTCTGCTTCATTAAATGATTTTATAGACCATATTTTGTTGCTTTTGCACATGCAATTTTTTTTCCCTGTTTGATAGCAGGATTACTTTACATCTTCTTAATGAGAATACCTTTTTTCTTTTATTGGAGCCTTTTCTGAAGAAGTTTTATTGAAGCTCTCAGTGACCTATTTCTAATGATTTTAGAGCTCTAAAATTTTCTCTCCCTTATTTAAGTAGCTTTAACTTATGTTTGATTAGTGGCTTTGGAAGTAGACTCACAATCTAATTTTAGGAAGAAAATCTTTTCTTACAGGAGAAACAAATTCAAAAATAACCCTGCACATCACAGGATGCCTATGAATTATGGAAATGGCTCACATTCCCACTGCACTTATTAGGTAAGAGAGGGTGAAAGCCAGAAACGACTCTTCTTAGTTGCATTTTGTTTTTAGTTTCATTTCTGTAAGAAAATTTATTTTTAATATTTTCTTTAATGAACACCAAGTTCACTAATGGGTCTGAGAAATGATTAGAATACAATGTTAGGTTCTCTGATTTCATGGTCCTATAGAAGCACAGATGAGATGCCAGTATTGTGTGTTTGTAGAATGGGTGGGAGGTTTCCAGGCATCCAGGTGCCCCATATTCAAGGGAGTTTAGAATTCTTATTTGAACTTTGGAGCAGCTATGACTTAAACATCCAGAGATGTCGAGATGATTGAGTTGGACTCTGAAAGGTGAGTAGGAATTAACCTACCACATAAGGTGGGAGATAGCTGCCCAAGCTTTGCAAAAAAGTCAGAGGCACTAATCCATATTACCATTTTTATTTTAACTTCAAAAAAACACACACACTTAAAAAAACTGAAACAATACAGAAATATGTAATATAAAAAGCAAATATGCACTATATGTATATGTATATCCCCAACCTCTATTCATGCCTCTCTCTGAATGTGTAGTGTCAATTCTCTGAGAGGTTTCCCTATGCATTTACCCATTTATGTATCTGTGCATGCATGTTTGTGTGTAATTAACTTTATTGTCATGTAACTTACATCACTCAATATAGCTTCTTTCATGTTAGTGCATTTCAGTCTACCTTATTCATTTTAAAAACTACCTATCAATCTAGTCTGAATGTACCATAACTTAACTATTACCATATATAGGCTGTTTACAATTGCTGTGGTCTGAATGTTTATTTCCCTCCCAAATCCATAGTTGAAATCCTAACCCCCAAGGTGACAGTATTAGGAAGTGGGGCCTTTAGGAGGTCATTATGTCATGAGGTGTGGAGCCCTCCTGAATAGGATTAGTGCCCTAATAAACAAGGCCCAAGGGAATTCATTTGTCCCTTCTGCTATGTGACACAGATAGAAGGTGCAGTCTGTGAACTGGAAAGTAAGCCCTTACCAGATACTGAATCTGCCAGTGACTTGATCTTGGACTTCAGAACTGTGAAAAATAAATTTATGTTGTTTATAAGCTACCCAGTTTATGGAATTTTGTTGTAGCAGCCTGAACAGACTAAAACAACAATTCTTCTACATTATAAATAATGCTGCAACAAATCTTTATATCTGTAATTATCTCCTTATCTATGCCCTTAGCATTTCTCACCCGCATCTCTCCTTCCCCTTTATATAGACAATACCTTTATGCATATGTGTATTTCTGTAAGATAGATCTTGGAAGTGAAATTACTGGGTCAATTTAAATATTTCCATATATTCTGAATTTCCCTTTCCAAGACTCTCAGCTTACACTTCCACCAAGAATTTAGGGTGTTAATTTCGCCATTAATCACAGACATATTTCTGCCTACGTGATTGGAGAAAATGGTAAGTCATTTTTACATTTTTTGTTTGTTTGTTTTTGCTATGCCTGAAATGGTGAGTTTGAACATCTTTGCACATGTTTCCTGGCCCAGTGAATCCTCAATTTTTCTTGTTGATTTTCATTATGGATTTTTTTCCTAACAATTTGTAGGATCTTTTTATTCAGTTTGGCTATTATATTTTTGTCTTCTATATGTTTTGTAAATATTCCCTCCAGGGTGTCACTTATCTTTTAAATTTGTCTTTTGTGGCAGAGAAATTTTAAGTTTTGGTGTAGTCAAACCTGTTATTGTTTTCCTTAATGGCTTCTGCATTATATTTCTTACTTTTCTTGCCCTACAAGGCCTTTGTCAGTTCAAGATTATTAAAAACATTTTAAATCTCTTTTTGGTACTTTCAATCATTTTTTGTTACATTTGATTTTTAATTCACATGGAATTCAATTTTGTGATGTAGGGTGTCGCTGAGACTTCTGGGCAGTCACTGCACTGCCTTCTTTCCATGTACATAGTTAGAGTCTATTTCCCAGCTTCCTATGCAGTGGGGCGAGGCCGTATGACTGAACTGCAGCCAATGGACTGAGTTGAATTGATGTATACCATTTAAATCTTGGCCCATAAAAATCTAAGAGAGATGCTCTATGTCACTCCTCTTCTAACATGATCTTGGAGGTCATGTGTTAAAGACGGTGGAGTCAAATCTGCAAAGACTTTAAATGCCAGAATTAGTACTGAGAGGAGAGCCACTCACCAATTAGGAGAATCCCTCTTGAACTCTATGTGAGCAAGAGAGATGGACTTCTTTCTATAGGTTTAAGCCACTGAGATTCTAGGGTTTGTTTTTTAATAATAGCTGTTTAATTGCTGTACAGAGTAAGATCTTGACTGAACTTTTACTTTTCTCCACTGTAAGGACAATGGTCCCAACACTTTATTCAATAGTCTATTATTTCCCCTCTCATTAAAAACTCTACTTTTAGCATGTTCTATATTTCTGTGATTTAGGAGTGATTCGGAACTCCAGTTTGTTTTATTGAGCTGCTCACATATTCCTGCAATATTACCATACATTTTTATTACTACAGCTTTGTGATTGTTCTTGGTATCTGGTAGCAGAATTATCTTTTAAAATTCAGGTCTGTCTGTTCCTTCCAAGTCTTCCTATGGCTCTTAGGATAAAATACAAAATCTCTAACATAGTCTATAAAAGTACTGCATGATTTTGTCACTGTCTGTCTTTCTAGCTGTATCCCTCTCTGCTTATTAGCTTCTTTAATTTTCTTGAAAATACAAAGTATCTTATCACTTATCTTCATTATTCACAAATGTTTTTCTATTTGCCTGTAGGAGCTCATACTCATCCTTATGTGTCAATTTAAGTGTGGTTCTTTAGAAGAAATTTTTCCTGACCTTCCATCAACACAAAATACCATTACTAGGCAGTTTTAATGCATCTCACATTGCACTTATTATAATTTGAATATTTGTTTGTGGTATTATTATTATTATTATTCGCTATTTTCTCTTCTTCTGGATTTAAGATCCATGAAATCAGGAAAAGCATTTGTCATTTATTACATATCCCCAATATCTAGAATAATATTTGACACCAGATACTTGATAAATATTTGAATGACTTAAGAGTTTGAAGAATAATTTGTCAAACATGTCTAAATATTATGGGTTTATGACTGAGATTGGTTTCAGTGTATCTAGATGAATTCTTATTCCTATATGACTTTGGTTTGTTATCTAAAGAGAGGGAAGTTATTACTGATTTTATTTAGATATGAAGACATTCCTAAATATAAACAATTTAAGAACATGTTAGGTCACTTCGAAGAGAACTTGACTTGGAGTATTTATATTTTTTTTCCTTATTTGACCCACAGATTAATCAGTTCTCCCCTGACATCACATGATTTTCATCATGTAAATAATGAAATGGTAGAAATAAAAGTTTTCTTTAGTAACTCTGGAGGCATTGGTTGTACCCTATGTTGTGTATTTTATACACAAATAAGTATGAAATTTAATAAACAAGTAAGTTTGAAATTTTATAAAACTTTGAAGAGTATACCATACAAATAAGTATTCCTATTTTCCAAATATTTCATTAACTGTAGGCCTCTTCAAGAGCAAAGATGATATACTTGTGCATATTTTGTATACAAGTTTTTGTATAAAATTGCAGATCTTTATATCTAGGAGAACTGACTGTCTCAAATGCCTCTATCTCTTTATCAATCAGGGTTCTGGCAGCAAACAGAAAACTCAAATAGTGGAATCGTAGAGTAGTTTATAGGCGATGTTTGACAATGGTGTGAGTACGATTAAGGAAAACCAATAAGAGATGGTGAAGTGCCCCAGAGTTAGTACCAATGGGTTCCTGTTACCAGCCCCAGACATGAGGAGGTCAGGGGAGAGAGAAGTTACTGGAAGTTAGAGACTCAGCCACCTGACAGGGGCCATGCCTTTTGTAGAAGGCCATAGCTAGCCTGTGGTGATGTGGCAGAGAGAGAGAGAGAGACAGGGTAGTACACCCCTGCTCTTGTTCTCTTCTTACTCTATGATCTTCTGCTGGAGGCTTCTATTGGTAGAACTCAACTAAAAGCTAGAGGAGAAGGTAGCTTCATTTATAAAGGTCATGAAGATACTGGGATTCAAAGCAGGTTGGTGAAGGGTAGAGAGAGGATTTGGAGTGTGAACAGAAAATATTCAGCATACTCTGATGCACCCAGAATTTATTTTTTAGGACACGAAGAGAGTGAATATTAATTTCACATATGTCCAACTTCCAAACCAATGCTTTCAGCACTGTCTATTGAGCCTTTATTTCCTACACCTTTCTGAATTCCATTTAAATCATTTTGTATAGTAGTGTCTGTTCTAGGATATGTCTTCACTGTTTCATAGTAGTTTTATAAAATTCTTAGTGGATTTTATAAGACTTTCCCTACCTTTTTTTTCAGAGCTAAGAGTTTCTTTTAACATTCATGGATTTAAACAAAAGTTCAATATAGACCTAGACCACTAAGAGTTTTCAAGCTATATGGGAGAAATAACTTATGTTTCTCTCATTGTATCTTACACTTTTACAAATACATGGTACACAATACCTAGTGTCTTATAGGTATACATACAGAATAAAGTATGGCTGAATAAATCAATATAAATTTATTTAAAAGTATACAGAAGTATATATGTTCAAAAAGAGTAGAATAAAGCAATATGTACCTCAAGTAAGGCCTGAAGACATTTAATGACATTGACTTGAATAGAAAAAGACAGACTTGCACATACAAATACCAGGATAAATAAATCTCATGTAAATTGGAAAGCCCAAACAAAGTATTATATTGATTGCTTTGATGTTATTAAATTGATCATGCAAGAGGTTCTCACTAGAATGTAAGAAGATGAAAATCTGGGACACATGTAAATTGGATCTTATGTCCAGACACAAGGGTTCCTCAAGGTATCTGGGTGTTTCCCTGAACATCAGCTCTAGGAGGATTCACCTACTAGTGTCTAGTACAGGGCTACTCCTAGACTCAGAAGGAATTCTAAACTGTTCAAGGCAGGGGGTAAAGCCTTTGTAGCTTCTATCTTACCTCTCTAGGACATTTCTGTCTTTGCCCCAGACCCCAAATCTTTATCTTATTGAATTATCTTTCTTATTCATCTTTAAAAATTTAGCTCAGATTTAAACCACTTATAAGAAAGCTTTTTCTTTTCACATCCTTTTCCCAAATCCAGTCTATGTCCTCAAGTTCTCATAAATTCTTGGGATAGTGGCATTATCATATCATCATCATCAGCATCGATATCATCCTCCTCCTCCTCATCGTCATCATCACAGTTGTGATCAACATCTCATACTAATATTTATTTTAATTATTATGTGTTGAGAAGTTTGCTAAACAATGTATGTGGACTATTTCATTTATTTCTTACAATTAATTTATTTTGCCAAATAATGTAGGTGGATTATCTCATTTATTTCCTAATAATTGGTATTCCTAATTTAGAGATGCACGATGCATGCTATTTATAATCTTCTTAACTTATCTTCCCCTATCAACTGAGAGTTCATTGAGGGCTGAAACAACTTCTTTTATCTTGTACCTCATAACCCCGACATTAAGAATGGTGATCAGTTCGATGTAGGTCTATTTCAAAATATTTGAATGAATCTTGGTTTAGTCTAGGTTCACCTAATCTCTATATTAGCTCCAGATATGATTGCTTTAAATACAGTGACACTTAAATAATGTGAAACTTTGGTTTTTATAATGCAAAGCCAGAACATTTCAGGAACAATAATTTATTTTATTAAATCCACTAAAATATTTGTCAAATAAAATTAAATCCCCCTTGGGTTTTAGTTCTCTGTTCTGTATGTATATTTAATTCAAATTGAATAAAAGACTGATTATCACGAATTTCTTCTATTGAAGAAAATGGGATAAGAGACTTCTTGGCAAAATAGTCACAGTTTTTCAACTTGCAAATTAAATTATAGTGTAGATTTGCTCTCTTGCCCCCATTAACTTCTTGCCCTCTTTGGCTTTCTGAGCCCCTTGGGAAACAGATTTCCCATGGCCCAGTATAACAGGCTATTGATCACTCTTTCTGCCTTGCCACCCTCACCTCTCAGTACAAATTGGCCTGTGTCAAGTGGAGGAAGAATGTGGAGGGGGAGAGTAATTAATTTACACTCACATTGAAATTAGATGTATTCTAAAAGGAAGCAATCATCTGGGCTTGGATTCGCAAGGCTCTCCCAATTTGGGGTTGTAAATTCTTGAGCTAACTTATTCTAAAGTATTAGAAGTGTATGTATATGTGTGTGTGTGTGTGTGTGTAGTTTTTATATGTCTGTGTGTACTGGGGTGAGAAGGATTGCAAGTTACCCTAAAATAAGATCCTTTAAAAGTTTTTGCACAGTTTTAATAACGTTGTATCTTAAAGTTGAAATTATACACTCTTAAAATATTGGAAACTTCCTTAGAGCTGATAAATGATTTCAGTAAAATTGCAGGATACAAAATCAACATGCAAAACTTAGCAACATTTTAATATGCCAACAATGAACTAGCAGAAAAAGAAATCAAGAGAGCTAGCTTATTTACAATACTCACTCCAAAATAAAATACCTAGGAATAAATTTAATCAAGAAAGTGAAAGATTCTACAACATGAACTACAAAATTCCTGTTGAAATTAAAGAGGACACAAAAAGATGGAAAGGCATTCTATACTCCTGGATAGGAAGAATTAACATTGTGAAAATGTTCATGCTACCCAAAGCAATTTACAGATTCAACACCATGCCCATCAGAATGCCAATGACATTCTTCACAGAAATATAAAAAACTATCCTAACATTCATATGGGACAACAAAAGACCCTGAATAGCCAGAGCAATCTTGAGCAAAAATAAATAAATAAATAACTAAAGCTGGAAGCATTACGCTACCTGACTTCAGATTATACTACAAAACTATAGTGAGCAAAACAGCATGGTACTGGCATAGAAACTCAGACTGGAAAGAGAACCCAGAAATCAACCTACATGCTTACATACAACTGATCTTTGACAAAGGCACCAAGAATATACATTAGGGAAAAGACTGCCTCTTCAATAAATGGTGCTGGCTAAATTGGATGTCTACATGTAGAAAAATGAAACTAGACCCATCCCTCTTGTCACTTACGAAAATCAACCCACAATGGATTAAATACTTTAATATAAGACCTGCAACTATAAAACCCATAAAATAAAATATACAGGAAACACTTCAGGAAGTAGGACTGGGCAAAGACTTTATGAACATGATTTCAAAACCACAGGCAACAAAAGAAAAAGTAAAAAATGGGATTTAACAGAGCTAAAAGATAACCTACAGAGTGGAAGAAAATATTTGCAAACTATACATCTAACAAAGGATTAATATCCAGAATATACAAGGAATGCAAATAACTTAGCAGTAAAAAAACAAATAATCTGTTTAAAAAATGGGCAAAGGAGATGAATAGGCATTTCTTAAAGGAAGGTATACAAATTGTTAACATACCCATGAAAAAATGCTCAACATCACTCAGCATCAGGGAAATACAAACCAAAACCACACTGAGATATCATCTCACCCCAGTGAGACTGGCTATTATCAAAAAGACAGAGAATAACAAATGCTGACAAGGATGCAGAGAAAGGAGAATCCTCCTATACTATGGGTGGGCTTGTAAATTGGTGCAGCCATTATGGAAAACAGCATGGAGTTCCCTCAAATAGCTAGAGATAAATCTGCTGTACAATCAAGCAATTCCGCTGCAGAGTATATATGCAAAGGAATAGAAATCATCATGTCAAAAGGAAACCTGCACCCCCATGTTTATTGCAGCTCTATTTACAGTAGCCAAGAATTGGAACCAACTGAAATGTCCATCATCAGAGGACTGGATAAGGAAAATGTGGTATATTCACACAATGGGATACTACTCTACAATAAAAAAGAATGAAACCATGCCATTCACAGCAAGATGGATGAACACAGAGAAAATTATATTATGCGAAATAAGCCAATATGAAAAGAGAAATACCACGTGTCCTCACTTATAAGTGGGGACTAAAAAAAAATAAACAAATAAATAAAAAAAGAAAGAAAGATACAGCAATCACAATAATACATTGAACTTTCAAAGGGAGAGAACAGAACTGAAGTTACCAGAAGTGGGAAAGGTAACCATGAAATTGATAAAAGGCCACAAAAAACAATTACATTATA
This sequence comes from Cynocephalus volans, assembly GCF_027409185.1. Classification (NCBI taxonomy): domain Eukaryota; kingdom Metazoa; phylum Chordata; class Mammalia; order Dermoptera; family Cynocephalidae; genus Cynocephalus; species Cynocephalus volans. The sequence continues at coordinate 66,297,509 of NC_084475.1, forward strand.
TAATGTTGGATAAATTAATTATCCTGATTTGAGTATCAAGTATTGCATACGGGTATTGATATTCAACTCTGCACCCCATAGATATGTACAATTAACTATGTTTCAGTAAAAAAAAATATTGGAAACTTCTTTGAAACCATAGAAACCACGTGAGATGTGAGATGACTGGACAACAGAATGCATTTTTCCTTTAATGGTTGTACATTGTTCTTTCCCTGTCAATGTATAAAGGTGTATTTTCATAAGTAACTTTCTTGTAGTTATAGCCTTGAGAACATCAGTACTTTAGAATCAAAGATGATGTTATGAAATGAAGTGCAAGCCATGGATCGATTCATAATATGCTTATAAACATATGTTTTTCTCTAATATTTATGGTTCTGCTTTCTTGCTAAATAATGTATTTACAGCATTGAGTCAGGAATCTTCCTAAGCAGGGTAACAGGAGCCTCCAAGGCTTATGCAAGGCCATTTCTCTCCTCTGCTGGCATTGCAGAATGCTTGTCATTTAAGGAAATACAGATAAAGTAACATGCAAAAAGCCTTCCAGGGGAAGTCCCAAACATGGTAAGGAAAAAAAGGTAGTTAATAATTGTAAATCTTCCAGTAGGTTTAGTTCTTTAAAAGACAAAATAAATTTTTTTTAGTTGCACATATATGTATGGTACAGTATGTTGTTTTGATACATGCATTAATGGTACAAAGATTCATGTAGGGTACACAGGACATCTATCACCTAAACATTTATCTTTTCTTTTTGGTGACTATAGTCAAGATTCTCTTTTCTAGTGATTATACAATATAATATTAGAAATATTAGAAATATTAGAAATATGCAACCTAATAGTATTAACTCTAGTTCTTATGTCATTCTATTATAGCAATGAAAATGTTTTTTAGTGGGTAGTGGACCTACCGTTCCCCAGAACCTGGTAGCAGGACCCCAAACATTATGCTTGTGGTAAATCCTTATGGTTTAAACAACTCCTTCGGAGAGATGTGGGCAGTGGGGAGGATTTGGACTCATTATTGAAAAGCAATAACTTATGCATCAGGAGTTCCCTATTGTTTTGCTCTTATGTCTAAGTTATGTTTCTCAGTGAATTCTTGGCTAAATGACTTTTCCATTTCTCAATGAGTAATAAAATTTATAGTATTGGTCAACCCTTTCAGAAGGGAAGAAAGTGAAATGGACAGATGAATTTATCTTAGATGAGTATCTTGTTCATTTAGAGTAAAATATATGTCACAAGCTATTCTAGAATTTTTCAATAGCTGACACTCGTAGACTATTTAAAGGGTGCTCAAAAACATATTTCAAACATGAAGCAACTTGTATATATTAAGATCTGAGTTACTTAAGGTGACCTTAAGGAATCACTTTATATCAGATTTTTCCTTTGCTATGATAAAAAAAATCTGCATATAATGGGAAAATTCAATCACTAATTGAATATTATTATAAATCTATTGACCAAATAGAAAATAGTCATTGAGCACCTGCTGTGTGCCAGTCACACTGAAGTTAATCAAAATAAAGAAAACTTGGTGCCTGACCTTAGGCATTATTATTTAAGTATATAAGCTGGATAAATTGTACTTGAAGGAGAGAATTTTAGAAAAGACTTCTGGTTTTTTAAAATAGGGAATTCAAGGACAGAAGGAAGCTTATTGATAAACAAACTATAGCTGGCTTTATGGCTGCCATAAAGGAGGAGGATAAGTGGGGATTTTTCCCTTTTTCCATGATAGCTTAGTTGTTTTTTTCTCCCCCAATTTTTGTCATTTTTATTAAATATTAGTGACAGACAAAAGAATATTTGTAAAAGTTGTACAGTGTAAAGAATGACAATACAATGAATGTGTGTTCACTGACTCTTTTAAGAAATAGGCCTATGTCATTTCCTTTACAAGTCCATGTACCTTGTCCTAAGTGCATCTCCTTTTTGCCCTAACATCTGTAACCACTACCATGAATTTTTATCATTCTTTTGTTCTTTATAGTTGTATTAGCCCGTTTTGTGTTGCTATAACAGAATTACCTGAGACTGGGTAATTTATAAGGAAAAGAGATTTGGCTTACGATTCTGGGACAGCTGCATCTGGCACAGGCCTCAGGCTGCTTCTGCTCATGGCGGAAAGTGGCATGCAGCCAGCAGGTACAAGCAGATCACATGGTGAGAGGATGCAAGAGAGAGGAGAGGTGGCAGGATCTATTAAACAACCAGCTCTCACGGGAACTAATAGAGCAAGAACTCACTCATTAATCCATTCATGAGGGATCCATCCCCATGAGTCAATCAGTTTCCAACACTTCCACACTCAGTATCAAATTTCCACATAAGCTTTGGAGGAGACAACACATCCAAACTCTATTATTCTGCCCCTGGCTCCCCAAAACTCATGTTCCTCTCACAATCAAAATACAATTATTCTATCCCAACATTCCCAAAAGTCTTAGCCTGTTCCAGTACCAACTTAAAAGTCCAAAGTCCAAAGTCTCATCTGAGACCAAAAGCAAAAGTCCTTCCAGCTGTGAACCTGTAAAAATCAAAGCCAAATTTATCTACCACCAAGATACAATGGTGGAACAGACCTTGGGTGCACATTCCCATTCCAAAAGGGAGTAATAGACCAGAAAAAAGAAACAGGTCCCAAACAAGTCCGAAACCCAGCAGGGCAGACATTAAGTCTTAAAGCTCCAAAATAATCTTCTTTGACTCCAAGGCCTACATCCTGGGCACAACTGGGCATCTGGGCCCCCAAAGCCTCGGGCAGCCTCACTCCCACAACTCTGCTAGGCATAGCCCAGTGGGCTGTGCTGGTACCTGTGGCTTTTCCAGGCTGGTGTTGCATGTTACCAGTGGCCCTGAAGTTCTGGGGTCCTGGCAGCAGCCCAGTGGGGCTGCCTGAGCTCTGCTAGACAGTTCCCTGGTGGGGGCTCTCTGCAGGGGCTCCAACTTCACTTTTCTGCTTGGCATCGCTCTAGTAGATGGCCTCTGCAGTTGCTCCACCCCTGTGGCAGGTCTCTGTCTGGGCTTCCAGGCTTTTCCATACCTCCTCTGAAATCTGGGTGGAGGCTGCCACACCTCCACTGCTCTCACATCCTTCCAGCCTGCAGACTTAACACAATGTGGATGCCACTGAGATTTCAGGCTTCTTCTCTCCAGAGCTGTCGCACGAACCACACTTAGGGCTGCTCCAGTCAGAGCAGCTGGGATGCTGAGATCTGGTTCCTGAAGGCAGCTGTGCCCCAGGTCTGTCCTCCAGGACAACTCAGTTCTTCTATGCCTCAGGGCCTGTGATGGGTGGGGCACCCTTCCAGACTTCTCAAATGCCTTTAAGGAGTTTCTCTCAATGTCTTGGCAATTAGCTTCTGGCTGCATCATCACCAAGCTAATGTCTTTAGCAAACAGTTTATCTGCTTCACCCTTGCATTTTTCTCCTACTCTCTGCTTCTCTACCACATGGCCAGGCTGCAAATTTTCCAAATCTTTACGCTCTGCTTCCCTTTTAAATTCTGGCTTTGCATCATGTCTTTGCCGTCATAACTCAGAGTAGGCTGTTAAAAGCAACCATGCAGCTCCTTAATGCTTTTCTGCTTGGAAATTTCTTCTGCCAAGCATTCTGGCTCACAACTCTTAAGTCCCACCTTCCACAAAGTCCAAGGGCATGGACACAATGCAGCCAAATTCCTTGCTATGGTGTAGCAAGGGTTATTTTTTGTCCAATTCCTGATAAGTTCCTAATTTCTATCCGAGACTTCATCATCCGCATGGTCTTTACTGTCCATGTTTCTATTAACATTTTGGTCACAACCATTTAACCAGTCTCTAAAATGTTCCAAAGTTTCCCTCATGTTTTGTCTTCTTCTAAGTCCTCCAAATTCCTCCAACCTTTGCCTAACACCCGGTTCCAAAACTGCATCCACATTTTCAGGTATCTGTATAGCCACACCCCACTCCTCAGTACTAATTTTCTGTACTAGTCCGTTTTGTGTTGCTTATAACAGAATACAAAGAACTGGGTAATTATGAAGAAAAATAAAACTCACTGTTTACAGTTTCTGAGGCTGGGAAGTCCAAAGTCCATCTGGTGGTGGCAAAACAGGGGTCTCACATTGCAAGACTTTAGGAATGAAATGAATGTATTTACATATGAAAAGGATATGAGTTTTGGGGGGCCAGGGGCAGAATGTAGTAGATGGAATTATGTCCCCCAAAACTCACTGGAGCTTGAATTGTGTCCACCCAAGTTCTATGTATTAGAAACTTAGCCCCCACTGTGACTGTTAAGAGGTTGGGAAATCCTATTATGGTAACTGAAAGGTGGAGCCTTGAAGAGGTGATTAGATTGTAGGGCCATGCAGTATAGTGGATGGATTAAAAATGGTGGTCAGAGCATGGTTCTGAGGGCTTTAAAAGGAGAGAGTATGTCTCTCTTGTTCTCTCTGCTTCCACCATCTTGCAATGTGAGACCTCTGGGTTACTGTCTTTCTTTATTGTTTATTTGTTTAGTTATGGATTCAGCTCCTGGTTATGAGTGAGAACATGCAGTATTTCTCTTTCTGTACCTGGGTTGTTCCACTTAGGATAATTTTCACCAGGCTCATCCATGTTGCTGCAAATGGTAGAATTTCATTCTTTTCTATTGCTGAGTAGTATTTCATTGTGTATATATACCACAATTTCCTTATCCATCCAGTCATCCATCGATGCACACTAAGGTTGGCTCCATAGCCTATTGTAAATAGAGCTGTGATAAACATAGGAGTGCAGGTTTCCCTTCAACCTGATGATTTCTAATCCTCTGGAAATATCCCCAGTGGTAGGATTGTTGGATCATATGGTACTTCTATCTGTAGTTTGAGGAACCTCCATACTGTTCTCCATTATGGCTGTACTAATTTACAGTCCCACCAACAGTGCAGAAGGGTTCCTCTTTCTTCACATCCTTGCCAGCATTTGTTATTCTCTATCTTTACTATAATAGCCAGTCTGATTGGGGTGAGGTGATATCTCAAAGTGGTATTGACTTGCATTTCCCTGATTTTTAGTGATGTGGAGCATTTTTTCACATACCTGTTGGCCATTTGTATGTCCTCCTTTGAGAAATGTCTATTCAGCTCATTTGCCCATTTCTTAATTAGATTATTTGTTTTTTTGCTGGGAAGTTGTTAGAGCTCTTTGTATATTCTGGATATCAATCCCTTGTTGGATGCGTAGTTTGCAAATATTTTCTCCCATTCTGTAGGTTGACATTCATGCTGTTGATTGGTTCCTTTGCTGTGCAGAAGCTTTTTAGTTTGATATTATCCCATTTGTTTATTTTTTCTTTTGTTGTCTATGCATTTGGGATGTTATTCATAAAGTCTTTGCCTAGTCCTAAATCCTGGTTCCCCTATGTTTTCTTCTAGGAGTTTTAAAGTTTCAACTCTTATATTTAAGTCTTTAATCCATTTTGAGTTGCTTTTGGTATATGGTGAGAGGTATGTATCAAGTTTCATTCTTGTAGAAATGAATTTATATTATAGATATTAATCCTATGTCAGTTATACATGTGGCAAATATCTTCTCACAGTTTGTACCTTACATTTTCTCTTTGCTAATAGTCCTAGTGAAATTTAGATATGGAATTCTGAAAAATAATAGAGAAGAGAATATAAATTTATGGAGAGAACTCCATAGATAATAATGCCATATTGGTAGATCTTAAAATGCATTCGTGTTTTTAGTTAATTTTTAAAATTGCACATAGTTGATTGCACATATCTGTGGGGTACAGAGTTGAATATCAATACGTGTATGCAATATGTGATGTTCAAATCAGGATAATTAGTATATTCAACATTATACAATGGAATTGAATGTACATTATTCATGGCCCCTTACCAACTCCTCCCTTACACACTCCTCCCTCCCCTCACCCTTGCCCACCTCTAGTAACCTCAGTTCTGTTCTCTTCTTTTGAAAGTTCAACATATTGTTGTGATGGTTATACCTTTCTTTTGTTTTTTATTTATTTGCTTACATTTTTTTAAGCTCCCACTTATGAGTGAAGACGTGATATTTCTCTCTCTGTGCCTGGCTTATTTCACTTAAGGTAATTTTCTCTAAGTTCATCCGTGTTGCTGCAAATGACAGTATTTCTTTCTTTTTTAATGGAAAGTAGTATTCCATTTTGTAAATATACCACATTTTCCTTATTCAGTTCTCTGATGATGAGCATTTCAGTTGGTTCCAACTCTTACTATTGTAAATAGAGCTGCAATAAACATGAGGGTTCAGGTATCCTTCTGAAGTGATGATTTTCATACCTTTGCATATATACTCAGCAGTGGAATTGCTTGGTTGTGTAGCAGCTCTATCTGTAGTTTGAGGAAACTCCATACTGTTCTCCATAATGGCTGCAATAATTTACAGTCCCACCCACAGTGTAGAAGGATTCCCCTTTCCCCACATCCTTGCCAGCATTTGCTGTTCTCTTTTTGATAATAGCCAGTCTTACTGGCATGAGCTGATATCTCAATGTAGTTTTGATTTACATTTCTCTGATGCCGAGTGATGTTGAGCTTTTGTTATGTGTCTGTTAGCCATTTGTATACCTTCCTTTCAGAAATGTTTTTTCAGCTCCTTTGCCCATTTTTAAATTGGATTATTTGTGGTTTTTTTTTACTATTAAGTTGTTTGAGTTCCTTATATATTCTGGATATTAATCCTTTGTCAGATGCTATTACATAGTTTTCAAATATTTTCTCCTACTCTGTAGGTTGTCTTTTTTGCTCTGTTAATTGTTTATTTTGCTACGCAGAAGCTTTTTAGTTTGATATAATCCTATTTATCTTTCCTTTTGTTGCTTGTGCTTTTGCAGTCGTATTCATAAAATCTTTACCCGGTCCTACTTCCTAAAGTGTTTCCCCTATGTATTCTTTTAGGAGTTTTATAGTTTCAGGACATATATTTAAGTCTTTAATCCATTTTGAGTGGATTTTGGTATATGGTGAGAGGTACAGGTCTAGTTTCATTCTTCTACATATGGATGTTAGTTGGTCTTGTGTAGGTTAACATTAGGGGCTGGGTAGTTAGCTCATTTGGTTAGAGTGCCACCTTGCAACAACAAGGTCAGGTGTTTGGATCCCTGAACTAGCCAATAGCCAAAATAAAAAAAGGAAAAAAAGTTGGCTAACATTATATAAAGTCATGTTGACCAAGAATTAGTGGGATGTACATTCTCATCAGTCCAGTAACTAGCAGTGTCACAAAGAGGTCCTTTGGCTTGATGTGAACGTTTCATCTTTTTATAACCATTGTCAGCTTTTTTCTGAGGCCAACATAGCCTGGAAGCAACAGGATACAGCATATTAAATCTTGTCACTGTGCCTAAATGTGGAAGTAAAGAAATGTTTTCAATTCCTGAAGGAAGAAGTCAACTGATAATCTGGAACTACCCAATCTGCAGTTATCCTTTTGATTATGGGTTTTCTTCATGCTTTAGATAACAACATTAAACAATATGAAACATCTTTAACCATCTGGATACTAAAATGAGAAAGAAAGGAACTTTGTCATATCTCTGCTCATCTCAAGCACTTGGCAGGTGCAGTGCCTGGTCCATAGAAGTGCTCAGTAAATGTTGAATAATTAGATGAATGAATGAATAATAAATGAATAAAGCCTGGTTTGATTTATGCTCCTCTAAATTCCATATATAAATAAGATTAGTTTTTTCCCTGCAAAAGGAAAGACCAATGAGCACACTGACTAACTGAAATTCTCTTTGTTTGCCAACTTTTTAATTAATTGAAATCAGCATGGTTCCTTGTCCCCCCAGTACCTGGAACAATTGCTGGTATATTATAGTGCTAATTACTTGTATGAATGAATGAATGCTCTAGTGAGACTGGACACTTTCACCATTTCCATAATCTATACTCTAAGTCCTGCTTTATTATCTATATTTAAGTCCTTCATTTTCTATGAGGGCTTATGCCATCTCATTCTTTAGCACAGCAGTTCTTGCTTTGAACATGAGTGCACACCATCTTGACAAATTACTTGGCTCCACATTTTTTTATTGATATCTAGAAATGACAGTTATTTACCTTTACCTGCTTCTGAAAACTTATCAAGAAAGCAGATTAAAAAATACTGCACAAACTCTTTTGGAAGATGTTCATTGTGTTGCGATTTTTAAGAGTGGAGCTGCTGTATTCTGTTTCAGCAGCTTAAGAGCACCAAGTTAGGACAAATTTCCTTTTAACATTCACATACAATGAATCTGAGCTGCTCTCCTGCTTTCTCTTCTCAGAGTTCCTCTCCCAAGATAAGTTCAAGATGTCCAGGAATATTTATTTAGTTCAAAAAATTTGTTATTATAACTTTACTAAAAAGGATCATAAAATCTGTTCGCCTAACCAAAGGACTTGTTCTCTGTGGCTGTTACTACTGTCACTGTGATACAGAGTTGCCTATGAAAATATGAAGTCCAAAATCACAGTCTTGACCATTGCTGGAATCACCATGGCAAACAAGGAACCCAGCTGTTGCCGATTTGGCAATTATTTCTTTGTGTTCAGGGAGAGAAGACACTTATTCCTCCCAGCTGACATTACAGTATGTTTGCTCCACACCAAAGTAGATATGGGCTCCTGAATGTTACAATTTTTAGTGACTAGCTCATTCAGTGCATACACCCAGATGTTCTTCCCGAGACACATCGCAGTGACTATGTCAGGAGAGGCTCCGCCTCAGCCAAATGTTGCATAACCAGCCCCTTTTTATAGCATTATAGAGCTTGAGGGTGGGTCCGAAGTATCACATCTTTTTCAAGTTAGTTTTCTCTTGGAGGTCCTTTCCCATGATCTGGTTTCAGGTCTATTCTGATAAAATTAAACCTCCTAGGGGAAATATTCTTTTAGAAAGTTCTTTCACTGTACATAACTTTTTTGAGCAGCTGGCTTTGTGGGAGAGAGAGGAATGCTGTCTAATTCCATTGGCCACCTGTATTTTAAGTCTGGGTGGACGCTTGTTGCTTTATGTTGTAAACTGAAGTATCATTCATTTTAACCTCCCCAAACCAAGGTTCTTTCTAAGGTAACTGACGCCTTCACCAGGAAACTACTGGCAAGTTCTACAGGATATTTTTCTCTCTTAAAAGTTATAGTCTGCCTCACTGGACATGTTGCTACTTTAGCATACAAAATAGAAACAATTCAACGTTCCAAAAATAGAATAATGGCTATGTAACTGGTCGGTATACTTATTTGGTTGGATATTATGCAGGCATTAAAATTAAGGTTAGGAGGACTATATAATGACATAAAAATGCTTATGCGTTACTAAGTGATACAAGCAGAGGTGGGTCATACATTTGTATATATACTTCATATATACATAATATATATATAAATATTATATATATATTCCACTATATAGTGTATATAGTGTATATCCACTTTGCCACATCTTTAGTTTTTGGAAGGGCATACAGGCCATTACTGGAAAGTCTCAGATGATGAAATGGACATACAATGTCCAGGGAATGGCCCAATACAGTTCTTTGCTTTTCACCCCAAGTCACTTTTAGGTCCTTTCTGAGTCTCTTTGGATGGAGATAAAAGAATCTTATCAAGGAGTCTGGGGCTGCTCTCTTCTTCCCTTCCCTTTGTCTTTACTCTTTGGCTATTCTCCCTGGTTGGACTTCTCTTTCCTCTTGGTTCTGGACCTTAGACTCCATTTAGTTCGTTTTTTATAAAAGCAGGTATACGTGTGTATAAATAACATCTCAGTCCTGCCTCATGGATAGAATCCACAAGACAAACAAAGCTTTCAAATACTAATATGATCAGCCCCTTTGAATGTGACTGTTTTTTTTGTTGTTGTTGTTATTGTCTTGTTTCTATTTTATTAAAGTGGTCTGGGTCCCTAATGATATGGCCACTTGCTTTTCTCCAAAAATGAATGCAACCAGAAGGAAACTCAATTCCCCCATATTTAAGAGGTGGGACCAGAAAGGAATCTTGCCAAAAGATTTATGGTACTTTTACTAGAGTGGCAAATTGCATTTAATTTAAAAGATTTTTTCCAATTGCCAAAGTATATTTATGGGTTATATTGTTTTTATATTAAGGAAAATATGGAATAGGAAATTATGAAAACCTGAAGTATGAAAAGACTTTTTATTTTGTTTATAAGGAAGTTGATTTTCAGGTTAATTAGATGAGGTGTCCCGGAACAAATAACTAGCTAGTGGCAGAACCAGGACTAACACCTAAATTTCCTAGGGAGGAAACATTCTTGTGGCAGGCAGGCAAGTGCTGCTGACAAACCTAAATTCTTAAAACCAGCCCCCTCATTTTCTAGCTGTGTTACATAGAGAAGTCTTTTTCTCTCTTTGTGCCTCAGTTTCCTCAATTATAAAATAGGGATAACTGGTTGGGTTGTGGTTTCTATGTGGTTTACCCATGATAGCTGTCATATAATGATACATGGTGTTATCACCTAATGAGGAATCAATAAATCCTATTTCTTTTCCTTTCCAGTTGTTCTGATTCCCGGTGTGGAATCTTACCAGTACACCAGCAAGCATCTTCTATTGAGTTATAATATACTATACTTTATTAAACTTATGTACAATGCCTGTGTTATGAACAAAATTGTGTCCCTTTAAAATTTATATGTTGAACCCCTAATCCCTACTACCTCAAAATGTCACATTGGAGGTAGGGCCTTTAAGGAGGCGATTAAGTTAAAATGAGGCCATTAGGGTGGGTGCTAATCCAATCTGAATGGTGTCCCTATAAGAAGAGGAAATTTGGTCACATGGAGAGACAGCAGAGTGTGTGCACAGAGGAAAGACCATATGAAAACACACTGAGAAGGCGGACATCTGCAAGCCAAGGAATGAGGCCTCAGGAGAAAGCAAATCTGCTGACACCCGATCTTGGACTTCTAGCTTAAGTATTTGTTGTTTAAGCTACCCAATTTGTGGTATTTTTTTACAGAAGCCCAAGCAAACTAATACACCTTCCATCTTTAAATAGAAGTTAAGCTACTTGAGGGAAAGCACTGCACTATACCCCTTTGTAATGATAGCAAATGATCAATAATTTCTTTATGAGTACTATGTGTTTTTTTTTATTAAGAATAGAAACTTTGTTTTACATTTCTTTTAGATCTTCCATGAAGGCCCAGCTTTTGAGGTTACTGACAACTATAATGTGATAATGAGGACTATCTGTGATCTTTTTTTGTTTTGTGAGTAGTGACTGGGGTTGTCCTTTTCATGCAGTCATAGGAGTAAACGAAATTAGAGCTGAAAAGATTATTCCTCATTGCTTGTCCAGACATAGGCAGAGAGAATTAAATCTCCAAATGTAATTTCTGAAATTAAGATTAATAACCAGGAATACATGATTCCCTCATATGTGATGATCTCACGTTGTTTGAGACTCAATGTGGGGGCTTCTAACTCTCTTTGGATTAATGAATATGATTGAGTTATTTTAAGTGCAGTCAGGATACAAGATTAATTTGACTGTGCTGGAAGTTTGCCTTGTATTTTTCAGAGGATCAAAAACAGGCAATTGTAAAAGAGAAAGTCAAAGGATTTTCTACTGAGTTTTAAAAATTGCATTTGATTCTCATCTTCTGGATTATGGAAAATGTGGTAGAAAATGAGTTATCTTAATTAATTTATGGAAGGGACATCAGGAGATGAAGAAATTTTACAGGGTTTTTAACGTTTGCCAAGTCTGAAAGCTCAAAGGCTAATTTAGTGATAAATGAGAAATGCTCTGAGCAGTAGGATATCAAGTTTATTACTGGGAAAAATGCAGAAAATAGTGTTTAAGAAACTGAGGGGCGACTTCTTTTTGAGCTGACATAGTCTTTGCATGTACCACACATGTATAGATACATGAAATAATTTTCTAATGTCTCATTATTATCATAACTTGCTGAATACATTTCAATGTAAATTAAAACCTCTGGGTCTCATTCACACCTCTATAAATAAAAACTATCAGAGCAGATAATCTGCAACTTACCTTTCAACTTTAACATTCTATGATCCTATTGAATCTGGGGATATAAAAAAAATGAGGGAAAATGTGACGTCCCTTAAGAGGGCTACTGGTCACGCTGGTTCTGTTGACCTCCTAAAGATAATCTTTGCAGAAAGGACAGTGACTGACTCATGAATTCAAACATCAAGCCCATGCTTCAAGTTGACAGGAGCTCTGTTCACTGCTGAATCTTCAGGACGAGAAGAGTGTCTGCAGTGTAGAAGACATTCAAGTATTTGTTGAATGAAGGAATAGATTAATATTTCTAGTGCTGTTTTGGATCTATATGGTCTATTACGGTGTAACCTGCCCATATTTTTCATGGTCATGTTGACACGTGTCTACTAAATTATATTTGATTAGACAATTAGAGAAATATAACCACATGTTGCTGCTTAACTAGACAAAATGATCTGAAACAACAGCAACATTTTGAAGAATGTCTTGTTTTCCTTCCATATAGAACAACGGTAAACTTTGTCTTGTCTTTCCTTTCCATCCCTTCTTTTTTTTTCTTTTATATTTATGAGAATCTACTGTCATTAGGCTAATATATATTCTCTGAATGTAAACTCCATGGGAGCAGAGGTACTGTTTGTCATTTTCATGCACCTAAAATATTGCCTAGCAATAATGACACTGAAAGGTATTTGCTGAATGAATGAATGTTGAAATTTATAACCACAGAAAGTTGAAATGATGCATGTCTCATTTTTCATTAGTAATAAAGAATAGTAGCCTGGAAAGAAGAGAATGATGTGTGTATATATATTTATAATGCATCAAGAGAGATGTACTGTTATTTTCATTTTATCAAAAATAAAATCTCTGTGTGTCTCATTTTCTTGGTCAAGTTCAAGGGAGGATACTTATAAGAAAAAAGGACAAAATTTAAAATATTTAAATTTCTAGTCATTTTTTAAAAAAAGCCTGTTTGGTTTTAAAAGAGGATATTCTAAATATTAGCCACATGGAAAGGAAAAATTGGAGATGACAGAATTATCTGCAAGTATGGTTTGCCTCAAACACGGCTCTTCTAGCAGGTAGCTTAGCATTGCCTCCCGTGCCGCCCCCCTCTGGTAATTATCACAACATTTCTCCACATGTCAGAGTTTGTCACACACTTTCTGTCACTTAGGAGTGAGAGGTAGTTGGAAAGCTATGTAAGAACAATCATCGGAATAGGAACCAGCCCAGCAGTTGGGCTCAGTAGGGATAAGGAGGAAATCAGCTGCCTGATGAGGCTCTTTCTCTACCCCTGCCCTGTTGAAAAATAGAGGCTACAGTGTTTCATTAGGAATCTGTGCATTTTGCTCCTCACCCATCCTTGGTCTGGGACTCAAAGGCCATTTCTGTCGGATCTCACCTTCAGAGTTCTCACACTCATGACCTCAACTCTCACCTCTGTGCAAATATCCCCCCAAATCTGTTGTTCAGGTCACATCTCTCTCAGAGATGCCTCTGTTCTGCATCCCAAGTAAACAATTTTCATTTAAAAATTTTGTCTATTTTGACCTTATAGATAGGTACATATTCTCAGAGTCAAAATCACATACAATATTTCATTCTATTTGTTTTCTCAAAAAGTAAATTATTCAACTTTATGAACTGGATTTTCACACTTTTCTTCTTAGCAGATATGTTTCAAGGGACTGGGCTATTTTTTAGGAGTAGGGAGTGTCACAGCGATTTGCTGGCTTCCTTTTTTATTTCCTAAATAAAAGCACTGAGAAGTGTGACATGTACATCACTTTAATGTTGAGACCACAGAGTGAAATCTAAGAGATTTATTCTCTCCTCGAATTTGACTTTGAAAATAGTACTAGCATCAGGAACTTTGCATCCTCATCTTTGTGATCATACGGTTCCCACAGTCAGATTTAAGATAAAGAAGAAACTGCAATTGAAAAAAATTACTTAAAAAATGTGAAAGGGTAGCTCTTTACTAAGACATTTCTATAACGCATATAAAGTTTATGTCCAAAGAGCATGTCTTTGATCAAATATATCTTGACACTATTTATATATCTCAGAAATTCTTAAATATTTATATATGTCTCAGAAATTCTTCACTTTTATAAACTACAACTTAATCATTCTGGTTTTATACCAAGGCTTACTGAGATATCACCCTGACTTAACCCAAATCCCAGATTTGAAATGAAAGTTGAATTATACATGATGTATTTCATATACACCCATCTATGTTATAAAAAGTTTGAAAGATATATGATCCAGGTGCTGGGACTTTACTTTGGCTGAGATAATGTCCTTCTGGACAGACCTTTCTCATTTACAAGGTGCTTGTCTCCACCATAGCTATCATTCCTCCATTACCCAAGTAGTAACAGTGGCTGGTTGGTTATGTGTTCTATCTTTTTATATGATATGTCACCTTGGAATCTCTCCATGAGGCATTTGCTTTTTATCTACATAAAACAAGTCCCCCTTTGACCATAGTAACTATTGAAAACTTATAAAACTTGCCTGTGGTTTAGCTGAACAACTTATACATTTCAATCATAAAATGAATCTTTTAAAATTGTTGTGTTTTGAAGTAGAAATCATTAAAATGTATTAAGACAGAGTATAGAATAATTTCATGAAGATGTTTGATAACAGCGTTTGACGGTATACCTCGTGAGGGACCAAAGTAAAGTATTTCTCAACATTGCTTTCTTTGGAACCTGAGATATTCTCTCTTGTACTATATTTAGATGTGTGGCATGTCTAATTTTCTGCTTCTGTGCCTCACTGTGCTTCTAGTGCTTATCATAATCCAGCTAAAGTGTCAGGCCTGAGTGTGAAGAAAACATTCTGTCCTGAGTGAGCTAACTTGTAGAGGAGTGAGGGCTCTCTCTGCTAGTCCCTCTCATTCTCTGTTCACTCAGGCATTCCTGACATTGTAAACAGAAGTCAATACATTCTTTTCTTAGTAAAGCAGTTCTAAAAACTTAATTCAAAGAGTTGTATTAATTCAGTAAGACTTGAAGTGCCTGGGATTTTGGTGGTGTAATTAGAATGATCAGGTGGTAACAGCTGCCAATTAAATTTAAATAAATTCAGCTCAGTTCACATCAGGCCAATTCAATTCCATTAAAGTCAATCCAACACACATCTATTGAACACCTACATGGCCAAATACTGTGTTAGGTTCTGAGTATGCAAAGATGAGTAAAATAATTCGCTGCCTGCAATCTAACAATCAGAGTTTATTGTTAGATTGTTAATATTGTTAGTATTTTACTAAAATACTAATTGTTTATTGTTAGTATTTTAGTATTGTTAGATTGTTAGTATTGTTAGTATTTTACTTATTGAATTACATTTAAATTTATTAAAAATTTAATAAATTTAAAAATTGTAAGTAAAATTGTAAGGAAAATAAAATTTAAAAATTATAAGTAAAATACTAGGATTATGTACACAATGCTGAAATAGCCAGTGTATGAAGTAATTATTTTATTTTGGTGGGGATGGGGAGTTATGGTGAAGGAGTTGTCAATAAACATTTCCGGGAAGAAAGATGACCAAAAGTATGTTGAGTTTCAGGGTAGGGTCAAGTTTAAACAGGTAAGAACACTGAATACTCTGCTCTAACTCCTACGATCTTCGAGAGACTTGCAAGCAATATTGATCTTGGTTGTTTTAGTACAAATGCTTTTCCACTTTGGCTATTTTTTAAAAAAATATAAATATTTTAATGCAATTATATTTTAAAAACGTGCATAAACCAGGAGACAAACACCTTTTACCTGGGATGCTGGTGGATACTGCCATATGAATGGTAACCCCGGGATTTGTGAAATGTGGTAAACCTGGTTTTCACCATCATTTTAAAAGACAGCAGCAAGACAACCAGTGGGAAATAGTAAAAGGACAAAATGAGCATAAATTAAGAGACTTGGATTAAATTCCTCATTCTGACACCAAGAAGCTTTTCATTTGGGTTGTTATAAATCCACTGAGGGCCTACATTTTCTCACTTGTAAACTTGGGGATCAACTAAGCAATCTTTATAGTCTCCTCTATTTTTTAAAGCATTCTTGGATTCTACAGAATGGTCAGGACATGAAAATAACCCACGGGAGGCTGAATGGGTAGTGGGATAGACACAGTCCCAAGAGCCAAATTGCAGTTTGGACCCTCGCTGAACTCCACACACGCTGATGTAGGGAGCAAGGGCATCACTTCATTAGCAATTCCGATTTGCGAACACCTATTTTACAGAGTTGTGAGGATTAATGCAATCATGTGATCAAAATACCTGCAGAGTTCCTGGCACATAGTAGGTACTTAGTAAATGTTCGTTTCTGTTCCCTTCTTTCTTTATTGTGATTAGCAGAAGCTAATCAATATATTTTATAGGGAGCCTTAAATATTCAGGTGTTAAAATCTGATTATTTTCAGACACTTAGATTGTCTTGTCCATAGCACAGCCAAGGCATGTTATACAGAAATATCGAATGAAGCAGAGAAATGGATGAAGGTGTCACGTAGACATGATATTTGATAACAGTGATTTCTTTTTAAAGAGAAAGTCATTTAACAAACTCATGTCATAGTAGTCTCAGCTGTTTTTCTATCTCTTGTGACCTTTCAGTACTGCCTAATTATTAACACTGATACTGTGCAACCTGACAAGTCAGCACATTTGCTGATAACGGAGCATTTCTTACACAATATTCTCTTGCATTTCACTTCAGAGCTAAGATTTATTAACCAAGGTCTGTAGGGAAGAGTCCTCATGTGAAGACTTCAGTGCTTTTATAAGGACATGCTGTACTACATTTACAAAAAAACAGTAGCATAATTAATATTACAAGAGGCAGTGTAGCTCAGCTGACTTTGAAATCAGCGGAGTGAAGAGTCTCTAAGATCTCATGTGTGTGTCACTCCACCACACTCATCTCTGGGGGTTTTCTGTTTTCATTTCATTCTCTTAATCCATCCATTCAGGCCCAGTTTCACAGAAACTTAACTCCTTTGCTTTTTGGTACAAGACGTGAGGAAGGGCACCTCTGGCCAGGATGGGAAAGACCCTTCTTCCATTGCTTTCATAATGTGTGATTATTACTTTATTAAAGGGTTGCTAGAAATGGTGATATAGATGCTTGACTAATATATTGGGAAGATTGGGAAACAAAAATTGGACAGATGCAGGTTTAAAGCTCAACTTGTCACTCAGTAACTGTGACTTTGGGTGATAAGCTTACTTTCTCTGAGACTTGATTTCCTCATTTATGAGATGAGGTTAATAATACACTCAGTACAGGATACTGTGAAGATAAATTGAGACAACATGTGTAAATTGCTCAGCAGTATCTCTTGCACAAAATAGGTGCTCATTATATGGAGGTCATCATAAAAATAAAAAATAAGTACAAAATGTTGGTCACATCAGTGATGGTTCCATTTCCCAAGCAAATAAATGTACCATACATTCTGTGGGACCACATCCTTATTTCCAAATGGTTAACATTTCAACTCTCAACCTTGTTTGTTAAATAGACAACAAAAATAAAGCAAAGCTAGACTTTTTTTTAAAAGAAAATCTGCAAAAGAATTTTTTTCAGTGTAACAGAATTTGGCAAAATTTTTTTGGTCATTATATGAAAGGTGACTACTGAAAAAAGGCGGGAAGATTTATGGAACATGAGTACAGTGCCAGTATGTTGCTGAGAAGCCATAATGAAAATGGGAAAGGATGTTACTTTTCAGGTCGAGGGTACGTTTTCAGGGGAACATGCTATACGAGTGGTCAGCATGAATATCTGTGATTACACAAGTATGCTGTGATTACCTGATGGATAGTGAGACTGTTAATGCAACTGATCGGAGCAGAGAGTCCTGGTGTGGAAAGGTGGGGGTAAAACTACAGTCACTGAGAAAATGTGTTTTAATCCTGCTGTACATTTCCCATAAAGCCAAATAACACATGATGTGGGTCTTTGGAAAAACAGCCAGTGACTTTCTATGCTAACAGTCCCACACTAAAGACTACAAAATTGTCATATATGCTCCTTAGAACAGTAGTCAAACTCATTTCATGAAAAACAAACAAAAAAAGAAACAAAAAAGAAAGGGCTTCCATTGTCAAATAAGTTGGAAAATGCTGATTGTTATGTCCCCACTATGGGCTATCATAATATACATGAGTATATTAAAAGCTCCTAGAAGTTCTGCAGTATAAAAGAGCTAATTAATTAAGAAAAGATTCGATAATTCTCTAATTATAACACTGGATCCCTTATCAAGAAATTTTTATAAATATCCAGTTGACCTAGTGACCTGGAAAACACACTTTGGAAAATCCTGTAATTGGCAATCAGGAAAAAAACAGCATTACATATATGTTAATATAAAAAGTGCGCTGTTTTAGGGAGATAGACGTTTACAATTTTACGTCTCCTGAAATGTACTTGCTATGCTTTCTCAGTGCTGGTATTTTACTGTTACCTGTGAAATACCTACTAGAATCTTTTGGTTCTTGCTTATGACTAGCTGAAATGATTTTCTTTTACCATAGCATTAAGCAAAAGCCAGTTATTTCATAGTTTTATTTTGCATATTAAGGCAGCAGAGATAGAGCTTATTGTCTGATGAAATCCTTTTCAAGTTTCGTTGCACAATTTTCAAGTCCTGATGCATCTTTCTTTTTAACCAAAACTGTTTTCTTAATTTGAGCAATTTGCCAGGTTGAAGAAAACTTGTAAGGACTGTTAGTACTTGTCAAGAGCAAATGGGACTCGAGAGAGTTCTTTGAAATATGAAACATTTGAACAGAATATCATCTTGCTTTCAGCTGTTTGTATAGATGCAGTTTCTGCAATTCGATACGTCACAGCTCTAATTTCTCTTCATCTGTGTCTCAGACTCCCATCAATAATCTTTCTACTGAAACACACTTGACAAGAGAAGTAGAGTAGACGCCCTTGCAATATCTTCTAAACGTCACTCCCCAGTGATTTGTCATTGGGTTTATAAATTCTAGGAAGAATAATGTAAAACTAAATAGAGGATTTAATCCATATGAATCCAGATTGGACAAGGGTACTATTAGTAGCATTTTATAAAAGCACTTTTTAATTAGACAGTGGAGATTTTCTAAAATATAAAAAAAAAAAAAAAATCAGTGATTTTGGATTCCTATTGTGGTTATACATCTGTAAAATAAAACCTACCTATAATGTTCCCTATTGTGTGAAAAATTTGGCTGATTTCTGGATCTTATTACATCCACCGCATGCGCTATGATTTCTAATATATCTTGCTAAACTAGAAACTCTACAACTCAATTATTATCCTGTTTCATAACATCAGTACTGAAAAAAGGTTCTCGCCTATATGTAAATGTTAAGTAAGGAGCTGGATTCCTTCTGCCGCCCTTCTAAAATTCAGGGATATCTGGACTAGAGCCTACAATTATTTATGATTAAAAGATCAAGTAAGAAAACACAATAAAAGATATTCTTTCTGGACAGCGAAAAATGTTCAATTAATTTTTATTAATTTGGAGCTTTCTGTTTACTTAGTGAAAGTTTTTGAACAAAATTTTAAAAATACATTTTTAAAGCCATGCAGTATATTTTTCTCTCAAAATATACAGGAACCAAATACTCATTCAGTTTTCATTATTTGTTTATGGAGTAACATTAGAACTTCATGGGAAGAAAAATATATATCCTGGGCTGTTTTTCCCTCATCTTCAATCTATTTATGTGTCCCATGTGTATTTGTTTACATAGTGAACGAACAGCTAGTGTTATGCATTGTTTGGAAGAAAGATGATGAATTTATAATAGCAGCCTTTGACTAAATAGAGGAACTAGATGAGCTGCGGCCCATGACCATAGGCCATCACTCTACTTTCTCTAGAATACACTGCCCTGTTTGAGGAGCTCGTGTAAGCTCATAATTATAGCAGTTAAACATGATACAACTTCACGTGAAGATCTAAATTGAGTAATTGAAGGGACTCGCTCTAAAACTGGTGAAAGTGATGAGGCCCATGTGCCTATTAAACATGAACTCTAATTTCTCTCTGTTGAATTTGCAGCCAATCTTCTTCTTTCATTCAACTCTTCAGGGATCAGAGAATTCCAAACCATTCTGGAAAAACCACTATTGGAATGTGCAAGGCTACCCTGCTCTCCTGTGTCCATTTAGCCTTTGGCCTGCCCTGAAGAGCCTGCCAAGTGCCAAACAGGGCTGATTGGACACCTGAACCTGGGGAACCAGACACAGCAACTCACCTCTCCCAGGTCATCGAACCACCTCCAGATGGCAAAGAACTTCTGAAGTTATGAGCTAACTTGCTTGTGATGCAAATTAGTGACCTGGGGTGACATGCTTCATTAATGCTCACTTTTCCCGGAGCTGCCAAGGTGTCAGAAGTTAGACTGCTTACTCTCACATTTTTTCTTTCTGTAATATGCATTAAAAATAGTTTATTCTTATAGAGATAGTCCAATCAATTGCATATGGCTAGTTAATAAACTACTAAAGCAGAGAAGAAAATTAGATTCCATTTGGAAAACATTTAGCTTCTCCCGTGGAAATGTGTGAAAAAACTTTAGAAAATTCTGTTATTACTGAGCTCTCATAGGAGACTGTGATTAAAAATAATAAAAAGGAGAAATATGAGTTTCTATCCAGATCACTGTTTTCTTAATCCGACAAGTGATGAGAAAAATTATGCGAACCCATGCATTTGCCCTGAGTTATGACTGTGTTATATTAACCTAGGCCAACAATATCCTATACTAGCTTTGGCTTACTTAAAATTCTGCCTCTTGGGTATAAACACACATCTAAAATTAACTTAGCTCACTTTCTTTCTTGCTGGGGTCACTTTACCAGTTACTCCCAACTATTGAACTTATTTTATATGTTCTCTTTTTTTTCCCAATATTGCATTCTCAAATTTTGGTCACTTGGGAATTTCTCTCGTGATGGTTTTATTACTCAATTCAAGATTTGTAATTACAGTCAACTCTTATGGCTAATAAGATGCTAAGATGAGCTAATAGAGTTTTGCTTTTTCTTTTACTTAATATTAATGGAAATTTTCTGGTTAGAGTGGACAATGTCCATGCATTTGAAAGTAATGTTGGGACTATGAAGAATGGGTTGTATTTTTCCAAAAAGTATCTCCATGTTGTAGAAATGCCTGATAGTGCACTATGGCTGTGATCTTCGGATCCAAGTAACTCAGATGGAAGGAGTAATGTTTTTAGCAATGTGAGAAAGATGTTTTTGAATTTCCACTACTAAAAAGAACAGATGCTAATAATAAATACATGGAAACTGAGTATTTGTGTTCAATGCCAAGTGGATCGTTTTATCAATTATATTTTTTTTCAATAGAATACATTGGGTCTTTTAGTGCCAGAGTGTATAACCATGAAATCTATACTCTATAATGATGGGAAGGCTCACTCTCTGTTCAAATTGACTAAAAAAGCCACTGCCAGTGGATATTTGAGTCTCATGGAATTATCCTTTATTGTGCATTAGGTGGACAGAAAAGAAAAAGGATTTAGAAAGAAGAGGTATGAATTACTACGTGAGTCTTTGAGAAGTGTGAATGCTGGTTGATTCTTGATTCTAGTTAAGAGCAGTGCTTTAAAAGATTAATTCAAGAGTAATCTGCTTCAAACATTTATGATAGTAGATAGAGTCTTGGGGTGGATTCTATAAATGAAAAATAATTTTTTTACAATTATAAAAATTAGTGATTTACAATTTGAAGTTACAAAAATAGCAGTTTAACTTGAATCCATGAATGAATATAATGTATTATGAGACACATGTTTCTTTTTATTTTTCTTGATATAATAATCATAAATAGGGTATTCTCTAATTGTTGTTAGGAATGAACTACCAGATTACAACACTGATGCAATTTCTACAATTAATTAGATCAAATGAATATATCAAATTAAGTACAAGTTCAGGTATACTGAAATGTTTATTTTCTTGACAGACATTTGGATGTTAAAATATTCCCTAAACATGAACACTTAGTTTTATAAGCTTTCTATTTAGAGTAGAGAGGTATGAGGGTCAGACACTTTTGATTTTTACAGAGAGTGAAAATTTGCTATAATTATATACTATTGTAGCTGAAGAGACACTTTTACTGAAAGCATAGAGATAATCTTAGTTTTTAAATTTTGAATTAAATATATAGGTAATCTGAGTGTTTGTTAACTTTAAATCAATTTAAAATATATACATTTGGAGAAATTTCCATAATCATAAATTTGTTAGGAAAGATTTAGCTTCATTTAGGACAGAAAATTGCACTTTTAAGACTTATAAAAGTCTATGACATGGAACATAATTATTATTTTGGCTGTTTATATACATTCCATAACAAATGCTTTGTTGTAATCTGAGAAAAAAGTGAGGGAATTACATACAGCAATGTGACTACAAAGGATGCCCTCTAAGGTGGTTCATATGTTTGAAGGATATAATGGAAAGCAGGAGAAATAAGTGAGAATGAACTTGGAAGAATAGTGCCATGGCCAAGTGGTAATTGACAGTGGACGAAGCCAAAATAAAAAAAAAAGGAATATGAGAATGATTTCTAGCCGTTGATTAAGAAAAATTGCTTTCTAGAGAAAGTTAACACCATGGGGAGAGAGACATTGGACTCTTATTTACTAAGTAAAGGTTTTAGTCTGTTCTTTCATTTAATTCCTCAGAGCACTTGCAGGTGAGGTAGGTATTTTATAGATGAAAAAGTGGAAGCTCCAAAAGATGACTAATTTACCTCAGTTACTATAATGAGGATCTAATAGTGCTGGGTTAGAATCCAGGTTTATTTGGTTCAAAGCTCATGTTCTTATATATGACATGTAAAATTATACACACAATTGAAAACAATTGCAACTATGCAAAGTTTTGTTATGCTTGAATTATTTTATATCATTTATCTTTTAAGAATTATTTCTGAATTTTTCACTTTAATTTACTATAATTTCAGTAACTTTTCTGATAGTACTGCTGGTTTAAATAGCAATATTGCTTACTGGAGGGTTTTTACCTCCAGATTCTTCATGCCTGAGTTCTTTCTTTTTCTTCCACTTCAGTGAAGTATAATTGACAAATAAAAATCGAAAGTATTTAAAGTGTACAACATAATTTTTATGCATGTATAATGTATATAAAAATGACCACTATAGTCAAGCTATTTAACATATTCACCACATCACATAGATACTATTTCTTTCTGTTAATGGTGAGAACTTTTAAGATCTACACTCTTAGCAAATTTCAATACAGTAATATCAACTGTAATCACCATGCTGTACATTAGTTCTCCATAATTTATTTATTCTGCATTATTTATTTATTCTGAAACTTTGTGCCCTGTCACGCCCCCTCTCCCAATCCCCTGGCAACCACCATTCTACTCTCTGCTTCTATAAGATTGACACAAGATTTTTTTCTTTTTTAAGACTGAATAATATTCCTCTGGTGTGTGTGTGTGTGTGTGTGTGTGTGTGTGTGTGTGTGTGTGTGTGTGTGTGTGTGTGTGTGTGTGTGTGTAGGAAGGCATTCTCTGGGAAATAGTCTTCCTCCTACCTTCCCCAAGTCTGTAGTCATTACCCCACTGTTTTCTTGCCTTTAATGTTGTCTAGAAGCAAGAAGCCAATGTTCCTTACAGATAATTTTAAAATCTTTTTCTTATTCACCTGGATATTTATATAACTTTGTTTCCTTTAAATTAGAAAATATCAGTAGGTGTTTTGAGTTTTTGTCCCTAAATTTTTTTCCCTGAAATATGGTTATGCAGCAGTGGGCAACCTGCAGATTCTGATTTTTCATTTATTTTTTAATCTGAAAAGTTTTCTTAAGTTGTATTTTTAGTTATTGCTTTTTCCATGTTTTAGTTTTTCCTCCTGTATTTAAAAATTACATATTGGATCTGTCTCTAATATTTGATTTATCATAATACTGAAAGAGGCATCAGAAAAAGTACAAATATTTTCTACAAAGGCAAGAATGGTGGACTATAGACATGAATTGGTAAACCTAATTTTGATTACTTTTGACCAACCTGATGAGGGGTGTGAAGAAAGTGATTATTAAAGGAAAAACTGGTTATTATGAAAGAAACTAATCATTAAACAGACTTTATATGGATTTAAGTAAGAATAGGTTTACCACTTCTATCTACCAGAATAAGATCACTTTAGCAAATCATGCCAAAATTAGTTCATTTTAAAATCTGGAATAGTTTAGTAGATTTTAAGATAGGGTTTAAAAAGAATTTACGTAATATACATATAGAAAAGCACAAAAATTATAAATCTTTGAATGTCACAAGTGAACATACTCAGGTCAAGAAAGACAGTGTTGGCGGTGACTCTCAGAGGAGTCACTGTCTACCATCTTCTACTCTAAAACTACTTACAACATGTAGATTAGTTTTGCTTGCTTTTGAGCTTATTATAAATATGTATTCATTTCTCTGTGCCTGGTTTCTTTCATTCAACATTATGGTTGTGGGATTCTTCTTTGTTGTATTGCTGCAGAAATTTATTAATTTTCTTTGCTGTTACATGATATTTCATTGTATGAAATTATTATAACATGTTTATCTATTGATAAATATTTACATATATTTTTAGTTTGGAGTTGTTGTGAATAGCATTGACATGAATGCCCTTATACATATCTCTTGATGCACATACCTGTGTATATAACTTCTGTTAGTATGCACCTGGGTTATATACCTTCAACATTATTAGATTAATGCCAAACAGTCTTTCAAAGTGCTGTTTACATATCCTCCAGGTGTGTATGAGGGTTCCCGTTTTTCCTCATCTTTGTAAACACCTGGTATCTTAAATATTTTCAATTTTAACAAATTTGGTAGGTTTATAGCATGATCTCATTGTGGTTTTAATTTGCATTACTTTAATAACAAATGAAGCTAGCAACTTTTCAAATGGTTTTAAGCCATTTGAATATCTTCTAAGTAATGGCTGAAATATTCTGATTATTTAAAAAAATGAATTAAATGTTTAAGAGCTCTATATGACATCTGTATAGCACACCAAATATTTTCTCCTACTTTACATCTTGCATTTTTACTTAGTGGTATTTTTTCTTAAATGGAAGTAGTTAATTTAATGTAATCTTTACTTTATGATTTCACCTTCTCATCCAATTCTTTTACAAAAGGTCTTTTCATATCTCAATGTTATAAAAATATTCTTCTGTACTACATTACCTCCTGGGTCATATGTAGATCAGTGCTCTACTTGGAATTGCTTTCTATGTTGTGAGGAGGGTGTCAATTTTCTTTTTTTGTCTCCACATGACACACAAGTGAACCAGCACCATTTATTTAAGTCTTGTCTTTTCTCCACTGCACTGTATTGCCACCTTTGTCACAAATTGAGAGCCATCTATACCTTCATCTGAACTCTATTCTGTTCCATTTTTTTTAGTTGTACTTGTATATCCTATAACTGATACCAAATTATCTTAATTAATATAGCTTTAAAATAACTCTTGATATATAGTGGTATAAGTTGACTTATATGTTTACATAAATTTTAGAATTAGCTACTGAATTCCCATAAAAAATCTGGCCTGGATGTTGATTGAAATTGTGCTGGGTATATAAATCAGTTTGGAAGAACTGGTATGTTTTAAACATTACATCTTCTAAGTCATTTACATGATATATGTCTCTTTCCATTTAGATCTTCTTCAAATTATTTATCTGTGTATTTTTTAATTAATAAGTTTTATTTTTTAGAGCAGTGTCAGGTTTACAGCAAAATTGAAGGGAAAGGGTGGTGAGTTTCTGTACACCCTCTGTCCCTACACACGTGTAGCCTTCTCCACTATAAACATCCTTCACCACAGTGGTACATTTGCTAAAACTGATGAATTGGTAACACCTAAAGTCCATAGTTTACATTAGAGTTTCTTGGTGTTATTCGTACTGTAGGTTTTGATAAATATATCCATTATAGTATCATATAGAATAGTTTCATTGCCCTAAAAATCCTATGTGCTCTGCCTACTTATCTCTCCCTCCCACCTAACCCCTGGCAACCACTGACTGTTTTACTGTTTCCATACATAGTTTTGTCTTTTGTGGCAAACTGTCATCTATATGACAATATAGATGAAATTGTACAGTTTGCAGCATTTTCAGATTGGCTTCCTTCACTTGTTAGTATGCCCTGAAGTTTCCTCCATGTCTTTTCATGGCTTTAAAGATCGTTTATTTTTATTTTATTATTTATTTATTTATTTGTTTCTTTTTTAAGCAAATCCATTGCTTTTTTTCTTTTTTTTTTTAAATTTTATTTTGTCGATATACATTGTGGCTGATTATTGCTCCCCATCACCAAAACCTCCCTCCCTTCTTCCTCCCCCCTCCCCCCCAACAATGTCCTTTCTGTTTGCTTGTCGTGTCAACTTCAAGTAATGGTGGTTGTTATATCTTCTCCCCCCCCCGTTTTTTTTTTTTTTTGTGTGTGTGTGTGTGTGTGTGAATTTATATATTAATTCTTAGCTCCCACCAATAAATGAGAACATGTGGTATTTCTCTTTCTGTGCCTGACTTGTTTCACTTAATATAATTCTCTCAAGGTCCATCCATGTTGTTGCAAATGGCAGTATTTCATTCGTTTTTATAGCTGAGTAGTATTCCATTGTGTAGATGTACCACATTTTCCGTATCCACTCATCCGATGATGGACATTTGGGCTGGTTCCAACTCTTGGCTATTGTAAAGAGTGCTGCGATGAACATTGGGGAACAGGTATACCTTCGACTTGATGATTTCCATTCCTCTGGGTATATTCCCAACAGCGGGATAGCTGGGTCGTATGGTAGATCTATCTGCAATTGTTTGAGGAGCCTCCATACCATTTTCCATAGAGGCTGCACCATTTTGCAGTCCCACCAACAATTTATGAGAGTTCCTTTTTCTCCACAACCTCGCCAGCATTTATCGTTCGGAGTCTTTTGGATTTTAGCCATCCTAACTGGGGTTAGATGGTGTCTCAATGTGGTTTTGATTTGCATTTCCCGGATGCTTAGTGATGTTGAGCATCCGGGAAATGCTACTGATTTTTGTGTATTGATTTTGTATCCTGCTACTGTGCTGAAATCATTTATCACCTCCAAGAGTTTTTTTGTAGAGGTTTTAGGCTGTTCGATATATAGGATCATGTCATCTGCAAACAGGGACAGTTTGATTTCATCTTTTCCAATCTGGATGCCCTTTATTTCCTTCTCTTCTCTGATTGCTCTGGCTAGTACTTCCAACACTATGTTGAGTAGGAGTGGTGAGAGTGGGCATCCTTGTCTAGTTCTTGTTCTTAAAGGAAAAGCTTTCAGCTTTTGCCCATTCAGGATGATGTTGGCAGTGGGTTTGGCATATGTGGCTTTACTTATGTTGAGATACTTTCCCTCTATACCTAACTTATAGAGGGTCTTTGTCATGAATGAGTGCTGAACTTTATCAAATGCTTTTTCAGCATCTATAGAGATGATCATATGGTCCTCGTGTTTGAGTTTATTAATATGGTGTATCACATTTATTGATTTGCGTATGTTGAACCAACCTTGCATCCCTGGGATGAATCCCACTTGATCATGATGAATAATTTTTCGTATGTGTTGCTGTATTCTGTTTGCTAGTATTTTAGTGAGGATTTTTGCATCTATATTCATCAAGGATATCGGCCTGTAGTTTTCTTTTTTGGTTATATCTTGACCAGGTTTTGGTATCAGGATATTTGCTTCATAGAATGAGTTTGGGAGATTTGCGTCCGTTTCAATCTTTTGTAATAGTTTGTAAAGAATCGGTGTCAATTCCTCTTTGAATGTTTGGTAAAATTCTGCTGTGAATCCATCTGGTCCTGGGCTTTTCTTTGTTGGGAGCCTTCTGATAACAGCTTCAATCTCCTTTATTGTTATTTGTCTGTTCAAATTTTCTACGTCTTCATGGTTCAGTTTTGGGAGCTTGTGTGTGTCCAGAAATTTATCCATTTCCTCCAGATTTTCAAATTTGGTGGCGGAGGCATTTCAAGATGGCGGTGGCTGTGGCCGTTGGCACGGAGTAGCTGAGGTGGAAAAGGCGGCCACTGGGCCTCAGGCAGCTGGGAAACTTGCGGACCTTCCTCTTGCCATCTCTTAAGGGAGGACCACTGCTTGTGGCCGGTCGTGGGGGGTGACCGCCACTTTGCCCCCGGCAGGAGAGGCTGTCTCATTTACAGGCAACAGTTTTGAAGTGTGGAGCAGGAAAAGAACTGTTTCTTAGCTGCAAAAGCGAGTCTCAAAACAGGGAACACGGCACCAGGGCTGCTGTGGATGCAGACAGGATCCAAGAGGCCGGGGCCAGGCTGAAGGCGGCCAGCTGCCCTATTCAGGATTCGAGGTTTCAGGCTGGCATTAAAGAAGATTCCTGGGAGCGCCTGAGCCGCGCCGCGACTGAACTGCCTGAGGCGGCAGCGGCCGAGAACGGGGAAGGCGGCAAACCAGAGGCAGAGAGTGAGCGCCCGACCTGGCACAACCCTGTGAGTGACCCCTGGACCAGCCCTGTTTGGGGGGCTGACACCGACCCGGCTCCTGCCTGCATCACCAGGTGACTCACCGCCCCGGAGCTGCCTCCATTTTCCCAGGTGTGGACAACTCCGCCTGGCTCGGCCGTCACTGAGCCTTCCCACTTGCTTGGCCCGGCGCAGGGCTTTCCGGAGCCTGCTGGCCGGCCTCTCCTCCCACTCCCTACATGGTTCTCTGGCAGGGCTGGTGGCGTGGGGCGTCCCCAGCCAGTGTTGGGGGGGCAAGGAAGTATGGGCGGGCCGACTGTCACTCCACCACACCCTGGACTCCGGCCCCGGTAAACTTCCTGTTACTGGGAGGCAGTTACCATCTCTGTGGCCACCAGTTCGGAAAAGAGCCTAACCAATTTCTGGTTGGGAATAGTGTGGTAGGAGAGTTCCCAGGTCCGCTTGAATCTGCCGGAGAGCAGGCTGCAGGTGGGCGCTAGACTCGGTTTATACTGGGGGGATACAAAGGTGAACAACTCCCGAGAAAGATCTACACAGTGCTACAAAGGCACCCAGAGTGACCGGTGGTCTGTGCCTAGCAGAAACCTGGTAGACTTCCTGGGCGAGGCGGTGCCGAGCAGGGTCTTGAAGGCCCAGCTGATAGACGAGGGTTGCAGAAGACACTCATCAGCCCAGCACAGTGCGCACAGAGTGGGGAGACGTGCGGCCAGGGAGGCGGAGACTCAACAGAAACCACACACCCAGTGGGGTCGCCACTGCACGATCCAACAGCCTGGGCCAGAACACACAAAACAGGGAGAAGTCCTGCACAGGAAGTGAAAGCTCAACAGAGATCACACACCCTGTGGTACGTGATCCACCAGCCCAGTAGAGTCCAAGCTGACCAGAAAGGTGGCTCCCCAGAGAAGCCCAAGACCCGAGGCAACCACACACACAAGGCACTAGAGGCCAACTGAGCAGTCACGGAGGGAGCCATACCAAATTGGCAACCACAGCAACATCCTAGTTAGTCATTAGTCTCAAACCGGTGGACTGTGAAACCCCCTGCCACAATGAATAAACACCAAAAAAAAGACACCAGAAATACAAAAAATCAAGAAAGTACACCACCAAAAGTTAATAAATCTCAAACTCTAGATCCTATAGAACAAGAAGCCCTTGAAATGACTGACAAGGAATTTCGAGTGATAATTCTAAGGAAACTGAAGGAGATACAAGAAAACACAGCTAGACATCATGATGAAATGAGGAAAAGTATACAGGATCTGAAAGAGGAAATGTGCAAAGAAATCAATGTCCTGAAAAAAAATGTAGCAGAACTTGCTGAACTGAAGAAGTTATTCAGCAAAATAAAAAACACAACGGAGAGTTTAACCAGCAGGCTTGTCGAAGTTGAAGAGAGAACCTGTGAACTTGAAGATAGGCTGTTTGAAATAACACAAGCAGACAAAAAGAAAGAAAAAAGAATCAAGGACATAGAAGAAAATCTGAGAGAGATATCAGACAACCTTAAGCGCTCAAATATCCGAGTCATGGGTATTCCAGAAGGGGAGGAAAATGGAGATTCCATTGAAAACATATTCAACAAAATAGTGGCAGAAAACTTCCCAGGTATAGGAAAAGTCACAGATCTTCAGATCCAGGAAGCTCAACGATCTCCAAACGATTTCAACCCAAAAAGGCCTTCTCCAAGACATGTTATAGTCTAATTGGCAAAACTCAGAGACAAAGAGAGAATCTTAAAAGCTGCAAGAGAGAAGCGTCAAATCACCTATAAGGGAGCCCCAATCAGGCTAACATCAGACTTTTCATCACAAACCCTAAAAGCTAGAAAGGAATGGGATGATATTTTCAAAATACTAAAAGACAAAGATTGCCAGCCAAGAATACTCTACCCTGCAAGGCTATCCTTCCGAAATGAAGGGCAAATAGTATATTTCTCAGACAAACAAAAACTGCGGGAGTTCACTACCACACGACCACCCTTACAAGAAATCCTCAAGGGAGTACTGGGTTTGGTTCCTGAAAAATAACTACCACTGCCATAAAAACCCAAGAAAAATCTAAACCCACTAGTATAATAAAAATGGCATTCATGAAGAGAAAACAAGCAAACAAAAACGGTATCTACAACCTAAGGAACCAACAAACACAGAAACCAAACAGTAAATCAAGGAACAAAAGACACCTAAGACAACTAAACAACCAATAAAATGCTAGGAATAAATCAACACCTTTCAATAACAACTCTTAATGTAAAAGGCTTAAATTCCCCAATCAAAAGACACAGACTGGCTGACTGGATCAAAAAGGAGGACCCAACTATATGCTGTCTACAAGAGACCCACCTCACCCATAAAGATTCACACAGACTAAGAGTGAAAGGATGGAAAAAGATTTACCATGCAAACAGAAAAGAAAAACGAGCTGGAGTAGCTATTCTTATATCTGACAAAATAGACTTTAAACTAAAAACCATAAAAAGAGACAATGAGGGACACTACTTAATGATAAAAGGACTGATCCATCAAGAAGACATAACAATCATAAATATGTACGCACCCAATGTTGGAGCAGCCAGATTTATAAAACAAACTCTATTAGACCTAAAGAAGGAAATAGACACTAATACCATAATAGCAGGGGACCTGATCACCCCACTGTCAATATTAGACAGATCATCTAGGCAAAGAATCAGCAGAGAAACACAAGATCTAAACAAGACTCTAGACCAATTGGAATTGGCAGATATCTACAGAACATTCCACCCAACAACCTCAGAATACTCATTCTTCTCATCAGCACATGGATCATTCTCCAGGATAGATCACATATTAGGTCACAAATGAAGTCTCAATAAATTCAAAAAAATTGGAATTATTCCATGTATCTTCTCAGACCACAATGGATTAAAACTAGAAATTAATAACAAACGAAACTCTGGAAACTATACAAACACATGGAAATTAAACAGCATTCTACTTAATGACATATGGGTCCAAGAAGAAATCAAGCAGGAAATCAAAAAATTTATTGAAACGAATGAAAACAATGATACATCATACCAAAACCTGTGGGATACTGCAAAAGCAGTATTGAGGGGGAAATTTATTGCATTAAACGCTCACTTCAGAAGAATGGAAAGATGGCAAGTGAACAACCTAACACTTCACCTTAAAGAACTAGAAAAACAAGAACAATCCAAACCTAAAGTTAGCAGACGGAAAGAAATCATTAAGATCAGAGCAGAACTGAATGAAACTGAAAACAATCCAAACCTAAAGTTAGCAGACGGAAAGAAATCATTAAGATCAGAGCAGAACTGAATGAAACTGAAAACCAAAAAACAATTCAAAAGATCAACGAATCAAAAAGTTGGTTTTTTGAAAAGATAAATAAAATTGACAAACCATTAGCATGGCTAAGAAAAAAAAGAGAGAAGACTCAAATAACAAAAATTAGAAATGAAAAATGCAATATTACAACCGATTCATCTGAAATACAAGGAATCATTCGAGACTACTATAAACAACTATACGCCAACAAATTTTTTTTTTAAATTTTATTTTGTCAATATACATTGTGGCTGATTATTGCTCCCCATCACCAAAACCTACCTCCCTTCTCCCTCTCCCCCTCCCCCCCAACAATGTCCTTTCTGTTTGCTTGTCGTATCAACTTCAAGTAATTGTGGTTGTTATATCTTCTTCCCCCCCTCCCCGGTTTTGTGTGTGTGTGTGTGTGTGTGTGTGTTTGTGAATTTATATATTAATTTTCAGCTCCCACCAATAAGTGAGAACATGTGGTATTTCTCTTTCTGTGCCTGACTTGTTTCACTTAATATAATTCTCTCAAGGTCCATCCATGTTGTTGCAAATGGCAGTATTTCATTCGTTTTTATAGCTGAGTAGTATTCCATTGTGTAGATGTACCACATTTTCCGTATCCACTCATCTGATGATGGACATTTGGGCTGGTTCCAACTCTTGGCTATTGTAAAGAGTGCTGCGATGAACATTGGGGAACAGGTATACCTTCGACTTGATGATTTCCATTCCTCTGGGTTTATTCCCAGCAGTGGGATAGCTGGGTCATATGGTAGATCTATCTGCAATTGTTGGAGGAACCTCCATGCCATTTTCCATAGAGGCTGCACCATTTTGCAGTCCCACCAACAATGTATGAGAGTTCCTTTTGCTCTGCAACCTCGCCAGCATTTATCGTTCAGGGTCTTTTGGATTTTAGCCATCCTAACTGGGGTTAGATGGTATCTCAGTGTGGTTTTGATTTGCATTTCCCGGATGCTGAGTGATGTTGAGCATTTTTTCATATGTCTGTTGGCCATTTGTATATCTTCCTTAGAGAAATGCCTACTTAGCTCCTTTGACCATTTTTTAATTGGGTTGCTTGATTTTTTCTTGTAAAGTTGTTTGAGTTCCTTATATATTCTGGATATTAATCCTTTGTCACATGTATATTTTGCAAATATTTTCTCCCACTCTCTTGGTTGTCTTTTAACTCTGTTAATTGTTTCTTTTGCTGTGCAGAAGCTTTTTAGTTTGATATAATCCCATTTGTTTATTTTTCCTTTGGTTGCCCGTGCTTTTGGGGTCGTATTCATGAAGTCTGTGCCCAGTCCTATTTCCTGAAGTGTTTCTCCTATGTTTTCTTTAAGAAGTTTTATTGTCTCAGGGTGTATATTTAAATCCTTTATCCATTTTGAGTTGATTTTAGTATACGGTGAGAGGTATGGATCTAGTTTCATTCTCCTGCATATGGATATCCAGTTGTCCCAGCACCATTTGCTGAAGAGGCAGTCCCTTCGCCAGTGAATAGGCTTGGTGCCTTTGTCAAAGATCAGATGGCAGTAAGTGTGTGGGTTGATTTCTGGATTCTCTATTCTATTCCATTGGTCAGTGTGTCTGTTTTTATGCCAGTACCATACTGTTTTGGTTATTATAGCTTTGTAGTATAGCTTAAAGTCAGGTAGTGTTATGCCTCCAGCTTTATTTTTTTTGCTCAGCATTGCTTTGGCTATGCATGGTCTTTTATTGTTCCATATAAATGACTGGGTAGGGTTTCAAGATGGCGGCGGCTGCGGCGGCTGGCGCGGAGTAGCTGAGGTGGAAAAGGTGGCCACTGGGCCTCAGGCAGCCGGGAAACTTGTGGACCTTCCTCTGGCCATCTCTTAAGGGAGGACTGCTGCTGCTGACCGGTCGTGGGGGCTCAACGCCACTTTGCCCCCGGCAGGAGAGGCTGCCTCATTTACCGGCAACAGCTTTGAAGTGCGGAGCAGGAAAAGAACTGATTCTTAGCTGCAAAAGCGAGTCTTGAAACAGGGAACACGGCGCCAGGGCTGCTGTGGATGCAGCCAGGATCCCGGAGGCTGGGGCCGCACTGAAGGCGGCCAGCTGCCCTATTCAGGATTCGAGGTTTCAGGCCGGCATTAAAGAAGATTCCTGGGAGCGCCCGAGCGGCGCCGCGACTGAACAGCCCGAGGCGGCAGCGCCGAGAACACGGAAGGCAACAAACCAGAGACAGAGCGAGCGCCCGACCTGGCATAGCACTGTGAGTGATCCCTGGCACAGCTCTGTTCGGGGGGTGGTTGCCCACCCGGCTTCCGCCTGCACCACCAGGCCACTCACTGCCCCAGTGCTGCCTCCATTTTCCCAGGTGCGGGCAGCTCCGCCCTGTTCGGCCATCACTGAGCCCATTTGCTTGGCCTGGCGCGGGGCTTTCCGGACCCTGCGGGCCGGCTTCCTCTCCCACTCCCTCCGCGGTTCTCTGGCGGGGCTGGGGGTGTGGGGCGTTCTGACCAGTGTTGGGAGGGCTAGGAAATACGGGCGGGCCGACTGTCACTCCACCACACCCTGGACTCCGGCCCGGTAAACTTCCTGTTACTGGGAGGCAGATACCATCTCTGCGACCACCAGTTTGGAAAAAAGCCTAACGAATTTCTGGTTGGGAATAGTGTGGTAGGAGAGTTCCCAGGTCCGCTTGAACCTGCCGGAGAGCAGGCTGCAGGCGGGCACTAGACTCGGTTTATACCGGGGGGATACAAAGGTGAACAAGACCCGAGAAAGATCTACACAGTGCTACAAAGGCACCCAGAGAGACCGGTCATCTGTGCCTAGCAGAAACCTGGTAGACTTCCTGGGTGAGGCGGTGCTGAGCAGGGTCTTGAAGGCCCAGCTGATAGACGAGGGGTGCAGAAGACACACCCCAGCCCAGCACAGTGTGCACAGAGGGGGGAGTCGTGCGGCCAGGGAGGCGGAGACTCGACAGAAACCACACACCCGGTGGGGTCGCCACTGCACGATCTAACAGCCTGGGCCAGAGCACACGGAACGGGGAGAAGTCCTGTACAGAAAGTGAAAGCTCAACAGAGATCACACACCCTGTGGTGCGTGATCCACCAGCCCAGCAGAGTACAAGCTGACCAGAAAGGGGGATCCGCGGAGAAGCCCAAGACCCGAGGCAACCACACACACAAGGCACTAGAGGCCAACTGAGCTGTCACGGCGGGAGCCATACCAAATTGGCAACCACAGCAACATCCTAGTTAGTCATTAGTCTCAAACCGGTGGACTGTGAAACCCCCTGCCACAATGAATAAACACCAAAAAAAAGACACCAGAAATACAAAAAATCAAGAAAGTACACCACCAAAAGTTAATAAATCTCATACTCTAGATCCTATAGAACAAGAAGCCCTTGAAATAACTGACAAGGAATTTCGAGTGATAATTCTAAGGAAACTGAATGAGATACAAGAAAACTCAGCTAGACATCATGATGAAATGAGGAAAAGTATACAGGATCTGAAAGAGGAAATATACAAGGAAATCAATGTCCTGAAAAAAAATGTAGCAGAACTTGCTGAACTGAAGAAGTTATTCAGCGAAATAAAAAACACAACGGAGGGTTTAACCAGCAGGCTTGTCGAAGTTGAAGAGAGAACCTCTGAACTTGAAGATGGGCTGTTTAAAATAACACAAGCAGACAAAAAGAAAGAAAAAAGAATCAAGGACATGGAAGAAAATCTGAGAGAGATATCAGACAACCTCAAGCGCTCAAATATCCGAGTCATGGGTATTCCAGAAGGGGAGGAAAATGGAGATTCCATTGAAAACATATTCAACAAAATAGTGGCAGAAAACTTCCCAGGTTTAGGAAAAATCACAGATCTTCAGATCCAGGAAGCTCAACGATCTCCAAATGTATTCAACCCAAAAAGGCCTTCTCCAAGACATGTCATAGTCAAATTGGCAAAACTCAGAGACAAAGAGAGAATCTTAAAAGCTGCAAGAGAGAAGCGTCAAATCACCTATAAGGGAGCCCCAATCAGGTTAACATCAGACTTTTCATCACAAACCCTAAAAGCTAGAAAGGAATGGGATGATATTTTCAAAATACTAAAAGACAAAGATTGCCAGCCAAGAATACTCTACCCTGCAAGGCTATCCTTCCGAAATGAGGGGCAAATAGTATATTTCTCAGACAAACAAAAACTGCGGGAGTTCACTACCACAAGACCACCCTTACAAGAAATCCTCAAGGGAGTACTGGGTTTGGTTCCTGAAAAATAACTACCACTGCCATAAAAACCTAAGAAAAATCTAAACCCGCTAGTACAATAAAAATGGCATTCATGAAGAGAAAACAAGCTAACAAAAACACTATCTACAACCTAAGGAACCAACAAACAAAGAAACCAAACAGTAAATCAGAAAGCAAGGAACAAAAGACACCTAAGACAACCAAACAACCAATAAAATGCTAGGAATAAATCAACACCTTTCAATAACAACTCTTAATGTTAAAGGCTTAAATTCCCCAATTAAAAGACACAGACTGGCTGACTGGATCAAAAAGCAGGACCCAACTATATGCTGCCTACAAGAGACCCACCTCACCCATAAAGATTCACACAGACTAAGAGTGAAAGGATGGAAAAAGATTTACCATGCAAACAGAAAAGAAAAACGAGCTGGAGTGGCTATTCTTATATCTGACAAAATAGACTTTAAACTAAAAACCATAAAAAGAGACAATGAGGGACACTACTTAATGATAAAAGGACTGATCCATCAAGAAGACATAACAATCATAAATATGTACGCACCCAATGTTGGAGCAGCCAGATTTATAAAACAAACTCTATTAGACCTAAAGAAGGAAATAGACACTAATACCATAATAGCAGGGGACCTGAACACTCCACTGTCAATATTAGACAGATCATCTAGGCAAAGAATCAGTAGAGAAACACAAGATCTAAACAAGACTCTAGACCAATTGGAATTGGCAGATATCTACAGAACATTCCACCCAACAACCTCAGAATATTCATTCTTCTCATCAGCACATGGATCATTCTCCAGGATAGATCACATATTAGGTCACAAATCAAGTCTCAATAAATTCAAAAAAATTGGAATTATCCCATGTATCTTCTCAGACCACAATGGATTAAAACTAGAAATTAATAACAAACGAAACTCTGGAAACTATACAAACACATGGAAATTATACAGCATTCTACTTAATGACATATGGGTCCAAGAAGAAATCAAGCAGGAAATCAAAAAGTTTATTGAAACTAATGAAAACAATGATACATCATACCAAAACCTGTGGGATACTGCAAAAGCAGTATTGAGGGGAAAATTTATTGCATTAAATGCTCACTTCAGAAGAATGGAAAGATGGCAAGTGAACAACCTAACACTTCACCTTAAAGAACTAGAAAAACAAGAACAATCCAATCCTAAAGTTAGCAGACGGAAAGAAATCATTAAGATCAGAGCAGAACTGAATGAAATTGAAAACCAAAAAACAATTCAAAAGATCAACGAATCAAAAAGTTGGTTTTTTGAAAAGATAAATAAAATTGACAAACCATTAGCATGGCTAACAAAAAAACGAAGAGAGAAGACTCAAATAACAAAAATTAGAAATGAAAAAGGCGATATTACAACTGATTCATCTGAAATACAAGGAATCATTCGAGACTACTATAAACAACTATATGCCAACAAATTTGAAAATCTGGAGGAAATGGATAAATTTCTGGACACACACAAGCTCCCAAAACTGAACCGTGAAGACGTAGAAAATTTGAACAGACCAATAACAATAAAGGAGATTGAAGCTGTTATCAGAAGGCTCCCAACAAAGAAAAGCCCAGGACCAGATGGATTCACAGCAGAATTTTACCAAACATTCAAAGAGGAATTGACACCGATTCTTTACAAACTATTCCAAAAGATTGAAACGGACGCAAATCTCCCAAACTCATTCTATGAAGCAAACATCATCCTGATACCAAAACCAGGTAAAGATATAACCAAAAAAGAAAACTACAGGCCGATATCCTTGATGAATATAGATGCAAAAATCCTCACTAAAATACTAGCAAACAGAATACAGCAACACATACGAAAAATTATTCATCACGATCAAGTGGGATTCATCCCAGGGATGCAAGGTTGGTTCAACATACGCAAATCAATAAATGTGATACACCATATTAATAAACTCAAACACAAGGCCCATATGATCATCTCTATAGATGCTGAAAAAGCATTTGATAAAGTTCAGCACTCATTCATGACAAAGACCCTCTATAAGTTAGGTATAGAGGGAAAGTATCTCAACATAATTAAAGCCATATATGCCTAACCCACTGCCAATATCATCCTGAATGGGGAAAAGCTGAAAGCTTTTCCTTTAAGAACAGGCACTAGACAAGGATGCCCACTCTCACCACTTCTATTCAACATAGTGTTGGAAGTACTAGCCAGAGCAATCAGAGAAGAGAAGGAAATAAAGGGCATCCAGATTGGAAAAGATGAAGTCAAACTGTCCCTGTTTGCAGATGACATGATCCTATATATCGGACAGCCTAAAACCTCTACAAAAAAACTGTTGGAATTGATAAATGATTTCAGCACAGTAGCAGGATACAAAATCAACACACAAAAATCAGTAGCATTTCTTTTCTCCAATAGTGAACATGCAGAAGGAGAAATCAAGAAAGCCTGCCCATTTACAATAGCCACCAAAAAAATAAAATACTTAGGAATTGAGTTAACCAAGGATGTGAAAAATCTCTATAATGAGAACTACAAACCACTGCTGAGAGAAATTAGAGAGGATACAAGAAGATGGAAAGATATTCCATGCTCTTGGATTGGAAGAATCAACATAGTGAAAATGTCCATACTACCCAAAGTGATATACAAATTCAATGCAATCCCCATCAAAATTCCAAAGACATTTTTCTCAGAAATGGAAAAAACTATTCAGACATTTATATGGAACAATAAAAGACCACGAATAGCCAAAGCAATGCTCAGCAAAAAGAATAAAGCTGGAGGCATAACACTACCTGACTTTAAGCTATACTACAAAGCTATAATAACCAAAACAGTATGGTACTGGCATAAAAACAGACACACTGACCAATGGAATAGAATAGAGAATCCAGAAATCAACCCACACACTTACTGCCATCTGATCTTTGACAAAGGCACCAAGCCTATTGACTGGGGAAGGGACTGCCTCTTCAGCAAGTGGTGCTGGGATAACTGGATATCGATATGCAGGAGAATGAAACTAGATCCATACCTCTCACCGTATACTAAAATCAACTCAAAATGGATTAAGGATTTAAATATACACCCTGAGACAATAAAACTTCTTAAAGAAAACATAGGAGAAACACTTCAGGAAATAGGACTGGGCACAGACTTCATGAATACGACCCCAAAAGCACGGGCAACCAAAGGAAAAATAAACAAATGGGATTATATCAAACTAAAAAGCTTCTGCACAGCAAAAGAAACAATTAAAAGAGTTAAAAGACAACCAACAGAGTGGGAGAAAATATTTGCAAAATATACATCTGACAAAGGATTAATATCCAGAATATATAAGGAACTCAAACAACTTTACAAGAAGAAAACAAGCAACCCAATTAAAAAATGGGCAAAAGAGCTAAGTAGGCATTTCTCGAAGGAAGATATCCAAATGGCCAACAGACATATGAAAAAATGCTCAACATCACTCAGCATCCGGGAAATGCAAATCAAAACCACATTGAGATACCATCTAACCCCAGTTAGGATGGCTAAAATCCAAAAGACTATGAATGATAAATGCTGGCGAGGCTGCGGAGAAAAAGGAACTCTCATACATTGTTGGTGGGACTGCAAAATGGTGCAGCCTCTATGGAAAATGGTATGGAGGTTCCTTAAACAATTGCAAATAGATCTACCATACGACCCAGCCATCCCACTGTTGGGAATATACCCAGAGGAATGGAAATCATCAAGTCGAAGGTATACCTGTTCCCCAATGTTCATCGCAGCACTCTTTACAATAGCCAAGAGTTGGAACCAGCCCAAATGCCCATCATCAGATGAGTGGATACGGAAAATGTGGTACATCTACACAATGGAATACTACTCAGCTATAAAAACGAATGAAATACTGCCATTTGCAACAACATGGATGGACCTTGAGAGAATTATATTAAGTGAAACAAGTCAGGCACAGAAAGAGAAATACCACATGTTCTCACTTATTGGAGGGAGCTAAAAATTAATATATAAATTCACACACACACATACATACACACACACAAACCGGGGGGGGGGGGGAAGAAGATATAACAACCACAATTATTTGAAGTTGATACAACAAGCAAACAGAAAGGACATTGTCGGGGGGGAGGGGGGGAGGGAGAAGGGAGGGAGGTTTTGGTGATGGGAAGCAATAATCAGCTACAATGTATATCAACAAAATAAAATTTAAAAAAAAAATAAAATAAAAAAATAAAAAATAAAAAAATAAAAATAAAAAAATAAAAAAAATAAAATAAATGACTGGGTAGTTTTTTCCATTTCTGAGAAAAATGTCTTTGGAATTTTGATGGGGCTTCCATTGAATTTGTATATCACTTTGGGTAGTATGGACATTTTCACTATGTTGATTCTTCCAATCCAAGAGCATGGGATATCTTTCCATCTTCTTGTATCCTCTCTAATTTCGCTCAGCAGTGGTTTGTA
The DNA here is from genome assembly GCF_027409185.1 of Cynocephalus volans. NCBI lineage: Eukaryota > Metazoa > Chordata > Mammalia > Dermoptera > Cynocephalidae > Cynocephalus > Cynocephalus volans. The sequence continues at coordinate 66,338,206 of NC_084475.1, forward strand.
GTTCTCATTATAGAGATTTTTCACCTCTTTGGTTAACTCATTTCCCAAGTATTTTATTTTTTGGTGGCTATTGTAAATGGGCAGGCTTTCTTGATTTCTTGTTCTGCGTGTTCACTATTGGAGAAAAGAAATGCTACTGATTTTTGTGTGTTGATTTTGTATCCTGCTACTGTGCTGAAATCATTTATCAATTCCAACAGTTTTTTTGTTGAGGTTTTAGGCTGTTCGATATATAGGATCATGTCATCTGCAAACAGGGACACTTTGACCTCATCTTTTCCAATCCGGATGCCCTTTATTTCCTTCTCTTCTCTGATTGCTCTGGCTAGTACTTCCAACACTATGTTGAATAGGAGTGGTGAGAGTGGGGATCCTTGTCTAGTTCCTGTTCTTAAAGGAAAAGCTTTCAGCTTTTCCCCATTCAGGATGATATTGGCAGTGGGTTAGGCATATATGGCTTTAATTATGTTGAGATACTTTCCCTCTATACCTAACTTATAGAGGGTCTTTGTCATGAATGAGTGCTGAACTTTATCAAATGCTTTTTCAGCATCTATAGAGATGATCATATGGTCCTTGTGTTTGAGTTTATTAATATGGTGTATCACATTTATTGATTTGCGTATGTTGAACCAACCTTGCATCACTGGGATGAACCCCACTTGATCGTGATGAATAATTTTTCGTATGTGTTGCTGTATTCTGTTTGCTAGTATTTTAGAGAGGATTTTTGCATCTATATTCATCAAGGATATTGGCCTGTAGTTTTCTTTTTTGGTTTTATTTTTACCTGGTTTTGGTATCAGGATGATGTTTGCTTCATAGAATGAGTTTGGGAGATTTGCGTCCGTTTCAATCTTTTGGAATAGTTTGTAAAGAATCGGTGTCAATTCCTCTTTGAATGTTTGGTAAAATTCTGCTGTGAATCCATCTGGTCCTGGGCTTTTCTTTGTTGGGAGCCTTCTGATAACAGCTTCAATCTCCTTTATTGTTATTTGTCTGTTCAAATTTTCTACGTCTTCATGGTTCAGTTTTGGGAGCTTGTGTGTGTCCAGAAATTTATCCATTTCCTCCAGATTTTCAAATTTGTTGGCGTATAGTTGTTTATAGTAGTCTCGAATGATTCCTTGTATTTCAGATGAATCAGTTGTAATATCGCCGTTGTCATCTCTAATTTTGGTTATTTGAGTCTTCTCTCTTCTTTTTTTTTTGTTAGCCATGCTAATGGTTTGTCGATTTTATTTATCTTTTCAAAAAACCAACTTTTTGATTCGTTGATCTTTTGAATTGTTTTTTGGTTTTCAGTTTCATTCAGTTCTGCTCTGATCTTAATGATTTCTTTCCGTCTGCTAACTTTAGGTTTGGATTGTTCTTGTTTTTCTAGTTCTTTAAGGTGAAGTGTTAGGTTGTTCACTTGCCATCTTTCCATTCTTCTGAAGTGAGCGTTTAATGCAATAAATTTCCCCCTCAATACTGCTTTTGCAGTATCCCACAGGTTTTGGTATGATGTATCATTGTTTTCATTCGTTTCAATAAATTTTTTGATTTCCTGCTTGATTTCTTCTTGGACCCATATGTCATTAAGAAGAATGCTGTTTAATTTCCATGTGTTTGTATAGTTTCCAGAGTTTCGTTTGTTATTAATTTCTAGTTTTAATCCATTGTGGTCTGAGAAGATACATGGAATAATTCCAATTTTTTTGAATTTATTGAGACTTCATTTGTGACCTAATATGTGATCTATCCTGGAGAATGATCCATGTGCTGATGAGAAGAATGAGTATTCTGAGGTTGTTGGGTGGAATGTTCTGTAGATATCTGCCAATTCCAATTGGTCTAGAGTCTTGTTTAGATCTTGTGTTTCTCTGCTGATTCTTTGCCTAGATGATCTGTCTAATATTGACAGTGGGGTGATCAGGTCCCCTGCTATTATGGTATTAGTGTCTATTTCCTTCTTTAGGTCTAATAGAGTTTGTTTTATAAATCTGGCTGCTCCAACATTGGGTGCGTACATATTTATGATTGTTATGTCTTCTTGATGGATCAGTCCTTTTATCATTAAGTAGTGTCCCTCATTGTCTCTTTTTATGGTTTTTAGTTTAAAGTCTATTTTGTCAGATATAAGAATAGCTACTCCAGCTCGTTTTTCTTTTCTGTTTGCATGGTAAATCTTTTTCCATCCTTTCACTCTTAGTCTGTGTGAATCTTTATGGGTGAGGTGGGTCTCTTGTAGACAGCATATAGTTGGGTCCTCCTTTTTGATCCAGTCAGCCAGTCTGTGTCTTTTGATTGGGGAATTTAAGCCTTTTACATTAAGAGTTGTTATTGAAAGGTGTTGATTTATTCCTAGCATTTTATTGGTTGTTTAGTTGTCTTAGGTGTCTTTTGTTCCTTGATTTACTGTTTGGTTTCTGTGTTTGTTGGTTCCTTAGGTTGTAGATACCGTTTTTGTTTGCTTGTTTTCTCTTCATGAATGCCATTTTTATTATACTAGTGGGTTTAGATTTTTCTTGGGTTTTTATGGCAGTGGTAGTTATTTTTCAGGAACCAAACCCAGTACTCCCTTGAGGATTTCTTGTAAGGGTGGTCGTGTGGTAGTGAACTCCCGCAGTTTTTGTTTGTCTGAGAAATATACTATTTGCCCTTCATTTCGGAAGGATAGCCTTGCAGGGTAGAGTATTCTTGGCTGGCAATCTTTGTCTTTTAGTATTTTGAAAATATCATCCCATTCCTTTCTAGCTTTTAGGGTTTGTGATGAAAAGTCTGATGTTAGCCTGATTGGGGCTCCCTTATAGGTGATTTGACGCTTCTCTCTTGCAGCTTTTAAGATTCTCTCTTTGTCTCTGAGTTTTGCCAATTAGACTATAACATGTCTTGGAGAAGGCCTTTTTGGGTTGAAATCGTTTGGAGATCGTTGAGCTTCCTGGATCTGAAGATCTGTGACTTTTCCTATACCTGGGAAGTTTTCTGCCACTATTTTGTTGAATATGTTTTCAATGGAATCTCCATTTTCCTCCCCTTCTGGAATACCCATGACTCGGATATTTGAGCGCTTAAGGTTGTCTGATATCTCTCTCAGATTTTCTTCCATGTCCTTGATTCTTTTTTCTTTCTTTTTGTCTGCTTGTGTTATTTCAAACAGCCCATCTTCAAGTTCACAGGTTCTCTCTTCAACTTCGACAAGCCTGCTGGTTAAACTCTCCGTTGTGTTTTTTATTTCAATGAATAACTTCTTCAGTTCATCAAGTTCTGCTACATGTTTTTTTCAGGACATTGTTTTCCTTGTACATTTCCTCTTTCAGATCCTGTATACTTTTCCTCATTTCATCGTGATGTCTAGCTGAGTTTTCTTGTATCTCATTCAGTTTCCTTAGAATTATCACTCGAAATTCCTTGTCAGTTATTTCAAGGGCTTCTTGTTCTATAGGATCTAGAGTTTGAGATTTATTAACTTTTGATGGTGTACTTTCTTGATTTTTTTGTATTTCTGGTATCTTTTTTTTGATGTTTATTCATTGTGGCAGGGGGTTTCACAGTCCACTGGTTTGAGACTAATGACTAACTAGGATGTTGCTGTGGTTGCCAATTTCATATGGCTCCCTCCATGACTGCTCAGTTGGCCTCTAGTGCCTTGTGTGTGTGGTTGCCTCCGGTCTTGTGCTTCTCCAGAGAGCCACCTTTCTGGTCAGTTTGGACTCTGCTGGGCTGGTGGATCACATACCACAGGGTGTGTGATCTCTGTTGAGCTTTCACTTCCTGTGCAGGACTTCTCTCTGTTCCGTTGGCTCTTGCCCAGGTTGTTAGATCGTGACGTGGCGACCCCACCGGGTGTGTGGTTTCTGTCGAGTCTCCGCATCCCTGGCTGCACGTCTTCCCACTCTGTGCTCACTGTGCTGGGCTGGGACATGTCTTCTGCACCTCTCGTCTATCAGCTGGGCCTTCAAGACCCTGCTCGGCACCGCCTCGCCCAGGAAGTCTACCAGGTTTCTGCTAGGCACAGACGACCGGCCTGAAACCTTGAATCCTGAATAGGGCAGCTGTCCGCCTTCAGTGCGGCCCCCGCCTCCGGGATCCTGTCTGCATCCACAGCAGCCCTGGCGCTGTGTTCCCTGTTTCAAGACTCGCTTTTGCAGCCACGAAACAATTCTTTTCCTGCTCCACACTTCAAAGCTGTTGCCTATAAATGAGGCAGCCTCTCCTGCCGAGGGCAAAGTGGTGGTCACCCCAACGACTGGCCACCAGCAGCGTTCCTACCTCAAGAGATGGCGAGAGTAAGGTCCACAAGTTTCCCAGCTTCCTGAGGCCCAGTGGCTGCCTTTTCCACCTCAGCTACTCCACGCCAACCGCCGCAGCCACCGCCATCTTCTCTGCTTCAATTTTTTGGAATAGTTTGAAAAGGATTCGTGTTCATCCTTAAAGGTTTGGTAGAATTCGGCTGTAAAGCAATCAGTTCCTGGGCTTTTCTTTGTTGGGAGACTTCTGATTACTGCTTCAATCCTGTTGCTTATTATTGGTCTGTTCAGGTTTTCTATTTCTTCTTGGTTCAGTCTTGGTAGTTTGGATGTGTACAGAAATTTATCCATTTCCTCCAGGTTTTCATATTTTTGGCATATACTTGTTTATAATAGCCTCTAATGATTCTTTGCATCTTTGTGGTATTGGTTGTAATGTCTCCTGTTTCATTTCTGATTTTTGTTATTTGGGTCTTCTCTCTTCTTCTTTTTTTTTTGTTAACCTAGCTAATGGTTTGTCTATTTTATTTATCTTCTCAAAATACCAACTTTTGTTTCATTGATCTTTTGTGTCTTTTTTTTGTCTCTATTTTATATAGTTCTGCTCTAATCTTTATTATTTCTTTCCATCTACTAATTTTGGAATTGTATTGGAATTGGATTTGGAATTGGAATTGGATTGGTGTAATGTTAGGTGTTTATTTGAAGTCTTTCTACTCTTTTGATGTAAATATTTATTGTGATAAAATTCTCTCTCACTACTGCTTTTACAGTATCCCATAGGATTTTATATGGTATGCTTTTATTTTCATCCTTTTCAAGAAATTCTTTGATTTCCTGCTTATTCTTTTTTTTTTTTTTTTTTTGACCAATATGTTATTAAGGAGCATGTTGTTATTGATTTCTAGCTTCATTCCATTGTGGTCTGAAAAGATACTTGAAACTAGTTTGATTTTTAAAAATTTGATAAGACTTAATTTGTATCTTAATATGTGCTGCATCCTGGAGAATGTTCCATATGGTGATGAGAAGAATGTATATTCTCTAGTTGTTGGATGTAATGTTTGTAGATATCTGCCAGGTCCAGTTGATCTAAAGTGTAGTTTAAAACCTGTGTTCCTCTGTTGATTGGTTGCCTAGATAACATGTTCAATTTTGGGAAAGGAGGTGTTGATGTCCCTAATTATTATTGCATTGGGGTCTATCTCTCTCTTTAGTTTTAATAACATATCCTTTGTAAATCTGTGTTCTCCAGTGTTGGGTGCATATATATTTATGATAGTTATATTCTGTTGCTGGGTAGAGCCCTTTATTATTATATGATGACAATCTTTGTGTCTTTTTATAGTTTTTGGTTTAAAGTCTATTTTATCCAATATAAGAATAACTAGTCCTGCTCTTTTTTGGTGTCATTTTGTTTGATATATCTTTTCCCGTTACTTCGTTATTAGTCTGTTTGAGTCCTTATAAGTGAAGTGCATTTCTTATTGGCACCATATAGTTGTGTTTAGTTTTTTAATCCATTCGACCAGTCTATGTCTTTTGAGTGGAGAATTCAAACCATTTTCATTTAGGATTGTTATTGAAACTTATTGTCTTACTCCTGGAATTTTACTGAGTTTTTTATATTGATGTTTTGTATATCTTTTCTTTATTTCCCTTTTTTTGTTTGTCTTAATTGTTTGTTGGTTTTTTGCAGTAGTAAGATACAGTTTTATTTTCTTCCTCATTTGTTTATCTGCTCTATCACTGGGTTTTATTCTTCCTTGTGTATTCCTGATGGTGACTATCTTTTTCTGTATTTCAGATGTAGGACTCCCTTGAGGATTTCTTTTAGGGATGGCCTTTTGGTAGTGAACTCCTGAAGTTTTTATTTGTCTGGGAAATACTCTATTTATTCTTCATTTCTGAAGGATAGCATTGCTGGGTATAGTAGTCTTGGCTGGTAGTTTTTTCTTTTAGGACTTTGAACATATCATCCCATTCTCTCCTGGTCTGTAGTTTCTACTGGAGAATAGACAATTAATTTGATGGGAATTCCTTTATAGGGGATTTGATGTTTTTCTCTTGCCATCTTTGGATTCTCTCTTTGTCTTTGATTTTTGAGAGTTTGACTACAGTGTGGTTCTGAGAGGACCTTTTGGGGTTGAATCTGTTTGAGGATCTTGGACCTCTTGGATCTGGAAGTCCATAAATCTCCCAATACCTGGGAAATTTTCAGTTATTATTTTGTTGAGTAGGTTTTCAATGTATTTTCTTTACTCCTCTTCTTCCCTATTAGGATGTTTGTATGCTTACATTTGTCCCATAAATCTTGTAGGTTTAAAAACATTTTTTTTCAATTCTTTTTTTCTGTTCTTTAGTGGGCATGTGTTATTTCAAATAGCTTTTCATTGAGATCAGGAATTCTTTTCTGCTTTCTCTAGCCTGTTACTTAAGCTCTTGATTGTATTTTTTATTTCATTGAATTAATGCTTCATTTTATAGTAGTTCTGTTGCTGTCTTTTTTCCCCCCAGATATCTATTGCTTTGTTAAATTCCTCCTTCAGATCCTGTTTTGTTTTTCTCATTTTTAAAGTGTTGTCTATCTGAGTTTTCTTGTATCTCATTGAGTTTACTTAAGGTTGTTGTTTTGAATTCCTTTTCAGTCATTTCATAGGTTTTCTGCTGTTGGGGGTCTGATACTACAGTCTCACTGCATTCTTTTGGAGGTGTCATATTTTCTGTGTTCTTTTTTTTGTATTATTTCTATGATCCCTATGTTGATGATCATTACCTTGATCTTATTCAATGTCAGAGTTATCTGTGATTCTCTCTGTGGCCTAGTGCTGGAGCCCTTGGTAGCTCCTTACTGAAGTGAGTGACACTGGGTTGGGTTGTCAAGATTGTGGGCAAGATCTTGGGTTCTTCTGGGTACTCATTTTCTCCTTGGCTGAGCTGAGCAACCCTGAGTGGACTTGCTGGCACCCTGGATAGTGTCCATGACCCTGATTGGTATACTGGGGTGATATGAACCTCTTCAGCTTAAATGAGTGATGCTGTGTGGGGTTTCTTGGAGATAAGATTAGGTCCTTAGGCTTTGAGGGAGACAGTGAAGTGCTAAGCAGTTCCTCAGCTAGAGTTGGTGACTCAATGGTGTCACTGGAGCTCTGGATAGAGCCCTATATACTCCAGGAAGACACTGAGGTACACCATAGCTTTGCTGTTGAAGTGCATAACACTGAGTGATGTCTCTTGATTTGTGGATGGGGACCTGTACTCTCAAGAGGGGAACTGGGTTGCTCTGCAGCACCACTGCTGAAGTAGGACACTCTGGGTAAGATGTTAGCAGTTTGGAATGGAACTTTTCACCCCCCAGAGGAATGCTCAGGCCTTCTGTAGCTGTTCATATTGAGTGACCATTCTGAGTGAGGCTACTGCAGTTGTGAGCAGTCCCTGGTGACCCTGTGAAAGGAACTGGGACACTTTGGAGCTCCTCAGCTGACGTGGGCTTATCGGCTGTTTTTTCTCTTTTGTTCTTTCTTTTCTATTTTTTAAAAAATATGGATTGTGCCTTTGGTGTTGTAACTAAAAAACCCAAGATCCTCTACGTTTTCTCCTATGTTGTCTTCTAGGAGTTTTATAGTTTTGGGTTTTATAGTTAGGTTTGTGATCTGTTTTCACTTGATTTTTGTGAAGAGTGTAAACTTTTTATTTGATTCTTTGTTTTTTTTACATGTGGATGTCAAGTTGTTCCAGGATGATTTGTTGAAAAATAGTCTTTTTTTCTCCATGGATTATTTAAATTAATTTCCCAATGTTGAACTAACCTTGAATGCCTGGACTAAATCTCACTTGATCATGGTATAGAATTATTTTTTACATTGTTGGATTTGATTTGCCAATATTTTGTTGAGGATTTTTGCATTTATGTTAATAAGAGATATTGGTCTATAGTTTACTTTTCTTGTCATGTCTTTGTCTGTTTTTGGTGTTAGGGTAATGTTGGCTTCATTGAATTAGTGAGGAAGTATATGCCTCTGCCTCTGTCTGCTAAAAGCTATTGTAGATAATTGGCATAATTTCTTTCTTAAATGTTTGGTAGAGTTCACCAGTAAACCCATCTGGGTCTGGGTGCTGTATGTTGGATGGTTATTAATTATTGATTTAATATTTTAGTAGAGCTAGGCCTATTCATATTCTCTATTTCTTCTTTTATAATTTTGGCAGATTGTGTATTTCAAGGAATTGGTTGATTATATCTAGGTTATCAAATTGGTGGGCATGGAGTGTCAGGTCCGCCACCGGCCGACCCGAACAGCCATAGAAAAAACTCCTTGTTATCAGTCTTTCCCCAGGTGGGCGAGGGAATTGCCTGGATTCCTCTTTCCCTCCGGTCCCCATTGGAAGGAGATGGGGGAAGAGAGCCATGAAGAGAGGTGAGCACAGCCACCGGCCCCAACCAGCCCGTTAAAGGACACTCAGACGCAGTGGAGGTTCTGTCGAGCAGTTCCGTTTATTATCACACAAGCACTTGCTTTTAAAGGCAAATGGGGAAGGGAGGTTTTTTACATCCTCCAATCAGCTTAAAGGTTACAAGAGCATGCATCCTGTCTCAATGCCTAGCTATTGCAATCATGCAGTGTTCACAAGTGCAGAAGCGCGTATTTGGCCAATAAGGGCTAAGGCAAGGTTCCCGCAGACACCCCCCACCCTACTTCCTCCCAGCGTTGTCTTAGGCTGCCACATTAACACGCCCTTGTGGGCCCATAATGGCACCGCTTGTAATGTCACTTAAGGTGGCGTTAGTTTTTAAGGCCCGACAATGGAGTTTTTCATAGCGTTTCTTTATTATCCTTTTGATGTCCATGGGATCTGTAGTGGTGCCCCTTCTTTCATTTCTAATATTAGTAATTTGCATTCTCTCTCTTTTTTTGTTAGTTAGGATGCCTTATCAAAGAACCAACTTTTGATCTCTGTTGGCTTTCTCTATTGAGTTCCTATTTTCAATTTCATTGATTTCTGCTCTAATTTTCATTATTGTCTCTTCTTCTGTTTACTTTGGACTTAATTTGCTCTTCTTTTTCTAGTTTCCTGAGGTAAAAGCTTAGGAAACTGGTTTTAGATATTTCTTCTTTTCTAATATATGCATTCAATGTGATAAATTTCTCTTTAAGCACTACTTGTGCTGTATCCCACAAGTTTTGATAAGTTGTACTTAAATTTTCATTTGGTTCAATGTACTTTTAAATTTTTCTTGAGATTTCTGCTTTGACCCATTGCTTATTTAGCAATATGTTGTTTAATCTCTGAATATTTTGTGATTTTCCAGCAACCTTTCTGTTATTGAGTTCTAGTTTAATTCTGTTTTGGTTGGATAAACGACATATATGATTTCTATTCTTTAAACATTTTTTAAGGTCTGTTTTATGGCTGTATTAGTCCATTTTGCTATAACAGAATACCCAAGACAGGGTAATTTATAAAGAGCAGAGGTTTATTTGGTTTACAATTCTGGGACAGATACATCTGGTGCAGGGCTTGGGCTGCTTCTACTCATGGTGGAAAATGGCGGCCAGCAGCAGGTACAAGCAGATCACATCGCAAGAAGAAGCAAGAGAGAGAGAGGGGAGGTGCCAGGGTCTTTTAAACAACCAATTCTCACAGGAACTAATACAGCAAGATCTTACTCAGGTCCCCCTTCCCCAGGGAGAGAATTAATCCACTCATGAGAGATCCACCCCTATGACTCAAGCATCTTCCAACACTGCCACATTGGGGATCAGATTTCCATATGAGTTTTGGTAGGGACAACACATCCAAACTCTATCAATGGCCCAGAACATAGTCTATCTTGGTGAATGTTTCCTGTGAGTTTGAGAAACATGTGTATTCTGCGTTTCTTGGGTAAGATAGTCTGTAGGTGTCTATTATATCCAGTTGATTTATGATATTGTTAAGTTCAATTATGTTCTTATTGACTTTTTTTCCTGCTAGATTTGTCCATTTCTGATAGAGGAGTGTTGAAGATGACGTATGTATAACATTTTACCAGACATAGATGTCTCAAACAAGGAGAGATAATTAATGCACTGAATTACAGAATCAAGATAAAGAAATAGAGCAATGGTTTGTGATCATTAGATGAATGTAGCAGTCTAAAATTTAATGGCAATAAATACAAATCTTGGCTTTGAGCTAGAATGAGCATAGCAATACATTATATAAAAATTATGAAAATTTTATCAGTCCACATGATTATTATTCAACTATAAGGGCCAAAATTATGAGCTCATTCCTAAGTATAGCTAATAAAACTTACTTTATGGTGTTTACATCAATGCATTGTTAATTCAATTATTTTATAGAAGAGTTGAATCTCATTTTTATCTCCATTAATTTTTTTCAAAAATATTAATTAGACACCTACTAAAGGGGACAAGACAGAATCTGCAGTTCAGTAGGTGCTGTAAAGATATGTCGAATGTCATATTCTAAACAAAATTATTTTCCAGCAGGGACTACTATTATTTTCTCCAAATAACTATAATACAAGACTAATAAGTTTTGGGTCTATGAAAAGAAACAGAGATATTGAAAAATTGCTGTTGAGTTTTCATGATGGAGAGATTACTTTGAGCCATGTGAGTTAGAGAAGACTTCATCAAGGAGGCACCATTTTATGTGGTGTTGAAAAATTTAAAAATTGGACATGAGGAATAGAAGGCATGACATTCTAGGCTGCACGGTGGAATGGGAAGAGGATATGCTTTGCAGTCAGAAAGACACCCTATTCAATTCTTGGTTTCACTAACTAGCTGGTAATAATTATTTGACTCAGATTTTAAGAGCGTGCTTTGAATCCTCTTTGTCTGATTCTATCATACCACATATTTCACATCCTAAATCCATGTGAATCTTTAAAGGAAAGAACTCATAAGCTCACAGTACAATGTCGTGTTTTAAGAAACTGTGTAAAACCCCTTCATGTGTAAGTTTGATTCAATGATCATCTTGCTTTCTGTTAAGAAAAGCTAGAAACGTCACTGTCTTCTTTCTAGATAGCAACGACTTATCTTATGTGGTTTAAATTTGCCAAGTAATTGTCTCAATCTGGACAGGGATAAAGGTAATTTAAAAGTTCATAAAGCTATCAAATTCTTGTAGTGAAAATCTCTCTGTTTTCTTTATGTCTACTAAATTCTTAAAAGATGATCATCCATTTTATTTGGGACCAGAGAAATCACTGTTTCCTGCCCTATTAATCCTGCATAATTAAATATAATACTGACACAATAAATATGTTAAAATAAGTTATCTCAGTTTCCTTTTTATAATGATATTTTAATTCCAAATACTTTTGGACATTCATGTTCCTATATCATATTTTTTTTCTAATCTCGGCTTTTATGGGGGGGGTGAATTTAGTTTCCTTCATATAATTACTCTATTCTCAATTTGAGATGCCCCGAAAAAGCAACCATTCCAGGTTGGCTTGGTAAAACAAGAGACATAATGATAGCAAAACATCCTAAAATATGGATCCTGGTATTTGTGCTCCTTTATAAACCTGAATTTGGGATGGCTTAGTAATATATTTTCTCTGGCTTAAACAGGGAGGAGGAAGAAGAGAGAGGGTGAAACTCAGTGTTGTCCATGCATGAAATTGGCTTTCGTAATTGGCTTTGGTGGTACCAAGGTACTAAACTACATAGCTTCACTGAATGTGGGACTGAGATGAGACGGGTATGCAGTAATTAGTCAGTGACTTTTTTGACATAGCTCAGCATTTATTACTGTGTCTCTCATTACTCTGTTTGAAATCAATGACCTTTAAACTGAAATATATTTCATTGTACCTCTTACAACTGCTCCCTTTCCACCTTTATTTTACATTAAAAAAATTACAAAATAAAAACAACAACAAAAAGTGATTTAAAGTATGGAGAATACTTACACATCCATGGAAGAGGATTTGACTTAAGAATTTAACTGAAGAATTGCAACCTGAGCCATGTATGGTCAAGGTGAGAGTTTATATCCTCATTTCTTACAAGTTTTGTTAGATATAATTTATCCTTAAACCAATTTTTTAAAATTTTTTATTTGTGGCAGGTTGGGCAGTGGGGTGGGGGAGGGGGAGTTGGTTAAATTATCTAAAAGAAAAATAGAAACTCTGAAAGGAAAGGAAAAAAGATTCTTCCAATGTAAATGATCTTTTGCTCTCATTTTGCCATAAGGCATGTAGATTGGATTGGTTTTAAAAACCAGTCGTTACAGATAAGATTCAACTTATAGTTATTTAAAAATCGTTTTTATAGGATATTTCATCTATTGTGCACTAAAATTGTCCTACTTCCCCAATGGTTTGATGCTAGACTTATGAAATCAGAATGTTTAAAGATTAGGGCCCAGGATCTCACATTTTAAATATGATCCTAAGGTTATTAAAAAACCCAGAAATTAATGAAAACACCTGATTTAAATGGATGATTCTGTCATAGGGAAAAAAAATCCTATTGGCATTATTCCACACAGGATAATGATATCTTTTACGATTTACACTTAATTCCTGAATATTTTTATATAATGAAAAAAATGGAGAAATTTTATCAGATTTTGTGTGTGTGTGTGTGTGAAAACCAAATAGATATATAAGTTCAAGTTATCAGACATTTTCTTTTTCCTCAAAACTGTAACCATGAAAATAACTTATAACAATGGGAAACCAGTGGATGTAGCAATGTTTAAACAAATAATCAATTTCACTGAGAACCAGACACGATATAGAAAAATTACAACAGGAGTGAGACTGCGGCCATGGAAATTCTGATCTCTTGATCCAACACAGATATTGGTGGTCAGGGGTGTGATAATTTTAGGCTGAAGATGACTAAAACCTATCCACACGAGGGAGGGACAGAAAGGAGCTAATGAGAACTAAATTTACTACTTGAAATTAGGGCCTTCGATGGGAATATTTCTTGCAGATAAAGAAAGTTAAAACAAAACAAAAAGTTCATTTCAGATCATTGCTTGTAGCTACAACACATAGCAAGCTATTTGTCCAGTATGGAAAATTAACACAGATTCCCCTTCATGATGAGGAACTAAAAAAAATTCCAATAGTGTACGACTGAATTTGTGATATTCTCAAGCTCACAGAGAGACAGAAGCTGTCAAATACCATTTAATACCTGGTTTCAGACATGAGATTAGAGGCTAGGAAGAAGCCATTGCAAAATTATTAGAGGTAGGGGTGAACACAAAGGACAGAAGAATAGATTGGTGCATAGGTTATTGAGAATGCATTAAAAATTCTTCCACAATAATCAAAACCACATGAAGATAATGCTAATATAAAATCAGAACTGAAACTTAAATTTGCTCCACATGATAGTAATTTTATGAGACAGTCTGATAAAAACTTTAAAATAAATATATGTAAACATGCAATGAAATAAAAATAGCTTTCACTTAAAAACAGGAAAAATTATGAAACAAAACTGGCAGAAATGAAAGAAGAATAGATGGAGATTAAAAAGAACCAATCAGAAATCTTGGGAATTAAAAAAATCACTAAAATATTAATTTAAAAATATAATAGATGGGATAAACTCAAGAATGATCGTATTACAAAAAAGAATTAGTGAATTGGAAGGTAGTACTAATGAAAATATCCAGAATGCAGGGGAAAGAAATAAAAATTTTAAAACATGCTATAAAGACACCTGTCATATTGAATTGGTAGGGCCTGCTGTAATTACATTATTTTAACTTCATTATCTTTAAAGATTCTATCTCCAAATATAGTCACATTCTGAGGTACTGGGGGTTAGAATTTCAACTTATGAATTTTTTTGGGGGGGACTCAATTTAGCTTATACAATAAGGAAAGTATTTTATTTTATTTTATTTTATTAATTTTATTTTATTTTGTCAATATACAATGTGGTTGATTATTGTGGCCCATTACCAAAACCTTCTCCCTCCTCCCTCTCCCTCCTCTCTCCCAACAACCTCAAATCTGTTCACCTGTCATATCAACTTCAAGGAACTGTGATTGTTGTGTCTTCTCCCCCCCATTTATTTGCGTATTTATTTATTTATTTATTTTTAGCTTCCACAAATAAGTGAGAACATGTGATATTTCTCTTTCTGTGCCTGACTCGTTTCATATAACATACTTCTCTCTAGGTCCATCCATGTTGTTGAAAATGGCAGTATTTCATTCTTTTTTATAGTATTCCACTGTGTAGATATACCACATTTTCCGTATCCACTCATCTGATGGACATTTGGGCTGGTTCCAACTCTTGGCTATTGCAAATAGTGCTCCAATGAACATTGGGGAAAAGGTATACCTTTGACTTGATGATTTCCATTCCTCTGGGTATATTCCCAGCAGTGGGATAGCTGGGTCATATGGTAGATCTATCTGCAATTGTTTGAGGAACCTCCATACCATTTCCATAGAGGCTGCACCATTTTGCAGTCCCACCAACAATGTATGAGAGTTCCTTTTTCTCCGCAACCTCACCAGCATTTATTGTTCAGAGTCTTTTGGATATTAGTCATCCTAACTGGGGTGAGATGGTATCTCAGTGTGGTTTTGTTTTGCATTTCCCAAATGCTGAGTGATGTGTCTGTTAGCCATTCATATATCTTCCTTTGAGAAATGCCTATTTAGCTCTTTTGCCCATTTTTTAATTAGGTTACTTGTTTTTTGGTTGTAAAGTAGTTTCAGTTCCTTGTATATTCTGGATATTAATCCTTTGTCAGATGTAAATTTTGCAAATATTTTCTCCCACTCTGTTGGTTGTCTTTTAACTCTGTTAATTGTTTCTTTTGCTGTGCAGAAGCTTTTTAGTTTGATATAATTCCCTTTGTTTATTTTTCCTTTGGTTGCCCATGCTTTTTGGGGTCATATTCATGAAGTCTGTGTCCAGTCCTACTTCCTGAAGTGTTGTTTTTCCTATGTTTTCTTTAACAAGTTTTATTGTTTCAGCGTGTTTATTTAATTTTTAAATCCATTTTGAGTTGATATTAGTATATGGTGAGAGGTATGGTTCTAATTTCATTCTCCTGCATATGGATATCCAGTTATCCCAGCACCATTTGCTGAAGATGCAGTCTCTTCACCAGTGGATAGGCTTGGTGCTTTTGTGAAAGATCAGATGGCTATAGGTGTGTGGGTTGATTTTTGGGTTCTCTATTATATTCTATTGATCAGTGTGTCTTTTTAAATGCCAGTACCATGCTGCTTTAGTTATGATAGCTTTGTAGTAGAGTTTAAAGTCAGGTAGTGTTATACCTCCAGCTTTTTTTTCTTTTTTCTTTTTCTTTTGCTTAGAATTGCTTTGGTATGCATGGTCTTTTGTTATTCCATATAAATGTCTGGATAGTTTTTTCCATTTCTGAGAAAAATGTCATTGGAATTTTGATGGGGATTGCATTGAATTCGTATATCACTTTAGGTAGTATGGACATTTTCACAATGTTGATTCTTCCAATCCAAGAGCATGGGATATCTTTCCATCTTCTTGTGTCCTCTTTCATTTATGTCAGCAGTGGTTTGTAGTTCTCGTTATAGAGATTTTTCACATCCTTGGTTAACTCTGTTCCATAAAATAAAATAAAAGTATTTTAATTTTTGGTGGCTATTGTAAATGGGCAAGCTTTCTTGATTTCTCTTTCTGCATGTTCACTATCGGAGAATAGAAATGCTACTGATTTTTGTGTGATTTTGTATCCTTCAACTTTGTTGAAATCATTTATCACCTCCAAGAGTTTTTTGTAGAGGCTTTAGGTTGTTGAATATATAGTATCAAGTCATCTGCAAACAGGGACAGTTTGACTTCATCCTTTCCAATCTGGATGCCATTTATTTCCTTCTCTTCTCTGATTGCTCTGTCTAGTGCTTCCAACACTATGTTGAGTAGGAGTGGTGAGAGAGGGCATCCTTGTCTAGTTCCTGGAAAATATTTTAAATGCTGTGAGGGTGAAGAGAATGAGAACTCAATATAGTGTTAATAGAAATGAAAATTGGCAAAACTGTTTTAGAGCAATTTGATAATAGTCAGCAAATTTAAAGATATGCTTATCTTTCATACAGCAATTTTACTTTTAGGTATTTAGAAAAACTTTTGCACATAGGTATAAGCTGATATGTACAAGGATGTTCATTATGAGATACGGATATACTACATTACTCAATGTAAATAAAATAGGGTTATTCAAAAGTATAATGTTAATGAAAAATTAAGCTGCAGAATTATACAGATATTATGATATCCATAGAAAAAACTTTAAAATAACTAACACTGTACATTGCTATGTCTACGTATAGGTACAGCTTAAAATCTGCATGCTTTTGTAAACGCTAAATTCTTCATATCTTGAGATACAGGGGTGAGGGAATTAGATCACGGCCGGGTACTTCGAGTGGTAGGCAAAATAACGGACTCTCAAATATGTCCTTGTTCTTATTCCCAGGACCTGAAAATATTTTACGCAGCAAAGGGAAATTAAGTTTGCAAATGAAATTAAGATTGCAAATCAACTGGCCCTAAGATAGGGAAATTATCCTGGAGTATCCAGGTGGGCCCAATATAATCACAAAACTCCTTGAAAGTGGAAGAGGGAGGCAGAAAAAGAGTCAATATCAGAGTGACAACAATGTGAAAAAGACTACTAGCCATTGCTGGCTTTGAAAATGGAAGGGGTCCTGAGCCAAGGAATTCTGGCAGCCTATGGAAGTTGGAAAAGGCAAGGAGATGATTATCCCCTAGAGTCTCCAGAAGGAACACAGCCCTGCCAGCACCTTGATTTTAGCCCAGTGAGACTCAGGTCGGGCTTCTGTGTTGTTTTAGGCCAGGAATGTGTTACTGCAATAATAGAAAACTAATACATTGAGGAATTCATTTCTTTCTGTACTACTTTGTCACTTCAAAATTAAACTACAATGCATAAATATCATATTTTCTTCCTATTATGTTAGCTTGCACAATACCATTTTCTTATTCATCTCCAATTTGATGGGATTTCATAGTGACAGCTAGAAATTGGATTAAGATGACCAGCTGCCCTGTGGAACATTCACTGCCTGGGGTGTGTCACATCTTGTGGATACTTCAAATAGCATCCAGAAAAGTAGAAATTATTATTGCAATCATATCCTTCAATTAGTAAATGTTCAATGTCACAGCTTGCACTGGTCCCTGAAAAATCATCATTTTCCTTAATGTGGTGAATTAATCTTTCAACACATTTCTACAATTTGCCTTTGGCCACAAAACATTCACCACTAGGAGCAGATATGATAATGCTATTAAATTCTGTTAAGAAACATGGATGGTTTTCTTAAGAAAACAAAACAAAACAGAAGGTGTTCAGAAATAGGTCTCTTTATTTCTGTTGCAACTAGTCTCATTGTGAATGCCAAATATTGCTAATAGTCTACCACATATTGCTTAGGCACTAAAATCTAATTTCTGGTTATATTTTATTTCCAATTATACTTTATTTTTCTTCCTTCAACTCTCTGTCATCCATGTGTCTTAGTTAAATAACTTTTAATATATTTTGGGTTGTAAACAATTAGTAGTTTTTATCTTCTTTCATAATTATCCCTTATGCAACCAAATGTATTTTAAGTTGCTTCTAGTGTTAGTGTATTTATACTGACTTAATAACTCTTGTATGTTTGCTTTACATCCAGCATTTTTTAAGTCTTAGAATTCATCTCAATCTTCTCTTTTCTACATGAATATGAATTTCTGAGCCTCTTCATGTTATGATTCTCAAAGGATTCTTTATCTGATTCTGTTGAGGGAATAGGTATTTTTTACAATCAGGAAAAAGGCACAATGAAATTCAATGACATTCTCCTTACTGAAGGAGACGTCATTTTTTGTCATTTTGTTCCATACTGTTAAAAGACCATTCCTAGTACTTCCCTAATTTTAGTCATAGTTTCTTGTAGAATGGGGACAGTATTTTTAAAGATGGCAGTTGAGAAACATTATTTGGTAAGTACTCCAACATGAAACTAAGATGACTATTTCTTGTATTCAAGGCAAATTCCTGTAGAGTGTAGAATAATGCTGTAAGCTTCCTCATCCTCCCCTCTCTTTCTTTCTTCCCCTTCTATCCCCTTTGTCCTCTTTCCCTTCCTTATTCCTCCTTTCTCTCTCCCTCCTTATTTCCTTCTCTCTTTTTCTTTTTTCTCATTTCCTTACTTTTAATGTTCTCTTTTTTCATCTTTCAAATCATTCCCTTTCACAAAATCCTTTGTTTCTCAAGTCTCTTTATTTATTTTATCTTTCTTCTCTTTCTCCCATTCTTTTGCTGTCTCATTTTTTTTTTTCCCCATACTCACATGCTTTTCCTCAGAACACTCATATTATCTATTTCTGAGATATTTCTACAGAAACAATTCTGGTTCAGGCCCAAAGTACTACAAAGGTACAGTAAAAGTGGTGGGGTCATCCCTGATAATGTAAATTCAGATATAAACAATTGTTGGTTGGCTACCATCTTCCACTTGACCCAGTATCTCCTCTATCAAAGAGCATAGGGTGAAGTTCTCATCTTCGCAGTGGGGCTAATAGTGGTGGTGGTGCTGTTTACAGGCCAAGAGGGAAAGCTGCAGGCAGCCTACATAGGACAGCAGGAGAACGGAGTGAATCCCCACCTCCCAGGATTCTTTTGGCCCAATCTTCCTGGTAGAGCTGACAAAAGAGCTGCAACTAACTGGGAGATTTCTGGCATAATTGTCCCTGTCCTGGAAGTCCTAGGCAGTCTCCAGGACCCAGAATTACAGGACCCAGAATTATTCCCGGTGTTATTTAAACCAGAGGGACAATTAGCAGCAAGTGGTGCTAAATGGCAGCTAGGCAGCCAGATCCTGGATCTCTAGGGCAGCTCGCTCCCAATCTTATAATAATACAATCCCGAAGTTTACTTGATTTAATATTTTGGACCCCACATAAGAGTATTTTCTTATGGCAGAATTTCATTATATGTTTCTATATTACCCTCCTTGCTTTATATTCTTCTTGCTTAAGCGTTGATGACTGAATTAACTTTAGTATTATCTGATCCTGTCTTTACTCATACCTTTGTGTAGCTCTTAATTGCTTTCTAAATTTTGGTGTCAAGGGTCTTCAAATATGCTCACTCTTTCCTGTAATCTATTATTTTCTTACTCCAGCTATCATCTCTACCCAATAAAACCCCATAATTACCACTATTTTCGTATGAATAATTTTAGAACTTTCTATACTTATCCAATTTATATTTTTGAGTTGAGTACAGACATATCTTTTCACCCTACCTTGCTGTTGAATCATTTAACTTATTCTGCTTTTATAGCTTTCTCTCATATTTATGAAAGTTACAGCTTCTTGAATACTGCCTAAAGGATTGCCCAAAAGTTCCTGTATTAAATCAATTAGCAGTATGTCTTTCCTGTGAAACTCTTGGGTGATGTTTCCTTTCTCTAGTGCAGTACTTTTAAATTTTCTTTTTTATTTTCTACTGTATATTCATCTTCAGGTGAAGAGAAAACCTATTCAAATCTAGTGTTTGCTGACAAAATGCATATGGGTTTCACCTGTTGCTCTTAACAGCTCCACTTTGCTGCTAGATAAATTGTCTTCTCAAATCATCAGGGCCTGAGCTGACGTGATTGTTTGCAGTACCAGTACTCAGCAGATTTTTATTTAGTGTACCTTTTGGCTTAACTGAGATGTAACTTCCTTGGCTCTGTTATAATTTTTAACTTTAAAAATGATAAAAATTATTGAAAATGATGGTTTTAATTAATCAATTTATTTATTTATTTATTCTTATTCAGCTGTAACACATATGAAGTTCCAAACTTTAACCATACAGTTTGATGGTTTTTTACGTATGTATACACATATATAACTAATTGTCTCCCATATCAAGATAGGAAAGAGTGATACATAAAAGCTCCCTTGGACATTTTCCCAGTGAATAACATCCCACTTCCTCACAGAGATAACCACTGTTTTCATGTCTGTCACCATCAATTAATTTTGCCATTCTTGAATTTCCTGTAAATAGAAACATGCATTGTGATTGCTTTTGTATCTGGCTTGTTGCATGCAGTGGTAGTTCTTTATTTTTATTTGTATGTAGTATCCCGTGTCTTAATATATCACAACTTATGTTTCTATTCTGTCGGCATTATTCTATTGTTGATAGTTATTTTGGTTGTTTCTAGCATTTGGTTATAATAAGTAAAGAAGTTATGAGCATTCTTGAACATGTTTTTTGGTGTACAAATACACTAACTTTTCATGAATAGATACCTAGGAGTGGAATTGCTGGGTCATGAGACAGCATACATTTAGCTTTAATCAATACTGGAAGTTTTCCAAAGTAGTTTTACTAATTTACATTCCAATTTGCAACATTTGAATTTTGTACTATCAAAAGGAGAGAGCAGAACTGTGATTACTAAAGATGAGAAAGGGGGAGGGGAAGAAGTGGGTTAGCAAAAAAACGGTTTAGAATCACAAAGAATGATTGCGTTTTGTAATAATGAATATACTAATTATCCCTATTTGATCATTGCATATTGTACACAGGTATTGATCTTCAACTCTGTACTCACAAATATGTATAATCAATTATTTTTCAACTAAAAAAACTCCAATTTGCAACAGTTGAGAATTCTAGTTGCTGTATATTCTTACCAACACTTATGATAAATCATTTTTAATTTTAGCCATTGTCATCGATGTGTAGGAAGGATCTTGTTTCAACTTCACTTTCCTTGCTGACTAGATACACACCTTTGACTAAGTTGATATTTATGTCAAATAGATATTATGTATATGTATATCTTATTTTGTGGATACGACTTTAAGAATTGTGCCCATTAAAAAACTGGGGTGTCTCTTTTTAAAATTATTTGTTGAAGTTCTTTATATTTTCTGGATGTAAGACCTTTTATTAGTTTTCTTACCCTTTGTGGCTTGTATTTTCACTCTTGACTATGTTTTGAATGGCTAGAATATCTTAACTTTAATGAAACACAATTTCTTGTCATTTTAAAAAATGGTTAGTGCTTTCTGTGTTCTGTTTTAGTGAACCTTTCCTTGTCCAAGGTCATAAAGATATTTTCCTGTTTTCCTGTACAAGATTTATTGTTTAACATTTAGATCTATGATCCATATCAAATTAAGTTTTGTGTGTGGTATGAAGTAGCCATGGTTTATTCTTTCCCACTTATATGTCCAGTTGTTCCAACATCATTGCAGAGACTGTACTTCTTGTATTGAAAGATGCAGGTACCTTTAAAGTAAATCAAGTAGCCAGTTACATGAGAATCTGTTTCTGGACTCTGTTCCATTGATATATTTGTATATCCTTTTGACGATACCGTATTATCTTAATTGCAGTCACTTAAAATACATTTTAAAATCTGCTAGCATAAGATCTCTGTTTCTGTTCCTTTCAAGACTGTCTTGGCTATTTTAAGTCTTTTTAATTTTCATATAAGTTTTAGAATCAACTTGTTATTTCTTTCTTACACGATGAACATGCTGGTATTTTGATTAGGAATGCCTTGACTTTGCAGATCAATTTGAAGAGAATTGACATTTTAACAACATCTAGCCTTTTTATGCATGAATACTACATATCTCTGTATTTTTTTAGGGCTCCTTTAATTTCTCTCAGTAATGTTTTATTGTTTTTTATTGTAGAGACCTTATACAGAATTTGTTAGGTTTATTCCTATATATTAGATATTTCTAATGCTGTGTAAATGGTATTCTTTTTAAAATTACATTTTCTAATTGTTGCTAGTGTATAAAAAATACATATTTAATATTAACTTAGTGTTCATAGACCATTAATTCACTATGTCTAAATATTAATTTACTTATTAATCTTTTTACTTTTTTACTTATAAATATTTTAGATTTTTTGGAAATGATTTTTATGCATATATCGAGATGATAATTTTTTATCCTGTTAAAATGGTAAATTACACCAATAGATTTTCATATGTTAATCCTATCTTGCATACCTTCTCGGCAATAACATATATCTTACATTTTGCTGGATTTGACTTATTAATATATTGTTTAGAGTTTTTGTATCAATGTTTATATAATATATTGGCTTATGATTTTCTTTTTATTTAATGTTCTCACTAGGTTTTGTTATCAGGGATGTACTGATATTAAAGCTTCATTTAGTAATAATTGACATATATTATGGAAGTTACAAAACAATTTGATAAGTTTTGACATATGTACACACCCTTGAAACTGTTAGCATAATCCAGATGATGAACTTATCTGTCACTTTTGAAATCCCTCTCTCTTGCCTCTCTCCACTTTTCTGATCCCAGACAAATATTCACATGCATTCTGTCACTGTTTATTAGTTTCCATTTTCTAGAATTTAATGTAAGTGGAGTTATACAGTATATGTTCTTGTTGCTTGACCTATTTCATTCAACATAATCATTTAGATATTCATACTGTAGAGTGTATCAACATCAGTATCAATAATTTGTTACTTTTTATTAATAAGTAATATTCCATTTTATAGATATACCACACATTATCTGTTTAACTCTTGTTGGATTGATTTTTTCAACACAGTTTGTTACCCATCCACCTCTTGTAGGATTACTTCCAGCTTTTGCTTATTACCAATAAACCTTTCATGAATATTCATGTACAAGTCTTTGTATGGTCATTTGCTTTCATTTTTCTTGGGTAGAAAAGACTAAATCAAAAGATAAGTGTACATATAAAGTTTAAAAAGGTGCTGAACTGTTTTCCAAATGTGGTGTGCCATTTTGTATTCCTAGAACAGTGTATGAGAGTTCCAGTTTTTCCACATTCTCATCAACACTTGGCATGGTCAGTCTTTTGCATATTAGTCATTCTAATCAATGTGTAGTAGTATCTCATCCTGATTTTAATTTACATTACTCTAATATCTAATAATCAGTATCTTGTCATGTGCTTTTTAAACCTCTATCATGTATTTAATATTATCATATATATGTATTTATTCCATCATCTATAATGTCTATTATATATAATAGACATCTATTATATATATATAATATTACATATATATAATTTGCAATTATTTTTCTGCCAGCCTGTGACTTTTCTTTTAATTTACATATATTAGACTTTTTAAAGTGCTAATAAAGCTCTGTGATGCTCTGTTCATTAAAAAAAAATCCTTTTCTTTTCTGTCTATTGCATTTTGGAGATTTTCTATTGTTATGCTCTTAAATCTGCCCATAATTACATCTACAGCATTTCTAATTTTTTGAAATTATTTTTATCTCTAGAAGTTCAATTTGGTTCTTTTCAATATCTTCTATATCTCTACTGAACTCTTTGAACATATGGAATATAGTTATCGTTACTATTTCAATGTCATCTGTTAATTCTAACATCTGTGCCAGTTCTGGTTTGTTTTCAATTGATTGTTTTTGGTTTCAATTGACTGTTTTACTGTTCCTTATGGGTTATATTACCCTGCTTTTTTGCATAACTGTTTATCTTTGACTGGAAACTTTTCTATTCTTATAAATATTCTTGAGCTTTTATTGGGGCGCAATTAAATTGCTTGGAAACAATCTGATCCTTTTGGTATTAAGATTTTTTCGGTGGAACTAAAACCATACTCAGTCTAGGGTTAATTATTCCTCACCACTGAGATAAAACACTTCAGTGTACTCTATTCATTGCCCCAGGAATCATTATTTTTTCCATTTTAGTTAGGGACAAGGGACAATATTCCTGGTCCTAGGTAAACATCAGACATTATTATTCGTAATCCTTTCAGCTTTCTTTCCTTGGCCTCAGGCAGTTTCCTTACCTGTTTGTGCTGATCAGACACAGCTGAATACTTTGCTGTTCTCAGAAGTTCCTTTTCTCTGTTGCTCTCTACTCTTTGGTACTTCTTCCAGCAAACTCTTGCAGCCTTGGTGACCCCAACTTTCAGCACTGTGTATTCAACTCAGGGAGTTCACTGGGCTCTTCCTGGGTTTCCCGTCTCTGTGCTGCTGTCAGGAAACTCTCTAAAGAAAGTAAGCTGTGGCCAAAGTAGGGCTTACCCATTTGTTGTGTATCTTCTAGGAATCCTGTCCTTCAGTCTGATATCAAGTGTCTTGAAAACTGTTGTTTTATATATTTTGTTATTTCATTTGTTGACACATGGAAGGTAAGTAAGAATGGTCATCTGTGAGAAGGGTTTTAATTATAAATTAAATTTCTTTTTTCTTTGTTTTCAAAAATTTACTTTTATATTTTTAAATTTTATGTATCTTTTAACTGACAAATAAAATTGTGTATATTTATCTTGTACAAAATGATGTTTTGGAACTTGTATGCATTGTGGAGTGGCTAAATCGAGCTAATTAACATAGCCCTCATATACTTATTTTTTGTGGTGAGAACACTTCAAATCAGAATACAATACATTGTCATCAACTATAGTCACCATGTTGTACAATAGAGTATGTGAACTTATTTCTCCTATCTAACTGAAATTTTGTGTTCATGACCAATTATTCCCATCCCTTTCCCCACTTCCCCCACTCCATCCCTGTTAAACATCATTCTACTCTCTGTTAAGTTCAATCTTTTTAGATTTCTCATATAAGCAAGATCATATGGTATTTGTCTTTCTGTGCGTGGCTTATTTCATTTAGTAATATTTCATTTAGTAATGTCCTCCAGATTCATCCATGTTGTCACAAATTACAGGATTTCCTTCTTTCTTTCACAGCTGTATAGTATCCCATTGTGTATATTTACCACATTTTCTTTATCCATTTATTCATTGTTGAACACTTAAACTGATTCTATATCTTGGCTATTGTGAATAGCGCTGCAATGAACATGAAAGAGCAGACATCTCCTTGACATACTGATTTCATTTCCTTTGGATATATACCCAGTAGTGGGATTCCTGGATCATATGGTAGTTCTAGTTTGAATTTTTTGAGAAACCTTCATACTGTTTTCCATAATGGCTGTACTAATTTATATTTCCACCAACAGTCTGTAACAGTTCCTTTTTTTCCATATCCTCACCAACATTTGTTATCTTTTCTTTTTTTTTTAATAATAGTCATTCTACCAGGTGTAAGTTGATATGTCATTGTTGTTTTAATTTGCATTTCCCTGATGATTAGTGATGTTGAGTATTTTATTTTTTTTCATATACCTGTTGGCCATTATAAGTCTTCTTCGGAGAAATATTTATTCAGGCTCTTTGCACATTTTTAAATAGGGTTGTTTTCTTGCTACTGAGTTGTTTGAGTTCTCTGTATTTTGGATATTAGTCCCTTATTATGTAAGAGTACTTCAAAAAGTTCATGGAAAAATAGAAATAAAAATAATACAAATATTTCCATGAACTTTTTTGAAGACCCTCATATGTATGATTTGCAAAGATTTTCTCACTTTCCATAGGTTGCCTCTTCACTCTGTTGATCATTTTCTTGGCTGTGCAGAAGATTTTTAGTTTGATAATAGCTTTTGTCCATTTTTGCTTTTGTTGCTTGTACTTTTGCAGTCGTATTTAAAAAAAAAAAATTCATTGCCCAGATCAAGCTTATGGAGATTTCCCCCTATGTTTTCTTCTAGTAGTTTTAGAGTTTCAGGTCTTACATTTACAAAAAAGACTTGTGTTGGACTGAGCAGAACTGAAGCCATGCTGGGACCTGAAACTGCATGGGCTTAAAAAGTAGGGCAGTGTTTTCCTTAACACGCATTTCTCTGAGTTCCCTCTTTTCCCATGGTTCTATGATATTTTGAACCTTGGGTGTGGAGCAAGATGACATTATTTACATAAATATGAAGTTGTTTTCTAGTCAGCCTGGAGATGTAAACTTGCCAAACGACACATACTCCATACCTTGAGAAACCAAGGAAAACATCAATAAAGCTTTGCTGATTCCACCCCAAAATAGACCTTAAAAATAACATCAAAGATGGGAACAGAAATCAGACAGAGCCTTGCTGAGACCTTTTACCTAGCTCCTTGCACACAGCCCCAACAGCTCATGTCTCCCTCCCTCCTGCTTTTAATTTTCCACATTCCATTCCCTAAAGGGAATTTTTCTTTAAAAACCCCTCAGTAAATCTGAATCTTTGAGATGGTTTTAGTCTGGCCACTCTCCTTCAGGTTTACTGGAGCAATGGGTTAGCCTAACATCTCTTTTCAGGTCAATAGTATTCCTGAATAAGAGCTGACTTCCATTTTCACAAACATTTGACTTTGTGGTCATTTGTTTCTGTTTGGGGAAAGGCAGCTGGACTTGGGTTCAGTAACAAGATTTTGATGAGCTTAAGCCAGGAACTGAATGCCCAGGAGTAGCAGATTTTGACAAACCAAGCCAGGATTTTTGTATGTTACCAGCAGGTGGCTGGTAACATGTGCATATAATTTTTAATTCATTTTAAGTTGATTTTTGTATATTGTGTGAAATATTGTCCTAGTACAATGTATCAAAGAGACTGTTCTTTTCTCATTGTGTATTCTTAGCACCTTCATTGAAAATTGACCATAAATGTGTGGATTTATTTCTAGGCTATTTAATCTGCTCCATTGTTCTATTTGTCTGTTTTTAATTACAGTACCATGCTGTTTTGATTGCTATAGCTTTGTAGTATATTTTGAGGTCAGGTAATGTGATGCCTTAAGATTTGTGGGGTGTTTTTTTTTCCCCTTAAAATTTCTTTGGCTATTTGTGATCTTTTATGGTACTAATTGTAGTATTATTTTTTCTAATTCTATGAAAAATGCCACTGGTCTTTTCAGAAGGATTGTATTGAATCTGTAAAAGTATTAGGGACATTTTAACAATGTTATTATTTTCAATCCATGTATGTGGGATACTTTTCATTTATCTGTATTTGCTTTAGTTTCTTTCTTCACTGTTTTATAGTTTTCAGTGTACAGGTCTTTTACCTCTTTGGTTACATTTATTCCAATGCATTTTATTTTTTTGTAGCTATTGTAGATAGGATTTTTTTTTCATTTATCTTTTAAGTAGTTCATTATTAATTTATTAAAATGCTACTGGTTTTTGTATGTTGATTTTGCATACTGCAAACTTTACTGAATTTATTATTTTTCACAGCTTTTTTTGATGGAGTCTTTAGGGTTTTCTGTATATAATAACATGTTGTCTGCAAACAAGACAATTATACTTCTACCTTACTAATTCGGATGTCTTTTATTTCTTTCTCTTGCCTAATTGCTCTGGCCAGGACCCAGTATTATTATGAATAGAAGTAATGGAAGAGAGCAACCTTGTCTTGTCCCTGATCTTAAAAAGGTTCAACTTTCACCACTGAGTATGATGTTATCTATGGGTTTGTCATGTATGGACTTTATTGTGTTCAAGTACATTCTTTCCATACCAAATTTGTAGTTTTTATCATGAAAGGATGTTGACTTTTGTCAAATGCTTTTTCTGCATCTGTTAAGATGACTGTATGGTTTTTGTCCTTATTCTGTTAGTGTGTTGGATCACATTTATAGATTTGTGTATGTTGAAACATCCTTGCATCCCAGGGATAATTCTCAAATGATCATGCTGAGTGATCCTTTTAATGTGTTGTTGAATTTGATTTGCTACTTTTTGTTTAGCATTTTGCACTTATGTTTGTATTAGTCCATTTCTGTTGCTTATAACAGAATACCTGAAACTGGGTAATTTGTAAAGAAACAAAATTTATTTCCTACAGTTTTGGATGTTGGGAAGTCCAAAGTCCGGGGAATACATCTGGTGAGGGCCTCCTTCTCAGTGGTGACTCTACAGCAACACAGGGTATCACATGGTGAGAAGAGCAGGAGCAAGAGAGAGCTAACCTGCTCACTCACTCTTTTTATAAAGCCATCAGAACCACACCCATTACCACCTATTAAACCATCAACTTATTAGTCCATGAATGGATCAATCCATTCACTGGGGCATGGTCCTCACAATTTAATCAGCTTATGAAGGCCCCACCTTTCAATTACCATAATAGGATTTCCCACCCTCAATACTGTTATAGTGGGGATTAATACATGTACCTTTGGAGGACACAATTAAACCTATAGCAATGTTTGTCAAGGATTTTGGCCTGTAATTTTCTTTTCCTGTAGTGTTTTGGCCTGGCTTTGGTATCAGGGTAATGCCAGCCCTGTAGAATGAGTTTGGAAGTGTTCCCTCTTGTTCAATTTTTTGAACAGTTTGTGAAAAATTGCTATTAATTGGGGGGTTTTTTTTTTGTTGTTGTTGTTTTAAAAAATGTTTGGTAGTGAAGGCTTCAAGTCCTGGTCTTTGCTTTGATGGGAGCCTTTTTTACTGATTCAGTCTCCGTATTTTGGTATATTGAGATTCTCTATTTCTTCATGATTTGATCTTGGTAGGTTGTATATGTGTAGGAATGAATCAATTCCTTCTAGGTTATTCAAATTGTTGTTGTATAACTGTTCAAAGTAGTATCTATCTTATAATCCTTTGTATTTTTGTGATATTAGTTGTAATGTGTCCTCTTATTTCTGATTTTATTTACTTGATCTTCTCTGTTTTTTTTCTTAGTCTAGCTAAAGGTTTCTCAATTTTGTTTTTCTTAAATAGCAAAGCCTTAGTTTCACTGATCTTTTCTATTGTTTTTCTAGTCAGTTTCATTTAATTATGCTCTGATCTTTATTAGTTCCTTCCTTCTACTTTGAGCTTAGTTTGTTCTTTTTCTAGTTCCTTGAGGTGCAATGTTAGGTTGTCTGAAATCTTTATTTTTTTTGATGTAGTCACTTATTACTACAAACTTCTCTCTTAAAATTACTTTTGCTATATCCTATAAACTTTGGTATATTGTGTTTATTTCCTTTTTTATCAAGATATTTTTGAATTTCTTGTTTAATTTTTTCTTTGACTCGTTTGTTGTGCAGAAGTATGTTGCTAAGTTTCATAGAGCAAATTAAAATTTTCTAATTGATAAATCACTATTCAGATGTTTGTCTCATGTAAACTTTACTATTTTATGGCTTTTAAGTTCTATTTTATCTAAATTTCAAATTTATTGGCATAAAGTTTTTTATTTCATCCTCTTTCTTTTAATTTTATTAATAACATTTAGTAATGTTATCTTTTAATCCTAATTTTGAAAATATTGAATATAGCTGTCAATTGTTTTTTTAACCATGCAGTTCATGTAGGCACTACCAAATTATCTGAGTTTGCCTATTCATAGAGTATTATTTGGTACTCTGTTGTAGTAGAAAGAACACTGAACTAGGTGTATGAAAACATGTGATAAAGACAGGCTTTGAAGCTTAATACGTACATGAATTTGAACTTATTATGTAACTGTTGTAGGTCTCCATTTTCTTATCTATAGAATGAAAATAATAGCTATATGGTTTAGAGGACTGTCTCAGCCTGTTTGGGCTGCTATGTTTAAATACCTTAGATGAGTAGCTTATAAACAACAGAAATTTATTTCTCACATTTCTGGAGGCTGGGAAGTCCAAGATCAAGTTTCCATCAGATTCTGTGTCTAGTGAGGGCTCACTCTCTGCTTCACAGATGGTGCTGTCTTGTTGTGTTCTCATATGGTGAGAACAAACAAGCTTGCTCAAAGCTCCTTTATAAGATACTAATCTTATTAGTGGAAGAGGCAAACAAGTTTGCTCAAATCTCTTTTATAAGACCCGAATTTCATTCATGAGGTCTCTGCCCTCATGACCTAATTAACTCCTAAATGTCCCACCCGTTAATGCTGTTGCATTAAGGGGATTAGGTTTTAATATATGAATTTTGGGGGGACACAAGCTTTCATACTATAGCAAGGAACAAATAAGAGTAAAAAGGCATACTGGATAATAAAGAGAGCTTATGAGTAAGGGACCATGGTTACAAGTTCTGGTCTGATCCTAAATGAACTAGGACAAGTAGGTAAACTCCATGAAGAAAGCATCTGAATATATTTTGTTTTCCTCCCTATCCATAGCATAACATCTACATAGTAAGTATGTGAATGGTACTGATTGAATTAAATGCTTTGTGAAATAAGGACATTTTAGGAGATTATATCTATCTAATGTCCATTTTTGTTCATATATTCTATAATTCTGGGCACTATATGTGAAAGGCCTTTGAAGTTTGGAGAGTACAAACATAAGGAACTATTTTAAAATTCAGGTTACATAACTGTGATGCTGCTGAAGCAGATTAAGTGTCTTTTAGTGATTTTAATGCTAGATAACTGGTGTCAGGCTTAGATTCTTTTTTTTGTAGGGAATGAAAAGCTAGAGTAAGAACTATGAAGTTCTGCTGGGCTAAATAATTATCATTTACATATCAGTATCAGATAGACCACCTCTACCCCTGATTTTTTAGTTTGTTCTAAAAGTGTTTGCTTAATAATTTTAAGATTTATATACAATATTTACCTGACAATTATAATACATTGAGCCTTTGTCCCCTCTTTCCTTTTGAATATTGGTAAGACAAGTAGTTGGTTCTTACTTAGTGAGAAAAGATCCTTTGATGCTACTTTTTAGGAATGATTTGGCTAAAATTGGACAAACATGTATTTATATACCTCTGCGTGTGGGTAATAATAAACAACACATTTTTTGTGGTGTTCTTTCCTAAAATATAATGGTTTTAAACATATTGTAAATAGACCAAGTTAATTTTCAGGCTTCTTTATTTCTTTAAAAGTCAGGCCACTAAATAGAATATTTTTTGACATGTGTGTTATGCTGTCACTTTGGATCATAAACCTACATCTTAAAAAGAAGATAGAGCATAATAGTGATAATGGTAACCTTGAGCAATTTTTAAAGCTTTTCTCCTGTTAATGGAGGACGTTACCTACTTTCTTTTTGACTGTGAAAGATTCAGGTCAGCAAAGATGTAGCAGGATGCATATCATTGCAGATTACCTTCATTGTCACCTGTTGCTGGGGCATTGTCAGATGTGAAAAAGAAAATGACTGCTTCTTTTAATTTCCTTTATCCGATCTTTTTTATGTTTCTGACTGACTGATCTGTGTTGGAGGTAAAATATCACTCATGGTGTGTGTGTGTGTGTGCGTGCGTGCGTGCGTGCGTGTGTGTGTGTGTGTGTGTGTGAAAGGAACACAAAAGAGAGAGGGAGCTAGAAGGTAGACATACTTTTTTACTTTCCTTAGGCAAAAACTGTTTTCTTATTTGGCTTTAGTTCTGCTCAGTGTTAACTTCTAGCTCTAACTCATGACTTATTTCAGAACACATTTTCAAACAGAATCTATGCAAGAACTTTCTGTTAGGATGTTCTGATTTTTACTTACAGATGTCTTCTGTTTTTCCGTCAGCAGGAATTCCTGGGCTTACAGATTTGTGGACATGTGAGAATCATGTTATATTTAAAAGTATGATGACCTTTATATAACTACACAATAAATACACAGTCCTTTTTCTTTAGAAAACAACATCATTTGTTCTATATAAGGTTGAACTTTGGGCTTCATATATTGGCCAATATGTGAAGAGTTACAACAACTTTCATGACTATTTGTTTTACACTTTCATTTTATAGATGAGAGCATTGTGGATTAGAGCAAGCAAATGATCTATCAAAGATCCCGCTGCTTTAATAGTGACAAGGCCCATATGAAATACTAGATCTCCAATTTTGTGGTCCATTCTGTTTTCTGCTGTGCCACATAACAGCCTCATAGGATTTCTAGAAACATCTCCAGATATGATCCTCGTGTCACTTCCGCTCCCCTCATGGTATCGCAGCTTGAAGATTCCCTGAGTTTGGTTGTCCAGAAAAAAAATCTCTCTTCTCCCTCTATAATGCAGTAGAAAGGGCATGGATTCAAAGTAATTTATTCAACTATATTTATTGAATGCCTTCTCTGTGCCAAGTGTGAGACAAAGACCTGGGAATACAAAGATGAATTAAGAACATAATCTTGGTTTTTACAGTCACTTTTGACTTGAACCTTGCCATTTATCACTTGTCTATCTTAGGCAAACCATTTTCCCTCTCAGATCTTTAAAATAAGGGTAAATTTTATTTTTCAAAGTTGTGTGAATTAATTAAGATAAAAAATGTAATTCCCTGGCAAAATTCTGACAAATAATAGGTGTTCACTCAATAAATGTTACTATCTTCCCTCCTATATTTAAGGGTGTATTAGTCTGTTTCTGTTGCTTGTAACAAAATACACGGAACTGGATACTTTGTAAGAAAACAAAATTTATTGCTCACAGTTTCAGAGACTAGGAAGTTCAAAGTCCAGGGAACACATCTGGTGAAGGCTTTCTTCGGTGGTGACTTCAGTGATGGCATAGTATCGCACTGCAAAATGGTGGAGCAGAGAGAGCAGATAGAGAGAGAGACAGACTCTCCTCTTCTTTTAAAGCCCTCAGAACCATGCTCCTGACCACCATTTTTAAGCCATTCACTACTGCATGGTCCTACAATCCAATCACCTCTTCCAGGCCCCACCTTTCAATTACCATAACAGGATTTCCCACCCTCTTAACAGTCATAGTGGGGGGCTAAGTTTCTAGTACATAAAACTTGGGGGATATAATTCAAGCTTCAGTGAGTTTTGGGGGAACATAATTCAATCCACTACAAAGGGTTGTTGTGAAAATCAAATAAGATAATAGCTAGATAGAAGAAATAAATTCTAGTGGTGCACAGTAGTAGTGCCAGGCATCTTTAATTAACAATAATTTATTGTATGTTCTCAAATGGCTAGAAGAGAGGAGCTCAAATGTTCTCATCACAAAGAAACAATAAATTTTTGTGATAAATTTGCTAACTACTCTGATTTATTGATTACACATTGTATACATGTATTAAATATAACTCTGCACCCCATATATACAATCAATATGTTTCAATTAAAAAATAAATCCCTTAAAAAAGTAAGATAGTGGTTATGAAATTGCTTTGTGAATTGGTAACGTAGTTAAATGTGAGGCTGAAGTTTTAGAGGGTCAACGCATACTACCCCTTTCTTCATCTTGCAAGTTCAAATTCAATGAAAAGAAGCAGACACTTCAAGATGAAAGTACTAATTTAATTTTTGATAAAAGCTGGATAAGAAGTTTATGTGCTTTCCAATACTTTTCTCTGGAATTAAACTCACCCACTCAGGCACAGGCATAGTTGGATAGGTACAAACTTATCCACTGGGACAGGTAACTTACTGCAAGGCAGAGAGCAAAGAGAATGAATGTTTCCTGCAAGGAGGCAGAGAGAGCCCTGAAGGAGCAGAACTACACATGGCCAATTCTATTTTCAAATTCACCAATAAGCTAAGTCATTTTGCCTCACATGGAACAGAAACTGCAAGTGCTATTTTTTGAAGCTCTCTCTCTGTACAGAAAGATAATATGAAGCCAGAAAAGTATGTTTTCCCAACAAACACATTCATATGCCCATGAAGAAATTCAAAATCATCTTCCCTCTTCTAACTCTCCATTCTTAAGATTGAAATTTACATCTCATATTGCTAAAATGCCCTTATGTTTTTTTCAAAGCTGCTTAAAACACTTTTCTAATCTCATGATATGTTCAGTGGAAATTTCAAATTAGAAAATTCTACTGTATTACAGTGTATATTTTGTATGCACAATATGTACTATATGTATGGTATGTGTGCAGAAGAAAATATCTAATAGGCATTTTAAAGTTTCAGATCTTGTATTTAAGAAAATATATGGGAAATACTCCAGGATGTAGGATGGCACAAAGTCATTATGAATATGTCCCCCAAAGCACAGAGGACAACAGAAAAAAATAAGCAAATGGGATTGTATCAACTAAAATGCTTCTGCACAGCAAAGGAAACAATCAACAGAGTGAAAAGGCAACCTACAGAATGGGAGAAAATATTTACAAACTACACATCTGACAAGGGATATACAGAGAGTTCAAACAACTTTACAGCAAAAAAACAAATAATCCAATTAGAAAATAGGCAAAGGAGCTGAATAGACATTTCTCAAAGTAGGACATGCAAATGGCCAACAGGTATATGAAAAAATGCTCAACATCACTAATCATCAGGGAAATGCAAATCAAAGCCAGTCTGAGATATCACCTCACCTCAAGCAGACTGGCTATTATAAAAAAGACAGAGTAACAAATGCTGGCGAGGATGTGGAGAGAGGGGAACCTCTCCTTCACTGTTGCTAGGACTGTAAATTAGTACAGCCATTATGGAGATTCTGATTTCATTTCCTTTGGATAGATAACCAGAAGTGAGATCGCCAGATCATATGGTAGTTCTGTTTTTAATTTAGGGGGAACTTCTGCACTTTTTTCCTTAATGGCTGTACCAATTTATATTCCCACCCACAGTGTTCAAGGATTTCCTTTACTCCATATTCTAGCCATCATTTATATTCTCTGTAATTTGATAACAGCCGTTCTAACAGAAGTGAGGTGATATTGTGTTTTTGACTTACATTTTCCTGACTACTAGTGCTGTTGAGCACCTTTTCATATACCTATTGGCCATTGTATATATTCTGTGTAGAACTGTCTATTCACGTTCTTTGCCTATTTTTAAACCAGGTTGTTTTCTTGCTGTTGAGTTGTTTGAGTTCCTTATTTATTTCAGATATTAACCCCTTATCAGGTGTATTGTCTGCAAATATAATCTCCCATTTTGTATGTTGTCTCTCCACTATGTTGATGGTTTCTTCTGTTGTGCCGAAGCTTTTAAGTTTGATGGAATCCCATTTTTTTTAGTTTTGCTTTTGTCATATTCAAAACATCATTTCTTAGACCAGTGCCAAGAAGCATTATCACTATGTTTTCTTTAAGTAGTTTTATAGTTTCTGGTCTCGTGTTTAAGTCTTTAGTTCATATTGAGTTGATTTTTGTATATGTTATGAGATAAGCATCTAATTTCACTTTCTTTTATTTTGGGACAGTTTTAAAAAATTGAAATATAGTTGTTTATATATGTTTATGGGGTACAGATTTGAATATCCATACATGTGTACAATATGTGGTGATCAAATCAGGATAATTAGTATACTCATGTATACAAAACATGATCAATCTTTGTGACCCTTAACTAATTTCTCACCCCCCTCACGCTTCCCTCCTCACACTCCCCCATCCTACCTCTAATATCTACAATTCTGTTGTCTTTTTTTTTTTTTTGAAAGTTCAATGTATTATTGTGTTTGTTTGTTCTTTTAGCTCCCACTTATGAGTGAGGACATGCTGTATTTCTTTTGCTGTGTCTGGCTTATTTGACTTAACATAATTTTTCTAAGTTCATCCATGTTGCTGCAAATGTCAGAATTTCCTCCTTTTTTATGGCAGAGTAGTATTCTATTGAGTATATATACCACATTTTCCTTATTCAGTCATCTGTTGATGGGCATTTAGGTTTGTTCCAACTTTTGGCTATTGTGAATACAGCTGTGATAAACATAGAAGTGCAGATATCACTTTGACATGATGATTTCCATTCCTCTGGGCATAATACCCAGCAGTGGGATTGCTGGGTTGCATGGCAGTTCTATCTGTATTTGTTTTAGGTGACTCCATGTGCCTCCCTTTTTCTACATCCTTGCCAGCATTTGTTATTCTGTTTTTTTTTTTTTTTTTTTTTTTTTTTTTTTGATAGTAGCCATTCTAGCTGGGGTGAGATGATATCTCAATTTGGTTTTGTCAGCATTTCTCTGATGTTGAGTGATATTGAGCATTTTATCATGTGTCTGTTGGCTATTTGCATATCTTCCTTTGAGAAATGTCTATTCGGCTCCTTTGCCCATTTTTGTCTTGAATTACTTGTATTCCTACTGTTGAGTTCTTTGAGATCTTTCTATATTTTGGATATTAATCCCTTATTTGGATGCATAGTTTTCAAATATATTCTCTGATTCTGTAGGTTGTTTTATCACTCTATTGTTTCTTTTGCTGTGCAGAAGGTTTTTAGTTTGATATAATACCATTTGTTTATTTTTTCTTTTGTTGTCTGTGCTTTTGGGGTCTTATTCACAAAGTCTTTGTGCAGTTCTACTTCCTGAAGTGTTTCTTCTATTTTTTTTTTTTTTTTTTAGGAATTTGATAGTTTTAAGTCTTTAATCCAATTTGAGTTGATGTTGGCATATGGCTAATTTCATTATCTGCATGTGCATATCCAGTTTTCCTAACATGATATATTGAAGAGACTGTCCTTTCTCCTTTGGGTGTTCTTGGCATCTTTGTCAAAGATCAATTTTCTGTGTAAATGTATAAATTTATTTCTGTGCTCTGTATTCTGTTCCATTGGTCTATGTGTCTGTTTTTATGCCAGTACCATACTGTTTAGGTAGTGTAATACCTCCAGCTTTGTTCTTGCTCAAAATTGCTTTGGGTATATGCAATCTTTTGCAATTTCATATGAATTTTAAGATTTAAAAAAATTGCTGTGAAAAATGCCATTGGAATTTTTGAATCTGTACAAGTCTTTGGGTAGTATGGATGTTTTAACGTTATTACTTCTTCCAATCCATGTACATGAGTCATCTTTTCATTTTTTTGTGTCTTCTTCAGTTCCTTTCTTCAGTATTTTATAGCTTTCCATGTATAGATCTTTCACCTCCTTGGTTAAATTTATTTCGTAGCATTTATTCTTATTGATGCTGACTTAAGTAGGATTGTTTTCTTAATTTATTTTTCAGATATTTTGTTGTTAGTATACAGAAATGCAACTAATTTTTATACATTGATTTTGTATCCTGAAACTTTACTTAATTTATTATTTCTAACAGTTTTTGGTAAAATATTTAGGGTTTTTAGATATAAGACCATGTCATCTGCAAATGGAGACAATTGTACAGTCATGAATCACTTAATGACAGGGATACATTTTGAGAAATGTGTCATTATGTGACTTTGTTATCGTATGAATATCACAGAATGCACTTACAGAAACTTAGATGATAAAGCCTTCTACATACCTAGGTTACAGCCTATTGCTCTCATGTGAGATATGCATTGTGCTGTGTTGTTAAGATGGCTGTGATGTCACTTGGCAATAAGAATTTTTCAGCCCCATCATCCTGTTATGGGACCACCATCATATATGCAGTTTTTTGTTGACCAAACTTTGTTATGTAGCATGTAACTGTAATTCTTTCGTTCCAACTTGAATGCCTTTAATATCTTTTTCTTGTCTAATTACTGTGGCTAGGATTTCCAATACTATGTTGAATGGAGGTAGATAGAGTGGGCTTACTTTACTTGTTCCTGATTTTAGAGGAACAGCTTTCTGCCTTTCACCATTGACTATGATGTTAACTATTGGCTTGGCTTGTCATGTATGACCTTTATTATGTTGAAATATATTATGTGTGTACCTAACTTGTTAAGAGTTATTTTTTACCATAAAAAGATTATGAATTTTTATAAATGCTTTTTCTACATCTCTTGAGATGATCATATGATTTTTACCCTTCATTCTGTTAATGTGGTGTATGACATTTATTGATTTGTGTATGTTGAACCATTCTTAGATCCCATCGATAAATCTCATTTGATCATGGTGTATTATACTTTTAATATTTTGTTAAACTCAGTTTGCTAATATCTTGTTGAAGATTTTTGCATCTAGGTTCATCAGGGATTAGCCTATAATTTTCTTTTAATGTCCTTGTTTGACTTAAGTGTCAGGGTAATACTCATCTTGTAAAATGAGTCTGTATATATTCCCTCTTCTACACCTTTTGTAAAACTTTATGAAAGATTGGTATTAATTCTTTAAATGTTTGGAAACATTTAGAAGTGAGTCATCAGGTCCTGGGATTTTCTTTGTTCAGAGGTTTTTGATTAATGATGTAATCTCTCTTTACTTATTATTTGTCTGTCACATTCTCTATTTCTTTATGATTCAATCTTGATAGATTGTATATTTGTAGGGGTTTATGTATTTATTCTAGGTTAACTGGTGATTTATAATAGTTCATAGAAATCTCTTATGATCCTTTGTGTTTCTGAGGTATAAGTTATAATGCCTACTTTTTATTTTGTGACTTCATTTATTTGAATCTTCTCACTTTTTTATTAGTTTAGCCAAAGGTTTGTTAATTTTGTTTATTTTTTTAAAAAACAAACTCTTAATTTCATTAATCTTTTAAATTGTTTTTCTAGTATCTATTTCTTTATTCATTCTCATTTTTTCCATTCTTTTATTAACTTTGGGGTTTGTTTTTCTTTTTTTTTTTAGTTTTGTTAAGTGGTAAAGTTAGGTTATTTATGTGAGATATTTTATTTTTCTCAGTGTAGGCTTTTATGACTATATACTTCCTTTTTATAACTCATTTTGTTACATTCCCTAAGTTTTCATGTGCTTTGTTTCCATTTTTGCTTGTCTCAAGATATTTTTTACTTTTTCTTTAAATTTTTTCTTTGACTCATTGCTCATTCAGGAGTGTGTTGTTTACTTTCCATGTATTCTTGATTTTTTCAATTTTCTTTCCTTTATTAATTTATGGTTATATACCATTGTGAACAAAAAGATCTTTGATATGATTTCAATCCTCTTAAATTTGTGAAGACTTCTTTTGTGACCTGACATATGATCTATCCTGGGGAATGTTTTGTGTGTGTTTGAGAAAAATGTGTATTCTATTGCTGTGAGATGAAAGTTCTGTATATGTCTGTTAATTGCATGTATCTTATAGTGTTATCCAAGTCCTCAATTTCCTTACAGATTTTTTGTTTGGATACTATGAATTGTTGAAAGTTGGGTACTGGAGGTCTCTAATATTTGTACTGTATTCATGTCTATTGCTCATTTCAATTCCATTAATATTTCCTTTATATATTTAGGGGTTGTAATGTTAAGTTCATACATACTTACAGTTGTTATATCTTCTTGATGAATTGACCCCTTTATCACTATATAATGGCTGTCTTGTCTCTTGTGATAGTTTTTGACAGTCTATTTTGTCTTTTATAAGTTTAGCCATCTTTGCTCTCTTTGGTTATCATTTGCATGGAATATTTGTTTCCATTCCTTTACTTTTAGCCTATTATGTCCTTCAAGCTAAATTAAGTCTCTTGTCAGCAGAGCATTTTCATTGTTGGATCTTGTTTTTTTTTTTTGTTTTTTTTTTATTCATTCAGCCATTCTCTGTCTTTTGATTGAAGAATTTAATCCATTTGTATTTAAAGTGATTATAGATAGTTTAGGATTTACTATTGTCATTTAAATTGTTTTCTGACTGTTTTGTAACTACTTCATTACTTTCTTCCTCTCTTGCTTGCTTCCTTGTGATTTGAGAATTGTTTTTATAGGTAAGTTTTATTCTTTTTTAATTTGCATATCGATTAGTGGTTTTTCTTTGTGGTTATTGTGAGGTTTACATAACATATCTTTTAGTTATAACAATTTTAAATAATAGTAAGTTAACTTTAATCATATACAAAAGCTTTACACTTTTACTTCTCCAGCCCCCAACATTTTATGTCATTGATATAAAAATTTGCATCTTTTTTTATTTGTATGCATTAAGAAATTACTTTAGCTAGAATTATTTTTAACAGTTTTCTCTTTTATCTTTTATACTAGAGTTTATAATGATTTATGACCACCATAAGTGTATTAGAATATTCTTTTTAAAAAATTTTTAAAAATTGTTTTATTTTATTTTATTTTGCCAACATACAATGTGGTTGATTATTGTGGCCCATTACTGAAACCTCCCTCCCTCTTGCCTCTCCCCCCTGCCTCCCAACAACCTCAAAAAGCTTGTTGTATCAACTTCAATTCTAAATATGACTAAATACTTATTTTTATCAGTGGTTTTCATATTTCATATGTGTTCATGTTGTCAATTAGCATTCTCTGGTTTCACCTTGAAGAGCTTCCTTTAGTATTTCTTTTAAGACAAGTGTAGTGGTGAACTCCATCAGCATTGTTTGTATGGGAAACAGTTTTATTTTTTTTTTCTTTTGGTACTTTGAATATATCATCCTGGCCTGCAATATTTTTTCTGAGAAATTTGCTGATAGCCTTATGAAAGTTTCCTTGTATGTAAGGAGTTGCTTTTCTCCTGCTGCTTTCAAAGTTCTCTTCATCTTTGACTTTTGATAATGTAATTGAAATGTTTGTAATATTTTTGGAGTTGATAATGATTGGAAATTTTTGAGCTTCATGAACTTGGATGTCTATATCCCTTCTGTGATTTGGAATGTATTCAGCCATTTTTTTTAATAAGCTGCTTCTTCTTTATATTTCTCTTTTTTTCATTGACACTTATAATTCATAATTGGTTCACTTGATGTTATTCTGTAAATTCTGAAGGCTTTCTTTGTTCTTTTTCTCTTTTGTGTTGGATAATTTTAAATGACTTGTCTTCAAATTCATGGATTTTTTTTCCTGCTTGATTGAGTCTGCTGTTGAATCTCTTACACTTTTTATTCCATTCATTTTCTTCTCTAGCTCTAGAATTTCTAGTTCCTTTAAAAAATTTCTATCTCTTTGTCGAAATATTGATTTTGTTCATGTATTGTTTCCTGATATTGTTGAGTTGTCATTGTCTTTCTGTGTTGCCTTGTAATGTAGTAAGCTTATTTAAAACAATTATTTTGAATTTTTTTGTCAGGCAATTCATAGGTCTTTATTTCTTTGTGTTTGGTTATTGGAAAATTATTGTGTACCTTTGGTGGTGTCATGTTTCCTTGTTTTTTTGTGTGTTCTATGAAGTCTTGCATTACTGTCTTCACATTTGAAGGAGTTACCTTCTTAAGTTTTTATTGAGTGGCTTAGTAAAGAAGAATTTTGAGGGTCTCTCGGACCTTTTCCATGGGTGTACCTACATTGCTCTTCTTATTACCTATTGGTGAAGATATCTTAGGATCGTATGCCTTTTCTCAATCTCACAAAGCCAGGGAAGATGCTGAAAGCCTCCTGTTTATTTTTCATAGGGAAACCTCCTGAAGTGTTTAATGAAAAAACACCGTCTCCCAATTCAGCAGAGTTGAGCTATCTGTATGTGTGTTCTCATGCATGATCTGCATTGGCTCACACACTGTCTACAAGGGCATACATGATGTGCTGGCT
This sequence comes from Cynocephalus volans, assembly GCF_027409185.1. Taxonomy (NCBI): domain Eukaryota; kingdom Metazoa; phylum Chordata; class Mammalia; order Dermoptera; family Cynocephalidae; genus Cynocephalus; species Cynocephalus volans. The sequence continues at coordinate 66,379,521 of NC_084475.1, forward strand.
ATGGGAGAGGGGAGGAGGGATGTGCCTAGCACTGAGGGCTCTTCTGAGCTAGCTGGGCAAAATCACAGGTGATGTGTTCTATGAGGTTTGTGAGTGAGTCTTTTGGTACAGTCCACAGTCAGTTAGTAGAAACCTCAGCCCTTTTTTGGTATTCATGATTTGTTTGTTTTGAGTCTCTGTCCCTCTTCCCTGCTCCTAGCTGCCCCAGACTATTCAGTCATGCTAATCCCCTCAGTGTTCTGGATGGGGCAAGAAAAAAGCAGACCTTTTTTAATAACCAAAACAGTATGGTACTGGCATAAAAACAGACACACTGACCAATGGAATAGAATAGAGAATCCAGAAATCAACCCACACACTTACTGCCATCTGATCTTTGACAAAGGCACCAAGCCTATTCACTGGGGAAGGGACTGCCTCTTCAGCAAATGGTGCTGGGATAACTGGATATCCATATGCAGGAGAATGAAACTAGATCCATACCTCTCACCGTATACTAAAATCAACTCAAAATGGATTAAGGATTTAAATATACACCCTGAAACAATAAAACTTCTTAAAGAAAACATAGGAGAAACACTTCAGGAAATAGGACTGGGCACAGACTTCATGAATACGACCCCAAAAGCACGGGCAATCAAAGGAAAAATAAACAAATGGGATTATATCAAACTAAAAAGCTTCTGCACAGCAAAAGAAACAATTAACAGAGTGAAAAGACAACCAACAGAGTGGGAGTAAATATTTACAAAATATACATCTGACACAGGATTAATATCCAGAATATATAAGGAACTCAAGCAACTTTACAAGAAAAAAACAAGCAACCCAATTAAAAAATGGGCAAAAGAGCTAAGTAGGCATTTCTCCAAGGAAGATATACAAATGGCCAACAGACAGATGAAAGAATGCTCAACATCACTCAGCATCCGGGAAATGCAAATCAAAACCACACTGAGATACCATCTAACCCCAGTTAGGATGGCTAAAATCCAAAAGACTCTGAACGATAAATGCTGGCGAGGTTGCGGAGAAAAAGGAACTCTCATACATTGTTGGTGGGACTGCAAAATGGTGCAGCCTCTATGGAAAATGGTATGGAGTTTCCTCATACAATTGCAGATAGATCTACCATACGACCCAGCCATCCCACTGCTGGGAATATACCCGGAGGAATGGAAATCATCAAGTCGAAGGTATACCTGTTCCCCAATGTTCATCGCAGCACTCTTTACAATAGCCAAGAGTTGGAACCAGCCCAAATGTCCATCATCAGATGAGTGGATACGGAAAATGTGGTACATCTACACAATGGAATACTACTCAGCTATAAAAATGAATGAAATACTGCCATTTGCATCAACATGGATGGACCTTGAGAGATTTATATTAAGTGAAACAAGTCAGGCACAGAAAGAGAAATACCACATGTTCTCACTTATTCGTGGGAGCTAAAAATTAATATATAAATTCACACACACACACACACACACACACACAAAAACCGGCGGTGGGGGGGAAGAAGATATAACAACCACAATTACTTGAAGTTGATACGACAAGCAAACAGAGGGGACATTGGTGGGGGGAGGGGGCGAGGGAGGCGGGAGGGAGGTTTGGTGATGGGCAACAATAATCAGCCACAATGTATATCGACAAAATAAAATAAAAATAAAAATAAATAAATAAATAAATTTTACCCTGAAAAAAATAAAAATAAAAAAATAAAGTATTTGACTCCACTCTCTCCTTGCTTGCATATTTTCAAAGAAGTCAGATGTAATTCTTATCTTTGTATCTCTAAAGATTAGTTGTTTTTCTCCTCTGGCTTTTTCTTTTCTTTTCCTTTTTACTTTTTTTTCTTGACCTTTGATTTCCTGAAGGTTGAATATAATATGACTGGATGTAGTATGTTTTTTTTGTTGTTGGTGGGGGTGGTGGTGGTTGTTAATATTTATCCTGATTGGTTTTCTCTGAGGTTCCTGGATCTATGGTTTGGTATCTGACATTAACTTGAGAACAATTCTCACCCATTAGTGCTTCAAATGTTGCTTCTGTTTCTTTCTCCCTTTCTTCTTTATCAGATATTCCCATTGAAGTTATACTTTTTGTAATTGTCCCACAATTCTTGGATATTCTGTTCCATTTTCTTAGTCTTTTCTTTTTCTTTGCTTTTCAGTTCTGAAAGTTTCTATATACATATCACCAAGCTCAGAGACTCTTCAGTCATGTGTACTGTAGTAATAAGACTATCAAAGGAATTCTTTATTTCTGTTACTCTGTGTGTTTTTAGTCTCTGGCATTTCTTTTTGATTCTTAGAATTCCAATTTTTCTGCTTACATTATCCATTTGTTCTTCTATGTTGTCTATTTTTTCCATTAGATCTCTTAGCATGTACATTATAATTGTTTTAAACTCATGGTGCCATAATTCCAACATCTCTGCCATATTTGAGTCTGGTTCTTATGCTGTTCTGTTTCTTCAAATTGTGTTTTTTGCCTTTTAGTGTGCCTTGTAATTTTTCATTAAAAGGTGGACATCATGTACGGGATGAAAGGAACTGCAGTAAGAAAGCCTGTATTGATGTGGTGGTAAAGTACAGGATTAGGGCAAATATTCTACAGTCCTGTGATTAGACGTCAGTCTTATAATGTGCCTGTACCCACAAGTACTGTAAACATTACAAGTGCTTTTCAGTTTGATCTTTTCTTTTTCCCATCCCATTAGCTGGTACAGAATGTCTGGAGGCGACTGGAGTTGGAAAGCCAGAGTAGCTTGAGTTAGGTATTTCCCTTCCCCTAGGTGGGTTAGGCTGTGATATAACTGCAATAGGTTCTGTTCTGGTAAAATAGTTTTCTGAAGGCAGGCCGTTTTAAGAACAGACTGCTTTGGTACATTGCAAAATGATTTTTTCCCTCTTCCACTTGCTGGGAACCCAAGGGAATTTTTCTCTGATTCTTCATTGTAAGAACTCGGTAGAGCTCCTGGAGGTAAAATACACGAAAGTATTAAGGCCCCTATATCTTGATCCCCTGGAGTTTTCCTCTTTTTGTCTACACCAAACCTACAGCAATTTGTGAAATATAGTTCTGCTTTTCCTACCCTGTTACTGGTTCTTGGGAAGGTGGGTTTCTGTTCTGGTAAGTTGTGATTTTCTGTATCCAGCTGTCTTCTCTTCAATTTGGTGTGGGGGGGGCAATGGTTTGAGCTGTAACCTCACTTTTCTGACAAATCTAAGAATTGTCAATTTTTCAGTTTGTTCAGCTTTTTAGCTGCTGTTAGGAAAAAGAGTTGACTTCTATGCTCCTTACATGCTAGATCAGAAACTGGAAGGCTTGCTGGTACTTTTAAATCTACCTTTTGTACTCAGATTTCCCAGAGAAGACTCTTCCAATCTTCAGCTTGGAGGGTAGAAGCTTGGCTCCCAAGATTTGGGGAGGTAAATGTTGAAAGGGTCCTGAAGGGTCTTAGAATCCTGTATGCACTTTTCATTTAATTCTTATTCTTTCTCACTAAATGTAATTAAATCTCCTAGTCCAGAGATGCCTTTGATTTGCCATCTTCAGATAATGGATCAATTGTTTGCCATGATGTAGGGGTAGGGATAATCAGTCAACTTAATGAACAGGGTATGACTGTTCTGATTATGTCTTAAAGAGATGTTAAACTAACCTTCCTTATTTCGCCCATCACCCTTTCACTTCAATTTCTATAGGTTCTTGATGCTTCCTATATTTGAGACTTTGAAAATTTTCTGGAATGAATCAGATTGATTCTTGATTTTTTCCCTAAAAACGTTCTTAGCACTCAGTTTTCTCAGTCCTTTCTCAATCATCTGCTTTATAGCTTTTAAAACTTTGTTGCTATTGTCTCCTTTCCTATTCTCCCCAGTTCTCTGGACTTATGCCTTAAGAAATCCCTTTATTGTAATTTTAATGGGGTTTAGAAAAATAGTGAAAGTTAATGGTTATTTTTAATCTTCTGTCTTTACTTGGAAAGTGAATTCAAATTTTGTCTTAACAATTTAACTATTATAATCAGTAGTTTAAATTCCATGTAGGAATATTCCAGAAATAATTGTATAGGAAGAACCAACACAAGCTAAGATGATTAAGAATTGTAATAAGTATAGTATTATGTGGACATGATATGCTTTGTTTTAAAGAATGTCTACATTTGGGGTTCTCAGCAGAGACATTTTTGTTAATTTAATGTTGTCATTATCAGGACAAATGTTTCATCAATTGGATTTCTCCTTAAACTATGTTAATTGAAGTAAATCTTTTATTTGTTCATAAAACATTTGTTGATCTACTATAAGACAAGCATTGTTTAAGAATTGGGGGACAAAGAGTATACTTTCAGGGATCATTTCTATAGTTCATTCCAAGAACTGAGGGAGAGAAATCAAGAGCAGCTCACACCTAGAATATTTTAAAGACACCTAAATGCACAATTAAAATACAATAAACTAAGTAAAAAGTAAGATTTCTCCTCATTTCCCCAGGCTGTAGGTTACTGCTGCTACTAAATATTTAATCTCCACTCTGTTTCACCTCCTGCACATGCTACTCCTTTACTCCCTTACCTGTTGGAGAGTAAAGTCCTTGCCTGTTGGACACCACCCTGATTAGATTCTTTATTCCCAAGATATTTTTTAAAAGGCTTTGTATTTAGCCCATTTTACTAAGATTTGATACCCAAGAGGGGAATTAGCATGCAAAGCAGCACTGAATAACATACAACTCAAGTTTATGTTAGATGCCCTTTCTGTTAGATTGTTCGTTTGCCATTTCAAATGTGAACTTTTTACCGATTATTCCCTGGACTTCATTGATCCCTGAACTTTAGCTGTTCTGCAGGACTCTTCTCCCTGTCTCTCATTAGCATGCTTTTCAAAAAATTATCTGGTTTTATAATTAATTTTCTTTGGTCTGGACCTATGTTTGTGTATTAGCCAGGGTGAGCTGATATCTTTGGTTTAATAAAATAAACATTTAGTATTTATATTATAGTTTGCTATGGGTCCACAGAAAGGTTCTGTTTCATGCACTCATTCAGGATGCCAGGTACTTTTCACAGAGCAGCTCTACCCTCTCCTTGGACAAAGGCAAGAAAGAACTTGGAAGGTGGTCTAGGAAATTTTAGGGCCAACCCTGGTAGTGTCATTTATCACTTCTTACATTATATTGTTCAGAATTCATTCACATGTCCCCACTTAACTGTAAGAGATGCTGCAAAATGAAGTCTGGATGTGTGCTCAGGGGGAAATAAAATATGCCTTGATGAACATAAAGTATTCTTTCTGCCATACTTTAAAAAATGTTATCTGCTTAATAAAAGCCTAATCTGGCATTTTATTTTATTTTTAACTAGAATTTTAGTGAAAATTAATTTATCATACATAAGCTCATCATCTTAGTCAGGCCCTTCCATCTGATAAGGTAATCCCAACTTCCTTAAAAAGAACAAGCTTCTATCAATTTTGTTTCTTTGATTTATTTTCTGTATATTTTATTTTATTTTATTTTTTTGTGGCTGTGGCTAATGACTCAGCTGGAGAGCATCCAGCCTCACCTCTGCCAGACCTAGTGAGAGAGACTTCTGAGTAGAAAATGTCTTCTAAAATGTCATTTGCCTTGGTGCATTGCTGCACTTTTTTGTTTGTTTTATTGGTTATGCATACACATGGGCCACAAAGCTGACCGTCATGACTTCTGCCCAAGATGTGATGACCAGATCAATACTATCAGCATACCCATTATCACAAATTGTGATTATTTCTCATGTCCCCAACCCAATTAATCCCAACTTTCCTTCCCCACTCCCCACCACATTCCACAACCCTAGATATGCTCTCTCCCTCTACAAGTCCAACCACCACTATGGTCTTTCTTTCCTTCCGTCTTTCCCACTTATGAGACTTGAAATATTTTTCCCTCTGTGCCTAGCCTATTTCATTCAACATAATTTTCTCCTAGCTCATCCATGTTGCTGTGAATGGTAGAATATCATTCTTTTTTATGGCAGACTAGTATTCCATGGTGTATATTTACCACATTTTCCTTAGCCAGTCATCCATTGATGGGCATTTAGGTTCGTTCTATATCTTGGCTACTGTAAATACAGCTGTGATGAACATGGTAGTGCAGATATCCCTTTGCCAAGATGATTTTCTTTCCTTTGGGTATATACCCAAAAGTGGGATTGCTGGATCATGTGGTAGATCTATCTGTAGTTTGAGAAACTTCCATACTGTTTTCCATAGTAGTTGTACTAATTTATAGTCCCACCAACAGTGTAGGAGCATTCCCTTCTCTCCACACTCTAACCAACATTTGTTATTCTCTGTCATTTTTATCATAATCAGTCAAACTGGGGTGAGGTGATATCTCTGTGGTTTTAATTTGCTTTTCCCTGATGACGAGTGATACTGAGCATTAAGTGCCTGTTGGCTATTTTGTACGTCTTCCTTCAAAATATGTCTATTCAGCTCCTTTGCCCATTTTGTGTTTGGGTTATTTGGGTTTTTTTTCACTGTGTAAATTGCTTGAGTTACTTGTATATTCTGGATATTAATCCCTTGTTGGATTTATAGTTTGCAAATATTTTCTCCTACTCTGTAGGTTGTCATTTCACTCTGTTGATTGTCAAACTGTCCCTATTTGCAGATGACATGATCTTATATATAGAAAAATCTAAATACTCTATCAAAAACTCTTAGAGCTGGTTAATAATTTCTGTAATGTTGCAGGATACAAAATCAATGCCCCCAGTCAGTTGCATTTTTATTCTGCAATGAGCTAACAGAAAGAGAAATCAAGAAAGTTATCCCATTTGTTATAGTCACTAAAAACATTAAGGTACCTAGGAATCAATTTAACCAAGGAGGTGTAAGATCTCTACAATGAGAACTACAAACCACTACTGAAAGAAATGAAAGAAGACACAAAAAGATGGAAAGACATTCCATACTCTTGGATTGGAAGAATTAACATTGTGAAAATGTCCATACTACCCAAAGTGATCTATAGACTCAATGCAATCCCCATCAAAATATCAATGACATTCATTACAGAGATAGAAAAAACTATTTTAACACTTATATGGAGCAACAAAAGACCCCAAATAGCAAAAGCAGCACTGAACAAAAAAATAATAAAGCTTGAGGCAGAACATTACCTGACTTCAAATTATACTACAAAGCTATAGTAACCAAAACAACATGGTACTGGCATAAAAATGACACTCAGACCAGTGGAACAGAATAGAGAACCCAGAAATTAACCCACATACTTACAGCCAATTGATATTTGACAAAGGCAATAAAAGCATACATTGGGGAAGAAACTGCTTCTTCAATAAGCGGTGCTGGGAAAATTGGATATCCATATGCAGAAGAATGAAACTAGACCTGTGCCTCTCACCATATACCAAAATCAAATCAAGACAGATTAAATATTTAAGTATTAGAGCTGAAACTGTAAAAATACTAATGGAAAATATAGGGGAGGTACTTCAGGAACTAGATTGGGCACAGACTTCATGAACAAGAGCCCCAAAGCACAAGCAATGGAAGAAAAAATAAACAAATGGACTATATCAAACTAAAAAGCTTCTGCAAAGCAAAGGAAATAATCAACAGAGTGAAATGACAACCTTCTGTTTATTTTGGTGTCTTAAACTGCCCTGTTTATTACATCTATACTTAGCTGAGTTCATATATAACTTGGTATTTAAAAGTTTTTTACTAATGCTTAATGAATTTGTTTTCTTATAAATTGATGTTGGCTACTGGATTTTGACATCCAGCTGCATTTAGTTCTGATTTTAACTATTAGGCTTAATGTTAATATCTCTGGAGCTCTTTGATTGTAGCTGAAACCTGTCCCTACATTTTGTGAAAGCCCACTTTCCTTCATCATCCCCTAAGGATTCTCTAGTCACCTTTTTCAATTTGTCAGCTGCTTTCTTTATTTTTATTTCTTATCTTCCAAGTTATTCCCTTTAGTTACCTTGATTTCTTGCTCCTTCTCTCTCTCTCTTTTTAAACTTTGATTGCTCCCCATATATTTATATAATCAACAGGGTGGTTGTTTTTCACTACTTACATATTTAGTTCCTCAAAGTGAAAGAAGTAAATAAGTATTTCATTTACTTCTGTTTGCTCCACATTCCCTAAACTTGACATTAATTTCAGTTTCCCAGTGTGTTTTAAACATTATAGTTGTAATTTGCTCAATTTTGCTTTTTAGAATTTTAATATGTGAATCAGTATGACTTTGAATTTACCTTTTCTTTTTTATTTTGTGACAGTCTTTATCAAGCATTTTTGGGGTCAGCCAATGCTGTGCAAATGAAGATTGTTTAAACTGAGTTCAGCAAAAGTTTCTATGGCTATGATATGGGTTGAAGAGATTATAATTCAAATAATCTAGGAGAAGCAATAAAACATTTTGCTCAAATTTAGATTTTAAATAAAAAATATCTCTCAAAGGCAGCCATTTCAATGCATATATCAGTTTAGAGGCTAACTATTAATCTGCTTTTTCTGGTAGAATTGTGTCTTTTTTAAGCTAATGGGCTGAATATAATTGATGAGCTTTGTAAAGTTAACAATGCAATGAAATGATTCAAACTTTTAATTTTGATATAGGAGAAACAGTATCTTTTTATTTGAAACCTTCTTGGTGGTAGTTTTTATTGTATGAGGAGTAATCTCTCTGAAGGATATGGATGGAGTATATTTCCTGTTCAGTGAGTTTATGGAGAAGCTAACACTTTTGTTTTCTTGATGGTAATATCCCCACCCCCTCCACCCCGCTGAATGAGGGATGACACATTACCAAGTCATGACCAGTTAGTTTAGCCATTTTCATTGGTTTAGAGAGGGATGTATGATCCAAGCATGGGCAATTAGAGCTCCACCATGTTTGTCATAACTTTCAGGAAAATCTACTCTCCCTTCCAAGTCCCACTCCACCCTGAGTTGCTATAGGGACCATGTAAGTTGGAGCTGCTGGATGCTCTTGCTGCCATCACATGGAGAGAGCTCTACCTGAGGAAAAAACAGAATTATGAAAGCAGAACCAAGAAAGATAGACGATTTCTTGATGACATTTTTGATGCCCTTAGTCTAGTTGTGTCTGAAGTTAGTCACCTCTTAGGCTTCTCAGGAATGTAATTCATTAAGTTACATTTTAATTTAATCTAGTTTGGTTTCACTGACAGCTTAAAGTATCCCAACTGAATCACTGACTACATAGAATCACACACACACACACACACACACACACACACACACACACACACACACACACACACACAGTTACATACATACATAATGTCACCAAATGATAATATTTATTTTGGGAGGGAAAGGAAAGGACTTTCCTATATTGCTTACCATTGTATCTCTATTATGTATCACAGTGACTGGTACATAGATATGTGTTATATTTCTCTCCAATTTGGTCTTGAGGTCTCTGTATGGAGAATGACTATAAACTCTAGTCCTGCCCTGATGGGTTCCAGGGGATGTGGTTGTGGATATTTACAATGTACTTCTTATGGGTTACTTCTTTATCCTAATGCCTAACTGTCTAACCTATGACCACGTGTCCATCTCACAGAAAACTTGTTTATGCTGGCAGACCCCCTTGGGGCTCTTATTTGAGACTTGTGCATTATTTCTGCCAACATAGCTACTGTCTAGGAGAGCCTTGACTAGGAGGAAAGTTAGGTCCAGGGGTGTCGGCAGGATAAGACACAGAGGAGGCAACACAACAAAAACACATGAAATAACAGAAGCAACTTACTATGCACAGATCCATGAGTGAAGAGGGATACTGATGAGGGTTGGTAGGAAGGTTGTAGGGGCAATGTGCTCAACCAGCAGGTTAGGACGTATGGGATGAGGCCTTTATTGTGATCCAGTGTATTACCAAGCAGGTTACCCATGTAAAGTTCTAACTGGTGGGTTTAGAGCAAGCAGGCAGATGTGCCTTGGGGTCATTCTGTGACTGAAAGTGGTCACTGTGGCATATCTGTGCAGACCATGCAGATGTGAGAGTCAGAGGGACAAGTCAAGTAGGTTGTTTCTGTGTGACCTATAGGAAAGTGGTCACTGAGAGGTGGTTATATAAAGCAGATATCTGGATCAATCACATTGAAGAACTAGAAGGAGGTAGAGAAATGGAAATTGTGTTAACGGTGACTAAACTTTGCTTCTGGTATGAGAAAGTTAAACCCCTATTCATCAGAATGGATACCAAGGCAACCTAAAATTATAAGAATTCACTACAATATGCTTCATAAATATTTATGGAATGAATAAGTAATTAATCTAATTAATTCAATTAAATTTTAAAAATTAGTGCAATTTATTGGGTACATGTTTTGGGCAAAGTCCTATCTCATGAGATAGTAGAGTGATGAAAAGAGCAAGAGAGACAGAGACTCTGTGCTCAATTGCTGGTATTGTACAGGCAATGAGTTATAACAATAATTTAAGGTAGAATAAGAGAAGGGGCTAAAGGGAGTGAAAACTGTATGTTGAAGAATTGTTAAATTATCAAAGGGCTCTAGAGTTAGACTACCTGGGTATGAATCAATGCTCTACTCTTCTTAACTATTTGGCTTGGGATATATCACTTAAATTCAGTTTTTCTTTATATGTAAAATGGGGGTAATATTTGTATGCCCTTTATAGATTTGTTATGAGGATACATCAAGATATTCTACTTACAATGATTGAAATGCCTAGGATATGTGAAGTGCTCAATAACTGTTAGCTATTTCTATCTCAGGAAGCAGAGATGGCTAGACTATGACTTGGTAGAAAAGAGAGAATCGGCAGTTGTATTAGTCCATTTCTGGTGCTTATAACAAAATACCTGAAACTGGATGATTTATAAAGAAAATAAATTTTATTACTTACTGTTTCTGAGGCTGCGAAGTCCCAAGTCCATCCAGTGGTGGCGGCAGCGACCCACCACCAGATGGGTCTCACAATGCAAGATGGTGGAAGCAGAGAGAGCAGAGACAGACTCTCCCCCAGAACCGTGCCCTCGACCACCATTTTTAACCCCTTCACTAAGGCAAGGTCCTACAATCCAATCACTTCTTCAAGACTCCACCTTTCAACTACCATTATAGGGTTTCCCACCCTCTTAACAGTCACAGTAGGGGCTGTTTCTAATACATAAAACTTTGTGAACACAGTTCAAGCTCCAATGAGTTCTGGGGGGACATAATTCAATCCACTACAGAAGCGAAGTCAGTCTTGGAAGCTGAATACTTATTATATTGCAAGTCAATATTAACTATCAACAAATCCCCACAAACATGGTTTGAAATACAAAATAATCCAGCAGGATCTTAATTCAGTGTTATATGGGTTAGATTTATACAGTGGCAGATTTATTTTAGAGATTAGCTAAGACATACATCCTTGGTAAACAGGAGAAAGAAAGGACGTCTACACTAAAATTTTAAAGTTTAATAAGAAAAGAATTAGCATTTTATACTTTCATTGATAATTACAATGTTGGATTTTTACTAGATATTCTGCAGAAGAAAAGAAATAAAAGATTTAAAAAATAAGTATGTTTAATTGCCTGCTATGAAGTAGATATGCATAAGATTATTGTATAGTTAGATGGAGATAGGCTTCTGGATTCATTATCTACAATGCTTAAAGCTCATAGAATTTGGTAAAAAAATTTTAAAGTTCTATTCAGAAATAAATCTTCATGTCATAAAATTATTTTTATAGTTACCTTTTAAAAATAAAAAAAATTTTAATCTTTAGTTCATGATAAAGCAATAGTCTCCTGAGTGTCTCTGGGTACAAAGAAAAATTGAGTCCCATTTATGAAAGAAAAGTAGCTTCAAATATGTTTAACACTGCTTGATTACACATTTTGGAAGCATGGGGGGCATTTCCACTTGATTTAGGGGTCTTACAGAGAAAGCAAAATGGCATGGTGTAGTAGAAGAAAGAACATGGGCTTTGGAAATCTTAAAAATATATAAAAACTATGTGACCTTGGACAAAATAACCTTTTTGAGCCCAAGTTTCCCCATGAGTAGAAAAAAGATAACATTACCTTCATAGTACTTTTGTGAGGATTAAAAATAATACTAAATGGGTAACACTCATGTTTTTCTGTATATAGTTATGATCAATATATGATAGCTATTCTTATTATAAATTATATATTATCACCAGTTATTAATAATACAAATATATCAAGAGGATTCTATTTTAGATTCTATGCAGTAATGAGAAATGGTATAAACATTTCGAAATAAAAATAAAAGAATGGATGACTGCTGAAAATTCTAAGGCAGAAACGTGAATAACTAAGACTATATATAGATGCAAAAATGTTAAGTAGCAACTTGCAAGATTTTGGTAGATGTCAATTGAGTCTTAGCTGATATCATAGCTGATGAATAGCTGCATTCAGCACTGTAGCTTGTTTTTCATTGCTGCAAAAACTGGCCCAACAATAAATGGCAGATTGTTTTTAGAGATTAGCTAAGACATACATCTCTGGTAAACAGGAGGAAGAAAGGACCTCTACATTATACTTCTAAGTTTAATAAGAAAAGGCTTAGCATTTTAAACTTTGAGTGATAATTATAACATTGGATTTGTATTAGATGTTCTGCAGAAGGTTTTTCAGACCGAGATTATGATAACGAAGCAGCTGTTCTATACTTTCTCTTCTCCCCAGGCCATATTATTATCCCAGCCTTTGTTATTTAACGTATAAAGTAAATGTGGTCTAGGACCAAAGCTCTGTCTTAGCATTCTCTGCCCAGCTCTCCTGTTCTTGTTCCTGCAATGTCTTCTGGCTTCCTCTCCTGACACTCCGATTTTTCTTTTTTTGTTCGTTTCCTGAAAAGCCCTTGTATCTTCTTAAAACTAGGTTCCTCAGGGGTGTTCTCAATCTACCTCACACCATGGAAGGACAAAGCCTTTCTTAAGAACTACAAAATTCATATTGGGGTGTTAAAAGCAATTACTTTCTGGCTTTAAGAACTTTTTATTTTCTTAGATTTAAACTGATCAAATCCTCAGATTTACATATAATTTAATCTATTGGTCCAGGGTTATCCTTAAAAAGCCGTAACTTTTTTGTTTTCTTCTTCTTTTCCCTTCTTCCTTTTTCTTTTCTTTTCTTCTTCTTCTTTTTTATTTATTTACTTTTTTTGAGAAGGGCCTCTATGACTATACAAATGGTCTATTTACAATAGTTTAAAATGACATTAGCCAGATGCCCTTTTTCCTCTGTTTTTTTCTTTTTTCCTTAGCAGAAATCTTGCAAAGCAGTCCAGCATATGAAAACAGTAAATTAGAGCTGCAATTGTTGAGGAGTAAGGGGCCAGATCTCTGTCCATTTTTTCATCCCATCCTCTCCACAGCCCCTGCAGTAACTCCAAGGAACCCCAGGCCTGAGGAAACATACTGAACACCTCTGGGGTATTGAAAGGAGAACTGGAATTCTGAAGACATGAATTTTAGCATTATAGAACTAATTTGTATGTGTCAGTGATAGGGTTAATTGTTTCATCTGTAAAACAAATAGTTTAGAACATTGGTTCTCAATTTTGACTGTGTAGTAGAATCACACAGGGAGTTTTTAAAAAATTCTGATGCTTAGGCCTCACTCCATACCAATTAAATTAGAATCTCTGGGGCGTGACACAGGCAATGGTATTTTTTAAAGCTCCCCCAGGTGATTCTAATATGCAACGAAGTTTTAAAAACCTCCAAAGAATTTTTGAGCAATAATGTTCCCCAAGTTCGTGAGTCTGTGAAGATTGTTTTGGTAGATGTAGTTAAAATGTGCACAGAGTCTAGTCATTTGTAAATAGTACTCAGTGAGAATGAGGAATGACGGTGGATGTAAACAGTAGAACTTAAGAGGGGGTTGGCTGGTTAGCTCAGCTGGTTAGAGTGTAGTGCTGGTAACACTAAGGTCTAGGGTTTCATCCCTGTATTGGCCAGCAGCCAAAAAAAAAAAAGACTGGAACCTAGGAATAAAAGGTTTTTAAAATAATCTCAGTAACTCAGTGTTTTGAGCGAAATGTCTTAACTTTGTTATATGAGGGTACTTCAAAGAGTTCATGAAAAGATCCATATTATCTTCAATTCTGTTTTTCTGCAAACTTTTTGACTTACCTCATATCCCTGATGGGAGTATTTTAACTTTCAACTGAGAAGTCATATTAAAATACAATCTTATTATTTTTATACCAATAATGACACTATTTGTTAATATGATCAGCAAGAATTACACCTAAATGTGTTATTTACAAAACAAATAGAAAAGGCAGATTGACCACTGAAATATAAAATATGGTTGCGAACGCTCAGTTGTGGTATAGATTGAAGACAGATTGAAGAAACATGTTAACAATGACGGAAATCTCTGACCCTGAGATACTGCAGATTAAAAGTGCCTCCATCAAAAAGCATAACAAGGGCCATGCCCGTGGCGCACTCGGGAGAGTGCGGCGCTGGGAGCGCAGCGACGCTCCCACCACAGGTTCGGATCCTACATAGGAATGGCCGGAGTTTTCAAATTAGGAAAAAAAAACTTGCAGCATTGGATAATGCTAAAGATTGGATTCCCCCCCTCCAACCGCATTGAGGCTTAATCCCTACTGTGACTGTTGAGGGTGGAAAATCTTATTATGGTAATTGAAGGTGGGGCTTTAAAGAGGTGATTAGGTTGTAGGACCATGCCACAGTGAATGGATTAATAATGGTGGTTAGGGACGGCCCTGTGGCGCACTCGGGAGAGTGCAGCGCTTGGGAGCACAGCGGTGTGCCCGCCGCGGGTTCGGATCCTGTATAGGGATGGCCAGTGCACTCACTGGCTGAGCGCGGTGCAGACGGCACCAACCCAAGGGTTGCGATCCCCTTACTGGTCACAAAAAGGACAAAAATAATAATAATAATAATAATAATAATAATAATAATAATAATAATAATAATAATAATAATGGTGGTTAGGGGCCTGGTTCTGAGGGCTTTAAAAAGAGAATGAATGAGGACGTTAGTCTTGGCTCTTTCTGCTCCGCCATTTTCTGCAATGTGAGGTCACTGGGTCACTGTCACCAACAAGACCATCACCAGATATGTTCCCTGCACTGTGGACTTCCCAGCCTCCAAAGCTGTAAGCAATAAATTTTGTTTTCTTAAAAATTACCCAGTTCCATGTATTTTGTTATAAGCAACAGAAACGGACTAATAAAGTTAGCAATTGATCCTAGAATACATAGAAATTGAATGACAATGTTCATGCTGTAATCTTTAAATGTCAAATGAATTTATTATGATTGGATACATTATAGTGAATACCAAACAGTTTAAAAATGATAGCACAGTTAGAATAAAATGATTGATTTTGGATATATTGGATGTATAACTAAACAGAAATTCCTTTTTATTTGCTCATACCAAGGCCATTTATGTATTTTCTCTCATATTTGTGCAGCTAATAGGGATTCAAGATTCATGCGCTTAAATCTCACTTTGAAAAAAGTAAGTTCTTTTCTGGAAGTTGGTAACCTTTAAATAAAAGAAAACGTGCAGTTATCACTTGTGGCAGGGCAATATATTAATAATTTTATTACCTTGTCTTGAGGCTTTTTTGCTGAAATAAATTTACTAACATCAAAATAAAAAAGTAATTTTACACATTTTCTGGACAGAAAGGTCAGGCAGTCCTTTGTCCTTTTGTGTTCAAGTCTCCCTTACCCCAGAAAAAAGTTCATTGCAGCCATTTCGGGTAATAAGCCCCAACATTAACAGGCTAGGAGAAAGTCCATAGAGACAATTCTCACAACATGGAATCGAGCCAGCAGTGGCATAGGACACTTCCGAATGAACCATGTGACGAGGATAGTGAGTGTTTTCACCAATCAGACAGAGACAGAGAGACAGAGAGACAGAGAGGAGAGAGAGAGCTGAGAGAGGCAGGGGAGTAGAACGTGGTAGTGAAACAAAAAATTATTGATGTTGAGATTTTCACCAAACTTGGCCAGTGGTGACTGGGAGCTAAATATAATTTGGTTTATATAAATTAAAGGCATATAATATTTTATATACTTTATGTGTTGTGGCATAATTCTTAATTGTCATACACTTTTGAAAATGTATAATTGGTATAAATAAAGCCCAGTATTTGGTCATTAGTAATTTTTTTTTTTTAATAGAAAAATCTCTAAAATGTCTCCATGAAGCCTTCTTAGTTTACACATTTCCAGGGATTCCTCCCTACTCTCAAATTACTATCTATACCACTTACTTTGTGGCACATTAACACACTGCTTTGGGACTTCTGTTTGGTTGTCTGCTATCATTTGACTCATGTATTTATGAGCAGATCTAGATCTTGAGATTTTATTGTGATAGCAATTGCCTAACAAAAAGAGTTGAACAAACGAATGTACGAATATTCCTCTAGAATGAGTTGTCTAAGGGCAGGAGCAAACAATGCGATTTCATCTACATGTTTCCAGCACATGGCACAGCACAGGCACATAGGAAGTGCTCAGTAGTTGCTCTCTGATGGACCACATGAATAGATAAATAAACTAACACAGAATAAGGGCGTAAATGCATATGTCCACTTGAATAATTGATTGATTCATGTCTCATGAAGGATTAGTTTATTACACCCAGATATATGTGCTTTTTACTAATACGAGTGTATTGAGGTAACCAGACTGATAATGTCAATAATTGAGGGAATTTGGATAAGATCTCACAAAAATTACAAAGTCTTTTTAAAATTTTCAACCAGGTCTAATATTTTATATTTATTTATTTTTCTCTTTTCTGCAAAAATGAAGATTACAATCATCCAACCCAACACACTCAGTTTTCTATCAAGCTCCAACTATCTGGCTCTGTCATTTTTCTCTGAGGGTTTATGTTCCAAGTTGCCCCAAATCATCCCAACATGCCACTTTATTTTATCTCAGGAGGATCTGAGCAATGAAATCCAGAGGTTCTTTTGGTGGAGAAAATGTTAGGAACTTCTTGTAAAGTATTTTGTTGTTTTAAATAAATTATTTGACAATTCTCCAATTGAGATATGGGGTCTGTGTCTACTTCTCTTAAACCTAAGTAAACTTGTGCCTTCTGAACCAAGCAAACATGGCAGAAGTTACACTTGGTGACTTCTGAGACCAGATCATAAGAGGCCATGGGTATTTTAATTTGTTTGCTGAAACAGTGCACTGCAACATGAGATCTGACTATCCCTAGATCCCATGCTGGTGAGACCAAGGGTAGATATACTCGGCTAATCATCCCACCTAAGGCCAGCCATGAAGAAGTTATCTTAGAATGTGTGTCCCCTGCCCCAGCTGTTCTAGCTTCCAACTTTTGAGTCACCTCCTAAACAATGAGAAGCACAAATTAGCTACGCTGTCTGAATTCTTGACCCTGTGAAGAATTCACAGTCTCTGTGAGCATAATAAAAATAATAAAAATGTTTGTTTTGTGCCACTGAATTTGGGGGTGATTTTTTACACCAGAATAGTAATTGAAGTAATTTCAAGACCAAATTTTGTATCCCAAAGAATATATTTTATTAAAAAATAAAATAAAATGATTTTTGTATTTTGCCTTTTATAAGTAACATATCATTCTAAATTTAATTCAATCTGGAAAATTTCAAATTTTCTTTACTTTCCCTTCCCTTTCAAAGTTTAAAATCACTAAATGATAAATTCAGTGGCTCATTTAAGCGTATTTTTAGCCCAGCTGGAAAATATCTCATTGTTATTTTTAGTTCCTACCTTCTTTTTGGAATAAATATAAATCCTGCACAGTTCTACCTTTTTTCTTTCATTGTACCTGGAGTTATCACTGTGGAAGCCTGAGGTAACCCAAGTTTCTTGAATGCATTGTTCTTGCTTTATCTTTTTCTTTCATTTATATACAATCTCTGAATTTATGAAGTATACAAGAGCATAAATGATGGTCTTTAGAACTCCAAGAAATGAATGAATGATATATGTGAAGAAAAACTGCAGGAGGCAAAACCACAAAGAAAGGCACTAGCAGCAATTAAAGGCTATTATAAGTAATCCATGTCAATTACTATTAACTAACATCTTCCACAGCCCCATTCCTCTTATGTGGTTTTAGGCAGTTTATCAGAGTTTCCAGAAGAAGCACAAGAAAATGTTGGAAATTTGCATATTTAACTTTATGGTTATTTCAATTTACTTTTAGTTGTATTATTTCACTCTCTCGATACTGCAAATAATAGTAGAGGAGGGTGTAAGCATGAGTATAAAATGTTTGAGAGATCCAGGTCTGGGTACAGCAGAAAATTTATAGCTGTGAAGAGTGAGGTAATATCTTGGTATCCCTTGTCTAGCTGAGGAATGGTGTGTTGTGGTCAACCAAATTTCCAATTACTTCATTTTTGACAGTGAACCTGATATTAGAGCACAGATGTGAGGGTTGAACTATAGAATTCTCTGAATTGATTTTTCAAGTGCTGTATACATTTTTAGAAAAGTAGCACTTTAGCAGCTACAAATCTTTAATAGAGTTGCTAGACCATCAACTGACATGTCAACATACCTTGAAAGAGCCCTCATCAAATGCAAAGGTAAAGTTCTGTCAGATAGCGTTAGCAAAGCAAAATAATCTCAGAGAAAGGAGGAAATATTTCTCCTAAATACCTAAGTGTTACAAAATAGAATGCTTCAAAAGTCCTTGAGAAGGTTTCAAATATGAAATCTGGGTAGAAATGTAAGAAATTGAAAAGGCAAGAAGATAAATGAAAGCACTTCTCAAAAGATCTAAATAGGGAGATAAAAATGTAAAAGTGAAGCTTCATTTATTGGTGGGGGAAAAAGAAAACCCAATTGTAGAGTTCTTTTAAGCTGAATCAACTGTGGATTCCATAGGGTGAAAACAAAGATAAGAAAGATAATACTTCACAGGCTTGGGAAGGTAAAAGATACATTGTTAATACCTATATTATAGGTATTATATTAGCCTGTAAACTATTTTATTTAGGTAGTATCTGATAGAAAAGTTTCTACATTAAAGAAGTTCAGGAAAGTTAGGTCAAAAAAAGTCAGAAATCTTTTTACTGCAAGATTTCTGGAACTTTAATGTTAAATTGTGTATTTAATATAATAATGTGTGTCTGATGGATATTATTTTACAGTGTTTCCAAAATTTACTTGACTGTGAAATCTTTTTGTTTGTTTGTTTGTTTAAGAGTTATTATCTTTGGAGGCTCAGGTCCAAGGGGCAAACTTTGGGAAACACTGACCTGCTTAACAAAGATATTGTGAGACAAACTGACATGTAGTCTATAGGTACCACATGTTTCTTCCTCTGTGTTCATAGCTCTAATCATCAAATCTAGTTTAGGTGGAATTAATTTTTCTATCTGTGAGATAGAGATTATTATCTTTCGTAGAGATGAAAAATGGGATGAAGAAAGGTAAGCAGATTCCCTCAAGGTTATGTGATATGTACATTACTACACAAGAATTCAAAATTTATACTTCTTTTCTCTACTCTGCTGACTGTTGCCTTCCAGATTAAAAAACAAATCTGTTTTTGGTTAAAGAGAGAGTTCCGGCTTGGACTGAGACCATTTTCTATGAATAGGACTCTGGTTTGACTGGAATTTCAAGAAAAAGTTCTGAAGTTTTTGATGAAAAGCTATATTTACCTAAAATAGGGCCCACTTATTGAATATTAAGGCTCATGCCATCCAGTAATAACAGAGAAAGGAAGGAAAACATGTTTCTAGTTTTGCTTAAAATACAAGAGACTTTTTAAAAATGAATGGACTTTCCAAACTGAATAGTCATGAAAAGTTCAAGAACAAAAATGATAACATTTTAAAGGATTTTATGGATATTTGGTTTCAGATGTAGAAATATTCAAAAGATGTCCGAAAATGTGAGTGTAGACCTTGGAAAGCAGGACTGGCTGTGGAAAAAAGACTAGCTCATAAAGGAGTTTAAAGATGAGAGGGAAGTTATAGTTAAATCAATGGTTCTCAAGTTGGATCTCTCTCTCTCTGTCTCTCTCTGTCTCTCTCTGTCTTTCTCTGTTTCTCTCACATGTTTCTCTGTACTTTTCCACACTTTCAGTTTTCTCTTTCTCCTTTTTAAAGTCATCTTTATGAATAAGATATTCAATTTTGGAACACCAATGGGTTATAGAATGCTGTGGTCCATTTGTAAAGAGGTGGTAGCGTCCTGTCAGAGCCTTTCTTTGCCCAAGGCCCAATTTCATTGTGGTCATGGTAGTGAATGTCTGCTTATCTGTTTGTTATTTTTTTCAAGACCAAGTGGCACAGTCTTATTCATAGCCTTTTTCTCACTCTTTTAAATTTCCATAAATATTTCTTTGCATGTGGACTAAGCCTGTTAAAGTATTGAAAATAGATTGGTATATCTGAAAATCAGCTGGCTTCTACAAGCAATGTACAACATATATCCCTAATTTGTGGAAATTATGCTTTGAGAGTCATTGAAAATTATCCTGATACAAAGTTTGAAGGTGGACACATAGAAGAAGAGAAGGTTGAATTTTCTAAAATCAATCTTTGTGAAGAAAGATGCAAGAGTTCTAAAAGCATCTCCGCTTGGATTTGATTACTTACTTTTTCTGTTCATATTCTAGTAAAGTGAGCTTTTCACCTTGCAATGCTCAGGCAATACACAGTCTTGTAAACAAATAAACAAAGGGTTAGCCCATCACTTCTTTCACTTTCATGTTTATGAGGAGGAGTTTTTCCCTGTGCAATACCCTGGGAATTCTGTAGGTCTTTGGTAAGTGAATAAAATGTTTTCTTTGAGATGTCATGTTTTTTCGAGAATGGGTGAGCATCAACTTAAGATGAATGTCATTATAGTCAGAAACAAATGTGACCCTTCCTGCCCTACTGTAAAACTTTGAAACCTCGAAGAGAAAAATTCTAGTTACTCAGAAATTGGATTACCAGGCTGGTTCTCTTCTTGGCAAATCTCATTTTTTTTTTTTTTTCTTCATTTGCTTCCTTGCTTATGGTCTATTCTCATTCCATTCTACCTATTCACAGGAAGGTAGATGCATGTTTACTCCTGCATTCCCAGTGTCTGGAAGAGTGTTAGGTACCTAGTAGGTTTTCAATAAATATTTGCTTTATGAATGTCTGAGTGGATTTGTAAATTAACATGTCCTCATTTTAAAAAGAAGAAAGTCAGATGAGGTTAAGTGATTTTCCAAAGATGTTATAACAACTTCAGAGGAAGACTTGAAATAGAATCCTGTCTCCCAATTCTCAAATCAGCACAATGTGCCTGTATGTCTTCCATTTCATCCATTATAACTCTGCATACCTATAAAAAAGGCATTTGAAATTTTAGACTAATTATATACCAGGTCTAAGATAAATTCTGTCTGATAATGAATCCTTGTTTTAATATTGTTTGTAATCCACTGACATTGCAATTTTTGAATTGTCTAGAGATTTTTTCTTACACTTTAGTGCATTGAGTAAACCTTATAGAAATGAAACTTGTATTTGTCTTCCATTACAGAGAACTCTAGCAACATTCTTCCATTAGATGATATAAAAAATTATAATAAAATTGATTTGTACTATTATAATGAATTATTTTTGGTTTTAAATCTGTAACATAAATTTTGTTTGTTTATTAATATTTTGCTCTGATAGTTATGTTTTTATTTTAAATAGATTAATTTTATATTTTTCCTTGGTTGGTTTTGGTGAACTAAATTAAATAATAGTATTTATATTTTTCTCCTTCTCCTTTTCACTCTCCCTTCCTCCCTCCCTCCCTTCCTTCCTTCCTGATTCTGTGACTTGGCAATCCTCGACGTGTTGAAGTGTTGGCAGTGCCCTATTTTTGACCTATGTTACACAGGAATTAGCTTTATAATTACCTGCAATTATACTAGTAATTATAAATTATATAACCATGTGTTTTATGCACTGTTATATGTACATATTACATTAAAAACTAAACAATTAAAAGCAAAATTATATATTGCATATGTTTTTAGTCTACAATGGATTTAAATTTGTTAATGGAACATTAGTATATACTATTATTTTTAATGCTTAGATATTTATGAGAGTGGGCTGGCCATTTAGCTCAGTAGGTTAGAGCACAGCTTTGTAACACCAAGGTCAGGGGGTTTGGATCCCCATACTGGCCAGCAGTCCAAAAAATAAAAAAATAAAAAAAGGAGAGTCTTGAGGATGATGAGATTTATAATTTAAAAAAAATTATGAAAGTGTCAGGGTGTGGAATTTTCTACTTCTGTTTCATTTACTTATGAATAAGTCTCTAGCAGACATTGCTTGTAAGTTATTTATTCTATTTAAAATATATATTTTGATTAGATGTATTGAATTATATAAAGAACATAAAGGATAATAATTGCCTGTTTATTTTATTTTTTGATTCTTCTGGCATTAGTAGCCAAATAAATTTCTGCAAAATTTCTAAAGAGCAAGGTAATTTCAAATGCTTTCAAGTGCTTTTTCCATTGTCTGTAGATTACACATAGAGACATATAATTAAAAACTTCATATAGACTTCAGTGGATGAAACTATATTTGACAAGCTTTTACTCCTTTATTCCTAAGAACAAATATGTTTATCACATACCTGTCAACAGAATATAATCTTGTTTAAGTAATTCTGCCAAAAGAAAAGAAAAAACATGCCCCTTTCATAAATTGAATTGTAGATTTATTGCTTTATGGTTATATATTCATGGATTCCAAATCCAAATATAAAGCATTTTTTTTCAGAAAAAAACCTAATACTTTAAATAAAGAAATCTAAAAATCTATTTGATATCATTTGTAATATCCAGTACAAAGATAATATACTGTTTTCACTTATACCATTTTATTTCTCATATGAAAGAATATTTTTGCATTAATGTTGTTCTATGTGTAAGTAAAATACCAACTTCAGGTCATTGGAATTTGGTCCTACAGAGGAATTTCTCTGAGATTTTTTTTTAAAATTAATTTTCCTTGGAAAAAGAAAAGTGAAGACCATGAAAAAGTTAAAAAAATATTGTGTCAGGATGTAATATCTTATATATACAATGGTAGATGTTTGCTTCTTTTGTTGTAGAATAATTAAACTTTACTATTTAAAAAAAAAAGAAAGAAAAGAAAGAAAGGTAAAAAGTAAACAAAAGGCAGATATGGCTTCTAATAAGTTAGTCTTGGAAGTAAATCAGCCAATTAAGGATGAACTCCCATTATTGAAAATGCAACTTGGAGGAACATGTTCAACTCCAATTTTTGATTACAGGAGTGTATTAATCCATTTCTGTTACTTATAACAAAATACTCAAAACTGGGTGATTTATAAGAAAACAAAATTTGTTGTTTACAGTTTCAGAGGCTGGGAAGTCCAAAGTCCATGGAACACAGCTGGTGAAGGTCTTGGTGATAGTGACAGTGATGGCAGGGTATCACATTGTGAAAATGGCAGAGGAGAGAGAGAGAAAGACTTTCCTCTTCTTTTAAAGCCTTAAGAGCCACGCCCCTGACCATCATTTTTAATCCATACACTGCTGCATGGTCCTACATTCCAATCGCCTCTTCAAGGCTCCACCTTTCAATTACTATAATAGGATTTCCCATGGTCTTAATAGTCACAGTAGGGAATAAGTTTCTAATACATAAAACGTGGGGGATACAATTCAAGCTTCAGTGAGGTTTTGGGGGGGGACATAATTCAATCCACTACAAGGAGCATGGAGATAAAATTTGCACAAAGACTGAATTCTGATTGAATTGCTGGAACTGTGTTTGTGCAAGCGTTTTGAGACCCACATCAACTCTTTTTCTTTTTCCTTAACAAACTAGTACAGGTTGAGCATCCCTAATCCAAGAATTCAAAATCTAACATGTTACAGAATCCAAAACTTTATGCCACAAGTGGAAAATTCCACATCTGACTTTATGCATCATGTCAGAGTCAAAATGCTGGTGCACAGTACAGAGTTTACTCAGTGTCCCCAAGGAAAACAGACCCTCCCAGTGCCCTCTAGCTGTGGTATGCACACACCCAGGTTCTTCCATGCAAGCATACCCAAAAAGGGCAATGAAATGGCATGTGTGCAGGTAGGACCTCCAATGACAGGTTCCTCATGACACCCCACATGGGGCCAAGGCATATGTGCATTACTCACTGTGCGAGAGAGTAACACCTTTGCTTTCTGATGTTTCATGCACAAAATAATTAAAACTGTTATCTAAAATTAACTTCAGCCTATTGTGCATAAGGTGTGTATGAAAAATAAATGAATTTCATGTTTAGACTTGGATTCCATCCCCAAGAGATCTCATTATGTATATGCAAATATTTCAAAATCTGAAAAAATCCAAAATCTCAAAAATTTCTTGTCCCAAGCATTTAGGATAAGGAATATCAACTGGTATTGAAATTACAAGCCCAGGGCCGGCCCCGTGGCGCACTTGGGAGTGCAGCGGCGCTCCCGCCGCGGGTTCGGATCCCATATAGGAATGGCTGGTGCACTCACTGGCTGAGCGTGGTTCGGACAACACCAAGCCAAAGGTTGCAATCCCCTTACCGGTCACAAAAAGACAAAAAATAAATAAATAAATAAATAAATTACAAGCCCAGCAGCTACTAAACTATGGTCCAAGTGGTCTTTTCTCCCCACCAAACTCTCTCATTGTTCCATTACTTGACCTCTGCCTATGGATTGGTGCAGATATTTAACTTGAGAGAAAAGACAAGGACATTTTTAATAATAACTGTTCATAAATTTATTTTTTAAATTACATAATATTTCTTGGTGTCCTAAAAGTTGCAAGGCTCCTTGTCAGGTTAAAAAATAAGTAAAATGTAGAGATCGTCATGTCCTGAGGACAGTACCTAGCTCATGCTTATTTGTTGATGTAATAAATGGCGAGCATATGAATGAATGAATGAAGTTCAGAGAATTGGAAAAAAACATTTGTACATAACTGTTACAAATTTAAATAAATTGGCTGCTGAAGAGTAGACTAACCTTACAATCGTGAAAGGTTAAGAAGGAGAGTTAGAAACACAGGTGAGTTTATGGAGTAGCAGATCAAATGTAAAATGAATTTTGAAGGATTCCAATGAAGATATATTTCATGGAGGAGCTGGCATTTGAAGTAAGTGTAATACAGTTAAGTAACATCAGGTTTCTTTTTTTGTTGTTTCTTTTTACAAATTGCAATGAAAACAGTGAATCTTAACTTGGATACCCTTTATTTGAAAATGGGTAATTTAAAATTGTCTCTTCTTAGCAAAGGTCAGTTTTCCTTATCAAATCTTATCTTCATTTTTAATGCAATTTGGTATTATAAGACTTTTACACTTTACATGGAATAGTGCCTGGCATGGAGTAAGTGCTCGATGTTTATTACTTGACTAACTCTACATTAAATTATAGTTATGGAAAGCTACGAACCAAGAGCTCCTACTTTTCTGTTTCCCACCTTTGTCTTTGGGCTTCCATTCTATATCTGAACCAACTGTTGGTGATCTCATCCAATGTCATGGCTTTAAATACTATCTATACACTTACTACTCACGTAGGTTCTCTCCTAGCCTGAAATTCTCTCCTGAACTCCAAAATCTTATATGCACTACTTAAATCTCATCTTATTTTAGATATCTAGTAGTTATTTCAAATATAATACGTCCAATACTGAATTCCTCAGTTTGCTTCTAGCAAGGTTTCCCCTTCTCATCTAATACCACCTGGATCCCTCCAGTTGCTCAAACCAAAGACCTTGGAGTCATCATTGATTTCATCCCCCCCCCCTTTTTTATACCCATGTCCGATTAATTGGCAAATTTGTCACCTCTATTTTCAAAACATGTTCAGAATTTGAACCATTTCTCTTGATGTCCACTGTTACCACTCTGACTCAGTCTACCACCATCTTTCCCCTAGGTTTCTGCAATACCTTTCTACATGGTCTCCCTGTTTGCACACATTTCAATTTGCACAGGTACAATTCATTCTCTACAAATGAGCCAGAGTTATGCTGTTAAGATAATATGTCAGATTGCCACTCCTCTACTAAAAATTCTCCAGTGGCTCCCATCTCACTGTAAAAAGCCTACAAGGCCCTACTAATCCGTCTTTCTCACCATTCTTTGATGTTATCTCCTTGTCTACTCCACCCGGGACACATCCACCTCCTTGCTGTGACTTGAGCATACCAAGTATCCTCTTGCTTCAGGACCTATCACTTGCTGTTGCCTCCCCATGGACAATTCTTCCCTCATTTCCTTCAGACCTTTGCTCAAGTGCCTGCTTCTCGGTGAGATTCTCTATGACCATGTGCTTAAAATTGAGATCCTATATATTCCCTTCCTCTTAAAATGTTTTTCCTTAGCACTTATCACCATCTAACATATATACTTTACTTACCTATTGTGCCTACAGTCTGCCTGCTATAACAGAAGCACTGTGGGGACATGGATTTTTGTTTGTTTTGTTTTCTGCTCTGTTCATAGTGTCTCTAACTGTACTTTGTAACTAGTAGATACTCAATAAGTGTTTGTTGAAAAAATAAATCATATGCATTGATTATGCTAACCTGAAGTTTTGTAGGTTTATTTTCTCATAGTTGCTACAGTTTCATGTTTTCATTTTAATTTCTGTATTTTAAGTTCTATATTTATAAATTGGGTAGCATTGAGCATAGAGGTTTATTTACTATGAGCTTTTGGCAGTGGTAGGCAGCTGGTTCACCCAGGTTCTTCAGAGCTGATTGTGCACTTTTTTTCCCAGCTTTGTGTTCAGTGACATCATGTTGTTAGCTTGAAATCAACCATCCTGGGAGTATTTACACCTCAGAAATTGGCAAACACTACATATCTGGGCTTCTTTTCCTAGGATGTTAACTATTGTGTCATACCCCTAGTTGTAAGATAATGTGTAGAAGAGCAAGGAAGCTAATTTGATATAGTGGATGACTAATATATGCTGTATAAATCTCAAGGATTTCATTTATTGAATCATAGCTAAGGAAATCACTGCTATGGAAGGGACACAAACCAGGTGAGTCAGAATTGTAGGAGGAAGATTAGGTAGTTAAAAGAAGGGAAAGATTAAAAGAAGGACTGATAGTTGTTAATAGAGGCAGTCGGTATATTCATGACTTTGTTCCAGTTGGTGATTGAATCAACAAAGTTGTAGGGTCCCCATTTCTGAAAATGGAGGAGTGGAAATGGCTAGATAGGAACAGGGTCTCAGCCACATGGATTAGAGATGAGGACAGGGTTCCATTCCTAATGAGAACTGCAAATCTAGACAGGGACATTGTGGAGAATATTAGTTTGGGATGGAATACTCTCTGTAGGATGGTGTCTTGGTAAGATGAATAATCTAGCACCCATTAGTTTTCTTTAATTTTTATTCAACCCTTAACGCAGTAGTTGTGAATTTTGAGAATTCATCAGGATCACCTGGAGGACTTCTTAAAACACAGATTTTGCGGTTCTATCCCAGACTTTTTGATTCAGTATGTCTGGAGCAAGGCTTTCGAATATGTGTGATTAGTAAGATCTCTGGAGACACCAATTTTTCAGGTCTGGGTATCTCACTTTGAGAACCACTGATCTAAAGGAAAAGCAAGGTGCAGGCAGGGATAGTGGAGACTAAGAACTAATGACGGTGGTGCTCAGACTCTCTAATACGGCTCTGAGATCGTAAACCATAGCCTCAGACTTGCTACCTCAGCAGCTACACAGTTAGCCAGACCCTTACTCTTTGGAAGGCAGTGTAGCCTGCTTAACAGCATTATTCCTCACAGTTCCTAAGGAGGTTTGTTCCTACCAATGGCATGTAGTATTCTCTAGTATCTTCTTGAGAAGAGATCTCATTTATCAGTTTTTCATTAAGTTTCCAGTGACAAGTCATTGTCCCTGATTGTATAGTCCCTCAATCTAGCTTGAGTTTAGTCGCAGATACAGAACAATATGGAAAAAACAGAGTCTCAGTGATGATTAAGATGCCAGTTCTCATCTCCAGTCCAGTGGATATCACACAAACAGAAAACAAGACTAATTCTAAACTCTGTTCATTAGGGAATTGAGCTGATGACACACCTACATTTCCAAAGATTGTGTGTATATGCATGTATGTGTATGGAAAGAGATACACACACACACACACACACACACACACACACAGCTGGACTAAGAAGTGAAAGTGTGTGGATGAGTCTACAGGTTGAATAAAATTTCAGAAACTGTAGCTGAGAAGAATTAGAAAAAATAAGGGCTGCAACAAATGTTATATCTGTCCCTTATTATGAAGTCACAGTTATTTAATCATCACCAAAGCATACTAATGTCTTCTGTGTATATGATATACTGATAAAACCAGTTCCTAATTACACATATCTTGAAAACCTATTCATTGAAAGAAATTACTCAAGGACCTATACAAGTATTCTACTCAATGAATAAAAGATGCATTGGTTGAACTTGTTTGCCTTTCTTTTAATATACATCTTACATTTCTTTTATTAAAATGACTTTTAAAATCATTTTAACGTATTGAATTTTCATTAATTTATGTTTACTTTTCAAAAAAATTTTTATTTTATTTTGTCAATATACAATGTGGTTGATTATTGTGTCCAATTACCGAAACCTCCCTCCCACCTCTATCTCCCCCTCCCTCCCAGCAATCTCATATCTGTTCACTTGTTTTATCAACTTCAAGGAATTGTAATTGTTGTGTCTTCTTCCCTCCACCACCCAGTTCATTTGTGTATTTATTTATTTATTTTTAGCTTCCAAAGATAAGTGAGAACATGTGATATTTCTCTTTCTGTGCCTGACTCGTTTCACTTAATATAATTCTCTCTAGGTCCATCCATGTTGTTGCAAAAGGCAGTATTTCATTCTTTTTTATAGCAGAGTAGTTTTCCATTATGTAGATATACCACATTTTCCGTATCCACTCATCTGATGACAGATATTTGGGCTGGTTCCACCTCTTAGCTATTGTAAATAGTGCTGCAATGAACATTGGAGAACAGGTATAACTTCAAGTTGATGATTTCCATTCCTCTGGGTATATTCCCAGCAGTGGGATAGCTGGGTCATATGGTAGATCTATCTGCAAATGTTTGAGGAACCTCCATACCATTTCATAAAGGATGCACCATTTTGCAGTCTCACCAACAGTATAGGAAAATCCCTTTTTCTCCACAATCTCACCAGCATTTACCATTCACAGTCTTTTGGATATTAGCCATCCTAACTGAGGTGAGATGGTATCTCAGTGGGGCTTTGATTTGCATTTTCTGAATGCTGAGTGATGTAGAGCATTTTTTCATGTGTTTGTTGGCCATTTGTATGCCGTCCTTTGAGAAATGCCTATTTAGCTCTTTTGCCCATTTTTTATTGGGTTACCTGTTTTTTTGTTGTAAAGTTGTTTCAGTTCCTTGTATATTCTGGATATTAATCCTTTGTCAGATGTAGAGTGTGCAATATTTTCTCCCACACTGTTGGTTGCCTTTTAACTCTGTTAATTGTTTCTTTTGCTGTGTGGAAGCTTTTGAGTTTGATATAATCTCATTTATTTATTTTTCCTTTGTTTGCCCATGCTTTTGGGGTCGTATTCATGAAGTCTGTGCCCAGTCCTACTTCCTGAAGTGTTTCTCCTATGTTTTCTTTAAGAAGTTTTATTGTTTCAGGGTGTATATTTAATTCTTTAATCCATTTTGAGTTGATTTTAGTATATGGTGAGAGGTATGGGTCTAGTTTCATTTTCTTGCATATGGATATCCAGTTATCCCAGCACCATTTGCTGAAGAGGCAGTCACTTCCCCAGTGTATAGCTGTGGTGCCTTTGTCAAAGATCAGATGGCTGTAGGTGTGTGGGTTGATTTCTGGATTCTTTATTCTATTCCATTGATCAATGTATCTTTTTTTATGCCAGTACCATGATGCTTTGGTTATTATAGCTTTGTGGTATAGTTTAAAGTCAGGTAGTGTTATACCTCCAGCTTTATTTTCTTTGCTCAGCATTGCTTTGGCTATGCATAGTCTTTTGTTATTCCATATAAATGTCTGGATAGTTTTTTCCATTTCTGAGAAAAAGGTCATTGGAATTTTGATGGTGATTGCATTGAATTTGTATATCACTTTGGGTAGTATGGACATTTTCACAACGTTGATTCTTCCAATCCAAGAGCATGGGATATCTTTCTATCTTCTTGTGTCCTGTTTCATTTCTCTTAGCAGTGGTTTGTAGAGATTTTTGACATCCTTGGTTAACTCTATTCCTAAGTATTTTATTTTATTGGTGGCTACTGTAAATGGGGAAGCTATCTTGATATCTCTTTCTGCATGTTCACTATAGGAGAATAGAAATGCTACTGATTTTGTGTGTTGATTTTGTATCCTGCAACTTTGCTGAAATCATTTATCACCTCCAAGAGTTTTTTTGTAGAGGCTTTAGGCTGTTTGATATATATGATCATGTTATCTGCAAACAGGGACAGTTTGACTTCATCTTTTGTAGTCTGGAAGCCCTTTATTTCCTTCTTTTCTCTGATTGCTCTGGCTAGTACTTCCAACACTATGTTGAATAGGAGTGGTGAGAGTGGGCATCCTTACCTAGTTCCTGTTCTTAAAGGAAAAGCTTTCAGCTTTTCCCATTCAGGATGATATTGGCAGTGGATTTATCATATACGGCTGTAATTATGCTAAGATAATTTCCATCTATACCTAACTTGTAGAGAGTCTTTATCATGAACGAGTGTTGAATTTTATCAAATGCTTTTTCAGCAACTGTAGAGATGATCATATGGTCCCTGTGTTTGATTTTATTGATATGGTGTGTCACATTTATTGATTTGCATATGTTGAACCAATTTTGCATCCTTGGGATGAATCCCACTTGGTCATGGTGTATAATTTTGCATATGTGTTGCTGTATTCTGTTAGCTAGTATTTTACTGAGGATTTTTGCATTTATGTTAATCAAGAATATTGGCCTGTAGTTTTCTTTTTTAGTTGTATCTTTACCTGGTTTTGGTATCAGGGTGATGTTTGCTTCATAGAATGAGTTTGGGAGAATTGCCTCTTTTTCAATCTTTTGGAAGAGTTTGTAGAGAATTGGTGTCAATTCCTCTTTGAATGTTTGGTAGAATTCTGCTGTGAATCCATCTTGTCCTGGGCCCTTCTTTGTTGGGAGCCTTCTGATAACAGCTTCAATCTCCTTTATTGTTATTGGTCTGTTCAGATTTTCTACATCATCTTGGCTCAGTTTTGGTAGTTTGTGTGTGTCCAGAAATTTATCCATTTCCTCCAGATTTTCAAATTTGTTGGCATATATTTCTTTATAACAGTCTCTAAAGATTCCTTGTATTTTGGAGGTATTAGTTGTAACATCATCTTTTTCATATCTAATTTTTGTTATTTTGATCTTCTCTCTTTTTTTTAGTTAGCTGTGCTAATGGTCTGTGAATTTTAGTTACCTTTTCAAAAAACTAACTTCTTGATTCATTGATCTTTTGTGTCATTTATTGGGTTTCAATTTCATTAAGTTCTGCTCTGATCTTAATGATTTCTCTCCATCTGGTAACGTTGGGTTTGGATTGTTCTTCTTTTTCTAGTTCTTTAAGTTGAAATATTAGGTTGTTCACTTGCCATCTTTCCATTCTTCTGAAGTAAACATTTAATATGATCAATTTCCCCCTTAGTACTGCTTTTGCAGTATCCCACAGGTTTTGGTATGATGTATCATTGTTTTCATTAGTTTCAGTCATTCTTTTGATTTACTGTTTGATTTCTTCTTGGACCCATATGGCATTAAGTAGAATGCTGTTTAATTTCCATGTGTTTGTATAGTTTCCAGAATTTCATTTGTTATTGATTTCTAATTTTAATCCATTGTGTTCTGAAAAAATACATGGGATAATTCCAATTCTCTTGAATTTGTTGAGACTTGATTTGTGACCTAACATGTGATCTATCCTGGAGAATGATCTATGTGCTGATGAGAAGAATGAATATTCTGAGGTTATTGGATGGAATGTTCTGTAGATATCTGCAAAGTCCAATTGGTCTAGTGTGTTGTTTAGATCTTGTGTTTCTCTGCTGATTCTTTTCTTACATGATCTGTCCAATATTGATAGTGGGGTTATCAGGTCCTCTGCTCTTATGGTATTAGTGTCTGTTTCCTTCTTTAGGTCTAATAGAGTTTGGTTTATAAATCTGGCTGCTCTGACATTGGGTGCATATATATTTCTGATTCTTATGTCTTCTTGATGGATCAATCCTTTTATCATTATGTAGTGGCCCTCATTATCTCTTTTTATGTTTTTTAGTTTAAAGTCTATTTCATCAGATATAAGAATAGCTACTCCAGCTTATTTTTCATTTCTGTTTGAATGGTAAATCTGTTTCCATCCTTTCACTCTTAATCTATGTGAGTCTTTATAGGTGAGGTGGGTCTTTTGAAGGCAGCATATATTTGGGTCCTCCTTATTAATCCGGTCAGCCAGTCTGTGTCTTTTGATTGGGGAATTTAAGCCTTTTACGTTAAGAGTTGTTATTGAAAAGTGTTGATTTAATCCTAGCATTTTATTGATTTTTGTTTGGATGTCTTAAGTGTCTTTTGTTCCTTTCTTTCTGATTTACTGTTTGTCATTGGTATTTGTTGGTTTCTTGGGTTACAGATAAACTTTTGTTTTTTTTCTTCATTTTTGGAATTTTTATTTCACGAGTGGGTTTTGATTTTTCTTGAGTTTTTATGGCAATGGGAGTTATATTTCAGGTACCAAAGCCAGTGCTCCCTTGAGAATTTCTTGTATGTGTGGTCATGTGGTAGTGAACTCCATAGTTTTTGTTTGTCAGAGAAATATACTATTTTCCCTTCATTTTGGAAGGATACCCTTGTGGGGTAGATTATTCTTGGCTGGCAATATCTGTCTTTTAGTATTTTGAATTTATCATCCCATTCCTTTCTGGCCTTTAGGGTTTGTGATGAAAAGTCTGATGTTATTCTGATTGGTGCTCCCTTATAGGTGATTTGACTCTTCTCTCTTGCAGCTTTTAAGATTCTCTCTTTGTCTTTGATTATTGCCAATTTGACTATAACATGTCTTGGAGAAGACCTTTTTGGGTTGAATACATTTGGGGAACTTTGAGCTTCCTGAATCTGATGATCTGTGTCTTTTCCTATACCTGGGAAGTTTTCTGCCACTATTTTGTTGAATATGTTTTGAATACAATCTCCTTTTTCCTCCCCTTCTTAAATACCCATGACTCAGATATTTGAGTGCCTGAGGTTGTCTGATATCTCTCTTCGATTTTCTGCAATGTTTTAAATTCTTTTTTCTTTTCTTTTCTTTTTTTCTTTGTCTGCCTGTGTTATTTCAAACAGCCATTTTCAAGGTCAGTAGTTCTCTCTTCTGCTTCTGCAAGCCTACTTGTTAAACTCTCTGTTGTGTTTTTTATTTTGTTGAATGAATTCTTCAGCTCAGCAAGCTCTGCTACATTCTTTTTCAGGGTTTTGATTTCCTTGTACATTTCTTCTTTCAGGTCCTGTATACTTTTCTTTATTTCATTGGGTTTTCTAGCTGAGTTTTCTTCTATCTCATTTAGTTTCCTTAGACTTACCATTCAAAATTTCTTGTCAGACATTTCAAGGGCTTCTTGTTCTATAGGATCTAAAGCTTGAGAGTTATTACCTTTTGGTGGTGTACTTTCTTGATCTTTCATATTTCTGGTATCTTTCATTTCATGTTTAGTCATGGTGGCAAAGGATTTCAGGGTCCATTGTTTTGACACTATTGTCTGTTTAGGATCCTACCAGGGCTGCCAATTTGGCTTGGTGGCCTCAGTGTCTGCTTGGTTGCCCGCTTGCACCTTGGATGTATGGTTGACTCAGGTCTTGGGCCTCTCCAGGGAGGCACCTCTCTGGTCAGTGCACACTTGGCCTGGCTGAGGATGGGTTCTGGTGGCGGCAAGGCCTACCTGCTCAGGTGCGTGCTGACGCCATGGGTTGCATGGTCCCCGTGGATCTTGGGCTTTTCTGGGGAGATGCCTCTCTGGTCAGCATGCATTTGGCTGGGCTGGGGATGGGGTCCGGTGGTGGCAAGCCTACCTGCTCGGTCGTGTGCTGGCACTGTAGGGCACATGGTCTCCATGGGACTCCGGTCTCTCCTGTGGGTGCCTC
Organism: Cynocephalus volans; assembly: GCF_027409185.1. Lineage (NCBI taxonomy): Eukaryota > Metazoa > Chordata > Mammalia > Dermoptera > Cynocephalidae > Cynocephalus > Cynocephalus volans. Next base: position 66,413,789 of record NC_084475.1, read on the forward strand.
TCTGATCAGCGTGCACTCAGCCTGGCTGGGGATGGGATCTGGCGGCAGCAAGGCCTACCTGCTCGGTCACGCTCTAGTGCCGTCTGGCCAATTTGTACTTACTTTACCAATTAGTCTAAATTGTGTATATTTTTCTCTCTTTACCAATCCTTTGGTATCCCAAGCTCTATTAGATGAAGTAAGAATTAGAAGTTACTGGAAAACTGTGCACATAGGAAGAAGTGTAAAGTTCAGGAAGATGTTTATATCACAGGCTGGAGCATGTTAGCTTTCATTTTTGAGCCTTGGCTTTCCAGTTTATTATGTAGATAGATTTTCACTCAATCAGTGGTTCTCCATCCTAACCAAACATTAAAAATTTCCTTTGAAAATAATTTCTCAGCCCCACTACTAATCTTGGGCTATAATCTACATCTTAGTCTGTTTGGGCTGCTATAGCAAGATACCAGAGACTTGGCCGCTATAAACAACAGAAATTTATTCCTCATGGTTCTGGAGGCTGGGAAGTTCATGATCAAGTTGCCAGCAGATTCAATACCTGGTTAGGGCTCACTTTCTAGTTCATAGATGGTGCCTTCTTTCTGTGTCCTCACATAACAAGAAGGGACAGTGCAACTGTCTGGGGTCCCTTTTATGAGGACATTGTATTAGTCTGTTTCTTTTGCTTATAGCAAAATACTTGGAACTGGGTAATTTATAAAGAAAATAAAATTTGTTGTTTATTGTTTCAGAGGCTGGGAAGCCCAAAGTCCTGGGAACACATCTAGTGAGGGTCTTGGTGATGGTGACAGTGGTGGCAGGGTATCACATTGTGAAAATGGTGGAGCAGAGAGCACAGACTAACCTCCCTATTCAGTCTCCTTTTAAAGCCCTCCAAACCACGCCTATGACCACCACTTTTAATCCATTCACTATGTCATGGTCCTACAATCACTCTTCAGGGTTCCACCTTTCAAATATCATAATAGGATTTCCCACTGTCTTAACACAGTCACAGTGGGGCCCAAAGCAGGCCCTAATCCCATTCATTAGGGTTCTGCCATCATGACCTAATTACCTCCCAAAAGCGTCACCTTGCAATACCATTGCATTAGCGATTATGAATTTTGGGGGGATACAAATATTCAGACCATAATAATGGCACAAGTAATTGGAAATTTTTAAAAAGTTTCCTAGGTGGTTTTAATGTGTAACCAGGTTGAGGACCACTGCATTAGAAAAAAGCAAACTTCATGATAACTTGGTATATCCGAACACATAAAAGTTTTCACGACTAGTGGCCAAATCTGATGATTCTATAATTATGTGCAATTTACTTGATCTCCTTAATGTAACAATCATATTTAAACCTTACCATGATCTTGTGATATGAGCAAGGAAGATGATGCTATACACATTTTACAGAAAAAAATGCTGAAACTTCTTACTAATTTTGTAAATTTTGTTAGGTAGTTATGTCAGTAATTTTCTGAAGATGTGTGTTGAGTTATATGTTTCTAAACACTGGGCTGGAAATTTTGAGTTTCAAAGTATGAAGATAGTACATTCAATTTAATAGCATTAAATATACAATCTTGGCCCTCAATGAACACACCTTAGCTTATGTTTTCCTCTTCTTTTGTAACGAGTATTAGTTTAAAAATTTTCAGGCACATTTTGTATTTATCATCCTTGTTTATTTTGTCTTATTCATCACATTCAAGATGTATACAGTACATTCCTAACTTTGGGGTCATTATTAAGCTTAAAAGTGACATTAACCTTCCCAGAGAGAATTGTCCACACAGGAAAGCTGATGGCCTGATCTTCTAATATGAAATCACAGGTTTGAAAGGTGAGGAAATTGACCTTGAAATCTTCCCTTTGCTGCCTACTGGACTCTGAGCCACCAAAGTCATAGTGACCGAAGAGCAAACTGGGCCACTTGCTCGTTTGCTTTTTACTACACTTTCTGTGGCAGACCAAACCTCCTTTAAAAGACTATCGAAAAATGCCATAAGCACAGCTGCAAGAAAGATTTATTTTTGTTAGTACATCAGCACAGTAGCTTCCAGGCTTATTTGAATGCCATGGTGAGTGCTTTTATAGAACAGCTTCACATCTTCCGAACAAGCATGTGGTGGAGTTGGGATTTGAACTCAAAGTTACTGACTCCCAGACTTACGTTCAGATCAGCAGGTCCTGCTACTACCCAGCTGTTTGCTATTGTACCATTGGGCTGAGTAGCAAAGAAACAGAAAGCATAGTCTGTGAGACAACATGGTTGGTTCACCAAGCGCAAATATGTGGATCACAAGCTTGACACTTTAATAAAAACTGAATAAAAAGAGAATCATCACTGGCCGTTCTAATAAATATATTGACGAAAGAATAAAAATGTGGAAAGAATTCAGTGGAATTCTTACTCAGGCAGGTTTTCTCCAGACTGTCAAATGGCAGGACAAGAGACTTTCAGAAGCCTCAGTTGGGAACTTTAGAGCCTAGAGTGGGAATACTATATGGAGAGAAACTGAAACCATTTCTCGAGAGAATTCTTGTGGGTATCTGTGGATACACCTTTGTTCCATTCACTCCTTCCAGCAAGGATAGGTTCTTGTGGAAAGGGTAGAGACTTTGGTTTTATCTAGGTCTGATTAGTCTCTGTATCCATTGCAAGTACAATCAGGTTATCATTAGTTAAAAATGGGTCCCAACTCAACTAATTCAAGTATAGTGTGGGAACCATCCCTCCATGAATAATTCTTTCCAATTGTATCAGCATTGAAAATCATTTCAATGGGAGGAATCCTACTCCCACAAAACATGAAGTTAATTAAAATAAAAAAGCCCAAATCTCAACCTTCTTTTTCAGTGTGTTTGAAAGAAACAATTGCTCTCTGTGTTTTTAAAGCTTTTTATATTTAACCCTGCAAATTCAATAGTTTGAGGTCTTCATCATGCCTTGGTAAAAGAGCTACAGTTTTTGACAGAATCACAGTTTTAGGGGGACATCTTGGAGGATGCTTATGCATTAAACAAATTTGTTCTTAGGATGATGTACCACTCCACTCATGAGCCAAGCCTCTTTTATAATTTTTATGCAATTTCTGGATTTTGTTTTCCACATGTGGTGACATAGATGTTTTCCATTAATTCCTTTCAGTGATAGCTGAAAAAGGTTGAAATTTAAGCCAAAAGTTATAACTATTAGGGATAATATAAGAAAAAGTGTTACAGCTTATATATAAAATATTTGCATATATATTTATGTTGAGTTTGTTGATGTATGCATTTATACTTAATATCTCCTTTACTACCTCAATTCTAGCTCTTTTATGCCATTTTTTCACCCTGGTATGGATTCTGAGGGGAATCTGTTGGTAATGGGAGTACTGCTTTGAAGGGGAGTAGAGAGAGACAAAGATGGTTACAAAGCAGAAAGAACTGAACTATTTAAGAACAGCCCTTCCACACACTGGCATCTTGCTAAGGTACATAGTCACATTACTTTTTGAAAGAGAACCATTTCCTCAGTGGCAGTTGAATATACTATTTGGTTATAAATGTGTGTTTCTAACATGATTTGGCATTCATTGATAATATGGCATTTAGAATCATGAAATGCTGTAGCTGGAAACCATGGTAGAGAGCTGTAGAGCAAACCTTCCCTTTATGGGTGAAAGAACAGAGTCACAGAAAGACAAATGCCTTAGTTTAGAGTACTGTGCTAGTTAGTAGCCCAGAGAGGACTAGAAGCCTAAGAACCCCTAATCTAGGGTTATTTAAGCCTTACTCACTCCTAAAATCTGTGGGCAAGTTAGCGAACGGTTGATATACTGTAAAGATGGCATCCCAAAGCAATTCTGTTGGTAAATTGCATAAAACCCAGGGATATCCATAAAGAAAATAATAAAATAATATTCCATTTCTCTTTCATTCCTCCTCCTTCCTTCCTTTTCCATTTCATCCCAACTTTCATGTGCAGGAGCTCATGTTCACTTTCAGACCTTGGTTCTGTAGATACTCTATTATTTAAGACTCAAACTTATTGTTTTGGCTCTGTCCCAAGATTCATAGCTTTCCTGTTACTCTTGACCCCCAGATGCTGTGTTTGTTTTTTGTAAGTTATTCTGGAATTTTCTACTCTTCTCAAGATAGTCTAAAAATGTCCTAAGGTATTAAAGACAAACAGCCCTTAAACGAATTACCCTCCAGGAGAACATATGATAGACCAGAGTGTCTTAAACTTTAACGTGCTTGTGAACCCAGAGATCTTATTAACATGCAGATTCTGATTCAGAGTCTGGGGCCTGAGAGTCTGCATTTCTAAGTTGTGTCTCAGGTGATGCTGATGCTGCTGGTACATTGGCCACACTCTGAGCAACAAGACAATTGCTGTAATAGTTCCATTTTAATAGAGGAATCAATATTTTAACCTAAACAATGACATGATTTCAGGCAGGAGTGTTTTGGACAATCTTTGTATAATAACATATAGACAGGTGGTTATTATGACTCTGTATCCATTCTTGTAAGCCTCTTTGAGCTCATTATATGAAAGAGAGTCCAGAAGTTCAAAGTATCCTTCACTGGTCAAAAATTTCAACCAAAAGCAGGTGACTTCCTATTACTTGTGTACTTCTTCCCTTTGTTTCTTCATGCCTTGTGAATGCATGTACATGATGCTGGTATCGTTCTGCTTTTCAAAGAAAAGAATACAGACATATTTATTGAATGTTCACTATTTCTTAGTTGACAGGCGCAATGGGTTCTGATTTAATTTTGGAGGAGATCAGATTTTCTTTCTCCTTTTCCGTCCAACCCCCATGGCAATCTATCTTTCTAACACATATCTTGTACTCTACCTTTCTCTTCTGTGTTTGCCTTTTCAAATCCAGAGTCAGGATTTTTCTCTCTCTTCCCCATGTTACAGAATGTGCCTAGCAGTATGGCTTAATTTTCTCTCCCTTCAGGATTTTTCTCTCTCTTCCCCATGTTAGCAGTATGGCTTAATTTTGCCCCAACATCTGTTATGGTGCTTTGTATATGAGATGTGAAATAAAACCTCAATAAATGAATACACATTTAATAAGTGTTTATGGTATTTAGTTACCATGGTTCTCTCAGGAAACTCTTCATGCTGGTTTTCAGTGACATAAGTACAATACTTGTGGGTTTTTGTTCTTCCCCTCCCAGACTGTGGTGATGCAAGTATTCTCTGCTCTTTGTGCGTTTGTGTACTTTCCAATTAAGACAACAACTTTTATTTTTCCACCAATAAGAACTCCTTAATCTTACCAATCTCACATGTGAAGTTGCATACATCTTCTCTTTGGCATTCCCGATCTAGAATAACCTTATATGCATGCTTTTTCCCATTTGAGCATTGTGTTCTAATGCAACTATGCCAGGTGATTAGGTGCTTCTGATTGATAACTTTTTCTAAATGTGAAGCTCTTTTGTTTGCATAAAACCATGTCTAGGATGTAGATAATAAAATTGGCAGGCCAAGAATACAGGTCTTTTATGTGTTTATAATCTCAATGTCAGTCCTCATTCATTCTTTATAAATTATTCACTCATTCACTCAATATTTTTTGAACACTCCCATGTGCCAGGCATAGTTAGCAATAAAGTTCCTTCTTTCCTTGAGCCAAATTCTATTTGTGCGCATGTGTGAATGTATGTGGGCACATGTGTGTTTCATAAAGTTAAAAAATAAAAACACTTAAAACAGTTTCTATTAGCGATAAGAATTGTAAAACTATACGAAGTAGATTAAAAGTATAAAGAAGAAAGAAGATAGTATGAGCCTTAAGTTTGGGTTTTTAGGAAAAGTTTGTATGAGAAGACATTTAAGCATGGACATTGATATTGGGGGGAAAAAGTTCCAGGCAAGGGCAGCAGCAAGTGTAAAGGCCCTGAGTTCGATGAGTCCGGCATGCTGGATGAAAAGCAAGAAGGCTTATGTGGTAGATGGAGTGAGTGAGGTCAGTGAGGAGATGAGTTTAGACAGAGGGCTGGCCCATACTGGTGGATGTGGTGGCTGCTCAGTAAAATAAATTAAGCTACTCATCTGCTTAAAAATTTTAATTGCTCTTTGGATGAAGATGCAAAAGCTTGCATGGTCTGACCTCTGCTTAATCCACCAGCCTCATCAGGCATGACATCCTCTCCCATGTTCTCTCTGTTCCAGCCTCCATACCCTCCTTTGGCCTCACTTGGTCCTTCTCTCTCACTATTCTCCTCACTACAGGGCCTTTGTATGTGCCAGTCCCATTGCCCGGAGGGCTCTTCATCTACCACCCCAATACTTAGCTCCTTTGCATCTCAGTTTCAGTATCAATTCCTTAGAGAAGATTTCCCTGACTTTCCTATAATCTCTGTTATATGCACGTATGGTATCACGTCCCTTTCTTCATGCCACTTATCAGCATTTCAATTTTACATTTATTTGTTCAGTTATTTGATTAATGTCTTTTTCTGCTACCAAATTATAAGCTTCATTGGCCAGAAACCATTACTATTTTTTTCCACCACTTTATCTCTAACACCTTGTGCAGTATCTGTCACACAGTAGTTGCTTAGTAAATACTTGAGCAGTTGATTTTTGAAAATTCTCATCTTTTTTTTCTGTTTTTCTTTCACATTTTATTTCTCTCCTTTTTACTCCCTTTTTGTCCTTTCTTCTCCTTTATCTTTATTCCTCATTTCTTTCTTCTCTCATCGTACTTTCTGAAGACCCTTTTACTTCCAAGTTCAAGATTCTGTATGGAAGTGAACATTTCCCAACGACTAAAGAACAGTGTTAAAAAGCGTTGGTGGCATTTGATAGCACACCACCATTCTATCTGAAATCAAAGATCCCTTTCATAAGAGAGAGTGACTACTGTATCTTCCTTAAAATAAAGACCTACCTTGAACACTGCAGCAAGGGTATTTATCCATTTCATTTCTTTTGTTCTGCTGTGGCTTTGCTGAATCCATCTATCATTAGCATTTATAATTTAGCATTGTCTTCTGGCTCAGTGTGATGCTATCTGTATTGCTGACAGATTTGTCTCAGTCTTGATCTTGGGTCTTTCAGCTGTCTGGTTTCCTGGATTTTGCTTATCCAAGCATTTCATTTGTCAGGCTACCTGCCATTGTCACCACGTTTGTCTTTATCCTCAGTCATTAGTTGCCTATGCTCTGTCTTAATCCCACTACAGGGCTTGTTCTTGCTATTTTTATTTGTCACAGTATCTATTTTAGTAACAGATGTAGTTGTCAGAACATCTCCTTTACTCCCATTATTGGTGTCATTTGTGTATTTGGTGTTAGAGTTTGTCTTGTGTGCTATTCTGGGTCTCTATGTAAACTTCTTAGTGCACTTCATTGTTTTAATCATATCACATCTTTTCTTCTCCAAGTACTGCATAATTTGGTTCATTTATTTTTTCTTTCCAATTCTGAATATTGTCGAGTTGCTTTGTCTCTGAGGCAAGCATTTTTGGAAGGCCAGATCAATGGTGCAACAGAAGCAGATGTAAATTTATGAGTGTTTGCTCTGAGCATGTGTGCATTCAGCGAGAGAGCTGAGCAACAGCATGTGCTTCTGATCATGTGAGGGTAGAATGTTCATTTATTGGGGTTTGACTTTTTACTATGTACTCTTCACATTCATTTTATTATCATATTTTACCCGATGAGAGTTTTTTTTCAGTTCAAAATTAGTGTATTTCTATCATAAACAAAAATTTGAAGAAAAGCATATTTTATTTTTCCTACTCTTGGGTCCATTGATGATCAACACAAGCAAAAGAAATTTATTCTAAAATGAATTGGGTGCTTGATAAAAGCTTATAAGCAGTGTTTAACCAAAAAATATAAGACAATGAGAAACGTGGAGGAGGGCAGATAATGAAAATAAGTAGAATTTGTCTTGACGATGATATAAATAGTATTAGCCTCTCAGAAGTAGCTGTCTAGCATTTCCAACTGATTTGCAAATAATTTAAAATAACTCAGGGTATGTTGGGGAACATCAGCTAAAAAATAAAAGAAAAATCTATTACTTGGAAGTTGTGGGTACTCTCTCAAGAGAATTAGATGCAGCTTTTCTAAGGTTTGGATCCAACCCATAATTTGTGAAAGAAAAGAGAATATACAAATAAATCTAACCCTAAGGATCCTATAATTGTTTAAAATATTTTATGCCCAATCATACTGAGATACATATTCTCCCTCTGCTCGATGATTTTTACAATTACTTTTGAGTTGGTATTTGAGCTGTTTTGTTAGCTTGATCTTTCTAAAATGAGAAAGAATATCAGTCATTTGGAGGAAAAATTCTATCTCATTGTGGAATCTCATGAACCAAAGATTTTAAGAGAGAGCAGATACTTTCAAGTCATCAAACACCAATGGTGTAGTCCTCAATTGCCAGCATCTGCCTCTTATTTCTAATTTTTATGATATTTAAATGTTCAACTCTTTCACCATTAAATTATAGGAAAATGTGTTTTCATAGAGAAGAGGGAGGTGTTCATTTTAGTCTGGTTTTCTATGACTAAAAAACACCGAGCAGTTATGAATGTGATAGACCTCTATACGTTTCCTCGAGTGAAAAGGAGAGCAGCCTCCATATCTATCCTATGAGGGGATAAAACGCTCAATAGCAGTTTATGCAGGAGAATGTTTCATGTAGACATTTAAATATCTGTGCAAAATTTGCTTGCCCCTACCTTGTGTCATTCCCCACATTTTGCCCCTGTGTGATATTTGATGTGTAGTGTCTCATAACACTTTTTATGGCATCTCAGTTGTTTGCATGTCTTCTACCACCCTGGTTATGAGCTCCATCGGTGTGGATCTTACTTGTTCACTATTTATTGTTAAGCCTGTGCTTCGTGGATAATTGGTTTTCCATATATGATTGCTAATGAATGGATGCCATTTTATAATCTATGCCAAATAATTAAGTAGTAAGGATACATGCTGTAAATAATTTACCAACTTGAAGATTTTATAACCTTAGAATAGGGCATTGAAAGCCTATGTTGAAGTATTTGAGGGTAGGCTTCTAATCTTCGTGGATGTGTGTAAAAACACTTAAAAAGGTGACTGTAACAGTAAAAAATGCAGGTCTCTTATGCTCCACACTGGGCAAAACACCATGAGAAGGGTCTTCAAAAAGTTCACAGAAAGATTCATATTATCTTTTATTTCCACTTTTCTATGAGCTTTTAGAAGTACCATTGTGCAACATCTAATTACTCATTGTAAAAGTCCAGTATGGCAAGTACTTGTAATATATACTTTTTAGGGGAGCTTCTGGTTCAAAGTCATTTCTTCTTTTCTGAGAAAATCATGTGAGCCCTTGATGTCCACATCTCTACTCTTAACTACATTTCTCTCCATAGCTTGTTGATCCAGGGTTTGGATATGATTCAAGCAGGGCTAATCAGATTTTATGTTCCAAGAACTGGAAGTTTGGGGAAGAGAAAGACAAAGAAACTGGGAATTGTTGGAGTTGAGTCATATTAATGACAGTTAACAGAGAGGTTCGCTTTCTTCCTTCCTTCATTCATCCAACCAATGTATTTCAAATGCTTTGTATGTTCCAGGTACCAAGCAGAGACTGGAGATTAAATGACAGTAAAATCAGACATAATCTATGTTCTCAAGGAATTTATAGATTATTGAGAGATAGAAAGACTATAATCAAACACTCATAACATGAACACTATAAACTGATAAAAATGAAGAAATGGAATATAGTTCTATGATAGTAAATAACAGTAGAATCTGAAGCAGACAAAGATGAGGAAGGCTTCCACAAAGCAGTAAAATTTGCTTTTTTATTTGAGCACTATTGTTTAGAAAGCACATTAAGTAGGTGGAAGGGGTGGATGTGGCTGAGAGTGAGAAATTTCAGGGAGAGGAAACAGCATGTCAGAGGTCCTACAATACAAGAAGGGAGCTTGGTACATTATGACAGTGTGCCTAGATTCTGACTGCTGGGAGAGAATGGGAGATAAGTGGAGGGCCTTGATTGCTTTATTAAAAATTTTTGTCTTTATTATAAGAATAATGAAATTCAACTGAAGAGTTTTTGTCTGGTTCCTGATATGATCAGGTTTTGTCCAGCAGAGAGCTGATGTTAGTTTGTTATGGTAAAAGCAATAGAGTGGGAAGAAAAGTGAATGGATTTCAAAAATATTTAGAAAATAAAGTTTATAGAATTTGGTGGGAAGATGTATCTGGTGGGTAAGAGAGAGATAGACTGAAAGAGAGGAAGAGAGAGAAAGGTGTCAAGTATCATTTCTAGATAATGGCTTGAAAAAATACATATAGCAAAATTCACCGAGTCAGAGAACAAGATAGAAAATGAGTTGACAAGCATTGAACAATGTAAGATTTTTGTATCCATTTGAGATAGTTATGATGGACACAGATATTTGTTTCCAATATATGTAAAAAATTAGTTATGTCAATTTTGATGTTTAATGTTTGATAGTAAAGAGCTTGGCTAGCTAAAGATGGTGGTCATGATTTCTTAATTTTTTAGATATTTTCCAGAAGAAATTCATAAATTGTGAAGGCACTCAAAGTGAACCAGAGTGCCATCCAGTGACTATTTACACAAATAGCAGACACATGTTCCCTGAGGACATAATTATAATAGTTAACATTTATTGAGAAATTATTAAGTGCCTGGAACATGTGCTGAACATTTATATACAGCATAATATTTAATTACACATTATAACATACTGTAATTTAAATGACAATATAAGATTATACTATGTTACAAAGTACATAATTGAATAGCACAAGAATGATTTAAATTAAAAAGCGTTAATGAGATTTTAATACGTTGATGTACTGCACCCTTCCCCCTTCTGCTCTGTCCTCCCACCCACACAGATACATGCACACCCACAACACCTATTCCTTCAGGTGAAAATTTGGAATCAATTCTGCTATAGAATTTAGTTTCTTCCCTCCAAAAGAAAAGTCATTTATAGCTCTTGAGTTAGCTCTTTTCAATGTAACCAGGTTTAGAAAAAAGCTAAATGTGCTTTTGCACGATTCTTACATTTATCTATTCAACAATTACAGTTATACATTGACTAACTACTACAGTGAGGCTCTTCTACTTAAGATGCAACAGTGAAAAAAAAATGTGTGAAAATTCCTATTGTTATGGAGTTTTCCAGTAAGGGAAGACAGAAAGTGACAAGTAAAATATATAACATGCCACAAAGACTTAAGTGCTGAGGGAGAAAAAAGCAGATAGAGAGGATAAGTAGTGATTGTGGAGGTGCAAGGGTGTTGTTGCTATTTTAAGTGGATGTCAGATTCCATGTAATAAAAACCTCCAGGAGGTAAAGGAATTTATCTTATGGACATTTTGAGGTATAGTGCACAGGCAGAAGGGAAAGCAAGTGCAAAGACCCTGAGGTCAGAATATGCCTAGTTTACCTAATTAGAACAAAGGAGGCCAATGTGACTGTAGTGGAGTAAGAAAGAGGGTGACTGATAGGAGAGGAAGTTGGAGGTACAAGAAGGACAGTTTACATATGGTCTTGTAGGTCAGTTTAAGACCTTTAGTTTTTCCTCAGAATGAAATGAAAGTGTGCTCTACAGAGGTATATCATTTCCTTGATATAAGAATCAGATTTTGTTCCTTGAAGAAACATTCACATCTGTTTTGAAGAGATGATGAGTTTACTTCTCAGATAAACCAGGAAGGGACTTACCCTCTGCTATTGCTGGTGGAGAAGCAGGAGTTGTAGCACATACCTTCATGCCTACTGGGACTACCATTTTCCATCTCTTCCATCTCTAGAGCCATCTCTAAGCTGAGCAGGGGTTCAATTGTGAGAGATATAAGCCTACATATCAGAAGAAAAGAAGAAGAAAAAAACATCTTTGGAGTTTACCCTTGGACAGGGATGGAATATTAGACTCAGAGACTCAGAAAACAAAGCTGCATGTGGAAAAGAAAATATTAAAGAGGAAAGGAAACAGTGTCCATGGAGGACACCTTCTTTTTCAAGACTTAACTCTAGAGGAGGTTCCACTTGTTTGATTCTGAGGGTTATATTGAATATTAAACTCTGTTTCTCCCATGATGTACTACCATTCTGAACACTCAGCCAAGAAGTTAATATGCATCCATGGTAGTCTTGTGTGTTTTATCTGGGAGAAACTGCTGAAGCAGAGTGGCCTAGGAAGTCTCCACTCCTCCCTTCAATCTTCTTATAGATACTCGAACAGAGAAGGACTGTGGTGGGTTGACTTATGTTCCCGCAAATGATATGTTGAAGTCCTAGCCCCTGGTACCTGTGAATGTGATCATGTACGGAAATAGAGTCTTTGCAGATGTGATCAAAAGAGGTCATACTGGATCAGGGTGGGCTCTGAATCCAATGACTGTCTCTATAAGAAGGCCATGTGAAGACACAGGGACACAAAGACAGATAGGTAAACACCACGTGAAGATGGAGAGAAATTGGAGTTACGCATCTACAAACCAAGGGACACAAAGGATTTCTGGCAATCTCCAGAAGCTAGCAGGGAGGAATGGATAAAATTCTCCCTCAGAGCCTCCGAGAGAATCAATCCTGGTGATAACTTGATTTCAGACTTCTAACCTCTGAAATGTGAGAGAATACATTTGTGTTGTTTTAAGCCACCCGATTTGTGGTACTGTGTTATGGCAGCCCCAGGAAACTTGTGCAAAGAACAAAAGTTCTTGGACCCACAATGTGAGTATTTCTCTGTAGTAATACAGAGACCTATGGAAGATAAAATACCTAGGCACAGGAAAAACAACAACCTTTAAAGTAGAAAATGAAGCCAAAGTACATTAAAATGTTTAGAGTGATATTAGCTGGGAGTATTCTCTGTCTCATATACAATAATCTCCCCCTTATCTGCAGTTTTGGTGGTTTCAGTTACCCGTGGTCAACTGTGGTCCAAATATATTAAACATAAAATTCCAGAAATAAATAATTCATAAGTTTTAAATTGTATGCCATTCTAAGTACCTTGATGAAATGTTGTGCCCTTCTGCATGGGACATGAACCATCCCTTTGTGCGGTATATCCATGCTGCATATGCTACCCTCCCATTAGACACTTAGTAGCTGTCTCAGTTATCATCTCACATGATCACAAGAAGAAGGGCAAGTACACTATGATGACTTATTCTGAGACAAAGAGAGATACCACATTCATATCATTTTTATTACAGTATATGGTTATAATTGTTCTATTTTATTATTAGTTATTGTGGTTAATCTCTTACGGTGCCTAATTTATAAATTAAACTTTATCATAGGCATGTATATAGAAAAATATAGTACATATAAAATTTAGTACTATTCCTGGTTTTGGGTATCCACTGGGTGTCTTAGAACATATCTCATGTGGATAAGGGGAGACTATTGTACCAGCATTTATAAACTGAAGACAGAGGGCTGGATATGGCCCATAAATGCAGCTACTCTTGAAATAGTACACAATGTTGTTCACCACGTTGAACCAGAAATTCTGCAACAATTGGCAGAAGATTGTGATGGCCTCTCCGCTCTCTAAGTCTAGATCATGTGCAGTTTCCAGCCAGCCCCAGCGCATGCGTTTGCCCTTAGACTCGACTCCTGTTCCTCCTTGACTTGACTCCTGTTCTTGTTCCTCTGGATATTCTAGCTAAGTGTTGATTACCAATAAGCATGAATCTCATTCAGTTTATTTTACCTTTTAAAACAACATTCTGCAGTAAATACTATTTTTTCCCAGTACACTGAAGAAACTCAGAGGGCAAGAGATTAAGTGGCAGTGTAGAGATGACAGAGACTGAAAAGGATGAGCAGAATTTTTATATATGAAGAGGAAAGGAAAGGACATTCTGAGTAGAGGAGAAAATGTTTAAGTAAAGTTTCAGAAGAGGAATTGACTGTGTCTCTGGGGTTCCCCCAACTATAGTAGAGGGAATGTATTGGTATTAGTATGAGACAAAGTTGAAGTAGATCTTGAAATGAAATGTAGAGAACTTTGAATACTATGTAAAAAATTTGGACTGAAATTTTGGACAAGAAGGAGCCAGAAGCTTGTGTGGCACTTGTGTCTTTGTGAATGTGTATTCATTTGTGTGGTAGGGAAGAGTGAAAAGAGTGTGCTGAGACACAAGATCACAGTTTTACTTCAGGGCGACCACTTCAGTAGTTATGCATAGAATAGATTGGGGAAAAGATTATTTATGAGGCTTCTTGTATTAATCCATTTCTCGTACTTATAACAAAATGCCTGAAACTAGGTTATGTAAAAAGAAACAATATTTATTGCTTACAGTTTCAGAAGTTGGGAAGTCCAAAGTCATGGGAACACATCAGGTGAAGGGCTTGTTGGTAGTGACAGTGACTTAGGGGTCCCACATGCCAGAATAGCAGAGCAAAGAGAGAGATAGCTCCTTATTTTCTCTCTATTTAAAGCCCTCAGAAACACACCCAAGAGGACCATTAAACCATTTACTAAGGCATAGTCCTCACAATTGAATCACCTCTTCAAGGTCCCACCTTTCAATTACCATAATAGGATTTCCCACCCTCTTAACACTTTCATGGTGGAGGTTAAGTTTATAATACATGGACATTGGGGGACACAATTCAATCCACAGCACTTTCTAAGCATGGGAAAATAAGGCAGTGAATGATGTTATTTCCCCAATCACTTACTAGGGCAGAGAGGTAATCTACATGAGAGACTGGTTTTATTTATGTATACATGTGTGTGTGTGTGTGTGTGTGTGTGTGTGTGTGTGTGTGTGTGTGTGTGTGTGCATGATCTGATGTATAATAATGGCAACAAAGAGATGATTTTCTAGGTTTAGTAGATAAAAGGAGCTCAGTTGTACAGCTATTAGAATGGACCTCAAAAAATTCTACCTATAATATATAGGTTTCCAATCTAGTCTATCTCTTAATTTTAGCAAGTCAATTGTCAAGGGACTTTTTTCCAAATGACATTGCTTCCCATTAGTTTTTGTTTGGTCTTGGTAATGAAGCTTTAACCAATAATATAGAAACATATTTTGGAAAGAATTAATCTCCCCTAATTCTATCTCAGTAAGGTGGTCTGCTAGTTAAATGCACAGTTGCCCTGTACCAGTCCTACTCATGTCTGTGATACCCAGAATATGCCAGGATGGTGCTTGAGATATGTACAAAACTGGAAGGCTAATATTACAGCTTGGCTAAATTTTGCTAGAGAGTACCAAAAAAGATAAAAAGGGATTGAAATTATGTGTATTACTATTTTCTTTAAAAAATAAATTTTGTTTTATTTTATCTATTTTTTCTAGCTTTATTGAGATATAATGGACAAGTAAAAATTGTATATATTTAAGGAGTACAACATGTTGTTTTCATATAGATGAACACTGTAAAAGAATTACTATCAAGCTAATTAACATATTCATCACTTCACATAGTTGCTCATTTTTTGGGGTGTGATGAGAACATATAAGATCTTCTGAGCAAATTTCACGTATACAATACGGTATTATTTACTACACTTACCATGTTCTACATGAAATCTCCAGAAATTATTCATCCTGAATAACTGAAACATTGTACCCTTTGACCAACATCTCACCATTTCCCATGTCCCTCAGGCCCTGGCAACCACCATTCTATTTTCTGTTTCTATTAGTTTGACTTGTTTAGATTCCACATTGTCTCTTATTTCACTTAGCATAATATCCTGTATGTTCACCCATGTTGTTGCAAATGAAAGGATTCCTTCTTTTCTTAAGGTTGAGTAATATTCCATTTTACATATATTTATAATTATATATAGATATGTATCACATTATCATTATACTTTCATGCATCAATGAACACTTAGATTGTTTTCATATCATGGGTATTAAGAATAATGCTGCAATGAACCTGGGAGTGCAGATTCTGATTTCATATACCCAGAAGTGAGATTGCTGGATCATATAGTAGTTATATTTTTAATGTTTTGAGGAACCTCAATACTTTTTTCCATTATTGATGTACTAACATATATTCTCGCCAACAGCATACAAGGGTTCCCTTAAATCCACATTCTCACCAACATTTGTTATCTTTTGTGTTTCTAATAACAGCCATTCTAACAGGTATGAGGTGATATCTTATTGTGGTTTGAATGTGCATTTCCCTGACAATGATGTTGATCACATTTTCACATATCTTTTTGGCCATTGATATGTCTTCTTTGGAAAATATTCATTCAGGTCCTTTGCCCATTTTTAAATCTTCCTTTTCAATTTTGATACCTATTATTTTTTCTTGCCTAATTGCTCTGGCTAAGACTTCCAGTATTTTGTTGAATAGAAATGAAGAGAGTGGGAATCCTTGTCCTATTTCCAATTTTAGAGGAGAAGCTTTCAGTTCTTTACCACTCAAGGTACCTGAATTGCTAGAACTCAATGTACCTGAATTCCTAGAACTAAAGGATTCATTCACATTAAATGAAATAAAAAATACAACTGAGAGAGAGATTAAGCAGAAGGCTAGAACATCCACATGAAAGAATTTCAGATCTTGAAGACAGTCTTTTAAATAACCCAGGTGGACCAAAAAAAAAAAAAAAAAAAAAAGAATTTTTACAAATGAAGAAAATCTGTGAGAGCTAAAAGACAACCTTAATGCATAACATCAGGATCATGGGTGTTCTAGAAGGGTAAGAGAAAGAAAAAGGCATTGAAAGCATATTCAATAAAATAATAGCAAAAACTCTCCAGGTATTGTGAGTGACATGAACCTTCAGATCCGTGAGACTCAAAGATCACCAGATCACCAAACAGATTCAATTCAAAAAGGTCTTCTATGACACAAATTATAGTCAAACTGGCAAAACTCAAAGATAAACAGAGAATCCTAAAAACAGCAAGAGAAAAGCATCAAGTCACCTATAAGGAAGTCCCCATCAGAAAACTTCTCAATAGGAACTCTACAGGCCAGAAGAGAATGGGATGATATATACAAAACACTAAAAGAAAAAGACTGCCAGCCAAGAATGCTATACCCAGCAAGGCTATCCTTTAGAAATGAGGCAAGAATAGTGTATTACCCAGACAAAAACTGCAGGAGTTCACCAACACTGACCAGCCCTACAAGAAATCCTACAGAGGGTCCTGCATCTGGAATCCAAAAAATAATAATCACTACCATAAATACAAAAGAACAAAAGCCACTGACAGAACAAGTATGCAAATGAGTAACAGAAAGAAACTATATCTTACCATTTTCAAAAACCCACAAACACTGAAGACAAATATTAAACTGGAAAGAAAGGAACAAAAGATAGTTAAAACAAACAAAAGTAAATTAACAAAATGCTAGGAGTGAAACTATACAATTTTTTAAAAATTTTATTTTATTTTGTCAATATACAATGTGGTTGATTATTGTGGCCATTACCAAAACCTCCCTCCCTCCTCCCTCTCCCCCCTCCCTCCCAACAACGTCCTTTCTCTTCACTTATTGTATCAACTTCAAGGAATTATAATTGTTATGTCTTCTTCCCTCCCCCCCACCACCCCAGTGTTTGTGTATTTATTTATTTATTTTTAGCTCCCACAAATAACTGAGAATGTGATATTTCTCTTTCTGTGCCTGACTTGTTTCACTTAATGTAATTCTCTCTAGGTCCATCCATGTCATTGCAAATGGCAACATTTCATTCTTTTTTATAAAAGAATAGTATTCCATTGTGTAGATATACCACAGTTTCCGTATCCACTCATCCGATGATGGACATTTTGGCTGGTTCCAATTTTTAGCTATTGTAAAATGTGCTGCCATGAACACTGGAAAACAGGTATACCTCTGACTTGATGATTTCCTTTACTCTGGGTATATTCCCAGCAGTGGGTTAGCTAGATCATATGGTGGATCTATCTCCAATTGTTTGAGGATCCTCCATACCATTTTCCATAAAGGATGCACCATTTTGCAGTCCCAACAACAGTATAGGAGAGTCCCTTTTTCTCCACAACCTTGCCAGCATTTATCATTCGCAGTCTTTTGGATATTAGCCATCCTAACTGGGATGAGATGGTATCTCAGTGTGGTTTTGATTTGCATTTCCCGAATGCAGAGTGATGTTGAGCATTTTTCCATATGTCTGTTGGCCATTCATATATCTTCCTTTGAGAAATGCCTATTTAGCTCTTTTGCCCAATTTTTATTGGGTTACCTCTTTTTTTGTTGTAAAGTTGTTTCAATTCCTTGTATATTCTGGATATTAATCCTTTGTCAGATGTGTATTTTGCAAATATTTTCTCCCACTCTGTTGGTTGTCTTTTAACTCTGTTAATTGTATCTTTTGCTGTGTGGAAGCTTTTTAGTTTGATATAATCCCATTTGTTTATTTTTCCTTTGGTTACCCGTGCTTTGGGGGTCATATTCATGAAGTCTGTGCCCAGTCCTACTTCCTGAAGTGTTTCTCCTATGTTTTCTTTAAGAAGTTTTATTGTTTCAGGGTGTATATTTAATTCTTTAATCCATTTTGAGTTGATTTCAGCATATGGTGAGAGGTATGGGCCTAGTTTCATTGCCTTGCATATGGATATCCAGTTATCTCAGCACCATTTGCTGGAAAGGCAGTCTCTTCTCCAGTGTATAGACTTGGTGCCTTTGTGAAAGATCAGATGGCTGTAGGTGTGTGGGTTGATTTCTGGATTCTCTATTCTATTCCATTGATCAGTGTGTCTTTTTTTATGCCAGTACCATACTGTTTTGGTTATTATAGCTTCATAGTATAGTTTAAAGTCAGGTAGTGTTATACCTCCAGCTTTATTTTTTTGCTCAGCATTGCTTTGGCTATACATGGTCTTTTGTTATTCCATACAAATGTCTGGATAGTTCTTTCCATTTCTGAGAAAAATGTCATTGGAATTTTGATGGAGATTGCATTGAATTTGTATATCACTTTGGGTAGTATGGACATTTTCACTATGTTAATTCTTCCAATCCAAGAGCATGGGATATCTTTCCATCTTCTTGTATCCTCTCTAATTTCTTTCAGCAGAGGTTTGTAGTTCTCATTGTAGAGATTTTTCTTTTCTTTTTCTTTTTTTTCTTTTTTGTGACCGGTAAGGGGAATGCAACCCTTGGCTTGGTGTCGTCCACACTGTGCTCAGCCAGTAAGCACACTGGCCATCCCCATATAGGATCCAAATCCGTGGCAGGAGCACCGCTGCGCTCCCAGCGCTGCACTCTCCTGAGTGAGCCATGGGATCGGCCCTCATTAAAGAGATTTTTCACATCCTTGGTTAACTCAATTCTTCAGTATTTTATTTTTTTGGTGGCTATTATAAATGGGCACGCTTTCTTGATTTCTCTTTCTCTATGTTCATTATTGGAGAATAGAAATGCTACTGATTTTTCTGCGTTGCTTTTGTATCCTGCTACTTTGTTGAAATCCTTTATCACCTCAGAGTTTTTTGTAGAGGGTTTAGGCTGTTCGATATATAGGATCATGTCATCTGCAAACGGGGACAGTTTGACTTCATCTTTTCCAATCTGGATGTCCTTTATTTCCTTCTCTTCTCTGATTGCTCTGGCTAGTACTTCCAACACTATGTTGAATAGGAGTGGTGAGAGTGGGCAACCTTGCTTAGTTCCTGTTCTTAAAGGAAAAGCTTTCAGCTTTTCCCCATTCAGGATGATATTGGCTGTGGGTTTATCATATATGGCTTTAATTATGTTGAGTTACTTTCCATCTACACCTAACTTGTAGAGGGTCTTTGTCATGAATGAATGGTGAATTTTATCAAATGCTTTCTCAGCATCTATAGAGATGATCATATGGTCCTTGTGTTTGATTTTATTGATATGGTGTATCACATTTATAGATTTGTGAATGTTGAACCAACCTTGAAACCCTGGGATGAATCCCCCTTGTTTGTGGTGTATAATTTTATGTGTGTGTTTCTGTATTCTGTTTGCTAGTATTTTACTGAGGATTTTTGCATCTATATTCATCAAGGGTATCAGCCTGTAGTTTTCTTTTTTCGTTGTATCTTTACCTCGTTTTGGTATCAGGGTGATGTTTGCTTCATAGAATGAGTTTGGGAGAATTGCATCTGTTTTAATGTTTTGAAAGAGTTTGTAGAGAATTGGTGTCAATTCCTCTTTGAATGTTTGGTAGAATTCTGCTGTGAATCCATCTTGTCCTGAGCTTTTCTTTGTTGGGAGCCTTCTGATAACAGCTTCAATCTTCTTTATTGTTATTTGTCTGTTCAGATTTTCTACATTTTCTTGGCTCAGTTTTGGTAGCTTATTTGTGTCCAGAAATTTATCCATTTCCTCCAGACTTTCAAATTTGTTGGCATATAGTTTAAAGTAGTTTTGAATGATTCCTTGTTTTTCAGATGTATCAGTTCTAATATCACCTTTTTTATTTCTAATTGTTGTTATTTGAATCCTCTCTCTTCTTTTTTTGTTAGGCATGCTAATAGTTTGTCGATTTTATTTATCTTTTCAACAAAACAACTTTTCAATTCATTGATCTTTTGTATTGTTTTTTGGTTTTTAATTTCATTAAGTTCTGCTCTCATCTTAATGATTTCTTTCCATCTGCTCATTTAGGATTAGAATTGTTCTTGTTTTTCTAGTTCTTTAAGGTGAAGTGTTAGGTTTTTCATTTGCCATCTTTCCATTCTTCTAAAGTAAGCATTTAATGCAATAAATTTCCCCCTTAATACTGCTTTTGCTGTATCCCACAGGTTTTGGTATGATGTATCATTATTTTCAATAACTTTTTTGATTTCCTGTTTGATTTCTTCTTGGACCCACATGTTATTAAGTAGAATGCTGTTTAATTTTCATGTGTTTGTATAGTTTCCAGAATTTTGTTTGTTATTTATTTCTAATTTTATTCCATTGATGTCTGAAAAAATACATTGGATAATTCCAAATTTTGAATTTGTTCAGACTTGATTTATTACCTAACATGTCATCTATCCTGGAGAATGATCCATGTGCTGATGAGAAGAATGAATATTCTGATGTTGTTGGATGGAATGTTCTATAGATATCTGTCAAGTCCATTTCGTCTAGAATATTGTTTAGATCTTGTGTTTCTCTGCTGATTGTTTTCCTAGATGATCTGTCCAATATTGACGGTGTGTTGTCCAGGTCCCCTGCTATTTCGGTGTTAGTGTCTATTTCCTTCTTTAGGTCTAATAGAGTTTGCTTTATAAATCTGGCTGTTCCAAAACTGGGTGTGTATATGTTCATGATTCTTATGTCTTCTTGATGGATCAATCCTTTTATCATTATGTAGTGGCCCTCATTATGTCTTTTAGTTTAAAGATATAAGAATAGCTACTCCAGCTCGTTTTTCATTTCTGTTTGCATGGTAAATCTTTTTCCATCCTTTTACTCTTAGTCTATGTGAGTCTTTGTAGGTGAGGTGTGTCTCCTGAAGGCAGCATATAGTTGGGTCCTCCTTTTTCATCCAGTCAGCCAGTCTGTGTCTTTTGTTTGGGGAATTTAAGCCTTTTATATTAAGAATTGTTATTGAAAAGTATTGATTTACTCCTTGGATTTTATTGATTTTTGTTTGGATGTCTTAAGTGTTTTTTACTACTTTCTTTCTGATTTATTGTTTGTCTTTGGTATTTGTTGGTTTCTTGGGCTGTAGATTAACTTTTTGTTTTTTTCTTTTCACTTTGGCATTTTTATTTCACCAGTGGGTTTTGATTTTTCTTGGGTTTTTATGGCAGTGGGAGTTATTATTCAAGTACCAAACCCAGTCCTCCCTTGAGAATTTCTTGTATGGGTAGTCGTGTGGCAGTGAATTCCATAGTTTTTGTTTGTCTGAGAAATATACTATTTTCCCTTCATTTTGGAAGGATACCCTTGTGGGGTAGATTATTCTTGGCTGGAAATTTCTGTCTTTCAATATTTTGAATATATCATCCCATTCCTTTCTGACTTTTAGGGTTTGTGATGAAAAGTCTGATGTTAGTCTGATTGGGGCTCTCTTATAGGTGATGTGATGCTACTCTCTTGCAACTTTTAAGATTCTCTCTTTGTCTTTGGTTTTGATAATTTGACCATAACATGTATTAGAGAAGACCTTTTTGGGTTGAATACGCTTGGGGATCTTTGAGCTTCTTGAATCTGAAGATCTGTGTCTTTTCCAATACCTGGGAAGTTTTCTGCCACTATTTGTTGAATATGTTTTCAAGGCATTCTCCTTTATCCTCCCCTTCTGGAATACCCATGACTTGGATTTTTGAGTGCTTAAGGTTGTCTGATATCTCTCTTAGATTTTCATCAATGTTTTTAATTCTTTTTTCTTTCTTTCTCTTTTTTGTCTGCCTCTGTTATTTCAAACAGCCCATCTTCAAGGTCAGAAGTTCTCTCTTCTGCTTCTGCAAGCCTGCTGGTTAAACTCTCTGTTGCGTTTTTTATTTTGTTGAATGAATTCTTGAGCTCGGCAAGCTCTGCTACTTTATTTTTCAGGGTGTTGATTTCTTTGTACATTTTTTTCTTTCAGTTCTTGTATACTTTTCCTTATTTCATCGTGTTGTCTAGCTGAGTTTTCTTCTATCTCATTTAGTGTCCTTAGGATTATCACTCAAAATTCCTTTTCAGACATTTCATGGGCTTCTTTATCTATAGGATCTAGAGCTTGAGAGTTATTACCCTTTGGTGGCGTACTTTCTTGATTTTTCATATTTCTGATATCTTCTCTTTGATGTTTAGTAATGGTGGCACAGGATTTCACAATCCGCTGGTTTGGGACTATTGTCTTGCTAGGATGTTGCTGGGTCTGCCAATTGGGTATGACTGCCTCAGTGTCTGCTCAGTTGGCCACTAGTGCCTTGGGTTTGTGGTTGCATTGGGTCTTGGGTCTCTCCAGGGAGCAGTCTCTCTGGTAAGCATGCACTCAGCCAGGCTGGGGATGGAGTCAGGTGGCAGCAGAGAGGCCCACCTGCTGGGTCACATGCCAGGACCCCAGGGCACGTGGTCTCTGTGGATCTTCTGCCTCTCTGGCTGGACGTCTCCCTGCTCCGTGTGCACTCGTCCTGGCCAGGAATGGCGTTGGGCCATGGTGGTGAGGCCTACCTACTGGGTCATACACTGGCACCGCAGGGTATGTGGTCTCTGCAGAGCTTCCACCTCCCCTGCTAGACGTCTCCCTGCTCTGTGTGCACTCCAAGACTATATCTTTTAATAATAACCATAAATGTAAATGGATTAAATTCCCCACTCAAAAGACACAGACTGGCTGATAGGATTGAAAAGCTAGAATGCTGTCTACAGAAGACTCACCTCACCTGTAAAGACACACAAAGAATAATAATAAAGGAATGGAAAAAGATATATCATGTAAAAGGAATCCAAAAATAGCAGGAGTAGCTTTTTTTTTATATTGAATAAAACAGACTTTAAACTAAAAAACATAAAAAGAGATGAAGAGGCCTTTATACAGTGAGAAAGGGATTTATCCAGCGAGAAGACATAACAATCATAAATATATATGCATCCAATACTGGAACATACAGATATACAAAGCAAATGCTATTAGACCTAAAGAAAGAGATGGACCAAAATACAATAACAGTTGAAGACCTAACACTCCTCTCTCAATATTGGACAGATCATCTAGGCAACAGTTTAATAAACACAGGATTTAAGCTACACTTTAGACCAACAGGACTTAGCAGATATCTACAAAACATTTCATCCAACAACTAAAGAATATAGATTCTCATCAGCAGGTGGAACATTCTCCAGAATTCTCACATGTTAGCTCACAATTCAAGTCTTAACAAATTAAAAAAAAAATTGAAATCATTGCAAGTATCTTTACAGACTACAATGGATTAAAACTGGAAATCAGTAACAAGTGAAATATTGAAAACTAAACAAATACATGGAAATTAACTAACATGCTCCTGAACGACATATGGGTCCAAGAAGAAATCAAAAAAGAAATAAAAAAGTCTCAAAACTAATGAAAATAAAGAAATCATACCAAAATCTGTGGGATGCTGAAAAAGCAGTACTAAGAGGGAAGTTTATTGCAATAAACACATACATCAAAAGAATAGAAAGATGTCAAACAACCTAATGCTATATCTTAAAGAACTAGGAAAACATTAACAATCCAATCCCCAAATTAGTAGATGGAAAGAAATAATTAAGATCAGAGCACAACTAAGTGAAATAGAGATCCCCAAAATGATACGGAAGATCAATAAAATAAAAAGTTGTTTTTTGGAGAAGATAAACAAAATAGACAAACTATTAAGTAAGCTAACTAAAAGCAGAAAAGAGAAGACCCAAATAACAAAAATCAGAAATGAAAAAGGAGACATTACAACTGATCTCACAGAAGTACAAAGAATCATTAGTGACTATTACAAACAAGTATGCCTACAAATTTGAAAACCTGGAGGAAATGGACAAATTTCTGGACACATACAAACTACCCAGACTGAGCCAAGTAGAAATAGAAAACCTGAACAGACCAATAACAAGCAATGAAATGGAAGCAATAATCAACAGTCTCCAATGAAGAAATGCCCAGGACTGGATGGCTTTAATGCTGAATTCTACCAGATCTTTAAAGAGGAATTAATACCAATTATCTTCAAAGTACTCCAAAAAATTGAAACAGAGGTCATTCTTCCAAACGTATTCTATGAGGCCAGTATCACACTGATACCAAAACTGGACAAAGAAACAACACCAAAAAGAAAACTAAAGGTCTATATCTTTGATGAACATAAACACAAAAGTCCTCACCAAATACGAGCAATCAGAATATAGGAACACATAAAAAAATTGTACACTTCAATCAAGTGGGAGATGACTCTCTGGAATGTAAGGATGAATCAACACATGCAAGTCAATGTGATACACCACATCAACAAAGTAAAGCACAAAAACCAGATGATCATCTCAATACATGCAGAAAAAGCATTTCACAAAATTCAACATCCATTCATGATAAAGACTCCCAGCAAGTTAGATGTAGAAGGAAATTATCTCAACACACTGAAAGCCATTTATGACAAACCAATCACCAATACCATCTTGCATGGGGAAAAGCTTTTTGCTTTTCCCTTAAGAACAGGAAGAAACAATGATACCCACTTTCACAACTCTTTTTTAACATAGTATTGGAGGTCTAGCCAGAGAGATCAGGCAAGTGAAAGAAATAAAAGGTATCCAGAGTGGAAAAGATGAAGTCAAATAGTCCCTGTTGGCACATGACTTGATCTTATATATAGAAAAACCTAAAGACTCTGCCAAAAAACTCTTAGAGCTGATAAATGATTTTAGTAAAGTTGCAGGATATAAAATCAACACACACAATGAGTAATAATTATATAATAGCAGAAAATAATGAACTAGCAGAAAAAGAAATCAAGAAACCAAACCCATTTACAATGGTCACCAAAAAAATACAATACTTAGAAATAAATTTACCCAGGGAGGTGAAAGATCTCTACAGTGAGAACTACAAATCACTGCTGAAAGAAATTAAAGAGGACACAAAAAGATGGAAAGATATTCTATGGTCATGGACTGGAAGAATTAACATTGTGAAAATGTTCATACTACCCAAAATGTTCTACAGATTCAATGCAGTCCTTATTAAAATACCAATGACATTCTTCACAGAAATAGAAAAAAAAATCCTAACATTGATATGGAATGACTAGAGACCCCGAATAGCCAAAGCAATCCTGAGCAATAAACAAACAGATAAATGAATAATTACTAACTAAATAAATAAAAAAAGCATTACACTACCTGACTTCAAATTGTACTACAAAACTAATGACCTGACTTCAAATAATCTATAAAGCTATATAATGGCCTAAAAACAGACACATTGACTGATTGAACATAGTAGCGAATACAGAAATCAATCCACAACCTTATAACCAACTGTTTTTGACAAAGGCACTAAGAACATACACTGGGGAATAGACTACTTCTTCAATAAATGGTGCTGGGGAAACTCGACATCTGTTTGTAGAAGAATGATACTGGACCTGTACCTCTCACCATGTACCAAAATCAAGTCAGATTATAGACTTAAATATAAGGCCTGGAACTTTAAAACTCCTAAAAGAAAACATAAAGGAAACACCTCAAGACGTAGGACTGGACAAAGACTTTATGAATAAGACCGCAAAAGCAAATGCAACAAAAGAAAAAATGAACAAATGGGATTATATCAAAGTAAAAACCTTCTGCACAGCAAAAGAAACAATTAATTGAACAAAAATGTGACCTACAGAATGGGAGAATATATTTGCAAACTATGCATCAGGCCAGGGATTAATATCCAGAATATGCACGGAACTCAAACAATTTAGCAATAAAAAACCAAGTAATCCAATTAAAGAGTGAGCAAAGGATCTGAAATAGGTACTTCTCAAAGAAGATATAAAAATGGCCATTGGACACATGAAAAAATGCTCAACATCACTAAGTATCAGGGAAATGCAAACTGTAACCACCTCAAGCTATCATCTCACTCCTGTGAGACTGGCCATTATCAAAAAGACAGAAAATAACAAATGCTGGCAAAGATGTGGAGAAAGGGGAGCCCTCCTACATTATTGGTGAGACTGTAAATTAGTGCAGCCATTGTGGAAAACAGTATGGAGATTCCTCAAACAACTACAGATAGAACTGCCATAGGATCTAGCATTTCCACTGTTGGGTATGTACCCAACGGAATGGAAATCATCATCTTTAAGGGATACCAACAATTCCATGTTTATAGCAGCTCTGTTTATAATAGCCAAGAGTTTGAATGAACCTAAGTGTCCATTGACGGATGACTAGATAGGAAAAATGTGCAATATACATATACACAGTGGGATACTACTCTGCTGTAAAAATGAACGAAATTCTGGCATTCACAGCAACATGGATGAACTTAGAGAA
The DNA here is from genome assembly GCF_027409185.1 of Cynocephalus volans. Taxonomy (NCBI): domain Eukaryota; kingdom Metazoa; phylum Chordata; class Mammalia; order Dermoptera; family Cynocephalidae; genus Cynocephalus; species Cynocephalus volans. Next base: position 66,440,743 of record NC_084475.1, read on the forward strand.
ATTTGTTAAGTGAAATAAGCCAGGCACAGAAAAAGAAATACCACATGTCCTCACTTGTAAATGGAAGCTAAAAAAATAAACAAATAAATGAAAAGAGAAAGAAATATTCAAAAATCACAATAATATGTTGAACTTTCAAAAGGGGAGAATAGAACTGAGGTTACTAGAAGTGGAAAATGGGAGAGGGATGGGGGATTAGCAAGAAATTGGTAAAGGGCCACAAAAAATAATTACATTGTGTAATGATGAATATACTAATTTTCCTAATTTGATCACTACATATTTACACAGGTATTTATAATGAACTCTGTATCCCACAAATATGTGTAATCAATTATTTTTCAATAACAATTTTAAAAACAAGCTTTTCATTTCATTAGTTTCTATTGCTCTTCTTGTCTCATCTGATTCATTTCTTCTCTGATCTTTATTATTTCATTTTTTCACTAACTTTGGGCTTCATTTATTTTTCTTCTTCTAGATCTGGAGGTTTAACATTAGGTTTTTAAATGTGAGATCTTTTTTCTTAATGTAGGTATTTATCACTATAAACTTCCCTCTTAGCTCTACTTTTATTCTATCCCATGTTTTGCTATGTAGTGTTTCCATTTTTAGTTGTCTCAAGATATTTTTTGATTTCCCTTCTGATTTTTTCTTTGACCCATTGGTTATTGAGTAGCATATTGTTTAAATTCCATATATTTGTGCATTTTTCAATTTTTTTCTAATTATTGATTTCTGGTTTTACACTATCTTGGTCAGAAAAGATACTTGATATGATTTTAATTTTCCTAAATTTGTTAAGACTTATTTTTTGGACTTTCATATGATCTATTCTGGAGAATGTTCTGTGTGCACTTGAGAAGAATGTGTATTTCACTATCATTGGATAAAATTTTCTGCATATTTTTGTTAGATCTTTTTGGTCTGTAGTGTTCAAGGCCTCTGTTTCCTTATCTATTTTTTTTGTTGTTTGTATGATCTATCCTTTGTTAAAAGCAAGGTATTGAATTCTTCTACTATTATTGTATTGCTGTCTATTTCCCTTTTTATGTCATTTAATATTTAAATATTTAGGGGCTCTGATATTGGATGGAAATATACTTATAATTGCTATATTCTTATGATGAATTGACCCTTTTATCATCACGTGATACTCTTTTGTGTTTCTTGTGATAGTTTTGACTTAAGGCTGTTTACTTTCTGATAAAAGAATAGCCATTCCTGCTGTCTTTTTGTTACTATTTGAATTAAATATATCTTTTCAACCCTTCACTTTCATTCCATGTGTGTCTTAAAGTGAGTATCTTCTAGGTAGCATACTGTTGGGCCTTGTTTTTCAATTCATTCATCCACTCTGTATCTTTTGATTGTGGAATTTAATCCATTTACCCTTAAAGTAATTATTGATAGGTAAGGAGTTATTATTGCTATTTTATTAATTAAACTGTTTTGTAGTTTTTTAGTTGCTTTCTTCTTCTCATGTTGTCTTTCTTTGTGATTTAACCTTTTTTGTAATGGTATACTTTGAATCCTTTCTCTTTATAATTTGTGTTTCTGCTATAGATTTTTTACTTGTGTTTATTATGGGGCTTACATAAAAATCTTATAATTATACCAATGTATTTTAAACCAATAACAATTTAACTTTACTTTCATATAAAAACTCTACTCTTTTACTACCAGCAACCCCACATTTTGTTATTAATGTCACATTTTATGACTTTTCATATTGTGTGTTCATTAACACATTATTGTCATGTATTTGTGTCTTTTATACTAGAGTTGAAAGTGATTTATTAACCATCATGCATCATTACAATATTATTTTGTATTTGACTATTTACTTACATTTTAGTGAGTTTTATATTCTCATATCTTTTGATGCTGCCAATTAATGTCCTTTTCTTTTAACTTGAAGAACACCCTGTAGCATTTCTTGTAGGTCAGGTTTAGTGGTGTCAGTTCATTTGGGCTGCTATAACAAAAATACCATAAACTGGGTGGCTTAAAAATAATGGAAATTAATTTCTTATAGTTCTAGGGGCTTGGAAGTCCAGATCAAGGTGCTAGATTAATGTCTAGTGAGATTTCACTCTCCACTTCATACATTGCACCTTCTTGCTGTGTCCTCACATGGTGGAAGGAACAAACAAGCTCCCTTAGGCTTCTTTTATAAGGGAAGTAATGTCATTAACGAAGGGTCTGCTTTTGCGACTAACCACCTCCCAAAGGACCTCTTAATACTATCACATTAGAAATTAGTTTTTGACACATGCATTTTCAGACTTTATGAACATTCAGACTACAGGAAGTAGAAATGAACTCCTTTTCTTTTTTATCTGGGAAGGTCTTATCTTTTTGCTATTCCTGAAGGGTAGCTCTTCCTGGAATAGCACTCTTGGTTTTGGCAGTTTTTCTCTTTTAGCACTTTGCATGTATCCTCTTACTTTCTCCTGAACTGCAGGGTTTCTAATGAGAAATCCATTGAAAGTCTTATGAAGATCTTCCCTGTATGTGATGAGTCACTTCTCTGTTACTGCTTTCAAAATTCTTTATCTTTGATGTTTTACAAGCTGAGTATAATATGAATCTGTGTAGATCTCTTTAAATTTATACTATTTGGGGTCCTTGGGCTTCAAGAAAGTCCATTTCCCTTCCCATACTTGGATGTTTTCAGCCATTATTTCCTTAAATAGTCTTTCTCCTTATTTTTCTCTCTCTTTTTATCTGAGACTCCCATAATGAGTTATATCACATAGGGTAATTTCACATCTTGGCTACTGTGACTCATACTGCAATGAACATGGGAGTGAAGATATCTCTTCAAAATACTGATTTCAGTTCTTTGTATATATACCTAGAAATGTGATTGCTGAATAATGTGGAAATTTTATTTTTAGATTTATGGGGAACCTCCATACTATTCTACATAATGGCTGTACTAATTTACATTCCTACTAACAGTGTACTGAAGTTCAATTTTCTACACATCCTCTCCATCACTTGTTATCTTTTGTCTTTTTTGATGATAGCCATTCTAACAGATGTGAGTTGATATCTCATTATGATTTTAATTTGCATTTCTCTGATTATTAGTGATGTTGAATATTTTCAATAAACTCGTTGGCTATTTGTATGTCTTCCTTGGAAAAACATCTGTATAATTTCTTTGCCTATTTTTTTTTTTAAATTGTGTTGTTTTCTTGCTCTTGAGTTGTGTGAATTTCTTATATAATTTAAATATTAACCTCCTATCAGGTATATGGTTTGCAAATGTTTACTCCAACTCTCTGGATTGTCTCTTCACTTTACTAATTGTTCCCTTTGCTGTGCAAAAGCTTTTTAGTTTGATGTGATCCCATTTGACTATTTTGGCTTTTGTTGCCTGTGCTTTGGGGGTAATATTCAAAAAATTATTGCCAAAACTTATGTCATGGAGCTTTCCCTTATGTTTTATTCTAGTGGTTTTACAGTTTCGTGTTTTACATTTAAGTTTCCAATTTGCTTTGAATTGATTTTTGCATATGGTGTGAGACAAGCATATAATTTTATTTTTCTTTAGTTGATACACAGTTGTACCAACACCACTTGTTGAAAAGACTGTCTTTTCCCCATTTTGTGATCTTGGCAACTTTGTCGAAATTCAATTGACTGTAAGTGTGTGGATTTATCTCTGGGCTCTCTATCCTGTTGTATTTGTTGGTATGTCTATTTTTTATGCCCATACCATGCTGGTTTGATTACTGTAGCTTTATATCATATTTTGACATAAGGTGGTATGATGCCCTCAAATTTGTTCTTTTTGCTCAAGATTATATTGGCTATTTGAGGTGTTTTGTAGTTCCATAAAAATTTTAGGATTTTTTTTCCATTTCTGTGAAAAATGCTATTGTAATTGTGTTAGGAATTTCATTGAATCTGTAGATTTGAGCAGTATGGACATTTTAATAATATTAATTCTTCCACTTCATAAACATGAAATATTATCTCATTTATTTGTGTCTTCAATTACTTCCATTATGTTTTATAGTTATCAGTGTATAAATCTTTCACATCCTTGGTTAAATTTATTTCTAAGAAATTTTTATGCTTGTAAATGGTATTGTATTTGTCTTTTGATAGGTTATTGTTAGCATATAGAAATGCTACTGATTATTGTATGTTGATTTTGTATCTTGCAAGTTTACTGAGTTTATTAGTTCTTACAGTTTTTTGGTGGAGTCTGTAGGATTACTCTATTTAATAAGGTTATGTTGTCTGCAAACAGGGATAGTTATACTTCTTCCTTTCCAGTTTGGATGCCTTTATTTATTTCTCTTGTCTAATTGCTCTGAGTAGGACTTTCAATACTATATTGAAGAGAAGTGGTGAGAGTGGGCAATCTTGTCTTGTTTCTGATTAAAAAAAAAAAGCTTTCAACTATTCTGACTATGATGTTAGCTGTGGTTTGTCATGTATGACCTTTATTCTGTTGACATACGTTCTTTCTATATCTAATTTGTAGAGAGTTCCTATAATGAAAGGATGTTAAAATTTCATTAAATGTTTTTTTCCCCTAAATCTACTGAGATGATAATATTGTTTTGGCCCTTTATTTTGTTAAGGTGGTGGTTCACACTTATAGATTTGCATATGTTGAAACACCCCGGAATCCTAGGGGTAAATTCCACTAAATCATGGTGAATTATGTTCCTTTTTTTATTGTAACATAGTTGAATGTACAAATTTGTGGGGTAAAGAATTGAATATCATTACCTTTGTGCAATATGTGATGCTCAAATCAGGATAATTAGTTTATTCCACATTATACAATGTAATTGTTTTTCATGGCCCTTTCCTGATTCCTCTCTTACTCCTCTTTCTTTCCCCCAATTAATTGAATATCCTTACTCATTATCGATCTATTCAGATTTTGTATCTTTATCATTCAATTGTGGTAGGTTGTATGTGCTAAAAGTTTACTCATTTTTTTCTAGGTTATCTAATTTGTTAGCATAGAAGTATAAATGCTCATAGTAGTCTCTCATAATGTAATTTTTGAAAAAAATTTTGTGGTGTCAGTTTTAGTGTCTCCTCTCGGTTCTGATTTTATTTATTGAGTCTTCTCTCTTTTTTCTTAGTTTGGCTAAAGGCTTGTTGGTTTTGTTCATATTTTTGAACAACCAGCTCAATTTTGTTCATTTTCCTTTTGCTTTTCTAGTCCCTATTTCATTCATCTATATTTTTAGTATTTAATATTTGTTATTTATTTCCTTCTGTTAACTTTTGTCTTAGTTTGTTCTTTGTCTAGTTCCTTCAGGTAAGGTTAGGTTGCTTTTTTGAGATCTTCCTTCTTTTCTGATGTAAACATTTATTGCTATAAACTTCCCGTTTAAAACTGATTTTGCCAAATTACGCAAGTTTTGGTATGTTGTGTTTGCATTTTTGCTTGTCTGAAGACATTGTTTTTATTTCAATTTTGATTTCTTCTTTCACTCATTGGTTGTTCAGCAGTATATTGTTTTATTTCCACATATTTGTAAATTTTCCAAGATTTCTTCTGTTATTGATTCCTAATTTCATACCATTGTGATCAGAAAATATACTTGTTATAATTTTAACTCTCTTGAATTTGTTTAGATTTGTTTTGTGGCTGACCTAATGAGCTATCCTGAAGAATGTTCTGTGTGTCCTTCAGAAGAACATGTATTCCACTGCTGTTAGATGAAATGTTTTATTTATGTCTGATAGGTCTATTTCATCTCACATCAAATTCAAGTCCAATGTTTTTTATTGATTTTGTGTTTGGAAAATCTCTCCATTATTGAAGATAGGTATTGAAGTCTCCTATTATTATCATATCTGTTTGTTTCTCTCTTCAGGTCCTTTAATATTTGCTTTATATATTTAGGTGCTCTGATGTTGGGTGCATATGTATTTACAATATTTATATTTTGCTGAAAAATTGATGTCTTTATCATTATGTATTGATCTTTTTTGTCTCTTTTTACAGTTTTGACTTAAAGATTATTTCACATGATATAAGTATTGCTACCCCTATTCTCTTTGGTTTTCATTTACATGAAATACCTCTTCATTCATTCACTTTCAGTCTATACGTGTCCTTAAAAGTGAAGTAAGACTCTTGTAGGAGCATATAGGTAGGTCTTTTTTTTTAAACATTCTGAAACTGTATGTCTTTTAAATGAAGATTTAAACCATATACATTCAAAGTAATTATCGATAGACATAGATCTATCTATCATTTTGGAATTTGTTTTCTGGCTGTTTTATAAATCTTTTGCTTCTATTAAATTCTCTTACTGTCTTCCTTTGTGGTTTGATAGTTTTCTCTAGTGGTATGCTTTGATTTCTTTCTTTTTTAAAAAATGTTTTTTTTATCTACTATGGTTTTTTGCTTTGTAGTTATTGTGAGGTTTACATTCTACATTTTATGCTTGTAACAGGCTGTTTTAATCTTGTAACAACTTAACTTTAATTGTATCTCCAAATACACATTTACTGCTTCCCATTTTATAGTTTTGATGCCAAAATTTATATCTTTTAAAAATTTGTATTCTTTTTTTTTTTATATTTTATTTTGTCGATATACATTGTGGTTGATTATTGTTGCCCCTTACGAAAACCGCCTTCCCTCCTCCCTCTCCTCCCTCCCCCACAACGATGTCCTTTCTGTTTGCTTGTCGTATCAACTTCAAGTAATAGTAGTTGTTATATCTTCTTTCCCCCCACTCCGGTTTTTTTTGTGTGTGTGTATGTGTGTGTGTGAATTTGTATATTAATTTTTAGCTCCCACCAATAAGTGAGAACATGTGGTATTTCTCTTTCTGTGCCTGACTCGTTTCACTTAATATAATTCTCTCAAGGTCCATCCATGTTGTTGCGGATGAAAAGGAACTCTCATACATTGTTGGTGGGACTGCAAAATGGTGCAGCATCTATGGAAAATGGTATGGAGGTTCCTCAAACAATTGCAGATAGATCTACCATATGACGCAGCTATCCCACTGCTGGGAATATACCCAGAGGAATCGAAATCATCAAGTCGAAGGTATGCCTGTTTCCCAATATTCGTTGCAGCACTCTTTACAATAGCCAAGAGTTGGAACCAGCCTAAAAATTTGTATTCTTTAACAAATTATTTTAGCTATAGTTGTTCTTTAATTGTTTTATCTTTTAATCTTTATAGTGTAGATGAAAATGCGGTACACTTCACCAGACCAGTATTAGAATATTATGAACATAAATACTAGGGTACTTTAAAAAGTCTGTGGAAAAATTGAATTAAAAGATAACATAACTCTTTCCATTAACTTTTTGAAGACACTTGTATATTTTTCTCATACCTTGAGTTTTGCACTTTCATATGTTTTATGTTATTAATTAGTAACCTTTCATTTCATCTTAAGGAATTCCCATTAGCAATCCTTGAAAGGCAGAGAGTGTGGCAGGATGACTCCTAGGAAGAGAATCAGAGAACTGTGAAGTGCTACATATAAAACTCTTAAGTTATTTTTAAGCTATATTTTTTAAAGAAAACTTCAAAGCTTCAATGATGTTTCATTAAAATTTACAGCTTGGTTTCAGTTATTCTGTAAAGAATTAAGGAGAAGCCTTGTCCCATATCTGGTAAAAGAATGGAAGAAACCAATCTTTAACCACTTACACCAGCGACTCTCAACGGGGATTGATTTTGCCCCTCAGGGGCATTTGGCAATGTCTGGAGACATTTTTAGTTGTCATTACTTGGGGAGAAGGGAAGGGGAGTTACTAGTATTTAGTGAGTAGAGGCCAGGGATGTTGTTAAACATTCAAAAACAGAAAGAACAGCCCTTTACAGTAAGGGATTATCTGGTCTAAAATATCAATAGTGCTGAGGGTGAGAAAATCCCATATTTTGAGGGGATTCCTATGTGGGCATGGGAAAGCTCCAAGTCAATTGTGATTTATACATTTAAAGAAAGTACTTTATCATCAGTCTGCACATTCCAATTACAAAGTAGAACATCTGAACATGTGTGCATATACACACACATTAGAAATGAACTCTCTTGAAATTATTTTTTCTTTTACTGGTATGGCAATGACCTTCAGAAATTATGTCATATCTAATAGTTTCTTATCACTACAGAAACAAAAACGAGCAAAGATTAAGTTAAGGTTGTAGTCACAAAGAACAGGATTATTCTTCCTTTATGATCTTGTCTGAAATTAATGCTTTGCTTTATTTGGAAACTTTCTTTTTAAAAATTATTGATCACCTTACAGCTTTATGTTGCATTACGTCTGAATAGTTTGTGTTATTATACATGTTGATATGTACGGATTGAATACAGAATACAATTAAGCCATCTCTGGACCTTCTGTAAGTTGGTGATAAATATTTCTGAAACAGCTTGGGAATTAGATATAAAACATTTCCTAGAATAGGACCTTCTAATGAAGCCCAATCTTCCATGAAGATCAACAGCAGAAGTAAGGGTTTTTTTTTCCATGTATCATTTCTGAAACTGTTGACGTCAGCCTAGTGCTACAAATTATTTAATAAATTTGACATAGCAGGGAATCCCTTCACTTTATGGTCTATTTTAAGGTTATTATAATAGAAACACAACCTTATGTTCTGCTTCGGTTTCTGTGATTACAGTAATGGCAATATTAGGGAAGGCATTTTATAATTACTTAGAAATCCAAAAGAAATTCTTGAACAAATAGAGGTATTTTTTTTTTTCTTTCTGGCCTGAGATAGCCTTTGCAGAAAGAGTAGCCCCAAATGCTATGACTGTTAAAGTAATTTGGGAGGCCATATTGTGGCGCTCTTGGTGGTAAAGAAGCTGCTGTCATGTTTCAGGTCTCCCATGGATAACCATTACCTCCTGTCAGTGAGAAATGTGAAGATTAAAAACAGTGTCACCAAACATCGACACCATCCTGTACTTTTTATTTAAGAGCTGCTGAAAGATTTCCTGCTGGCTGATCAAATATGTGAACAGCTGGCTCCTGACCATAATCTGTCACTTGCAACACATTTCAGATTGCCCATTTAAGAGCAACATAACATCCCCGGGACCTTCAAGATCGTCAAAGGGTCAGAAGAACTTATAAGGAAGCACAAAGCTAGCCCAAACTGTGGGTAGCCCAAAGACTATTAACTGGTTTGTGAGTATTGAGTATGACAGTAAAGGCAGATACTCTCAGATACTCAAACTTTTTGTCCGGCCATGGGTCATAAATCCTGGGATTGAAGTTGGGTCTTTGGGAATCTAAGTTCTCAAGGATGGTTAAAGACAATTATATGATAGCTTTTTGTCATCTGAATAGCACAAACAGTGGTCCAGAATTTTTGAAAACTATGTTCTAGATATGTTTGCTTATTTATCTGTCTAAGAATGTAACATGACTTTAAGAGATTTATAAACAAAAATGGAAATAGTTGTTTCATTGTTTTCTTGTGACCCCAAATTAATCCTACTGTCCTCTATCAATCAGTGATTGGAGTGCCATTTTGGTTGATATCCCTGTAATAGAAAGTCTCATTTGAATTGATTGATCAGTCTGGATAAGTTAGATAAAATGCAGTCTGCTTTTATTCATCTTTCTGTTTAATAATGAGCTGTCTGGATTCTACTCCTTAGATATATGTTGTATTCTAATAAAAAGCAATCAGCTGCAGAATTTGCTCAATTCTGTGCTCTTCATTCCTTAATAACATCTAAGCTTCATTGTTTATTATGGTGCTGTTAAAATGCTCTCTTTTGAATCAAGTACAGATATAAGCCTTTTTTAAATGAAAATTTCCAGAATGTTGGGATTCCATTCTAAGCCAAATTAGGAGTGACCCTCTGGCTGCTTTCCCAAAGTAAACCCAGAAAATTGCCATCTACTCCGCCTACAATGAGACTGGAAAGGTAGATAAGAGCTCATTTATGAAAGGCCTTATTTTGCCAAGATACAATGCTCGGATCCTGTCCTATATGACATTGAGCTGGGTGAATTTTTTAAGAGAAAAGTGACATGATGAATTTCTGGTTGGAGTAAACAATTACAATGATAAAACCAGAAAGCAGCTATTTAGTCAACTAAGGCTTCCTCAGTGATTGAAAATACACTCTTTCTGAAATCCCATCCCCAAATTTGTCAGTAGAATGAATATATTACCATTTTAACCATATGATAAACTTTATTCCACAATAAAAGATATTTAAATATAGAGCAGGAAAAATAAGTAGGAACACAAATCTTATGGAAGTCCTATATAAATTAAGCAGACGGTACATTTTATATCTTTCGCTTTGTTCCACATCTATTTAAGTCACTCTTACAGATAGAAAAAACTGATTTTTAGAAGGTTATGAAGAAATACAGACAGGATGGAGAAGAAATTTTTAAAAAATTGATATAATAAACTCAAACAAAGAGTTAAAGACTCTTAAAGACCCATTCTATATGTTTGGTTATCATTTAGGATTAAGACTCTTGAGACAATAAAAATATCTGAACATTTAAAAATATTATTTTTTCTCATATTTATCTCAACTCTTCAGCAAAATTATAGGATTTTAAAAGGCAATGCCATGCTTTTATATATTTTTCCTCCATTGTTCGTAGCATTGTGTATGATACAAAGAAGATATTCAGTAATTACTTAGTGAATCACAAATTCTTCATTTGTGATTTTCTGTTTTAGTACTAACTCTGAACTAGATGTTATGAAGGATTGAAAAAGGCATAAGATAGAGCCACTGCCTGTTAGGTGTTATACTCGTCTCAAACCAAATAGAACTGAGAGACACATAGGCACTTTAAGGTCACACAGTGCGATGGCAATGTCTATCTCTCTTTTTCTTTTTCTCTAAAGGAAATATGAAGGATATGCGCAACATACAAAATTTTTGAGATCACTGTGAACCCAGTGAAATTGTATTCATGCTGTATGCAGTGTGTTCTTAAATTTCATGAAAAAATATAGCACATCAGAGTGGCCGCTTAATATTTGAGAAACAGAATTCATAATAATATATGCCCTAAATTGGAATCTCCAAAGAATTTGATTCCCGTAAAAATAAACAGGACTGATTTTCATGTTGATAGATCACCATTATACCTTCTTTCTCTACTGAGTCAACTCAACTCACTGAAAATATCCCACAGGATCAGTTGAAAGAAGCTGCTAGGGAATTGGATGCAATTTTTCTGGAGCAGAGGTTTCCCCATTTACCATCCATCAAGAAAAGGCAAGAAATCTTCAGGCACATGTTCTGTTTGCTGTGGATGTAGAGCTAGGATGCACTTTGCTGAGTAAATCTTGAAGGAATTTCAGATCCTTTTTAAAACTATATTGGAATTTTTGCTCCCTTTTCTAACCATATTGGGTTGTGTAATGATAACTTTCAAATGAATCGTTATAACAGAGGGACATTTCCTACAAATTTAATAATGGTCACCATGAACAGCAGTATGCAATAAGGTTTCCTCAGCAGGGACATTTTCTTTCTGAAAGAGAAATTTAATTATCTACTTGACTACTGTGTAATTCAAATGCTAGCTATTGCTGCTCTTTTATACTACACAATGGTGTTAGTGGCAGACAGAAGAGTGATTGTTACCATCCCATAGGCAAACTCAGAAAGCTGAGCTGCACAGTTCTTTGCTTTTACTAAAAATTTGAATTAATATCAATTTCTTTAGGCATTCCTCTCTCATAAACCATGTGTGAAAGAAGAAAGCAGTGGGGATTTTAATTATGTCATGATTGTATGCCATTTTTTTCTTGCATTTCATCTACTTTTTGGTGGAGGAGGGAGTCACAAAGAGAAAATACCATGGAGTCAAACAACTTGGCATAGAGAGAGAGACAGGCTCACTACAAAACCTCCTATCTATTCCTCTTAAGCAATAACAAAAGTACTTTGAGTATCTGGAAAAAAATACTGTGTAAATCCAAGGTTGTATTTATTACTTTGCGGGTATTCTGAAGAGTATAATTAGCTTGTTGAAAGGGTAGTAATTCCATGGGACGAGATGATGGGGTAGAAAGGAGAAGGTTGGGGGAAAAAATGCCACTGAGATTATAGAGAGTGTCCAGTGGATTTGTCTTTGAGATGTTTTACTTTACCTGACTTTCCCTAGTTTCTGAGAGCGGAAATAGAAGGAAATCTTAAGATGACCTTTCCCAATCAATTGAAGACTAGTTAGCCTGACTTTCTGAAATCCTTAGCTGTTATAGCAGAGGATGTGCACAAGTCTATTATTTTGTACATATATAATGTTGAGTAGTAGAAAAAGCAATAAACTCAAAGTTGAAAGATGTGGATTCTAGAACTATTACTTGGATTCTGCTACTTCAGAGCTACATGGACTTAGTTTTGATGTATGTAAAAGGGGGACATAAAAATGTAGTTCCTTCCTAACTCTTTAAGTCCTTACTGGGATGTCATGTTGATTATGAGAGATAATAAATTTGAAAATAATTTATTATTTATAAAGATCTAAGAAACGTGTGATAATATTACTATTAACTAAAGAGAAAATGGTGCCTGGTGTAAAATTAAAGTCTTGTGACTCTCGATCCCTGCAGCATGCATATACATTCTGTGCTGTTTTGCTGACAGAGGGAGATAGTGTTAATTTATTTACCTTGGCATTTTCTTGTGCACAAATGTCACCCCTCTGCATCCAAAAAATATGCTTGCTGGCATTTCTTGTAAATTGCTTCTTTCTCTAGCTGCTGAAGTGAGACCAAAGCACACATATATATGTAAGTTTAGACTACTTTTGATATTATAAGTGTTATAAGATCATTGTACTTTTCTGTGTAAAGTAGATGGCAAGGTAAAAAGAGTTTAATACACTTGGCTCTAGAATCTGAGAAGTTGCTTCCTGGGCCTTTTGGTTGAGAAAATCTTCATGTTCAGTCTACAATGTTAACCTGATGGTGCTCTTTCCTGCTTATTATTCTTCATTGAAAGTCATCACCTTTAGAGAATAAAATCCAGTATTATTTGCATTGCACACAGCTCACAATTTGAGTACTTATCAACTAGACTTACCTCCTGCTTTTGACACATTAGGCTTCATTAATAATTTGTTTTTTGTAGTTCTCCAAGAAAATAGTGCTGTTTCATTTATACCTTTGCATATGCTATGGTGCTTTGTCCTCATGAAAAGTATCTACTTATTCTTCAATGGCAAGTTCAAGATTCACGTGCTCTGTGAAGGTGTATTCTGTGAAGTACACCTACTCCATGAAGTATTCTAACCTGCTTCTCCCAGCAAAAAAGCTCCCTGCCCCCTCTCTGCCTCAGTATACCTTGTACATGTTTCTGTTATGACACTATTATTTTGGTCTGGTTGAAAAAGAATTTCCTGTCTGAAGATCAAACTAAAAGCAGGTTTTTTCTTTCAATCAAAGAGAGAAAAAAGAGAGGCTCAACTTTAAGAGCAACATAGAAAGCAAGCCACTCCCACCTCCCATCTCCCTACGCTTAGAGAGGTGGAAGGGTACAGTTTCTCCTCACTCCAAGCAGAACATACATTGATGTTGGACAGAATATTGTTCTGGCAGGGCAGGAACAGTTCTTCTTTTAGTACATTCCTACAAAAGCAGTAGCAAGAACAGAACTGTGTATCACACTGTGTTAAGTTGCTTCAGAGAGAGGGCCTGAAGACTCTTTCTACTCTGGGGCTAATGATTAAATGTTGCTCTTATTGGGATCAGAAAGAGATTCCAGAGATAGTCCACAAGGGCATGTAGGTAATCCAGAAATCCTCTTACATTATATTATCAATATAGATAGATACGTAGGTCATCAAACTACATATATGTATCATCAAAATATGTATATCATCAAATATACATATATATCACTCTCATGAATCAAACACAGCATTTTTGCCTAAATTTAAGTGATTTCACTCTAATATAATTCAACAATTTTTATTTTAATAATGTACAGCCGCAATAGGCTTTAATTATTGTGGATTAGCAGACTATCTTGCGCCAAAGGAAAAAGTCCCTTGAAGGAGCATTTTCTAGGAGGTTGTGGCTCTTGAAGGGGAATTTTCCCGAAAATAGCTACAAATAAAACAGCATATCTTTATCTCCAGGTGGACTGAATGTATCCTTTGGTTTGGTTCTTAAACTGCATTCTTCTAATGCCACTCCTGATAACAATGCTAATTTCCTGGCCAAGAATGTTTCATTTGATTCAAGAGTTGAGCTTCTTTCAAATCCAAGAGGACTAGGGAGTACTTCTGGGAAATAATTTCAATACATCTAAAACCTTGCACTGCACTAATTTGAAGAAGGCCAGATGTGATTGGGGTTAAGTATTCTGCAATCCAGTGAAGTCATCTCAAATCTGAAACACTCCGAGAGAATGCACATTCTTTTCCTGACCTCTCAGCTTTTATACTTCATCTTGGCAACAAAGTGTTTTACTGAGAATAAATATGTAGTTACAGGCCTTGTGAGTTTCTGTGGTAAAACTGAAGAACTAAGTGTATCCAATTGTTTAACATAAGGATGGATTTCTGCATTAAGCAATGACAAGCTTCAAATGATTTTAGTTTCATCTGAATTATTCAGGTTAAATCTTCCACTTTCACCTCCTTGAGAAGGTACAATGGAGAAAGCTCTCCCATAATTTAACCTTGAGGGCTGAGAGCAACTTAAGTCTATCTTCTGCAACCTGTTATACCTTCTGGTTGCAAATGATCCATCTGTCTGCAGCTGCTGCACAAGAGGCATACAATTTTGCACAAAGAATTCCCATAATTGACCCAAACCCTGCCTAAATGACCTTTAGCCCAGTAGTGCACACTGAACACCACCCATGGCGGCAAGAGAGTGAGCTAATTTCTATAACCCTATTGTTTAGAAGGTCTGAAAACTGATTCTTCTGTCTTCAGGTGGAAACTAACTAAGTTGGGTCAATTCTGCTTTGTGGATTCTCCCAGTTTTGTGTTTTCATTGGTACTTCCCATGGATCTGTCTTAGGCCCTTTTATCTCTGTAAGCATACTTTTGGAGTAATCTAACCTATTTTCATTATTTTAACTATCTTCCAATGAAGATGACTCCCAAATAACATTGAAACCTGAATATTTTCTTAACTTCTCTACTGGGATATCCCACAGGAACCCCAAACTTATAGTATCCAAGAGCATACTTACCATCTTTCCCTGATCCTCTTCCAGTGAGCTCTCTGAGCTGGGTTTCCTGTCAGGAAATGGGACCAGACCCCAACTATTTGTCTAGCCAGTTATGAAGAAGAGGCATCCTCATTCCACATGCTCCATGCCATTATCAACTCCTGTTCAGGAAGTGACTTTTCCTGAACCAGTCATTATTTTTCCATCCCTTTTTCCCTACTTTGTTCAGGCCCCTACTGTACAGAAGATGCTCAGTGAAAAAAAAAGAGTTCAAATATATTTCTATTATTAAAGACTTCAAGCTGATTGGCTAATTGTAGGTATTGGGTTTTCTTCCTCCTCTTCTTTTTTTTTCCCCCAAGCCCTGGTGTTGCTCACAGGACCTAATATATGTGCGTTCCTAATATGGTGTTACTCTAGTTCATGATTTTTGGATTTATTGGAAAAATAAATTGCCCTCATAAGTGAATTCTGCAGTTTTTGGCAGGGCCTTTAAGAAAGTCAGTCATGTGGTCAATATCATCCCTTCTAAACCTGGATCTTTGGATTTTCTTTTTTTTAAATTTTTGTAATATAGTTCTGTTTTCATTTTTTGGCAAATGTGAGCACTTAGGTTCTTTTCCTACATTTTCCAAAATGAATGCTCTGAATTGTGTAACAGAGGAGTATGACAAATAGTAGTTTTCCAGGTTTGTAAGGCAGTAAACCACACCCTATCCTAAGATCTTAGCCCTAGTTAACCTCTTTTCTATTAATAGTACTATACAGTCTTTTAATGGGCAGTGTTTCTAAATCAACTGTCAAACCCCCAGGTGGTAGAAAAGAGCCATTTATCCAATATAGTTATGTACCTACGACTTATGTAGCCTTTCTCTTATGAGAAAAATGTTCTGTCTTCCATAAAACCAAGTAGGGAATTGGCTATGGGGGTAAAGTCTATTGGCTGTTGGTTTCCAATCTATCACAAAGACCTTTTCTTTCATGGCAAAGGAAAATAATCAATGTTAATGGAAAAACATCCAGGACAGGTTAAATATAAGCTTTAAATCGAGAACTTTATCAACTCATATGTCCAGTAGTCTTAAAGTGATGACATAATTTGGGAAGCACACAATGTCCTAAATTGTCATTAACAATGCTAATATACCTGCTTGTTCTATTCCCATGTATGTCTGATTTTTAAAAAAAACTGCAGATTCTCATGAACTGGACTGGAGTTCCCAGATCTACGTTCCATATTTCACATTCTAAGGAGCAAAATTTACTTAAAAACACACAAAGTGTTTATCACTAAATAACTTCCATGAAAAATTTAAAAAGAATTTGGAGTGCATTCTAGAAATTTGAGATTTTTGATGTTCATTATCCATGTTTTCTTTCACCATTTCTTCTTGTAGTGATTTTTGTCATAATTCCAAACTCTTTTGGGCTACATTCATGTTTTTTGTCTTGCCTAATTTTGTTAAATATTCCCTTTCCCATATCTAACATCTTTAGTAATTCCTTACTTTTTCTCTCCTGTTGAATTAGGTGGAGCCCTTATTTTTATCTGCCAGCACATTTACATTCTTTAATTTCCATTTCTACTTTCCAAAATTAATTTCAGTTACTCCTTTATTTAGACAGCTATCTTTGCAATCATTAATACAGTTTTAGCATGTACATAAAATTTATATACACAGATATTTATAAATATGTCATTTATACATGATTATATATTAGTATAGAATACTATATACTTTTAATATTTATAAATGTGTTATATATTTATTTATTTTATGTAAAGAGCAAATACACAAAAGAGGAGTATATTGTATAGAACTTTCCAAGTTTATTTCTTTATGAGCTCATTTTACCCCATTTTTTAGCAGAGCATCTCACAGGAATAATGTTCTACGGAATATGTTTTGAAAAGTGCCATTTATTCATCCATTCTATCAATACGTATTTTTGTGTCCGGCACTAGGAATACAACAGAAATTAAAACAGTAGGAAAAACTTCTTACCTTTGTAGAAATTATATTTTGGTGGGGGATACGGTCAATGAATTATATAGCAAAGAAAATTACAAAGTATATTAGACAGTGATGGGAGCCGTGGTGTGAAATAAAGCATGGAGTACCAGGAATAGGACTGTAGTTTGGAATAGGAGGTCTTGGAAGACTTCATAAAAAGAGTGATGTTTGAACAGAGACTTGAAGAAGGTGATGGAGAAAGCCAGGACAATATTTGGGTGCTAGGAAGTGTTTCCAGCAGAGGAAAGAGCAAGGGCAAGAATCTTGAGGTTGGAGAATTTTTAAGACTGGCAAAGAGGCCAGCATGGCTAAAGCACATTAGGGGCAGGGTATGTTGTAAAGATGAAGAGACAACGGAGTCAAATTATGGAGGTGATTGTAGACTTTTGGCTCTTTCTCTTAGCCTTTGGAGGCTTAGAGGAATGGAAGTGACATTACCTGACATATTTAAAGTTGATAAATTTCAATTTTTTAAAATCTGGCCTCTGAGTAGAGAATATATAGTAGGGGGAATGGACAAAAGCAGAGACTTCTTAAAAGGTATTTTTAGAATTCCAGGCAAAAGTTATTGGTGGCTGGGATCAGAAGAGTAATTGATGAACTAGGGAGAAAAAATAGATTTTGTTTATATTTTGATAGTAGAGAAAATAATATTTTCCAGTGGATTGGATGTAGGACACGGAGAGGAGACAGAAGGGAGGGAGGGAGGGAAAGAGGTGGAAGGGAGGTTAGAGAGACAGACAGAAAGACAGAGCAAGAGAAAGAGAGAAAGTTGCCTAAGTATCTAGAAGGGAACTGCTCTTAATGGAGATGAAGAAGACTATGAATGGAACAGGTTTGGGTGGGCATGAGCAAAGAAGATGAGTTTTGACGTGTTATATCTGAGAAATGCATTCCACATCCAAGTTGAGATGTTGAGTAGGTAGTTAGAAATGCCAATCTTGAGTTGAGGGTTGAGGTTTGGGAAGGAAATAAATTTCACCATTCTAAATTGTTGTGAAATTTTGGGTCGCATTATGCTCTGGCAGTGCAGAATAAATCCTGCTCTGATGAGGCACCTTCGGGAACCTCCCTCACTCATCTGCTGCCTTCCTCCGTACACCAAAGAACTGTGGGCTTCATGACAGAGAGCAATCAATTGGTAGCTTGATATAGATGTTTACCGTAGGAATCAGAGAGCACGATCACACAAATATATTCTTAATAAAATGTACACAGCAGAGGCAATGTAGCTCAGTGAACAGGCCTTGTTCGAATCACAGGTCCTCCACTTGCTAGCATTTTGTACCTTAATTACCTCATCCAAAGATCAGAAGTCATATTACCTTCCTTATAGGGTTATTGAGAGCATTAAATTTTACATGAGCTTCTAGGCATACTGTTCAGCATAATTAGTCACTGTATAAACTAAAATATAATCGCACAAATTTTGACCTCTTTTGAAAAAAGATATTAACGATGTTTAATAGCATATGTTGGCAATGGTGATGAGTAATGGTGTAAAAATATATCCAAATGCTTCCACTTTGTAATTGGTTTCAGGTGAGAATGTGTTGACTGACAGAGATGTAATAATGATTGGTGGCAAATTTCTAAACTATTGTCAGTATAGTGATGTTTTTCTTTCTTTTTCATTCTATTTCTTTATTTACTTATTTATTTCAACCAGTTTATTGTTAAATCAGTAATACATACATATGAAATAAATTTAATAAGAATAGAAAGATATAGTGAAAATCAAATCAGTCACCTTCATCCAGCCCTCTGCTACACATTTACCATTCCTGAGGCAGCCATTTTACCATGATCTGTGATTGTTTATCATTGTTCGTATTTGTGAATATATCTGATAAATTCTTATAAATGTAATTGCTAAATCTAATAGTATATGTGCTTTTAAAAATTGTTGGTGGATATTGCCAATTTATTCTTTGCTGATGTTGTGTCAATTCACAATTCCATCAACAATGTATGAAACTGCCTTTTCATACATTAAGCTACCTATGACCTCATCAATAAAAATACAATTTTTAACTCAATATTTCTATACTAATTGTCAGGTCAAGCTAATATTTTACTACTGAATTTCATTATCAAAAATTTTAAGAACTGATTCAAATAAATGGCAACATTTCAGGGAAATTTGAGGTGCCAAAAGTGTGCTTTTGAAATGAAGCCTGATCATTTGCGGTTATAAAAAGGTCACTGCATGAGTTGCTAGCAATCAACAAAGAAGTAAATTTGGAACCAGGAGGAGCTGGTCACACTGGGTGGTGGGTCCACACCAGGCGGGGGTTGGTCAAGAAGATTTTCTCATTCTACAAATTTTATTCTAAGCCCGGACAAGTGCATGCTGACCAGAGAGGTGTCCTGCCAGAGAGGCCTGAGTCCCGTGGAGACCACGCACCCTGTGGCTCCACAGCACAATGTAGCAGGAAGGCCTCATCGCTGCCGGACCCTATCCCCAACCCAGCAGGGTGTGCACCAACCAGAGAGGTGCTTCCCAGAGAAGCCTGAGACCTGAGGCGAACACATGCCCAAGGCGCCAGCGGGTGACCAAGCAGATAATGAGGTAGCCATGCCGAACAGGCAGCCCCAGCAGGATCCTAGCCAGACAACAGTGTCGAACCAGTGGACTGTGAAATCTCTTGCCACAATGACTAAACATCGAAGGGAGGATACCAGAAATATGAAAAATCAAGAAAGTACACCACCAAAGGGTAATAACTCTCAAACTCTAGATCCTATAGAACAAGAAGCCCTTGAAATATCTGAAAAGGAATTCTGAGTGATACTTGTAAGGAAACTAAATGAAATACAAGAAAACTCAGTTAGACAACACTATGAAACGAGGAAAAGTATACAGGATCTGAAAGAAGAAATGTACAAGGAAATCAATGCCCCTATAATCAAAGAATATAGCAGAGCTTGCTGAGCTGAAGAAATCATTCAACAAAAAAAAAACCCAACAGAGAGTTTAACAAGTAGGCTTGCGGAAGGAGAAGAGAGAACTTCTGACCTTGAAAATGGGCTGTTTGAAAAAACACACGCAGACAAAAAACAAAAAAAAGAAAAAAGAATTTAAAACATTGCAGAAAATCTAAGAGAGATATCACACAACCTTAGGCACTCAAATATCTGAGTCATGGGTATTCCAGAAGGGGAGGAAAAAGGAGATTGTATTGAAAACAAATTCAACAAAATAGTGGCAGAAAAATTCCCAGGTATAGGAAAAGACACAGATCTTCAGATTCAGGAAACTCAAAGTTCACCAAATGTATTCAGCCCAAAAAGGTCTTCTCCAAGACATGTTATAGTCAAATTGGAAATATTCAAAGACAAAGAGAGAATCTTAAAAGATGCAAGAGAGAAGTGTCAAATCACCTATAAGGGAGTGCCAATCAGAATAACATCAGACTTTTCATCACAAACCCTAAAAGCCAGAAAGAAATGGGATGATATATTCAAAATAGTAAAAGAAAGAGATTGCCAGCCAAGGATAATCTACCCTGCAAGGGTATCCTTCCAAAATGAAGGGAACACAGTATATTTCTCAGACAAACAAAAACTGTGGGAGTTCACTACCACACTACCACCCTTACAAGAAATTATCAAGGGAATACTGGGTTTGGTACCTGAAAAATAACTCCCACTGCCATAAAAACTCAAGAAAAATCAAAACCCACTAGTAAAATAAAAACACCAACAATGAAGAGAAAAAAAATTTTATCTGCAACCCAAGAAACCAACAAATACCAAAAAAAAAAAAAAAAAACCACCCCAGTAAATCAGAAAGAAAGGAACAAAAGACACTTAAGACATCCAAACAAAAACCAATAAAATCCTAGGAGTAAATCAACACTTTTCAATAACATCTCAGTGTAAAAGGATTAAATTCCCCAATCAAAAGACACAGATTGGCTGACTGGATTTAAAAGGAGGACCCAACTATATGCTGCCTTCAAGAGACCCACCTCACCTATAAAGACTCACATAGACTAAGAGTGAAAGGATGGAAAAAGATTTATCATGCAAATAGAAATGAAAACCGAGCTGGAGTAGCTATTCTTCTATCCGATAAAATAGACTTTAAGCTAAAAACCATAAAAAGAGATAATGAAGGCCACTACATAATCATAAAATGACTGATCCATAAAGAAGACATAACAATCATAAATATGTATGAACCCAATGTCAGAGCAGCTAGATTTATAAAGGAAACTCTATTAGACCTAAAGAAGGAAATAGACACTAATACCGTAATAGCAGGGTACCTGAACATCCCACTGTCAATATAGGACAGATCATCTAGGCAAAGAATCAGCAGAGAAACACAAGATCTAAACAACACTCAAGATCAATTGGACTTGGCGGATATTTACAGAACATTCTATCCAACAGCCTCAGAATATTCATTCTTCTCATAAGCACATGGATCATTCTCCAGAACATATCACATATTAGGTCACAAATCAAGTCTCATCAAACTCAAAAGAATTGGAATTATCTCATATATTTTTTCAGACAATAATGGATTAAAATTAGAAATCAATAACAAATAAAATTCTAGAAATTAAACAAACACATGGAAATTAAACAGCATTCTACTTAGTGGCATATGGGTCCAAGAAGAAATCAAACAGGAAATCAAAAAATTTATTGAAACTAATGAAAACAATGGTACATCATACAAAAATCTGTGGGATACTGCAAAAGCAGTACTAAGGGAGAAATTTATCACATAAATGCTTACTTCAAAAGAATGGAAAGATGGCAAGTGAACAACTGAATATTTCACTTTAAAGAATTAGATAAACAAGAACAATCCTAATCCAAAGTTAAAAGATGTAAAGAAATCAGTAAGATGAGAGCAAAACTTAATGAAATTGAAACCCCAAAAATGATACAAAAGGTCAATGAATCCAAAAGTTGGTTTTTTGAAAAGATAAATAAAATTGACAGATCATTAGCATGTCTAACTAGAAAAAGAAGAAAGAAGACCCAAATAACAAAAATTAGAAATGAAAAAGTTAATATTACAAATGATACTCTGAAATACAAGGAATCATTAGAGATTATTATAAACATCGATATGCCAGCAAATTTGAAAATCTGGAGGAAAAGGATAAATTTCTGGACATAAAAAAACTACCAAAACTGAGCCAAGATGAGGTAGAAAATCTGAACAGACCAATAACAATAAAAGAGATTGAAGCTTTTATCAGAATGTTCCCAACAAGGAAAGGCCTTGGACCAGATGGATTCACAGCAGAATGCTATCAAACCTTCAAAGAGAAATTGACACCAATTCTCTACAAACTCTTCCAAAAGATTGAAACAGAGGCAATTCTCTCAAACGAATTCTATGAAGCAAACATCACCCTGATACCAAAAGCAGATAAAGATACAACTAAAAAAGAAATCTACAGGCTGATATCCTTGATGAATATAGATACAAAAATCCTCAGTAAAATACTAGATAAAAGAATACAGCAACACATAAGCAAAATTATACACCATGAACAGGTGGGATTTATCCCAGGGATGCAAGGTTGGTTCAACATATGCAAATCCCTCTCTGCTCTGCCATTCCCACCATGTGACATGTTGGTATAAAGCCGCCACCTAAGAAGGCCCTCACCAGATGTGTTCCCAGGACTTTGGACTTCCCAGCCCCTGAAACTACCCCTGGATCACTGTTGCCACCACCAGATGGACTTTGGACTTCCCAGCCTCAAAAACTACCCCTGAGTCACTGTCACCACCACCAGATGGATTTTGGACTTCCCAGCCTCAGAAACTCCCAGCCCAGTGCACACAGAGCAGGGAGCTGTTCAGCAGGGGAGGCGGGAGCTCCATGGGGACCACACCACCACTGCACGATCCAGCAGCCAGGCCCAGTGTGTATGGAGCAGAGAGACATCCAGCAGGGAATGCGGAAGCTCCGTAGAGACCACACATCCTGAGGGGCTACCATTGCGAGAGCCAGCAGGTTGGCTTCACTGCCACCACCCAGCTCCATCCCAAGCCCAGTCCAGCATGCATGGAGCAGGGAGACATCACCAGGGGAAGTGGAAGCTCCGCAGAGACCACACAATCTGTAGTACCTCTGTGCATCCCAGCAGGCCCGGCCCAGTGTGTGCTGAACAAGGAGACGTCCAGCAGGGGAGGTGGAAGCTCGGCAGAGACCACACACCCTGTGGTACCACCCCATGATCCAGCAGCCTGGCCGAGTCCATGCTGACCAGAGAGGTGGCTCCCCAGAGAGGCCTAAGAACCAAGGCACCCACACAAGGAAGGCACTCGTGGCCAACTGAGCAGATGCTGAGGGAGCCATACCAAATGGGCAACCCAGCAACATCTTAGTCAGACAAAACTGTCAAACCTGTAGACAGTGAAACCCCCTGACACAATGAATAAACATCAAAGAAAAGATACCAGAAATAAGAAAAATCAAGAAAGTACACCACCAAAGGTAATATCTCTCATGCTCTAGAGCCTATAGAACAAGATACCCTTGAAATGTCTGAAAAGGAATTTTGAGTGATAATTCTAAGGAAACTGAGTGATATACAAGAAAACTCATCTAGACAACATGATGAAATGAGGAAAAGTATACAGGACCTGAAAGAAGAAATGTACAAGGGAATCAATGCCCTGAAAAGAAATGTAGCAGAGCTTGCCAAACTGAAGAATTCATTCAGTGAAATAAAAATCACAACAGAGAGTTTAGCTAGCAGGCTTGTGGAAGTTGAAGAGAGAACCTCTGAATTTGAATATGGGCTGTTTGAAATAACACAGGCAGACAAAAAGAAAAAGAAAAAGAAAAATAATCAAAGGCATTGAAGAAAATCTGAGAGAGATATCAGACAACCTTAAGCACTCAAATATCTGAGTCATGGGTATTACAGAAGGGGAGGAAAAAGGAGATTGCATTGAAAACATATTCAACAAAATAGTGACCGAAAACTTACCAGGTATAGGAAAAGTCACAGATCTTCAGATCCAGGAAGCTCAAAGATCCCAAAATGTATACAGTCCTAAAAGGTCTTTCCAAGACATGCTATAGTCAAATTGGCAAAATTCAAAGACCAAGAGAGAATCTTAAAAGCTGCAGGGGAGAAGTGTCAAATCACATATAAGGGAGCCCCAATCAGACTAACATCAGACTTTTCATCACAAACCCTAAAATGCAGAAAGGAATGGGATGATATATTCAAAATACTAAAAGACAGAGATTGCCAGCCAAGAATACTCTACCCTGCAAGGCTATCCTTCCAAAATGAAGGGAAAATAATGTATTTCTCAGATAAACAAAAACTGCAGGTGTTCACCACCACACAACCACCCTTACAAGAAATTCTCAAGGGAGTACTCGGTTTGGTTCCTGAAAAATAACTACCACTTACATAAAAAACCCAAGAAAAATCAAAACCCACTGGTATAATAAAAATGGCATTCATGAAGAGAAAAGAAACAAACAAAAAGGCTATCTACAACCCAAAGAATCAACAGATACAGAAAACAAACAGTAAATCAGAAAGAAAGGAAGAAAAGACATATAAGACAACCAAACAATAATCAATAAAATGCTAGGAATAAATCAACACATTTCAATAACAACTCTTAATGTAAAAGGCTTAAATTCCCCAATCAAAAGAAACAGACTAGCTGACTGGATTTAAAAGGAAGACTCAACTATATGCTGCCTTCAAGAGACCCACCTCACCTATAAAGACTCACATAGACTAAGAGTGAAAGGATGGAAAAAGATTTATCATGCAAATAGAAATGAAAAACCGAGCTGGAGTAGCTATTCTTATATCTGATAAAATAGACTTTAAACTAAAAACCATAAAAAGAGAC
Organism: Cynocephalus volans; assembly: GCF_027409185.1. Taxonomy (NCBI): domain Eukaryota; kingdom Metazoa; phylum Chordata; class Mammalia; order Dermoptera; family Cynocephalidae; genus Cynocephalus; species Cynocephalus volans. The sequence continues at coordinate 66,465,779 of NC_084475.1, forward strand.
AATGAAGAACACTGCATAATGATAAAAGGATTGATCCATCAAGAAGACATAACAATCATTAATATATATGCACCCAATGTTGGAGCAGCCAGATTTATAAAACAAGCTCTATTAGACCTAAAGAAGGAAATAGACACTAATACCATAATAGCAGGGGACCTGAACACCCCACTGTCAATATTAGACAGATCATCTAGGCAAAGAATCAGCAGAGAAACACAAGATCTAAACAATACTCTAGACCAATTGGACTTGGCAGATATCTACAGAACATTCCATCGAACAACCTCAAAATATTCATTCTTCTCATCAGAACATGGATCATTCTCCAGGATAGATCACATATTAGGTCAAAATCAAGTCTCAACAAATTCAAAAATTTGGAATTATCCCATGTATTTTCTCAGAACACAATGGATAAAATTAGAAATAAAAAACACATGAAATTCTGGAAACTATACAAACACCTGGAAATTAAACAGCATTCTAGTTAATGACATATGTGTCCAAGAAGAAATCAAGCAGGAAATCAAAAAATTTATGGAAACTATTGACAACAACGAAACATCATACCAAAACCTGTGGGATACTGCAATAGTAGTACTAAGGGGGAAATTTATCACCTTAAATTCTCACTTCAGAAGAATGGAAAGATGGCACATGAAAAACCTAACATTTCACATTAAAGAACTAGAAAAACAGGAACAATCCAAATCTATGGTTAGCAGATGGAAAGAAATCATTAAGATCAGAGCAGAACTTAATGAAATTGAAACCCAAAATACAATACAAAAGATCAACAATTCAAACAGTTGTTTTTTTGAAAAGATAAATAAAATTGACAAACCATTAGCATGGCTAACAAAGAAAAGAAGAGAGAAGATCCAAATAACAAAAATTAGAAATGACAAAGGTGATATTACAACTGATTCATCTGAAATACAAGTAATCATTCAAGACTACCATCAAAAAGTATATGCCAGCAAATTTGAAAATCTGGAGGAAATGGATAAATTTCTGAACACACACAAGCTCCCAAAACTGAGCCAGTAAGATGTAGAAAATCTGAACAGAACAATAACAATAAAGGAGATTGAAGCTGTTATCAGAAGGCTCCCAACAGAGAAAAGCCCAGGACCAGATGGATTCATAGCAGAATTTTACCAAACATTCAAAGAGGAATTGACACCAATTCTTTACAAACTATTCCAAAAGATTGAAACAGACGCAAATCTCCCAAACTCATTTTATGAAGAAAACATCATCCTGATACCAAAACCAGGTAAAAATACAACCAAAAAAGAAAACTACAGGCCGATATCCTTGATGAATATAGATGCAAAAATCCTCACTAAAACTAGCAAACAGAATACAGCAACACATACGTAAAATTATTCACCACGGTCAAGTGGGATTCATCGCACGGATGCAAGTGTTGTTCAACATATGCAAATCAATAAATGTGATACACCATATTAATAAACTCAAACACAAGGACCCTATGGTCATCTCTATAGATGCTGAGAAATCAATTGATAAAATTCAACATTCCTTCATGACAAAGACCCTCTATAAGTTAGATATAGATGGAAAGTATCTCAACATAATTAAAGCCATACATGATAAACCCACTGCCAATATCATCCTGAATGGGGAAAAGCTGAAAGCTATTCCTTTAAGAACAGGAACTAGACAAGGATGCCCACTCTCACCACTCCTATTCAACATAGTGTTGGAAGTACTAGCCAGAGCAATCAGAGAAGAGAAGGAAATAAAGGGCATCCAGATTGGAAAAGATGAAGTCAAACTGTCCCTGTTTGCAGATGACGTGATCCTATATATCGAACAGCCTATAGCCTCTACAAAAAAACTCTTAGAGTTGTTAAAGGATTTCAGCACAGTAGCAGGATACAAAAGTAACACACAAAAATCAGTAGCATTTCTATTATCCAATAGTGAACATGCAGAAAGAGGAATCAAGAAAGCTTACCCATTTACAATAGCCACCACAAAAATAAAAAACTTAGGATTCAAGTTAACGAAGGATGTGAAAAATCTCTATAATGAGAACTACAAACCACTGCTGAGAGAAATCAAAGAGGATACAAGAAGATGGAAAGCTATCCCATGTTCTTGGAATGGAAGAATCAACATTGTGAAAATGTCCATATTACCCAAAGTGATATACAAATTCAATGCAATCCCCATCAAAATTCCAAAGACATTTTTCTCAGAAATGGAAAGAACTATCCAGACATTTATATGGAAGAATAAAAGAGCATGCACAACCAAAGCAATTGTTAGCAAAAAAATATATAGCTGGAGGCATAACACTACCTGACTTTAAATTATACTACAAAGCAAACAGCATGGTACTGACATAAAAACAGACACACTGATGAATGGAATAGACTAGAGAATCGGGACATTAACCCATACACCTACAGCCATCTGATCTCTGACAAAGGCACCAAGCCTATATACTGGGGAAGAGACTGCCTCTTCAGCAAATGGTGCTGGGATAAATGGATATCCATATGCAGGACAAGGAAACTAGACCCATACCTCTCACTGTATACTGAAATCAACCCAAAAGGGACTAAAGAGTTAAATGTATGCCCTGAAACAATAAAACTTCTTAAAGAAAACATAGTAGAAACAGTTCAGGAAGTAGGACTGGGCACAGACTGCATGAATATGACCCCTAAAGCATGGTCAACCAATGGAAAAATAAACAAATGTGATTATGTCAAACTAAAAAGCTTCTGCACAACAATAGAAACAATTAATAGAGTTCAAAAACAACCTACAGAGTGGGAGAAAATATTTGCAATGTATACATCTGACAAAGGATTAATATCCAGAATATACAAGGAACTGAAACAACTTTACAACAAAAAATCAAGTAACCTAATTAAAGAATGGGCAAAAGAGCTAAATAGGCATTTCTCAAAGGGAGATATACAAATGGCCAACAGACAGATGAAAAAATGGTCAACATCACTCGGCATTCGGGAAATGCAAATCAAAACCACACTGAGATACCATCTCACCCCAGTTAGGATGGCTAAAATCCAAAAGACTCTGAACGATAAATGCTGGCGAGGTTGCGGAGAAAGAAGAACACTCATATGTTGTTGGTGGGACTGCAAAATGGTGCAGCCTCTATGGAAAATGGTATGGAGGTTCCTCATAAAATTGCAGATAGATCTACCATATGACCCAGCTATCCCACTGCTGAGAGTATACCCAGAGGAATGGAAATCATCAAGTCGAATATATACCTGTTCTCCAGTGTTCCTTGCAGCACTCTTTACAATAGCCATGAGTTGGAACCAGCCCAAAAGTCCATCATCAGATGAATGGATAAATGAAATGTGATATATCTACACAATGGAATACTTCTCTGCTATAAAAAAGAATGAAATGCTGCCATTTGCAGCAACATGGATGGACCTAGAGAGAATCGTATTAAGTGAAACAAGTCAGGCAAAGAAAGAGAAATATCACATGTTCTCACTTATTTGTGAGAGCTAAAAATCAATAAATAAACACACACACAGACACACACAGACACACACACATACAAACCAGGGGTGGGTGGAAGAAGACATAACAATTGCAATTCCTTGAAATTGATTCAACAAGCATAGAGAAAGGACATTGTTGGGAGGGAGGGGGTAGAGGGAGGAGGGAGGGAGGTTTTGGTAATGGGCCACAATAATCAACCACATTGTATATTGACACAATAAAATAAAATTAAAAAAATAAAAATAAACAAAGAAGTAAATTTCTACAATTGTTGCTCTCAGACACGAAGTTTTTCTTTTATTTTTATTCTACGAATATTTCCAAATGCTAAATTATTCTTAGTCTTTTTTATTTCATCAGGAAATGATATATATGGATGTATCGTGCATTATTTCACAAAACCTATACAGCTGTCCCTCTTGATCTTCACAGGATTGGTTCCAGGACCTTCCACAGATACCAAAATCAAAAGATGTTGAAGACTCTTGTGTAAAATGGTGTAGTAATTCCATATAACCTACGCATATCCTCATGTATATTTTAAAACATCTCTAGATTGCTTGTAATACCTAATATGATGTAAATGCCATGTAAGCAGTTGTTACATTGTATTTTTTGTGTGTGTGTGTGACCGGTAAGAGGATCGTAACCCTTGGCTTGGTGTCGCCCACACCGCCCTCAGCCAGTGAGCGCACCAGCCATCCCTATATAGGATCTGAACCCGAGGCCTCGTCACTCCCAGTGCTGCTGCGCTCCCAGCGCTGCACTCACCTGAGTGAGCCACGGGGTCGGCCCACATTGTATTGTTTTTTAAATTTACGTTATTTCTTATTGTTGTATTGTAATTTTTTATTTTTATTTTTTCAAATAGTTTTGAACCGTGATTGGTTGAATCAGTGGATATGTAACCTGCGGATACAGAGGGCTAACTGTGTGTTTGTTTGTATACACTTATAACACACACCTGTATGTGTATATATATGTATGTGTGTGTATGCATATATATATATATAGAGAGAGAGAGAGAGAGAGAGAAAGTAAAGATACATTTCTGGATAAACAATAATAATAACCACAAATTGATGATTTATTTTGGCTTAAGTAAATATTTGACACATTAAGATGACAATTGGGATTTTTTTTTGTAATTCAAGTATCTAAACAAATTTTAAACTTTTTTATAAAACTGAAGATTATATATAAAAGGAGATAGTGACCAGATTTAATAAATTGCATTCAGCATAAATGATAAACAAAACTGCTTTTTTTGCTTTGTGGTATTCATAGCTTCTTGATGTCAAAGCCAGGAAGATTTGTTTCTTTTAGGTAGAGATTCCCAGAACCCCTAAAAATATACTTCTGCTATATGGCTTTACTGGTAAGCAATTTGATTTGGGAGCAAAATTTCAGACAAAGAGAAAATGTCATTTCCTTGAAAAACTTAAAGTATACCTATGCTGTAACTACTGTTAATAAGGTGGGGGACAAGTGGTCTGCAGAGGAAAAAATTCTGTAGGTCAGCAGGGCTCTTCCTTAAAAACTGTTAGAAATATCTACAGTGCTGCAAGACCTTATGTGTGCTAGGTGGTCAACAAATATTTGCTGAATAAATGAAAGAACTAAATAAAGGAAAAAGTAATAAAGACATATGTATGGCTTTGGACAAGCTACTTAACTGCTCTGGTATTCAGTTTTCTCATGTATAAAATGAAGGTAATAATAGTACTTATGTTACAAGATTATTGTGAGGATTATGTTTTATAATGCAGGCAAAACACTTTGTGCCTTCCAAGCACACAGTGAAAGCTCAATAAATATTAACTGTTATGATGATGATTTTCTTTACAGTGAAGGCAAGAATTTTATAACTTTCATTAGTGCTTTCATTCATGGCATAATGGGGAAATAACATTTTATTGAATAATTCACTGCTTTGTAGCAAAGATTTTCTTCAAAGATAGGACCAGAAAATTTTCATTTGCTTTGCCAGACTTCTCCAGTTTCTTAGCTAATATTTGCTCCCAAATTTGTGCCTTTGAATATTAAGTTATTAGTCAATAGTTATTACTTTATCTACACCCATATTATTAGTGTCTGAAGAAACTACATTACTGGTTGGATTTCATGCAAAACTGACTCAGAACTTGTGTGTGTGTGTGTGTGTGTGTGTGTGTGTGTGTGTGTGTATAATCCATGTCAGTGCACTCTTTAATTTCCCAAATAATTTCTTTCATGGACTTTAAGTTAGTTCATCCTCTAGGCAACTTAGAATATATAAAATAAAATTTGAGCATACTAAACTGTGTAACTATCTGGTTATAAACTTATACTTAACAATGGTATCTGACAAATATGAAATCGGTTCTTTTCATAGGGAAGCCCAAATTCTTTATACCTCCGAAATTCCAATATGTTGATGTTCTTCAACTCAAACATGTATATGAAAGTTCAGGACTATGTCACAGGTCACCTCTGAATCTCAGTTGCCTATCTCTAATCTTACAAGAACTTGTATCTCAGTCTATGATGGTAGTTCCAAAACTGAAAGACAGTCCAAGGATGACAGTATGACAAACTTCTCTGTTCAGGCAATAAATCAATTAAATAGAAAAATAAAAACAATGTGGTGTGGTGTCTATTAAATTAAATTTAGTCAATTTTTATGAAAATTTGAGATCACATGTCATTTTTGATGTTTAAATACTCATTACTGAAGGGAAATAGTTGTGACTGTAGATAATAATAATTGTTTTATTGTAGCAAAATAAAATTGGTTATCCCCTGTGTGTTCCTATCACTTTTACCACTTAGTTGGCTAAAGAGTAAGTTCTAACTTCTCTTAGGGTTACTCTTTCCATTCAGCTATCTAATGACCCTATGACCCTCCCTTTGTATGGTATAATATTCTATTACAGCCATGATGTGTATTTATATTTCTTTATTATTTGAATTCTATTAAATCCTCTCCTTCAATGAGTATATATTGATCTCTCTCTCTCTCTCTCTGTGTGTATATATGTATACATAATATATATATATATATATATATATATATACACTGAATTAGTATACATATAAATATCATGTCACTAGTGTAATGTCTGGGTATTAGATTAGATCAGCAGTACCTCTAGTTTGAAGTATTTTCCTAATTGAACTCTTTTCACTATCACCCTTTTAATTGTATTCTATTTCCCACTACCTTGCTGAAATAAAGCAAAGAAATTATTCTGCAAATATATAGTTGAAAGCTAACAAAAGAATACCACCATTAAAACCCAACAGCAGGTTTTATATTCACCTACAAATAAAGCAAAACAAAAGCAAAGAATAAAAAGGACCCAAATTAGAAATATATCTTAACTGAATCCTGCAGAAGTACTATAGAGTTTGAGTTATTTTTCTTAAGAATGAAGCCCACACATCACTGAGCTCCAGATTTTGGGGGGAAATTCTAGCCCATTGCTTTTTGGCACTTGAGTTGGCTTGAAGGGAGTTGTTTGCTTGTGCTTGATGGTCTGGCAGATTCTGGAAGCTGCTGGATGTTCTGGTCTCAATAGATTAGAACACCGTAGGCCAAAACTGATTTGTGATCCACTTAGTGGAGAAGGAAAAAATTGTTACCTGGAGGAATTACCTTTTTCTCTAACATTGTATCCTGGGTTGTGGCTTGGAATAATTTCACAAAACATTCCCAAGTGGAAACATTTTTCTCATATTTCTAGTATGGTGGGTGATGTATTTGTGTGAAGAGCTAGTGTCGCAGATAAACTGTTAATTTTTGGTTTATCTTCACAACTTCATTCTCCCCTGCCCCCACTAACCGTTATTTACAATGCTCTGAAATTTGACCTTTTTTTTCTCTTTTCCAAGTTATTAAACTAAAAGTGAATTCAGGAAGTCTACAAAAATACCTTTGACTTTTGTAGACCAGAATAATTTCCAAAATGCTTTTATGTACACAATCTTATGTGATACATAGTGGTCCCATAAAAAGGTTCTGACCAATGGCGTGACTCCTAAATTACAAATGAGAAAACTGAGACCCTAACATTGGCTCAGCCCTTAAGTGTCCCAAGCTGTGTTCTCTGACTCCAAGTTTTAGACTCTTCCTATGAGAATTCACTGCCTCTGACATTGCATATTATTTCTTTCATCTGAAATATTTTTCTGCCTGTATGTATTTTACCTACCAATCCTGATTTGTTGATTTAATTGAAAAAAAATTATAAGAAAGTCAAAGTTAATTATTTTGTGCATATTTGAAGCTTTTTTATATATTCATTTCCTTAGATATTCATTATCTTTCACCTTTTTAATTTCTTTCATGTGTTTAGAGAAAAATCACAGTTTGTAAAAATCACTGAAAGATACTTACCTGTCTGTAATTGATGGTAACTGCCTGGAATTTTCTAGGGGGTGTGCAGATTATGGCTGGCCATCACGTTCCATCATGCTGTTTGAAAAATCGTGTGAGAAATAGTGGGAAACTACTAAGAATTCAACCTAAAATGACCCAAGTGACTTACTCTGGATTCTGTTTGATATTTTTCAATTTTAATATGAGGAATGAGATTTGTGATTTAAATTTTGTTTGGTGAAAATCTTCCTGCTGAAAACTTGAGCTTTATTTAGCCTATTCTTTATTTCTATGCGCTCCCCCTTTTTAATTAGAGAATTTTAATAATCTGAATGCAAAAAACATCCTCTCTAGAAAACCTTCTTTACAAATGCCAGCAATTTCACTCTTCTGTCCTTGTTCATAGTTTGCACGATCATGAATTGTCTTTTGTTTTCTAGTTAATATAGTTATACTTCGTGCATTTTCTCCCCTTCTGCACCCCAAGTCCAGCTCCCCATCTAGATCCTCAAGAATATGGCTTTGACTTTGTTTCCCTGATAGTCAGTATGACAAAATTTTCTGAACTCTTGGTCTGGCAAGAATCAGAGTATACTAGTCAGGATAGTAAAATTAAGATGTATTAGATGTACCACAGCACAGCGAAATATAAAACAGTATCAAAGAGACATATGAAATTCTCAGACACTCCTTAAATTTTCTTAGCTTAGAGAATCCATTTTTTTCCCAGGCAGAATTCTAAAAATCTATTTTATTGTGAATATCGTGGGCATATGGAAAAGGGAATAAGATAGATAATACTGGTGTAAGAAGTACATCTATGTCACTGCCACCTGGGTTAAGAAATAGAACATTGCCAGAATCCCAGAAGAACCTGCATTACCCATCCAAACTCTGCTGATTTTTATGCGCTTAGTTTTCCTCTAAATTTTCTTCGATTATGCAGTCTGTCGTGGATGTTGTAAAGTGCTCTGCCCTGCCTCCCACGCCTCCTTAACCAAATGCTGTCAACTCATTGCTGCCCACTCATCTGGAGAACTGCCCTTGGCCCATTCTCTCCCTACAGCCTCCGTATTGACCGTGGCACAAAAGGTCAGTTCCCTATCTCAAGCTGGAACGAACTGTGTGATGCTCCAGTACTTCACTTTGGGACTGGACTGAAGCGGATCTATCACTGAGATCTTTTCTTGCAGGCTCCTGACCTATCCTGCCTCCTGTACTCTCCTTCCCCTGACAGCACTCCTCCAATCAGTGAATCACTCGAACAGGATCCCCTGTCTCAGGCTCTGAGTCCTGGGTGCTGGAGCTAAGACCCATCCTCTGTTAGTTTTTTATTGCTGCATAACAAATTACAACAGACTTTGTGGCCTAAAACAACACACATTTATTATCTCACAGTGTCTGTGGGTCAACAGAGTTCAAGTATGGCTTAGCTAGGTCCTCTGCAAGGCTGCAATCAAGATGTTGGCTGGGGCTGGGATCTCATCTGAATGTTTGAATTTGGACAGTTCTGTTTCCAAGCCCATTCAGGTTGTGGGCTGATGGAGTTTGGATGTGTTGTCCTCCCAGAACTCACATTGGAAATCTGATCCCCAGTGTGGCAGTGTTGGGAGCTGTTTAAGTCATGGGGGCAGATCCCGTATGAATGGATCAATGCTCTCCCTGGGAGAGAGGGGGGTGGGAGTTAGTGAGTGAGTTCTAGCGCTATTAGTTCCTGCAAGAGCTGGTTGTTTAAAAGAAGCTGGTTACCTCCCTTTTCTCTCTCACTTCCTCTTGCTATGTTATCTGCTTATATCTGCTGGCTGGCTGCCACTTTCCACCATGAGTAGAAGCAGCCTGAGACCTGTGCCATATGCAGTTGTTCTAGAATTGTAAGCCAAATAAACCTCTGCTCTTTTTAAATTAGCCAGTCTCAGGTATTCTGTTACAGCAACACAAAATGGAGTAATACATGGGCAGAATTCATTTTCTTGCAGTTTTAGAAATTAGGAGCTCATTTTCTTGCTGGCTGTGAGTCAGCTGGAAACCCTTGTTGTAGGGGCCCCCTAACACGGTTACTTGCTTCATCAAAACTGGCGAGGGGAAAAGAGAGACTCCAGAAAGACTGGTGCTACAGTCTTACATAATATGTCATGTACTCGTAATCATGTCCATTCCATCACTTTTGCTGTACCCTGTTACTATGAGTAACAGGTCCTGCCCACATTCAAAAGGAAAGGATCACACAGAAGTATGAACCTCGTGGGGTAGGCATCAGGGATGCCTTAAGAATCTGTCAGTCACACATCTTTAGCCAGTTTTGACTAATTTTGCCTGTTTTTGAATTTTATGTAGTATTTGAGATCATACGCTATATGTTTATTTTGTCTGTTTTATTTTTTTCTTCTCATTCTTGTTCATATGCATACCTAATTTTCTAAACATCATTTATTATATTTTTAAGATTCATCTGCATTGTTGCATGTGGTGGCATTTACTCATTTTTATTTCTGTGAGATAATGAATGAAAACAAATGAATCCATTTTCCTTTTATGGTTGGACATATTGTGTTGATTTTGTTTGTTTCCTTTTTTTTTTTTTTTTTTTTTTTGCTATTGCAAACTGTGCTGCCCATAATCTCACATTTGTGTGGGACAGTGCTTCTCATGCTTTAGCAAGCATAGCAATCCTCTGATGGGCTTGTTCAAACCCAGCTGGCTGGCACCCAACCCTAGAGTTTCTGTTCCGGAAAGTCTGACATCTCTGGTGATGCTGATGCCGCTCATTTGAGGTTTGCACTTCAGAATCCACTGCTGTAGGATATATTCCTAGGTGTGAAATTGTTAGGCCAAGGGTTTGAATATGTTCAGTTTAGCAGATAATACCAACAATTTGCCAGAGTTATACCATTTTATATACCTATCAGTGATAGTACAAAAATTTCTATTGCTCCATGTCCTAACTAACTCTTTGATTTTTAATTTTTTTCAAATCTAGTAAGACTGTAGTGATATCACAGTGGTTTAAATTTGTATTTTATGATCATAAAAAAGGTTCAGTATCTTTTCATGTTTTTATTTTACATTATTTTGGGACTTTTTTTGTGACATGCATGTCCAAGATTTTTTTTCTTGTTTTGCCAATTCTTTTTCCTATTGAGTTATTTTTCTTTATTTATAGAGTTCTTTATATATTCTTAATACAAAACTGTTGATTTTAGGTCTTGCAACTATCTTTTTCAATTCTGGCATTTATTTTTACACTTAGTGGTGTCTTTTTAAAAAGAAAAATTCTTAATTTTAGTAGAGTCCAAATTCTTAATCTTTTCTTTAGTGATTAGTGCTTTGACAATCTTTTACAAAACTTTACGTACTTCCACGTTGAGAAGGTATTTTTCCGTTATCCTCTCAAGGCTTTATTTATTATTTTTAGTAGTATTATTTTTGTTTTTCACATTCTGATCCATGATCCAGCTAGGATTGTTTCTCGTGTGTGTTATAAGATTGAAAATCAATTTCTTTCTGTTCATATGCATACTCGATTGTCCCAACATCATTTACTGAAAAGTATTTTCTTTTCATACTCAAGGATCACGTACATGTAGGTGTCTTTCTTGGCTCTCTGTTCCTTTTTTTTGGCGGCTGGCCGGTATAGGATCCAAATCTGTGACCTTGGTGTTACACTTGGCCCTCTATTCTGATAACTTGTCTACTATCTATTTCTGCCATTATATCACATGATCCTAATTAGTTTAGATTTATTATAACACTCAGTACTTGTTAATATATATTTTTGGTAAATTTAACATTTTTTTCCCTCATGCAATGACCATTTCTCTAATAATTCTGTCTTAATATCTATTTCATTTAATATTACTATAGTTACGTTAGTTTTTCTGATGTTTGGCTTGTCTTTATTATTATTATTATTATTTTTTACTTTCAAGCTTTCTGTAAACTCCAATTTCAAATATGTATATTATAAAGAGTTTATAGCTAGTTATTTTTTAAAATTAGTATAACAATCATTGCTTTTTGACTGGAGCATTTAGTTAATTTACATTTAATTCAACTACTAAATATTTGGGTTTAAATTGATTAGTTCTTATGTGATTAGTAATTATTTTGCCTAGTCTATATTCACTTTTTTCTTCTTTGTTGTTATATACATACACACACACATACATACATCCACACATATATACACATACACATATATTCAAGATTTTAGAAGTTATAAACTTTTTCCCTATTTGTGGAAGGTGTGTGTAACCCTAAAGATAATATTAGGCACCCTTGATTTATCAAGGAATAATAATTATTTTTACCTGAATTGTTCTTTCAGAAAATGCAAGAATCTCAGACCATTTTTTATTCTATTCCCTCTTCCCAATGTCTATGCTATAATTCTATGTTTTAAATCTCTCTTTCTCTCCATAAAACCACATAAGACACTTTTACTTTTGTTTTCTACAGTTAGTTTATTTAAATTTACCAAATGCATGTCATTTTCTTTGCTCATCATACCTTCCTGAATTTCTGAACTTAAATCTCCATGAACGTAATAAGAATGGTTATCTTGTTGTCTATACCTGATAATTCTAATATCTAGACTTCCAATGTGTCTTTTTCTGTTGTCTGTTGTTCCTTCTGGTCTGGCTCATCTTGTCTTCTGTGTTTCGTTTTGTCTTCTGTGTCTCATTTTCTTTCTTTGTTGGACATTGTATTAAAAAATTACTTTTAGAAATAATTTAAGGTCTAGAATGATTCCCTCCCCCCCCCCACCCCCCGAGAGAGAATAGAATAATCAGGGGCCATGGCAGCAACAGAATCCACTTGAAAGAGATTAACTAAATTAAGGGACTATTACACAGTGTTGTGGGGTAGGAAACTGACAAGGGCTGTTGAGTGACTCACTCTGAGTCTGAAGGGAGGAGAGGAACTGGTAGGGGAGTTTTGAGAGCCTGTGGAGCTTTAGTTGTAGACACATGCAGTTACTGCCAGAACTGCAGCACCGCAGCTGGATTGGGGTGCAGGAAGAATGCCCTAACATCTCTGTACCCCCACTCTCTGATCTCTCTGTCATGCTTTCCTTTGTCCAAACCACCCAGAAGCCAGAGGACAAGGAAGCCTGGATGAGGCAGTCAAATAGGAGTCAGTGATCCTGAAGCAGAGAAAAGGGAAGAGAAGAGCAGAAAATAGACCTAGACAGCAGATGTAGAATAACAAGTACAGGAGATGTATTTTTCTTTTTTTTCTCCTAAGCTCCTTCCTAGGGCCAAGGCTTGAGTTCTTCGGGGACACCTAAGTAACCCACTGGAATATAGTCTAACCTCTCCCTATCAGGGTGGAGTCCTGAGATAGAACCCAGAGGGATAGTGCCTCACCAGAGTGTGGGTACTAGTGGGTACTGTGCTCCACCTTCTCAGCGAGTCCACCAGAAGTGAAGCTCCACCCTCCAGCTGCCTCCGGTCAGTCTGTAAAATCTCCAGGGCACGGACAGTGCTCAGCTCTAATGGTGTCTGATCTCCACCTGGTGATAACTCACTCTGTTTTTATGAAGATTTTGGTGGAAGGTAGGGAGGATCTATCTCTTTTATTTGTCTTCAGTGGGAGGATTGGACAGGGATTGGCAAACTATAGCCCATGGGTCAAATCCAGCCCAATGCCAGTTTTAGTAAAAATAGTTTTATTGGAGAAAACCATACCTATTTATTAACATATTGTCTATGGCTGCATTCATGCTACAATGGCAGGGTTGAGTTATTGTGACAAGGACACAAAGGACAGTCTTGTCCACAAAACTTTAATTTTTACTATCTAGCCCTTTGTAGAAAAAGTCTTCTGCATGCTGGTATACATGCCCACCATCATTAGAAACCAGCTTTCCCTTCTACAAGAATATTTAAGACGTATATAATTTATCAGTGTGAAGCATCCACATCTATAACATATAATTAAATTTTAGTGGCAAACCTGACTGGGTTGAATTTAATTTTCTTGTTATTACAGATCTATCTAATCATGGTGATATTAATGAGATGTTTGGTGTTAAAATTGAAGTTAATTGGAGGGAAAATAAGTAGAAAGAAGTGGTCTAGATGACTGGAAAAAGCTAATCAAACTGCTAGTGATAGAGATAAATGGAAAACCATAACTTTAAAGTGATTAAAATCTGATTAAGTGATTTAATTAAATGCATACACAAATACATATGAATTTATAACCATTCAAATACCATCTTGATAATATCTAGCCCCTTCTATGTGGCCAATAATGCGCTAGAAATTTTAATGTGAAACATCCCAGTGAAGTTTCAGTCTCTATTGAGTTAATTATAATTCTTCTCATTCTACAGATAGGTAGACTGACTTCCAAAAAGTTTGAGCAACTCGATTGTGATCTCAAGCTTGGCGCTTTATAGTAAAAGCATTGGGAAGACAGGAAGAGACTGTTTCATGGACTTCCTTCAGACAACGTGGCTGTGTAGCACTGATAGGTTTTGTTCATGTTAAACCCAGTAACAATCCTGTCTCTGACTTTTTATTTCAGTTGTATACTGGAAAAAAAAAATCAAATGGCAAAGGCAGAAATGTTTCCCTCTAAGAAACAGTAGGAGGAATCTGATTTGGGCTGAGAGATACTGACAACTCTGTAGTAGCCAGGTGAAATTGCCTTTCCATGTAAGTGTTTAAGCCTGGCCTAGAGCTCTGTAGTTGGCTCACACCGCCTGCAAGAATCTTTTGCAGTGCTTCTGAAGCAATGTGAGTCTTTGAGGTGTTTTATAACTTTCTGTTATGTATTTATTATGTTCATGAATATCAAAAGAGCAAAAGGAGGAGGATAAGTCTGGAGGCTTCAGATAAACTACAGATAGGCTCAGGGACCTTCTAATTGCATTTGTTAAAGTTGTATTTTATGTGTATTCTTTATAAAACTTTTTTTTTCTTTGTAAATTCCTAAGAGACTATTCTTTAGCCTGAACTGAACAACTGGAAAGTTTTTTGTCTCTTAAAATTCAATTGATTTTTAGGTTTCTGTGCCTTTCTAATGTCCTCAATATATTTGTACCTAGGAATTTGTTTTGCTCTAACATTGCCAAAGATTTGCCCTAGGTCTAGACCAAGTAGGAACTAATTAAGCCCCTAGAAGGATGACTTCATCTTGCCTGGTGATAGAACATAGGGTTGTTGTTGCAGAAGCCTTACAGGCTTAACTTCAGCAGCTGTGGACCCTGTAATAGATTTAAAATATTTTTGCCTTTAAAAGTAATTAAGTAAAAAGAAGCAAAGGCATAATTAAGTTCTAAATAATGTTATACCAGTAGGCATGCTTATTATTATAATTAATATGAAGTGAAAAATGAGTCATGTAGATTACTGAACCATCAGAATACTTCCAATGCCACAGTGTTTCATCCTTTCTTTCCCCACTTCCTGCTCCGCCTCCCTACCCCTAGTATTTTACTTCTCAATATATGAGAAAAGCAATATATGTATTAGCCATGAAGACAGAGAAATATAGAAAAGGACAGTATAGAAAAGACAGAAATGTCAGTACTTTTTGACAAGAAAAACTATCAAATCATAGGACATCACTGGAGAATCAATTCACTTGGAGATTCAAATGCATGATCTCAACATGAGTAGCATGAGAGCTTACTGAAAGTCGATCTCTATATTTTTAATAAAGTAATTTTTAACAAACACAAAGTAAAGACTATCCAGTGCATAAAGTATTGTCTAACACAGCTTAAAAACTTTGAAAATTATTATTGTGAATTATCTTTACATGTCTTCCGTGGGCAAAAATAAAATAAGAGGATATCCTAGAATACTTTTGATTTGAAAATGAATCAGCCTGACATGTTCTCAAGGGTAGAGAGCAGGATTGGAACAAAGAACATCAGTACACACAGCTTTGCTTGCTTGCAATAATTTGTT
The DNA here is from genome assembly GCF_027409185.1 of Cynocephalus volans. NCBI lineage: Eukaryota > Metazoa > Chordata > Mammalia > Dermoptera > Cynocephalidae > Cynocephalus > Cynocephalus volans. Next base: position 66,481,592 of record NC_084475.1, read on the forward strand.
GTTTCAAACCCTCCTCTAGTTAATAACTACCCTTCCACACATGTAAACCCCTACCAAAGGTTAACTACTGTCCTGAAAACTCCACCATCACATATTTTGCTTACTTGGGAAACTTTTACACACGTGATCATAAAGATCATGTCTGTCTTTTCCATGAGATTCACCCAAGTCATTGCATTTAGTTTTGGTACATTCATTCTCACTGATGTGTAATGTTCATTATGTGACTGTATTACACATTATTAATTTTACCATTGAAGGATATTTTGTATTCAGAGTCATCCCTAGGATATGTGTGGTCCTGGGAAAACATTTTCTTCTTGTTTTTTTGTCAGGGTCCCTACCTGTATAAACGATTTGATTAAAAATGTATTATAAAATTGATGGGCCCATGTGAATATAGTGACTTATCAATAAACATTTAGAATAAAGAGTAGAAAAAGAGGAATTTATATATTTGGTTATTGTCCAATCACTAGACATAAAAGATTCTTCATAATGTTTAGGTATCTTTCTGTTCTGGTCCAACAAACATCTCTTTATGGTCTTCGTCAAATGTCCTGTTCTTGGTCAATTTCCTTGTTTCTGTCACTAGAAAAAGGTAGCAACACTGTTATGATCCACAATGCCATGGCTCTTCAGAACCTATAGGTATTGAAACAATATATATCTTCTTGCCTTTGCATTTCTCTAATGCCTTCTTTTAAATGCTAGTTATCTCATTACCCATGATACGGCATCATTCATTGTGCAACCTGTGATTATTGTCTTCCACTGACTCTCTTAATGAGTGTGATTTTACTTCATTGATTATAGCCACAAATGCAAGTCTTACTCATAGTATGCAGGAAAATGTCAACAACAATTCATTTTCTACTCATGCTGAATTTACCATTCAGAATTTTATTGGAGAAACATGGAGCAATACATTTTCTAACTATGTCTTCTCTTGAACTCTCTTGACTATAATCACTGCAATCCTAAAATGTGATATTTTTCAGTGTGGATTATACCCTTGCTTTCTACTCCTCACCAGTGCTATGACAGTGTACGGATCCATCAGCAGAGTAAGAGATGGTTCCACTCACACAAGGAATGTCTGTGTCTTTTTCAGCACAGCTTAAGACCAATTCCAGGAAGCATTATGCCCCTCCCATCTGTCAGGAGCAAGAGAAGGCGTAGATTAAGAAGACCCATTGGCACTGCATAGCATAAGTCTGAGAAGCCTGTGGAGGAGATAGGTATGGCCTGTCTTAGAGGACTGGCTGACACATGATGTGCAGTCTGTGGAGAGTGTGGGGTTTTGCACTGGGTACTCATGGCAGGATATGTGCTGCCAACCCCACTGCTCTCAGGGACTATAGACCAGAGGTGGCACTAAGGTAAAAGCATGGATGGGCAAGAGCTGCTACATGGGCCTACACCTGTGGCTCAAGTTCAAGGGTTGGCAGTGGATTTTTGATATCCCAGAGCCCTATGTCTATCTGGCGTTACCTAAATGCAGTGTATTAGCACTATTCTGGTGAGTCAATATGATAAAATACTATGAAGAAAGCCCCCAAACAAACACTGTGGCAGCTAAGAAGTCCTCCTTGGGGCATCTGGTTGATCCCCATGAGTAGATTAAAGGGTTGAAAAGCATCCAGAAGGAGGGAAACAGGGACCCATGTTAGTCCTAGTCTGGGCTTAGGTGCCCCACCTGGATGGCACTGTCAGCTCTGGCTCATTCCACTTAACGGAGGGAGACAGAAAATTTCACGGAAAACACTTTACAGCATAGGGGCTCATTAAGGCATTGCTAGGTAGGGCCCTACTTACCTGGGTCTAAAGGCAGTACTGTTGGGTTGTTTCTAGTTTAAGATGTCATAAATAAAGCTCCTACGAACATTCTTGTGCATGTCTTTTGGTGCACATATAAACTGACTTCTGCAGGCCCTATACCTAGGGTGAAATTACTTGATAATGATTACTTAATTATAATTGAACATAATCTATATGTTAACCTTTAGTAGATGCTGACAGTTTTCCAGGGGGTTTGTATGAAGTCACATTCCCAGTAACATTAGGATATCAGTCCTCCGCATCCTCATCAATTTGGTGAGATTATGATAATTATTTATTTTAAAAAAATTTTTGCTCTTCTGTTGGATTTAGTGGTATTTCACTGTGGTTTTTATTTACTTTTTCCCTAATGAATAATGATGTACAGTACCTTTTTATATGCTTGTTGGCTAAGTTGATATCCTTGTTGATAAAGTACACGTTCAAGTCTTTCTTCAATTTTTCTGTTGAGTCTACTCAATAGAGAAAAAAGCCTTTTTCTTACTGATTTGTAGAAATCTTTTCCTTATTGATTTTTGGGAGTTCTCAGTATATGTCCTCAATCTGGTCTTTGTTTGTGTTGTACATATCTTCACCCTGTACAAGGCTTGTGTTTTCATTCTTATAATGGTGCCTTTGAATAACAGAACTTTTCAATATTAATAAAATTCAATTTATCAACCTTTTTCTCTTATTGTTAGTACTTTTTCTTACTTAAGAAATCTTTGTTTAACTCAAGGGTATGAATATACTCTCTTTTGTTTTCTTCTAGATAAGCTATTATTTTATTATTCTCATTATTCCAGCTTTTTCAGCATCAGTTATTGGAAAGAACATTCTTTTCCTGGCAGAATTGCATTGGCATGTGTGTAGAATGCAAGTGACCATGTTAGTGTGGGAATGACTCTGAAATCTCTTTTCTGTTACAACGGAATTTTTTTTAAAAAAAATCTTGTGCCAGTATGACAATGTTTTAGTTACTATTAGTTACACAAGAAGTCTTTCTTAATATCTGGGAGTGTGTGTCCCCCACATTTATTCTTTTTCTTAAATATTTCTTTACTACTTTTGGCCTTTTTTATGTCCTTCATAGCTTTCTGCATTATTATTCCATCTAAGACAGATTTTCTTCGGTCTGAAAAGTTCCCTTTAGTTTTTATTTCAGTGTATGTATTCTGGCAATAAATATTCTCAGATTTATTTATCTAAAATATCTTTATTTCGTCCTTATTTAAAAAGGACATTTTTGACAGATATTGAATTCTAGATTGGCAGTGTTTTCTTCTTTTTTTTTTTTTTTAAAGAAAATGTAATTTTATTAATATTTTTTACATTCTAGGATGATGTTGTAGAGCAGCTGGGAGGGAGGGGGAGAGGGGAAAGGGGAAGGAAATGAAACTGAAGAAGGAGGAAGGAGGAGGGGTGGGATTGAGGCCCGTGGCACCTCCCTCATTCCCACAGGGGAAACTGGGGGCTTCCAGCAGTGGCTTGGTCATTGCCGGGCTGGGTGCAGATGTCAGGGGGTGTGGCAAAAGCCTTTGTCCCCTACTGTCCCAGCTCGGGAACCTGGGGCCCTTCTTGCTATGGCTTGGTGGTTATCGCTGGGCTGGTTGTGAGTGTCGGGGAGATGTGGCAGAGGCCCTTGGCCGCCCACTGCCCCAGCTCAGGAGGCCCAGGGCACTTTCTGTGCTGGCTGGCAGTGTTTTTAAAAAATGGTTTCAAGATGTTTTAAAGAAGTCCTTTCTGTTTGTTTATTTATTTATTTATTTAGTTAGTTAGTTTTTGGTTCGGTTTAGTTTGGTTTTTTGCTCTTATTGTTTCTGGTGTAATTATTTGTCCTTGAAGGTAATTTTATTTCTTGTTTCATTTTATTTTCCCCTCTGGCTGCTTTTCTGAAAAGAAAAAAATTTTTAGAACATTTTTGATTTACAGAAAAATTGCAAAGTACAGAGCATTTCCGTGTACCCTGCATCCAGTTTCCCCTAGTGTTAACATTTCACATTAGTGAGGTACACTGGTTACAATTCATGAAAAAGTATTGATACATGATTATTAACTAAAGTTTATAGTTTATTTAGATTTCCTTATTAAACCCATGTATTGAATCTTAATCTCAGTTGTTGTTACAGTTTTACAACTTTTATTTTATTCTTTTTATTGATTCTCACTCTCTGGTGAAATTCTCTATCTTTTCCTCCATTTTCTTGACATTTTAATCATACTTATTTTAAAGTCTCTAATACCTCCATTAGGTCTTACCAGTGTCTCTGCTTCTATTTTATGTTTTTTCTTATGGTTTTAGATCAGGTAGTCTTCAGTCCTGGCCTGTCTTTTGATTGTACACTGGACACTGTGAGCATTCAGATGATGTCATCTTTCTCCAGAAAGGATTTAATTTTCTTCTCACAGACAAATAGAGCAAAGCCAGTCATCCTGTGAGAGTGGAGTCTTGGTTTCAGTCTTTGCTTGCGAAGTTTGTCCTTACTTCTATGTGGTAGCCATTTTGGGTCTCATCTGAAATTTTGGGTTGTTTACCAGGAGCCTGTACCTTGGGCACATCCTGATCCCTAACTGCATCTCTCCAGCACAAGATTTCAGATATCTTTGGTCAGCTCTTCAGCCTTGCAGGCTTCCTTTCTACTTGTCTACTTGGTGTTACGTATGCAGCTTAGGTGTCAGTTAATGCCTCATGGGGAGATTGTAAGCAGAACTTCTAACTCACTTCTGTGCAATTTCTTCCTCTTTGGGGTCTTGGCCCAGCAAATTCTAGCATCTCCAGACTCTAACTTCTGCCTCCCCAAACTAAGAAGTGCCTCCAGCTCTAAGAACTGCTTTCTGACTCTGTTCTTCCTGCTGCAAATTGGTAAATGCCCAGGGGAAAAAGCTGAAGTAAATTTGCGTTTCACCTCAGTGAGGTTACTTTCTGTCCATGACATTATCTTTCAGGTACTGTCTACTTTATTTGATTTACGATACTTTCAAACGGTTTTTGAAAAAAAAAAATTACTCCAAATAAAATCAGCTTTTATCGTTGATCTCAGAGGGAGGTTTAATACGATGCACGATTCCTCATCATGCCAAAAGTGGAATGAAGGCATAATTATTCTTAAACTAATATTTTGGCCATTTCATGCCTAGAGCATTTCCTTGGTCCCAGTTGTTTCTAGTCCCAACTTTTCTCCACCTTTGTCCCCACTTTTCCTTATTCCTTTTCTCTTTCTTATTTTCCCATGTTGTCTTCTTCCTCTCTGCCAGTAACTTCCTCTGCTGGTCTTATGCACAGTACTTTTGCTCTATTTTTGAAGCCTCAAACTCTGTGGTCATCCTAACTGGCAGAAACCATTTAGCACCTCAAGACCTTAATTTTCCAAGTCAAGACAGTTCCTTCTTTAAGAGGATTTTTACTCTGGTTGCTAAGAAAATTTCACTCCACCATTCCCCGCATCAAATTTCTACAAATGTATATATCACTTTCAGTATAAATGATGCTTAATTCCAAAAATACTGGAAGTGCTATCTATATTTCTGTATCTCTATATCTATAATCTATCTACATATGAGAGATCTTTGAAAAGTTCATAGAAGGATTAGTATCTTTTAATCCTATTTTACCGTGTACTTTTTGAAGTATCCTCATATTGTGCGGACAGGATGCCCTTTATTTTAAGTATTCTTCTCTCTTTCTCTCTCTATATGTATATATATGTTGTATAATATATATAATTTCTAAAATTGATTCCAAATGAAGTATTAATACTACAATGAGTGCCCATTTAAGCCTAAGATTCCTTTCATTTTTTAATTTTCATTTTATTTTCTAGATTCACTTAGAGAACTTGTCATTTAGTTGGATTTTCAAGATATACATGCTGTTCACTCATTCAACAAATATTTATTGAAAGCTAACTCAGTGCCAAGCATGGTGCTAAGTATTAGGCATACAATGGTGAGCAAATACACATCATCCCTGTCTCCATGGAGCCTATAGTTTTGTGGGAGAAAAATATATTAATAAAATGACATAAAAATACAAACTATAAACTATGAAAATTGTTGAAATGTAAATGTGTAGCCTCTGAAAGACACATAATAGAGGGATCAAGTATTGGCTGGGAGTGACTAAACAAAACCTTCTTGTTATATTAAATTTTACCTAAGATTATGCATGATTTCTGTCATTACTGTGAATAATCAGCAAGGTGGATGATTTTCAGTTACAACTGAAACAAAGCTTTTGTTTTGAATGCAACACAAAATTTCTAATCATCACAAGATCACATAAATAAAATTCCAGTGTGTAGGAGGTATCCCACACACCTACACATTCTGTGGTTAGGATACCTTTTTATTTTAAATATTACTCTTTTGAATGGCATAGTTGAGTAGTGCAGGGATAAAGAATAGAGGTTTTTCTTGTTACATAGTACTAAGTAAATTTAGATATTTAGTGTTATTGTGAAATTTCATTAATGCTCCAAGTTGGTGCTGATAGAGGATAGATATGCCGGTATTTCCAGAGCAAATCACATTTACTCCTAGTCCTTGAGCAGAGACTTCAACATATGTGCAAAAATGAGAAAGCTGAATACATCAGAAGAGAATACCTGCCAAACATGGTTATCACTTACTACTTGTTCCTGCAGCTTTTCCAAGGGTACAGTATGCACCAGAGGAATGGGGGCGTGAATATGTATAGTATTCTCGGGGCATGGCAAGCACTCAGAGGACAGAGAAAGATAGAATGGGTTGGGAGAAAACATAGATTGCACCAGATCACGGGGTGCAGGCACTGGAGGAGCCACTGCAGTGAGTGTGTGTGTGTGTGTGCGTGTGTGTATCTGTTATTTTGTAAGATTTCTCTGAAAAACCTGAACGAGTGGATTGAAAAGAGGAGAGCTAAGGGCTGTGAGACTGGGTGGAGCAGATCATCACAGTCTGAGACGGGATGATGCTCAAGAGTTTCAGAAATAGCAACTCTGATTAAAGACAATCTCTGTTTTTTTTTCACACTTGGAAAAAAATTTAACAATTGGGGAGAATTTTAATGATTGTGAAAAGATTAAGAGATACTGATTAAAAAGACTTCACCTTCTGAACAATCGATCTGTATTTAATAATTTTGGATTCTTCAGGTGATGTTCATATTTCTTTTAGCATTATACATGCTGACTTTTGCTTTTTGGCTCCCTCAAGCCATGCTGCCCCACAATTTAAGAAAATATTAATGTAAATATGTATGGAAATCTCTATCTTTATCATTTGCTACAGAGCTCTGCACAGTTCTCATGTAAGCCATTTTAGAAGCCTCCCTAATTAAAGCAGAAACCCATTGTGACAGTATGTCTGAAGGATCTAGCGCAATGTGCACTTGAATATGTGTTTGAATATAGCTTTTAGGCTATTGACAGAAAGTTGAGACCTAGAACAAGCATAGCAACACAGGCCCAGTGAAAGACCAAAGCCAGGCATGAATGTTTACTGACAGGCGGTTAAGCAAAACAGCTACTCTGCTGTTTGTCTTTTCACTGTCCTGGATATTTGCTTCTTATTAATCTTTTAGGATGTAATCTTTCTTTGCTCAATCTATTATTAAACAGAGAACAGACATTGTGTTAGCATTGTTTGTTCTTGCTCAGGTTGATGGAGAAAAAATATGTTATATGTGGTTAAAAGAAGTTGTATTACGTTTACAAATAGAACAAGATTTCTAACAAGATATCCTATATTTTCAGTTATTTTTAGGTGAGAAAAATGTATATCTTAACACTAGATTGTAAAGAATGATCTCACAAATTTTCTAAAATCTGCCTCTTGCTCTAGAAGGGCTTTAGTAGAATATTAAAAGCAATTATACTGATGGTTTAGGTGATATAAAGAATACACTGGGTTTTATGTTTCATGGATCAGCTAAGTATTGCTATTCTAGTATGACTTTACCATATTTTGCCATCTGTGGTTTTAATTAGTGCCTTATAATAATCAAAATAATATACTTTTAAAAATCTTAAATATCTATATATCAACAATTCTTTAACAACTTTGCAATTTACAGATAATGTAACTGAGGCTCAGAGAGTTTAGGTAACTTGCCCAATGTCAACTAACTATAAAAATAAAGACACTGATATTCACATTTAACTCTGTCTCTAAACATCCTATTTTCCTAATACATCCTGCTGCCTCCTCATAGAGATAAATGTCATACCAAATTATTTTCCTTCTTCTATGAAGGGCAGGAGGATGAGGTGTGGAGGAGTTGTGACTTGACAACACGAAGCGATAAAACCTCATTGTAATAATAAACGGCAGCCAATCTTCCGGTAGGCTCCTCATTAGTGTCTCAGAATAAAGAATTCAGTTCTGCTGTTAGCAAATTCCTGGCAACTAACAAAAAGAAGCAGAACGCAAGCAATTTGAAGTGGGATTCTATTGATACTTCTATGTGAGAAATTTGTACATTTGTTTTTTTGTTTTTCTCAAAGTGTTAGTATCACAGCCCCTCATCTTGACCTGAGTGGGCTGTGCGAAGTCTTGGAACTTGCAGCCTGAGGGGTGATGTCATGGTGAGTGGCACCTACATGGACGGAGTCAGTGATCCCAAACTTGCCAAAGCTGGGTTTGTGTTTTGAGAATGTATGTGTCTATCCAAAAGGAAAGAGATGTTCAGTGGCAAGCAAGCTAATTTTTGCATTTTAAAAGTCCGTATTGTTAAATTGTGCAGCCCTTCGGACCACGTTTCCAACACTTGGGACCTGTTTTTGTATAGCCCCTAAGCTAAGAATGGTTTCTGGGGGTTGTAAATAAAGGAAACAAACACAAAACCCAAAAAGCCAAGAAGAATATATGGGAGACCTTGTGTGGCTCTCAAAGCCCAAAATACTTACTATCTGTCCCTTAACAAAAAAAGTCTGCCTATCCCTAAACTAGACAATGGAGGTTGAGATATCCAGACATATGCCATTTCTAGTCAATGCAGCTTGTCTTAAAGGAAACAATAGATTTAGGCTTGGATCTTATTGTTTGTGTGAACTTAGGCAAAATACACAATGTTCTTGAAGTCCCCTTACTCATTTTAGAAATAGGTACGGTAGCCCCCCCAACTTATCAGTGGGGGATACTTTCCAAGACCCCCAGTGGGTGCCTGAAATGGGAGATAGTACCAAACCCTTTATATACTATGCTTTTTTCCTATACATACCTATGTATGATAAAGTTTAATTTATATATTAGGCACAGTAATAGATTAAGAATCATAGTAAAATAGGACAATCATAATAATAAACTATAATAAAAGTTATGTGGATGTGATCTCTCTCTCAAAATATCTTATTGTACTGTACTCACCCTTCTTGTGATCTGTCCATTTGATAACAGGGCTGGCTACTGAGTAACTAAATGGGTAGGTAGAGGATACAGTGTGGATCCACTGGACAAAGGGATGATTTACATTCTGGGAGGTAAGGAGCAGGATGGCGCAAGATTTCATCACACTATTTAGAACTACTTTAAAACTTATGAATGTTTATTGCCGGAATTTTTCATTTCATATTTTGAGATTGCAGGTAACCATGGTTAACTGAAACTGTGGACAGCTAAACCACGGATGGGGGGGAGTACTGTGTATTATTATCTGTGTTATAGCGTAGTTGAAAGGATTCCATATGTAAAGTAGTTTTTAAGTGTCAAAAGCAAATTGCAAAGTAGCACAGAGAGTATAATCTCATTTTAAAAAATGTTTATTTTTATGATCATAGTCTTCTGAAAAATGCCTGGGACCATAGCCATTAAAGCATTAACTGGCAAAGACTGGAGGGTAACAATGAAAAGCTCCTGAAAAGTGAGAATAAAATAAAGATGTTTACTTTCTTTCATATGGTTCAATATTAAAAATTTTATAAGGCACTACTTTGTTAATGAAAGCATAGACTAAAAACAATTTAGGGCCGAGCCCCTGGCGCACTTGGGAGAGTGCGGCGCTGGGAGCGCGGCGACGCTCCCGCCGCAGGTTCGGATCCTATATAGGAATGGCCAGTGCACTCACTGGCTGAGTGCAGGTCACGAAAAAGACAAAAAAAAAAAAAAAAAAAAAAAAAAAACAATTTAAAAGTTTTGGGCATAAAATAGGCCTAGGATAAGTGTTGATTCCTCCTTGTTCCTTAAGGAAAGGTGAAAGATCTTATATAACTATTCTAACTTGTGGACTGGAATAGCATTGTGGAAAAGCCTTAACTCTAAACCTGGAATAGCTCAGATTTTTTAGGAGAATAAACAGGCAGTCTTTTAAAATGTACTTTATAATTTGACAATTTATACCAGCCTTGACTTCTGCAAGGGAAATCGTCCTCAGTATTTCATTTCAGATTTCAGCCTCTAAGTCTGTGGCAAGATGGGGCATCCTCACAATAGAATGTCATTTTCCCCGTGTCTCACTTGGGGAGAATTCTCCCACTTATGTCTGACTCTCTTTTGCCGCTGAAGTCAAATTTATGAATGGCTCAGCTTAACATCAGTGGACCCAACACTTCTGTTATTGTAGAATTTTACTGTGACTGAAATTAGTTCTGTAATTCATGAGAGATAATTAGACACCCTATCCTTCTATTACAGGTAAACTGTAGCTACACCAGGCCTGTAAAAATTTAGGACACCCTAAGGCTGGTGGGCAGGGCCATTTGATGTGGTTTGGCTGTGGTAAGCCTTCATCTGGATAGATAATGTAACTTGAAAGAGCCTAGTTTCACTGGATGTGGAGGAAACATGTATTAACATTATTTCTAAATTCCATGACATCTGACTAATCCTGCCTCAACTGCTTAGGTTCTGAGACTTTCAGAGTCCCCTTATGAAATATCTCAAAACAGCCTCAACATGCTCCAGGCCCTACGAGCTACAGGAACCACGTAAGGTGACTTGAGCAGCTTCTCACCAAGGCTGATGGCTATTCCTGTCCCCCGTAACCACAGTGCTCTTTGTTCTTTGCACAGAACGCTGGCCCTGCATATCCTTCCCCATGACTCCCACTCTTCCAGGACCATCCGCTCCCTGAGATTCCTCTCACAGCTGGATTCTGACTCCTCCTGAGGTAGGAACCATCCATTTTCACCTTGCCTGGCATTCTCTTCAGTGGCTTTAGGATCAACAATCACCATTACTCATCTGTCCTTTTAACTTGTTTGGAAAGCCTTTCCCTTCTTGGAGCTACTCCTTTTAAAGGATCAAGAGCCCTTAGTAATGCAGTTGGTTTAATTTTATTAGTCTGTTTTCTCAAATTGGATGGTTTAGTGGAGTGGCTGTCTCTTGCCGAAAGTAAGTGGTCTGGAGAGGGGTTAGGGAAGAGGCTGGTTTAAGTTTAATTTTGCCTTGCTTCTGCTCAAAGCCCTGCTAAGCCTGCTGAGTCTCATTCCTGGCCTCTCGGTGATTGTCCCTCCCGGTGCTGAGTTGTCTCCTGAATCCGACTGACTGCCGTTGGTATTTCTTCTCGGTCAGGCCATCGATCCCATTTCCATTTGGTTTACAATTGTGAACAGGGCTTTGGCCTTTACCTTAAGAACTTTGCTTCTCAAGAAAACTTCAGGACATATCTAGTTTTCTGATTAAGTTTCTCTTAGCTTTCTGTGATTTAAAAAAAAAATATTTAAAAGTGTTTTATTTTAGAGTAGTTTTAGAGTTACTAAAAGTTGCAAGAGATAGTATAGAATCCTCTCTTACTCCTCACCCAGTTTTCCCAATTGTTAACACCTTACATTAGTATAGTACATTTGTTACAACTAAGAGCCAACTTTGGTGCATTAACTATTAACTAAAATCAATACTTTATTTAGATTTCTCTAGTCCTGTGATTCTTAAGGAGACATTTTTGCTAAGAGCGCAAAGGATGTATAGGAGAGTGTTACCTGTTATATTTTAGACTCAACTCTGCTCCTATCAAGATAACCTGTGACCATTAGTTGCTTGGTTGACATTTAATTACTACATTATTTTCTTGGTGTACCCTGATAAAACGACTTGAAAGGGGTACCATCAAAGACAAATATAGCTTTTTCATATAGCATCTCCTTGCATTTTTGGAACTCTAAATTAAGAGGACAGATTAGGGTAACTGAAATCTTTCTTCTTTTAGTGAAACCTTTGCTGAGAAGGAATAGGCTAGAGCAGCTGCTCCTGCAACTCCCTCCCCTGGGGCTATAAGGGCAAGATTCTGACTTCAGGGAAAACTATAGTGATCCAGAAAGCAGTAGGGATTCAGGTGAGGCTTACAGAGAAGAGAGAAGTAAAAATCATTTTGGATAAAGCAGAATGAAGTGAAACAAGGATCAACTTGAAAATACATAACCTTACTACAAAGCCCAAGGGGATTTGGGTTGGTGGTCACAGAAACATTCTTGCATATATACTGTACATTCTTGAGATATAGGTCAATCTCTATAAATGTTCTGATGATGGCGTGCACGCGCGCGTGTGTGTTTGAGCTGACAGAATGAGATTCATTAAGCAAGTAAATATTGATAGTCTACCTGTGCCCCACTGTGTTAATTACTGGGGATACTGAATAAATAAGACTCTGTTCTTACTCTCAAGAAGCTTATGGCCTGGACGGTGGTAATCTTATGGCTAACATAGCAGTTTTTCTTTTTAACTATTTATCTTCCTCCAATGTATATTCTATTTTATCTGGCATGAAATGGAGATACCCAGCTATGATTAATATTACCATGGTCATAAGTTTGTCATTATCTGCTAAGAGAAAAATACAAACACAGATTCTTATCTTCATTAACAAATATTTTAAAGTTTTTGTTCTCTGTAGCACATTTGCCAGCCATTAGGCAAATAAAAACAGTGTAAGACATACAGTTGCCCTTTTCTAGCTTGTCATCCTGGGTTTTGTCCAAAAAAGGTAGGCAATTATGCAGGATGGCCTTAGTTCCAAAGAATGTTACAAATCTAAATTCTCCGGCAGATCAGAAAAGTGGGTCATCACTTCTAGCTGGAACTGGCAGGCAAGATTTCATGGAGGTAAACTTCAGACTGTGCTCAGAAATAAAAACCTGAACTACACCAGCCACATTTATGAAATGCCCTTTTTTGTCCTTTCTTTAGTGTTGCTCATTTTCTCTCATTTCTTGCTTTCTGTATGTCCAGATGACTGCATTATAGTGAACCATTGTTTATTTCTCATTAGTTGCATTAGGAGAAATGGTTAAGATGAATTAAGAGGGGCAGTAGTTGGCCATGCCACCCTGAGAGTAATTAAATGTAACACAGCAAGTGTGGAAGTTATCTTGGTGGCTTCAAGCCTTTGAGTTCCAATTCAGGCCTTGAACTCCCCCTCTACCAGTGATTAACTAGCTGGTTACCTGGATGTTGTGCAATAGGTACTTTTGGCTTGATGTCCTAGTTCGTGGTAGAAATTCACACTAATTCACCACTTTTCTTGATGTCCTCAAATGTTATTTTACCCAGAGAATGTAGTTAGAAAATTTCTGTCAAAATTCTGTCATAATATTCTGTTTAGTTTTTTAGTAGCCTTTGTCACATGCATTCTTATTTTTAAAATATAAAAGTCATGTGAATTATTATGCTATTGCCATATATATGTGTATATATGTGTGTGTGTGTGTGTGTGTTTGTGTTTAATTTTCCACCCCCCAAAGAGGTGAATTTTTAAACGAAATGAAAATAAAATTTTCATAGGGTGCAGGGCAGAGCAAATGCTCATCACAGACTCATCTGACAAGTCTCTTTCAAGAGCCTGTCCACAGATTGAAGATTCACTCTTCGCTCAATTTGCATCCTTGGCCCAATAAATGTTTTATGACCTCCCTCTATGAGCACTCACAGCCAGAAGGAGGTAATGCAAAATTGATCTGTATATTAAAACTGCTGAGCCAAGCGGGCTTGCTCCTGGAATTACACTGATTATGTGTGTATGATTCAACAGGCCCTATTGAAATACCATAGAATTTGAAAAAGACACCCATCAGCTGCATTTTTTATACACACAGTTTTCTTCTTTTCCTCCCCTCTTAGCCCTATGAACCAACTCCCATATTCACATCTTTGGTCTCATGAATAGCAATAAATATTTTCAGGAGAGAAGATGTTTTGCCATCATGCTCAGCAGTTTATTATTTTTAAAACAGGAGGAAGGGAATGGACCTTGGAATCAAATGCACAGGGGTTGAAATCCCTGCTTCTCTATTTATTTGCTATGTGGATTTGGGCAAATTATTTTATTTCTCTGGGCCTTATATTGCTATTTGAAAGCACAGATAATAATATCCACCTACCTGAATTGCTGCAAATATAACTGGTATAGTCAGGCTTCGGTTATCTGTGAATTTAAAATGAGGCCCGTTTCCTTTAATATCCATGTGATGATGGTGTGAATTAATACTAGTGAAATAGGTTCCCTTAAAACATGCCCTAATTGTTTCTGTAAATGACACCAGGTTCTCTCTTATATGCATTAAGAACAGGTTCATTCAGTACCTTCATTTTTTTTTTTTTTTTGACAAACTCCCAAAATATTTATTTATATGTACTAGTCAGGCTTCTCCAGAGAGACGGCACCAATAGGATATGAAAACAGATCTATGAGAGGGGATTTATTAGGGGAATTGGTTCATGTGAGTATGAAGGCTAAGTCCCACGATAGGCCATCTGCAAACTGGAGAATGGCTCAGTTCAAGTTCTAGCGCCTCAGAACCAGGGAAGCCAAATGGGTAGTTCTCAGTTTGAGGACAAAGACCTCAGAACCAGGGGTGCCAGTGGTGTAAGTCCTGGAATCCAAAGGCTGGGGAACCTGGAGTTCTGATGTCCAAAAACAGGAGAGAAGAGTATGTCCCAGCTCCGTGAGATAGAATAATACACTTACATTTTCCTCTGTTTTTCTCTCTCGGATGGTGCCTGTCCATATTGAGGGCAGATCTTTCCCACCTAGTCTACTTAGGCTTGCATGCTAATTTCCTCTGGAAACATACTCACAGACACACCCCAAAATAATATTTTACCAATTTTTTAGGTAGTCCTTAAGGTAGTCTTATCAACACCTAAAATTAACCATCATTTTATAGAACAACTATTTGTATCAAGACCTATTTTGTGCCAGGGTCCATTCTAGCATACAGTTGTATAGTGAATAGGATAGACAAGGCCCCTGTTTTCATGAAGCTTATAGATGATGGCAAGTGGAGTGAGGGAGTCAGACAAAATTTATAAATAATTATAGATAAGGAAAAATACTCTAAAAAAATAAAACGGAGCAATCCTGTAAAAATCGACTAGCAAGGTGGTATAAGAGAGCAACAATAGAAATGATAGTGAGGAAAGTCTTCTCTGAGAAGTTAACATTTGAGCTAAGACTTGGATAGTGAAGATGAAGCCCATTGGAGAAGATCGGAGGTATAGGAAGAACATTCCAGACTGAAGGAGCAATGAATGCAAAGTTCTAAGATCTACCGAGTTAGAGCAGCCAAGGAAAGGAGAGTATAGTTGAAACATAGTGAGAAAGGGATACAGTGGTACAAGGTAGTCTGAGAGTTGTGCAGGGACCAAATCATGAATCATGTATGGCATTGCAGAGCATCGGAAGACAATAGGAATGACTGAAAGATATTGACATGCTTGAAGAAGGAAAGCCACACAATCTGATTCAGCTTTGTAAAATTCTGGCTGTTGGTTGAGTAAGAATATGGGCAAAATGATGGAAATAAGGGGAAATATTTTGACTGTTATCATAGTCCAGGTAAGAGAAGATGGTGGCTGGCTTTGCTAAGGAGGTAGAAGTGGAGAGAGAGAGAAGTAAAGGGATTTCAGTTCTACTTTGATAAGAACGGATATGACTTGATAGACTGGGTAAAGAAGTCAAGAGGATTCAAAAATGATGCCTACATTTAGTTATTTAGCGATATTTACTGACATGGAGTAGAAATAAAAAAAAAAATTCAGTGGAAGCAGGGTAGCACAGGGCAGAACATAAGTTGTATTTTTGATAAGTTATGCTTACACTTACTGTCAAATATCCAACTGGAGCTGTCAAGCAGTTATATATAAAGTCTGAAATTCAGGGTTGAGAGAAAGATTACATATTTAAATTTGAGAGCAAGGAAAAAATATGTGTGTGTATATATATATATAACTTTTAAAGCAATGGGTCTGGCTGAGTTACTGGAGAATATAAATGGGAGATAAAAGAAGAAGTTGTAGGACCAACTACTAGGATACTCTAATACTTAGATATTGGCTAGAAAAGAGGAGAAAGTAAAGAAGATTAAGAGAGAAAATCAATGAGGCTGGAAATGAGATTATGTATGATATTTTGGAATGTTTTTTTTTCTTTTGTGACCGGTAATGGGATCACAACCTTCGGCACAGTGTCGTCCGCACCACGCTCAGCCAGTGAGCACACCGGCCATCCCTATATAGGATCTGAACCCGCGGCCTTGGTGCTACCAGCACCGCACTCTCCTGAGTGAGCCACGGGGCTGGCCTGATATATTGGAATTTTTTAAAAAATGTTTCAAAAAGTTGAGAGTGTTTGACTATGTAACATACTGCTGAGAAATAAAGCAAGAAAAGAAAGAGAAAGAATTATCAAATTTGGCAACAAGTAGATCATTGACAAGATCTTGATAAGAGTTGTTTCACTGGAATCTAGAGAGTGAGAAAGTAATTGAAATGAGCTGAAGATAGGATAGGAGAGAGGAAGAGGATATAGACAACTTTATTGAGACATTTGGCTGTTGAGGGAAGTAAAGAAAAGAGGACATGTCTAAAAGGACATAACAGGTGGAGGGAGGTTGTTTTTTTTTTTTTTTTTTAATGGCAGATAATAGAGGCTGTGTATGTGTAAATGTTAACAATCCTTGGAGGAGAATAAATTCATGATAGAGGAGAGGAAGGGAATCATTTTCAGATTGAAATCTTTGAAGCAACGTCTATAAAACACAGGTTCTTTGCCTGGAATTTGATAGATAAAGAACTAGTATCTCATTGGAGGAGAAAAGAAAGCAGAGGATGTGGTTCATTACAGCAAAAAACCAAATAACTGAATTAAAAAATGGGCAAAGAAGGTGAATAGGCATTTCTCAAAGGAATATATACGAATGGCCAATAGACACATGAAAAAATGCTCAACATCACTCAGCATTCGGGAAATGCAAATCAAAAGCACTTTGAGATACCATCTCACTCCAGTTAGGGTGGCTAATATTCAAAAAACTAGGAATGATAAATGCTGGTGAGGTTGCAGAGAAAAAGAAACTGTCATACATTATTGGTGGGACTGCAAAATGGTGCAGCCTTTATGGAAAATGGTCTGGAGATTCCTCAAACAAT
Organism: Cynocephalus volans; assembly: GCF_027409185.1. Taxonomy (NCBI): domain Eukaryota; kingdom Metazoa; phylum Chordata; class Mammalia; order Dermoptera; family Cynocephalidae; genus Cynocephalus; species Cynocephalus volans. Next base: position 66,498,752 of record NC_084475.1, read on the forward strand.
TACAGATAGATCTGCCATATGACCCAGCTATTCCACTGCTGGGAATATACCCAAGGAATGAAAATCATCAAGTCAAAGGGATACCTGTTCTCCAATGTTCATTGCAGCACTATTTACAATAGCCAAGAGTTGGAACCAGCCCAAATGCCCATCATCAGATGAGTGGATACGGAAAATGTGGTACATCTACACAATGGAATACTACTCTGCTATAACAAAGAATGAAATACTGCCACTCACAGCAAAATGAATGGACTTAGAGAAAACTGTATTAAGTAAAACAAGTCAGGCACAGAAAGAGAAATACCACATGTTCTCACTTACTTGTGGTAGCTAAAAATAAATAAATAAATAAATAAATAAATAAATAAATAAATAAATAAATAAATAAATGTACAAACAAATAAATGGCAGGAAGGGGGAAGAAGACACAACAATCACAACAATTGCTTGAATTTGTTAAGGCAAGCGAGCAGATATGATGCAGATGTGGGGGAGGGAAGAGAGGGAGCAGGGAAAGAGGAATAGGTAAAGGGACATGAAAATCAACTTCAATGTAAGTTGAGAAGTTAAAATTAAAAAAATAAAAAAATAAAATAAATGGTGAATTGCTGGGGTTGGAAGAAATTGCTAAAGGGCTACAAAAAGAGTTCACATTGTGTAATGATAAAATTTTAAAAATAAATTAAAATTTAAAAAATAAATAAAAAGAATAATCTGTGATCTGAAATTTTCTTCTGCTTCTGCTTTTATTTCCATATTCCTGCCTTTACTGGTAATATGATCTCCCTTACATGCTCTCCTTTCCCATCAGTTATCTCCTCTCTCTATTTTACCCATTGATTGTCATCAGACAAAACTTTCTAATACATAATTTTAAATTATTTTGTGCACAGAATTCCAAGTCCTTTGTCCTCTGTTTCATCTACTATCCATGTTCATTTCTCACTGTTCCCCAACACCCTGGTCCCATTAGACTAGGTATCTGCTCAATTCTACCCCTGTGCTTTTCCTAAGTGCATTACTTCATTTTGAAATGCTATTCTTCTTCCTCTTCAGTCATTTAAATATTTAGTTTTTCAAGGCTTACCACAGGTCTCAGCATTGACAGATTTTCAAATTAAAAATACTGAGTACATTTATTAAAATTCTTCCTCCCTCACCCAGTGGGAATATTGACTCTGCGGTATATAATACATTAATGGTTTGTGTTAGACTGGCATAAAAAGATGCATTATTTAAGAAAAAGATAAATTTGTGTAAATGTATAAGAAAATTGAAGAAAATTCCATTGGATTATTCCATTGTCTCAGTGGAGGACAAGGTAAGATTATTATGTAAGAGTAGAAAATGAGGAGGAGTTTGTTGGAGGGGGTGTTTAAGGAGAGAAGAGAGGATGTGAAATAGCCACTGAAGTCAGAGGGAATGTGAACTTATAAAAAAAATGTTCTAGGATTGCCCAGCTAGTACCTTCTGAGAAGGAAATGAATTTAAAGTGAGACCCACCAGTAAAATGGGATACCTCTGCCTCTGTTGCTGCAAGTTTTCATGAAAACACTACTCCACAGAAAAGGCTCTATTTGTGATTGCTGCTGCTGCCCCGGCTCTGGCTGTGACAGGGACTATTCCCTTTGCCACTCCATTCCAAACATAAAACAAGCACTTCAGAGCAAGGTCAGGCTGCAAATTGTTTACAAGATTTTATTGATGGTTTAGACGTGGTAGAAGAAAGCAAAGATGGTGTGAATTTAAAAGTATCCTTGGATAATAGCTACTCTTGGAGTTCACAGGAGCATTTTCAAGAAAGGCCTGATGAGTATTTTCATGCCTATAAATCAACTGGCTGTCACATAGGTAGCAAGAGCCAGTTTACTTCTCTCAAAGAGAATACCCTTGAAAGTGACCACTTTCTTCCATGCACCAAATATGCCAAGACCCTGGGAGATAACGATACTCCATTCTCATCCCAGTCTAAGGTCTGTCTTTCGACTCCTAATTTTTTGTCCCTTAGATCTTCTTCCTTCCAGGCTGGCTGACAGTAGTAACACTAATTCACTTTTTTTGTTATGATTTTTATTCCCATTTTTTAAATTATGGTAAAATACACCTAACATATAATTTACCATCTTTTTCATTTTAGACATACCGTTCAGTGGTTGTAAATATATTCATAATGTTATACAACCACCACCACCATCCATGTCCCTATTCCTTTCATCTTGTAAAACTAAACTTACATCTGTCAAACTGTAATTTCCCCCTTCCCCCAATCACTGGAAACCACCATTGTGCTGTTTCTATTATTCTGATGTTTTGACTACTCTAAGTGTCTCATATAGGTGGAACCATATGATAGTTTTCTTTTTGTGACTATCTTATTTCACTTACCATAATGCCTTCAAGGTTCATTCATGTTGTAGTGTATGTCAGCACATTTATTCTACTTGTGTCTTCGGATCTAAAGTGAGTATCTAATAGCATGTAGTTGGATCATGTTTTCTTTTATCCATTCTTTCAATTTTTGTCTTTTGATTAAAGAGTGTAATCTATTTACATTTGAGCTAATTACTGATAAGGAGGAGCTTACTTCTGTTATTTTTCCATTTGTTTTCTATGTGCTTTATAGTTTTGTTTTGTCCTTCATTTTCTACTTTACTTCCTTCTTTTGTGTTTAGTTTTTGTGTGTGTGTGTGTGGTAAATTGTTTAAATTCCTTTCTCATTTCCTTTTATGTATATTCTATAGGTATTTTCTTTGTGGTTAACATGGGGATTTCATTTAATATTCTAAAATTATCATATTCTAACATGAATATATATCAGTTCAATGTCAATGATTTACAAAACTGCTCATTTACAGCTCTTCACATCCCTTTCTGTTGTTGATGTGAACCAATTATATCCTTATACATTGTGTGCCCCCAAACATAAGCTAATAATTATTTTAAATGCATTAGTCTCTAAAATTATGCAGAAAACAAAATGTGGAGTAACAAATTGTTGCAATAATACTCACTTTAAGACTAATTAGTTTTCTTAAAAAATATATTAGTCTCCTAAATAATGTAGAAAACAAAAATGAAGTTACAAAGTATTACTACAATAGCTTTTATAATAGTTCATGTATTTACCTTTATTTATTTATCTTTTTGCTGTTTAATTTATTTAATACTAGCAAGAATATTTGTTAAAGTGTCTTACAAGGACATATATAATACACTATGCAAGCATAAATTAAAATATAGCAAAAGAAGATAGAAAACAAGGGTGGGGACACCAAATGGGAATAGCATAAAAAATTAACATGTATGTATTTACCTTTATTGAGATCTTTATTTCTTCATATGACTCTGAGTTACTGTCCAGTGTTCTTTCATTTCATCATTTAGGACCCCCTGGAGCATTTCTTACAGGGCAGATCTAATGGTATCAAACTGCCTCAGCTTTTGTTTATCTCAGAATATCTTAATTTCTCCCTCACTTTTGAAGGAAATCTTGCCAGATATAGGGTTCTTGATTATAATTGTTTTTTTTCTTTTAGCACTTTGAATGTATAAGGCTTATTGCCTTCTGGCTTCCAAAGTTTCTGATGAGAAATCTGATGATAACTTATTAAGGATCCCTTGTATGTTACAAATCATTTCTCTCTTGCTGCTTTTAATATTCTTTCTTTGTCTTTCTCAAGTTTAATTATAATGTATTTTGGTGTGGGAATCTTTAAGTTTTTCTTACTTGAAATTTATTGAGCTTCTTGAATGTATTCCTGTATTACATCAATTTGGGAAGTTTTTAGCCTTTATTTCTCAAATACTCTCTTTCCCTATTTCTTTCTCTTCTCCTTTTGGAACACTCGCAATATATACATTGGTTCACTAGATGGTGTCCCATAAGTCCCTTGGACTATGTTCACTCTTCTTTAATCTTTTTTCTTTCTGTTTCTGAGACAATAATTTTCCTTGTCCTACCTTAAAGCTTGCTGATTCTTTCTTCTGCCTGTTCAAATCTGCCTTTGAATCTCTCTGTTAAGTTTTTCATTTCAGTTTTTGAATTTTTCAGCTCCAGAATTTTTGTTTTTAGTTTCTTTTTAGGTTTTTATGTCTTTATTGATATTTCAATTTTGTAAATATATGGTTTTCTTATATTTCTCCACATCTTTCTTTAGTTCTTTGAGCATCTCTAGGACAGTTGTTTTAAAGTATTTGTTTAGCAAAGACACCATCAGGTCCTTTTCAGAGATTGTTTCTGTATATTTTATTTTGTTTTATTTTACTTTTTCTTTTGACTGGGCCATCATTTCTTGTTTCTTTGCATACCTTGTAATTTTTTGTGGAAAACTGCACATTTGAGTAGTAATGTGGTGACTCTGAAATTAGATTCTCTCCCTTCCCAAGGTTTACTATTTTTAAAATTTTTTTGATTGATATAGGCTGTCTCTGTGACAAAGGTTGGGTTGAGGTATAAATTTAAGGTCTTGTGAGTGACATCTTTTCTGAACCCACATGTTTCCCTGGCATACACAGTCCCTTTCTAGTTTTTCTTGGATAAGCAGTTAGTTTTGAACGTTCTAGTCATTAGCACATGGCTCCCAAAACGGAAAAAGAGAGAAAGATGAAAGGGGGCAAATAGGGTACCAGTAACTTAAACCCCTTGGAAGTCACTTAAGCTGGAGGGAGAGGGACTTGCAACAATGGAGAAAATAGCAACAACCAATGGCCACCCACCTTTTTTTTTTTTTGCACATTTCTGGTCAGACACAACAATCACTGATCAAAGCACATATTCCTAATATTTGCAGGGCAGGGTCTTTTTGTTCACCCTAATTCCCACAAACTGTGTGCAGGCTGCTCTAGAAACAAACACCCCACTTCTTGGTAAGTGGTTGGGGATGGGTGATGGGTAGCTAAGAGCTGAAAGTGACTGAAATTAACCACAATTTATCATCCTAGACTTCCCTTGGAAGTTGCAAGTCTTTAACAGACTCCAGAGTTCCAAAATAGTTACATTAGACAGCTTCTGCCAGTGCAATTATTGTCTAGGTATGGAGATAGATTTCTAGTGCTTTTTACTCTGCTATTTTCCCAAAATCTTCTCACCAATTCACCTTTGAATAAGTCTATCTTAACCAAAATGAATGTAGTCTTGCTCAGTCACCTGAATGAGGTACTGATATCAGAACATTTTGGATTACTCTGTAAATAACATCAGGTATAGTACATCAGTATTCTAATCTGATTTTATACTTTTTAAGTCACTATAGTAGCTTGAGGTAAAAATCATATCCACATGTCCTTTCTATAGTTTTCTCTATCTCAGCTCCTTACACTCCATTTCAGCTTCTCAATAACACACACAATTTTGATGAGCAACAATATTTTCTTAATCAATACCCAGTCCATGAATGCAGTATGAAGAAATACATTTCTTTTGCAGGGCAATTTACATTGAAAAGTAGAATTCATGGTAATGAATATTTTACATTTTTTTTCAATAGAAAATATGTGTCCTGGATTTAAATTTATTGAATAATAGCTCATTCAAGATGTTTCTCCAATAACAACAACAAAAGGTATCTGTTCCCTTTCACAAAGGAGACTGAGGTCTTTCCCTTCAGTGATAAATAACCACTTTAATTTTAAATAGCCGTTTTCATAGGTCTCAAAAAAAAAAAAAAAAAAAAAGCTTTGGTTGAGTTTCAGTCTAAGGAACTTGCCAAATGAATTTTAAAGAGTTCATATATAATGTGCTCAGAACACGCTTGCTATAAAATAGGAATCGCAACTTGGTAGATTTAAAATTATATCCCAAGGATATACAGACTTTTATTATATGTGAATCACAGGTAGATACCTGGGGAACATGTATATTTTCTACCTGTAATGTTATTTTCAAAATAAAAAAATAAATTATTATAATGTATGTTACTATTAGATAATGCAAGTGCATAAATTTGCGTTATGGACTGCATTTCTGCCTCTCTTGGCTCTTTTAAAGCTTATTGCCTCAATTTATTAAAAATTGGCATTTGGTATAAGGTGAATCATCCTTAAACTTTCCAAATTAATTTATTTAGAAAATTGATTTAATTTGGCTTTCAGTATGTTTTCAAAATAATTAAATGTAACAGTAAATTTTTATTACACCACTTTATTAAAATATATGTTTGCCGCAATGAGAATCCAATTTAGTTAAATGTTTACACTGGTGGAATAAAGTTAAAATAGGGGCAGGCAAAGAGAGAGTGAAAGGGAGAGAGCAAAAGTCAGTACAATAAATGGCAGCAAGGGGCCAAGCCCGTGGCGCACTCGGTAGAGTGCTGCGCTGGGAGGGCAGCGACGCTCCCGCCGCGGGTTCGGATCCTATATAGGAATGACCGGTGCACTCACTGGCTGAGTGCCGGTCACGAAAAAACGACAAATAAATGGCAGCAAGAAAAAAAAGTATTAGAATATTACCATACAGGCTAGCAACTATAATCATAGAAAAAAAAGGGATGATGCTTTAATGATTGGAAACAAGATAACATTGTAAATAATAAATGCTGGCTATGAAACAGAAAGTGTTGGCCTGTTGTAGGAAATATCAATATTTTTGATATTCATTAATTTATTCTTTCATTCAATTATTTATCCGTCAATTCTTTTATCATGCTTAGATGAGAACACTGAAGAAAAAATTGTCTAAATTCTGAAAAATGGTGGTGAAATAAACATGTAATATGTGGTTGTATGTCTTTCCTTTTATAGTTATCTCCACAGGTAAATAGTAATCAAAATTAACTCTACCACCTTAGATAAGGCCTTTACACCAAAAACCTACATTACCTCTGTTCTACTTGACATATGGCTAGTGCCAATTGAGATGTGCTAAGTGTGAAATACACACAGGGTTTTGAAATCTTAATGATAATAATAAAAACAATGTAAAAAATCTCATTAATATTTTTAATACTAATTATATACTGAGATGGTACTACAAAGGTACTTCAAAGTTTGTGGAAAAATAGAATTAAAAGAAAAGGTAATTAGAAACTTTTCATGAGCTTTTTGAAGCACCCTTGTATTTTGAATATAGTGGATTAAATTAAATACATAATTACATTTAATTTTACTTTTTTTCTTTCTTTTAAAGTGGCTATTAGAAATTTAAAATTACAAATGCAGTAAAAACAGACATATAGACCAGTGGAACTGAATAGAAAGCCCAGAAACAAACTGATCCTTTTTTATTATTATGAATATTCATGAGATACAAATTACCAGAAATTGCTTTTGTACCCCATGTCCCCACTCAATTATCCCCCAACCTCACTCCCCCTCACCCTCTCCCCCCAACTCTGCTTTGTAACCTTAGGAATGTTCCCTCCCTCTGTAAGACCACCACACTACTGTGGTCTTTCTTTCCTTCCTACCTTTCTCTCTTAGCTCCCACATATGAGTGAGCATATGCAGTATTTAATCTGCTGTGCTTTGCTTATTTCACTCAGCATAAGTTTCTCCAGGTTCATCCATGTTGTTGCAAATGGGAGAATTTCATTCTTTTTTATGGCAGAGTAGTATTCCATGATGTATATATACCACAGTTTCCTTATCCAATTATCCATCAATGGACATTTAGGTTGGTTCCATATCTTGGTTAAGTTTTTCCCTAGATTTTCTTATAGGAGTTTTACAATTTCAGGAGATATCCATTTTGAGTTGTCAAGAGAATGGAAAAAGGACAGTCTTTTTAATAAATGGTGTTGGGAAAACTGTATATCCACATGCAAATGAATGGAATTGGACCCTTATCTCCCATCATACACAAATATCAACTCAAAATGGATTAAAGGCAAAAATATCTCCTGAAATTGCAAAACTCCTATAAGAAAACATAGGGAAAAACTTCTGGACATTGGCCTTGGCAACGATTTTTTGGATATGACACAAAAAGCACAGGGAACAAAACCAAAAATAGACATGTGGAATTGCATCAAACTAAAAAGCTACTACTCACCAAAGAAAACAATAAACAAAATGAAAAAGGAAGGTACAGAATGGTAGAAAATATTTGTAAATCATATATCTGATAAGGGGTTGCTATCCAAAATATGTGAAGGTCCTTTAAAAAGTTTACAGAAAAATAGAATTAAAAGATATGCATGTATTGAAATAACATGCTGTGCCCCTTGTTGGTAAAATATTAAATTTTAAATGCTAAAATTCTCTGAATTAAAAAAAAAAGATAATACTTAATTTTCCATGAACTTTTTGAAGTACCCTCTTTACAACTTAATATTATTAAGAAAACAAATAACACAATTTAAAAATGGGAAAATGAATTGAATAGACATTTTCCAAAGAAGACACAAATGGCCAACAGGTGTATGAAAACGCACTCGACATCACTCATCAAGGAAATGCCAATCAAAACCACAATAACCTATCACCTCCTACCTGTTAGGATGACGACAAAAGACAAAAAAATAACAAATGTTGGCAAGGATGTGGAGGAAAGGGAACTGGTGATGGGAAAACAAATTGGTACAACCACTAAGGAAAACAGTATAGAAGTTCATCAAAAAACTAAAAATAGAACTACCTTATGATCCAGCACTAGTGTTTCTAGGTATTTATCCACAGGAATTCAAATCAGGATTGTAAAGTGATATCTGCAATCTCATGTTCATTGCAACATTTTTCACAATAGCCAAGACATGGAAGCAAAATAAGTGACCATCAGTGGATGAATGGATAAAGAAATGTGGTATATACATGCAGTGGATTATTATTCAGCCTTTAAAAAGAAGGAAATCCTGCCATTTGCGATGACATGAATGAACCCGGAGCACATTATGCTAAGCAAAATAAGCTAGAAGCTGAAGGACAAATACCACATGAAAGAACTTATTTGATGAATATAAAACAGTCAAACTCAGAGAGTAGAATGCAGTTGCCAGGGGCTTGCAGGGGGAAGGGGGGGAGTATGAAATGGGCAGGTATTAGCTAAGAGGTAGAAAGTTTTGGTTATACAAAATAAACAAGTCTGAGAAATCTAATGTTCAGCATAGTGCCTATACTTGTAGTTAACAAAACTATATTGTACAGTGAAAAATCTGATAAGAGGGGAGATCTTATATCAAGTGTTATCATTCTCATCATAAATAAGAGGAAGAAGGAAAATTTTGGAGGTGATGGATAGATTCATCTGTTTCCCAGGGCTGAGTTGTATGTAGCTTTCCTTTCACTCCCATCCCTCGGGCAGTGCAACACCTTCTCTACCTCTGTACTCTCAGAGTGTATGATATTTAAGAATGGAAACTAATCTCAGTTTTCAAAAAATAAACCCAAACAAACCAAATCCAAAACCAAGTAGTTTTAACAGGGAACAAGTTATCTGATAAATACTGTAGGAATTTTTTTTAATATCAGTCAGGAACCCTGTTATGTTTGAAATGAAGTAGCAACTAGCACTATCGACATAAATAAAGCTGACACTTGGATACAGAAAATTCATTGAATATAAATTTAAATATTAAAGAATAATGAGGTTATAAGTGCCTGAAAAATTGCTTTTGCCCATGCCCAGTGGGAATTTTCATCAGCATGACATTATGCAACTATTCCTGTGACTCCGAAGTGTTACAAAAGATAGTTGTATAATTGGGTGAAAATTTTTTCATGTTTTATTTACTTTTTTTATGGATTGAACTATCTACTTATTATTACAAAATGGTTTTTACACATTTGTATAAAAAGCATAAAATGCAAATCATATTGCTAACCCAAGAAATGTAAGCTATTAGTCAATCTATAAATGTGCAAGGATTTATTAAATGTCCAGGACTGTTTACATTCTTACCATCTACTTATGTATTCTAGACAAAAATATAGTCCCAATTTATACTCACTTATATTTATATTTAAATATATATTATATGTGCATATATGTGTAAACAATCTATAAAATAAATGGCAATGTATGTCATTATTTTTGTAATCTTTACTTAAACATCTTTATATTTGTAAAATTAGAAATTAATTTTGGGATTTCATAAATGAAATATTTACATACAGATTGTCTACAAAGATTTTCATTTTTATATGTTCTTGTATTAATAAACAAGTCTTTGTGAGATATTCTTTTATCTGTTCCCTGAATAATCACTCTTTGTACCTAACTATGGGAATGGATGTATTTACATTTCACCTGTCTTCTGTTCAGATGAAATTTGGAAATATTAGCTGAGTATCTGTTATATGCAAGGTGCTTTTTTTCCCCATTGCTTAACAGAGCCACTGATTTTAATGGTTGTATTGTGGTTATGTAAGAAAATGTCCTTGTTTTAGAGTGAGTGTGATACAACATTGGGTGCATAACTTATTTTCAAATGGTTCAGGAAGAAAATAGTTCTTTGTACTATATTTATAATTTTTCTGTAACTTTGAAATCATTTTAAAAAATAGAAGAAGTAACAAGAATCACTTGGTGGCTATGTGAGCTTGAACAACTTCCTTCAACTTTCTGAGCTCAGTTTCCTCATGTGTAAACTGGGGATACTAATACCTTAAGTTTGTTTTAAGGATTAAGATTATAAGCTAGTTGTATATTCCTGGTTTCCTATTTTATTTTATGGGCTATAATTTGTTTCTGTCATTATTTACTTTGATGTTCAAATTGCCCCATATTTGCTAGTGGAAGCCCCTTCAAATTGAAAGCCCATTTTCTTAATATCATGGTGATAGTACCATTTTATGATTTAAAAATCTTTAAACTGTATCAATATACAATGAAAAGTATACCTTAGATTAGGACATTTTCAGCTGTCTCTGCATAGAGATCCAGATAGTGGTTGTCAATCACACAGAACTATTATAAAGCTCCTGAAGAACCACCTTGTTGCAGAGGATGCAGTACCTGTAGGAGGTGTCTGTACTAGTGAGAGCTGGAGCAACTGCCTGAAGTGTTGTTTGCTCTATTCATAGGTGATAGGCAGGGGTGACCCTTTGATAAAAATAAATAAATAAGTGAAGTTTCTTTACTTCTTTCATTAATCCCACATAGAAGGAAGAAAATGTTAGGAAAATGGAATTCTAGTATTTTTGCTTAGATTCTCAGAAAGCTGAAGAGATGAAATTAAAAGAAGTAAACATGGAGGGAAGGGGTTGTTATTTGCTTCTCTTTCCTACCTTTAGGCAAAAATCAGACTAGCTATTCCAGACACATATGCTATTTCTTAGTTTAAAGACCTCCAGACATAGAAGATTTCATAACCTTCTAAATAATGTTTCAACATTTAGTAATGCTTACTGTCTGAAATTCTGTGTCTCTCAACTAAATACCATGAGCTGCTTTAAGATTAGACCCTCTATTCTTGTTCTGTACTCAAAGAAAATAAAAGTTCTGGTCATATTCTTTTCAAAGTGTCTGTAAGAGAGTAATTTTCAAATTTATAGGCACTGTGTTCATTCTCCACTTCCAAGGGGAAGGAACCTAACATTTTCTGAATTTCCACTCTGCTGGAGATGCAATTCTACTAACATTTATTGAGTACATACTATGTGCTAAAGACTATTATGGGCACTTTATATGTTTAAACTCCTTCAGTTTCCAGAACTACTCTTTGTCTTTAGTCATCTAATAAGGACCACAGATGTTGGGTTACTTCCAACATTATTTCTAGGTGTGTCCATGAGGGTGTTTCTAGATGAGATTAATATTTAAATAGACTGAGAAAAGTGCAAATTGCCCTCCCTAACATGTCTGAGCCTCATCCAATCCACTGAAGTCCTGGATAGAATAAAAGGCTGAGTAAGGGAGAATTCATCCTCTCTGCCTGACTGACACGGGACATCAGTCTTTTCCTGCCTTCAGACTTGGCCTCAGACCGGAACTTGTACCACTGTCTCTCCTGGGTCTGGACTTCTCAACCCCCATGATTGTGTGATCCAATTCCTTATAATATCTCTCTGTCTATATATATTCATATTATCTTTCAATTCTGTTTTTCCATGAAATATAACACACTTCAAAAAGTTCATGAAAAAACAGAACTGAAAGATAATATGAATCTTTTGATGAACCCTCATGTATTCTCTCTCTCTCTCTCTCTCTCTCTCTATATATATATGTATACGTGTGTGTATATATACACACACACACACACACACACACACACACACACACACACACACACACACACACACACACACACACACACACATACACATATATATGTATGTTCTGTTTCTCTGGAGAACCCTGACAAATACAGTTCACGAGAGGCAGAGCTTGGAGTCCAGGCAGTTTGACTCTAGAATCCTTGCTCTTAACTAATAGACTGAGCTGTCTCTGATTTCACAAACATCACGTAATCTTTACAACTCAGAAAAGTCAGTGAGATTTTTTTCTCCCCATTTTACAGATGAGAAATCCAACATTTAAAGAGGTTAAACAGTTTGCTTATAATCAAATACCTAAGCTAGTAAGTTGTAGATAAATTCAAAATTCAGATGTGTGGCTTCAAAATCAGTATTATTACCTCTTTAAAATTTATTGCACTCTTTCCAGGAAGTCTTTTTTCGGGCAGATGAGGGAGGGGGAATGTTACATACAAGAGGCCTGCTTGGAAAGGATTAGAACTATTAGTTTTGCCGGAAAAGAACTGCATTGGTCAAGTATATTACATTATGAGGGCCCCAAATTAGATCCATAAAAGGCCACAAATTTGAGATCTTTCAACTCCTTTCTTTAAAAATATGTAGTAGTTGCCATTTATTGAGGGTCTATCATGTACTCGGAACCATTCCTAGGTGCAATAATATTTCATTTAATCCTCAACACAAACCTTTGAGGTAGTTTGTTTTTCTAGGGTGGGTTTTCCAGGAGCAGAACCTAATATAAAGATAAAGATTCAAATACAAGTGACTTGTAAAGAAAACACTTCCAGTATAAACTGGTAAAGGAGTGGGGAAAGCAAGATGGGGTAAGAAAAGAAGCCAAGCAAGGGTATAGGTTTGGGTGAGGACTTACAGGTGGATCCTCTGGGGAACCCTGGAGCATAAGGCATGCCTCAGAGTTTATCCCAGCCTGAAGCATGGAAGACAGATTTTCCTATTTTTCCACCAGTGGGAAAAGCTATCCTAGGGTTTGGGAACAGGGTATGTAAATACCCAGGTACTTTTGAAGCTCTGTGCTTGGGGGCAAAAGGCTTCAGCAGCCTGAGGGCAGCTGAAGGACAAGAGTCACATGTATGGGCAATTTGGAGGCAAAAGCAACATCGGTACTTGGGAAGGGGGTGCACAGACACAGTAAAAGGATCTGAGAGGAAGGGGTGGAGACACAATGCTATGAAGCCCAGACTTCTGATACAGATACCTCTGGTGCCAACATCTATTTACTTTTCCCACCGCCCCATTTTGCCTCTTGTTGTTTCCCATGCGCTGGTCTGCGTCTGATTATTTCTAGCTTCATCAACAGCCACAGACCTAAGAGATGTTACCCAACAACTTGGGAGCCAATGACACCTAAGGCAGTGAGAGAATCAATAGATCTGGCACCATTTCCTAGAAGATGTACTACCCGTCTTGGCTTAGACTTAGAAGTAGGGGTTTCAGAAAGCTATAAAGATTAAATACTACCATTTGCAGCAACATGGATGGACTTAGAAAAATTATATTAAGTGAAATAAGTCAGGCACAGAAAGAAAAATACCACATGTTCTCACTTATATGTGGGAGCTAAAAATAAATAAATAAATAAATATAAAAACAAATGGGAGGCAGGGAAGAAGACAAAACAATTACAACAATTCCTTGAACTTATTAAGACAAGTAAACAGATATGGTGTTGATGGGTGGCAAGCGGGAGACAGAGGGGGAAAGAGGAATCGGTAAAGGGACATGAAAACCAACTACATTGTATATTGATAAAAAAAAATAAGCAAAGAAAGAAAGAAAGAAAATGATTTATTATGTTATAATTTTTACAACTTTTTAACTTCTGTAAAACTTTATAAAAAGTTTGTTAAAAACACGTAAAACGTCAATCCATCCCCTGCCCGGCCAAGTGCGTGCTGACCAGAGAGGCACCCTGCCAGAGAGGCCCAAGATCTGTGGAGACCAGCCACCCCACAGTGCCAGTGCACGACCGAGCAGGTAGGCTTTGCCACTGCCGGACTCCATCCCCAGCCCGGCCAAGTGCCTGCCAACCAGAGAGGTGCCCCGCTGGAGAGGCCCAAGATCCATAGTGACCATGTGCCCCATGGTGCCAATGCACAACTGAGCACGTAGGCCTTGCCACCACAGCACTCCATCCCCAGCCCAGCCAAGTGTGTGCCGACCAGACAGGCGCCCCACTGGACAGGCCCAAGCTCAGCAGAGATCACGTGCCCCACAGTGCCAGTGTGCAACCGAGAAGATAGGTCTTGCTGCCGCAGGACTCCATACCCTGCCCAGTGGAGTGTGCACCGAACACAGAGGCACCTCCCCAGAGAGGCCTGAGACCCGAGGTGACCATGGACCTGAGATGCCAGCGGGCCACCGAACAGACACTGAGGCAACCATGCCAAATTGGCAGCCCCAGCAGCACCCAGGCCATACAATAGTGTCAAACCAGTGGACTGTGAAATTCCCTGCCACAATGACTAAACATCAAAGGAAAGATACAAGAAATATGAAAAATCAAGAAAGTACACCACCAAAAGGTAATAACACTCAAGCTCAAGCTCTAGATCCTATAGAACAAGAAGCCCTTGAAATGTCTGACAAGGAATTCTGAGTGATAATTCAAAAGAAACTAAATGAGATACAAGTAAACTCAGCTAGACAACATGATGAAACAAGGAAAAATATACAGGATCAGAAAGAAGAAATGTACACGGAAATGAATGACCTGAAAAATAATGTAACAGAGCTTGCTGAACTGAAGAATTCATTCAATGAAATAAAAAGCACAACAGAGAGTTTAACCAGCAGGCTTGCAGAAGCAGAAGAGAAAATTTCTGACCTTGAAGATGGGCTATTTGAAATAACACAGGCAGACAAAAAAAAAAAAAAAGAAAAGAAAAAAGAATTAAAAACATTGGAGAAAATCCAAGAGAGATATCAGACAACCTTAAGCGCTCAAATATCTGAGTCATGGGTATTCCAGAAGGAGAGGAAAAAGGAGATTGCATTGAAAACATATTCAACAAAATAGTGGCAGAAAACTTCCCAGGTATAGGAAAAGACACAGATCTTCAGATTCAGGAAGCTCAAAGTTCACCGAATGTATTCAACCTAAAAAGGTCTTCTCCAAGACATGTTATAGTCAAGTTGGCAATATTCAAAGACAAAGAGAGAATCTTAAAAGCTGCAAGAGAGAAGCAGCAAATCACTTATGAGGGAACCCCAATCAGACGAACAACAGATTTTTCATCACAAACCCTAAAAGCCGGAAAGGAATGGGATGATATATTCAAAATACAAAAAGACAGAGATTGACAGCCAAGAAAACTCTATCCCACAAGGCTTTCCTTCTGAAATGAATGGCAAATTGTAAATATCTCAGACAAACAAAAACTATGGTAGCTCACTACCACATGACCACACATACAAGAAATTCTCAAGGGAGTACTGGGTTTGGTACCTCAAAAATAACTCCCACTGGTATAAAAACTTAAGAAAAATTAAAATCCACTAGTAAAATAAAAATGCCAACAATGAAGAAAAAAAAATTTATCTACAACCCAAGGAACCAATAAATACAAAAAAGAAACAGTAAATCAGAAAGAAAGGAACAAAAGACACTTAAGACAGCCAAACAAAAATCAGTAAAATGCTAGGAGTAAATCAACACTTTTAGGTAACAACTCTTAATGTAAAAGGATTAAATTCTCTAATCAAAAGACACAGACTAACTGACTGGATTAAAAAGGAGGACCCCAGTATACGCTACCTTCAAGAGACACACCTCACCTATAAAGACTCACATAGACTAAGAGTGAAAGGATGGAAAAAGATTTACCATGCAAACAGGAATGAAAAACAAGCTACAGTCGTATCTATTCTTCTATCCGATAAAATAGACTTTAAACTAAAAACCATAAAAAGAGATAATGAGGGTCACTGCATAATGATAAAAGGATTGATCCATCAAGAAGACATAACAATCATAAATACATATGCAACAAATGTTGGAGCAGCCAGATTTATAAAGCAAACTCTATTAGACTTAAAGAATGAAATAGACACTAATACCATAATAGCAGGGGACTTGAACACCCCACTGTCAATATTGGACAGATCATCTAGGCAAAAAATCAGCAGAGAAACACAAGATCAAAAAAACGTTCTAGACAACTTGGACATAGCAGATATCTACAGAACATTCTATCCAACAACCACAGAATATTCATTCTTCTCATCAGCACATGGATTATTCTCAAGGATAAATCACATGTTAGGTCATAAATCAAGTCTCAACAGATTCAAAATAATTGGATTTATCCCATGTATTTTTTCCAACTACAATGCATTAAAATTAGAAATCAAGAACAAACGAAATTCTGGAAGCTATACAAACACATAGAAATTAAAGAGCATTCTACTTAATGACATATGGGTCCAAGAAGAAGTCAAACAGGAAATCAAAAAATTTATTGAAACTAATGAAAACAATGATACATCATACCAAACCTGTGGGATACTGCAAAAGCAGTACTAAGGGGGAAATTAATCACATTAAATGCTTACTCAGAAGAATGGAAAGATGGCAAGTGAACCACCTAATACTTCACCTTAAAGAACTAGAAAAACAAGAACAATCCTAATCCAAAGTTATCAAACAGAAAGAAATCATTAAGATCAGAGCAGAACTTAATGAAATTGCAACCCAAAAAATGATGCAAAAGATCAATGAATCAAAAAGTTGGTTTTTTGAAAAGGCAAATAAAATTGACATAGCATTAATACGGCTAACTAGAAAAAGAAGAGAGAAGACCCAAATAACAAAAATTAGAAATGAAAAAGGTTATACTACAACTGATACCTTTGAAATACAAGGAATCAGTAGAGACTACTATAAACAACTATATACCAACAAATTTGAAAATCTGGAGGAAATGGATCAATTTCTGAACACAGACAAACTACCAAAACTGAGCCAAGAAGAGGTAGTATATCTGAACAGATAAATAACAATAAAAGAGATTGAAGCTGTTATCAGATGGCTCCCAACAAAGAAAATCCCTGTACCAGGTGGATTCACAGCGGAATTCTACCAAACCTTCAAAGAGGAATTGACAAGAGTTCTCTACAAACTCTTCCAAAATATTGATAGAGGGGTAATTGTCCCAAACTCATTCTATGAAGCAAACATCACCCTGATACCAAAACCAGGTAAAGATACAGCTGAAAAAGAAAACTACAGGCCAATATCCTTGATGAATATAGATGCAAAAATCTTCAATAAAATACTAACAGAATACAGCAAAACATATGCAAAATTATACACTATGATCAAGGGGATTCATCCCAAGGATGTAAGGTTGGTTCAACATACACAAATCAATAAATGTGATACACCATAACAATAAAATCAAACACGAGGACCACATGATCATCTCTATAGATGCTGAGAAAGCATTTGAGAAAATTCAACACTCATTCATGATAAAGACTCTCTACAAGTTAGCTATAGATGGAAAGTACCTCAACATAATTAAAGCCATATATGATAAAACCACTGCCAATATCATCCTGAATGTGGAAAACCTGTAAGCTTTACTTTTAAGAAAAGGAACTAGACAAGGATACCCACTCTCAACACTCCTATTCACCATAGTTTTAGGGGTACTAGCCAGAGCAATCAGGAAGACAAGGAAATAAAGGGCATCCAGACTGGAAAAGATGAAGTCAAACTGTCCCAGTTTGCAGATGACATGATCCTAAATATCGAACAGCCTAAAGCCTGTACAAAAAAACTGTTGAAGTTGAGAAATGATTTCAGCAAAGCTGCAGGATGCAAAATCAACACACAAAAATCAGTAGCATTTCTATTCTCCAATAGTGAACAAGCGTAAAGAGAAATCAAGAAAGCTTGCCCATTTACAATAGCCACCAAAAAAATAAAATACTTAGGAATAGAGTTAACCAATGATGTGAAAAATCTCTATAATGAGAACTACAAACCACTGTGGAGATAAATGAAAGAGGATACAAGAAGATGGAAAGATATTCCATGCTCTTGGACTTGAAGAATCAATACTGTGAAAATGGACAACTACCAAAAGTGATATACAATTTCAATTCAATCCCCATCAAAATTCCAATGACATTTTTCTCAGAAATGGAAAGAACTATCCAGACATTTATATGGAATACAAAAGACCATGCATAGCCAAAGCAACGCTGAGCAAAAACAATAAAGCTGGAGGCATAACCCTACCTGACTTTAAACTATACTACAAAGCTGTAATAATGCAAACAGCATGGTACTGCCATAAAAACAGACACACTGATTAATGGAATAGACAAGAGTATCTAGAAATCAACCCACACACCTACAGCCATCTGATCTTTGACAAAGGCAGCAAGCCTATGCACTGGGGAAGAATCTGCCTCTTCAGCAAATGGTGCTGAGATAACTGGATATCTATATGCAAGAGACTGAAACTCGGCCTTTACCTCTCACCATATACTAAAATCAACTCAAAATGGATTAAAGAATTAAATATACACCCCGAAACAATAAAACTTCTTAAAGAAAACATAGGAGAAACACTTCAGGAAGTAGGACTGAGCACAGACTGCATGAGTACAACCCCAAAAGCATGGGCAACTGATGAAAAATAAATAAATGGAATTATATCAAACTAAAAAGCTAATGCACAGCAAAAGAAACAATTAACAGTGTTAAAAGACATTCAACAGAGTGGGAGAAAATATTTGCAAAATATACATCTGACAAAGGATTAACATCCAGAATATACAAGCAACTGAAACTACATTATAACAAGAAAACAAGTAACCTAATTAAAAAATGGGCAAAGAGCTACTTTGGCCTTTATCAAAGGAAGATATACGAATTGCCAACAGACACATGAAAAAATGGTCAACATCACTCAGCATTCTGGAAATGCAAATCAAAACCACACTGAGATACCATCTCACCCCAGTTTGGATGGCTAATATCCAAAGGACTCAACAATAAATGCTGGCGAGGTTGCAGAGGAAAAGGAACTCTCATACTTTGTTGGTGGGGCTACAAAATGGTGCAGCCTCTATGGAAAATGGTATGGAGTTTCCTGAAACAATTACAGATAGATCTACCATATGACCCAGCTATCCCACTGCTGGGAATATACCCAGAGGAATGGAAATCATCAAGTCGAAGGTATACCTGTTCTCCAATGTTCATTGCAGCACTATTTACAATAGCTAAGAGTTGGAACCATCTCAAAAGTCCATCATCAGATGAATGGATATGGAAAATGTGGTATATCTACATAATGGAATACTACTCTGCTATAAAAGAGAATGAAATACTGTCATTCGCAGCAACATGGATGGCCTAGAGAAAATTATATTAAGTGAAATGAGTCAGGTGCAGAAAGAGAAATACCACATGTTCTCCCTTATTTGTGGGAGCTAAAAATAAATAAATAAATACACAAATAAACTGGCAGGTGGAGGGAAGAAGACACAGTAATTACAATTCCTTGAATTTGATATGACAAGTAAAGAGATATGAGGTTGTTGGGGGTGAGGGGGAGATGGGCGTTGGAGGGAGATTTCGGTAATGGGCCACAATAATCAACCACATTGTATATTGACAAAATAAAATAAAATAAAAATAAATAAATAAATAAAATTAAATTAAATTAAACCAAACCAAATCAAAATAATAATAATAAAAAAATAAAAAATAAAAAGCATGTAAAGCATAATAAAATGGAAATTGAGCCTTTTACAAGCTTCCCAGATCCCTTCCTTCATGGTAGCAATGCTCTCTGTGTGCTTTTTTTTTTTTTTTTTTTTTGGACTTAACAGCATAGTTACTTGTACTCCTGATAGAAGCAAATCCTGGAAAGGTAAGTGACCTACACCCATAGGGACCGGATACCATGTTGATTTCTGAGATATGAATGTACAGGACACAACAGATGAGATTTCTGAATCTGGGTTTTCTTTCTGAAAGTCCCTCTTATATTTCTCTGACAAATCATGTTTGTACTCCTCTATGCTTGAATTATGCCAAGCTTTGTGGTCTCATGTAGGGAACAACTTTACATTTTTATAGTATTTTTCACAACCATTGTATCCTGAGGTACTTCGCAGGAAGTAGCAGCAACATTTCATATTGATCCTATTGGAGTGTGAATTCTGAAACTTAATTCTGACCTTCTGAAGTTCATTTGATGGTGTGGGAGATTATAAAAATGGCTCTTTTTGGCCTCCTTTTTTACATTCCTTTGAAGTTTTTCTTTGATGTATTTATATATCTCTCCAAAAAATATACAGAAATTTATTCAACACCTAGCAAGGTATTAAACAGGGGATAGAATGGCAAATAAGGGACAGTTTTGAATTTTACTTTTGCCACTTATTAGCTTTGCATGTAGGTTTCTTCATAAAGTAGAAATTTTAAATCTCCCACTTCAGTGTTATATATGGAAATTGCATATCTCCTAATTCAATGAAATACTGCATATAAAGTCCTTAGAACAATATGGGACAGTCAGTCAATTGTTAGTATTAGAGACTGATTGTGTGTGTATCAAGCACTGTTGTAGGGATGAAAATAATACTATGTTGCTGTCGTCAAAGAGCTTACTTCTAGTAGAAGGAGACAGATATAATACAGAGACAGATATAGAAATTCTAAATATTGATTACTGAAATGAGGAAGACAAAATTAAAAAGCCAATTAGAGTGGGGCAATTTTAACCAGGGTGTTCAAGGAGGGCTTCTCTGATAAGGTGACCTTTTGAGTTGGGACCTGATGAGAAGGAGGAAACCATGCAAAGACTTGGGGTTAAGGCATTCCCAGCCAGCAGAGCAAATGCCCTGAGGTAAGGATAAGTTTACATGTTTAAATTCCAGAAAGAAGGCTTGGGCTGGAGCTTCGTAACTGAGGGTGAGTTCAAGAAGAGGAGCTTAGAGAGCTAAGTGGGGCTAGATCGCCTAGGGCCATGTACTCCATGGAAAAGAATTTGAATTTTATTATAATTGCTGGGCAGAGCCACAGATAATTTTAAGCATCTGGGGGCTAGTGATTGGATTTATATTGGCTTATATCAAATTATTCTCACTTCTGAATGGAGGGCTGACCATAACAGAGTCAAGAACGGTATCAGGTAGAAGAGCTGAGCGTCTGTCATTTTGATCCAGAGAAGAGAAGTTGATGCCCATAGGAGTGGTGTTAGGGTTAGGGTTAGGGTTAGTAATGGTCAGATGGAAGACATCTCTTTAAGGTGGTTTATCAGCCTGGATATGAGAGAAAAATATCAAAATAAATCAAGGGTGACTCACTGGTTTTGGCTTGAGCAAATGGATCTGTGGTGGTGCCATTTTCCCTGAGGAGAAAAACTTGGGTTGGGCCAACAGTTATGCTTTGGTAATGCTAAGGTTAAGATACTTCTTATGCATGTAAAAATAAAGGAGGCAAGTGAGCAATTAGCCATGTAAATCTTGAGTTTAGTGAGATTTCAGGGCTGAATGTCTACATTTTGGTATCATCAGCAATTAGATTACTTTTACAATCATATCAGTTGCAATCCTTTAGGAAATAACAGTATTTCTTAGCACTTACTGAAGATCAGGTATAAGGGTACTTCAAAAGTTCATGGAAAGATACATATTATCTTTTAATTCTATTTTTGTGCAAAATTTTTGAAGTACCCTTATATTGTTCTGAGTGATTTATATGAATTAATTTGCTTATTTATTATTCATAACAACCCTACAATGTAGGAAATGTTATTATATCAGTTTTACTGAAGGAGAAGAGATGCACAGAGAAATTAAATAACTTGTTCAATACATAATTAGTCAGGAAAGAAAATCAGGATTTGAGCCTAGGTAATCTGACCCTAGTTTATAGGCACAAAAGCATGGAGGAAAAAGAGGGACTAGGATTCAACTCTAATGTAATTTAACATTTTAAGGTCAAACCAGAGGAGCTGGAGTCCATTGAAAAGTAAGACGGGGCAGTCAGTGAGGAGAAAAGGCAGCTAGGTGAGAATGAGAGTTGTGGATGCCTGGATAAATAACTTAATAAATCAGAGGTAAATGTATCAAATGTTGCGAAAGCACCTGCTTTGGCAGCATATATATTCAAATTAGAGCAATGCAATGAAGATGAGCCCTTGTTCCTGAGCAAAAATTGATATACAAATTTGTTCATACCTATAAACAATTTTATGGGCCCATACCTTACACTGTATAGAGATATAAAATTAATGTGAATTAAAGAGTTAAATCAGAAATTCAAACTTTAAATTTTTTAGAAGAAAATAGAATATACTATGAGCTGGGAATAGGAAAGAATTTTTAAAACAAAAATAGCAGATACTTATTAAGTATTTAAAATATTGAGTACAATTCCAATTAGTCAAATATATTATCATATTTAATCCTCATAAAAACCCTTTAATATAAGGTTATCACTACTTTACAGATGAGGCAACTGAAGTAGACAAAGCTAAGTACCCAAGTTTGTACAGTTAATGAGAGGCATAGCAGAGATGCAACCCAATCTGTAACACATGTAACCAACAGATGACTGGCATCCAAAATATATAGAGAATTCTTAAAAAGATTAATAAGAAAAAGACAAAGAATTCCACAGAGAAAAGGGTCAAAGACATAAATAGGCATATTTCACAGAGAAAACAAAAACATATTGTTTATAAACTTATTAAAAGATACTCAGTTTCCTTATTAATTATGAAAATGCCAATTAAAATAGTAACTAATCATTTGATACTCAGCAGATTGTCAAAAATTTTTAAAAACCTGACAATAATAAGCTTTGGTCCCAGTAATATCACTAAGCATTTGATCTGCAAAAACTCTTATGCATGTTTACCAAAAGACATGTAGGAATATTTATAGCAGATTTTTAAAAAAATCAAATGGAAAAAACAAAGTCTGGAAATAGCCTAAAATGTTTATTGACGTGCGAATGATAAAATGAGTTGTGATATATTTACATGATGGAACATTTCTCAATGTCATTATTGTTGTTTGTGCACTGTCATTGTTTTGTTTTGATATGTTTTTTGAGATGAGAGGTACAAGAATATAAGAAATGAGAAGTTAGTATGCTGGTGCACATAACTGAAAAGAGAGTGCTGTATTGATGAGGCAGAGCAGAGAAAAAGTAATAGGAAGTATAAAGTCCTTAAGAAGGCCAGAGGAAATGAGGACAAAAGCTCGTATGTGTATGTTGTTCTTAGAAGCAGACAGGTGGGAAACAGATGGGTGGATACCTGGGCAAGCTGTAAATGAGGTGGTGAGATAGTTCCTCTGCTTGCATCTATTTTCTATACAATGTGCAGAGTGAACTTATTGGCTGAGGATGTAGAGAGTGAGATTGGTGGAAAACTTGTAGGGAGGAGAAAGTGTAAAAAAAAAATTCCTAGAGTATTGAAAAATGGGTAAAACAATTGACAAGATATTATACTTCCATAAAGAGGAGAAAAACAATGCTCAAAAGTGTTAAGTAAATTAGACGAAGTCCCATAGCTGGACAGTGACAAAGCTAGGCTTCCCATACATATCTTCCGTCTCAACTTTAGTATGTTTTCTCCTATCCCTCAGTTTCAGAGAGACAAAAATTAGCTTCTTTCTGTGGATACTAAGTATTTCTTAAATTTCTGGGTAAATTGGAATTTGTTTTAAAGGTCTGCACGTTTTAAGCACTATTCAGGATGTCCCATATCTGTCATTCTTGAACCTGCAGCAGTACTATATTATTATTTGGCTCATTTTAGGAGTAAACATACAGGTAATGAATGCTCGTTAAAGGATTTCTATTTTCATTCATTTATTCATTTAAAATATTGAGTACCTACCATGTGTTATAAAATAACTCTGTGCTTTAATGTATTCATAAGCATCTCCCTATGCCTTCAATATGTGTTCATTTATTCATTGAAAACATTAAGCATCCACCACGTGTATTAAATTTTAGTGTGGGTGGCAAAAAACAGGTAAATATGGCAGATGGTGATAATTTCTATGGAGATAAATTAAGCAGAGTAAGGGGTTAAAGGGGGAGTTTGGTATTTTACATAGCCCACTGAATGAGCAGGCTTCAGAGGAGAATGGCAGGAGAAATATTGGACACAATGGATATCCACAAATCTTTAGAGAACTTTTGCTATAAAAGATAGAGAGAAATAGAAAAGTAGTTGGATGGGACATGGAGGTCAAGAGAGGGTTTATTTCTTTTTGGGTGGAAAATTGTGATTGTTAATTTTATGTGTCAACTTGACCAGGCTATCAGGTACCCAGATACTTGTTTAAATATTATTTTGGGTGTTTCCGTGAGGGTGTTTCTGGATGAGATTAACAATTTTATTGGTTGATTGAAAAAGCAGATTGCCCTTCCCAATGGGTGTGGGCCTTATCTAACTGTTGAAGGCCTGAATAGAACAAAAAAGCTGAGTAAGGGAGAATTTGTTTTCTCTCTGCCTGTCTCTGAGCTGGGGCATCAAGTTTCTCCTGCCTTCACACTCATACTGGAGCATACACCATTGGCTCTCCCTGCTTCTCAGGACTTCAGACTTGGACTGGTACTGCATCAACAGCTTTCTTGGGCTCTGGCTTGCCAATTGCAGATCTTGCATTTTCTTAACCTCCGTAATTGTGTGAGTCAATTTCTTACACTAAATTATCTATCAGTCTATCAGTCTATTATCTATCTATATCCTCTTGTTTCTGTATTTCCGGAAAGCCTTGATTAAAACAGAAATACAACAGGATTGTTTTGTGTTAATTGGAATGCTCTAGTAAAGAGGAAAAATTGGAAAGGGACAATTGCTGGTATAATATTCTTGACTAAAAGAGAGAGAATATGGTACTCCACAAGAGGAGAGGTTATGCACGGACAGTTCACATATGAACAGAAAGTAAAAAAGAATAAATGATGGTAGAGGTATGTATATGTTTGTGAATGTGGCGGTGAGAGCTTGTGGAAATTCTTTTTAGTTGCCTTCATTTCCTCAACAGAATGCAAAGCAAGTTCCACAGTTGAGAGTAAGAAGTGAATTCAGGTGTTGAAGGTCTGATAATAAATGCACAGGTATTTAGTTGAAAAGTAATACCTTTTCAACTAAATTGCTTTCCTTTAAAATTGTTTTAAAGGAAAAACACTTCTCAGCAAATTATACCTCAGATAAATATATTCCTATACAACCCAAAATTCTAATTTTTATGTCTTCATTTCAATCTCTTCATCAATGTAATATTTTATCAAAATCTTACGATGTGAAAAAATTGGTCTTTATGCTTTGTGTAGAGTGGATAATAAGCAATAAGAATTGGAAAGGTAAATGGAGTTAGTGAAAACCTAATTAAAGTCCTTGAGTAATCCACAAAGAGATCACTGTCTTCTGAACACTTTCTTTTTGATAAAGATTGACTTGGTACTCTGAAATTGGACTATTAGACTTGTCATATCTTCAGTTTTTCTTTCTTTTTCTCTTTTTTAAAAGAAGCTCAAGCATTTTGCATTGTGCTTTCCATTTTTCTCTAATGTGGGGAAATGGTTTAACGTTTATCTATGTGCAAACTTTATCCCTGTAATCCTACAGGGTTATGGAGACCTTTGTTTATCCACCACATAACGTCCATTTGCCCGTGGGTGGCTTTACCTTGTGTATACTCAACATTTCTAAGTAGCCGTGCTGCTTCCAGATGGAAAATAACATATTTTTTATTGATCTTCAACTTTGACCCATTATCTGTCTCTCAAACAAAAGGCTGGGCAACTATACAATGAAGTATTCATGTTGAAGCACACAATGCAGAGTTTTGACATTTAAAACACTAAAACTTTAACTTCCTTGGTGCTAAGGTATGGGGAGTATAGGGTGCTGAGTCATAATCAGGCAAAAATGCGGAGGAGTGGATAAATCTAGGTGGAGAAATCAAGCCACCCACATGAACTGCCAGAAATAGACTGGGGAGTTTTTTTGTTTTTTTTTTTTCTTTCTGCATTTGCTTTTTCTCAGCTTTGTTTATAAGATGAAGATTCAAAATTTGAGCATGAAGAGCTGTTTGCTACAGTTTTATTGTAAGTTTTGCTCATTCAGATGAATCTTCTAATCCAAAATAAACTTTCTGGCTTTTATTAATTTCTGGCAACATCATTCTTAAAGCCAAGCATTCTGTCTTACTGTTGAAAGATATTAGCTTAATTTGAAAAGTATTTTCCCATAAGTAGATTTTGTTCCAGTGATGCATTCTATGACATTTAAAAAAAAATTTATTTTTCAGGTGTGTGTATGTGTGTGTGATTAGCAATTGTAGTGTTATTTTTGGTTTGGTGAAAGCTGTTCTCTCGGATATAAGCTGATTTCATTGTGTATTTTTGTTGGTATATTTATGTAAATATATATTGTGGGCATATTTATGTAAAGAAGTGGTGGATAAACACCACCCAGGAAATCATTGGCAACAGCACCTTAGAGTTTTTGTTGTTGATGATGTTTAATTTTATTTTGCATGTGTATTATTTATGAAAACTTTATAAATCTAGCCAAACCACATTTTAGCAAAATTGAAAATGGTATCACAAGAAAAATTGCCTGGTGTGGATCAACAGGCTTTGTGGCCTGTTTTATAAATGTGCCTTTTTGTTGTTTACTTTATAAATCATGGATGTAGAAAAAGGAAAAAAAGAATGATTTATTAAATGTTTATGAGAAACTCTAGTACTCCCTGTTTTTAAAGTGCAAGGAACAGACAATTAGCTCAGGGATTTGTCATTCAGGTTTTTGATCACAATAGGAATCTAAATGGAGGGAAAACATGAATTTCTCCTCAAGTCAACAGTCATCGTTGAGATGAAATAACCCTAATTTTGAATTCCCTTTCCTTCTCGGAAGTTTATTATCACCCAGCTTGCAGCACTGAGACCTGGAGCCTTTGACAGAGAGATAAGAATTACTAAGGGGGGCGTTTCTATTTATCTTCTTTTATCAGTTTCCTGAGAAAGAAAGACATGTTTTTGTCTTCTTTCTTGCTTAAGAAAAGGGGGAGGGGGGTGTAGTGTTATAGATCTTGTTTGCTGTGAAAGAAGAATAACTATATCAATTTGATTGAAAGTGTCAGAAATGTTTTGGGAAACAACAGAGCAGAGTTCTGAGGTGGGAAAGGTTTGACATATAGCAACGGCATTGCCTGCTTTGTTTGTGTTTTGATTTAATACACCCGCTGGGTTTTTAAGCATGTTATGCCAGAAAAGAGAACTGCGATTTGCAAAGCTGGCTAAAGTTTGCTTTTTGGACATTTGTCCTTGTTTTGCCTCCTTGTTCAAACAAATAAATAAATAAATGTAATTTTTGGATATTTGTGAAGGGTCTGGTAGACTTTTTCCCCTGATTGTGAGTTGTAGGCATTTTATGTGCTCTCAGTTGGATGAAAAGGAAAGGAAGGGGTATTTCAGGTAACAGATTGTTTTAATAAAAGGTGTCCCTTACCCACAGAGATTCTCTGTTGCATGCGTGGCTGCTGGTGGAAGCATTTGCAGTTCAATGCAAGTAAAATAGATAAAATTCGGGGCTCACACTAAAGAAAGTGAATCACATGCATAATTATCCTTATATTCTTAATTTTTCATTTGTTCACTTTTGTGCATTTTGATGAGGCACTTCACTTCCCAGTGCATCAGTTTTCATATCCACATAGTGGGGTCCATAATGTGCTTTTATAACCCTGCTGAGAAGATCAATGAGGTCCATGTACATGAAGGGGCTTAATAAATAGTATGTGATTTGAGCTTCTTGGATGAAAGGTGTTACTTGAGTACAAAGTAGAGCAGCTTCCCACAGGTAATTCCTTTGCCTGGATAACTCGGATTATAGGCTTTCTTTATCTCTTCAAAGCAGAGATTTTTCTCCTTGATTCCTTCCTGTATCTTCGTTGCAGAAGCTAAGATGCCTATTTACTCAGCACTG
The DNA here is from genome assembly GCF_027409185.1 of Cynocephalus volans. Taxonomy (NCBI): domain Eukaryota; kingdom Metazoa; phylum Chordata; class Mammalia; order Dermoptera; family Cynocephalidae; genus Cynocephalus; species Cynocephalus volans. The sequence continues at coordinate 66,526,894 of NC_084475.1, forward strand.
TTTCCTGTGAGCATGCACACACCAATCAAGGAACACACTTGCAAAAAGATCTGTTTACTTAAGTGCACACATGGTCAATCACATAAATGCCAATATGAAAAAGGAACAGTATGAAAGGAATATTCACATTCCATCAAGCCCCCAGATGGCTCCCAGAACCTCCGCCATCTCAGGTGGAACCAAATTTTAGAATATGTATTTTCAATTAAAGAGATTGTATCCCAGGAACATTGAACAAAGTATTTGTTAGAATTATTTAAATTTGACTTCATTATATTCCCCTTTGCCTTGCAGCTCTAGATACAAGTGATAACAAGAAGTAATTTTATCCAACACTTTAAAATGTTTACAAAACATTTTCACAAACATTATTTAACTTTTCCTCACCACAATCTTGTGAGGCAGAAAAGACCGCAGAAAGATTATGTAACTTGTCAAAAAATACCCCACTGTTAAATGGCAATATGTAGTTTAGAACAAAAACGTTCAGTGATTTTCCACATTTCCAGAGATGGCAAGTGATTTTCATTACACATTCTATATGTGATCGGTGAGTCGTGGTTGTCTACACTGCTGTGCTCAGGATTTTTAGGCTTTATCCACTATCCAAGGGAAAGGGTGCAGGAATTGGTTACTGATGTCTGTTCTCTGTGTGGGTGGATATGGGGTCATTATGAACTTACATCTGCTGAACTAGAAATGTACCATAGTGTTTATTTTTGAAGAAGTATTTTTTGAATGATGAGTTTGCCTCTGTGGTATTCAAATAAAATAGGTATCTCTGAACAACTTGTACCAGGGATGTATGCTGGGCCATGGTATGGAAAACATAGCCACTTGATTGGAAAGAATTTGATGGAACTATTTATTTATCTAAATTTCTGATTTTGAGGTGTGTCACGTAATTATGATATAACCCTTCTTTCAGTCATATTTATTTACTTATTATCACAAAAACTCCTCAGTCCTTAGAAACTCATGTATTTCTTGGGTTAAGTGAAATATATTTAGAATAGTTGATGCACGAGTACAGAATCAGAAGGTAGAGGCAGTAACAAACCTCTTTCTAAATATTCATTGGTAAAATGAAGAAGAGGGGAGAACATTTGAAATGGAATTAATGTGGCAGGGAACCTTCTTAGTTTCCTGATATTCTATCAGGGAGGTAATAGCCTGTTTCCAGTATTGGTAAGGATAGCATTGATTGCTGAATAAATTATTTTGGGCAAGTGTTAATAGTGTGAAATAGTGTGATAAATAATTTAGTCCTATCAACCACAGGAATTACCCTATCTTAAACATGTCTTTTGGCTTTTAAGAAAATGATATAAAACTCATGCAGTTAAAATGATTTCTGAAGCTGACTATGACTATGGGGGCATCTCCATCCTGATATTTTCTCATCGGTTTGCAGACAATTGGCCCACTTTGCTGATGAGTCATTCAGTTCCACTTTCAATCTTGGCATTGAAAAATACACAGATATCTCTAGTGTGAAAAGATATTTTCATACTCTTCCCTTAAAATTAGATTTAGAACTATAGGACCTGGTATTTTGTTACTTTCACCAGGAGGATTTTTGCCATGCTATTTTTATAAAAATTATTCTAATACATTTTGATAGTTGGGAAGAACTATTTTAAAATATGAATTAGAATCCATCACTGTATGATTGGCTTTCAAACATCTATCTCCTGCCCAGACACCTCCATTCAGTTCCAAAGCATGCATCTCAATACAAAAGGAAATTTGGACTGAGGGAGACAGAAGGATGGATGTCATCTATGAAACTTGCTTCTTCCTGACCCTCATGTAACCAACCATCACCATGTTCCATGATTTTACTTCCTAAATATTTCTAAAATCTGACAATATCTCTCCGGCTCCACAGTTAGTAACCTTCGGCTTAACTTTAGGCCAAACGACCAGTCTCTCCCCGGACTTTTAATGGGGTCTTAACTGATATTCCTGCTCTTCCCTTTGCCCCTCTCCCATTCATTCTCCAGAATCAGCTTTTTATATGAAGCTGGTGTGGATTTTTTGCCACAGCTCTGGACTGTAAGAACACCTTTATTTCTATAAACAAATTAATTCTACTCCAGGCCCCAACTATTTTGAACACTGGGAAATTAAGTCTGAGACAGTACAGTGGATTTAGATTAGGAAAGCTCCAGTCAGACAATCTGAGCTCAAATACTAAATTTGCAAGCTATATGTTGTTGGACAAATTACTTACCTCTTAAAACCTCGTCCTCTTTTCTCATGTGTACAGTAGGGATAACAATAGCCTTTAACTTAAAGGTATTTGTAAGCGTCAAGTGAGATAATCCCAGTAGTTTTCAGTGTAGTACTGGGCATGATATGGTGATATAGTGCCCTCCACCTCCAAAGCCTCTGTGCTTAGTGACACCTGCAGGAACTCTTACTGTTGTACTTCAGGTCATGATTCACACTGTCCACCTTCTACAGGCCTTCTACACTGAACAATAGAGACCTGAGACTCTGGTATACAGCAAACTCCATCCTACTCTTCACCTCCACCCCTAACCTCATCCCTTCTCTTTGTCTAGGGCGTGCCTGCCTCACCGAATTGAATTAGATTGCATCTACCTGTTCACGGCAAAGTTTTTCTCTTCTCTCTCTCTTCTGGAACAAGCCAGCCTAATTCCACATAATGGATTTGCTGGTGGAGGAGGGAAGGGGAGAATTCGAAAGGGGAAAGGAGGTGGAGACAAAATAACTACTTAGCCCTTTGGATAAAGAATCCTGGCCTCTCTTCCCTTATATCAGGATGCGAAAAAGGAGGTTAAGTTTTATTCTTTTCTTTGATAACCTCTCTCGTCACCACAAACTGAATTCTCATTATGCCATCTTCTTTGATTTAGCATCCCTTATGGCCAAGTTCCATGTGGACACAGAGACTGTACCTGACCTGTTCCCATGCTCTTCCTCTCTTTGCCTGGTGAGTTTCTACTGGTCTTTTATATCTCAGATCAAACTTAGTCAGAGAAGCCTTCTCTGACGCACTAGGTGATAAGAAATCCACCTGATACATATTATTTTATATTTCTATGTGTTTCTCCACCTAAGACAGTTTGTAGTGTTCTTTTTAATGTGTGTGTAATATCTGTGACCCCTCAGACTAAAAGCTCTAGGAGGGTAGGGACCATATCTACAAATACAGAATTCTTGGAATCAACAGAGTGTTTGGAATGTAGTGACAAGAATATTCGTTGGCTGACACGGTAGGTAATTTTTCATGTACATTGAGACTCATATTATAGGTTTTTAAATCTGCAAAGGATGGCAAATACGCAATAACTATTATTAATTATGTTATAGCTAAAGAACAATTTCAGGTTTGGATTTTCCTGTTGTCTTCATTGACCAAGCATAGGAATCAGTCATTACTGCTTTTTGTTGTCTGCATTATTTATTGCAAACTACTGGCATTTAGAATTTATCTTTTGATAAACCATGATAAGGTTACATATTGATTCACAGAACTTCCTGTTTTTTGAATGATATTAATTACAATTTCTCCAAATCGCCTTTCCCTTCTTTTCTTGTCTCTCTCTCTCTTTCTCTCTCCCCCCCACCTTTCCTACTTTCCTGTTTCTGTCCCTTTTCCCCAGCCCCCTATATACATGCTCCTTGATCTGAACCTATAAGTGTAAGAAATGATGGGAGCATCCATCCATAGGTGACCTGGTGAGCTTCAAATTAAGACACATGTAAATATTAAAATGTTTTGTTTAAAATTACAGCTCTCCATTGTGATTTTAAAATTTGCATTATCATTTTAAAGGATTAATTTTATTTGGCAGAGCTTCCAAGATTCTGCTCTGAAAATCACTTTGGAAATTAACAAGTTCATTTGGTTTCCAAACCTGCTCAGCTCTGTACCTTCAGCTCCAAAGTGCTCTGAACTTGCTTCTCTCACCCTCTTCTTGCCACCCCAGTTAATTCAGAGAAAGAATAAATCCCCAGTAGACCATAGAGAGGGCTGTTTAGGCATCCCTCCTTTTCTCTTTTGAGGGAGAATTTTGTTTGACAAATTTGGCTGAATATTATCAGTCAATTAATAATTAATAAAATGAAATGTGGAATGGAGTGCATGTAGTCTTCAGAGTACTGGCAAATCAGTTGCACTTCTGCTAATAAGGATGCAGTGTGCATGGGAATCTTATTGGAGACTGAATACATCTGTTTGCTGTGTAGTCAACCTAATTTTTCCAGCCCACTCTATTCTGGTATAATCCATGTAGCTAAGTCTGAATAATATGTTTGTCTAATCCTCCATATATGTTAAGAAGGAGGTAGCAATAACTATGATAAAGTAATGTTGGAGATAATTACCATCCTTCTTAGCCTCTCAAATGTCCAGAAAATTCCATAGGCCTCTTGTGGGTTGTCAGACTTTAATATCAGGACCATGAACAGGAGATGCTATTTTTTTAAATATTGATTTTATTGTCTTAAGTGCAAAAGTACCAGAGAGCCATTATGAAATGGCAGAAAAAGAGAAAAAATAAAATTTCCATCATAACACTCTTCTAACACTTCTGGTATCATTTTAATGTGGTTCTTCTAAGATTTTTTTTTCACATGTATTTTTAAATACTTGTAATCATAATTTTTTATATTGATTTTTTCCCTTGATACTATTTCAGAAATTCTTTTGCATTACAACTTAGAGTTTCTAAAGTATCAATATTGTATTGCCTAGCTAATAGATATGGCATAGTTTGCCTAAACCTGTCCTATTGTTGGACCTTTGGGCTGCTTGCAATTCCTCAACATTTTAATCAATATAGTAATGAATCGTAGTGTGCATAGATATTTTGCTTTATTTTCTTAAAAGAGATTGACAGAGTGGTATGATCACTGACTTTAGAATGGTTGAGAATAATAACATTCTTCTTTTAACTAAGTGTTATGGAGTCTCGAAGGAGAGAACTGTGAGCTTACATGATAATTCTTACATGGTTATTCAATTGGATAGTTTCAAATGCCCTTTCAATTGTCTTTTTAATTTTCCCTTTCTTGGAACTAGCTGAATCATCTTTATCTGTAGAAATATTAACAGCAGCAACAACTATGAAGTACATGCTTATGCCAATACACTGAGCCCTTCATTTACGTTACGTTAGTTATCCTCACCACAACCCCACAAAGTGGATATTATTATTGCACCTCCTTTGCAGATGAAGAAAGAAAGGTTCAGGATGGCTAGGTAACTTTCCTAAGGTCACACCAGGTAAATAGTAGAACTGGGATTCAATCCCTAGTCTGGTGATAGACTTCACAGCTTCATTATGTGAACTCTCTGAAACTATAGTTTTTAGTGTTGTTAAGAAATACCAAAGATTCATGTGCTATACATTTTAAATGCCACCCCCATTGTTTGTTGAAGCTAATTAATACTATGTCATCAGCTAAGAACTCTGAAGATACAGTAGTCACTTAAGGAGGAATAACGAGGGCCGAGCCCGTGGTGCACTTGGGAGAGTGCGGTGCTGGGAGCGCAGCGACGTCCCTGCCGCGGGACTGGCCGGTGCACTCACTGGCTGAGTGCCGGTCACGAAAAAAAGACAAAAAATAAATAAATAAAAATAAAAAAGGAGGAATAACGAATGCAATTAAGTAGTAGGTTATGTATTTCTAGGTATCTGCATAGCTAGACTGAAAAATTTTTGGCCAAAAAAACCATGTCTCTCAGGTCCACTGCTGCATTATTAATTTCAAGTACATACAGAGTGGATATTCACAGTGTGTTGAATGAATTCATAGTCAATTCCAAATGCTAAACAGTTATTTCAAAGCAATTTACTTACCCAAGGCATCTGAGTTGATTACTGTGCCTTGGTCAAGTGTACCTGTAAGTTGCTCAGAGTCCTTTTCTACACATTAAATCCCTTTCCTCCTATTAAATTAAAATACCCCATTGCAGATTGCAAACATCTGTCACTTAGAAAAACAAAACAAAGCAAACAGTTAAACTAACAAAAATGTTATCATGCCTAGAGCCTATACAAGTACTTGCAGTTAGAGGGGAAAAAAGCTGAAAAAAAAATAATTCTGTAAAATAAAAATTAATAAATATTTAAATATATATATAAGATAAACAGTGTTATGTAGTCAAATGCAATTCCACTCACCTCTTAAAATGTTATACATAAATTTTATATATTGTGACAAGTAGGTGTATTTTATTATGTTTAAAATGAGGTGGGCTGGAACCTCCAATATTAAGAGTTTCCAGGACTGCTAAAGTTGTGACACTGTATTGCTCCTACTTGGTTTGAACAAAAGATAGCTCATTATTCCCAATCTCATTCCTCTGACTGTTGGTGGTCAGATTCCAGAACAACAGGTGTAATTAACAGACCCTTGTAAGTATAGTTTTTTCCTTTTTTCTCTTATTTGGTCAGATATGTACATGCATCCAGGATTCCTGAAATTACTTTAACTTAGGGATTATTCTTTAGACACTGTATCATACACCTCACATACACCATTTCCCATCCTCTCAGTCTAATCTCATACTTCAGTTATTACAGAAACCAGTGTCACACAGGTTTCTGCACCTCTGCACAGGTTCACTGGGAAACACCTCGCCTCTCTTGCTATGATGAGATTATGTAGGACATCTGCACGAAACTGCCTGGCACCGAAGCATGTGCAGGCCGCAAGTTGGGGGAGCTTGAATCAGTTGGGAAAAGGAAATGATAGGGATGTGCTTCTCCTTTCTTACTCTGAACAGATGGTTTGGACACACATTTATAGAGCTTCTCAAAAGGTCCTTCAGGACCAAACTACCCAACTCAGTTAAGGCATCCTTTTATTGGCTACCCTGCCTCTTTAGTTCATTTCTCTGTCCTTTGTCCTTGCTCCCTCGTATCACATTACCAAATTAACTTCTCATGTATTCTCCTTTGTTTCAATCTTTGTTTTCGGCAAAACCTAGGGTAAGACAGTCACATCTGCCCATGTGTAATTATTAAGATTCTTCCAAGATGATATGTTGGAGGTGCCTGGAAAAGTTTCTAGGGGGTGAGAGTGAAGGTGGGGCCCCAGTTACTGGGACACATTCCTGTGAAATGTAGAGCCGGTTGGATTGCCATTATATTTTTTGATGACTCCATTCTGACAGATTTCTTTAATTTGATCTCCGTCAGAGGGAGGACATGATATACTATAACTCGATGGTACTGATATTTGCAATAAATAAAGGTCTTACCTACCAGCTATTTAGATATCTGCTGAAAGAGAAGCCTTATCTGGGTCATGCATCCTTGTTGATATTCCACTGCTCCACACCTCTTCTGTTTGCTAAAACTATTTTCCCACTGTCTGAGTGAAATTATAGAACAGTGACTAATTTCTTAACCAAACTGGACCTTCAAACTATAGCAATGCTACAATTACCTCGTAAATTAACATGTTATTAATTTTGATAAAAAAAGAAATGTCTCGCTTATTTAATAATACTATTGATATTTTTATGATATTGCTACTGAGTAACATTTGGCATTTCTTTTTCTGATTTGATGAAGTTTCAAATTGATAGGAATTTTATATGTGAATGTATACCAAGTAGAGTTCATTGTGTCATTCTTTCATACACAGTGTTCTTCAGTTCTTCTATGACATGTTTCACTCCTGACATTTGGAAACTTCTTATCCTGCTGCATGTTGTTGCTCTAGAGGTGGAAACATTAAACTCTCTGGATCCAGAGCTCCTGGATTCAGCTTTGAGCCAGCTCTGCTTCTGGGTTTGGTCCTACTTCCCCTTAGCTGGACTGTGCTTCTATTCTTAGGTTGCTCTGGTTGGCTCTCCACCATGACTGCTAGACCCCCAGATGCTGGCTGTCAGTCTGATGAATTTGATCTCTGCTTATTGCCTGCCATGAGCATCACCTGATGATAAACTCTGCCTGCAGGGCTATCCACATACCCACCTGTTGTGTACTTCTGGCCATCTTGAATACTTAATACCTGTCTGCATGAACATCCTTCCTTAACCAGCCAGTCTTCCTTTAGTTTGTTGCTAGGCTTTTTTTTTTTTTAGCACTCTCTCCTTTGTCCTGCTTGGCCCTTGTGGAACAGCCTAATCTCTGCATACAGTCTCCTCCAGATTGGCCATTAGTGTTGCTGACAAAATCCCTTGTCCTGAAGCAAGAGAGAATGGTACACAGTTGAAATATGTGAGAAGCGCAAGGCAGTGAGTACGTATTTAAGCAAACCCAAATGCTTTCTTCTTTCTCGTGTTATTTTAAACCACACTGAAGCAGAGTAACTTTTTTTTTTAAACCCTCCCCGTTTTTTTTTCATTTATGTTCTGCATAGAAATTCTTGGTTTCAGGCAAAGATAGAATGAAATGGATTGTTTTCTTTGTTTGAGGGATAGGTATGGTGCTTAATTACCAAAATATGTAACATAATCGGGGGAGAATTTTACAGATTTAAACACAGGAACTTTTTTTTTTTACAAAAGTGTTTTCTATCTTAGCTTGAACTTTAAGAACTCTCCAATACTGTTTCCTCTGTATTGCTACTCTTGACTACAATACCTCAGCGATGCTTTCTCTACTGAAAGACATTACTTCCTTCCTTGCTCGATATCAAGTTAGCCAGTTACTGATGTTGGTTATGACAGTTTTCTTTGATCCCCCATTGGAATTGGAGACTCCTCTCTTGATTCAGGCCAGTCATCCTATAAATATGGGTTGTAGATCTTAATTGGAACCAGACAGTAGAACTGGATTGCATGAAATGCACATGTCAATAGTGCATAGAGAGAGGGTCAGTAACACCCTCTCTATATGAAGGAAAAGCCTTAATTATTCTTTTTTAAAATTTATTTTTTAAATTGACAAAAATTCTATACATTTATGGTATATGACATGATGTATGTATACATTAATTCTTAATGAAACTACTCTCTTGGCTCGTTTTTCCTTTTTTTTTTTTTTTTTGTTCTTATCCACTAATGGGAGATTTATCAACTGAATACTGTTTCTGGGACTGGAATTTATTTTTGCTTTTATTGTTATTTGGTGTTACGCTTCATGTAATGAGAGGTAACGATTTTCCTCTTGGATTCATACATGCGTCTTCCTCATTGCTGTGTTCGTATGGAGGAACAGAGTTCAACCGTGGCAGTGCAGAACGTATGGTGAGCTGCTTGTAGAACCTTTCTGCCATCTAGCAACCTTTAGTATACTGTGGAGAATAGAGCCTACTTTGTGGCTCCAACCAGCTACATTTTCTTTCTTTCTTTTTTTTTTTTTCCTTTTTTTTGAACATTGGGATGAGAATGAGGCCAAATAAGCTAAAGCAGGAAAATCATGCCTTTTAATCAGAATTGCCTGAAACTATGGTTTGCCCTTAACTTCTGGTGTCCGAGTGGTTAGCTCATGTTCTAATATCCAAACATCACTTACTCAGCCCGAAGTGATTTAGGTTTAAAGCAGAAGTTGTATCCTTCTGTAATTATGGCTGTTTGACCAATGATTCTGACATTTTTACATTTTCACTATTGTGAGCAAGAAAATCCAGTTTTAATATTTGCCCTTTAAGAAATTAGAAAATTAAAAATTAAACCGATTGACTTTTGTACACCTGCAGAAAAGAACATTCCGGATGTCATTCCACCCAGTAAAGGACAGTTCCCTTTCCAAGTCCTGAAATACACAGTGAGTACCAGCTTTATTATTCTGATAACACTTTGGTAATACCTTGGGATAAAAAGTTAAAAATAGTCAAATATTTCCAAATAATTTCATATAGCTAATGAGGTTGAAAACCAAGGCAACCTCTGATGAATGGATATTACCAATTAAAAAGACTTCTGCAAAGTGCTCTGTTTCATGAAACTTTCATTGGCAAGTTAGGATTCATTAGGCCATGAATCCTAATTTCCTAATGCAGTATTTGAATTATAATTTTTACATATGGAATATTATGTAACTTATAGCCTATATGGTAAATGGTGTTCAGCCCCAGATTTAAAACAAAACAGACATCCTCCAATTCAATGCTAATTTTGGACTCACTTGAGGACTCCTGTGATCCCATTTTTCTATGCATTATTTTCATTCCCTTTCCTCACCCCAAAAACATGACAGTGGTTCCTCTACATTGACAGGTAAAACATGGAATGTTAGAAAGAAGACAAATTTTTCAATTATAAGAAAACGAGGTTGACTTTTGTCTTTGACTCTTACCAGGAATGTAATCTTGGGCCATTTACCAAGTCTTGTCTAGTAAAATTTTTCTCACAATATTATTACAGTGTATTGCTTTAATTTAATGAGAAAATAATATATGCTAAGTCCTTTAAGGCAGGTTATTAACATTATCTCATTTAAGTTTTACAACACCACCATATGGTAGATATTGTCATCTACATATTACATATAAGGAAATTGAGTCTTAGGGAGGCTAAGTAATTCTTCCAGTTTCATACAGTAAGTGTAGGGTCAATATTCAAATTCAGACTTCTATTTCCCTTTCTGAGAATGGTATTAAATTTCTCTAATCTTGCCAGGTTGTTGTGAGAATTTAATAAGATAACATATATCTCCAGGCACTGTAAATAATGGAATCGTGCTTGGCGTTCCTTGTCTTCACTCTACTTCTAGTCATTTGCTAACTTCTACTTTTTTATAGCGTTAACCTTCTTCTTCTCTCATATTTGTCAGTGTAGCTGTCCTAATGCAGCATATTACTGCTTTTTCCTTGAGTTGTTTTTTCTGGTATTCCCTCTTTTCCCTTACCAACTTATCTTACCTACCCTAACATACGCAGTTCGTAAAAAAAGTTCATGGAAAAATAGAATAAAAAAATGTGAATCCTTCCATGAATTTTTTGAAGACCCCTCTAGCTCTGGTTGTATGATCACCTCCGGACCCTTATAAGAAAGGCTTTTCAGAAACTTAGACTAACTCCCCATAACTTACAAAGCAAAGATTTAATTTTTTGGTGTGACTTTTAGGGTCCTCCCCAAAGTGCCCATGTATTACCTTTCTGAGCTTAGTTATATTTCGTAGCAGCAAATGTAACTATTCTCACTATCCCTGAGCAAGGGGAGTCTGTGTGTATGTTTTGCTTAACATTGCTCACAGTATTATTTTCATCTGATATGTCCTCCCTTCCCCTCCTCTCTTCTTTTGTTGCCAATTGTTTCCACCTATAGGTCTTAAAAAAACAGAGGAAACACTTCCTTTGTTGTTTCCACCTACAGGTCTTAAAAAAACAGAGGAAAGACAGCCATTCCTGTCTTCAGACAGAATCTTCCTTCTGACTTTCATTCCTAGAACCTTGAAATTCTATTACATTACTTAATGCTTCCTCTTACTAAAATTGGTTGTGTCCACATCTTCCTCAAGTTTAACTTTATCCATCTTGAAGATGTACATCATGCCTTGTTTGTGCTTTTGTTCTCTCAGCAGCACCACACAGAATACCTTGCATTTAGTAGAACCTTGAAAAGTTGAATTTCGTTAAATGCATGCTCAAAAGGGAGACATTCTGGAATAGAGCAAACTGCAAAAGCTTTGGAAATAGGCAGAACCAGTTTAAATAAGACAATGCCACTTAAGAGCTTAATTGGGCCTTAGTTTTCCCATCTGTAAAGTGGGCTAATAGTATCTATCTCAGATGGTTGTTCGGAAGATTGAGGTAGCACATACCAGTAGCTGACACGATAGCAGGTGATAGTGTTAAGCCCTGTTCTAAGAACTTTACATACCATGAGTCATTTAATCCTCATAACAACTCTATAAAGTAAGTACTATTATGATCTTGTTTTTAGAATGAACACACTGAGGTGCAGAGATAATAAATATCTTGCCCAAGGTCATTGCTACGGTTTACGTTCAGGTGTTGCCAATGGGATGTTATTAAGAGATTGTGCATTTAACAGGTGATTAGGCCCTGAGGGCTGCTCCTTTGTTAATGGGATTAAGGCTCCCTTTTAAATGAGGCTTCATACAGCTTTGTACCAGTGTGCCCTTGTACTTCTGCCATGTGAGGACACAGCAAGAAGGCCCTCCCCAGACCAAATGCCGGCGCCTTGGTCTTGGATATCCTAGCTTCCAGAACTGTGAGAAATAAAATTCTGTTCTTTATAAATTACCCGGTCTCAGGTATTTTGTTGTAGCAACACAAAATGGACTAAGACAGTGACACAGTAAGTGGAGGAAGTGGGATTTGAGTCTAGGAAGTCAGGCTATAGGAGAAAGCGTGAGGTTAAGCATACCACCTTCCTAGTCTATTTTCCCTCTCTATGAGTTGATAATTTTTTTTTTTCTAATTGAAAGGGAATTATCTTAGTCACTCATTCAGCTGGTGCTTGTAATAAGTGTCTGCCCTTGAGGAACTCGCAGTCTCACGGTGGAGGCGGCAGGTAGAACAGTAGGACAAGTTCCTAGGGATCCAGGCCCTAAATAGTCTATGGTTTCCAAAGCCTCATATTTGTCTTTTTCTGTTACTTAGTTCTTTGACTTTTTCAAATTAAATGGGCTACTTCATGAACTACAGTCTGCAGATCAAATGAAACCTTAGGGAAGATAGCTTTAATACTTTTCCATTCAGACCCTAGCGGGAAAGTGCTGCATACCTGGAACTAAACAGTGAATGGACACTGTTCGTCTTGCTCCTTCGTCTTGTGTTCTAAATTTGGAATCAAACAAAGTGAGATAAATAGCTAGATAGCTATGAGACTCTGTGTGACAAAATTTAATGTCATTAATGATTCACATTAAGATTTTGGTTTTTTTTACCACTATATCTATCCTCATCAATTACCCCCAGGATACCACAAGTGAATACACACAAAAAGAAATATATTCCAGTAGCATTTATCCAGTCTAATGTAAAGTAAAATCTTTTATAGAGAGAAAGAATATTTTCTGGCAACCAGCCAGCTACCAACTACCTGCTTGGCAGGGTAGCTCTTTTTTTTTTTTTTTTTTTTTTTTTTTTTCAGAATGTGATATGCACAAAAATAAACTTTGAAGGAGGAGGTGAGAGATGGGAAAGAGACTAACTAAAGAAAAAAGGTCTTATTTAGTACAGGTACATCCCTCAATGCTTGTCACATGTGCTTTTCCTTTTTATATCACCAGTTCGCATATTTATCATGGCTCTAGGCATATTGATTTGCAATTCTCACACTCAGACTTTTAAGTATTTTTTTTCTCCAGTCCGTAGGTGTTCTTGTCAGAGTGAGACAAGTTCTACTTGTTGTTTAATAGGTTTTTCAAAATTGGTGGCAGACTGAGCACTTGGTGAGATCCCAGGAGTAGAAGTGTAGACAGGTTAAGAATTACTCTAAAAGCTGCCCCAGGACAGGTGGAAACCCTTCCCAAGATGATAAAATTCCTTGGCATCCATTCCAAATATACTGGTTCTTTTGGTCATGGGTGTAATATATAGTTTTGAAGAGCTTACCTGGTGATTGTAACACATTTTAAAACCATTGTAGTTGTGAGTTTGGTATTTTTAAAGTTTTACATGATTCTACTGTAAATCCAGAAATGAGAACTACTGTTTTAAGAGCTGGAAGGTTAGATGCAGGGGTAAAGTAGAGATTAGAATAGAGTATCGGGCTAAACTAAATAGAGATATCTAAACGACCAGAGAAAGAAGATAACAGATTTAGAATCAGCGATGTATCAAGCACCTTCCATCTTCAAAACTCTAAAGCTTTAAGTAGCACTGAGATCAATTACCCTACAAAACATCTTATTTATCACCTGTCTCCATTGAGCTATAATGTATGGTTGAGTTCTGGCATGTCTGTACTATTGTGGTTGTCAGAGATGGGAAATGTACTGGGCACTCTGGAGATGAAACAAAGGCGAAGGGATACTCATATTTGTCCAAAATCATTTACCGAGGAGCTACTAAGTTCCAAATATTTTGCTGCCTTAAATAGCACTACTACTAATAAAATAATAGAAATAACTAACACTCTTATGGTGTTTATTATGTTCCAGTCACTGAATGTTCTTCAGTTCTTTATACGTATTAACTCATCGAGTCCTTACAAAAACCTTAGAAGGCAGAGACTATATGTTTTCTATATTACTGGTGAAGCAACTGAGGCACAGACAGGTTATAGAACTTGATTCAACATCACAGAAGTAGATAGTGGCAGAATTTGGATTCAGACGATAGCAGCCTAGATCCTGAATCCCTGCTTTTAACTACTGCTTATCAGAAGTGGATTCAGTCAATGGCTCTGGAATTTGTGTGCAGGTAGATGAAAGAAAGAGGAGTAAGTAGAGGGCTTGACATTGAAGGTGACTGCATGACTCAGTTTGCCCCTGAACTAAGATATTTTCTTAAACCAAACCAAAGATGGGGGTAAGACAGCAGTCATTGTATATGCAATTGCAAGAACATTATTTCATTGTGAGGTGAAAAATTTTATCAGTGGCCTGATTGATTTTCCTATAGCCCTCATTCTTCATCTATATACAAATATCCTTTCTAGACATTTGGCTTCCTTGTTCAGTTCAATTTCCCCCTTCCATTTGCTATTTTTCTAGTTCTCACCTCGGGCAAAAATACAAAAAGGTCAAACAAAGAAACAGAAAAAATACCCTGTGTGACATCCAGTCAAGGAATGTAACAGAAGAGTTTATTTCCTTATGGTGTATAGTATATTCATTTTTAATACCGTGCTTGAGTCTGGTCATCTGTCTATGTCATTGTGGGCTTGCTGTGATCATCAAAGACTGAGAGGCTAGACCTGTTTTATATGCATTTCCCAAGCATCAGCTGGTTAGATATCTTCTTCCCTTTAATGCTATGAACACATAAGGAAGCAACCCCCCCCCCCAAAAAAAAAAAATTACTGCCACCACCATCACCAACTAGCCAATGTGCATACTTTGGAGAAATTCTCATCTTTCACCCCCAACCTGAGAATTCCTGGGTTGCTTAAGTTTCTATTAGTCACTCTTGCCTGGATTTCCTCTGAATTTTTTGATCTCTCCTATGTATCTCATTTCTTGAAACTTTTCTTTTAATCTCATTGAGCCAATTTTTGCACCTTCCCCAAAATAACACTAGCCTAGGCACTTCTATACTTCAAGATTTTACTAGGGGTTTAAGAGCATCAGAAGTAGATTTGTTTCCTCCTAGCACTACAAATAAACTACATGTTAGACATCCCCATTTTTAACACCCCCAGGCATTACCACCACAGGTATTTCTCAATGATTATCTTTTTCTCAGGGACTGCAATCTTCTGCCCTTTTGATAGGCAGCTTCCATTCTTCCCAAATTGTGTCATGGCTCTCCAAATTCTCATTTGCTCCTCCCACGTTTCCATGTCCTATTTGCAAATTCTTGGAAAGTAGGCTGTGGGGTGTTAGCATGTGACGACCTTCCCTTCATTTGCAAAGAGATTGACCTGATGTACTATCAATGCTCCTGGAACAGAGACTGCATGGCCCAGACTGTTTGATTTCCAAAAGATCATTTAAGTTCCAATAGAGGAGACAATGAAAACATTTGGTGTCCTGGAAAATGTTTGTCTTCCTCTAGGTTATGAGGAATTATACAAGCTTGCTATTTTGAATGATTTCTTTTAGAGAATAGAGGAAGCAAGTATCTCTGTGGCCCACATGAAAAGTTATAATTGGAAGTTACTCTGTGCAATTGTCCTGGTTATGAAAGAAAGTAGAGTCAGAGTCACTTACCACCAGGAAAGGTTATGTTCATGGCCCTTGACCATGGAGTAACCTGCCTTTGCCTTGCCATTTTAATTCAGAGGGGAGGGATCTTTACTATCCTGACTTTTTAAAAAACATTTATTTGTAAATATTTCTGGGGTACAGTATATTGTTTCAATACATGCATACACTGCCCAATGATACACTTAGGGTATATAGCATAGTTTCAAATCCATTAGTCTACCAAATTTCCTCTTCCTTTGCCTCTGGTAACAATTATTTTACTCTCCAGTTCTATGAGAACCACTTTTTTTCCTTTGGATTCTACATACGAATGACATCATTCAGTATTTGGTTTTTTGTGCCTGACTTACTTCAGTTATGACAGTTTTCAGTTCCATGCATGTTGCTGCAAACGACAGGATATCATCATTTTAGATAACTGAGTAGTATTCCACCATGTATATATACCACAATTTTTTTATCCATTCATATGCTGGTGGACATTTAGCTTGACTCCATCTCCTGGCTATTGTGAATAGTGCTACAATGAATGTGGGAGTATAGGTGTCTTTTTGATATATTGATTTTATTTCCTTTGGTTTTATATCCAGTAGTGATATGGCTGTATTGTAGGATATATCTATTTTTAGTTCTCTGAGGGAAACTCCATACTATTTTCACAGTCAGCTGTAAGGGTGTGTGTTTATTTGGGGGCTTTCTATTCTATTCCATTGGTCATTTTTTCTGTTTTTATTCAAGTATCATGCTGTTTTGGTTATTTTATCTTTATATTTTGATATCAGAAAGTGTGATGCCTCCAATTTTGTTCTTTTTGTTCAAGATTGATATAGTTTGGATATGTTTGTCCCTTCCCCCTGCCCCCCACCTTTGTCCCCCCAAAGCTTGTGTTGAAATCTGATCCCCAATGTGATAGTTTTGGGAACTGTTTGGGTCATGGGAGCAGATCCCTCATTAATAGATTAATGCCATACCTGGGGAGAGAGTTGGTATATGTGAGTGAATTCTTACTCTTTTAGTTCCCATGGGAGCTGGTTGTTTAAAGGATCCAGGCACCTCTGCTCTCTTGATCTCTTGCTTCCTCTCACTATGTTACCTCCTTGCACCTGCTGGCTGCCCCGCCATGAATAGAAGCAGCCTGAGGCCCACGCCAGATATAGATGTTCCAGATGTGAGCCAAATAAACTTCTTTTCTTTGTAAATTACCTGGTCTCAGGTATTCTGTCATAGCAACACAAAAATGGACTAACATAGAATATTGGTATGAGGGGTGGGGTGTTGTGATACAGATATCTGAAAATGTGGAAGCAGCTATGGAACTGGGTAATGCGCAAAGGTTGGAGGAATTTGGAGGACTCAGAAGAAGACAAAAAGATAAGGGAAAGTTTGGAACTTTTTAGAGATTGATTAAATAGTTGTAGCAAGAATGTTGATAGAAATGTGGACAGTAAAGGCCACGCTGATGAGGTCTCAGGTAGAAATGAGGAACTTATTGGGAATTGGATAAAAATTGGACAAAATCACCCTTACTACACCATAGTAAGGAACTTGGCTGCATTGTGCCCATGCTAGGACTCTGCGGAAGGTGAAACTTTAGAGTTCTGAAGCAGAATATTTGGCAGAAGAAATTTCTAAGCAGTTAAGTATTTAGACTGCTGCATGGCTACTTGTAACAGCCTATGCTGAATTATGGCAGCAAAGGCATGATGTAAAGCTGGAATTTATAATTAAAAGGGAAGCAGAGTATAAGACTGGAAAATTTGCAGCCTGGCCATGTGGCAGAGAATGAGAGAGCATTTTTAGGGGAAAAATCCAAGGGATCAGCAGATGGAGTGATTGCTAAAGACACTAGCACAGCTATGAGGCAGCTAGGTGCTAATAGCCAAGACAATGGGAGAAAGGCCTGAAAGCATTTCAGAAATCTCCAGGTGCCATCCCTCCCATATCGGGCCCTGAGGCTTGGAAGGACCAAATTGTTCTGGGGAAGAGACCCAGGGCACCTATGCCACATCAGAAAGCTGCTCCCTGCATCCTGACAGCTCTGGCTGCAGCAGTCTTACGTCAAGCAGCCTCAAATGTGGTTCATGCTGCAGCTCTGGATAGTGCAAGTCAGAAAATTTGGCAGTGTCCAAATAATGTTAAGTCTGCAGGCTGGCAGAACGCAGAAGCAGTGGAGGCATGGCAGCCTCCACCCAGATTTCAGATGGTGTATGGAAAAGCCTGGGGGCTCAGGCACAGACCTGCTGCAGGGACAGAGCCACCACAGAGGGCATTAGAGTGATACAGAGGAGAAATGTAGGGTTGGTATCCCTACAGAGAGCCTCCACCAGGGCAATGTCTCGTAGAGCCATCAGAGAGGGACCACTGCCAGGACCTCAGACCTGTAGGGCCATTGGCAGTGTGCAACGCCCTCCTGGAAAAGCTACAGGCACCAGTGCAGGCCAGTGGGCTGTACCTGGCAGAGCCATAGGGGCAAGGCTACCCAAGGCTTTGGGGGCCCAACTCCCCAACTGTGCCAGGATGCAGGACTTGCAATCAAAGGAGATTATTTTAGTACTTTAAGATGCAAAGTTTGCCCTGCTGGATTTCCAACTTGTTTGTGGCCTATTTTTCCTTTCTCTGGCATATTCCTCCCTTTGGAATGGGAATATGTACCCAATGTCAGTTCCATCATTGTATCTTGGAAGTTGATAATTTGTGTTTGATTTTTACTTGTTCACAGCAGGAAGGAGCTTTGGTCTCAGATGAGACTTTGGACTTTGAACTTTTAAGTTGGTGCTGGAACAAGCTAAGACTTTTGGGACTATTGAGATGGAATAATTTCGTATTTTATATGTGAGAGGGACATGAGTTTTGGGGAACCAGGGGAGGAATGATATAGTTTGGATATGTTTGTCGCCCCACTCTTTGTCCCTCCAAAGCTCATGTTGAAATCTGGTCCCAGAGTGTCAGTGTTGGGAGCTCTTTGGGTTGTGGGGAGCAGATCTTTTGTAAATAGATTAATGCTATCCTGGGGGTGCATGGGGGCTGTATGTGAGTGAATTCTTGTTCTATTAGTTTTCATGAGAGCCGCTTATTTGAAGGCACTTACCCTCTCCCCCTCTCTCTTGCTTCCTCTCACCATGTGATCTCCTTGCACCTGCTGGCTGTCCTGCCATTTTCCAACATGAATAGAAGCAGCCTGAGGCTCACACCAGATACAGCTGTCCCAGAACTGTGAGCCAAATAAATCTCTTTTCTTCATAAATTACCCAGTCTTGGATATTCTCTTACAGTAAAATAAAAACAGACTAATACGATTGTTTTCACTCTATGGGGTCTTTTGTGGTTCCATGCCAATTTTAAGATCATTTTTTTCTATTTCTGTGAAGAATATCATTGTTATTTTGATAGGGATTACTTTGAATCTGTAGATTACTTTGGGCAATATGGACATTTTGATGATGTCAATTCTTTCTACCCATGAACATGGTATATTTTTCCATTTATTTGTGTCCTCTTCAATTTTTTCATAAATATTTATAGTTTTCTTTATAGAGGGCTTTCATGTCTTTCATTAAATTTACTCCTAGGTATTCCATTTTTTTTTTTTTTTTGGTAGGTATTGCGAATGGGATTACTTTTTATTTATTTATTTATTTATTTTTTGGGGGGGATTACTTTCTTGATTTCTTCTTTGGCTATTTCATTAATAGCATATAGGAAGACTATTATTTTTTGTATGTTAATTTTGTAGCCTGACACTTTACTGAATTCATTGATTAGTTTCAGTAACTTTTTTGTGGAGACTTTAGGGTTTTCTATGTGTAGGATCATGTTATCTGCAAATAGGGATACTTTGACTTCCTCCTTTCCAATTTGAATGCACTTTATTGCTTTCCCTTGCCTTATTGCACAGGCTAGAACTTCTATTACTATGTTGAATAAGAGTGGGGAAAGTGGGCATTCTTTTCTCTTTCCAGGTCTTAGAGGAAAAGCCTCCAATTTTTGTATGTTCAGTATAATATTAGCTGTGGGTTTATTGTATATAGCCTTTATTATGTTGAGATGGATTCTTTCTATATCTTATTTGTTGAGTGTTTTTATCATGAAGGGTGTTGGATTTTATCACATGCTTTTTCTGAGTCTATTAAATGATCATATATTTTTTTCCTTCATTCTGTGATGGATCATGTTTATAGATTTGCATGTGTTGAACTGTTCTTGCATCCCTGAAATGAACTACAGTTGATCGCGGTGTATGATCTTTTAATTTGTTGCTAGATTCTATTTGCTAGTATTTTGTGGAGGATCTTCATATCTGTGTTTATTAGGGATATTGGTCTGTAGTTTTCTTTTTTTGTTGTGTCTTTTTCCAGTTTTGTTATGAGGGTAACACTGGCCTGGAAGAATGAGTTTGGAAGTATTCTTGCTTTTTCGATTTTTTGGAAAAGTTTGAGAAGAATTGATATTAATTCTTCTTTGAATGTTTGGTAGAACTCAGCAGTAAGGCCATCTAAGTACTTTTTTGTTGGAAGAATTTTTATTACTGCTTTGATCTCATTGCTCATTATTGGTCTTTTCAGGTTTTCTAGTTCTTTATGATTCAACTTTGGTAAATTGTATTTGTCCTGGAATTTATCCATTTCTTCTAAGTTTTCCAGTTCGTTAGCATACAGTTGTTCATAATAGTCTCTTATGATACTATTTCTGTAGTATCAGTCATAATGTACCCATTTTCATTTCTGATTTTATTTGAGTCTTTTGTCTTTTTATTTTGTTAGTCTATTGGTTTTGTCTGTCTATTTGAAAAACCAACTCTTTGTTTCATTGTTATTTTGTATTGCTTTTTAAATCTCTAATTCATTTATGTTGGCTCTGATCTTTGTTATTTCTGTCCTTCTGCTGATTTGGGGTTTGGTTTGTTCTTGTTTTCCAGCTCCTCAAGGCATAATGTGAGATTGTTTACTTGAAATTTTTTTTTTCTTTTTTGATGTAGGCATTTATTGCTACAAACTTTCCTCTAGAACTGTATCCCATAGATTTTGGTATATTGTGTTTTCATTTTTATTTGTCTCCAGAAATTTTAAAATTTCCTTCTTGATTTCTTCTGTGACGTATTCATTGTTTAGGGGCATATTGTTTAATTTCCATGTGTTTGTATGGTTTCTAGTGTTTCCTTTGTTTTGGATTTCTAGTTTTATTCCATTGAGGTTGGATAAGGTAGTTAATATAATTTTGATTTTTTAAAGTTTGTTGAGACTTGTTTTGTGTCCTAATATATTGTCTATTTTAGAGAATGTTCCATGTACTGTTGAGAAGAATAAATATACTGCAGCTGTTGGATAAAATGTTCTATAAATGTCTGGTAGGTCATATTGGCCTACAGTAGAGATTAATTCTATTGTTTCCTGGTTAACTTTCTGTCTGGATGATCTGTCCTTGTTGAAAGTGGGGTATTAAAGTCCCCAACTGTTATTCTATTGGAGTCAATCTCTCCCATTAGGTCCAATAGTAACTGCTGTATATAACTGAGGCTCTGACGTTGGGTGTGT
Source organism: Cynocephalus volans (assembly GCF_027409185.1). Taxonomy (NCBI): domain Eukaryota; kingdom Metazoa; phylum Chordata; class Mammalia; order Dermoptera; family Cynocephalidae; genus Cynocephalus; species Cynocephalus volans. The sequence continues at coordinate 66,548,144 of NC_084475.1, forward strand.
ATATATATAAAATTGTTATATCCTCTTGTTGAATTGATCCTTTTATCATTGTATAATGACCTTATATTTTTTTTCATCTTCCTTGGCTTGAAGTTTATTTTATCTGATATAGTTATAGCTACTCCTGCTCTTGTTTGGTTTTCCATTTACATGAAATACCTTTTTCCTTCCCTTCACTTTCAGCCTGTGTGTATCTTTATTGTTTAAGTGAGTTTCTTGTAGACAACATATTGCTGGTTCTTATTTTATAATCCATTCAGCCACTCTGTGTCTTTTACTTGGGGCATTTAATCCAGTTGCACCTAGGTTAATACTTGTTGTATGGGGACTCATTACTTCCATTTTGCTATTTTTTTCCCCCAGTTGTTTTGTGGATCCTTTTTTTCTCTTTTTTCTGGTCTTACTATTTTTGTTTCTGACTGAGTGATTTTCTCTAGCTTTACATTTTGCTTTCTCACTATTTATTTTTAGTATGTCTCTTTTAAGTTTTTGTGTTATGGTTACCATGAGGTTTACAAAACATTTTATACTTTCATCAAATTAGTTTAGACCAATAACAACTTAATTTTGATATCTAAGAAAAGAAAAAAGCAAAGCCAACTCATCATTTCTTCCACTTTTTGACAATTGGTTGTTTTCAGATACATCCTTTAATATTGCCTTTCTCTTATATGGTTGTTGTACGTGTTAGTGTCCTGTTAGGTTTGTCCTTAAGTTAAGTTTGTCTTTTTTCTTTTGTGAAGGTGAGCCCTCTCTTTAGTCAGACACACATAAAATTCCATGGTAATTATTCCCCTTTCAGGTGTTAATAAGCATACTTGTCATTTATATTTATTTATTTTTATTGAATCATAATTGATTATACATATTTTTTGAGTTCAGCATTAACATATGTTGATCAAATTAATATTATTAGCATATTGTTTTCTAATTTTTATACTAATAATGATGTAAGTGGTTTATTCACCATCCTTATGACACTGAAGTATTCTGAGGTTGTCTGTAACTTACGTTTCAAATGGGTTATGTACCTTCAGATGTTTTTTTGCTGCTCCTTTGTGTTTTCTTCTTTCAGATTGAGGGGATCCCTTTAGAATTTCTTGTAATGCAAGTCTAGTACTGATGAATTGACTTAGCTTTTGTTTGTATGGGAAAGAATTTATTTCTCCCTCATGTTTCAAAATTAGTTTTGCTGGATACAGAATTCTTGGCTGACATACTTTTTCATTCAGCATCCTGAATATATTGTCCCATTCTCTTCCAGACTGTAGGGTTTCTCTTGAGAAATCCTTTGAGATATGTTGGGGCTCTGTTGAATAGTTTTTTTTTTTTCCCTCTTGCTGCTTTCAGTTTCCTTTCTTTGTCTTTGGTTTTTGATACTTTGATTAAGATGTACCCTGGGGTGTTCCTCCTTGGATTGAATTTGGTTGGTGACCTCAGAGCTTCCTATACCCAGATGCTGTCATCTTTCTCCATACTTGGGAAATTTTCAGACATTATTTTCTCAACTATGCTTTCCATATCTCTTACTTTTTCCTCTTTTTTTTTTTTTTTGCTATGCCAATTATGCAGAGGTTATTTTGCTTGAGGGAATCCCATGTTTGCTGTATTTTTGTTTCACTTTTTCTTATTTTTTCTTTTTGCTCCTCAGATTGGATAATTTCATTTGTTTTATTTTTGAGCTCACCGATTCTTTTAGTCTGAGTAAGTCTGATGTTGAAGCTCTCTACTGAGTTTTTCAATTCAGATAATATATTCCTGAATATATTTCTAGAATTTCTATTTTTTAAAATTGATTCTATTCCTTTGCCAATTTTCTCATTCTGCTCCTGAATTATTTTCCAGATATCACTCTTCTATCTGTATTTTCTTGTGACTTCCAGAACATCCTTAAGAAGGTTATTCTGAATTCTTTTTCAGACATTTCATAGATCTGCTGTTCTTCTGCATCCACTGCTGGTGCTTTGTTTCACTTGGTGGCAACATATCTCTCTTTTGTTTCTACGTTGATACCTAGGCATTTGAGGAGACTGTTATTTGCTGCCAATAATCTGAGGAAGGCTTCTTGTGAGGACTGCTAATCACTGGGTCTAGGCTGTGTGTAAATTCTGGCCTGGGATGGTGTCTGCCCTGCAGATTAGGCCCCAGCATTTTTATCACTCTGACCAATTTCCACTGAGACCAGCTGCCAATGCTGTGCCCAATGTTCCCCTGGTGGACCAACCTTTTTCTCACACTCCAACATCTTCCCATGGGTCAGGCTGTGTATGTGTCCCTTGCGATAGCTCACCTACTTCTGGGCAGCTCTCCTCTCCAGTAAGTTGCAGTTCTCTGCTCCTATGACGGTCCAGGGAAATCCTACCAGTAGAGTTTAAAGCCTTTGAGCTGGTATGGTACACTTCAAAGCCCTCCTTTCCCTGCAGACTCCAATCAGGTTTACATGAAGGGTGCTGCTGCAGCTTTTTCCAGCTCATGTAACAGCTACCCCCTGCCTTTGTACCAGGCTGACTCAGAACAATAGGCACCATCCCTATATCCTCTCACCATTGCCCCATTACCTCTCACACCTTCACAAACTCCTTGGTTCTCTCTGCCCCCCCAGCTTCAGTGGTTCCAGGTCAGCAATATTTGCTTTTCAATAGTTGTAAATTGGTTACTTGTGGGGAGAAGCAAGCTTGGAATCGTCTATTCTGCCTTCTTGATGACATTACCTACTCTGACATTTGTAAACAAAGGGAAGAAATCTTACCAGCACGCTTCTGGGACAACTGCACAGGTAATATCTGATTATTATTTAATATTCTCCTGAGTAAAAAACTAATGAGACTGTTGGAAAACCTTTTGACCTCTGTGTCTTTCTCACTAAGACAGATATCAGTCAAAAAGGTATCAATGCCTTAGGAAAGAAATCAATTAACTATATAGGGCTTTGGCAAGAAGTCTTCACTGATATTTGGTAAGAATCCCTAGAACTTTCCCCAAGCCCCCCAATTCAAGTCCAGCTTATTTTCATCTGCAAAGTAATTAATATTTCCCTAATTTGTTCCTTCCTGTTCAATCCTTTCCCTGGGCTATTATTTTCACATCAAAATCACGCATCAAGATGTTTTGTGAAACAAAAATAAATTCTCACCATTTGATTCATTCTGTGGCTCCTGTCTATAAATAACAACTTTACCTCTTCATACTACAGGATCACGATAACCTGCCCTGCATACTTACATTAGAAATTGCTATCTCCTGGGGTAGTCTTTTTATTACATTAATTGTAACCCCCATCTTCCTTCTCCTCTTCATTCTTCTTTAAATAATTCACTTTTAATACATTCCTACCCCACTTAAGTATTTTCATATAAAAGACCAAAAGTCCTCATTAGGGTATTTTAAGAAACACTGGCTGATCTAAACTAGAAAAAAAGAAATGTGAGCACAGAAAATGTATTTTCAACATTTGGGCTTGTGAAATGGAGCTGAGCGAGACAGCCAAGGCTGCCTGTTGCATGCTTAGTGTCCCTGGACCCCTGTTCTTCATTTCGTGTGATGTACTAAGTGAATTGATTTCATACCACTGCTAGCAAAGTGTGAACAGTGATGGGTTTCAAATAATGAAACATTAACATGATAAATTTTGTTGGGGTACTTGAGAATTATGGTTTTGAAAACATTTTATTTTAATCATAGTAGAAAAAAGACATACTCTTAAAATAACTACTCCTGTGAATATTTCTCTTAGAATTAGCTAATAGGAAGTATTCCTTCAAATGAAAGGAAGGGTTTTATTATTTTATTTCTTTATTTCACCATTAAAATGACAAATGGAAAGCTATGAAGCATCTGTTCTAACTTTTTACCCTACTGGTTCTTTGATGTCCTAAAAAATGTTAAGCCTGTTTATAGTTATCAGAATTATAACTGCAGCACATTTTGTCCACACTGCCTTATTGATTATACACAGAATTGCCAAAAAGCCATAGTCAAAAATATCCAACTTTCTTTGGACTGATGGATTTGGCCTGGTAAATAATTTTTTTTTTCCCTTCTTAGGAGTAAATATCTTTCTTTTCACTCACTTTTTAAATTTTTTTTTGTCAGCAGCTTAGTTCTAAGTAGGAAAAAAGAAATACTAAGCAGAATTGTAAGTAGAAAGTAGTAAGGGAAGAGTCCATAAGACCAATTCACCAATCTTAATCTTAAACTAATCTGTCTTAAATGAGTGCTAAATATTTTACTGAATTCCTAAAATGAAATGATATTTGATGAAGAGGTGGGTTTAAAATAACAATTTTTAAATGACCCAAAAGCCTGAGAAAAGGGAAGTAGATTGTGATTGTGGTTAGTGAGAAGAAATAATAGCTCTGCCTATTAAGTAGGGACTGATAACTTTAGCAAGTATTCATCTCATTTATATTTCTCTAAAGTTCTCTACGGAAAATAGGGGCTTAGAGGAGCATGCAACTGTTTGAAAGGATCACTCAGAGAATTAGTTTCCATCTTTAAATATTCACAAAATAGCATAAATGAAATAATGATCACAGTGGTAGCATTAATGATGAGAATTAGTACCGGAACTCATTTAGTAAATCTTCTATCCCAGTTGATGCCAGTTAAAGGCCCAGATTTAACAGGGGGGAAAAAAAAGTTTAAATGGTTTACAAAAATTTCTTCAAAGGAATCTCTTGTCTCGTTGCAAATAAAAACAGGTTTAAAATTCTCTGTGTTCAAAAGTCAATTATTGCCCATTTCACAAGCTCCTCAAACACAAGATTTCCATTTAGCAGAGCCAACTTCCTCTGCCAAAAGCCCATAAAATGGCCCCTTTCCATCTGGTAAATGTTCCACAATGAAATTAGAAATGTTGGAAAATAATGGAAATCTATGGAGATATGTAGATTGTGACTGAAATGTAAAAATTTTTAGTGATATCTGGTGTAAATTACTTATTTAAGAACAAGTGTTAACTCTTTCAGGCCAGTAATGCTTGAGTTTCTATATTACAATTGATGCAATTTTCTGTGTCCATGTAGAAGTAATTCAAATCATTCTAGAGAAATAGGAGTCCCCAACAATCCTGAAAAGTGGTTCTTAAATATTTTTATTGAGTGTCACGAATCCCTTGGAAAATCAAATGGAAATTCAACCCAGAAGAAAGATGCTATGCAAAAAATTAGAAGCAACTTCAGCAGTTAAAAAACCCTGTTCTAAATAGGTTTCTGAAAGATTCAACATAGTCCCTTAAAAGTAAATTTAACATTTCTCAAAAGGAAGCTCTTTCTATGTCCAATGTATACATTTAAATAATTTCCCATAGGTTCATTCACTCGACTCTATATTACTGGCTTTTTTCACTTTGAAGATTTAAATGAATTTCTGATATAGTTTTCTACTGCTCTGTGAATGGACCACAAAGGACATAGCCCAATCAGTGACAAATGGTTTGCCTTTTCCAATGAACAAAGAAAAGAAATATATACATAATTAAATGTTTGTATGTACCCATGTGCACACCTAGTATAATTCACAGAAGGCAAGCTAGCATACACGTAATGTAGGTAAAATGATAATAGAGAGAACAAAGGATAGTTTCAATATATGAATTGTAAAGTTATGAAATGTAATTCCTATGTGTATGTTAGCTCTTTCCCCCTACCACCTCTGGGGGAAAAAACCCCATAATTCTTATCTTCTGAATCATAAAGATTATTATTATTTTATCAAGGGTATTTATTTATTTATTATTTATTTTATTTTATTTTATTTTATTTTATTTTGTCAATATACAATGTGGTTGCTTATTGTGGCCCATTACTGGTAATAGGTCAAGTGTTTTTAATTGAAGTAAAATTATCTTAAAGGGCAGAAAGAACTTTCCAAAGCTCACAAAGGAGGAAGAATTCTGAGCTAGATAAGAAGGGAACAAAAGGATGGTCCTTGGTAAAATTAAGTTGAGTGGAAATGATTAGTTGCTGTTCATAAAATGGAAAATAATCTTTTAGAAGACAGTTCTGGAGATTTGAATTTGTTTGAAAATTAAGGTGCTTAATAGGTTCCTAAGCTCAGTGAATCATTTCCTAAACATTTCTGTACTACTTTGTTTTCTAACTGTATTGAGGACACAATAAAGCACATGATTTCCTCTCCTCTTTGAGGCACTGGTTTCACATGATGGTGACAGAGAGGTCTTTTCAGACTTCATGCTCAGGGAAACCACTGGTGGCTACTCTAGAGAGCATACTCAATAGACTGCCGACGTCATTTCTCCTGATTCACAGCATAGGGAATTCCAGCACACTTTGAAACCTCTTCCAAATATTCTTGGCCATCTATTTTACCCCCAAGCTGACTCATTTTCAGACCTGCCCTTGGATAGCTTTGATTGATAGAAAGGCTTTGAAAGCCATTGAAATCTTATTTTAGAAAGGATTGGAATCTTATCCCAACGAGTTCTTCAATCTCTGTTTGGAGACCAAGGACTCTGTGTCAAAAGACTTGTAGACACCTGTACTTTCAACCGGGGATTCTGTGGCAGATTTACAACCCTTGGGTTATTTGAGGGTTTCCACGTTAAGACCTGATGAAGACAGGAATGTGGAGAGGCAGCTGTAATATGGACAATGCACCTATAAATTTTTCCTGAAAATGAGAATCTCCTTCAGATCTGTCATAGTTAATATAAAAACAGAGCAAAACAAATGAAGACTTAAATTGATGAGGCACATGTGTAAATTGATAAAGGAAGTTTGATGCATCATAACATTGAAATTTATCTAAACTCAATATTGTTAAACATTCTTAAAGATCAGATGAATTATACATGAAGTATATGGATTATTTGTCCCTGGCAAACAATGGTGACATTTCTGTCTGTCACTTAGTATGACAAGGTTAGCATGTTTTATTCAAAACTTTTAAACAGTAAAATGATTTGTATGCATTACTCTTTCTTTGGACTGTCAGGGAAAGTAGAAAGCAACACAGTTATTCTATGACATTGAATCAGCATGTGCATAAAAAAATGACAGAACAGGATTGCCTCACCCTCAGACATCTATAAAGCTCAAACCTTGGTCTTCTAATCATCTGGTAGAAAAACAACAAAACCATAAAGCCAGAAATATTCCCCCACATCTCAAAGAGAAACATAGCATTGTATATTGAAATATACATATGGTATTTGTGATATAATGAATATAGAATATTCATGAGTGAGAACAGATTTCTGGAAATAGTATGCCTTGGGTTTTAAGGAAATTTGGTGACTGAATTTTTTTTCAATAAATAGAATGAGAGTCAGACTGTGTTATTCCTGTCATAGTTAAATACTCTGCAGCAATAGAATGGGACCATGGTTTATGAGATCTTTGGATTTTGTGCTCTCTGTGTGTACAGGATGGACGTACAGAAAGAGATGAATAGCAGAGTAGGAGGTGCCATTCAGATCCCAGGTAGAGACAGAAGGCTTTAGTAACATATTTACCATTTCTGTTACAGCTGTCCAACACTGGAGGGTGTCATAGTTAAGTCCTGACAGAATGAGTCATGGAGAGAGGCAATTCCTGAGCCAGACCTCAGGTTGCTGCTTCTCTTTTTCCCTACATGTTCCGTCTCCAGCTAGACCTCAGAGGAACACCACCCCTCCCTGTTGCTGGCCCTTCTTCCTCCTCTCGTGGGGTTCTAGAGCAGAAATGAGCTTTGGGGAGATTATACTGGGTTGAAATAAGACAGGACCTATGGATCTTGATGCTTTGCTAACATTCAGAGACTAAGAGTACTTTTTATCAAACTTTTTCATTTACAGGTGGCTTAGGGACACTTTCTGAGAACATCCTATGAACCTGTGACTATTGAGAATAAAATAGTGACTAAGACAGATTCTTGCCTTTGGAGTGTTTATGATGGAGAAAGAAAGACCCATTAGCAAGCAAGCAAGCACAATGATGTTACAGGTGCTCTTGTGGCTAATTGCACAGGGTGAGTTGGTAGGGAAGAAGGTTACAAACAGAGAGGAGGCACCAGCAAATAGTACCTTACTGATTCCTGTTCCTCCCCTCCATACTCAGAGAAGAATATTTTTTTTTTATTTCATTGCATTTAGTGATACGGTCACTACAGCTTCAAACACACTGAAGTTCCAGTGTCACAAAATGGCACGCATTTTGTGTTTCCTTCATACCTGTCCATGACCTGGAGAAAGTGAGCTATTTAGAATATGTATTATACTGATTATTATAACATTATTATAACATTATTATAACAGCTAATGGCCATAATTGGTAACAAGTTTAAGGCAAAAGATTGAAGTATGCATTTTTCCCTGGAATTATTTAATAGAGAATGCTTAATGAAAGAAGTAATTTTGCTGTACACTCCTTGTTCTGGATTGCATTATCTTACATTGAGCCTGAAACCCATGAATGTTAACATTTACCATATTAGCTACATGTAGGTAGTTTACTGGTGGTCCTGATAATTATCACCATTTCACTTCAGTTATGCACAATAACTGTTCAGCCTGTTCTTAAAGCCTTATCTGAATATCTCCCCCCCCCCCCCAGCATCTCTGGCATCAATCCCAATAAAGTAAAAGAACTGTACAGTTTTCAAAGAGATTTATCCTGACTCAGTAAACAAATTTATATAGATAGTTTAGAAGGCCAAAAGGTACTTATAGGTGCCATCAAACTTTTAGGATGCATGCAATCTTGCTGGGCTGTCATTTTAAGAAACACTGTCTCCCTAGAGGAAAATGTTTTTAGAAATACTCTGACCTTTCCTTTTTTTTTTTTAGCATGAAAGTGAGGTGATCTGAGGAGCCATCTTCCAAGTAAATGTGGTGAGCCTTTAGTTTGAAATATTCATTGTGTTTCTGTTGTGAATAGCTAAACCTCTGCTAAAATTCAGAGTTTGCTGGTCTATTCAGCTCATTCATTTCATGCAAATCCCAACGTGCATGAAATGAACAAAAGACATCCTTTCTATTCGTATGCATTCTTAGTTTTCTACTTCATTTTTTATTCCCAAACTTGTTTCTTTCTTTTTCAGTATTAGTGCTTTATTCATTCTTTCAAAAAATATTTGTGGTATCCCTAGGTATGATGAGGCACCCAAATGAATGATAACATCCCAGCATGGTAGTCAGCATGACCAGACAGTTTAATTTTTTATGCCGTTTTAGATACACTATTAAGAGTACACATAGAGATTTCTTAAGGAAGCATCTATGATGAGGGGAAAAAATGGTCTCAAGTGTGTGTGTCCACATGCACGGCTTGAGGGCTCATTGCTTTGTTGACTGGACTCAGTGGGGAAAGCATCCCCCTTGGGGTCAGGCAGATATGAATTCTGATTCTGGCTCTGCTTCTTGCAAGTTCTAACCTGCAGCAAGTTACCTCTGATTCTGAGAGTGATTCCTTATATGTAAAAGGAGAGTGCCTGCCTTATACTGTGGTTAAATGAGTTACCAGAGAGTGTCACCACCTAATAGGACTCCCACAATAAGTGATGATTCTCAGAGCATTTCCTAGGATCCTACAATCTAATGCATATGTACATGAGCTAAAACTTTAATAATAATGAAGGGTAAGCTAAAATAGGTCCTACTAATGCAGGGAAAAGCAAATTATTCTGGAATTTCTTAGAAGGCTCGGATTATCTGATTCCTTTTCTATTTCTAGTTTTTTTCTTAGACGTAATGGTTTCCTGTCATGGGAATTTTTAACTTATATAAATAAGCTACAAATACATGGTGGGATGAAGAGAAAGAATAAATGAGTCATTTAAAGAATTTAAATAACACAGCTGATTACACATGCCTTTCTACTCAAGGAGTACTTCTATCATGACTAATCTTGGGAACATCTCCCCACACTGAGTTTCCTCCTATTATTTTAAAGACATATGTTTTTTGTACTACACAGCCCGAAATTCAAACTCATTAAAATAAACATTGGTCTGTTTCAATGCCGGAGGAAAAAAAGGACTTATTGAGAGACTTATTGAGAGATGGTATGTTTCTCTTCAATATGGCACCTTTCTAATAGACTATCAAGGGCATTTTTGATTATACATGATTATTGACTCACTTGCAGTGTAGCATTTAACTTTACTTCTTTGCTTTTACTCTTTGTAATTCCTTTCATCTTATATCTTGGATGTCAAGACTTACTTTCTCTCTCTCTCTCTCTCTCTCTCTCTCTCACTCTCTCTCTCTCTTTTTTTTTTTTCTTCACATAATCTCTGTATGTGAGTTTATCTGTTTCTTGCCTGGGTTACTTAATGGCTATTTTGTTATTTTTCCAAAAAATATCACAGAGTTGTCTCTGAAACTCAAATCACTGTGTGTAATGTCTCCAGTGAGTCTTGGAACTTAAGTCATTGTTTCTTAGGAATACATAAAGCTTTTGTGTCCTTAGGGGTGTATGGGACCGTTCTGCAGTCATAGCAAGCCCAGTAGAGTTTTTAATGTTATAGTAATAATACAGTCTTTGCTGCTTCACCCTAGCCTGTTTTTATGCTGCCAGCACAAAGGATCTTTGGACTGTTAGCACAGGGCTTCCAGGCTCTAATCCACAATAAAATGTGGAATACCTAAGTACAGGTAAGATCCCTTTATCAGTTATTTACATCTCTGTATGAATCAGGTGTGATAAATAAAAGATAGTGAAAAAGGCCTAAGGGCTTGAAGCAGATAGGAAGAAGCCAACCTCCCTAAAAAGACCTGGGATAGAGTATAAGTCCAGCGTTCCTACTTTATATCTTCGCCAAGCACTGCTATTTAACACCATCAGACATTCTCATACCACCTATGCCACTATTTTTACCTGTTCGTCTTTCCTTTTCTCTTTTTAAAATTTTATAATTAGCATATTCATTATTAAAAATCATAATTTTTCTTTGTGCCCTTTACTCAACCTATCACTCCCTTAACACCCCCCCCCCCCATCTCTATCTCTAGTATCCTTAGATTTGTTCTCTCCTTCTGAAAGTTCAACGTATTGTTGTGGTCTGTTTCTTCCTTCCTTCCTTCCACCTTTCTTTCTTTCTTTCTTTCTTTCTTTCTTTCTTTCTTTCTTTCTTTCTTTCTTTCTTTCTTTCTTTCTTTCTTTCTTTCTTTCTTTCTTTCTTTCTTTCTTTTCTTTCTCTTTCTCCCTCTCTCTCTCTCTCTCTCTCTTTCTCCCCCCCCCCTTTTTCTTTCTTATACCAAGTTATGTGTGAGAAAATGCAGTATTTTTAATTCTCTGTTTGGCTTATTTCACTTAAAATAATTTCTTCCAGATTCATCATGTTGCTGCAAATGACAGAATTTCATTCTTTTTTATGGCTGAGTAGTATTGCACAGTGCATATATATCGCATTTTCCTTATCCAGTTGTCTGTTGATGGACACTTAGGTTGGTTCCATATTTTGGCTGTTGTAAATAAAGTTGTAATGAACACGGGAGTGCAGGTATCCCTTCAACATGATGATTTCCATTCCTTTGGGTATATACCCAGAAGTGGGATTGCTGGATCATGTGGTAGCTCTATCTGTGGTTGTCTGAGGAAACTCCATATTGCTTTCCATAATGGCTGTACTAATTTACAGTCCCATTGACAGTGTAGAAGTGTTCCCCTTCCTCTGCATCCTAACCAGCATTTGTTACTCTTGGTTTTTTTAAATAACAGCTGAACAGGGGTGAGATGATATCTTAATGTGGTTTTGACTTGGATTTCCATGATAATTAGTGATGTTGAGCATTTTTTCATGTACCTGTTGGCCATTTGTATGTCTTTCTTTGAAAAATGTGTATTTGGCTCATTCGCCCATTTTTTAAATGGATTATTTGCTTTTTTTACTTGAAGTTGTTTGAGTTCCTTACATATTCTGGATATTAGTCCCTTGTCAGATATATCGTTCGCAGATACTTTATCCCATTCTGTAGGTTGTCTTTCCGCTCTGTTGACTGTTTCCATTGCTGTGCATATGGTTTTTAGGTTGATATTATCCCATTTGTTTATTTGTTTATTTTTTCTTCAGTTGTTTGAATTTTGGGGTCTTTCTCATAAAGTCTTTGAACAGTCCTACTTCCCAAAGTGTTTCCTCTAAGTTTTCTTTCAGTAATTTTGTGGTTTCAGGTCTCACATTTAAGTCTTTAATCCATTTTGAGTTGGTTTTGGTATATCATGAGAGGTACAGGTCCAGTTTCAGTCTTCTGCCTATGGATGTCCAATTTTCCAGCACCTTTTATTAAAGAGGCAATCTTTCCCCAATATATGTTCTTGTTGCTTTTATCAAAGATCAGTTGGCTGTAAGTATGTGGGTTGATTCCCAGGTTTTCTATTCTGCTTTATTGGTTTGAGTGTCTGTTTTTATGCCAGTACCTTGATATTTTGGTTAAAATAGCTTTGTAATATAATTTGAAGTTGGGTAGTATTATGCCTCTGGCTTTATTATTTTTGCTCAAGATTGCTTTAGCTATTTGGGTTTTTTTTTCTGTTGTTGTTCCATACAAATGTTAGGATTGCCTTTTCTATTTCTGTGAAGAATGTTATCAATATTTTGACAGGGGTTGGATTGAATCTGTAGATTGCTTTGCATAGAATGGACATTTTCCAATGTTAATTCTTCTAATCTGAGGTCTGCATCTCTTTCTATACCTGGGAAGTTTTCTGTTATTATTTCCTTGAATAGATTTTCCATGTCTTTTCCTTTCTCCTCCCCTTCTGGAGTACTCATGATTCGGATGTTTGTATGCTTTAGATTTTCTGCTAGCTCCCTTAGAATTTCTTCATTTTTTTGAACTCTTTTTCCCTTTTTTTGTCTGCCTGGGTAATTTCAAAAAGACCATCTTTGAGGTCTGAAATTCTTTCTTCTACTTTCTCTAGCCTGCTCAGGCTCAAGATTTCAGTTCTGTTTTTTATTTCATTGAGTGAATCCTTCAGTTCTATGAGTTCTGCTATGCTCTTTTTTTTAAGGTATTAATCTCTTTGTAAATTTCCTCCTTTGTATCCTGGATATTTTTTCTTTTTTCATTTTGTTCCCTAATTGATTCTTCTCTTATCTCTGAATTTTCTTAAGATCAAATCTTGTAATTCCTTTTTTGACATCTCAAGAGTTTCCTGCTCTATGGGGTCTGATAGTTGAGAATTACAAATTCCTTTGGTGTTGTCATATCTTCTTGTGTGTTTCTAGTGTGTAGTGTTTCTTGTGTGTAGTTCTAGTATTTTTTTGTTGATGTTTGGTCATCTGGTAGGGTACTTGTTTCTTCTGTTACTCTGGAGTGGGCTATGACAGGAAAGACTTCCTCTTCTATTTGTAGGTTTTTTGGGTGACTGTCCTTGTTTCAATGCAGTTGAGTGTGTGGTAGGCTGCCTTGGTCCCTGCTTGGGTGGTGAGTGGGCCTCTCTGAGGCTTGGTGGCATGGGCTGGTGGTTTGTTCTTTCTTTTATTATGTTGTATGTACTATTCTATATTAATGAGATACCAATGATTAAATGCATCAGAATTGTTAAGTATGAGATAGAAATTTTAAAAACATCTCTTATTTTTCCAACAATTCTGTAAGGAATGTACTTTCTTTCATGCTTAAAAAAATTTAAAAAAAAGGAAACAGAGGGAGAAAGTAACTTACCACATAATTTAGCAAGTGGTGGAAGCTGATGAGAATCCATATGTTTGTATTTCTCATGCCCTCTCCAAAATCATAAGCTGCCTTTGTTTGTACACTATATATTCATAAATGTGTGTGTATGAGAAAGAGAGAGAGCACACATCAAAATTTCTATGTCTGTATACCTTTTTTTTTTTTAAACCATGGCTCATTTCCAGAGTTTTTTGCAGAGCTTAAAAGCCAAGATTGCCAGGTTGTTCACTCCAAACATGCCCCCCAGGATGACTTAAAACTTTACAAGTTTCTATTTACACAGTTGATACATCCTTCTCTTTTATAATTTCTACATATGAAATAGATCTTATAACATTTTATATTTCAAATGAAGAATTTCTGGCACTGGCAATTGCTTTAATTCTCACTGGCTGATTTTTGAAAGCAGTAACAGTATTTTTTTTTTAACATTATTTGCTCCTTCCTATAAGGAGCAACACCTCTTTCATACTGTATCCATTTAAGCAGTTTCTCATTTCTGAAATTTTAATGCCTTATAGGATGGAAAAGAGAGGGCAGAAAGGACCCAGTAGTGATTTAAGACAATGATTCTGAATTGAAGCATCTTGCTACTTGGAAGAACATCATATTTCATAGTGTATTTGCAGAAATGCTTCATGGCCCAAACTCCTATTTCATGTCCTTGAAAGCCAATAGAGTAACGAAATTTCTGTTTCAGTGACTGATCAATAATCTTATGACTTTTCAGAGTTGCCATCTGTCTTGTGATACACTTTTACTGTGTTGATGTGCAGTGACTAATACTTACATGTATATATTTTTCATCTCCTGAAATTGTGAATTATTTTAAGAATATTTCTACTGTGCTTACATTTATTTATATAAAGCATATTTTTCTTGATTTCACTGGAGACATATATAAATCAAATTTACTGGAAATATATATATTTGGAATTTAGTGTAACTCCCCTTTGTCTTGGTCCTCGAATCAATGTATATTAATAGGGCACTGTCTACGTCACAGACAATACTCTAGGCAATGGTTACAAAACTGAGGAAGACATGAATGCTGCCTTTCAGAGCTCACAAGCTTCAGGAAGAAGTTATCTGTAAGAACAACTTGAAAGAGTGTTTAAGAGTTTAGATCTTGTCACCAATCTGCCTCCATCTGAATCTTTTCCTTACCACTTGTTAGAAAGTAAAATGATTTATCTAATATCTATACCTCAGTGATCTCTTCTGTAAAATGGTGATAATGATAAATGATTTAATACATATAATGCATTTACAATGGTCTTAGGCACATGCATTTTGATAAATTCTGGGCATAGTTATTATCATTAGTACTATTACTGTGATGTGAGCCACAAATAGCTAAATATTGCAATATCATACAATAAGTACATAAAATAGAAGTATGTTCAAGAGGATGGAGTACAAAACTTCACATGCTGCCAAGAAAGGAGGGATAGCTGCCCTAGGAGAGATGAGACTTGAATAAGATCTTGAGGAAGAAGACATAGTATATCCACTAGCCACACAAGGAAAGTAATAACATCTTAGGCAGCAGAAATAACTTTGAAAATTCAAGAAGTCTTAAGAAAGAATGCCCTACTCAGCAAACTATGGCTAAGCTCATGTGTATAATTGGAAGTAGTGTGTAGGGTAAAGGGTAAGGTCACAAATATTTTTTTTATTTTTACAATTAATTAATTAATTAATTATTTTTAAAATTTTATTATGTCGATATACATTGTGGCTGATTATTGTTGCCCATCACCAAAACCTCCCTCCCTCCTCTAAGGTCACAAATATATCTGGGTAATAGACTAAAAATTTAGGACTCATCATGTTGGCATTAGAAACCATAAAAGGTTTTAAAAAAATAGAACTAATGTGATGAGATTTATATTTTAGGAAGACTATTCTAGCTCCAATGTAGAGAATGGGTTAGAATGCTAGCTGGAGGACGGTAAGACTTAAAGCTAGAAGACTTTTGTAGTTGGTCATATGAGAGCTGGTCAGGTCCTCAGATAAGACTGTGGCATGGAAATGAACAATTGAGACCGAATTGACAGTACTGTAGGATCACTTGGATGGAAAGGGGAAATACAGGCAGAGGGGTGTCTAGAATCAAGGTCAAGTTATTTTGTACAGCTGGGTGGATGATGGCGCTATCAGTAGGTATAAAGAATATATTTGAAGGGCAGGCCAGACACAGTATGGCGGGTGACTGAGGATTAGATTCTGGCCAATTGTCACCTTCATGGGCTGGTGAAGAAAGAGAACAAAAAAAGAAGACATGAAAAATACACACGAAGTAGGAGAGGAATCAAGTGTTACAGAATCTAAGGGAGAACAAATGTCAGAAAGATTTGTTAAAATTACGATGTTATTGGTGATCTTATTGAGTATATTCTAAAGGTAGGAAATGAAAGAGAAGTAAAGAGTCAAGCCAAGTAGCTTGACTATGAAGAAACATAGAAATGAGGGTTTTTTCCCCCTTAGGAAAAATAGACTCAGGAAAAACAGAGTCACCAGAAGATAAAAGAAACAGGACAAAATTGAAGAATTCCCTTGAAATAAAAATGGATTTGGAACCAGAATAAAAGGATTAATTTTCAACAAGACGAGAGTATTCTCTTTACATATATGTGAGGCAAGAATGAGGTGCATGGGATAGATTGTATCTGGAACAGGAATTTGGGAGTGTTCATATTTGATGGTTCCTATTCATAAAATAGAAGGTAAAGTACTCTTCACAAGTACTAAAGGTTTGCTTTCTGTTTTCCTATCACTATTTTTCTGCTATGTCTAACTTCTACCAGAAACCATGTAGTAAAAGAAATAACATGCATTTTAAAGAATCTTCAGGTCTTGTGGGTTTCATCAGGTATTTGTGGCTCTTTTCTAATGAAACTTTATATACTGAAGTGTTAGCAATAAGATATTTTCTCATATTTTGACCCTTTGCCTCTTCTCTTTTTTATTGAAGGAGCTGTATAGATCCCTTCAAGATCCTGTTAATATCATGCTGTTATTTTGGTCAAGATCACCTGTGTGCTCTCTGAGCATGTTAGCCAAGGGGAAAATATGATGTTCAGTATTGGGGATCTGCGTATTATCTCCAATCTGAATTCTTTATTCAGAGTTCTGGAAGGGCATGCTTGGTGGCCTCCATGAGGCACTCCTCATACCTAATTGGGTGTTGGCTAAAGGAACACTCAAGGAATATCTCTACTTATTTAAAAATTACGTAAAAAAAAATTGGATTATATCAGATGAATATACTGAGAGAGGTGATGTGTGTTTCCCAGTTTTAAGAGGGGTTGTGATTCAAACCTGATTTGATTACTCCAGAGTTCAAGTTTTATCCCTATGATTTTGACCTAACTCTACTGTTCAGTACCAAGCTTTATGCTATTTGATTCTAGTTCTGTCTCTTGCAAAAGAACAAATTAATTCTACTACTTTTTCTTCTACAGAACACCACTATAAATAATTAAAAATTATTATAGCTCTCTTTCTGAGGTGTATCATCTTTAATTCCCTCAACTTTTCCTTGAAGTTAATAGTTTGCAAACTCTTTCAATGTCCTGGTAGTCTCTGTGAAATAAGCTTTAGTTTTGACTCTCGAGGGAACTCTCATAAAGTGGAAATAGAATTAGACTTGAAGCAGAGATCGAGTTCTCTTTTGGAAAATTCTAGAATTTGGAATTTGAGCAAGACATTTACCCTCTGCATTTCCATTGCATTCATTTTTAAATGAGAATGGCATCTAAGGGAGCAATAAGTTTTTTCTTTTTAAACAGTTTTATTCATTTATAGCGTACATACCACAAAGCTCGCCCTTTTAAGGTATACAATTCATTGGTTTTTAATATATCTACATTGTTGTGCAAGGACCACCATAATCTAATTTTAGAATATTTTCATTACCCTAGAAGGAAACACTGTAGCCATTAGCTGTCACTACACTACTCATTCTTCCCATCTTCTTTCCCCACCACCCAATCCCCAGCCCTAGGTAAATACTAGTCTGCTATCATTCTATTTAGATTTGCCTACTGTGTAAACTTTATAATAAATTATATAATTTGTGGCCTTTTCTGACTGGTTTCTTTTACTTAGCCTAATATTTCTGGGGTCATTAATACTGTAACATGCATCAGTACTTCATTCCTTTTTATAATCAAATAATATTCCATGTGTGGATATGCTACATTTTGTTTATCCATTCATCATAATGGACTTTTGGATTATTTCTGCTTTTTGACTGTTACCA
Source organism: Cynocephalus volans (assembly GCF_027409185.1). Classification (NCBI taxonomy): domain Eukaryota; kingdom Metazoa; phylum Chordata; class Mammalia; order Dermoptera; family Cynocephalidae; genus Cynocephalus; species Cynocephalus volans. The sequence goes on from NC_084475.1 coordinate 66,566,029, forward strand.
ATAATGCTTCTATAAACATTTGTGTTTAAGTTTTTATGTGGACATATGTTTTCATTTCTCTTGAGTAGAATTCTAGGAGTAGAATTGCTTCATATGGTAATTTTGCATTCATATGATAACTCTATGCCTAACATTTTGAGGAACTGAGAAACTGTTTGCCAAAGTGACTTTACCATTTTAGATCTCCACCAACAAGTTTTTGATGAGGACTAAAATACTGCGGAATAAGTAAATGCTAGAACACTACCCATAGCTACTTTTATTATCCTGTCTTGTCTGAATCAACCCAGAAAGCAAGCAGTAAAGAAATATTTAGTATGTACTTTAAAAAAATCTCCATGTCATCCTGAAGGTTTCTTTAGGTAATTCCTAGACTCAGTGTTTGTCTTTTATGAGCTCATATTTTGCTAGAAAGACTCTAGTGAAGCAAGGAACAACCGTGAGCTTGGTATATTCAAGTTAGTTCTCTAGTTAGTTCTTTGTTTTCAGCTTATTATGGTTGCTTCAGTGATGGAGGGTGATTAATGCTATTTTACAGATTGTACTAATTAAAATGCCAGAATTGAGGGCTTCCAAGGAATTCATGAGAGCATGACTCAGAGAAGGAGCTGGTCTTTCATTGTCTCCATTTCATGATACTATTCTTTAGGGGAAAGAATCGCATAGTTATCTCTGTTTCTATAGTTCTTCTAGAGTGCCTGTTACTTAGTATATGGTCATAGTATTGAATAACCAAAACCAGAAATTCTTAATTTGCTAGAAACTTGTATTTCAATTCTGTTTAGCTATACATATTTAGAAGGCAGGGAATTACTATTTACTAAGCATTTATATTTTCCATAAATATTTCACATTTATTACCCGAACTATGAAAAGTGTTCTTATTTAATTTTAATTTTTACAGATGAATAAACAAATTCAAGTCATTTGCACATTTAGTACATAGGACAGACAGGCACTCATTACTCATTAATTTTTTCAACCATTAGACCAAAGAACTAAAGGAAGGATACATGGTCACATTGATAACAAAAATGGTCCTATTTTAAAATGTTAACAGGGAATTAATTATTCTTAGCAAAAATTTTGTTAATTATTTAAGATTAAAAGGTTTATTTAGAACAATTTCATGGCATGGATTTTTTTCCCATTGGTTATTAGGATAAAGAGTTTCTGACAGTAGATATGAAGAAAATGGTTTTCTGTAAAGGGTGATATGAGACACTAAAATTCTGGTTTTTAACTGGGGGTACACAACAGAATCACCTGGGAGCTGTCCCCACCAAATACATAATCCAGGGCCTTGCTAATTAAAATAGAATCTTTTGTGGTGGTCCCAGACTTGTTTGTTGTACAAATCAAAAAATAACTCCTCAGGTCATTCATACAAATGCCTCTGGTTAAATATCTCTCCTTGAATTCCAAACACTTGACCACAACCTCCTTTCTAGCTTTACTAAATCCAGCCAGCACTTACCTTCAAGGTTATGTCTCCCTGTTCCCTTTCTAGAGTGATATTAAGAAAAAGTTCAGTTTTTAGTAATAAATATAGGATGTATGAGTGTAAGGATATCTAGTCAGGGATGCCAGCTAAAGAGAAGCACAACCTAGTAAACTGCATTAGTAGAGTGGGAGTGAGGCTTGGGGAAATATGGCAAGGACAACACAAAATATATTTTAAAGCTCTCAAGAGGTGAAGAAGAACAAGAAAGATCCACTTCACAGAAAAAGTTTCAGAAAAAATTGAATAATCGAACAACTCATTTTCTTCTTTTTTCATTATCAGCCACATGAAAATCCAGCAAATGGGCACAAGCTGCTCTAAATGAATTAAGTTGGAGGAGACAGTATATATTTTGGATGACAGAGATGGGGGAAATAAGGAGAAAAAAAGAAGAAAAAATCTTAGAATGATAGAATGACCAAGGCTAAGTATGACTATTTTTGTGGATAAATTATAATTAGCACCTGAGTTTAAAAAGTCAGCTACCTAAGTAAAGGTTGGTCAAAATATAGTATAATAGCAATTCCTATGAACAAAAGCAAAAAACTGGTCTTAGTGATCACTGCAAGTCAATATAAATTTATATTCTGATATGGTTTTCGCCATGTCGATGATAGGAATATAAGTGGCCTGATCAAATGAAATAATAGTTCTATTGTTTTAGTTCCATTTAGATTTAATTAGTTAGTTAGTTAAGTAGCTTTATTTGTTTTAGTTCTATTGCTGCACTAATGTAGTAATATTCACAGTACCGCCTTGTCAGCAATGGGTCTGAGTTCCATAAGTTCCCTGTTCAGAGCTCCTAAGACATTAGTACCAGTAAAGCGATCTTTACTGAATCCCAGCTTTGAAGAGTCCCTCTCACAAGCTTCTAAGTTTTAATAATTCCTTCCTCTTTCTTTGTTCTCCCGGCCTTAGGGTGGTAGCTGACATTACTATGTCTGTGATACCTTAGTGTTCTCTTTTGCCTTTTCAGTTTTCTGGGTAACAATTCTTTTTATTAAATTCTCTCTATTAAAATAACTTGTCTACTTTCTGTCTTCTGTCTGGACCTTGATAATTACAATAACAGATGAGTAGATTTAGAGTATGGGTAATTGGTAGGTCTTTCTAGATATTAAAGTGCTTGAATATAAAAGAAAATATATTGGATATATTTGAGAGTGCTGGTTTCTTTATATTTCTTTCTTGGAGATTTTCTGCCCTTATGTTCTCGAACATGGGACCTAGCTCCATGGCTACACAGCCGATTGGATCAGCGGGTTCGGATCCTATATAGGACTGACCGGTGTACTCACTGGCTGAGTGCCGGTCACAAAAAAACGACAAAAAAAAAAAAAAAAAAAAAAGAATATGAGATGTATATTTATTTCAGGGCTTTGCTCTAAATCCATTGAATAGGAATATCCTAAGAATGGGTTCAAGTAATATACATTAAAAATACCAGTAATAACAATAAAAATAACATTCTCCTCCAGGCAGTGCTGAAGTAGATGAGTCAGATATGGGAAAAGAACTATATGACTATTCTGGCTGTCAATTGCTGAATGAAAAGCTAACCCAACATTCAGTGTCTTACCATTTTTATTATATCTCACAACTTTGTGGGTCATGAATTCAAGCACATCTCTGCTGGGTGATTCTTCTGTGCTGTCTGACATTGACTAGAGTCACTTGGTGATATTAAACTGGAGATAAGTTTCATCTGGAGTATACAAGATGGCTTCCTTCATATGCCTGGCATCTTGGTGGGGATAGCTGAGTCCCTCTTCCTCTCCATATAGTCTCAGGATTCTCCTTGAGCATCTTGACTTGAACACACATTGGCTTGGCCTCATGTGGTGGCTGAGGGCTCTCACGGGTTGGCAGTCAGTCTTCTTAAAGAGGAGGCATGAATCTGGTGTATACCACTTCCACTGTTCTCTGTTGGTTAAAGCTGTGGCAAGACAGACCAGATTTGAGGAGAAAAAGTAGATTCCTCTCTCTCAGTGGGAGAAGAGTTAAAGAATTTGTGGCCCTCTTTATTTTTTTTATTTTTAATTTTTCTCAATGTTTTAATTAGCATATTCATTATTACAAATTGTAATTATTTAGGCCCCTTAACTGACCAGTCGTCCCCCAATACCCCTCCACCTGCATCTCTAGTATCCTTAGGTTTGTTCTCTCCTTCTGAAAGTTCATTGTATTATTGTGGTATCTTCTTTCTTTCCCTCTTTCTCTCTTTCCTTCCTTTTTCTTTTGTTTCTTTCTTTCCTTTCTCCTTTCTTAGTACCCAGTTATGAAGGAGGACATTCAGTATTTCTCTTTCTGTGTCTGGCTTATTTCACTTAACTTAATTTTCTTCAGGCTCATCCATGTTGCTGTGAATGGCAGAATTACATTCTTTTTTATGGATGAAGTAGTATTCCATTGGGTATATATATCATATTTCCTTATATAGTTGTCCATCAATGGACATTTAGGTTGAGTCCATATTTTGGTTATTGTAAACAGAGCTGCGATGAACATGGAAGTTCAGGTATCCCTTCAACATGATGATTTCCATTCCTTTGGTATCTACCCAAAAGTGGGATTGCTGGATCATATGGTAGTTTTATCTGTAGTTGTTTGAGAAAACTCCATATTGTTTTACATAATGGCTGTATTAATTTATAGTCACATCAAAAATGTAGAAGAGCTTCCCTTTCCCTGCATCCCCACTGGCATTTATTATTCTCAGTCTTTTTAATAATGGCCAGTCTAACTGGGATGAGATAATATCTCAGTGTGGTTTTGATTTGCATTTCCCTGATGATTAGTGATACTGAGCATTTTTTTCATGTACCTGTTGGCCACTTGTATGTTCTTATTTGAGAAATGTCTGTTGATCTCATTTGCCCATTTTTCAACTGGAATATATATATTTTTTTTACTGTGAAGTTGTTTCATTTCCTTATATACACTATATATTAATTTCTTGTCAGATGTATAGTTTGCAAACATTTTCTCCCATTCTGTAGGTTGTCTTTCCACTCTGTTGACAGTTTCCTTTGCTGTGCATAAGGATTTTAAGTTGATATAATCTCATTTATTTGTTTTTCTTTAGTTGCTTATACTTTCATAAAGTCTTTGCCCAGTCCTACTTCCTGAAATATTTCCCCTATGTTTTCTTTTAATAATTTTATGGTTTCAGGTCTTATAGTTAAGTCTTTAATCTGTTTTGAATTGATTTTGGTATATCATGAGAGGTACAGGTCTAGTTTCATTCTTCTGCATATGGATATTCAATTTTCCCAGCACCATTTATTGAAGATGCAGTTTATTCCCAATGTATGTTCTTGTTGCTTTTGTCAAAGATCAGTTGGCTGTATGTTGGTTGATTCCCACATTTTTTGTTCTGTTCCATTGGTTTGTCTGTTTTTATGCCAGTAACATGGTTCTTGGTTACAATAGCTTTGTAATATAATTTGAAGTAGGGTAGTGTTATGCCTCCAGCTTTATGTTATTTTATTTTTTTTGCTCAGCATTGCTTTGGCTATTCAGAGCCTTGTTGTTCCATATGAATGTTAGGATTGCTTTTTCTATTTCTGTGAAGAATTTCATTGGTATTTTGATGGGGATTGCACTGAATCTGTAGATTGCTTTGGGTAGTATGGACATTTTCACAATGTAAATTCTTCTAATCTGAGAGCATGATATGTCTTTCCACCTTTTTGTGTCCTCTTTAATTTCTTTCAGTTTTGCACTTGTTGTAGAGATCTTTCACCTTCTTGGTTAAATTGATTCCTATGTTTTTAAAAAAATTTTTGGTGACTATTTTAAGTGGGCTTGCTTTCTTGATTTTTGTTTCTGCTACCTTGTTTTTAGAGCATAAAAAACTACTGATTTGGGGGTGTTTATTTTTTGTCTAGAAAATTAATGAAATTTTTCATCAGCTCTAAGAAATTTTTAGTAGGGCCTTTAGGATTTTTGTATATATAGGATCATGTTATCAGCAAACAGGGACAGTTTGACTTCATACCTTCCATTCTGGATGCCCTTTATTTCTTTCTCTTGCCTGATTGCTCTGCCTAACACTTAAAATACTATGTTAAATAGAAGAGGTGACAGTGGGCATCCTTGTCTTGTTCCTCTTCTCAATGGAAAAACTTTCTGCTCTTCCCCATTCAAGATGATATTGGTGATTGGTTTTTCATGAATGGCTTTTACTGTGTTGAGATACTTTCCTTCTATATTTAATTTGCTGAGAATCTTTATCATGCAGGGTGTTGAATTTTGTTAAATGCTTTTCCTGTACCTACTGAGATAATCAGAAGGTTTTTGTCCTTGATTTTGTTGATGTGGTGTATCATATTTATTCACTTGTGTATGTTGAACCATTCTTGCGTCCTTGGGATGAATTCGATTTGATCCTGGTGCATAATTTTTTTTTGGATGTGTTGCTGTATTCTGATTGCTAATATTTTGTTGAAGATTTTTGTGCCTATGTTAATAAACGATATTGGCCTGTAATTTTCTCCTTTTAGTGTATCTTTGGCTTTTGGTATCAGGGTGATGATGACCTCATAGAATGAGTTCAGGAGAATGGCTTCTGTTTCAATTTTTTGGAATAGTTTGAAGAGAATTGGTATTAATTTTTCTTTATGGGTTTGGTAGAATTCAGCAGTAAAGCCATCCAGTCCTGGGCTTTTCTTTGTTGGGATACTGCTGATTACTGGTTCAACATCATTCCTTGTTTTTGGTCTGTTCAGGTTTTGTATTTCTTCTTGGTTCAGTCTTGGTAGTTTGTATGTGTCCAGAAATTTATCCATTTACACCACAGGTTTTCATATTTGTTGGCATATGATTATTTATGATAGTCTCTAAGGATTCTTTGTATTTCTGTGGTATTGGTTGTAATATCTCCATTTTATTTCTGATTTTGGTATTTGGATCTTTTCTCTGTTTTTTTATCTTTTAACCTCGCTAATGGTTTATCTTTTTATTTATCTTCTCAAAACCATCTTTTAATTTCATTGATTTTTGTATCATTTGGGGGGTCTCTATTTCATTTAGTTCTGCTCTGATCTTATTATTTCTTTTCATCTACTTCTATTTGCATTGGATTGTTGTTGTTGTTCTAGTTATTTGAGGTATTGTGTTTGGTCATTTACTTGGAATCATTCTATTCTTTTGACGTAAGCATTTATTGAAATAAATTTGCCTCTTAGTACTGCTTTTGTAGTATCCCACAAGTTTTGATATGATGTACCTTGATTTTCATTAATTTCAAGACATTTCTTTATTTCCTGTTTAATTTCTGCTTGGTCCCATAGGTCTTTCAGGAGCCTGCTGTTTAGTTTCCATGTAATTGTATAGTTTCCAGAGTTTTGCTTGTTATCATTTTATAGTTTTAATCCATTTTGGTCTGAAAGGATACTTGGAATGGTTTCGAATTTTTTTAAATTTGCTGAGACTTGGTTTGTGACCTAACATGTGGTCTATCCTGGAAAAAGTTCCATGCGCTGAGGAGAAGAATGTACATTCTGTAGCTTTTGGATGAAATGTTCTGTAAATATATACCAAGTCCAATTGGTCTAAGGTATAGTTTAAATCCTGTGTTTCTTTGTTGATTTGTTGCCTGGAAGATCTGTCCTGTGCTGACAGAAGGGTGTTCAGGTCATCTGCTATTATTGTAGTAGGGTCTATCTTTCTTTTTAGGTCTAATAGTGTTTGCTTTACATATCTGGGTGCTCCAGTGCTGGGTGCATACATATTTCTGATTGTTATGTCTTCTTCTCAGATAGAACCCTCTATCCTTTTATGTTAGCCTTCTTTGTCTCTTCTTATGGTTTTTGGTTTAAAGTCTATTTTATGCAATATATGAATAGCTATGGTGGTTCTTTTTTGTTTTCCATTTGCATGGTATATCTTTTTTCATCCTTTCACTTTTAGTCTGTGTGTGTCTTTCCAGATAAGTTGAGTCTCTTGAAGACAGCATGTAGTTGGGTCTAGATTTTTAATCCTGTTAGCCAGTCTGTGTCTTTTGAATGGGGAGTTTAATCCATTTACATTTAGGGTTATTTTTGAGAGCTGTTGTTGTACTTCTGTCATTTTATTGCTTTTTGCTTATATGTTTGGAAAATTTTTTGTTTCTTTCTTCCTTTTTTAATTGTCATGTTCAATGTTAGTTGGATTTTTGAGGTGACATGATTTAGCATCTTTCTTTTTCTCATTTGCATTTTTGTTTTAATGTTGGGTTTTGCTCTTTCTTGTATATCTGTGATAGTGACTATCATTTTTTGGATTTTGGATGTCAGACTTCCTTGAGAATTTCATGCAGGGTTGGTCATGTGGTGGTGAACTCCCACAATTTTTTTTTTTTTTTTGGTCTGGGAAAGATACTATTTCTCCCTCATTTTTGAAGGATAGCCTTGCTGGGTATTGAATTCTTGGCTGGATTCTTTTTTATATTTTAATATTTTGAATATGTCATCCCATTTTCTTCTGAACTGTAAGGTTTCAGTTGAAAAGTCTGCTGTTAGTCTGATGGGGGCTCCTTTATAGGTGACTTGATGCTTTTCTCTTGCTGAATTTAGTATTGTCTCTTTGTCTTTGAGCTTTGCCAGTTTGACTGTAATGTGTCTTGGAGAGGATCTTTTTGGATTGAGTCTGTTTGAGGATCTTTGGGCTTCCTGTTTCTTCCTGGATCTGGTCTGTCTCTCTCTATACCTGTGATGTGTTCTGTTATTATTTCCTTGACTACCTTTTCAGTGCCTTTTTCCTTTCTCCTCACTTCCGGCATACCTATGATTTGGATGTTTGTGTGCTTGAAGTTGTTTGCTAGCTCTCAGATTTCCTTCATTTTTTAAAAATTCCTTTTTCATTTTTTTGTACTGTGTTATTTCAAAATGACCATCTTTGAGATCTCAGGTTCTTCCTTCTGTTTGCTCTAGCCTGCTGCTCAAGCTCTCCATTGTATTTTTTATATCATTGAGTAAATAATTCAATTACAGAAGTTCTGCTACATTCTTTTTAAAGTTACTAATCTGTTTGTAAATTTGCTCCTTTGTATTCTGTATATTTTTTCTTGTTTCCTTGTGTTCTCTAATTGAGTCTTATCTCTTTGAATTTTCTTAATACTGTTGCTTGGAATTTCTTTTCAGACATTTCAAGGGTTTCCTGCTCTATAGGATCTGGTACTTAATTAAGAATTGCTATATTCCTTTGGTGTTGTCATATCTTCTTGTTTATTTATATTTTTAGTATCTTTTCATTGATCTCTGATCATCTGTAGAGCACTTGTTTCTTCTATTACTCTGGAGTGTGCTATGAGGAGAAAGACTTTTTTTTATCTGTTTGCAGGCTCCACTGGTGATTCTTCTTGTATCAATGTAGTAGAATGTTCTGCAGGCTGCCTTCAGGGTGGCCTTGGCTACTACTGCGGTGAGCCATCCTTGCAGTGGCAGTAGGTGTGGTGGTGGCTGTAGTTGACCACCTTGGATCCTGCTTGGGCAGTGAGAGGGGCTCTCCAGGTCTTATGGCTGGGCCCCTGGCAGCACTGGGAGGCTGATGCTCAGCTTGGCTCCAGCTTGGGTAGTGGGAGGGGTACTATGGGGCTTCAAGCTGGGTCCCCAGTGGTGTACAGGCTGTGTGCCTCTTTAATCCATCACAGTGACCTCCAAATATTATAAATTATCTCTCTGTATCCTAAGGGGATGACATATGAGATGAACAAATACAAGATCTTGGAGTTGTGTGAGAAGACAAGCAAACAGACATGGCATCATTACAGAAAGAAATGTCTGGCTTGTCCTCTATAGAAAAGAAAGCCTATAATGATAAAGGAAACACAAAAAGAGGCAGGTGCACAAGAGATAATTTTGCCCCAGGCAGTTTTATTTAATATTGTTTCTAATCATAATATCCCACTAAAGTAGGAGGGCAAAGAATTTGACTCTATAGGTTACTTGTGGATTGAAAGTAGGTATTATTTGCTAAATTTTCACCAAAAGTATGCCAGTAAATGCTATCAACCACCAGTAATAAAGACAATAACAATTATGTTAATAAATTCAATTTGCCATTCTTTCAAGTTAATATAAACATATGCAAACTTTCCACTGAAATCTTTTTAACTGAGAAGAAGAGAAGAAATGTTTAAATAGAATTACCCTAGATTTTTAAGTGATCATGAAATATAGTAAGTACAGTTGTTACAGTTTTTCTTGGAGAGCTGGACTGATTGTATTTCTCCCATTGTAACTTAAGTCTTCTGAATTTCCTTTCTTGAAGTTTGTGCAACTCATTCTTTTAGAAACATGAAATGTGTTAAACTTTTATTTTTTCATTGTTGTGAAATTATTTTATAAATTGAATTTGTGAGCTGTGAATATGTTGTTGGTGTTATTTACACTTGAGAACACATTAAACATGATTGTTTATATTAATTATGAAGCAGAGGCATTTGAGATTACTATTTTGTTTTGTTTTTATTTATTTATTTTTTCCTCTTGGTAGAGGTTAGTTATTACTTTGCTCCAAGCTGCTGAGTTGCTCAGAAATGAAATTGGTGTAGACTACTCAATATCAAATATGCTAATTTGAATTAACAGCATGGAATATAGTTTCAATGAAAATGCAGTGTAATTTTATAAATTAACATGTGGAAGAAACTCAGGCTAAACTCTGGCTTAACAAATTTTCTTGAAACTTTGTCTTGTTGCATTAAAGACTAGAATTCTACTGATAATCTCTCAAGACTAATGTAGTACTAATGTTCCAAGAGCAAGAGGTTATGTACTAACCATCTCCCAACCCCCTGCCTCTGGTACAGAAGTGTACAAACATAAGACTGTGTTTTTGACAACTATTCTGTCAACAAATTGACAGATTGAAAAAGTAATTATCTCTTAGGGAAAGTCATCTATTTTCTCTGTGGAGTATGGTTAATGGATACTTTTGTGCATCGTTTTAAATTCTTTGACTGTGCTTTTTATTCCAACCACTGCTGAAGCAATCAGTTCTGTGAAGGCTTCCAGCATCTTCATGCAGGTGAACCTGATAGCACCTTGCCACCCACCGCGTCTTCGAGTGTTGGGTCAGAGCTAAGTGCTTCTCACTGTCTCATCTAGGCCTTATCTTATATCTATGGGCACTATTTTGTATTCACGTATGCGCAACCTAGAAGTGTGAGTAATAGAAACCGATGGGCAAATGCCTCCCTCTTTCTTCCTGTGGACAGATGGTTGCTAGACACATTTCTTAAGCTTCTCAGACTATTGAGAGATGTAGCAATCAATTTCTCATAGCAATGAACAACTATATGCTTGTTTTGGTTTTCGTTCTTTACTTCCCTATTTCATCCCCCGACGCTCACTTCTGCTACCTGGGATTACATTTTTAGATAAACTACTCACACTCAAATGCTTGTCCTATATCTGCTTTTCAGAGGAACCACCTCTAAGACAGGATCTATAAAATTTGTTCCTTCAACTTAAATGACCAATAATGGGTTGGAATTTAATTGTGACATGTTTCCTCAAAATTGAAACAAGAGTATCCCAATATATGAAAGGATGTTCAGCACAGAGTACCATCTATCTTAACCTTGTTTCAGTCTTCCCTCTGCTGGTATGTGTGTGACCTTTGTTCTGTTAGTACACAGGCAAGAACTTTTGTTCAAACATTGTCTGCTTATAAAGTTAAACGTTGGAGAAAGATATTTTGAACTTCTGGAAATCTGACGTCTGGATGTTCTTCATTAAAGTTTTAGTTAATTTTACCCGCCCTCCCCATCCTTCCCAAAGAAAAAGCAATAGATTGGCATTAAGTCTGGTGAAAATCACACCTTATTTTCTCCTCTGCACAATCCTAAATAATGCATAATGCATAGGGGGGAAATCAACTTTAATTGGTCCAGGGTTTAAGTTGAAGATGGCTCCAATTGCCAACTTTGCAAATTGTCACCAGTTCTTTCCTAGTCTCAGCCTTGCATTTTAGATTGTCTGTATCCTGTAATTTCAGTTTTCCTCAAGTCTTTTTAGAAGATGTCATTCTAATATTAAAAAATAATTCTGGATATACAATATTAAAATATATACACATAGAGCTCACTGCAATAAATCCTTAAAAGATCTTAGGCTAAAGTATTTATAAATTACATAGTTCCATGAAAATATGAAGTGTTTACCTTAGTGATATCTGGGTAGAATAGTTTCTGTCTTTCTTTCTGTCTTTCTGCAGTTTCTTATTCATGTTGGTAAATATATTTTAGAGAACATGTGACTTGAATGGTATTTTAAAGAATTTATACATTCTCTAATTTTGTTAAGAAGATATTAAAGGATTTTGAAGTTTAGGGCTAAAAATCAACATTTCAGTTACCTAGAAATATCTGTTTATTGGTTGTTCAGCTTTCTGGCTAATTTAAAAACTGAAAACATCATAGAACCCAGAATAAAATAGCATAGTTGGTAGTTTATGAGGAATGTTTGAAAATAAGTATCGAATTTATTGTGAAGAATAATACTAAAAATGAATATTAAGTATTTTATGAACTAGGCACTGAGATAGTGCTTTACAGATAGGTGTTATCATTAGTTCCTTTTAACAGATGAAAGAAAATCAAAGTTGTAAGAAAGCTGATCAGTTTGCTTGAGTTTGCCCAGGTCTTAAGTTGCAGAACTGAAATGTCCATTTTGTTTCCAACTCCAATTCTGTGTGCTCTGAATGGTTGCTTACCTGGAGAAGGACCAGATCTGACAGTCACTTCCACAGCAATCTGATTGGTCTGCTGCCCAAACTGACTGATGCTGGCTGTGAAAGCTGAGTTATTTGAGACAAAAGCCAGGGAATATAAGAGAACATTCAGAGAATGAAAAGGAGCCATATGATCCAGGGATCAAAGTGGAAGAAAGATAGAAGAAAAGTAGGAAGGAAATAGAAGAAAGAAAAGAGAAAAAGAGAAAAGTTTCTGGCAGGTGGTATAAATGGTAGCAGGGTAACTGTGGCATTGATGATGAAAAAATGATAATCAAATCTGGAGGACAGAGGAAGAGTTCTGAGCAGTGGCAAATGGACCTATTATCTCATTGGCTATTAGAGTACAAATTTGTAATGGATTTTAAATTCCATGTTTTGCCCTCCATTTAAGAAAGTAATGTAATATAGTTTGTATTAGACATATTTCTATGCCTGTTTACAGTAAAAATGGAAAGCTTTATCATGCCAGAAGTTATCCTTCAGATATCTGGAAATCTGTATCACAAAGAATAGTACTTTCTTCAGTGATTCTGATCATTGGGTGTCATGACTATTTGAAGTTCTTGCCATAGAGAAGATCAGAAAACTTTGATATGTATTATGCCTCAAGATATTCTGTATTTTCAATTGACTAGCATTTAGGGATTTAATTCTTAAATGAATATAACTCCTAGAAGTAATTTGCCTGATGATTAAAAATATTCTTCCTATAGAAAACTATATATTTCAACCAAAGTGGATGTTGTCTGACTACTGAAATTTTTATTTATTTGTGAGTGTTTATTTTATTCAGGTAGCAGATAAGAGATTTCAGGTGATGATTCAATTTAAGATAGAATAGTAATTGGCCCAGGCAAGAACACATTACACAATTTAAATTTACTATTATTTCCTTTTATATTTCATCACCGAGCCTATTTCCTCTGCCTCGGTTCTGTAGACCTCTTCCCTTGTGCATCTGATGTATGTTCTTTTAGTTTTCTATCCCATATGTTTGTGCATATCTGTAAAACTATGGATAAAATTGTTTCTTGTGTATATATTTAATCTTTATAAATAGTAATGTACTCTAAACTTCATTCTATTTATTACTTTTGGTCTATCAAAACAATGTTCCTAAAATATTACTTACTAGATGTAGATCTAGTTCATTCCCTTTGATTGCTTCATTGTTGTCTACTTTATGTATAGAGCACATAATATTTATTAACATCCTTCCATAATTTCCTTCTTCCCAGTGCATCTGTGTATGTGTTTCTCTGGTACATATACCCAGAGACTAGATTGATGTGTAACAAGTTACATGCATGCGTTATTTTACCAAGTACACTAACAGATTACACTCCAAAATATGTGCACATATTTGCAATCTCACCAGCAGGGCATGGGCAAGATTTCATAAAAACTAACCAACAGATGCTATTTAATATGCTATTACTACCTATTTAGGAATGTAAAATGATACATTGTTATTTTAATTTACATTTCTATTATTAGTGAGATTGAAAATTGCCTTATATAACATTTGTTGTTTTTCTCTTCTCCATATTAAACATTCATGGTTTTTTTTTTTGTTTTTTTGGTTTTTTTGCAATTTTCAATTAAGTTTCCTGGTTTGCTCTTGCTACTTTATGGAAGTGATGTGTATGATAGATATTGTTCTTTCACTAGATAATACACATGGCAGATACAGCCTCTAAGATTTTTTTCTCATCTGTCTGTTCATATTGTTTATAGTGTCCATTACTGAGGAAACTTTAATCATGATTTTGTAAAACTATCAAAGTTTTAAAAATGTCTAAACATTTGGTAGTTTTAAAGCTATTCTTTTGTAGTTTATCACCAATGTTCTTGCACTGTAGTTTAAGAATAAAACTTGTAAGGTGTGTATTCTTTGGGGTACACTGCTACATTGTTTGTAGCATATTATATGATGACTTTTTGGACTATTCCTTGTATACATGACAAGAAACTTTATTTAATGCTTATTGTTCCAGTTTTCTCTTATGTCCTCAATTTCTCTCTCTCTCTCTCTTGTTCTCCTCACACACAAGATCACAAGAATAAGCTCATTGATTGTGATATTACATTTTCTGCCTATTGTAACAATTTGAGAGTGATGTGTTGAAATCTCTATTATTTTTTATTTCTCTATTTTTCTCCATAAATCTATCCTTTATTACTTTATGTATTTTGTGGAAATTAAATGGGAACAGAAAAAAATACTCTAATATGTGAATTGGCCTCCCCTTAAATTCATGACAACTAACCTCAAAGAGGGCTCTTAAATTCTGTTTAGCAAATCCTGTTTGATTTTCCTATTTTATTTATTATACCAGACAATTTTTTTCACATCTTCCCCTTTCTCTAGTCCCTGTCTCACTATCACGTAATGACTTTACTTCTACTGTTGTAATGCAGTAGGAAACAATTAGAAGAGAATTTTCCTGTTTCCATCACTACATCTGTTATCCTATCTGTAGTTTTCTTACATCCCCTGCACATACTTCTGCCATTCAAGACCAACAGCTCTACTTGTGCACCAGTCGTATCTTTTATGTACCAAGGGGCACTGCTTTAGCAATTTTCCATTTTTTCCCCTCCTCACCAGGGTCAAGTAATCATTACCTTCCACATTGCTAAATCCAGTGGTCAATTCTTGGTTTGCATTTCACTTGGTCTATTGGCAGTAGTAGAGATAATTTACCATTCCCTTCCTGCCCCCCCGCCTTGGATTCTGCTTTTCTTCCTACTCCACCAGCAAGTACTTGTCTGTTTTATTACCACCTCCCTGAATTGTAAATATTGGTGTGTTACACTTTCCTCTGTGTAACTGAGACAGAAAAAAGAGAAAGAAAGAATTCACTCAAAGTACCATCAATGAGGCCTGCAGGGACTGCCACCCATCAGGGGAGCTGCAGCCCCAATCCAAAATCAGCCTTTCTTTTTATTGACAAGTCAAGGAAGTTTCACGAGAAAAATCAGTTGATTCAGGGCCAGCCCCGTGGCTCACTCGGGAGAGTGGAGAGCTGGTAGCGCCAAGGCCACGGGTTTAGATCCTATATAGGGATGGCCGGTGCACTCACTGCCAAGGGTTGCGGTCCCCTTACTGGTCAAAAAAAAAAAAAAAAAAAAAAAAATCAGTTGATTCAATCATCAAAGAAGGACAGGCAGTGTAAAACTCATAACAGCAGTAAATTAACAATGTGACATTACAGAATGTAATTTGTAAAAAGCTAGGTTAATTTACCAACAAACAGTTTGTCCTTAGTAAACATTTTCTTTTCCACATACTTCCTATAGCAATTTCCTTAGCATATTTAAACAGCATTCAAGCAGTTTCCTTAACATATCTTAAGAACAATCAGTAGGTTAAATAGTTAATAGTCATTCAAGACGGAATCAAACCAGCAACCTAAAATACTCAAAGGACACAATCCCATCCCTAAACAGTGATTAGAATTGATTAGATGGCTTTTGCCAAATGTATCTGTGGACTCTTGTCCCCTATGCAAGAGCCTTTTGGCTCATTCATGCATTAACTAAAAATCCTATTCTAAGATCTAAGGAGAATCAAGATTTCTAACCCACTACGTTGGTGTATCAGAGGGCTCAAACTTTGAACATCTTCTCTTCTCAATCTGCAGTTACTCACTTGGTGATCTCATCTAGACTGGTAGTTTTAAAAATTATCTACATCCTGGTGACTCGCAAATTTATATCTTCAGGCAGGATTTTCACTTATACTACTGTCTCCTTAACATGTCCTCTTAGATGTCCTATAAGCATCTACAAATTTACATGTCCAAAAGTGATCTTTTGATCACCACCTTCACCCTCTAAAAAAGCCCTGCTTCTCTACCAGTCTGTTCCCATTTTACTAAATGTGCTTAAAAAAAAAAAATAATAACTTAAAATTTTACATTATTTGTTTCATTCTCTTATATACTACCACCTACCACATCAGTCAACCCTCTTAGCTCTACTGTCAAGACATATCTAAAAAGCAAATGCCATCTTTTCACTTCAACCATAGTCTCTCAGGTTCAAGCCACTGTTACCTCTTGCTTAGATTATTGCAGTAGCCTCTTTACACGCCCCCCCTCAACACACACACCTTTTGACAGCCATAGTAACTTTCAATACATGTTTTTCACTTGGCATAAAAGTCCCTTATGTCTTTTTTATCTCATTCACAGTTAAACCTAAATTATTACAATGACAAAAAGGTCCTATAGGATTGTTTTAATCTTACTTATCCACCTGTACTTTCCAACTGCATTCCAGTTCCACTGGCCTATTTGATGTTATTGAATAAGCAAGTCACACTTTCTTCTCAGTGTCTTTGTGAGTGCTGTTTCCTCTGTATGGAATCCTCCTTCTGTGGATAGCCTTGATTTTATTTACCTCTCTTCCTCTGGTCCTGCTCAAATGCCACCTTACTTTTTAATTTCTTTTGTACTAATATACACTTCTTAAAAATGCTCATTATCAAATGATATCTCATATATTTTCTTGTTGGTGTATGTTTTTCTATAATTTATATCCTTTTAGAATATAAACTCATTTTGTATCTTACTCTAACACCAATGTCTAAAACAGTACCTGGTATTAAATAAATATTTAATTGGATAAGAAAAAGCTTGCTTTTTTCCTAAGATTATATTTTAGCTGATATTAAAATTAATGTCCAGCTTTCTTTTAGTTCATAGTTTCATTGTATATGTTCTTTTAAATTTTGCTTTTACCTCAATATTTTTATGCTCTCACCCATTTTGAAATGTGTCACTTCTGGACAACAGGTATATATTTTTTAAAATTTAAACTGAGAATCCTCATCTTTTATTAAATAAGTTTAGCCTATTTTTATTTACAGTAATTTCAGTTTCAGTAGAACTTGTTTCCCTATTTTTGTGTGTGTGTGATTTCTATTTACCATATTTCCTGTTTTCTATTTTCCTACCATTACCTAAAACCATGTTTCTCCTGGCCTGAAAGTTATGTATTATATTCTAGACCCATAATTATACATTTTTCTCTATCAATATATTATCCCACCCAAAGGAAATCAAGTTATTTTCTGTCTTTCAAGTCCCCAGCTCTCCCTCCACCTCCCTTCCCTTGTGTTGGTATTGTAAGGAGTTTTAGGAATGTATTGGCATTCCTTAATTAGTTACAAAGTAAATTCTTTATATATTCTCATTTCAATATAACATTTATTTCTTTTTACTCCTTTTTCTTTTTGCAGCAATATTTCTTTTAAAGGATCTTTCAAGAGGATACACATATGATAAAATTTCTGAAAATTTTTATGTGGAACTTTATTTCATCAATCAACATATATATTAGTTCAGATAATTATTAAAATCATTATTTAATTTTATTTTCTTTCAAGATTTGCATATCATGGTACAATTGAAGACACTGATGTTAATATAATTTATTTTTTTATATGTGGCCCAATTTTGGCATTTTCTTTTTGGATATGTATCTAGGCGCAATTTTTAAAAAAATGATCTTTCACAGTATACCATGAGCTCTATCAATGAGACTAGGCTAGCCACTATAAAAACAACTCTAAAATATAGGCATTTAAAATTGGTTTTTCACTCTCACCACAGTCTGGTTAGCTGTTTGGCGGGTAGTTGTCCACATGGTCATTCAGGTACCCAGGCCCCTGTGATCTACAATTAGTCATTTAGCTCCTCCTACACGCAATGGGAGGGGATGGAAAATGTAATCTTCCTGTGTGCCTAGGAGGTCAGTGTAAGTGTGGTACAAACAGAGAATTATCTCTGCCACAGAGTCCTTTCAAATTGAGGCCTAACATAGCCTTCTTTAATTTTGGGAAGATTCTTAGTTATAATTTCATTAGCTATTTTATCCCTCTTCATGTACGCATCCTTTATTATCTCTTTTGGTTTTCCAGCTGAATAGATTTTGACACTTCTATTTCTATTCTCCAGCATTCTTGTTTTTTTTTTTTTTCCCCTCTTCTTATTTCTCCTCCTTTTCTCTATCATTTTCTCATGCTTCTGGGAGTTTCCTGACCCAATCTTCCAGTTAAGTAATGTCATTTTTGTTGTATTTATTCTGATACTCCATTTAATTATTTATTTCAAAAATCTTATCTCCATTTTAGAAATATCTGATTGTCTTGCTGCATGTTCTAAATATGTTCCTTTTTCTGTTTAAGTATATTTTGTTTGTTTTGCTTGTTTTAAATTTCTGTATTGTCACTATCCATTAGTTAAATTTCCCTTATTAAAAGTTTTTCTCTTTAGGGCAAGTAGGCAGCTACTGGGAAAAAAAAAAAGTTTTTCTCTTTGTTGTCTTCTTAGATAGTTCTTGTGCTTTTTAAATGTCTCTTAATTTTTCTCTATAAGCTTATCTTCATTTCCTGGATATAAAGGAAGCAATAGATGGCATGGGCTGCCATCTGTTAGATGGGTTAAATCATGATATTGGTAAGTTTGAGGATTATGCTCACCATTCCCTTTTTTTCTTACCATCTATTTGTTTACTTAACAGACACCCACTGAGGACCTATGATGGGCCAGGCATTGTTACTTCGCACTAGAAATTTAGTAGGAAATAAGATGGAGAAAATAATGCCGTTACAGTTTGGTAATGGGGGGAGGCAAATCTATGTACAATTTGTTAGAAGAGATAAGTGCTGTGAAGAAAAACAAAACAGGTATATGATAGAGAATATTAGAGGCTTGGAAGGAAAGATTTGAGCAGAGACCTGAGTGAAGAGAGAATGTGAGTGGGTTCACTTAGAGTCTCTACCACTTATGAGCCATGTGATTGTGGGCAAGGTTTGTTGTGGGGATTGAATGAGACAATGTATGTAAAGACCCATTGCATGACATTGAGTTAGGGACTCAAAAAATGGGAGCTATTAATTGTATACATTATTAATGAAGTATTTTAATTATTAATTTTGATTTTTTAGCATATTAACTAACTTTCCTATTACTAAAAATTGCTTTTAATTTGTTGAAAATTCCTGGGGTTTGGCAGCAAACTCACATAACAAAACTTTTTGTCAATTTGTTTTCATAGCTGAAGGATATTAGTCATGGTCTGAGTACAGCAGTAAAGTTAAGATTCCATTGGAAGGAAGTGGTGGATTTTAAGGGCTATTCAAGGAAGAGTATGGATTAATGAAATCTATAGTGAAATCTACAGTGAAAGCATGGATGACAGAGGTTAGCTAAATTCTTTCTGTTTCTAGAGAAGAAAAAGGGGACTTCTCTCTCCCTCTTTCTTTCCCTCTCTAATATGTTTACTCAGCAGAAGATTTAGAAAAATTTGGTCCTATAAACATTATAACCAAACCCTTCTATTCTTTTCAGGATTTTGATCTGTGTAAACATATGAGCAATGCCAAATGACACCCATTTCATCTTCCCTCACTTCCTTAGCCCCTGTCTACATGGGAATTGCAGATCTCATTGCTTTATAGTTGCATGTGGTCAAACATGACATTAATTATCGAGCTTAATCTCCTATCTTGAACATCGGAACTGGTCCAAATAAATTAACTGCTTTGTAAATCTGTCAACTTTAAGAGCTGAATATTTTCCATCTAAGAAGAAATGTAAAAGTTTGGACCACTCTGTCTAAAGGCACTTTCTAGAGAAGTGTTCAAAATGTTTTAAGTGGCTGCAAAGCTGCAATACATGTATAATTGTTCAACTTTGCTAATTTAAAGGAAACAGAATTCATTAAGATAAGTGATCTCAAATTTTTAGTATCACTTTTCTTTTATCCTATAGGCAATTTTACTTCAATCATTATATCTAAAGCACAAAAAACAGATATTTTTCTAGTTGAAATTTGGTGGAGGGGGATGGTAATAGTAAAATACCCTCATGCCATTTACTAGATTTTTTTTTCCTGATTTACTGAGGCAGCCCCCAGTGGTCCATGGAGCATCATTTGGAAACCATTAATTTGGATGTCTGAATCCTCCAACCCTATTTGCAGGTAAAAAAAAAAAAGATGGACGTGGTCTTTACTGATTCTTTCTCCATAGCATGGGTTTACCATACCCTGATAAATGTGCTACCTCCTATTACAAATGTTGATTGCAGAGGAAAAAGATATGAATATTCAGTCATTATCATAAAGCATTCCAATACCATGTGCAGCTTCCTAGCCATTCAATAATTTCTTATTGAGGAGTAGATTTACCTGAAACGGGAATGGGTTGTAGTTAAAAAATAGAGATCTCTTCTCTGCACTAGGTAATTACATAGGAATGGTAATGTTTCAATGTTTAAATATTTTACCTATGCATATTTAGTTGTGTCCACATGTTCTTATCTTTATTCATTTATTCAGCAAATATTTTTAAAACTACTATCTACCAAAATCAGTATGAGGGCTTGAGGATTAAAAAATAATAATAAAGAAAAATAAAGTTCTCTAGGCTTTTGGCACTTAGGGAAATTATACATTTATTTTACATTGAAACATTTACAATTATGAAGGAAAAGTATCTTTGGCAGAGAAAGTCATTTTTTCAAGTTGGCTAGAATTACTAGAAAAATGCACCATTACAATATTGGAATAATGATCTTTTTGTTTTAATGACTTTTGGGGGGGTTGCAATTTAATTTAATGTTACTTAATTTTTTATTATTTTTTATTGTAGTATAGTTGATAGTACATATCTGTGGGATACAGAATTGAATATCAATACCTGTGTGCAATATTGATATACAAATCAGGATAATTAGTATACTCAACAATATACAATGTAATTGTTCTTCGTGGCCCTGTACCAATTCCTCTCTTATCTCCCCTCCCCCTTTCCCAGCTCTGGTAACCTCAGTTCTTTTCTATCCTTTTCAAAGTGCAGTGTATTGTTGTGATTGTTCTTTCTTTCTTTTTTTCTTTTCTCTGTGTCTCTGTGTCTCTGTGTCTCTGTCTCTCTCTCTGTGTCTCTCTGTGTCTCTGTCTCTGTCTCTCTCTCTGTCTCTCTGTCTCTGTCTCTCTCTCTCTGTGTGTGTGTCTCTCTTTCTCTCTCTCTCTCTCTAAGTAAGAAAAGAATGTTTTAACTCCTACTTATGAATGAGGACATACAGTATTTCTCTTTCTGTGCCTGGCTCATTTCACTTAACATGATTTTCTCTAAGTTCATCCATGTTGCTGCGAATGGCAGATTTTCATTCTCTTTTAAGGCAGAGAAGTATTCCATTGTGTAAATATATGACATTTTCCTTATCCAGTCATCCAGTGATGGACATTTAGATTGGTTCCAACTCTTGACTACTGTAAATAGATAGAGCTACAATAAACATGGGAGGACAGGTATCCCTTTGACATGGTGATTTCCATTCCTTTGGGTATATACCCAGCAGTGAAATTGCTGGATGTATGGCAGTTCTATCTGTAGTTGTTTGAGGAATCTCCATACTGTTTTCCATAATGGCTGCACCAATTTACAGCCCCACCAACAGTGTAGGAAGATTCCGCTTTCTCTGCATCCTCACTAGCATTTGTTTTTCTCCAAATGGGATTATATCAAACTACAAAGCTTCTGCACAACAAAAGAAACAATAGAGTGAAAACGCTACCTTCGGAGTAGAAGAAAATACTTGCAAACTATGCATCTGACAAATTATTAATATCCAGAATATACAAGGCACTCAAACAACTTAATAGTAAAAACAATAAACAACCCAAGAAAAAACTTGGTGCAGGAGCTGAATAGGCATTTCTCAAAGGAAGATATGCAAATGGCCAACAGACACATGAAAATGTTCAATATCACTCAGCATCAGGGAAATGGAAATCAAAACCACTTAACAGAGCAAAAAGACAGCCTACAGAATAGGAGAAAATATTTGTAAACTATGCACCTGACAAGGGATTAATATCCAGAATATACAAAGAACTCAAACAACTCAACAGTAAGAAAACAAGTAACCCAATTAAAAAATGGGCAAAGGAGCTGAGTAGACATTTCTCATATGAAGATATATAAGAGGCTAACAGACATATGAAAAAATGCTCATTATCACTCAGCATCAGGGAAATGCAAATCAAAACCACATTGAGATATCATCTCACCCCAGTTAGACTGGCTATTATCAAAAAGACAGAGAATAATAAATGCTGGCAAGGATGTGGAGAAAGGGGATCCCTCCTACACTGTAGATGGGACTGTAAATTAGTGCAGCCAATATGGAAAACAGTACGGAGATTTCTCAGACGACTACAGAAAGAACTGCCATATGACCCAGAAATCCCACTGCTGGGTATATACACAAAGGAATGGAAATCATGTTGAAGGAACCTGCACTCCCATGTTTATTGCAGCTCTATTTACAATAGCCAAGAGTTGAAATCAATCTAGATGTCCATTGACGGATGACTGGATAAAGAAAATGTGGCATATATACTTAATGAAATACTACTCTACCATAAAAGAGAATGAAATTCTACCATTTGCAGCAACATGGGTGTACTTAGAGAAAATTATGTTAAGTGAAATAAGGCAAGCACAGAAAGAGAAATATCGCATGTCCTCACTCATTAGTGGGAGCTAAAAGAAAGAAAGGAAAAAAAGTAAGAAAGAGTGAGAGAAAGAATCATAATAATATATTAAACTTCCAAAAAAAAAAAAAAAGAGAGAGCGAGAGAGAAAACAGCGCTGTGGTTATTAGAGCTAGGAGAGAGGGAGGGAGGTTAGCAGGAAACTAGTTAAGGGTCACAAAGATTGATTACATTTTATAAATATGAGCATACTAATTATCCTGATTTGGTCACCACATATTATACACACATATTAATATCCAATTCTGTACCCACAAATATGTATAATCAATAATCTTTCAGTAAAAAAAACTGTCATAAAAAAGATATCATGTCACCCCAGTTAGAGTGGCTATTATCAAAAAGACAGATATATTATTTTTTAACATGGCAGTTCCTGCCTTGAAAGACTGACTGTTGGGGGTAAAAAAGTAAATTGTCCAAACAAATATTCTACATGATTTATTGATGCTCTCCATCTGTCTTTTAATGCTGGTTAGTAGTGTTAAATACTCGTGCCCAAAAGAAAACCAAGTAGAATTCAGAAAGCCAGTGTGTGAGAAGTGGCCTGGGTACTTCACAAGGAAATTCTCTGGAAATTGTCTCCACTAGTTATACTAAGTGAAATTCAGCCTTCCCAGTTAATATACTTGAAAACTTTTGATGAGTGAGATGAGCTGTTTGTGGAAAGCAATTACATCGTTTGCACCACCAGTAGCACCAGTAATACTTTATCCCCTTAAATGGTTTGAAACCTGAAAATGTTGACCATCAGGATCCTACTAAGAGGGTACTATTCTGAGGCATAGCTTGAGGGTCATTAAGTTTTATAACTTTCACTGTAACTTTGAAAAACAGACATTATGCAATGGCATTCTGTACAATTTATTTCCTGAACTTTTGCCAAAGAATATGATTTTCTTCTAATTCACACTATCAGCTCCAGTAAATGACAGTTCACAGTTGTTTTTTCAGACTTGCTTGCATCCAAGATTTCAGGAGGGCATACCATTGCCCTTAAACTAGGTTTGAAATACTGTTAAGGATGTTGTGGTTTACTAGCTAGGATGACTTAAATGAAACCCTCTCTTAAGAGATGAATCAGTTATATTTAAGGAAATTCTCTTATGATCGCTGGAAAAATATTGTTGGCAAGATTTTTTTAAAACTGTTTCATAGCATTAGTCTTATTATTATCTGTGACCCATTCTTATATCTGCTCTATGACTATTATACAGTATTGTTGGTGCTTTAGGTGGTAGTTACCAATGCAGTAATGCTTCATTATCTAAGAGTTTGTTGACTCTTGATTTGGAACAATTTCCAAAAGGAATTGACTAAAGTTACCTATTATCACTCAAAAGAAATAGATTGTTGAGCACAATGTCTTAGTGAGCTTTTGATTGAGAAAGAAAATATACAGGCTGTTAACATGTTAGACTGAAATTATTACAGATCATTTCTGTACGTTTCCAATTATTGGCTGTGTCATCTTAATTTCCTTGTCTGTATAACAGTAATAACAATGGTTCCTATTTCTTGGTATTTCAACTCCTTCTTCCATTAAATGGTGATACTGATGGATCCTGCATCATGAAATTGTTGTGATAATGTGTTAATACATGTAACGTGCTTAAGTAGTACCTAGAATATATAATTCTTCCAAAATGTTAATTGTTTTTGAAAATTATTATTAGCAATGTGTTCATTACTCTTTTTAGTAATATTAAACATTACTTCTGGGCCTTGTTTAACCAACAGAAAAATTTTAGTCTAGATCACTATTATGATTTGAATCAAATTTATCCATTTGACAGTGACATAAATATTCTAAAATAGACATTTGACTAATGTAGACTTTCCTAGATTATTGAAATTCTCCCCATTGTTTTAGTTCATTGTTCTAAGAATCTTAAAAATTGCACTTAAAAATTGTGCCAAACACTATTATTGTATATTGTAAAACCAACTGTATGTCGAAAAGAGCATCAAAATGAATGTTTGGATAATTCTGTTTTGTTCCTTATTTTTCTAAATTTCTAACCTTTTTCCTTGGTGTCCTTATCCTTAAGTTTGGTAATAATAACTTATCTGGAATACTTTATGAGGACGATGTAAGATTAACTATTACACTTGTTTTGGACAAATGTTGTTTTGGACAAATGTTGTTTTGGCTTAACAAGAATACCTTGCTCCTTCTTCTGATATCAGCACCTGATTTTTTCCTTTGAGCCTAACACCTTTACTGTGAAATACTGCGGTGGTACCAGTTGTCAAATAATGTGCCCCACCCATTTTTAGCAAATTTCTGGAACTCTGTCTCTATAACTACAAACTGGAACTGAAAGACAAAGACCAAAACTGATAGGAGTTCTTTCATCCCCAGGGAAGCATCTTGATCACTGGAACTACTCTTATTCCTTCCCTTTATGTGAACTTCCTTTCTGTCAGCTACACAATATTGTCAAATAAACTCTCCCCACCCTTTAAAAAAAATTAGTCAGCCAGTTGATTTCTGTTGCTTGCAATTAAAATCCCTAACTGTTATAGTCTCCAAAGATAGTGAGTTGGTGAGAAAGCAGTGGTTCCACGAATCTGTTGAACTTAGACACTGAGCTGGTCAGATGTGAGTTTTTGTTGAAAATGGAAGTAATTGGGATTTTTGGTTTTGGAATTTTATTCTCTCTCTCATACCACTGAAAATGTTTCTGGCATAAAATATAATATTAAATATGGTAGCCCTCTTAGCAAACTAAAAGTGTTTACATACATGAGGTACCCTGCCCAGTCAATATCAATGATTAAAATACTTTCTTGTTCTGTCTTGTTAGATAAACACAGCACAGAGGAACTGTGAAAATAGCTTGAAACAGTGAGAGCATGGTTGCATCAATTTAAATAAACAAGATGGCTAACTTTTCCTTCTTTAGAGGTAAAAAAACATCAGGAAACATTATTGATAGTAGGAAATAAAACTTCCCTACTTCTGACATTTTTTTTTCTTTTTCTAGACTATAAAAGAGTAGTGAGGACATCTGATTAGTTGTCACTTTTGAGCAAATATGAAGATGTAAAACCCTCCCTGAACTGCCCATAATATTGGCCCCCAAACCTTCTAATCCCATCAAATGATGAAAGCATCATTAATCAAGCCTGTTATCAGTCTTGGGTTTGACAGTTATTGATATCTGTGATGAGAACAGAAATTGTTCCTTTTTAGGAGACAAGGTATTACTTACAGTTTTAAAATGAGACTCATTTATAAATTTACTTTACCAGTCTCTTCAACCATAGTTTCAGAGATAAATTGTTCCAGGGATGGGGGTGAAATGGAGAGGCACAATCATGCATATGGCTTTTTACTAAGATGCACTTGAAAATGCCTTTAAAAATTCTTAAACTGGAAGTTTCTTAATATTGGGAGTAGTATTTATTTATTTATTTTACCAAATCTGTTATTGATTCTACCTCTGATAATCAGTGACATCTTAGCACCCTAGAGATATGAGACAGAAATTTATATATATTGAGAGATAAAGATATAGCTGTAAAGCTAGAATATATATGTAATGCACCAAGATACACAGAGCAAACTACTAAGTGAGCACATGCTTTTGGAAATGGAAAATTAGAACTTCTATGAAGTAGAGTAAAACTTTCAAAAACAGAGTTAATGGATATTCCACATCAGTAAATCCTAAAGAGTTGATTTGAAGCAGTATCTTAGAAATAAAGTCATAGTTTTCAGAATTTATGATATCTTGAATAATATCAAGGGCCAGTGGGTATTCAATCACCTAAGTTGATGATGATGTTTTAGTCACATTGGTGTTCAGTCACATTACGTGCAGTGAGAAAGTGAAGATACCATCCTTCATTTTTACTTTGCTGGGATATGCTGAATAGTTACTGAACATTATCTTATGCTGGAATTAGTCCAAAACAGATACGTCTTACGCTTGATTTATGTTTTGTAATCGAAATAGCAAGGGGACTTCATTTTAAGTCAATCTTATCTATTGGTCAGCTCCATAGCAAAATCACGGGGGGCAAAATTTTAACACAAAATTGATATTTTTAAATGAAAGTATCCATGATTATTTTAAATACTATTTGTAGATTAAATTAAACATTTTGAGAAGATACTCTTCCACGTTTTTGGTGAACATAGTTTTTGGAATACTTTCCTATTTATAAGTTTTTATATTCTTCCCTGCCCTGTCATATTCTGTCCCACCCAACCTGTCTCTATCCAGCTATGCACTGAATTGGGGAAGGAAAATTAATTCTGAATCTGCAGCTCTGGAAGCCAGCAGCCTAGAGAGTTCCACAAGCAGTTCACTGAGAACTGTAAAAAAGATGATGCATGTGTCTAAGAATAATTGTTCTGTTCTTAGAAGAATGCCCAAAAGTTCACCTAACTGGCTTAATTGTAAGGGAGGCAGAGTTAAAGAGCTACTTGAGCTGTCAGCTCTCTTATACCAAAAAAAAAAAAAAAAAAAAAAGAGAGAGAGAGAGAGAGAAGCTCTCTTCTTTCTTTCAATAAACCCTTGGAAGGCTCCCTGATGCCCTTTATTAATGCAGGTCTTGGATCATCAGATCAGAGAATTAGAACAGTGACTAAATCTTTCATATCCTGCAATCATTCATCACTGATGTGCCATATTTTATAAACAGCTGGAAGATATTAGAACCATAAAAAAACAAATAAAAGTACACAAAAATTCACTGTCAGAATTTTTTTCCCAGTACTTGACAACTTATTTAACACAAAGATGCACATCTGAACAAAAGAGCTAGTCTCTTAATTTCAGAAACAAAATACCCAGATGAACATAAAACACATCATCAAATCAATGTTGTTCAAGACATGATCTAAGATCAGTAGTAAAAAAAAAAATTCAACTTAAATTTACACAATTTGTATTATGAAACCAAAAACGGTGCTGATGAAGATATCAAGGTGCTGCCCTATCATAAATAATACAAGGAAAATTTAAATAATATTTAGTCTAACATTTTCATTAAGACAAGTAAGGAAACATATATCGTAGAAAGGTTTGGTAGTCAGGGTCGAAACAAAGGATATTTTGATTAACTTCTAGTAAACCAGATTGCCTTAGTTTATGAACATTTTAGTTTTTAGGTTGTGATTCGAGAATTTACTTAAATGTTAGTGAAAGAGGCAGTGCTGGAGTAAGACAAATGCAGACATTTCAGTAAGACAGTTGCTTTAAAATTTCAGTTCTCTTTGGTTATCAATTGATCCTGGGCATGTAAGTCACCTCCTATCTCTGGGTCTCCATTTTCTTATCTATGAAATGAGGGATTTACACTAGAAATTACTTCCAAGTTTTAAAGTTATATGATTGTAGAGTACTTTCAACATCATTTTTTTCCTTGTATTACAAAACCTTTCTGGTTTATAAACTGTATCCATTTTAAGTATAAGCATGAGGAAGTTCTCTGTTTTTAGCTTCTAAAGCAATGCTAATGTATCAAACATGTAGAATAAATCTTCTTGTCATTAGTTTAAAATAGCAAGATTCTAGATTAGATTTTTTTTACACTTCAAACACATTAAGCTTTTTACTTCCTATTACCCCCAAAATTTCATACTTTGTAAATAAATCATTAAAATCACTGAAAACGTTCATAGTCCATTTAGGCAACAGAAGAAATCAGTTTTATATGTATAATAGCTTTTCTCCAACTACCTTGCTTGTGATATTGAACCTCCTTGTTCTCAAAAATTATTTATGAATGTAGTGAATTATAGATCATAAAATCCAAGGGATAGAATACTTTACCCAGGGAAATTTCAATACTAGTCATACATAAAATACAAGACAAAAATACTACCTTTACTTGGGCTTATATAGAAGACAATGAAGCCAGCTTAGAAAGGTTGAGAGGGAGAAATGAGACTGGGGAAAGAAGATGCCAAGCGTGTTACCTGTGAGCTGTCTATGCAGTGCAAGGGACTGGCACAGTCAATTGCCATCTCTTCTCATTCTCCTGTCTCCCTGTGGGCAGCACTTGAATCTAGAGCACAGCTAGTGAATGGAAAAGTGACCCACCCCTTTTATAACAAACACTGAGGAAATCTTCTGGGGGGCTTTTGGGGAATATTTTTCTCCTCAAAAGAAAAAAGGCGAGGAGAGAGTGAAGGAGAATGAAAGAGAGAGGAATGGGGGGAGAGAAAGGTGGAAAATTCTCTTAGGCTGTATTTTATCTACTCAAGATTTCTGAAATTGTGGCAACCGTCTAGCAATATGAATAGATAAAGCAAAGGACTAAGACAGTAGTAGTCCAATGAGATGGCAGAGTGGGAAGATAAAAAGCCTGAATTTCTGAGCTACTGAATTAATCCCCAAGCTACCTGCTTTTGGATTTGTGTAGTGCAAGATAATTTTATTTAATTGTTCAGGCTATTTTGGTTGACCGTTTTGTTGCTTGCATCTCAAAGGGTTATAGTTTCTTTATCTTCAGCTACTTGCTCACCCTTGGCATTGTTTTATTTTTACCTTGGAGACCCTTCCAATATGTCTGCATTGACTCCTCTAAGACTGTTTTGTGGGGCGGGGGAACTGGACGATTGGTTGGGGGGAGGGCTTTTTAGTTCCAAGCTTTGCTCCCTGTTATAGCGTGCAATAGCAGTTCCGCCCACACAGAACATAAATATACTCAAAACATTTATTTGAATATACTGTAAAACAAACAATAAACTAATGTTGAATAATTGCAATCATAGCAATAGAGATATCTCTAATATTTTGTAGCAGAGAAAAGGAGAGAGAGTAGATGACATTCTCTGTGGTGGTTAGTAACCAGTGCTTTAAGGAAGGTGACTAAAATGATTTATCGAAGACCTGCCATTAATTCACAACACATTGCACACTATTTTGCCCTTGTCTGGCTGATTTTGATTATCACATTAGTCTCTTGTTCAGTTATTTTTGGCTGTCTTGTATTTTCTAATAATTCTCAATAGAGTTTAGTTAGCTAAATACTTTTGTTGGGTAATAGATGCATGAATGCATCTATGAGTTGGGCAGAAGGATTTTTTTTTTTTGGCTATTAGTTTAAAATTTTATTTTTTTCAGAAGATCAGTTAATATTTATTTTTGCATTCTACTTAATTTTCTCCCCAGAATCCAAAATCTCCATTTTGTAGACTACACAATAAAAGATCTGATAATTCTAGCTATTGCCTCAGGTGCTTCATTCTTTCATTCAATTGATCAGAAATAAATTTTGAGCATATAATTTGTACCAGACACAATGATTAGTACTGGGACATACAATGATGGAGAAACTAAATTCATTTCCTGTCAGCATCATCTAGTATTATAAGTTTATGTCAGGATTTCAGTGTTGTTTGTTAGGTTTAACTGATGACAAATGCACATTTTTTTTTTAAAGAAATAATTACTTAGTCCCTGTGGCCATGATCACTCCTTTTAAGTTGGTGGGCAATAGGAATCACTCAAAACCTAATTTAAAATTGGTATAAAGCACTGCCTCTTTTACGGAGAAGGAGGCATGTAAATAACCCACTTGAAATTTAAAAGAAAGTCAAACAACAACATTTGTTTGACTAGAGGGGGCATAGGTATCCATTTTAAGGTAACAGAAAAGAAGAGAGAGTGTGATGCTAAGCAGATGGTGATGACTCAGGCTTCCCATCTGACCTTTCATCAGTACACGGCACAGCTGAACACTCATCCTCCTTGATAAACGTTTTTTGGCTTCTTCTACACCAGATTCTTGAATTTTCTTCTGTCTCCATGGCTATTCCTTCTAAGTCATTATGAGGATCTTTCTCTTTTGACTTTTTAATTTGTTTCTATCTACACTGTTTACAAGCTAAAACTGGTCAATGTTGTTTATTAACATGGCTTCAATTACTATGTATGCATTAATGTTCTCCAAACTCATATCTGCAGCTTGTTGTATCTCATGAGTCTAGACCCACACATCCCACTGATTATTTGGTATCTGAATTTGGATGTCTGCCTGATCACTGAAAAGTCAACATATCCAAAACATTCTCTAACCTCCTCTTCCTGTTACACTTGTATCTAAAACCATCACCTTGCCTTCTTTCTAACTCATATCCTAAGGACACAAAGTCCCTTCTGTGCTCTCTTTTTAATATTGCTTAGTTTCAATCATTTTTCTCCATCTTCCTATTCACTGCTCAAAGTCATACCCTCTCATCACTCACGTGGATTACTTGATTAGCTTTTTAACTGGTTGGATTCCCTAGTGCTTGTGTCGATTCCCTCCAACCTACTCTCAGCCTAGAAGGCTCAATGAACTTACTGAAAGACAAACCTGATTTACTATTTCATGGTTAGAACCTTCTCTCATTAAGATATATTCAACTTCTTAACATGACTTAAAATTGTGCCCTTCTTCTTTGCCTCTCTCTCCACGATCCACAAAGTCCTTTGCTATGAAGTACTTAGCAGTTGCATGAATGTATCATATTACCCTGCCGTTAAAACTTTGCATGTACTTTTCCTGGAGCATTTGTACTTTCTTTTTCAACTGGATAGCTCTTGTATGTGCTTCAAGTCTGTTTACATAGCAAAATTCCAGAAATTTTTCACTGATTGTCCTGCCACCCTCACCTCATGAAGTGGGCTTTATGTATCCTTGCAATAAATCCTCCATAGCATTCTCCACTTCTGTCACAATATGTTGTGACACAATATGTCACAATAGTTTTCCATACTATCTCTTACTGAAAATTATTATACAAGAGAGCAAGGATTAGACCTGAATTGAATATTTTTTTTCCCCAGCACAATACTTGGCATGTGATCGATACTTATCCATTATTTGTTCAATGGAAGAATGTAAATTTAAAAATCAAATTAAGTATTAACTTAAATACAGAGTGATTTTGTTGGAAATTGTATTGAATGTGTAGTTAGCTTTGGGTAGTATGGACATATTCACAATGTTAATTCTTCTAATCCAAGAACAAGAAATGTCTTTCCATCTTTTTGTGTCCTCTTTAATTTCTTTCAGCAGTGTTTTGTAGTTCTCATTGTAGAGATCTTTCACCTCCTTGCTTAAATTGATTCCTAGGTATTTTATTTTTTTGGTGACTATTGTAAATGGGCTTGCTTTCTTGATTTCTTTTTCTGCTAGTTTGTTACTGGAGTGTAAAAATGCTACTGATTTTTCATGTTGATTTTGTATCCTGCAGCATTACTGAAATTGTTAATCAGCTCTAAGAGATTTTTTGGTAGAATCTTTAGGTTCATCTGTATCTAGGATCATGTCATCTGCAAACAGGGACAGTGCAACTTTATCCTTTCCAATCTGGATGCCCTTTATTTCTTTCTCTTGCCTGATTGCTCCAGTAAGTATCTCCAATACTATGTTAAATAGGAGTGGTGAGAGTGGGCATCCTTGCCTTATTAGTGTTCTTGGGGAAAAGCTTTTAGCTTTTCCACATTCCACCTCATGATATTGGTGATTGGTTTGTCTTACATAGCTTTTGTTGTATTGAGGTACTTTCCTTCTATATCTAATTATCTAAGAGCCTTTATCATGAAGTGATGTTGAATTTTGTCAAATGCTTTTTCTGCATCTATTGAGATAATCATATGGTTTTTGTCCTTGATTTTGTTGATGTGGTACATCACATTTATTTACTTGTGTATGTTGAACTATCCTTGCATCACTGGGATGAATCTCAGTCGATCATGGTGTATAGTTGTTTTGATATGTTGCTTTATTCTATCGCTAACATTTTGTTGAAGAGCTTTATGTCTATGTTCATCAAGGATATTAGCCTATAATTTTCTTTTTCTGTTGTATCTTTGTCTGGTTTTGGTATCAGTGTGACTCATAGAATGAGTTTGGGAGAATGGCCTCTGTTTCAGTTTTGTAGAATAGTTTGAAGAGTGTTGGTATTAATTCTTCTTTAAAGATTTGGTAGAATTCAGCAGTAGAGCCATCCAGTCCTGGGCTTTTCTTTGTTGGGAGATTGTTGATTACTTCTTCAATCTCCTTGAATTAAGCTAGTATTGAGATGTCTCTCTTCCTATTTTTGTAATTACTCAGTAATATTTAATTCAATATAGATAGATGCCCCCAAATATCAAATTGAATTATTGAATTTTAAAATCTAGAATTTATAAAACACATTTGCTGATTTTTTTTCCATTAACCCCTCTCTTTTTCATGTTTATTAAGTCCATGATTTTTTCAAGTGAGTTAGTGGGAGGTATGGAATAATCTCTTATGTCTATTTTTACCCCCAGTGAATTTCTATAATCAGTGTTCTTCCCTGAGGGGTGTTTCTTGGTATACAGAAACGTTAACCTGGATTACCATCTTGCTCCTTTAATTTTACATGAAGTGTGGCTCTCAAATCTCCCACAGAAGAGAAGGTGAATATAAGACACACAGGAAATTAACTAGGCAGCAAGGAAAGAATCGAGTGAGAGAATTTAGATAATAATGTGCTATGATATCCTTCCTTCTCTCGTGGTTCTTAATCTTCTCTAATCCATATACCAGTCACTCTATCCCTAGTGCCTCTTTGTTCTTGCTGAAATGTACACATTCCATATGGCCTAGGCCAGTGGTGTGCAGAGTGGTTCACCGGGTGACTATGGCAGAGGACAGGTGTCTGTAATTATTTAAAGTTCCCTGAAGAGGTCTGAATTTTAGCCACCATTGATCGTACAGTCTCTTCTCTGCATATTCCACACTAAGTTTCTGGGCCCCTGTAGAGAAATTCCTGAGAATTTATAGCACAGATCACTAAGTCTTTACATTTTATAAATGATTATAAGCTTACACCTCTCTTAATTACCTGTCTGACCTATATTGAAAATTCAACTAAATAAAACAAACATCATAAGAGATGTTTGATAGGATTTGCAATCATTTTCCTTGTGTAGCAGTCTATACTCATATCTCTACTTGTCTCATTTTTCTATTACACAATAACTGCATCAATATGAGGGATGATATCTTGTTCCTTTTGCGTTTCCATATCTAGCAAAATGATTGACACATAGATGCCCAATTAAAATTATTTTCAAACAAAAATCATCAATGCTTGATGTTCAAATAAAAATCATCAATAAATGGATTGATGATTTTTCTGTTTAGCATCTTATCCTGCTTTACACAAAGATTTTAACCTACATGTGCCATTTGGACTTTCAAGCTATCCTGGCAAGTATAAAAGAAAGTATTGTTGCTAGTACAGGAGTTTTTCCAAGTTAGCCACTCACTCTTGGAAGCTTTTACATTGTTCTCTTTACTGAAGTTATTTTAGTACATGCTCATATTCCCCACTACATTTTAAAATCTCAAGGGCAGAACTGCTGTTTTGTACCCCCAAAGTAAAATGCCTTCTTAATAGGAGAGATTCTACTGAATTGATTCATCACCATTAAAAAAAAAAAAAAAAAGACAAAAGTGTTTTTTGGTGCCAATCCATAAAATATGGTTGTAATTGCTTGTCTCCTATAGACCTGCCTTCAGAATAGTTCTTTGTGCCCATTATATGCCCTTCTCTAATATTCATGATTGGATAGCATTAGTCCTTGGATGGATCACTGAGCGCCATAATCATAAATTGGCAATGTATTTTGCACTCAGTTCTTCATTATGCTTTGATATTAGAAGAAGAGTTTTTAAAAAAAGTCCGAATGAATTATAGCCAGTGGCTTTCTTTTTGCCAAGTTCCACCAACACTCAATTACCTAGGAACTGATTCTATAGTTTTCAGGTTAAACAAGCCATTACTTCTTCCCCTCTTACTCTTTGATGTCTACCTTTGTACTATTTCACTGTTCATTAGAGTGTCTGGAGGGGAAGAAGAGCACTTTGAGAAACCAATGAAGGTGAAACTCAGGTTGGTCATTTTGTACTCGCTAGTGGCCCTGATAAAAGGTTTCATGGGAAAAGTGATTAGTGAAAACTAGTAGGACACAGTTTGGACTGTGTGCTCTATATGTGAGTATACGTATTGTCCCTTCCATCATCAATTATCTTAGAACATTTAGAGTTTGTTTACAGAAAAAGTTGTTCAAAGAAACAAAATATGTCTTCTATATATGTGCTTTTTTAAATATTAAGGACATGTGAGTTTGTGCTATTTGAAAATTTAAAAAATGCTCTGTAGCAGGGCCATCCTAGAACCCATATGAGCTTGGGAAGATTTAATGATAGCATGGTGAGCTGAATAGAGCTGCCATTTTTGGAACTTTTATCCAACGGGCCTGTCTTTGCTTCAAGGAAATTTGTTCCATCTTGTGGAAATCCGTGTTATAACATAGTTTTCATGTCCTATAGCAATTAGCATGCATTACATATGTTGTGAATTCTCATTTTGGGTACACATAAAGAGTATGCTTAAATAGTAAAAGTCCATTTGCCTTTGTTTCTTGTCTTCTGATTGAAAGGAGGGAATTCCTGAATCTCTTTCCTATATTCTTACATAAATGATCATCATCTAGGTGACCTATATGCAGTGAAAATGGAAAATGATAAACACCAATGTAAGGTGTAATTTATGACTCATGAGATAATTTAAAAAGAAATAGTGCATAAAGCAATGCCTACTTCTTTCTGTGTAAATCATGTGGGAAACAAAAACATACTACCAAATTTTCTTTCTTCATGTTGAAATCCTGAATCACAAAATTTGCTGCTGTGTTGTGAAGAAGAGATTGTATGAATTGTCTCTGTCCTTTGAAGTTCATTTTTTTAAATAACTGAATATTTTTTAAAAGGTGGCACTATATCCTTACTGAAAAAGTTATGAAAATGATCAGAGAAAGTTCTAGAAGGCCATCTGAGTCACTTCTTTAGAAGGGCCACCAGAATTTACAAGGTCCATACTTCTCTTTAGAAGTGCAATATATGTTTCTGCTGTACCAGACACATGGAATTAAAAACTGAAATTATTTTTCAACAATATTTTGGTAATGTTCTGCTTAAATCAAAAGTTGTTTTATTCATCTTATATTTTCCTTTCTAATATATCAAAACAAAATCCTCAAATGTCCAAGTTCCTTTTGAATGTTTAAAAACATTTTCAATGTTATTTTATAATTTGCTATTTGCAGCTTGTCTTCTTTCAAAGTGAATTGCATTGCAATTCCTTTAAAATATATACATATATATGTATATATGTACTGTATATGTATAGACACATATATATGTCTATACATATACAGTATATATATACATATATATATATATGTATATATATATACTGGTATTTCAGGTAATTTGAGATAATCTAGATTTGATCAACCTAGGTGTAAAATAACGGACATAAGGGCTAGAATTTACACAGATGGGCAAATCAGTAAATATTAAGTATCAAGCTTAAATAACCAGGAAACAAAACTCTTCACTTTCTTTTTATAAATACTAAGATGCTACTCAGTTATATCCTTTAACGCTTTTCCCCTTTCCTTGACTGAGACAATGATATTGAATATCTTCAACTCCTTCCTATGATCTGATAGCATTCCCCTTTTCCCTACTCTGACCCTGTCCAACAAACTTTCCTTCACTACGTAATTCTCACTGGATTCTCCTTCTTAACACCCAAAGAGAAATTCAAGTTGTGTTTGATACTCTGACTACTTCAACCTTAACTTATTCAGAACCATATCTCCTTCTTAATGTTTAGGGCAGCATTCCTGAAAGTGTTCTGTAGAGCAGACATTCTGTGACATACTCTGGTAACAAAAAGTCTCTATCTAAGTTTGCCAAGTGCTATATACTTTATGTTTCTTTGACATTCATAAAAAATATTAGCATGTTATAAGATCTGAAACATCTCCACCAAACACATTTAATTTAACTTTGTAAACCTTCGTTTAATGTTTTTTTTAACCTTTTTTATGTCTCTTTTTCAAAGCATCTGAAAATGTTTTTATAGACTTCAGAATCTGCTAGTTTTGAGTTCCGTAAAGAAAAGTCTTCTTAATCATAAAAGTGATTTTACATATCTGTTTTAAAAGATAGTTTTTCCCATTCTATTAATATTAAAAAAAGATCTATCTCCTTACAACTCGGTTATAATTTTTACCAAATAGTTATAAACATAGCAACCTCACTTTTCTCTCTCTTTTCTCTCTTTGGATAGGTAGATTTGTAGACTACTTCTGGTAGGTCACACATAAGGTGGTAGTTCTTGTTAAGGAGTGTGGTAATTATGCTGAGAGCAATAAAAACCACTGAAGAATGCCATTTATGAACAAGGGCATGATTCCATCATTGACATAAAACAAAGAAAACACCAAACAGAAGTTATTAGATGCAGTGAGAAAAATAGTCTAGGGTGAGAGTGAGGAGAAGAGAATGAATGAAGGTGAGCAATGAGGCTATTTTAGTAATCCAGAAGAAAGTTTTAGGTTACATGAAGGAGGATTATAGTGTGATGTAAACTGAAATAAGTTAACAGGTTTTAGAGACATGTAGGAGGTTAAAGGAACAAGTTCATGCAATTACATAGAGTTTGAGTAACAGAGAGATAAAGGTGCTATTATATTTTTGGCTTGAAAAATTACCTGTTAGAATTAGAGAAGGACCAGGATTGAAGGGGGCACAGCATGCAGAAAATCATGCATTAAGTTTTGGCCAGGTTGAATCAGAATTTCTTTTGCAAATTTAGGGGTAGAGTTGACAAATAGGTAATCAGATATACTGATCAAGAGTTATCTCCAATAGAGAAACAAAATGAAAACAAGTGAATTAATTACTTATTGATTGTAATTAAAGTCAGGACCATGTGTGAGATTATTTAATCTTTAGAAATAAACAAATATATAGTTTTATTCATTTTGTACCTTTATTTTTATTTCAGATGCCATATAAGATTATTGAGCTGTACTAACAATCACATCATTTCTTGCTATTCATGACTAACCTCCTATAAAGATTTGTATTTAGCTAAGCGGTAATTATCTCCTAAAATATACGAAAATTTTTCTAACCTGATGATTTTAATGTTTGATCTTAATACATGTTATGAGTGCATTCAACAGAGATGATTGCTATTTCCTGGAAATACATTTTCATAAATGGAAACACCTTTGCTCTGTTCTAAATGTGATTCCTCCACTTGTGTACTATTTATGATAACTCTTGCCTACACAAGGGCATCACTACAGGTCTACTCTTCCTTCTTGCTTACATACTAATTTTTTCCTTTCTACCAGATCTACATATGTGTGCTTTTGTACTGGATCAATTTGGCTAAGTTGTAAATAAGTCTTTCAGAAACTCTTTCTTTCTACGGCTCCAGGTTAGAATTGGTCAACAGAAATTTGCCTGAGATTTGGTAGGTTGGAGTGAAGCATCAGACATTACCCTCTGAAGGTCATTGGGTATAGATGTGGTGAGAGACAGGCACATGGATATGAGTAGGTTCCAGATTTTCTCTGCTCTCCCTTGTTGTGTGAAACAGTTGTGGAGGTTCTGGTAGGTTCCAGCTTGCCTACCTCTCCCATTCTCCACACTTATTCTTGGTTACCAGCCCTGCTAATCAACAATAACTCTAGGCCCAACACCAGATGCAGAAGCTGTAGATTCCATAGTCTTCTCCATTAGCTCTTCATTGTGGTCCCACTCTGACAGCTAAACGTGACTTGCTTTCCTGATTTCCTCTCAAGCTCTGTTTGACCAACCATCCCAGTGCTTCAGGAAGACTAGTTAGTAGTTTAGTTACTTTTATTTGACCTTCCAACTCCACCTTTTATATACTTACTTCCTCAGCTTCTTCCATAAATTTGTAAAGTCTTATTACTAAAATAGTTATTCTGCAGTTCTCTTAGTACTTTTTTGTCCCTGGTTGAATCATGACTGATGCAGCATACAATTATTTTGCTCTAATAGCAAGGGGAAAGAAGCCTCAATTTCTCTGTCAGACACCACCCATTTTATTGCTTATTTTTGGGTCAAAATTCCTTGAAAAGTTGTCGATACTTGCTTTCTCTAAATCTTGAATTATCTCTTAACCCACTCTGATCAAACATTCATCTCCATCAGTCAACAATGCACTGAAGTCAACAATGATAACCACATTTCTCAATCAAATGGTCAATTTTCTATCTTGATTCTTTTGCTGACATCATCATTTGATAAAGTTGTATTCCCTCTTCTTTGGCATACTTTCTTCATTGTCTTCTAGGATACCACAATTTTTTGTTTTTTCTCTTATCTCACTAGGTACTACTTACCCATTCTGTTTTGCTCGTTTCTTATTTTTACCATACCTTTCTTTTTTTTTTTTTTTTTTTTGTCGTTTTTTCGTGACCGGCACTCAGCCAGTGAGTGCACTGGTCATTCTTATATAGGATCCGAACCCGCGGCGGGAGCGTCGCCGCGCTCCCGGCGCAGCACTCTATCGAGTGCGCCACGGGCTCGGCCCTACCATACCTTTCTAATAGTTTGATGCCCCAAGACTCAAACTTTGGTCTTCTTCTCTTCTCTTGGTTCATTCACTCCTTTAAGGATTTAATTCTGTCTCATTCCTATCTACTTATTGGTGATGCCACAAATGATGTATCTAATCCAGAATATTTTAAAATCCAGACTAGTATCTATAACTGCATACTAAACATCTCCACTTGGATATCTAATAATCGTCTCAAAGTGAACATATTCTAATCCTCTATTTGTACCCTTCTTTCCTCAAACTCAGGTCTATCTGCAGCCCTCTCCATTTCATGTGATGGCAGCTCCACTGTTTCTGCTGTTCCGTTCAAAAACTTATAGTCATCATAACTAATGTCTTTCTCTCACATCCCGAGTTGGGTTGACGCAACCTTCAAAATATATGTAGAATTCAAACACAGACTCCAAAGCTGCTCTTGGCCAAGCCACCATCTTTTCACCTGAGTTACTGCCATAGCCTTCTAACAATTCTTCTTGCCTCCAAATTTGCCTACCCACAGTTTGTTATAAATACAACAACCATCTGATCCTTTAAAAACATAAGATACACCATTTATTCTCTTGCTGAAAACTCAAATGCTCTCCATTGTCACTTAAAATAAGGCTAAAATAAGGCCTGTCACTCACCTTTGTCTTTGGCCTCATTTCCTGCTCCTCTTCTGTGCTCCAACCTCATTTTCATTATCTACCTGGTTAGCTTCTCACCTCTTTCAAATATTGCTGAAACTCAATTTTCTTACTAAAACCTGTTCTGGCAAACCTAATACTGTAACCTACCCTCCCCCCACCCTGGCCCGCTACCACACTTTAAAACTAGTCTACTTTTTCTATTTATATAGCATTTATCAATGTTAATACAAGATATAATTTACTTATTATATTTACTTATTTTCTGCTTATCCCAGTTTAACATTGTTTCCTTTGGACAAAGCTTTCATCTATTTTGGTCAATGATGCCTAGGATGGTGTGTGGCCCTAGTAGGCACTCAACAAAGGTGTGCCATGAGATTTTTGTGAAGCTATTCTCAATTACAGCAGCCTATGGATACCAGCACCAATATCTTTCCTTATATATAAGAGATATGATACTGTCTCTTTTTTTCAGGATCTTTTGCTTTACGAGTCATAAAGCTGTCTTCTAAATAATTTAGGAAAGCTTTGATACTGCTTGTCACTACATGTCATCCTCACCCTGCCAAAATATAGGGGAGTTGGAAATCCCCTTTGGATATGAGACAGGGCCATTTAGAGTGTAGAAAGTGTTGACTTACACTTTTTCATTGTCACTCACCTTCCACACTGACAGTCTATTGCAAACAGCTATTGTAATTTTTCTGTTTTTCATCTCTTGCATTATTAGCCAAAGTACTTTACTATTCTACTTTTCATTGTCAAATTGTATTTCACTGGCATTGCAAATACTTTTGATATGTAATACACTCTCCTGCCTTCTTTTGGTTGACATTCCAATAATAGAATGAACCCTGTGGGTTCTGGTAATGCCCACCAGGTTATGACTTCCTCTCCATGTAAGCATGTTTCATTTTCTCAACTGTATGCCACATGACATATATTTGTGTTTTGCCTCTTCAGTCAATGAATAAGATTTGTCTCTCAATGCAGGGAAAAATTATGATCCTGTGTTATTGTAGATCTAGAAAATATATAGCTATGCATTTGAGTTAAATATCTATGACCTATTTTACCTACAGCAGAACAATGTAGACCATTTTAATATTTCTCGATTTTTGAAGGTTAAGAGAAGAACAATGTAAAAGAGGAAATTTTAATTAGTCAAACTAAAATGGCAAACTGGAAATATTTAAAGTATTTCCAGACTATGAATTATGTAGCAAATATTTGTTAAATAATAGTGAATATAAAAATGGAAGTAGAAATTATAATAGATCAATCTCTGGAGAAGAAGCATAAAATGAAACAAAAAAACACCCTCTAATAGCACTAGACACAGATTGTCATCATTCTATATTGGAGTATTCCTGTAGTTTCACTTTTTTAATGGGCCTCTTCTTTTCCAGCCTTAAGAATGGTTGGGTGTTTCTCACATTGAATAATCCAGCCATGTCAGCTTCCTTTCAATTCCTCCAATATACCTGGCAGTTTCATGCCAGATATTGTTCTTACTACTACAAATATCCTCTCTGACTCTGACCACAATTTTACACACTGTGTTTGTTAGCACCTACTTAGCTTTTAAAACTTATCTCAAGTGTTGCTTCTCTTTCCTGACTCCTACCTGGGAAAAGTGACCATTTTTTAAAAATTTTACATAATGAACTATATCATAGTGAATGCATATAGCTTATGTATATGTAGATCCTTTCTCCCTACTAGACTAAGTCTCTTAAAGAAAGTGACAATATCTTAGTTGTTCTAATATGTCTAGAACAGAGCACACTCAGGATAGGTAGTACTTATTCAGTTAACTTTTCTGGTGACTAAAATAATGGCTAAATGAGGGAACAGATATAATAAAGAAATAAAGAATAAATTAAACAATTTTGGGTTGCATAGAACAGACTAGATGTGATTAGCACAACTAACACTGACTTTTCATTAAAGTATAAAAATAAGTAAAAAATAATAACTGAAATTTAAAGTAAATCCAAAAACTTATTTAAAAAGGAAATAGGGAAAACCTGTTGATTCATCACTACAGTCTGAGGTCTTAAAAATCTAAAAATATTTTAATCCACTGGAACCTAACTTTGATTAGAACCAAGATTTCTGGTCCATTATCTTCAATAGCTCATCTCTGTTTATATCCATTCAAGACTAACCTCTCAATACAAAAAGATAGAGAAGGGTATGGGTGAAAACCTGTTGCATGCTTGGATGCTTAGTCACATATAGCTTTAGAAACAGAGGAGCGACAGAAGAGTGCTGGGATTATGTATGCCAGGAAAGGTCCTGCATGTTTTATATGGCTGACATATGAAGCAACTACATAATACTGTATCTTAGTCAGATAAACTGATATTTTGAGCAGAAAAGGTCAAGTTTTAGTTCTGCAGAACCAGAATTGATGAATGTTTATTAGGTATCATAAATTGCACTAGATGCAATGTAGAGCAATGATGTTCAGGTGAGATATGAGATCAAGAAGCTGTCAGAATATCTTCCATCTGGAGGGTGACGTGGACAAATGACAGTTCACGTGCACTGTTGTTGAGAAGACCTAGGCTGATATATATTTTACCTACTCCAAAGGGTAGGGATAAAAGCCATAAAAAGGGGGAAAATTATGGTAACAAAAGGGAAAGAAAACATTTTACTGAAGACATAGGAAAAAAAGAAAATATCTAAAAATGACTTTTTATGAGAAGCAGATGGAGACTTTAAGAGACATCTGCGTGGTGACATCTAAAATATGGAGTAGATGATAATCATGGATGAGAAGCGACTTGAGCATCAGTATATAAATCTTCCCTCTCTTTCCAAACCACACCAAATGAACACAATAATATAAAAACAGAAGGAGAATTCAGCATTTTTGGTGAAAAATATCAGATGCCATTCATACAAACAGAAACATCAAAGATGGGGCAATATTAAATGAAGGCAATGGGGAATCCCTTATAAGCTTTTTCCAGAGAAAGTAGTATGGGATTATAAGTTCTAAACAAAAATGATCATGGAAGAAGCTAATTAATATATCCCTAATCTGTTATATTAAAGCCATGTTTTAGACAGGCTATGGGACATATGGAGAGATATATGTTAGAAATTCTTTACTAATATATAACAATGGAGTTCAGACTGAAGTTATTTAGGAAAAACAAGAACACCGTGTCTGTGTCAAACACAATAATTACAGGGTGTTTCCAGATGTCAAAGAAGTAGGGGTGGGAGACAGCAGACCCTGGAGGAAGAACAGTCACACCACGTAGACAATGGAGAATAGACCACCAACAACAACAAATTTTTTTAAAGCTTGCCTCTGTAACAGAATATTCACCAGTTAAAGAGGACAATAATGACTCCAAATAAGGTAGACAGTTACATCACAAAAGAAATAATATAAACTTTCATTAAACCAGTGCTCAGCTGGAGATCTGAAAAGATTTGTAAGTAGCTTCTGAGAAAATACTGAGATATCAGAATGAAAAAGTCTTTGTAACTGCTAGTCTAGACTGTGCCTTCTCTTCGGTTATGTGTAGACATAACAAATCCTAAACAGTGTATTCCATAAGGAAGTTAATGTAACATCTGAGGTAGAGGAAAAATGTAGTTTTGGGAAAAAATATTGCTGGAGTGATGTATTTTTAAAGAAATTTCATGTTATGTTCTTAATATGATTCAAAGAAATATGGACTCTGTGAAAGAACTCAGACCCAGACAAAAAAACAAGAAAAAAAAATTCAGCAGCAGAATAAAGGCAAACACAAACAATAAAGATAAGAAAATCAGACAAGTTGACTAGTTACATGTGGAAAAAGCTTAAGAAGCTCTCATAGAATCCATAAGGAAAGGAATAAAAAGATGAAATAAACAGAGGAGAGGCTGAAGAAGGGGAAGACAATAAAGGTCTAAAATATGAATAAATATTTTATTATGAAGAAAAGGCCAAAATAAAAAGAACAGAAACAATATAGAAAGATACACTAAAAGAAAAATTTCCAGAAATTAAACAGACATAAAACAA
Source organism: Cynocephalus volans (assembly GCF_027409185.1). Classification (NCBI taxonomy): domain Eukaryota; kingdom Metazoa; phylum Chordata; class Mammalia; order Dermoptera; family Cynocephalidae; genus Cynocephalus; species Cynocephalus volans. Next base: position 66,609,930 of record NC_084475.1, read on the forward strand.
ACATAGAAAACTCTGATCCTGAATTTGAAAGTACTTCATCATATGGTAGGCAATACTGATTTTTTTTAAAAAGGTACTGTAATGTTGTGATTTTATATATAACACACACACACATATGTATAAGTGTGTGTATATGCATATGTGTGTGTATATTTTTATCAATAGTTCCTGGCTCGTAACTCCCATATCCCTTGTTCTTTTATTATAATGTTGGGGTGCTTTAGGCCTCAGAAGCAGGTCTCAGAAAACAGAATATCTCTCTCTCATCTTATCCTGCCCTCCTTTCACATGTTCCTTTTTCTCTCCAAGGCAGGTCATAGAAATTAAAAATATACTCTAATATTTCCTTACCTTTCTGCCTTGTAGTTGACCATAAAGAAATTCTCTGACCTACCTTGTCTGATTGTAGGTCATAGATCCTCATTTCAGGAGGGGTCCTGCCCATACCTGGGAAAAAGGAATGCTGCATAGACAAGCCAAGAAGAATCTGAACAAACAGACCTTGCTGGAGTTCCTTCTTTGGTCTATTGATATTAGATCACACCCTTTTTTGTCCAATCACATTTCTGCATGGTAGTTCATCCTTCAATCATGCCTATCCAATGAAGTCTTCATAAAAGGACCAAAAGGATGGAGAATGGAGAGCTTCTGGACAGCTGAACTAACCCGCATGCTGGGAGAGTGGCTCACCCCAACTCCATGGAAGCAGAAGGTCCTGTGCTTGGGACCCTTCTTTTTTTTTTTTTTTTTGGTCCTTTTTTTTGTGACCATGCTCAGCCAGTGAGCGCACAGGCCATCCCTGGCTCCCAGCGCTGCACTCTCCCAAGTGAGCCACGGGGTCGGCCCTTGGGACCCTTCTTGACCATGCCCTGCATATTTCTTCATTAGGCTGTTTACCTGTATCTTTTAAAATTTCCTTTTTAAATAACCAGTAAATGTAAGTAAGTGTTTTCCTGAGTCCTGTGAGCCATTCTAGCAAATTAATTGTGCCAGACGGGGAGAGAAAGGTTGTCAGAGCCCCAACTTGAAGCTGGTTAGTCACAAGTTACAGAGGTCTGGACTTACAACTGCTACCTGATGTGTGCTCAGTCATTTGGAATTGAGCCCTCAATCTGTGGGATCTGACATGGACTCCAGGTAGATAGGACTGTAATTACTGCATAATTGCTTGGCATGTGTGGGAAAACCACTTCACATTTGGCCACAGAAGTCTTCTGTATTGATTGTTATTGAGTGAGAGCATGGGAAAAACACTTTTATTTATTTATTTCTATATTCTCAGGCACTTATGTCTCGAACTATTTTACTAAATTTTTTTGATTTCTCTGTTTTAAAAAAATGTATATGATACTCAATCATGCAGAAAACAAATTAACCAAGGAAGGAAAATCGGAATTGTATCTTTGGTCTAATAACCACTCAGGTATAAGGAATATAAGAGATAACAAGTAATATGTAAATAATTAAAGAAATAACACTGTGAATAACATGAAAAATATATAAATATATAAGCACATAAAAGTACTATTTATATGTTAAAGAATATAACGACACTTATAACCCATATAAGCCACTTTCTTTAAAATAAGTGTTTGTAGGTACATTGCTACCACCTGAAACACTAAGTAAAAATAAAGAATAATGAATTATGTTGAATTGTTTCAATTATGGTTATTTAACATAGTGTACATATTATAAATAAATATGGAAGAGGAAATTAAATAATATAAAGTAATACTAATACTAAATGGTTGAAAATTCCAGGATATATTCTTTCTATCTCCAAAAAAGGGAGGTACAGCAGTAGATAGCAAGATAGTCAGAGTTCAGATATGCTCCCTTTGCATTTTGGTTATATTCTTTTAAATCCAAAATTGGTGTTCTATTGTTAATGACCATTGGAAAATGTATACAGTCAAGTATTTTAAAAAATTAATAGTAAATATTTGAAGAGTTAAAAATAAGATGTGCACATTGTATATTACTAGGGTAAAATGAGGGGGCACCCTCTATAGCCCTGTGTAGCTGATATTGTTAATGCCCCATAAAACATGGCTGCTTCTGAGTTCACCATAGCTGCAGTCCCTGTACATGCTGATGGCTTTCTACCACCAACACCCTTGTCTCTCATCCTTGCCCCATGGTTTTCTCTGGAACCATTGGAATTTTTTCAGCCTGCTCGTAAGGCAGCCCGAGAGTTCTGGGAATTTAACACCCTCAAAGACATCCCTCATTGAATGAAGGCTGGGAATCAATGGATAAAATCCCCAGCTTCCCTGTCCCTTGGTGGAAGAATTCTGAAACCCCGTCATTATGTTCCCTAGAGGTGGAATTGAACCTCAGTTGCCCACATAGGTACTGCCTGTATTCTTATTACCTTAGGGGCAAAAAAAAAGAAAGAAAGAAAAAGAATAGAAAGAAGCAAAAAAATCTGTTCCCAGTCCAACTTTCTCACTTTTTCACTTGTACTTTCCATGCTTATCTCCCAAATAAACAGCTCAGAGGTACTTTGGGAGAATGTAAACTAAAATGTAGAAAATAAAACATAGAAGTCGAGAGAACATTGAAAAAAGAAAAAAAGATAAAAGATAAATAAATTAATTTTGACAGAAAGTATGAATATGTTAAATTCTCCAACTGAAAATAAGATCTTCAGATTGGATCAAATTGCATACTGAATGAGAGACAGCACTGAAAATACTGACTGAGGAAGCTTAAAAATAAAAGAGTGGGGAAAATATTGGTTGAATAGAAAGCAAAATAAGGATATGTTAATATAAACAATAAGGAATTCAAGATAAAAAACATAAAATGGATTATTTCACATAAAGGTTATTACTTAAATCTAAAAGTTTTATATCAGACACTAATTTATAACTTTCAATAGCTTATTACTATCATAAAAAATATAATGAATTAAACAAAATTAAGAATGAAGAAGAGAATCATTTTACCATTGAAAAGGCATAAACTACCAAATAATACACTTGTAAATAACACTACGGCATGTTAACATTTGAATGTGTTAGAAATGCAATAAGTCTTATATCAAACAACCAATTTGGCTTTAATAATATTTAAAGTTAAAAGAAACTTTATTAGTCCATTTGGGCTGCTCTAACAAAATACTATAAAATGGGTGGCTTCCAAACAACAGAATTTTGTTTCTCACAGTTCTAGAGTCTTGAAAGTCCAAGATTAAGGCAGTATTGGTGTGTGGTGGGAGCTTATTTTTTGTTTTTGGTTCATAGATGGCACTTGATGGCACCTTCTAGCTGTGTCCTTACATAATGGAAGGGGCAAGGCAGTTTCAGAAGGTGAGATAGGAGATGCTCAGTGTCCCACAGTCTGGGTCTCAGGCCACTCCTGTGAGTCTTGAACCACTCACCCTCCCCTGGGCCCTGAGCAAGAAAAGAGTTATTGTTGCATGTTGCACCTATTTTTGAGCACATCAAGGGAAGATTGAGTCTGATTTGATCAATTTCAGTGGTCAAGCATGCTCAGTAGAGTTTGTGCTTGATGTCCTTCGGCTAGAAGTGCTAGAGAGCACTGAGTATATTTTAAGTATACTCATTATATATGCTGGAATTTGACCACTGAGCATGCTCCAAAAGGAACAAACAGAGCATGCTCAAGGCTAAAGTTACATAAGAGTTACATTACTGGGAACAACCACATTAGTTAAATTTTTATAGACAGCACGAATATCAATAGCCAGCTATAAATGTAGACTCCGGGATCAAAGGGAGGCTGCTACTCAGTCTCAAGTCAAGCCCACACTTTGCCTGTGATGTGTGTATTTCTCACTCTTTCTATTAAACTTGTTTTTGCTTTCTACTCTGATTCTGTCCTTGAATACTTTGATGTGGCAGAGTCAAGAACTTTCTACATGACAGGGCTGAAAGGTTAGTGACCTGAACTCCCCAGATCCTTTCCTCCAGTAACAAAAGGACCTAAGGGCACTGATCCCATTTGTGAGGGCTCTGACCTCAAGACCTAGGCACCTCCAAAAATGCCTCACCTTTGAATACCATCACCTTGGGGTTAGGATTTCAAAATATGAATTTGTGGGGAAGGGATTAGGACCAAGTTAAGGATTAACCCTTTTATTAAATGTTACTCTGGAATTTTTAGCGATCCATAAGGAAATAAGACCAAAATACTAGGAAGGATGGCACTACATTATTGCTCAGTGAAGAAAGTGTAAGTATTGCTTACTAGAAAACAAAATAAAGTGAACTGAGAAATTATTAGAATACAAGTATCTAGAATAAAAAGATTAATAAACACCCTAAAGTATAATAAAATTTGAAATCTCATTTATACTAGCTTAAAGATAGGTTTTGAAAGTTTTGTTACCGATATGAGGAAAATTACAAACTAAAAATCATTCGTGAGAGACCTCAAACAAGACTTGAACCCATAGCAAAAAATGATGTCTACTTTGGATAGAAAAAAAATGAGTATTGAAAAATATGAGCAATTCCTAAACTAATTAAGGGGTATGATATTTTAAGTAAAAATAAGAATGGATTTTATTTTGGAGCTTGAGAAAGGTTTTCTGTATAAGTGTATCTGAAGTAACTAAAAGTTTGGAATAGTTAAGAATTTCAGGGAAAAGTAGCATAATAGATCATTTTTGCTAACAATATAAAATATATTAATTAAAAACAGCATGGTACAATTCCAAGAAAATGTCAGACTAATTTATATATGAAATTAAAAGTGATCAGAATCATAAGAGAGTATTTGAAAAAAAAATATGGTTAGATGGACACCTTAAAATATAAACAGTAGTACAGTTAAGATGAAGAGAGAAAAATATAAAAGTAAAATAATATAAGAGGTCCAAGAGGAAGGTGCCTTGTGGGGCCAGGAGGAGCTGCTCAGGTCAGATCTGCAAATGCAGAAATGCAGGGTTGATGAGAAGGTATCTTGCACCATCCCAACAATTCTTGGGGGCCTATGGGACTGAGGCTAAGATTAGGAAGGACTCTAAGCCTTGAACTTAACACCCACTTGCTGTGCATGGTTACAAAGCCAAGGAGCAAACATCTCAAGCTCTTAGGACTAAAAAGCGAGCTAGGAAACATGAAGTTCTTCTGTGTTAGAGCATATTGTTTCTTCTCAACAGGGCCAGCCATGGACCCAGGAGGAATTCCTTTTCCAGTGTTGTGTACATAAGAATTTGGGTTGGAATACAACATAATCTAACTATTGATAAAGATTACATTAAATCATAAAATAAATAAATACAGAAGTATAATTAAACAATAATATTTTCTAGAACCAAAGGGCATGCATTTCTAGAATTATTTGTACCAGCCAAATGCCTAGCACAAAGAAGATCCAAACAAGATTCATCGTTGTGAATGCTTAGAATACCAGCGATAGAGAAGGTCCTAAAAGCTTCCTGAAAAAAATCAATCTAGCAATCAGACAAACAAAATAGGATTTCATATAAAGGATTAAGGTCACCATGCCCTTGAATTTCTCAATGGCAATATTGGAGACTGGAAGACAACAAAGCAATGTCTTCAAAAATCTAATATTACACTTCTGGTCAAGATGGCAGAGTAGACGTTTCCTAGAGTCACTGTCTCCCACAAATCAACCAATTTACAACTATTAAAAAGCAACAACAGGAGGCCCAAGAGATGCACTGCAACAGGTAGTGGCTGCATGCTGTGGGACCCCTCGCCCTGGCCAGTCCCTGCCACCCAGAGATTCCTGAGAGTTTTGGGCTCACACATTCTGAATCAGCCAGGCTGGAACAGGCAGAGGCCGGGGGACCCCCAGCCCAGGTCAGTCCCTGATACCCAGAGAGGCCCACGAGCCACTGGATCCCCATGCCCTGAGTCAGCCACATCATAACAGGCAGGCACCACAGGACCCCCAGCCCAGGCCATTTCCTGCCATCCAGAGAAGCCTGAGAGCCACTGGCTGAAATGGCCCAAGACAGTTGCACCAGAACAGGCAGGCATGGCATGCCATGGGACCCACAGCCCAAGCCCGTCCTTGCCACCCAGAGAGGCCTGAAAGCTGCTAGGCCCACACACCCCACATCAGCTGTGCCAGCAGAGGCAGGTGCTGTGAGACCCTCAGCCCCAGCCAATCCCTGCCACCCAGAGAGGCTTGAGAGCCACCAGGCCCAAATGCCTCGAGTCAGCCATGCAGAAACAGACAGGTGCCACAGGACCCCCAGCCCAGGCTAGTCCCCACTGCCCAGAATTGGCAATCCCTTCAGGATCCAGGACAGACATCAGGGTAGAATGAGTAGACTGTGATATCCCCTGCCACAATGACTAAACACCAAAGGAAAGATACCAGAAATATGAAAAATCAAGAAAGTACATCACCACCAAAGGAAAATAATAACTCTCAAGTTCTAGATTCTATAGAAAAGGAAGTCCTTGAAATGACTGACAAGAAATTTTGAGCAACGATTCTAAGGAAACTAAATGAGATACAAGAAAACTCAGATAGACAACATAATGAAATGAGAAAAAATATACAGGACTTGAAAGAAGAAATGTACAAAGAAATCAATGCCCTGAAAAAGAATGTAGCAGAGCTTGTGGAGCTGAAGGATTCATTCAATGAGATAAAAACCAAAACAGAGAGTCTAACCAACTGGCTAGAACAAGCAGAAGAGAGAATTTCAGACCTTGAAGATGGGCTGTTTGAATTAACACAGGCAGACCAAAAAAAAAAAAAAAAAAAAAGAATTTAAAAAATTGAAGAAAATGTAAGAGAGATGACAGACAACCTTCAGAACTCAAGTATCTGAATCATGGATATTCCACAAGGGGTGGAAAAAGGAAATGGCATTGAAAACATATTCAATGAAATAATAGCAGAAAACTTCCCAGATATAAGGAAAATCACAGATCTTTGGATTCAGGAGACCCAAAGATCACTAAACAGTTTCAACCCAAAAAGGTCCTCTCTAAGACATGTTATAATCAAACTGGCAAAATTCAACGACAAAGAGAGAATCTTAAAAGCTGCAAGATAGAAGCAACAAGTCCCTATAAGGGAGCCCCAACAGACTATCATTAGACTTTTCATCAGAAACCCTAAAAGCGAGAAAAGAATGAGATGATATATTCAAAATGCTAAAAGACAAAAATTGCCAGCCAAGAATACTTTACCCAGCAAGGCTATCCTTCTGAAATGAAAGACAAATAGTATATTCCTCAGGCAAACAAAAACTATGGACGTTCACTACCACATGACCAGCCTTACAAGAAATTCTCGAGGGAGTACTGCATTTGATACCTGAAAAACAGCTATCACTGCCATGAATACTCAAGAAAGAACAAAACCCACCAGTAAAACAAAATGCTAACAATAAAGAGAAAAAATAGTTTATCTAACATCCCAAGAAACCAACAAACACAGAAGACAAACAGAAAATCAGAAAGAAAGGAACAAAAAATACTTAAGACATCTAAACAAAAATAAATAAAAGGCTAGGAGTAAATCAATACTATTCAATAACAAATCTAAATGTAAAAGGATTAAATTCCCCACTCAAAAGACACAGACTGACTGACTGGATTAAAAAGATGGACCCAACAATAGGCTGCCTTCAAGACACTCCACTCACCTGTACAGACACACATAGACTAAGAGTGAAAGGATGGAAAAAGTTATATCATTCAAATAGAAATGAAAAATGAGCTGGAGTAGCTATTCTTATATCAGATAAAACAGACTTTAAAACAAAAACCATAAAAAGATAAATAAGGCCACTATATAATGATAAAAGGCTCTATCCATCAAGAAGACATAACAATCATAAATATATATGCACTCAACATTGGAGCAACCAGATTTATAAAGCAAACACTATTAGATCTTAAGAATGAGATAGACACTAACATCACAATAGCAGGGAATCTGAAAACCCCACTCTCAACTTTGGACCGATCATTTAGGCAAAAAATCTATAGAGAAACACAAGATCTAAACAACACTTTAGACCAATTGGACTTGGCAGATATCTACAGAACATTCTATCCAGCAACCTCAGAATATTCATTCTTCTCATCAGCACATGGATCATTCTCCAGGATAGACCACATGTTAGGTCACATAGCAAGTCTCAAAAAATTCAAAACAATTGGAATTATTCCATGTATTTTTTAAAAAATCACAATGAATCAAAATCAGAAATCAAAAACAAATGAAACTCTGGAATCTATACAAATGCATGGAAATTAAACAACATTCTATTTAATGACATATGGTTCCAAGAAAAATTAAACAGGAAATCATAAAAATTCTTGCAACTAATGCAAGTAATAACACATCATACCAAAAACCTGTGGGATATTGCAAAAGCAGTACTAATGGGGAAATTTAAAGCATTAAATGCTTACTTCAGAAGAATGGCAAGATGGCAAATAAACAACCTAACACTTCACCTTAAAGGACTAGAAAAACAAGAACAATCCAAACCCAAAGTTAGTAGATGGAAAGAAATAATTAAGATCTGAGCAGAACTAAATTAAATAGAAACCCAAAAATCAACGCAAAAGATCAATGAAACCAAAGGTTGGTTTTTTGAATGGATAAATAAAATTGACAAACCTTTAGCAAGGCTAACTAAGAAAAGAAAAGAGAAGACCCAAATAACAAAAATTAGAAATGAAAAAGGTGATAGTAGAACTGATACCTCAGAAATACAAGGAATCATTAGAGACAACTATAAACAAATATACGCCAACAAATTTGATAATCTGGAGGAAATGGATAAATTTCTGGACATACACAAACTAATAAAACTGAGCCAAAAAGATATAGAAAATCTGAACAGACCAATAACAATAAAAGAGATTGAAGCTGTTATCAGAAGGCTCCCAACAAAGAAAAGCCCAGGACTGGATATGTTCACTACAGAGTTCTACCAAACCTTCAAGTAGGAATTGATACCAATTCTCTACAAACTATTCCAAAAGATTGAAACAGAGGCAAACTCAATCACCTTGTAACAAAAGCAGACAAAGAAACAACAAAGAATGAAAGGCACAGGCCAATATCCTTGATGAATATAGATGCAAAAATCCTCAATAAAATACTAGCTAACAGAATCCAGCAACACATACACAAAATTATACACCATGATCAAGTGGGTTTCATCCCAGGGATTCAAGGTTGGTTCAACAAATGCAAATCAATAAGTATGATTCACAACATCGATAAAATTAAAGACAAAAACCATGTGATCATCTCTATAGATGCTGAAAAGCATTTGACGGAATTCAAAATTCGTTCTTGATAAAGACTCTCTACAAGTTAGGTATAGATGGAAAGTATCTCAACACAATTAAAGCCATATACAATAAGCCCACTGCCAATATTATCCCAAACAGGGAAAAGCTGAAAGTTTTTCCCTTAAAAACATAAACTAGACAAGGATGCCCACTCTCACCACTCCTATTCATCATTGTGTTGGAAGTACTAGCCAGAGCAATCAGAGAAGAGAAGAAAATAAAAGGCATCCAGATTGGAAATGATGAAGTCAAACTGTCCCTGTTTGTAGATGATATGATCCTATATATCGAATAGCCTAAAGCCTCTACAAGAAAACCTTAGAGTTGATAAATGAATTCAGCAAAGTTGCAGGATACAAAATCAACACACAAAAATCAGTAGCATTTCTATTCTCCAACAGTGAACATGCAGAAAAAGAAATTAAGAAAGCTTGCCCATTTATAATAGCCACCAAAAAAATAAAATACTTAGGAATAGAGTTAACCAAGGATGTGAAAAATCTCTATGAGGAGAACTACAAACCACTGTTCAGAGAAATTAAAGAGGACACAAGAAGATGAAAAGATACCCCATACTCTTGGATCAGAAGAATTAACATTATGAAAATGTCTATATTACCCAAAGTGACCTACAGATTCAATGCAATCTCCATCAAAATTCCAATGACATTTTTCTCAGAAATGGAAAAAACTATCCTAACATTTATATGAAATATCAAAAGACCACGAATAGCCAAAGCAGTCCTGAGCAAAAAAAAAAAATAATAATAATAAAAAAAATAAAAGCTGGAGGCATAACACTTCCTGACTTTAAACTATATATATACTACAAAGTTATAATAACCCAAACAGCATGGTACTGATATAAACAGAGACACACAGATCAATGGAATAGAAGAGAGATCCCAGAAATCAATCCATACACCTACAGCCATCTGATCTTTGAGGAAGGCACCAAGTCTACACATGGGGGAAGAGACTGCCTCTTCAGGAAATTGAGCTGGGAAAACTGGATATTCAAATGTAGGAGGATGAAACTAGACCCGTACCTCTCACAATATACCAAAATCAACTCAAAATAGATTAAAAAATTAAATATACATCCTGAAACAATAAAACTCTTTACAGAAAACATAGGGGAAACACTCCAGGAAGTAGGAGTGGGTGCAGACTTCATGAATAGGGCCCCAGAAGCACAGGCAACCAAAGGAAAAATAGAAAAATGGGATTATTTCAAACTAAAAAGCTTCTGCACAGCAAAAGAGACAATCAACAGAGTGAAATGACAACCAACATAATGGGAGAAAATATTTGTAAAATATACATCTAACAAAGGATTAATATCCAGAATACACAAGGAACTCAAACAGCTTTACCACAAAAAAAAAAAAAAAACAAGTAACCCAATTAAAAAATGGGCAAAGGAGCTAAATAGGCATTTCTCAAAGGAATACAAATGGCCAGGAGACACATGGAAATTGCTTAACATCACTCAGCATTCTGGAAATGCAAATGAAAACCACACTGCGATACCATCTCACTCCAGTTAGGATGGCTAATATTCAAAAGACTGTGAATGATAAATGCTGGCGAGGTTGCATGGGACTTGTTGGCGGGACTGCAAAATGGTGCAGCCTCTATGGAAAATGGTGTGGATGTTTATTTAAACCACTGAGTTTGTGGTAATTTGTTATGTGGCATGAGAAACTAATACAGCACTCCACTCCATGACAAAGTCTAAAAAAAAAAAAAAAAGAAAAAAAAAGAAAAATGCAAAAGGGAAAAAAGAGAAAGACCTGATAGTTCCCTGGATACCAGTACATAAGATTACTACTTTCAGAATATAGTAGGAAAGAAGCCAGTTTAACTCAAGAAGGGAGTTAAATAATAGATCCTGGAAGAAACAGTGTAAGGATATAGTCTATATGGAGAAGTTAGTATTTTTAAGAAACTACAATATGACTGAAAAAAAGATTGTAGAGAGTGAGAATGCTTGGGCTTAAATGCAGGAGGAAATAATCCTGAGAAGATAGAAGGTGAAAAGAAATGACTCCTCCTCTTTCTCTCCCCTCCATTTCCTCCATTTTCAGTCTCTCCCTTCCTTCCTAGGAAGCAACAGATGAAAGATCTACTCCCCTGAGATTAGGTGATTCAGAGGTAGGGTTATAAGGGAAAGATGGTGATTGATTAAGGATTATGTATGGAATCTGTTTTATTGGATCACAGTGAGAATTTTGTTTATTCAAGGAAAAATAACAGCAAATGTAGAAATCTCTGAAGCAAGAGTAAGCTTCTTTTAAGTTTGAGGACTATCATGAAGGCCAGAGGTGCTCTAATTACCCAGTTGTAGGAGGATTATGTGAGAGAAATAGATTTAGACTTGATTGCACAGGGATTTGTAGAACTTGGTAACAAGTTTGACCTCTCTCTGTGTGGGGAAAAGACTGTAGGGAGCAAAAATGGAAGTGTGGAGTACATGGAAGCTCCAGAGGGAGGTGTCAAAGGCTTGGGCAGGGCTGGTGGCTGTGTAGGTGATAGAAATGTAGCTCTACTGACCTATTATCAATCCTTTCTCCACCAGCTGAGAGGAATCCAGTGTTCTGAGATTTTTGTGAATATTGGAAGAATGGGTTTCTATCTGGAAATGGTGTCAGTTATATAGCTAGAGTTTTTGGAATAGTGTCCTGGGGCTCCAAGGGTGGCTGGAGAGAAGATTAGTAAATGAACCCAGGGGACTGATGACATGTCAGAGAATATAGTTTGATCAGCCTCACAACCAGCCCCTTTAAAAAAAAAAGAAGCATATTGAACTAAAAGACGACATCATCAACAACAAATCAGTATATTAGAATTACCTGAAACAGTTTCTAATCATTTCAGTGCATGGGTCAATATTGTGGATAATCACCAATTAGAAACATTGCTTCTAGAATGCCAATTTCTTCAATGAATATCTTCCATCCGTGCTATGCATTATGATGGGATATTTTGTAGAAGTGCTATGTAAACAGCTTGTACCACCACCGAACAGGGAAATTCCTAACTGACATGGACTGCTTAAGTGTATGCTAATACCACTTTTTTCATTTTGTCAATGCAATACAGTATATTTAATGCATTCAGTATAGGCTATTGAAACTGAAACAGTTATCCTTTAGTGTCCCAGAAGTCTAATTACAAGCCAGCTAATTCTCTTTATCTATGTTCTGATAGTTTCTCTATTAGAATAAAGAAACAGTGTAATAGAATGACTTTTGACTGTATGTTTCTATGTTAATAAGATGTGGTTTAACTGCTTCTACAAGTTTATCTCTCTCCTAACACCCTTGTTGAAATGAGACAGAACAAACTAGTTTCGCTAAATTTTATACAGCAGTTCAGTACTACCTGCTACTCAAGGGTAGAGAACAATTTTTATTCTGTTTTTACTTTAATTATGTTTTTTAAAAAGATATTTGATAATCACCTATAATGTTTCAGACAGGATCTAAGCAATAAAATAAACAAAAATCTCTTCTCTTATGATCTTATTCTAACGATGAGATACAGACTACAGAAAGCATTTAGTAAAAGATATAGTAAGTCAGATGGTAAATAAGTATTATGGAGAAAAAACAAAACAGGAAGGATAATTAGCTCTCATTCAGTGAAAAACATGGCAAGGAGGAGAAGCACATTCTGAAGACTGGCTGGCTGCTCAGTGATGTCCAAGATTTCACCATTAATGATTTAATACTTATACATACTTTTATCTCAGTCTTGGAAAAAAGATTTCCTTTGAAGGGCTGGGTGGAATGTATACTGTAACAGGAGACAAAAAGTCAAGATTTTAGTTTTTCTTTTGCTGCTCTTCACGTTTTTGCTTTCTCCTCTCTCTGGACCACATTATTTACTCCCCTGGCTTACAAGCTCATCTATGAGATAATGACTCCCAATTTACTTCTCCACACTTGACTTGTATTCTAGGATCCTGGACTCACCTGCAGTATCCCACAGCATCTCAAAATCAGCATAGATATGAACTTGCTATCCTACCATTCACCACTCAGCACTCTTGATCATTTTCCTGAATTCCCAATCTTGTTTAATGGCATCGTAGTTAAACGTACTTATATAATCTAAAAATGAAGTCATCCTTTCTATACTTTTTCCTTATCTTTCACATCCACATATTGTTTCCAAGGGATAACTCTCACTTCTGATTTCATTTGTGTTCAAAGCAACAGTTCAAGATTAGCTCACTTAACTGAGATTATTTCTGAGCATCCAAAATGCATCAGGCATCATGCTAAGTTTTGGGAACACAATGGAATGAAGGTGGATAGTTATGTTGAGCCTGAAACACAATCAGATTTGTACTAGCCATGCCAACCAATTTGTATGGTGACTTTTGTTACAGGAAGGCTGAGGCAGAGCACCTAAAAAGGATGAGGGCCTGTGGGCAATGGAAGGGATATGATGAGGGTCTGTCTCTGCACTCATAGGGAATTTGTGTCATCTTTGAGCTTGTATGGAAAGAGTGCTATATTAGGATTCTCCAGTGAAACAAACTAGTAAGAGATACTTACACATATACACACACATCATATATATATATATATATATATATGATTAAATATAATGATATAAAATTAATAACACTTAAATACTATAATATAAAATCCAAACATATTACATGACAAGAGAAAAGGAGAAGGAAGAAAACAAAGATGTATAAATACTCACAAATGTATTCATAGTAAAATAAGAAAATATTCATGACAAATTACAGTCCTCATTTTTGTAACTGGTTATGTGGTCATAGCTGGTATAACATATTTTAACTACCCATTTTGTGTTCCCTTTGCCTTCCACAAGCACTTCAGCTGGTTGTGATTCTTTACCTGATGGGATGACCCAAACATTCATTCCTGAAGGTTCTGGTCCATTTCTAGTCCTCCCTGCATTGGGCTATTGTAGTTTTGCATTGACTTTAATCATGGGACATGGGAATACTGAGAGATATCCTAAGGAATTTCTCATGTTGCAGTTATATTCTTTCATGCCTTTATTGTAGTGAATCAGTCACCCCAGCCAACACCACAATTATCTTATTTGCCTGTTGATTTCAGGGGCATAAGGAGCCCCAAATGGCCAGGTGGTAGTTTTAATTTCCAATTCAATGGAATCATTGTCATGTCTCCAGGTGGAAGCACTTCTCCCTTTAGAACTAAGACCTCTAGGCCAACAGAGCATGAAGTCTCAGAAACAAGGAGCAAAAAAATTTGTAAGGTGTTACTTGAGATAATAGTGAGTGGTGCCACTTCCACTTCCACCCCTTTATTCCTGGACGCATGAATCATGGCTATTGGAGAAACAGCACTATGTACTGTACACTGATTGAAAGCATATACAGACTTTTCTGGAGAATTTTTTTTCCAGCTATCTGGTACAGAGATCAAGCCCTGGACCTTGGTATTATCCGCACCACCCTCCAACTAATTGAGCTACTGGAGAATCTTGCCCCAGGCCTACAAGGTATTGCCACGTAGCTGGTGATATAACTGAGTCTTCAAAAGCCCATTCTACTCTTCTATCAACCCAGCTGCTTCAGGATGGTGAGTGTTTTAGTCTGTTTTTGTGTTGCTATAGCAGAGTACCTGAGACTGGGTAATCTATAAAGAACAGAGGTGTATTTGGCTTACGATTCTGGCACAGCAGCATCTGGAGTGGGCCTCAGGCTGCTTCTACTCATGGCAGAAATGGCAGGTAGGTGGTGGGTACAAGGAGATCACATGGTGAGAGGAAGCAAGAGAATGAGAGTGGGGAGATGCCAGGGTATTTTTAAACAGCCAGCTCTCGCAGGAACTAATAGAGCGAGAACTCACTCACTACCACCACCCCCTGGGAGAGAATTAATCATTCATGACTCAGACGGCTTCCAACACTGCCACATTGGGGATCAGATTTCCACAAGTTTTGGGAGGACAACATGTCCAAACTCTATCAAAGGGAAACACATTAAGACCAGTGAAATCCATCATGAGCTCATTGGCTGTGAAGTGAGTTTCTTAATCAGAAGCAATGCTGTATGGAATGCCATGGTGGTGGATAAAGCATTCTGTAACTCCATGGGTAACACTTTGGCAGAAGCATATTGTGTGCGGGAAAGACAAATTTATTTCCAGATTAAGTGTCTATTTTGGTGGGTCTTAAATGATTCCCCTTACATGATGGAAGTGGTCCACTGACATCAGGTAGTTGGCTAATCAATCTGGAGGAATAATGCCATACTGGGGACTCAGTGTTGGTCTCAGTTGCTGGCAAATGGGCATTCAGAGGTGGCTATAGCCAGATTGACCTTGGTTAGTGAAAGTCTGTGTTACTGAGGCCATGAATAACCTCCACCCCTGTCTTCATGGCCACTTTGATCATGAACCCATTGGGTGATGACAAAGGTGGCTGGGGAAAGAGACTGGTTGGTATATACAGAATGGGTCATCCTATCCACCTGATTACCACTTGATTATTAAAATTCTCCTTTGCAGAAGTCACCCTTTTATGAAAGTATTTACCTGAAACACAAACATCTTCACATTTTTTTTTTTTTTTTTTTTTTGTCCATTTGGAGAGGTCTGTTCTTATACCTTTTCTCCAACTTTCTTTGCCACCAATTTTCCAATCATGTTCCTTCCAAGTCCATGACCATCCAGCCAAATTATTGGTTATAGCCCTTGAATTGGTATATAATTGCACATCTGGCCATTTCAAGCAAAGTGAACAACTAGGTGGTCTGTTCAAAGTTTTGTGCACTGGGAAGATTTTCCTTCATTGGTATCTTTCAAGGATGTCTTAAAGAGGGGCTTTAGTGCTGCTTTTGTCCACTTTTGGGTGGTGCCTGCATATCACAAAGAACCACCTATAAACCAGATGGTAAACCAGGCCTGAGTCTTTTCTTCCTTTGTCAGCTAATTGTAGGGAACTTTCCATGAGGCCATAGGTGCAGGCTGGGGAGAGAAGGCAGTGTTGCAGAAGTGGGGACCATTGGCATTTGGGCCATTTGTTTATTTAATTTTCTTGTGCCTTCAGGGCCTGCATTGGCCTACATATACAGCATGTCTATTTGAAGATGGAGTTGTAATGTGCGTGCCCAACTTTATGGCTTGGCGGGTAAAATACCACCTAGTCTGTGAAAGGCAGATTAGGTCACATGGCAACTTGGTGGCTCATGGTCAAGCATTTAGCTTCTACTAAGGCCCAGTAGCGGGCCAACAGCTATTTCTCAAAAGGAGAACATCTCTGAAGATAATGGCAGAGTCTTGCTCCAAAATCTTAAGGATCTATGCCGTGATTCACCTGTAAGGGCCTGCCAAACGCTCCAAACAGCATCTCTGTCTGCAGTGATGCTTCAAGCACCATTGAATCTGCTGGATCACGTGGCTCAAGGGGCACAGCATCTTGCACAGCAGCCTATACCTGTTGCAGAGCCTTCTCCTGTTTTGGATTTAATTCCAAACTGGCAGCTTTTCAGGTCAGTCAGTAAATGGGCTATAGTAACACACCCAGGTGAGAACTATATTGCCTCTAAAATCCAAAGAGGCCCACTATGCATTGTACTTCTTCCTTGGTTGTAGGAGGGGACAAATGTGAAAACGTATTCTTTACCTTAGAAAGAATATTTCAACACGCTCTACACCACTGGACTCCTAGAAATTTCACTGAGGTAGAAGGCTCCTGAGTTTTAGTTTTCTCTCACCCTCTTATACACGAATTTCTTACTAATATGTCTAGAGTAGTGCTACACCTTGCTCATTAGGAACAATTAGCATAATGCCATCAATGTAATGGACCGGAGTGATATCTCATGGAAGAGAAAAGTGATGAAGGTCTCTGTGAACAAAATTATTACACAGGGCTGGAGAGCTGATGTACCCCTGAGGCAGGACAGTAAAGGTGTATTATTGGCCTTGCTAGCTTAAAGGAAACTGATTCTAGTAGCCTTATTGGACAGGCATGGGGGAAAAGGCATTTTTCAGATCAATAGCTGCATAGCAGGTGCTGGAGGGTGTGTTAATTTGATCAAGCAATAAAACCACATCTGGCCTTACAGATGCGATTGGAATTACCACCTGGTTAGGTTTATGATAATCCTCTGTCATTCTCCAGGATCCATCTGCCTTCTCTATAGACCAAATACAGTTGAATGGGGTTGTGGTGGGAATCAGCACCCCTGTGTCCTTCAAATCCCTGACGTGGCACTAATTTCTGCAATCCCTCCAGGGATGCAGATTGTTTTTGATTTACTATTTTCCTAGGTAGAGGAAGTGGCTTCCACTTGGCCTTTCCCACTGTAATAGCCCTCACTCCACAGTTCAGTAAACCAGTGTCAGGATTCTGCCAGCTGCTAAGTACCTCTATTCCAATTATGGCATTCTGGAACTGGGGAGATAACACAAGATAGGTTTGGGGGCCAACTAGGCCCACTGGGAGGAGGACCTGAGCTAAAACTCCATTGATCACTTGACATCCACGAAATCATACTCTGACTGGTGGGCCACAGAAATGTTTTGGGTCTCCTGAAATTAGTGTCACTTCACAGCCACTGTCCAGTACTCCCCCAAAGATCTAATTATTTCTTTTTCCCTAATGTAAATTTACTCTGATAAAAGGCTGTAGGTCTCTCTCTTTGGGGAAAGCTGGGAGAAAGATTAACAGTATAAATTTTTGGTACTATGGTCCTTTCTCAAGGGGACCTGGCCTCCCTTTTATTCAAGGAATTCTGGGTCTATAAATGGCTTAAGTCTGGGAATTGATTGAGGAGTCATGATTTCTGTTTTTATGATTCAGGTTAAACTTTTGTTTACTTGACTTAAAAATTTTCTCCTTATACATATCAAGGAAGAATTTAGTAGACTTCGCATATATTTCACTTGTAGGGACACCATGGTCAGCTAACCAATGCCATGGATTTACATGAGTTAGACTATTCTGATTGCTGCTTCGCCTCTGCTCTCCATTATGGTAACCATGCCCACCTTGCCTTTTATGTCTGAATGACTCTACTTAACCCTTGCCACCCTGGGATCCAATTACCTATTTAGGTTTACCAATTCAGTGACTGTGGTTCCTACTGAGAGGTCTGGCCTACAGAAAGGAGTCACCACAGAGCTCTTATTACCAAAAGTTATGTCTTCTGGATCCTGTCAATTGGGTGAGTAGGTCTTAAATCACAAATCCACCTGGACATTCTAATCTCCCTAAGTCTTTGAATCCGTTCTTCTTCATCAAACTAAGGCATGCCTAGCATTTCTAATTTGCTCATGGTGGGCCACCATTTGATCCATGTTTCAGCCAACAAACCATATAGAGACCTTTCTAACTCATGAGCTGAAACATTAAATGCAGAATCTCTGTTTAGTGAGTCCATGTCAATACATTTAGCCTGATCCAACTTTATGTTCTTTCCACAATTATCCCACATCCTTAGTGTCCATTCCCACACATATTTGCTGGTTTTCTGTCTGTATAAATTAGAAAACTCAAGTAGTTTTTTTGAAGTGTAACTCACTTCCTCATGGGTCATACATTGTACCTCACTTTTAGGGGCTTGCTGAGACTTGAGTCTAGTTATAGTTCCAGAAGCAAATAGGGGTGTTGATAGTGGGTCCTGAGGTGAATCAGCATTGTCTTGCAAGGTGACTGCCTCAGGGGAGGACATTACTATTTCCATAGCCAATGCAGGGTTAATCCCCTCAGACAGAGATGGGAAGGACAATACCACTGTGAGTGGAGAGGCTGATATCACTAGGGGTGAGTATGCCACTGCCACTGAGGATGGACAGGCCAATTCCTCTGAGAGTTGGTGACCTTTTAACTGGTATAGAAGACTCATCAGAATTTAAGGGTTCAATGTCCCAGCTTCATCATGGTGTTATATGTTCCCATACCAACTTAAAGGATCCCATTCTTTCCTAGTCAATGCTCTCATTTTAACAGTAGACACCCTGGGAGTCTGGGTGTTCAACTTGTATTATAATTCATCCAGTCATAGGCACAGGTTTTGCATCTGATTTTCAACAATTTTAGCCCTGCAGCTACAGGAGATAAAATTCCTTGTACATGGTTGAAGGTATAACCTACAGGATGGGTTTTAATGAAGAGCTCTAAAAGACAGAAAGAAGTTATGGAAAAAGGCTAGAATAATAACATTGATTAAGTCCTCTAGCAATAAAGTGTGAGGAAGGGTATTCCACACTACATGGCTGTGTACAATACTACACTGGTATCCTAAGGATGGTAACCCTTGCTAGCAATCATAAGTAGGAAGAAAGAGGATTGCACTAGATGCATTTTGAACAAAGGACAGTGACAAGTGGAGCAGAGTAGCAAAAACAGGAATCTGTTTCTTACCATGTTGGTCAAAATTAGGAGCCCTTTATTCTAGTGCAAACAACATCATTGATACTCACCCAAACTTTAGTTTTAGGGATCATAGGCAGGTTGTTAGTGAGAAAGTAAATATTATCTTTGAAATCAGGCAGATCTAGGTTCATTTCCCATCTCTTCCAGTTACTGCTATCTAATCTGATCATAAACATTTTTTGAGTATTAATTAATTCACATGTTTACTAGAAATAATGCATTAATATTATTATGAACACCATGTAAAAAAGTGTATAAAGTAGACATATGACACAATTTCTGGAGTATTTAATATACCCAAGAGTTGGTATTAATAATAATCACAGCAGCAATAACTATGAGGTGCTTCTTTGATTCCCTGCCCTGTAAGAGGAGTAAGGGATACTATTTTTGACACCACTAATGAAATTATTTGAAGAAGATATTTAAAAAATATATATACTTATTTGCCTTATTACCTTTTCTCAGTGAGACTTAAGATAACAAGAAACGAAAGACCAGCAAGAGAAAAATGTTAGCCATCCATACAATTTGCCACTGCACTTTGATAGCTGTTACAAATATTTACGTGAGCAAGGTAAATTCTGTGGTCTGTCTAGCAACACACCAGGGTTATTAACAGTCTTGTTCATATTACCTGTGAAGTTGGCTGAGAATTTTTTCAGAGCACGTAACTTACAGTTAGTAAAAGTGAATCTACAGTGTCACCCTATTTTTAATCCAGAGAAAAAGTTGCATGTGTTTGTTTTTTAGTGAAGTTCAAGTTAACAAGAGAGAAAAATTTAGAATATCTTGTTTACAAAGGAATTTACATGTTAAATTACCTTTCTGCAGAAGGTGGACTTTAAGTTGTAACAAAAATTGTTTATCAATTTTAGTTTCTGCTGTTGTTGAAAAATAATCCAAACTACAAAAGTAAAGGATAGAAAGTATGAACTTTGGGAAAATGCTCCTGTGATTTTCCATTTTGTTGTTAACACATAGGCACAGCGATGGTGTCAGACGTTCATGGTTGGAGGAATTGGGTGTACAGAACTAAAGGCTCCAGAGGTCCTATTGGCAGCCCATGATCTAGCAATAAGTAAATTCAAAATGAGAAGGTTAATCATTGTGTTCATGATGTTAAATGACTCAGGAAATTTTGCTGGGGCTCAGTACTCAAATATCCTTCTAGCTGCCTCCTTTGTAAATAATATTGTGAGGTTTTAGTTTCCAGTACAATAATTTAATACCATAAATGAGAATAATGATAATAATGCTGATTAATATTCATTAAGTTCTTAATATGTGCCAGGCCTCTGTGAAGTGCTTTACACTGATGACATTATTTAGTAGTATCTAGTACTACAACTGATGCTGTTATTTAGTATTGTTATTTAACTGATGCTATTGTTAAAGTATTGTTTTATCCCCACTATCTATAAGTATGAGATTTATGAATTAAAAAATAAGTCAATTAAGATGTAATACAGGTTTACAGCAGTAAGAGTTGATAGCTGAGCACATTTTCTGCACATTCCTAAATGCTTAACCCTTGCCTTGAGTACAATATGGCATAATAAAGAGTATAGACTTTAGATCTTACCTACCTGGAATCAAATACTTGATTTTCCATGTGACCTTCACCAAGATTACCTCTCTATGCCTCATTTTTCTTATTTCAAACGGGGATAATTTTAATAATTCTTACTGCATAGATTAGTTGTAATGATTAGATGAATTAATTACATGCAAAAGATTTAGGACAGTGCTCGGCACATAGTAAATTCCTAAAAAAAAAATTAACTCATATCTAGGCATTTATCATGAAATTAAAAAGAAATGTTATAAAGGAAGAAATTTAAGGTGCTAATGACTGGATAAATCAGATTAGACACTGAAACTCTCTTCACAAATTAAATCCATAGACAAAGTTTAGAATGAGCTTGGCCTTAAGGGAACTTGCCTCAACCATCTGGTTTAAACTCAGAGTCCATTGCTTCCAGAAAGATACACACTGGCCCATCTGAATTGACATCTGTGTGCACGCTGAAGTCCCGGAGGATAATTAACAGAGAAAACTCCAACAGCATTACTGACATAAGCCTGGGGAACTAAGCCATAAAACTCTCTATATAAACAAGTGGCCTATATAACCACAGAACTATAAATTTTGGTCTTGCCGCAGGGGCACCTGAAATGGCCAGATGCTCAAATAAAAATAATCTTATTTCTGAAGTACATGGAAAACAAGATTTTAAAAATCACACCTCTCTTCTATAACCTTTACTCACCATTAGGCAGAAAAATTTCTGCTACCTTGTTTCATGAAAGCTGTGAATGACATCTCGTGACCAAAGCAAGGAGTGTATTTCTCTGGTTTACCACAGATTTTTTAAAATAAACTTTTTATTGAAGTATATTGTATGAAATGCAAGAAACACCAGTATATAGCTCAATGAATTTCCCCGAGTAAATAAATCTAACTAAACAGAACTCAGATGAAGTAGAACATGGCTAGGCTCACAAAGTGCCCTTACGGCCTCATAGTCCCTAACCTCCTTCAAAGATCACCACTGTCTTGAATCTCAACATTAGACATCAATATTGTCTATTTTTGAAATGAAACCATAAAACTTATACTCTTTTATGTTTGGTGTCTTTCATTCAACATTTTTTGTGAGATCCATCCACAATAGTTTATTCTCACTGATGTCTAGAATGCCATTATATAAATACACCTCAGTTTATCCATTCTACTGTTAATGTATTCATAGGGATTGTTTCTAGCTTTGGATGTTACGAATAATGTTGCTGTGAAAATTTTTGCGTATGTAGTTGGTGAACATTTTTACTCATTTCTGTAGGTTATGTGTCTGGGAGTGGAATTGCCAGATCTCAGTATATGAATACATTCTGCTACAGTAGATACCAACAAAAGATTTTCCAGAGTTCTTGTACTAGTTTCAGTTACTTGAGTAGTGTATCAGACTGACGTTAATATTCTTCTCATCAAATTAAAAAACATTGAGAGGAAATGCACAGATATTAATTGTACCATTCAAAGAGTATAATAAATGTATACATTTGTATGACAACTCCAACTAAAATATACCACCTTTCTGTCACCTCAGAAAGTTTTTGTGTGTCTCCTTCTAGTCATTCTCTACCACAGACAACCCCTGTTCTGATTTCTATCACCATAGGTTAGTTTTGACTATTTTTGAATCTTCGTATAAATGGAATGATACTCCTGTGTCTGCCTTCTTTTCCTCAGCAAGGTTTTTGATATTCATCTGTGTTGTTACATGGATCAGTAGAGTATTATTATTATTATTATTATTATTATTATTATTATTATTATTAGAGTTGTACTCTATTGTATGAATGTACTACAGTTTGCTTTTGCATTCAACTGTTGATGGATATTTGGGTTGTTTCAAGTTTGGGGCTATTAAGAGTAAACTTGCTATGAAAATTCTAATGCAAGTTTTTCTGAAGACATATGTTTTGGTTTCTCTTGGGTAAATATTTAAGGAAGAAATTTCTTGGTCATAAGGTAGGTATATGTTTACCTTTATAAGAAACTAGCACACACTTCTCCAAAGTAGTTGAACAATTTTCAAATCTTATTAGCAATAAATATAAGAAAGTTCTAGTTGCTATACATCTTTGTGAACATTTGGTCTTGTCTTTTTAATTATAACCATTCTCATGGGCATCATATAGTATTATTTTGTGGTTTTAACTGGGATTTACTCTGGTAAAAATTACATCGAATGCCTTTTCAAAAGCTTATTGCTCAATTCTTTGGTAAAAATTCTGTGAAACCTTAGTCCAAGTTTCTTGTTTTTATTTATTTATTATTGAAACATAATTGATTGTACATATCTGTGGAGTATCACATTGAATATCAATATCCTGTGTGCAATATGTGATGCTCAAATCAGGCTAATGAGCATTTTCAAAATTATACAATGTAATAATTATTTGTGGTCCTTTACCAATTTCTTACTATCCTCCGCCCCCCTTCCCACCTCTAACAACCTCAGTTCTATGCCCTCCTTTTTGAAAGATCAACATGTTATTGTGATTTTTGTATCTATCTTTATTTTTTAACTCCCACTTATGAGTGAGAAGATGTGGCACTTCTCTTTCTGTGCCTGACTTATTTCATTTAACATAATTTTCTCAAAGTTCATTCATATTGCTGCGAATGACAGAATTTCATTATTTTTTGTAGCTGAGTGGTATTCCATTGAGTGTATATATTATAGTTTTCTTATCCAGACGTCTGATGATGGACATTTAGGTTGGTTCTATATCTTGGCTATTGTAAATAGACCTACGATGAACATGGGAGTGCAGATGTCCCTTTGGCACGATGATTTCCATTCTTTTGGGTATATACTCAGAAGCTGGATTGCTCGACTCTATGGCAATTCTGTGTAGAGTTGTTTGAGGAACCTCCATGCTGTTTTCCATTAGCTCCACTAATTCTCAGTCCCACCAACAATGTAGGAGGGTTCCCTTTCTCTGCATCCTTGCCAGCACTTGTTATTATCTGTATTTTTAGTGATAGCCTGTCTAACTGGGGTGAGATGATATCTCAGTGTGCTTTTGATTTTAATTTCTCTGATGCTTAGTGATGTTGAACATGTTCTCATGTGTCTGTTGGCCATTCATATATCTTCCTTTGAGAAATGCCTATTCAGCTCCTTTGCCCATTTTTAAATTGAATTCTTTGTTTTTTTACTGTGAAGTTGTTTGAGTATCTTGTATATTCTGAATATTAATCCCTTGTTGGATATATGATGCAAATATTTTCTCCCATTCTGTAGGTTGTATTTTCACTCTGTTAATTGTTTCTTTTGCTGTGCAGAAGCTTTATATTTTGCTATAATCCCATTTATTTTTTCTTTTGTTGCCTGTGCTTTTGGGGTCTTATAGCCTTTGCCCAGTCCTACCTACTGAAGTGTTTTCCCTATGTTTCCTTTTAGGAGTTTTATAGTTTTAGGTCTTATTATTAAATGTTTAATCATTTTGAGTTTTTTGGTATATGGCAAGAGGTATGGGTCTAGTTTCATTCTTCTACATATGGATTTCTAGTTTTCCCAGCACTGTTTATTGAATAGGCAGTCTTCCCCAATGAATCTTCTTGGTGTCTTTGTCAAAGGTCAGTTGGTTGTAAGTATGTGGGATGATTTCTGGGTTCTCTATTCTGTTCTGAATATTCTGGGTCTCTATCCTATTCTATTGGTCTCAGTGTCTGTTTTTATGCCTGTACCATGCTGTTTTGGTTATTGTAGCTTTGTAGGATAATTTGAAGTCAGGTATTGTAATGCCCCCAGCTATTTTTTCTTCTTTTTTGTTCCCCAGGATTGCTTTGGCTATTCGTGGTCTTTTATTATTCCATATGGATGTTAGGATTGTTTTTTCTATTTCTGTGAAAAATGTCATTAGTATTTTGATGGGGATTGCATTGAGTGTGTAGATAGCTTTTGTTAGTATGGACACTTTCACAAGTTTATTTCTTCTAATCCAAAAGCATGGAATGTCTTTCCATCTTTTTGTGTTTTCTTTAATTTCTTTCAACAGTGTTTTGTAGCTCTCTTTGTAGAGATCTTTCACCTCCTTGATTAAATCAATTCCCAGGCATTTTATTTTTTCAATGACTATTGTAAATGGGCTTGCTATCTTGATTTCTTTTTCTGCTAGTTTGGTATTGGAGTATAAAAATGCTCCTGTTTTTTACAGGTTGATTTTGTATTCTGCTACTTGACTGAAATTGTTTATCAGTTCTAAGCGTTTTTTGGTAGGAGTTTTCTATATATATAATCATGTCATCTGCAAACAGGGTCACTTTGACTTCATCTTTTCCAGTCTGGATGCCTTTTATTTCTTTCTATTGCCTGATTGCTCCGACTAGTAATTCCAATACTATGTTAAATAGGAGTGGTGAGAGTGGGCATTCTTGTCTTGTTCCTATTCTTAAGGGAAAAGCTTTCCGCTTTTTTTCAATCAGGATGATATTAGCAGTTGATTTGTGATATGTGGCTTTTACTGTGTTAAGGTAATTTCTTTCCATACCTAATTTGCTGAATGTCTTCATCATGAAGAATGTTGAATTTTGTCAAATGCTTTTTCTGCATCTACTAGAATGATCATATGGTTTTTGTCCTTGATTTTGCTGATGTAGTGTATCACATTTAATGATTTGTGTATGTTGAAACATCCTTGCATCCCTGGGATGTATCCCACTTGACCAGAGTTTATAAATTTTTTGATGTGTTGCAGTGTTTTATTGTATGTGTGTGCTAATATTTTGTTGAGTATTTTTGCATCTATGTTCATC
This sequence comes from Cynocephalus volans, assembly GCF_027409185.1. Classification (NCBI taxonomy): domain Eukaryota; kingdom Metazoa; phylum Chordata; class Mammalia; order Dermoptera; family Cynocephalidae; genus Cynocephalus; species Cynocephalus volans. The sequence goes on from NC_084475.1 coordinate 66,635,946, forward strand.
AGAGATAATGGCCAATAGTTTTCTTTTTTCATTGTACCTTTGTCTGGTTTTGGTATCGAATGATACCGGTTTCATAGAATTGAGTTTGGGAGAATGGATTGCATTTAAATTTTTTGGAATAGTTTGAAGGTAATTGGTATTAATTCCTCTTTAAAGGTTTGGTAGAATTAAGCAGTAAAGCCATCCAGTCCTGGGCTTTTCTTTGTCAGGAGACTGCAGAGTACTGGTTCAACCTCATTCCTTGTTTTTGGTCTGTTCAGGTTTTCTATTTCTTCTTGGTTCAGTCTTGGTAGTTTGTATGTGTCCAGAAATTTATCCATTTCTTCCAGGTTTTCAAATTTGTTGCTGTATAGTTGTTCATAATAGTCTCTAATGATTCTTTGTATTTGTGTGGTATTGGTTGTATTGTTTCCTTTTTCATTTCTGATTTTGTTGTTTGGGTCTTCTCTTCTTTTTTTACTTAGACTATCAAATGGTTTGTCTATTTTGTTTATCTTCTCAAGAAATCAACTTATTGTTTTATTGATGTTTTGTATAATTTTTAAATTTTTTCTCTATTTCATTAGGTTTGCTCTGGTCTTAATTATTTCTTTTCATCTACTAATTTTGGGATTGGATTTTCCTTGTTTTTCTAACTCTTTGAAGTGTACCATTAGGTTGTTTATTTGAAATGTTTCTGTTCTTTGGATGTAAATGTTTATTGCAATAAACTTTCTTCTTACTACTGCTTTTGCTGTATTCCACAGGTTTTGATATGATGTGTCTTTATTTTCATTAGTTTCAAGACTTTTTGTATTTGCTTTTTAATTTCTTCTTGGACCCATAGGTCATTCAGGAGCATGTCATTTACCTTCCACATGTTTGTATAGTTTCTGGAGTTTCACTTGTTATTGATTTCCAGTTTTAATCCATTGTGGTCTAAAAGATACTTAAAATGATTTTGATTTTTAAAAATTTGCTGAGACTGTATTTGTGACCTAATATGTGATGTATCCTGGAGAACGTTCTATGTTCTGATGAGAAGAATGTATATTCTGTAGTTGTTGGATGAAATGTTCTATAGATATCTGCCAGGGCCAGTTGGTCTAAGGTTTTGTTTAAATCCTGTGTTTCTCTGTTGATTTGTTGCCTGCATGACCTGTCCAGTGCTGAAAGAGGAGTGTTCATGTCCCCCACTATCATCGTATTGAGGTCTATCTCTTTCTTTAGGTCTAGTAGTGTTTGCTTTATATATCTGAGTGTTCCAGTGTTGGCTGCATATATATTTATGATTGTTATGTCTTCTTGTTGGATAGATCTCTTTGTTATTACATAATAACCTTCTGTGACTCTTTTTATAGTTTTTGGCTTAAAGTCTGTTTTGTCTGATAAAAGAATAGCTACTCCTGCTTGTTTTTGGTTTCCACTTGAATGGTGTATCTTTTTCCATCCCTTCACTCTCAGTCTATGTGGGTCTTTACAGGTGAGACGAGTCTCTTGTAGATAGCACTTTCTTGAGTCTGGCTTTTTAATCCAACCAGTCTGTGTCTTTTGAGTGGGGAATTTAATCCATTTACATTTGGGGTTGTTATTGAAAGGTATTGTCTTACTTCTGACATTTCATTACTTTTAATATCATTGATTTCAATATCTTTTTTTCCTTTCTTCCCATTTTATTTTATGTCTTTGGCCTTCAATGGTTTTTTGAAGACGTATGGTATAGTTTCTTTGTCTTTCTCATTGCGTGTTTGCTCTATCAGTGGTGTTTGTTCTTTCTCATGTATTCATGGTGGTGATTATCATTTTTTTGTGTTCCAGATATAGGACTCCCTTAAGGATATTTTGTAGAGTTGGAGTGGGGTGAATTCCCACAGCTTTTGTTTGTCTGGAAAACACACTATTTCCCCTTAATTTCTGAAAGAGACCCTTGCTGGGTATAGTATTCTTGTCTGGCAGTTTTTCTTTCTTTCTTTTTTTTTTTTTTTTTTTCTTTTTACCTCAAATATATCATCCATTTCTTTTCTGGCCTGTAGGGTTTCTTTTGAGAAGTCTGCTGTTAGTCTTATGGGAACTCTTATAGTTGATTAGACATTTTTTTTCTTGCTGTTTTTAGGATTCTTCTTTTGTCTTTGACTTTTGATAGTTTGACTACAGTGTTTCTTGGAGAGGACTTTTTTGGATTGAATCTGTTTGGGGATCTTTGAGCCTCTTGGATCTTGAAGTGTGTATCTCTATCAATAACTAGAAAGTTTTCTGCTATTATTCCATCAAATATGTTTTCAATGCCTTTTCCTTTCTCCTCCCCCTCTGGAACACCCATTATTTGGATGTTTGTGTGCTTAAAGTGTTCTGCTAGCTCTCTTACATTGTCTTCATTTTTTTAAATTCTTTTTTCTTTCTTGTTTTTTTTTTTTTTTTTGTCTGCTTGGGTTATTTTGAAAAGACTGTCTTTGAGATCAGAAATTCCTTCTTCTGCTTGCTCCAGCCTGATGCTTACACTCTCAGTTGTAGTTTTTATTTTGTTGAATGAGCCATTTAGTTCAGGGATTCTGTTACATTGTTTTTAATGGTATTTATCTTTTTGTAAATTTCTTCCTTCATGTACTGAAATGTTTTTCTCATTTCATTGTGTTGTATAACTGAAACTTCTTGTATATCTCACTGAGCTTCTTTAAGATTGTTACTCAGAATTCCTTTTCAGACATTTCAAGTGTTTCTTGTTATACGGGGTCCGGTATCAGAGAATTATAGTATTGCTTTGGTGTTGTCATATTCTTTCTTTCTTTTTTGCATAATTCTAGTACCCCTACATTTATTTCTAGTCATCTGGTGGAACAGTTGCTTCTTCTATTACTCTGGAGTGGTTTTTGAGGAGAGAGACTCTCTCTTAAGATTTGTTATATATATTACATATACTGTTTTAGATTGGATATCAAGTAGTCTCAGTAGTTTCAGTAGTTCTGGGTAGACTCAGTCGTTCCAGGGAGATGAGTAGTTCTGGGTAGACTCAGTAGTTCCACATAGACTTAGTAGACCTGGGTGGTGTTGGCAGCTACATCTGTGGCTGGTGCTGTGCTTGCAGCTGGGGGCCTTGTGGATGGCCAGGGAAGCCGAGGCTGTGTGGGCAGCTGAATGGTAGGGCCCTCACATGTGGGTGAGGTTGCACGGGCGGCTGGGACTCCGTGGTCGGCTGAATGTCTGGGGTTACGTGGACTCTAGGGAAGCTGGTGCTATGTAGGCAGCTGAATGGCTGTGCCTATGCAGGCAGGTGGGGATGCATGAGCAGCTGGGCAGCTGGGCCGGAGTGGGTGGGCTGTGTGGGTAGCTAGACTGTTGGGCCCAAGTTGGCAGATAGGGCCCTGTGTGTGGCTGGGGTAGGTGGAGCTGCATGGGTGGATGGATGGCTGGGCCTAGGCAAGTGGGTGGGACCTTTCTGGCAGCTCGGTGGTTAGGGTCACATGAGTAGCCAGGGCCACTCTGGTGGCTTGAAGGCTGGAGCCACACAGGTGGCTGGGCTGTGTGGTGTGGTGTGGTGTGCTGAGCAAGATGAACTCCTGTACCCGAAGAAGGGAAACAGTTCTGGCACTACACAATGGCACAGGCAACTACAGTGGTGGTGGGTGTGGGCTGGGGCAGGGGCAGGAGGATGGTTACCCCTGGGAGGTTCTCCCAGATGAGCAGCTTCTTTTTACTGCAGGGGAGAATTCCTCTTGGCTGATTCTGGTGTGGGAAACACGCCTTTCTCCTCCACACTACCCTCCCCTGCTCGGTTTTCATGTTCCATAGGATCCTCACCAGGCTCCTGCTGCCCTCCCACGTTCTCTCACTGATGTTCTGCCCTGTCCTTTCTGTCCATTGCTTGCTCTAGTCCCTTTCTGTGGGAGGATCATGTGTTGGGCACTTCTAATCCAGCATCTTGCCAAGAGCAGGCCGGGTTTCTTATTTTCAAATCAAGTTGTGTGCTTTTGTAAACACTGATTTTTAAGAATTTCTGTAACCCAGATTCAATTCTTTTGTTAGAGATATTTATAGCAAATAATTTCTTCCAATCTGTGGAATGTCTTTACATTTTTTAATGATGTCTTTTGAAGTCCAGAAAGTTTTAATTTTTATGGAGTCCAATTTAACCATCTTCTTTTTCATGTTTATTGGCTTTGTTTTATGGTGTCTTAAGAAATCTCTGCCAAACAGTCACACAAATCATCTCCTATGTTTTATTTTCGAATATTTATAATTTTACCTTTTGTATTTAGCACCATCATCCATCTTAAATTAATATTTACATGTGGTATGAGGTAAGAGTCAAGGTTCATTTTTATTGTATGTGTTTATCAAGTTATTCAAGCACATTAAAAAGACTCTGTTTTCTCTTTAAATGGCCTCAGAGCATTTGTTGAAAATTAGTTGAATATTTTGGCAGGTTTTTTTTTCTTTGAACTGTCTATTTCATTAATCCATATGTCCATTTTTATGTCAAGAATACATTGTCTTGATTACTGTAATTTTATAGTAAATATAATAATCAAGCAGTGAATCTTTCAATGTTATTCTTTTTTGAACAAGTTTATGTGGGCTAATCCCAATTCTTGCTGCTCCATATACAACTTAGAACCAAGTTGTTCATTTCTACAAAAAAAAAAAAACCTATTGATTTTGACTGGAGTTGTAATACATCTATAGATAAGTTTAAGAAGGATAGACATATCTATAATATAGAATCTCCTAATCCATAATAATGATATATCCCTTCATTTATTTAGGTCCTCTTTAATTGATTTCAGTAATGTGCAGTTTTTCCATTAAAGCCTTTCATCTGTATTTTTAAACTTATTTTTAAGTATTCTTAAAAAATATTAAGCATACTTAAGCACTGTTATAAATGGAATGTTAAAAAGTATTTTCCAAGTGTTTGCTACTGCTATATTTAAATACAATTGTTTTTTACATATTGACCTTGTATTCCATGACCTTCATAAATTCATTTAATTCTAGTACTTGTTTTGTTTATTCTTTAGGAATTTCTATGTAAATTATTATATCTTCTGTGTAAAATAGTAGTTTTACTTCTTTTTCAGGATTAATGCCTTTTATTTTTCCTGGGTTTATTCTTGCACATGAAAACTATAATATAATAAAAGTAGTAAGAATGTACATTTTTACCTTATTTTCAGTCTTAGGTGAAAAGTACCAAATTTTTTACTATTTTTTAAAAAGATGTCCTTTCTCAGATTGGAGAAATGTTCTATTTCTATTTACTGAGAGTTTTTATTGTAAATAGGAGTTGAATTTATTCAAATACTTTTTATTCATTGAAATGATCACACATGTTTTTTACATTATTGTGTTGGTATAGTAGATCATATGGTGGAGTTTTTTGGATGTTAAACCAATCTTGCATTTTGGGATGAATTCTTCTTAATGGTAATGTCTTAGACATTTTATACATTGCTGGATTCAGTTTGCTATCGAATCTATGTGCATGAAAGGTACACGTCTGTTTTTTTTTTTTTTTCCCTCTAACACACTTATCAGGTTTTTATGTCAGGGTTTCTCTGCTTTTATGAAGTTAGTTTGGAAGTATTTCCTCCTCTTAATTTTATAGATTTGTATAGAATTTATATTATTTTCCTTTAAGTGTGATTTCATCAGTAAAACCATGTGCACCACATGTTTTCCTTATAAAATTTTGATATGTTTAATTTCTTTAATGAATATAAAGCTAAACCAATTTTTATTTTTTCAATTTTGATAAGCTGTTATTTTTAAAGTCTTAGTGCATTTTATCCATGTTTCTTGAGTTTTTGGATAAATTTGTTAAAAATATTGCCACATTTTCCTTTGAAGTGTCTGTAGGTTTTATAGTGATATCTTCTCTAACATTCCTGATTTGGTTGTGTTTCCTTTCTTCTTTTCTTGATCTGCCTTTCTATGGCTTATTGAACCTTGTTAATCTTTTGAGGAACCAACATTTGGCCTTGTTAGTTTTCTGTATTTTTCAGTATGCTCTTTATTATTTTCTTCAGTCTTCTCACTTTAAATTTAATGATTTTACTTTTTATAATTTTCATTTGCATCTTGTAATTCTACCTCTCTGGTGTAAGGAATACAGAAGAGGACACAATAGAGAAAGAGAAAAGACTGTCTAACTATCTTACCAGTCTGATAGGACCTTTCAAAAAGTCCATAGCAGTATATGTGCTAAATTAACCAAGTTATTTCACTCAATACAATGTTTGATATAAAGCCATTAATTATTAACACAGCAGTATCCCTCCTAAGATAACATCATGCTGCTTCTAAGTAAAAAGAGGTTCATGAATGCTGAGAAAATAAATAATAATAATAATATTAACTCCAAATACTAATCAAAAAACAAGCTATCATGCATTGAATGCTTACTATTTTCTAGGAGCTTTACATTTTGTTAGGTATTATTTTTCCAGTTCACAGATGATTGAGAAGGTCCTGACGATTTAAGTAATTTGCTGAAAAGTCACAGTTCATAAGTGAAGGAGTCAAGGTCGAAGCCTAGGTAGCTTGAACATCATCATGCCTTTACCTTCCCCCTGTGCTGTATTGACTCTCTTTATGAGTGCCTGTTGCTTTAGGATGTCTCAAATATCTGTCTTTTGTCTGCCAATTGTTTTTAAAATTCTTGTCATCTTTACAAATTCATGAACTATTATTTATTGGAATATTTTCTTTAAATCAATTCAATTAATTATATTTAAATTTCGCTAAATTTTTACTGAAATACTAAACATACAAAAATCATAAGTATACAGCTTGATGAAAGTTTAGAAAACAAAGCCATATAGATTAAGAGATATACATTTCCAGCACCCAGAAGTCTCCTTTTTTGTCTTCTTCCAGGCATTTTGCTCCTGTCACCATCCTGACTTTTGAAAATAACGCTGCAATGAATATATTCTTATGTATATCTTTTGGTATACATGTGTATGCATTTCTGGAATAGAATTGCTAGGTCATAACATGTTCATGCATATGTTCAGGTTTAGTAGACATTGTTAAATTGTCTTCCAAAATGGTTAATATAGAAGAAATTTTTTAAAAAGAAAACTTAAATACTTTCATAAAAAGAAAACTAATATCACTAACCATAATTCGAAAATTAACCATAAAATAAAAACATAATTTAAATTAAAGCTTTGTTAACATTTGTGCCACTGAGAATAATTTTTACTGCCTCAAAATGTATACCTACCATATTTTGAGAAATGCAGATCTATGCCACTTAATAATTAATCATGTACTGTCTAGTCTTGTTATATTGCCTTGGTAGCTATTATATTTTTGAAATGAGATTTAATTGTGTCTTTTTTTTCTTTGAAATGACAGAGACATTACATTATAGTTCTTTGTTTCTCAATTGTGTTATTAAAAATGTCACTCAGTAAAAAAAAAAAAAACCTATTATATTTCAGTTATTTAAGGCAATATTTAAGCTCATTGTTTGTAACAATTTTTTCTAACCATTAAGCCAGCAATAGGGGAATAAACTCATATACATGTGTGTAAGTTTCATTTGGTGCTTATTGAGTATTAGCATATTGGGGTGAAGAAAGGAATTGAGTCAATAGAGCAGGATTTGAATACTGTCTCTACCCCTTGCTGTGTGTGTTATTTAGTTAAGTAACTTACTAAAACTAAATTTATTTCTATAAATTATTTTCTTATGTGTACATAACGGTATATTTCAATATTTATAGATCTATATTTAAAAAGATGTTTTAATTCTCAAATTTTATACCATTTCTGAGTGTCTTCCTCATTTCTCCTTTGGAGTAATTTAAATACAGAGAGAATCTGACTTAATGAGTCCTACAGCAGTTTGATAATGGCCAATATTATATAATGGTCAGTATAACTTGGGCTTTAAAATCAAAGGATGTAGAATTAAATCTTGGCTCTATCACTTACTTGCTGTCATGCTCTTTGGATTTCAATTTCCTAATCTACAAAATAGGAATTATAATAGCTATCTAATAAACAACACAATCAGTCACTAAATAATAATGGTTTTTATTGAAACTTTCTTTCTACATTTGCCTTTCAAATAATGACCTGAAGTACTTTGCATAATAAAAGGAAGACTCTTTTTAGTCAGAGAGAAAATACTTTTACCAGAGTTTGACCTGGGACTCATATTAAAAGGAGTCTTAATTTTTTTTTTTTTAAATTTAACAAGCTTATCATTTTAGAGTATTTTTTCTTAACTGTCCTTAGAAATGTAAAAATGAGATCCAAAATCATGACGCAGTTCCCATTGTTTTCATAGTAGGGAAAGCTTAAGAAAGGGTAGTAGACAGAAAGTTTAGACTATACATTCTTAAGAGTATTGAGAATTAAGTCTATTCTTTATCTTTCTGCTTTAATAGCAAATTCATACCTTTGTATCATGTATTACCTGTAAGCAAAACTATAAAAAAAGACAATGTTCATATACCTAACTACATAACCTTTGTATGCTTTTATTGCCTGGAAGGTTGTGTGTCCTCTGCTCAGTGAATTTGCCCTTGATCTGAAGATTTCATTTCAGGAATAGATACCACATTGATCTAATGTTTATAATTGAGAACAGCACAAGGCAACTATCTGATCTTTCTTTGGTCTTTTAAAATGTCAATTTGCAAATTCCATAAATGCAAAAAGTAAATGAAAAGAAACCAAAGTACTCATTTTGAATGTAAGCCAAGAAACTTGCTTATTTCATTTATTTCAGAGATCTGTGATTCTGAGAAAATTAGAGATACCAATTTTAGTAAGCTCACTAATAGTAAGTTCAAGTTGAATAAGTATTCTAGATGCACAAAAACAGAAATGGAATTTGTTAATAAGTGCAAGTTACTTAGAAAGGCTGATTTAATTGATTATATAGCCATTGATCGTATGACTTCAGAAGCAGAAGAAAAGTCTATGTATAAGGGAGGGAGAACAGATAATGCAAATACGTTTGGACCTGGAAGTCATCTGGTTGCTGACTGACACTTCATTATGCTTCTTTGGTGGCTCAGTGAACACTAGCTGCTATAGTGTTTTAAGTCAGGGACTGTCAAATTTCAGCTTCACTCTTCAAAACTGTTATCTGATTTAATTTGAGTGGCAAACACCCAAACCGATTTCATTTGCAAAGAGCAGTATATTACCCAGGTTACTTATGAACTGTGTGTAACACTTGCTAATCACTGCCCGAATATCTGCCCTTGCATAATGCTTATCTCTGTGGAGGACAGTAGGGAATTCCTGATTTTGGAAGCCAATGGATAAAGGAGCAGTTCTATACACTACCAGCAGAAATAATCACCATTAAATGAACTGGTCAGGAACCAGCCTTACTATTTTCTCTAGTGCTTATAAGTGATTATGTTTATCATTTAAAAAATGGATAATTCCAAATATAAATGTTTCAAAAGTATCCAATAAGACAAACATACAGATTTGATTTCAGTAATTGGGAGAACCCTGGTCTCCCAATTGAGAAATACTTTTGGTTTTTCTTTCCTTCCTTACTCGAAAAATTGTATTATCTGATTGATGAAGTAAGGGTCCGACAGCCATTGCTCCACATTTTGTTTTTGAGCATGAGGCATGGTAAATGTGCTACAGACCACATCTTATTGTCAGATGGACCAAAAGGACTAGAGAAGGAGCAGGGAGTCTAACTAAAGTCACAGGTTTAGGTAACTGACAATGAAGTTGCCACTTTAATTGCCATGATCCTGACTCCTGTATCTTTCCCTGAATAGCGTCTGAACTTGGAAGGAGAGGGGTAAGGAATTTATTAGTTCCCTTATCCCTAAGTCTAAATGTCATTAAGATAAAATTCCAATGGACATATTAAGAGCTTACCAGGGAACTCTATACTGGCTCTGAAAGCTGAGCTGCTACTATGACTGGAGTCAGTCATTTGCACACTGCAGAAATTAGGGGGCACAGTGATCAGCATTGCTGACGGTACTTGATGCAGGATCAGCAGGGAGAGCTCAATAAATCTCTCCTTCTCACAGGAGAGTGGGAGCTATTGATCGCCAGTGGCTCCATTAGCTCTGTATGACTTCACTGAAATTAAAATCTTGAGGGCTTGATCCTCCCCTCAGATAGCAATATGTACACAGGGCCTAATCTAACCTTGTACAAAGTGGTGGGTTGTTTTTCCCCTTCTTTCCCCTCCCTCACCCATCACCTAAGTATTTGAGCTTCATCTGCAGAATTTTAATATGCTCCTGTTTAAAGCAGTGTCTCTGACCTTTATGAAATTAAAGAGCAGGGAAAGCATTGCCAGTAAGACTTAACAGATCATTTCTGTCTACTGGCCAATCTCCATTTGTGTATGTCTGCTCTTTTCCTAAGGAAAAAGAGCCTTTCACAAAACCACCTCCAAAGCTCATCAAGATGCAATTGAAATGTTGAAATCAGGTAAATCTGCTCTTATTAAATATGATGGACTGAGGCAGAAAGATACAAGGTTTTTTTTCTAGAGGTTTTATCACACTGATGTATGTATACATTGTGGACTTGTTATATTAATGGCAAGTCCTAAAATGTTTATTTTTCTCTTCTCTTGATTCTTGAATTTGTCAATAGACACAAACTAAAATCATTTCCTTGATATTATCAGAGGTATAGTACTGTGCAATTGCTACTGAAAATTGAAGAGCCTCTTACTTGATGGGAAAAAAAAAGCAATGTGTTTTTTCTAATGTAGCATTATCTTCCTGTTACCTGAAACTCAGAGATAGGTAGACATTGAAACAGCCATTTCTCATGGGAAACAATACTTACCCATCTAATGGGACCACTTAAAAGTACATATATGAAGTCTGAGATTTAAAATAAGGCTTTATGCCGGAAGTATACCAGTATCACTGGGGTTGTTTGATGGAAAATCACAAAGCCATATCTTTGTGGGAAACCACTTAGAAAGATAATGCAATATATCATGGCGACTGTTGGTTGAATTTTTAAAACATAAATCACAAATGTATATTGTGAAATACGTTGATCTATATACCGTCTAGACATACTAAAAAATTTTTTATAGAGATTATTATGGAGATTGGAGGCTATCTGTTGCCAAATTAAAATTTATGCTAGCCCAGTAATCAAGGTAATAAAAGTCAATCTTCATACTGCCTCAATCAAGTCAGATGAACTAGACGGCCTCTGAATTTTTATTTTAACCTCATGATTCTGGAGAATCACCTTTCCAAACAAAGTAAACAGTTAGAAATTTGAGTTTGCCAAAATAGATCAGTTCAAACCATCATATATGGTGGCCTTATTTGCTGAGTTTGAATTTATCTCTTAGTCAATGACACCGTTAAGGATTACTGAACGGGAAGCACTAAACTAAGCCCTAAGAATAACTTAAGTAAAAATTGGAAAAATTTATTTACATATTCATTGTCTGCCTTTAAAAAAATAACACAAGGATTTAATATAAATTAGAAATAGAATTCCTACCTGTTCTAAGTATATAATCTTATGGGAGAGGTAAGTAAGAGCAAAAACTTCTCTCCTTATCCCCTTCCCCCAAGATAACAAACACACGTATCATCATGAAATTCTCATACAGTTTCTGAAGTAACTTGAGATGGTTGGTAGTAATCAGTTACGACTTAGTGGAGTAAGGATTGAAAGAAGAATACTGTGCTTTGCAAGGAGGGCAGGAGGGATGGGTTTTGTGGGGGATAGAAAGACACTTTGCCTGTAGAAACAGGTCTGATTTAAACCTGCACGTGACTGTATGTGGCAGGTTTGAAAGCATTGCTACTGCATTCCTCCTCAGGATAAAAAGAGATAAAAAGAGACATCTTGAAAAAGAAAAAAAAAAAAAAAACGATAAGCCAAGATTTAATGATTCAATTCTCCTTTTGAGACTAGGTATAAAAAAAGCAAACTTGAGCCTCTCCTCATATGTTCAAGAAGTGAGACCTCTGTTTACAATGTAGTAGATGGGGTGCCTGTTGTTTTATAGTCCAGTCTTCAGATCAGTTTTTTGTCCAGCACTGAATGGTTGTTTCATCATGGGTAAGTCACTTAACCTTTGTGTGTTGTACTCTTCTCATCTGCAAATAGAGATGATAACACTCACTGAGGATGTGTTGCTAATATTAGGCAACATATGACTGTGAAGAGCAATATATATGTTAATAATGATGGTAATGCTGTCTATCAGAGCGAATACTTGCATAAGAGAGCCTAGGCAGTTTTATGAATATCATCTCATGCAGAGAAAGGCTTTAGCAAATGATTATCTGGTCTGTAGGACTCATGTTTTATAACAGAGTAAGATTGTCCCCTCCCAAACTCTACTTCTTCCCCCGATGTATACCTAATAACTTTTTTAGAAAGTAAATACCAAATCATTCCAAGAGAAGGAAACAAATAGAATGTCTTGAGAAAGTCCTCTCTGCCAGGCCCTCTAATTCTTTGTTATAATTTTCATTCAAGAATTCTGAATTTAGACATTGGGCCCCATTGTAATTTTTAGTAGACAGACCCAAGCCTATATAGCCAGCCCATGTTTGAAGGATATCAATTTATTGAACTTGTAATTCCAAGAACTCCTTTTTATTTTTCCATTTTCTAGAGAATGTACTTCCATAGCAACCTTTTTTTTTATTTTTTTATTTTTTTTATTTCCTATCTCCCTTTCTGTCACCTAAACTTGCTCAGATCGTTAACAGGGTTAAAAATGGTATGGCCAGAAGGAGAAACCTCTAATTGCCACCTCTGTGACACAGAGACAGCATTTTGTTAAGGCCAAAAGACTGTTACCACCTCTCATTTTTGTGAGATGTTCCTAATGACATGTTGCTATGTAAGTATAATGGATAAGGTCACAGCAAGAAAAATGCAACCTCCCCCCAATACCATAGATCTCAAAAGAAAATAAAAAAGAGAAAAGCTCTTCAGTTGGGTTTTTAAGAAAACCACAATCTCCAGAAAGATGGAGGTGAGACTAGAGGCTAGACCATGTAGTTTCAAATGTGAATTTTCAATCCTTCCTTAAAGGAGACACTATGGTAATTTCATCTCATATTTATCGAGAAATTTATCCATTTCAAAATCCACTTCTATGAATGATCTGTGTTTGAGCATTTTCACACAACCCTATGGAGTAAGTAGGGTGGGTACTTTTCTTCTTATTTTACAAGTGAGTAAACTGAGACCTCGGAAAGTGACAATTACATGTTCAAACCCTTTAAGTTTCTTTGCAATCACAAAGAGGCTACAGTTCTATTATCCTAAAATAAACACACTTTTAATCATATAATACAATTATTTGAAGAGATTTACTTGTGAATCTTATCCTAAATAAAAATGAATAATATTTTATTGTATATTTCTAAATAGCTAAAAAAGAGGATCTTGAATGTAATAACCACAAAGATAGATGTTTAGATGATAGATTTGCTATCTACCTAACAGAATCATTGTACAATATATACGTGTATTGAAACAATACACTGTACTTCACAAATATGTACAATTAAAAATAAATTATAAAAAGAAAAAAAAATGGAGTCTCTGAGAGAACTTTTAACTTTAACCTTAAATAGAATAAATTCTAGAATAAAACTTAGAATTTGGTTTGAACAGCTTAGACAATAATACAGAATAATATGATATCAGGGATATCAGAAAAATTTCTTCTGCTGTTCCATGATGATTATGCTGTATGTTCATGGAGGAATTTTCTCTTTTCATTCCAAACTAGAGAAAAGGCTTAAAAACAAATTTCTCTGATGGAGAGGACACAATGCCTGAGATTTCTTTGAAGGCCTGACTTCAGATCTTTTCCTATAAGCATCTTAATTAAAGAGGAGACAGGGTATGGTGGCAGAGCTTTTACTCTTTAAAAAAAGGCTAAGAGTGAAGAAAAGTAACTCAGTTGATATAGAAAATGGACTTTACATAGCTCAGAGGTATGGACAACTTATCTGTATTGATTGGAGCCCATGCTGTGTCAATGGAATGCCCTTTCTTGGATATACCAATCATTGCATATGCTGGAACATTTGGCAACCCTTGGGGGCCCCCACACTGTTATACAGTTAGTGACAGCACAGGCAGCACAGATGGACAAAACTTGAAATCAAAGAAAGCAAACATTTCTTCCTTATCTGAAATATACACATTGGTTTACATAGACAGGTTTTCAAGTGACCACTGAAAATGGCTAACCTATTATTTCCTCAATTGGCCTAATGTGTTCTTTAAGGCTAAGCTTATATAGCATTGGTATTCACAAATTGTTTATACAGTATCAGGAAGCTTCTGCTTATATACTAATTCTTAATTGTGGTATGCAGTCTGTGACAACCATCTGTTTAAGCAGCCACATTCTATCTCATTCAGACTCAGTGAAATTAAAATATTGATAAGAATAATTTCACAAGGTAAGGAAGTTAATAATGGACTTGGAATTGGTATGCTTTTGAATTTAAGTTGGACATCCAGTTTTATCCATAAGCACTGGCATGGTATTTTATGTGCTGATTATAGATCATCTGTAAATTAATGCTTTTATTTATAATGTGGAAAAGCCTCTCATCATTCCGATAGAGTATGCAGGACATGGCTCTGCAGGTTTAGTACATATTCCTCATTTTTACATGTGTTTCCTAGGTATTTGTGAAGGAGAGCATATATAAATTTATATTCAGATGTTATTCATTTGCTCAACAAATATTTATTGGAACCCTACTCCGAGTTCCTGCTAAGGAACTCTTCAGAACATTTAGGTATGAGTACATGTTAAAATTACATCATTGCAATCTTTTTGCAATGGTAAATGCCTCTAGTGAGCCTATCCAAAGACTCATTCTCGGTAGAAACTTTTTCTAAGAAAATAGAATGACCGCCTAGTAATATTTAAGCTAAATACTAGGGTATGTTTGGTCAAAGATTATTAGACTTTTGGCTGACAGTCAGCTGGCTGGGTGAAGTGAATAATTAACCTTCCTAAACAAGTCTTAAAATTCCATTAAAGTTCATCATAAAATTTCTTAAGCATTTTGTCAGGAATGCTAACTTCTTTGAAAGAGATTTGGTACAGTTTTTTGTTTTGTTTGGTTTGGTTTTTAATATGCTATGTGCTGGGGCTACATAGATGAGTGAATCAAGGTCTGAGTCCCTGAAGGGATTTAAAGTATTATCTGAATTAACAGAAAAGTAAATATGTGAAAGCAATAAAGGACAATCTGTGCTGGTTTCAGAAGTGATTACAAAAGAGAGAGTGGGAAATTCAGTAGAGGGATCTAGGTAGTAGGCCTATCAAGAACTCTTCTTGGAGCTGAATTTTGACAGAGATGTAAGTTTTTGTCAGGGGTATAGAAGAAAAGTCTAGGGGATGAGAGAAACTAGGGAGAAGCTTTTACCTTGTATGGGGTAAAAATAAGAAAAGTAAGTATTCGGTATTGTGGAACTTTTGGAGGTCTGTGCTCTGTAAGCAATTGCCCACTGCAGTAGAGCATGGGGTTCAAGCTGGGAAGTGAGGGGACTGAGCTGGAGCAAAGAATAGGGCAAGAAGAGTTGTCAGAGACTAGTAGCCTTTGCCTTCTAAAAAATTTATATGTTATTGTGTAAGAAACTGGAGGTAGTGGGAAATTTTAAGTGAAAAACTGATGATATAATTTTAGAACAAAGTGCTCTGAAAGTAGGTTATATTTTTATTCTATAAATATTGTCTTATTGTTCCCAAGCATTGTCCTAGGCACTAGGCACACCATGGTTAAGAAAATAAGTATGATGTCTGCTCTCATGGAGATTACAATCTAGGAGGTGAAAAGTATTAGACAATAAACCATTCATATACATAAAAAAAAATGAGTGAATACAATAAAGCCTTCCCTAAATAGGTGATATTCAAATTAAAACCTTAAGAATGGGTATTTAGAACTAACTAGGTAAAAGGTTAGGGGAAGGATATTTCATTAGAAAAAACAGTTAGTGTCTGTGCACTCACTGTTAGGAATCAGAAAAATAGCCAGGAATCAGAAAAGAACTAGCTGTGTTTGAGGAATTAAAAGAGGCCTATATTTTTGAAGTAGAGTGAGTGAGGGGCTCAATTATTTCAGGAAAGTTTAATTGAAACTATTAAGCAGCGAATCAATATATAATTCACATGTAAAGTATTTATATTTTCAGAAAAGCAAATTTAACTAATTATCTAGATCAGGGTGTAGACCAAATCTAGCTCATTACCTATTTTTGTAAATGAAGGTTTTTAAGAATACAGACATGCTCATTCATTTATGTATTATTTCTAGTTGCTCTTATGCTACAACAACAGAGTTGAGTAATAATGAAAGAGACTCAATAGCCTCAAAGCCTAAAATATTTACTATCTGGCTCTTTACAGAATAATTTGAGCCTTGATCAAGATCCTTGTAATTTAATACAAACATAGACATGTACACACACACACACAAATACACAAATGTTACTTCAATAGTAATTTCCACAAATGGGGACATGAATATATAAATTGATTGGTGATAAGAGGGTTCTCCATTATTACTGATATCCTCTGTGTGGACACAGTTTTGTGGGCTATGACCACCCAGCGAAGGCAAGATCATAATTCTTCCAAGATGATGAGGAGAAAAACAGGAAAGTCTCGACTACAAGAGAAGAATTCAGCATTGCTAGTTTTATTAGATATGCCTTAGGATATGTGTGATTCTAAAATAATTTTTACAAAGAAGTTCTCCTCATGTTTAATTTCAGCAACAGAAATACATTCTAATGTGTAGAGCTTTTGTATTAGAAAAGTATATGGTGCATTATCATATATAAATGGCAAGATTTTAGAATTGGAAATGTAGAATTGCCGATAACAGAGCCTACTTCAACATTAATAATGGAATGTAATCCAAGGCACAGTAAATACAGTTTGTATTTTAACTGCTTTATAAAATATTGACCCTTGATTTGAAGTGGAAATGCATAATATCAAAATATTTGGGAAGTAATATGAAATGTATCTGTTTTTAGATGCTGTGTCATGATTTTCAATCCCAAAGTACAGAAAGAATAGAAAAGACATGGGCATTTTGAACCAAAGATTACAATCTTTGAGTTTTTTTTATAATAATAATAATATATGATATACATAATACACAGTTTAATGTATAATAATAAAATAGACATCTGTGTACCTCCTACACATCTTAAGATGTAAAAGAATATGAGAAAATTTGATATCCTTGTGAACTTTCTAGAAATATTCACCATCTTCCTTAGCAGAAAAAAATAGCTTCCTTAATTTTATGGTAATAACTTACTTATGCTCCTTTGTAATTAACCATGTACACATGTATCCTTAAACAATACATTGTTTAATTTTGTTTTAAAATTTTACATAAATAGTATCATAAAGCTTGTATTTTACTTTAATTTGCTTCTTTCCTTCTATAAAATAGAATTAAGATTTATCTTTATTGATACTTGTAGCTTTCTATAGTGTATTCATTTTTACTGACTGTATAGTATTCCACTGTATGAATATACCATACTGTATGGTAGAATATTTAGATTGTTTCCAGATCTTGATATTATGTCCAATGCTTCTTTTTGAATATTTTTGCACATTTCAAAATTCACTTGTATGAAAGTTTCTCTAAGAATATATGAGTATCTAGGAGTAAAATTGTTGATTCTAAGTTGTATCCAGCTTCAGTAGATAGAGTTGACCCTTGAACAACATGGGTTTAAACTGCATGTGTCCCCTTATACGTGGATTTTTTTCTGGAAATACACTGGCAAATTTTTAGAGATTTGTGACAATCTGAAAAAATTCACAGATGAACTGAATAGCCTAGAAATATTGAAAAAAATTTAAAAAGGTGTGTCATGAACAGATAAAATATATGTAAATACTAGTCTATTTTATCATTTATTATCATAAAATAAACACAGCTTTTTTATAAAAAGTTAAAATTTATCAAAACATACACAAACACTTATAGAACATTCACAGTTGCGAGAAATGCAAACAAATTTAAAGATGCAGTATTAAATCATAACTGCATAAAATCAACTGTAGTACATACTTCTCTACTGTAATCATTTTGTAGCCATTTCCTGTTGCTATTGTGGTGAGCTCAAGTGTCACAAGAATTCACTTAAAATGCTATGTGACGCTAATCATCTTTGCATGGACAGTTCATCTCTCCAGTAAATTACGTATCACAGTAAAAAGTGATCTAATATGGTTCTCGCACATTTTTCATAATACCATAACCTTGAATAACACCATGGGACCGATACAAAATGCCACTAGCAATGCTGAAAGTACTTCCAAGGAGCAGAGAGAAGTCATGACAGTGCAAGAAAAAGTTGAATTGATTGAGGAGCATCGTAGATTGAGGTCTGTAGCTGCAGCTGCCCACCATTTAAGATAAATCCAGTGTAAGGACTGTTGTAATAAAAGAAAATTCATGAAGCCATAGATGACTTGATAAATTTCCTTTTCTTTTT
The DNA here is from genome assembly GCF_027409185.1 of Cynocephalus volans. NCBI lineage: Eukaryota > Metazoa > Chordata > Mammalia > Dermoptera > Cynocephalidae > Cynocephalus > Cynocephalus volans. Next base: position 66,654,435 of record NC_084475.1, read on the forward strand.
TCATAATGGTCCTTACATTGGACTTATTTAACTAAGAATACAGTATATAATATGCAAAACATGCAAAATATGTGTTAATCAACTGTTTATTTTATTGGTAAGGCTTTTGGTCAACAGGAGGCTATTACCAGCTAAGTTTTTTGGGGGGTCAACAGCAATATGAAAATTTTCAGCTGCATAGGGTGGGGAGTGTAAGCACCCCAACCTCTGTGTTGTTCAAGGGTCAAATGTAATGCCAAACTGTTTGCCAGCAGAGTATAAGAATTCTTCTTTCTCCACAACCTTTCCAAAAGGTGGTACTTTAAGATTACTTTTTCCCAAAGTAAAATAGTGGTGAGTTGCATTTTTTACTATTATTAGTTTCTAAATAGGTTAAATATTTTTCCACAAGTTTATAGGTCTTTTATGTTTCCTCTTCTGTGAAATACTTTGTCCCCATTTTTCTACTGGATCATCTTTTACTGAATTAGAGTTCTTCATATAATGGGAATAATAGACCTTTGTCTGTTATATAAATTGCAAATATTCTTTTCATCTCCATGATGTGTTTTTGCTCAATATTTATGGAGTATTTTGAATAATAGAAATTTTTAATTTAAGTGTGTTTGAATATTTGAAATTTTTTCTTATTTGGTTAAGTATTTTTTTATATTCTTTTTTTTTTTGTCTTTTTAGTAACCGGCCGCACCACGCTCAGCCAGTATCCGAATCCGCTGCGGGAGCGCCGCTGCACTCCCAACGCCGCACTCTCCGGAGTGTGCCACGGGGTCAGCCCATTTTTTTTATATTCTTTAAGGTGTACTTCTCTACCATAGGGCAAAAGATACACTTCTACAATTTTTAAAAAAATATTTTACTGTTTTGCCTATTACATTTAGGTCTTATATTCACATGGTAATGATATAATATAAGGTGTAAGGTAGAAATCTAACTTCATTTTTTTCTCCATATAAATTACAAATATCTCCAGCACAATTCTTTGCATATTCCATTTCACAAATGGTGGATCTGTTTTTGCAGTGTCAGTTTTGTCTGATCTGTCTAATTGTCCATCCCTGTATTAGTATCATACTCTTTAAATTATATAGCTTTTTTTTTTTTTTTTTGGTAAATTTTGATATTTAAGCAAGTAGCCTCACCTATTTTTTCTTTGGTAGAAACTAGAAATGATTTAGTTTTGGCTTATCTTTAGAAATTATTAATTAGACCTTGGTATTGGAAAGCAGTGTCACTAAATATAGAATTTTACCCAGTATTTGAAATTATTTTATTTTCATCTGTCTTCGGTTTTTGCTGCTGAGAAGCCAGCATCAGTCAAATTATTATTCCTTTGTGGTAGGCAGTTTCTTTTTTTTTTTTTCCCCTCTTTGGATTCTTTTATAATATTTATTTTTGTATTTGTTCTTTAGTAGTTTAACTGTGATATGTCTAGGCTTTGTTTTCAAATTGTATTCTGGTTGAAATTTTTTGGGATTCCTGAATCAGATGATTTGTATTTTCAACAATTCTGAAAATTTTCTCATCTGTTACATACTCAGTTGTTCTTTGGAACTCCGGTTAGATGTATGTTGAGCCTCCTTGCTCTGTCTCCCATATGCCTTAGCTTTTTTTTCATATCTTCCATCTTTTTGTCCCTGTAGAGTCATTCTTCATTCTGGATAACTTCTTCAGATCTATCTTTCAGGTCAGTAATTCTCTTTCAATTATTTCTAATTTCCATTTTAACTCATAGATTAACATTTTACTTTCAGTTATTACATTTTTCACTGCCATTTATTTATTTTCCCAATAGCCCTAGTCAGTTTTTATAGGTATTTATTCTTCCATAATAATTTAAATAACTTTTTTATTTCTGTAAATTTGTATTTTATATTCTGTACCAGCCATTTTCAATATTTACTATTTGTGTGTGTGTAGTTTTGCAATATATTATTTTTGCTAATTGTTGATTGTAGAGGACTTGTTCAGTGATTTTAAAAAATAAAAGGTTAAGTTGCATGGTTTGAAACTATTTCTGTAGGGACTTGTAAAGCTAGGCTAACGTTGGAATCCTGCTGACGCCAATGATTGTCAGGCTCTTTTACTTGCCCATAATGCTGCCGACTGGACCAATTATCGAGCTAGGGCTGGGGTCTGGAGCTCACAGACCCCTCAAGCCTGTTCCAGACTGGGTCACAAACCCTTCACACACCAGGCTGGGTCCCCAGACCTCTCACACGCCAGGCTGGGTCACAGGACCCCTCACACACAGGTCTATGAGTTAGTAACCAGGAAATAGGTCCTTGGATGCAGTAGGCTGGAAAGCATGGCTGCACAAAGTGACATCAGCCCGAGGCAATTGGCAACAAAGCTGTGGAGCCCCGCACTGCACTAACTCCACCCACACACAATTTGTTTACTGAACCACCCCCAAGCTGCCCTGAGGCCAGGGGAACCTGATTAAATTGTCCTGGGGCCTGTGTTTAAAAGTTTTTTCCTTGAGCAAGGAAATGTGGATTACCTAGGTGCAGTATCAACCTAGTAATATTTTAACTTCTCTGCTTAGAGCTTTTCAGTCAATATAAGAAGTATGAATTCTGATCTGAGAACTCTTATTAGTATACTCCTGTATTTTTAGGAATTCTTATGGAAGAATTTTTTATTTTTGTCATTCTAGGCAGAGCCAAAACTGAAAGAGGACTTCTTCCCTCTAGTTCACTTGATTTATTTGTGCGTGTGTGTCTGCTTTACAGACTATCAATGAAAACTCAGACTTGTCTGCTAACCCTCTATGCTTGTGGCTAGTTAAAAATCAAGCTCTAGTCACAAGAAATTGAAGAATGTCCTCAGAGCCAATACTATCTTCAGTGATTGCTTATTCATATAGAATCAAACCTCTTTATAATTTCGGGCCTTACATTTGTTTTCTTTTTTTTATTATTGGTTATGAATATTCATGAGATACAAAGCTGATTGTCACCCCTCATGCCCAAAATGTGAAGGCCAGATCTATACTGGCAGCATACCCATTACCACAAATTGCAATTGTACCCTGTGTCCCCCACCCAATTATACCCCATCTCCCTTCCTGCCATTATACCATACTTTAGAAAAATGTTTTCTTTATTTTATCTAGAATTATTTGATAAGTACTGAGAAAGGTGGGTTTTTGCATATCTAGTCTACTATATTGCCAGAAAAAATACTGGATTTTATTCTTCACCACACTCTAATTGCATTTAAGGGAAAAGGCTGTCTTTAACCATCATATATGGGGACATCTTTGTGCATGTATTTCTGAAATATCTTTGTCAATTAGAAAGTAAATAAGTTACTTACTACCTGCTACATATAAATACTCTAAGAATTGACAAATTATTCATCTCTGTCTTAATTTTTTTATAAAGTAAACTAATATAGGGTTTTGATTATAGAATTAAGTTCAAAATAGAATTACTTGTCTTTTAAGATTACAGAAAAGATATTGTGACCCTTCGTACATTTAACTTGGGAAGATGGATTAACATGCATCTGAAGCAAGTCTTTTATTTACAAACTTTTTTTTTCATATCTCTGATTATTTAATTAGAAATCCTAGCAAATTGAGGTTTCCTAATGTATATTGAAGACTTTCTTGCAAGAATATGTTAATAAATAACTAGAAATCTTTGTTACATCTTGTATATTGTTAAGTAACCTAGGTAATGAATTGACAGTAATTTTTATAATTTAACATTGATTTATTTAATATCTTGCTTAAATATGGAAATCATTTTTTGCACTGAACATGATAAAACTGTATGTTTTATGTGAACAAATCAATTTCATCATATATCTGCTCTTTGTAAGGCTGAAAATCTCACAGATGTGAATGTAGGTTAGATTTTGTATGGACAATAGATTTTTTGCAGATATGTTTGTATAAACGTTTATTTCCTGAGCCTTACCAAATGAATTCAGATATTATTTTTATTTATAATTTCGATATATGGTAGGATAGATATTGAAATACAATTGCTAATAAGTATCTCAAATTTTATGTCTTTCCTCTATTTTCATCCTACTAGACAAATGTGAAAACTACTGTAGTTATACTTTCTATTGTGGTGGTTGCTTATTTGAGCTAGCTATTGGAGTTCTGTTTAATTTAGGTGTTATGAGTAAGAACAATAAACCAGATGCTTTCTATTTCAGCTGTTCAAATGTACCTATTTCAGCTGTTCAAATGTACCTAGATATCAAGTCTGGGTGGTGATGACAGCTAGAATATAAGCTTGGAGGGAATTCCTTGATAATACCTTCAGGATCAAAGACTCTGAACGATAAATGCTGGCGAGGCTGCGGAGAAAAAGGAACTCTCATACATTGTTGGTGGGACTGCAAAATGGTGCAGCCTCTATGGAAAATGGTATGGAGGTTCCTTAAACAATTGCAAATAGATCTACCATACGACCCAGCTATCCCACTGTTGGGAATATACCCAGAGGAATGGAAATCATCAAGTCGAAGGTATACCTGTTTCCCAATGTTCATCGCAGCACTCTTTACAATAGCCAAGAGTTGGAACCAGCCCAAATGCCCATCATCAGATGAGTGGATACGGAAAATGTGGTACATCTACACAATGGAATACTACTCAGCTATAAAAACGAATGAAATACTGCCATTTGCAACAACATGGATGGACCTTGAGAGAATTATATTAAGTGAAACAAGTCAGGCACAGAAAGAGAAATACCACATGTTCTCACTTATTGGAGGGAGCTAAAAATTAATATATAAATTCACACACACACATACACACACACACACACACACACACACACACAAACCGGGGAGGGGGGGAAGAAGATATAACAACCACAATTATTTGAAGTTGATACAACAAGCAAACAGAAAGGACATTGTTGGGGGGGAGGGGGGAGGGAGAAGGGAGGGAGGTTTTGGTGATGGGGAGCAATAATCAGCTACAATGTATATCGACAAAATAAAATTAAAAAAAAAAAAAAATGCTACTGAAAGGAAAAGGATGTTTTAGGAAACAGATGTTCTAGCTTCAGCAGGAAAGAAAAATAAGGCGAACATTTTAAGTATGTTTGAGTTTGCATTTATAACTAGAAGTCAATAGGCAGTTTTTGGAATTGGAAATGAGTCTTTCACCTTCCAAGGACCCGTGTTGCATGACACTAGATATTGCCTAACAGAGAGTATAACCACAGAGCCTCAGTAGACACATTACCAAATTGGAACACTCTGACTGCTTATGAACAATTTCCATACTAGCCAGATTGTCAGAGTTGAATGGAAATCCATTGTTTGCCAACTATGGTTTCAATCACCATTAGCAAAGGGGAATTGGTCCAAATAAGCTATGCCTCTTAGTGGGCCTGCCAGGATGCACTTCTGTGACCTTTGAGTAGTACATGAGCAGCCCTTTGTGCAGGAGAATACACACACAGACAGATACACACCCCTCCGAGCATTGTATTTTCCTAACCTATCAAGTGAATAAAAGAAATGAAGAGGGACAGAAGAAAAAGCAGAATGCCAGCCAATACCCACAGTAATTACCACCCACATTTTAAAACTAATCCTTCTAAATTGAATAGAACTTAGCTAAATGATTTTGCCTTTTTGGCATAGTTGAGGCAAAATCTCAATATGATATTGCTCAGCCTTCTCATAATGAAAAGCATGGATGAAAATCTTGTGGGGAAAATTAAAATGCACCATGAAATTCTGCAGCTGTTGGAGAGTGAACATTTCTTGCCCTGGTGCCTCTACTATATCATGTGCTTCTGGATCCAAGTGAACAGGCAGGCTTTCAGCTGCAATATCACGACATTATCGATTATTTTTCCAGAATCAGTTTATTCTTGCAGAGTTCTGAGTTCATAGCATAGGATAAATGAACTATGCTAGATTTTTAGGCACAAAGAATAGTAAGGGCAGAATTGATATATACTCCTCGCTTTGTCTCCTGAGTGGTTGGGTTCCAAATATTTCAGGCTGTTTCAGAATCTGAGTAAAATTTAAGAATTGCTGTTTTAGAAATGGGTCTGGTTTAGCTACATCCCTGTAAAGGTTGCTGTTCACCTAGCCAGCCAGGATTAGACACCAGAATCTTGACTACAAATATAATTTTGCATTTCATACACTTACAACCTTCATATGACTCCCATTATTCTTGACATTTTTGAATAATATGTCCTTTTCACTTTTGTAAATACACAAATCTGTAAATATCACCATGGAATATAACTCTTAAAACATTACAGTGAAATAGACTGAATTTTTTTGATGTTGTCTTTATGACTGCTGCTGTGTCCAGTGATGATAAATCAAGAGCAACCAAGTAATGCTGCAATTTAGATAGTGATTATTTGCCTAGGCTCTCTCAATAGTTAATTAATTCACTTTTGCATAGATGAGAACAGTATGTTAGATTTATAATTGTGCCTAGAGAAATGAAAAATTTCTGGGAATGGTAGATCTTCAGGTTCACCTATTCATATACAGTAATATATACCTAGGGATCATAAAATATAGATTTAATATTTTAACGTCAACCAGAAGGGACTAAGAAGTTGCAAAGGTATTTGCCTGTATAGGAGGAAAACCCTTGCCCTACCTTTACAATTTTCTTGCAAGCAAAGCAGAGATCCATGGATCACATTGTCCCTTTAGACTTGCAGTGATTTAGTGTCTGAGAGTTTTGCCAATGGGCTTAAAATATTACCTTCCTTTTTTTTCTCTTAAAGATGACTGGTAAGGAGATCTTAACCCTTGACTTGGTGTTGTCAGCACCACGCTCTCCCAAGTGAGCTAACCAGCCATCCCTATATGGGATCCGATCCCGGGGCCTTGGTGTTATCAGCACCACACTCTCCCAAGTGAGCCACAGGCCAGCCCAAAATATTACCTTTCTAACCCACTGTTTCTTGGATGTATCTTTATACTTGTACAGGGGTACTTCAAAAAGTTTGTGGAAAAATATAATTAAAAGATAATATGAAATTTTCCATGAACTTTTTGAAGTACCCTCTTGTGTGTGCACACTAAATAAACCAAAATTCATTTATAACTATTTTAACAGTATAATACTGATATTTCACTAATACGTCCCAGGAATTTGTAGTACTTTCAACTAGAAGTAACAACTAGGTCCATCAGTGTTAGTTCAATATTATTATCTTAACTCCCTGATCTTAGCATTCTAGTTTGGAGTTTGTCTATTGGTCTTCTTCTGTGTTTCAGACATACTTACGTTTTTTCTGGTAATGGATGTCAAAATAATCACTTTGTTGAATCAGGGCCAGGAGAACTCTCAGGTACTCTATCTGTAGTATTTCAGATTTTGAAGATTTTGTCTACTCTGTATTTGGAGCTCTAGTTATTTCTGTTCAGATTTCTTAAAGCCTAGTCCATGCAGTGCTGGAAATTAAGGATTTATATAATTTGAAGGAGGTAAATACTTCTCTGACATGTATTCTGCCAAATGTTTGGCTAATATGTGGGTATGGCTCTCTCCTTCTGTGCTGTTGCAGTCATTAAGGTTTTACTAATACCTTGAGTTTGGCAAGGAGACCTCAACCTCCAAACTGAGTAATATGTCAAAAAATTTTTTCTCCCATTACCAAAAACATAGAAATAAAAACATGCACATGAAAAGACATGACTCACTCCTGAGAAGCATTCTTCAACATCTGTTCCTGGCTGCTAAAGACTGGGACTGGATTGTGTAATTTAACTATCTCATGACAACTTCTGGGAAGAATATGTTGTCCTTAAGAGGAAAAAATATAAAGCAGACTTTCGATTAGATATTAGGATTTACTCTCTTAAAACCATTTTTTATATTTAAAAAAGTATGTAAAAAGTTACTGAGGAATTTGCAAAGCAACAGCTTCAATTCAATTATCTCAATCTGTCTTTTTCTTATTTCAATATCCATGAATCTTTCTAAGCTATGATTACTCATATTATTGTTATTACTATTCATTTTTTCACTCTATATTATTACATATTTTAATTTGTGTAAGGAAAACCTTTCTGTACAAATTCTTCCATTTCTTTCCAGTTCCTTCTTCTTTGTATCACCACATACAGGAATCTTCTTTTGTATACTTATGATATTATAGCTCCTGGGATTTGAATATTAGGTCGAATTTTTTTTTTTGTAATTCTTCCTGAGTTTTTTCTGATGTTTTTCTTCTGTAAATGCTGTGTACTTCACTATAATCTGAAGTATATTGAGAGAGTCTCAGTGTAAAAGATAGTAGGCAACAAATACCATCCATGTGAAAAATTTTGCATTTTCTAAATAAATTGCCTCAATTTATTCCCATCATTTTTTCAAGTGCCTCAGGCATCAATGAAAATAGGCTCATTAATTGCCAAGTAAGTAATTTTTCCTCAAGTATAGTCTTGTTCCATACACTCATTTGTGCATTTACTATGCGTGACCAGATTCACCAAACACAAGCCTAGTTACCAAGTGAAATACATTTTCCTTGAAAAGTGGGCATTAGGATCAGATAAACTTTTTACACAAATCATAGCATCATTTATGATCAGTGCTAGAAAAGCAAAATTCTGACTGACGTACTTGGATTGGAAAGCCTAGAGTAATCTACCTTGTTACAGAAAGAGTGTAGGGTGGATATAAAATACTTCCTCTATGTTTCTTGATCCAGGTTGGATGTTTTCTTCTCCAGATAATCTTTCCTGGTCCCCTCAGTGAACAGTGATCTCTCTGATTTGTCATAACGTCTTATCTGTGATTCTCCTCCATATATTATATTTCTTGCATTAGGTTTATTTAAATGTGTGCCTTATCTAACTTCTAGAATGTGAGGGTATTTTTGTTTGTTTGTTTTTTGACTGCATGGTTTTCATTTGATCCATCTTTACAGTACTCACCTGGCTTACTATGTTGGATAGAGTAGATGCTCAATAAATACTCATTGAATTCTTGCATAGTGTAATATATAAAATGTAGCTATTATAGATAGGTAAAAATAAAACTTAAGAAGAAGGAATTTCGCCCCCATCCTGCTTTTATGCAAAGCATAAGTCCTTCCATTGACTACTTGAATCTTCATTCATTGAACAGGAGCAATGCATCAGACACAGACGGATGTGATCTGCCAGTTTTGAGCTGCTTAGAATTCATGTGTGCAGAATTATGAAACAAATCCAAATATGTTGGCTTATCTTAGGCAAAACACAATTTCCTAGCTTTTAGGGAAATAAAAAAGTTTGGAAAACTATGAGAGACTTGTAAAAGACTCAGCAGTCTAGTGGTTCTTAAATGTTATTATTTTGATTGCTGTTTTTACCATTATACTTCTCATTGGCATTTATAAAGATGCTATATTTGCCTAGTGCTACAAAGTAACGTGTGTGTTGTGGTGGGTATATTTTGGAGCGTGGGGCTTTGTTGTATGAATAAATGAATTCAAGTCAATTAACTATTGTTGATTGCTTGTTATGTAGAGGAGTCTTTAAAGCCTCTATGTCATGTGTGTGTGTGTGTGGCGGGTGGCAGGAGGAGATATCAACAAGCAAATTAAGGGCTAGTGGAGAAAATGGGTATATTTATAGATAAGGTAGTGAGTGAAATTAAACAAAAATATCTAACGTGATATAGATGTTTGTATACTCAAAGGCAGGACTTAGAGAACTTATTGTAGGTTTAGATTCTGTATGGCTCTGATTTTATAAATCATGAGTAGAGGAAGGAAAAAAGACTTTGAATTCCAATTTTGCTTTTAAATCACAGAGCACAAGGTGCAAAGGAAGAGCGTTTCTGGCACCATAATGTAGGAGGTGCTGCTTTCTTAACCTATCCTGTCATTGTCCAAAAAGCTGGGTCCACCATTCATAGTACTAATTTTTAACCATTTTTGAAGAGATATTATTGTACACCATACCATACTAGTACCATTATAAGCATTATAAGGTTTACATAATTTCTTAAACCATAATCTATGAAAATCATATTGACAGAGTGGAAAATTTTATCTTTACAGTAAGAGGCATAATAGAGTTTCCAGGATACTGGAGTCAGCTCTTATTGAATCGTTGACTATCCTGTAATATCAACACCAGGTGGTTAAAAATGAGTAAGTTACTGCCAGTATATAGAATTAGCTCTAGCTGTCTATAGCTGAGTGCTTACTATGTTTTAGATTATAAGTGCTTTACTGATTATTTATTTTTAAATTAATTTTTATTTTTTAAATTGTAAATTGGCAAATTAGAGTTGCATATATTTATGAGGTTCAAAGTGATATTATGATTCATGAATATAATATGAAATAATAAAATCAAGTTGCTGCGATACATACATCACATAGTACACAAAATCCCTATGAGAAACGGTCTATTTATATTTATATTCTACAGTGAAAATAAGAGGCTAAGAAAGTCCAAATTCCATTTTAAGATCACCCAGTTCATCAGTGGTGAAGTTAGGGTTCAACCATTGCAGTCTGGCTCCAGAGTCACTTTTCTCCACCTATGTAGAATGCCATCATATATTAACATATTATTAAACCTGTGGCTAATAAGTTTCACTTCCAAACATGAGAAGATTAGGATTCTTTATTCTCTTGGTTTTCAAAAATTAGATTTATAGAGTGCTTATAGCCATAATTTTTGGATTCTCTTTGATTGCTTGGTGGTTTCAGCCAATATCAGAATGGTTTTTGGTAGTGATTATAATATTTGGAATGATTTATATTTACCAAAGAATTTTATGTGCAATGACTATTTTAATCCACAACAACTCTTTTAGGTATTATTCCCATTTTAAGATGAAGAAACTGAGGCTTAGAAAGGCAAGTAAATGTGCTGACCACTACAAACATGGTAAGCAGCCCTGTACCCTCAAGCCTGTCTTTCTAAGCCCTAAGGTTTGTTTCTTTATAATGGTGATTCTCTCTGTAAATTAATGTATTAAGATTCTAAGGCTAAATTTATTTTTTTTATTTATACTCACTAAAAATTAAGAAACCATACACTTTAAACTGCATTAGAAAGACTAGTGATGCTAAGTTAGAATATGAAACAAATGGAATTTTCAAGAACTCCTGGAGTATAAATTAGTTCAAGCATTTTGGAAAATTGTTTAGCATTATCTACCATATCAAAGTTGGAAAAATAATTATCCTTTGGCTCAGCAGGTTTGTTTATTTGTATACACAACTTAAGTTAATGTATTTATGCACCAAAGACATGCTCAATAAGCATTTTTGTCAGCATTATTATTTTTTAAAGTAATTTGCTTATTTTTTAATTAACATGTATTGATTGTACATATTAATGGGGTACAGGGTTATATTTCAATAAATGTATACAATTTGTAATGATCAAGTCAAGGCAATTAGCATATTCATCATTGTAAAACTTTATCATTTCTTTGTGATGACGTTTCAGCTCCTCTCTTCTAATCATTTGAGAACATACAATAATTTATTGTTAATTATAAATGCCTAGCACTACTGTATACCACTAGAACTTATTTTTCCTACTAAACTGTAATTTTGTGTCCATTTACCAACTTCTCCCTATACCCCCTCATTCCCAGCCTCTAGTAATCACAATTCTCTCTACTTCTAAAAGTTTAACTTTTTTGTTTTTTGGATTCCACAGATGAATGAGAAAATATGGTATTTATCTTTCTGTCCCTGATTTATTTCACTTCATAAAATGTCTTCCAGGATCTTCCATGATGCCACAATTGAGAGGATTTCATTCTTTTTCATAGCTAAGTAGTTTTCCATTGTGTAGATATACCACATTTTTTTTTTTTTATCCAGTCATCTGTTGATGGACACATGGGTTGATTCTGTATCGTGGCTATTTCTAATAGGACTGCAATATTTATAATATCCCCAAATTGGAAACTACTCCAGCTTTTCAAATGTTCAGTTAATGCCAGAATAGATTAGGAGATTTTGTAATATTCATAGAAGTGAAATAACATGTGGCAATATAAAAGAATAAACATGTAACATCACATTGAATTATCCAACAATATTAAGCCAAAGGAGCCAGTCACAGAAAATAAATACATACTGTATGATTCTATTTATATAAAATTCAAAAAATAAGCCACATAATCTATGAGTTAATAATTTAAATAATGTTTTTTCTAGGACGTGGCTCCAGGGTGTTAATGATGTCATATTTATTGACCTGTGTGGTAGTTACATGCATATATTTCCTTGTGCTTATTTGTTGAATTGTGCATCTATAAATTATGCACTTTTCTGTGTGTATTTTACTTCAATAAAAAGTTAAATGTAATAATCATTTGTGGGAAGGGAGATGTTCTGGTTAACTAACAGTAAAAAAACAAATAGTCCAATTAAAAAGATGGGCAAAGGAGCTGAATAGGCATTTCTCAAAGGAAGACATACAAATGGCCAACAGATACATGAAAAAATGCTCAGCATCACTAAGCATCAGGGAAATGAAAATCAAAAGCACATTGAGATATCATCCTATCTCAGTTAGACTGGCCATCATCAAAAAGACAGAGAATAACAAATGCTAGCGAGGATGTGGAAAAAAGGAAACTTTTATACTGGTGGGACTTTAAATTCATACAGCCATTATGGAAAACAGTATGGGGATTCCTCAAAGAATCACAGATAGAACTACCATACGATCCAGCAATCCCACTGCTGGGTATATATCCAAAAGAATGGAAATCATCATGTCAAAGGGACACCTACACTCCAAGGTTTATCACAGCTCTATTTACAATAGCCCAGAGTTGGAACCAACCTACATATTCATTGACAGATGACTGGATAAGAAAAATGTGGTATATGTACACAATGGAATACTACAAAACTATAAAAAAGAATGCAATTTTGATATTTGCAGCAACATGCATGAACTTGGAGGAAATTATGTTAAGTGAAAAAAGCCAGGCACAGAAACAGAGATGCTGTATGTCCTCACTCATAAATGGAGTTAAGAAAGGAAGAAAGAAAGAAACAACAATTGTTATAATAGTATGTTAAACTTTCAGAAGGAGGGAACAGAGCTGTGGTTACTAGAGGTGGGAAGGGGGGTGGGGGAGAGAGGTTAGGGAGAAATTTCTTAATGCACACAAAGAATGATTACATTTTGTAATGATAAATATGCTAATTATCCTGATTTGATTATCATACAGTGTACACAAGTATTAATAGTCAACTCTGTACACCATAAATATGTTTAATCATGTTTCAATAAAAAAGTAAAAAAATAAAGGGAATGTTAATAACAATAACCACCAAAAGAAAAAAAAAAATCTGTACAGCTCTTGTAATGGGGTTTGAAATTTTTTCTAAGATGAATACTTTTACTCGCTTGCCTTTAAGTGCAAAGTACAGCAGTAATGCAGTATTACTCTGAATATTTGAAATCCTTACTCAAAAAAGACTGTAAACGTAGAAGATGAAGAAGATATGGAACACTGAGCCAAACGTTTAACTCTGGTGTCTATTCGATTCCCTACCATTGCCTTGTTCAGGAATAGAGGGATAGCAAATAACTCTCGTAATTTGAATTTGGTTTTGTTGAGATTTCACACATCAAGCAAGAAGTCAGAATATCAGCAAAGCTCCAAGTGTTTCACAATATGCACCAAGATCAGACATGTTGGGGACCATTCACCAAAATACCTGAGTACAATCTCTCATCTTTGGCACTTGCCATACTTGCTGGAACAACAGAAATTCTTTCAAATAAATAGTTGATTATTATAGATATACATCTACACTATAAATGTCCCTGCCTCTTTTTTTCTAGAGCTGAGGGTGCCCTCAGTGAACTTTGGTTGTCTGAATAACATGAGGCTGGCTTTAGTCACGCTGGCACTTAGGGCCACCCAGCTCCTAGTGTAGTCTCTTCTCACGACAAGGCATGTTTTTGCCTTAGCTATTCATAGAGTGTAACTTAAGAACACAAAGTCTAGAATCAAAAATCTATGTCCACATCCCATCTCTACCACTACCTATATGCTGACCTTACAAAATTAAACTTTTAAAGTGGGGAATAATATACATATTGAGTTAATATTCAGATTTGTTGGGATAGTGCATATAAAAAAAAAACTTCTACCACAGTACCTGCCACATAATAAACTTTCAGTAAACATCAGATGCCATTTATTAATAATTATTATTACTTGAATACACTTTGCTCTCATTTGGAACAAAGAATCACATTAACCCAGTTGACTCAAGGGCACAAAAAAATTAGAGCCAAGAAAGTGTCTAACATATGACTAAGTACACATGTAAATAAATCTAATACGCTTTCTCGTAACAGGGAATTTTAGTCATCTAGTAAATATAATTTTTAAAAAGTTCCAGTGTTTGCCTTGGTATGTAATTCTGGATATCCACATTTAATACAGGTAAAACCAATTTGAAAATCAATGACTTCTAGTTAGCACTTTATACGACAAATATGTGTGTTTAAAGTGCTTTTCCTTGGGGTGGAAAAAAAGTTGACCTATACATTTGAAAGATCGCAAACAAAGATTGAAGGAGATATTTTGCCATTCTTCATTTTATTTTTAAGCTTTGCTAAAATCAATGAATTCCAAATCATTATGCATCAGTTAATAGGTGCAGAAAAAACACTTTAATGTCTGGAAATTTCAGCAACCTAATTCCTTTGGCACAAAAGGAGTTGCCTAGGTAAGTTTCCTCAAGACCAACATGTTATAATTATACATCAGACATCTAAATATATGTAAACATTAAAAAGGTGTGCATTGTCAGCAACATATTTTAGTTTTCAGAGTTAGTTTTGAATCATAGCCACTAGTTTTTCAAAATATAGCTCACCATTATCGGCCAGTGCATCACAGTGAAGTACTGTGGTGTAACAAAGAACTCTCAGCTGTGAGATAGTAAGTACAATACATGCTTCCTGCCACTTTGTATACGCACTTTCTTTCCCAAATAGTTTAGCAAACGTTTGCCTCCTACACACAAACTGCAAGAATGTTGACTCTCTCAGGAGACAACTAAAATCCACAGCTGCACTATTTCCCTTTTTCTTAAGGGGAAAAGTTTAAAAATAACCAACTTTCTCAGCCATGTTAAGCATATCTTTTCCCTAGGAATCACTTTGTTTTCATATTTTCTGCCTCTCTGTTAAAATTGAAAACATGAATGCTTCATTGCCTAAGAAACCGAGTAAACTTGCTTCCTGAAATGTACCTTTTAATGTCTTTTATGATTTTGTTTTTCTTCCCTTATTTGCACTCTCAGCTGTGGATGAATTTCCATGCAATGCATCATTTCTTTAAGAGTTTACACACCAGAAGAAATAAAAAAATGGAAAATGGTTTCTATTAAGAGGAAACAGCTTTCCCAAGTCCCCGGCAGGAGCTGCGGGTGAGCAGCCCTCTGTTTGCTCAGCACAGCAGATCAGCTTAACCCTCCATAGGGTTGCCCTGAAGAAAGAAACATATTTCTGGTTGTTAAACAAATGAAGGCATTCTTAACTTGACTTCACTCTCCTATTATTTCAGAATACAGTGTGGACCTGGGAGGGGTTGTAGATTTAAGTGACACATCATTCCACTCTGTCTAAATGATTTCTCTTTTTATAACCCACCAGCTTCCTTATGATTTGGCTGCCTTTGGTGAACTTGTTTTTGTGCTTCCTCCTATGCTATACACATCCGATCACATGGTATGTGCACACACAAACACGTTTTTTGATTTTATAATTTTTTTCATATTAATGAAAAGCCGTAGTTTTCCATCCTTATTTCTCTTAATGGCTTAGGAGTGTATCAGCGAATCTTTCTGTGTTGGAGGCAACCAGTTGGTTTGGGAATAAAAGTCTTGGTCTGTCTTCATCAGGGCAGCTGCATGATGATATCTGAACATCCATTCGAACAAACCTGGATGTGAAGGATGAGCAATACTAAGTCTTGGACTTTTACTAACACAGCATGACTCATACAGGCAGTCTCAGAGGGGATAAGCCTTGGGAAGGGATAGAGGGCGCAGAATATCTGTGTTGCGATCCAAACTTTTCACATTCGTGGTGGAAGTATATGATAGCGTGAATTTGTTGCATGGCAGCATAATACTCCACTTCTCTACTTTTTCACTGTTCGTGGTTTGGTTTATCTGTCAGTTGTGTGTAGAGCCCGAAGAGTCACATGACTGCGTATGCTGAGTTTCCTACAATATCATGCCTCTCAGTCTGTAAACTCCTCTGCAAACCAAGAACAGGAGTCTCCCACCTCAAGTGGCTTTGGGGATGAAAGTTTTATCATAATGAAGAGGAGTCAGAAGGTTTCAAATCACCTGTTTGGACCTTGTAATAGCAATGTTTGTTCGCAATTAAGAAATTTAAAGGAAGCAGCAGCAGCAGCAGAAAACATTTAAATCTTCTTTCCTAGTCATTTGGTATGAAATATAACTCCATTCCTCAAGCAAAAATTGATGACATTTTAGGACTTCTAAAATACTTCGTGTTTTTCAGGTATCAATAAATCCCTGCTAGAGCCTCTCAGCTTCTCTAATAGCCAGGAGGACCGGTAATAAAATATAACAAAGATTTTAGAAAAAAAAAGCTAACTTTCTCTATATTGTTTAGATACTTTTTAGCATTCTTTTGACATTCACTGACTTGAATAGTTCATATTTTCGACAGTTAATTTTTAATCATTTTATTGTGAAATATTACAAATTAATTAAACAATCCTTGTTAGTCATAAAGCCATCACTCTTTATCACCAACAACATCAAGTAGAAGACCATCACGAGAGCAGAACGTACTCTCAGCCCTCTACCTGATCATTAGCTGCGTGTCTCCCCCTCACTAAAATTAATCACTTTCTTACTTTTGCTTACAATTTTATTATCTAAGCCTGTGTGCTGATAGAGTTCGGTTTTACCTATTTTTTGAACTTAATGTAAATGGAATCATGCAGTGTATATTCTTTTATGCCTAGCTTAGTTTGCTATGTGTTGTCTTTGTAAGATGATCCATCATGCCACATATAGCTGCTTGTTTATTGTCATTGATATATAATAACCAGGCTAAAAAAAAATCGTTTATATTGTTGGTTAACATTTGTTTTGTTTCCTGTTAGGGCTCTTACAAACAATGCAGCAACGAACATTCTTGTTCGTGTCCTGTGGTGCACAACTGCACAAGTTTTTGTTGAGTGTGTAACCAGGCGTGTAACTTAAGCGGTGGGAGATAGAGTATGCTGATATTCAACTTTGTTAGGTGAGACCAAACAGTTTTCAAAGGGGTTGTACTGATTTTCATTCCCATCAACCATGGATATCTATATTTTCATGGATTTCTTTTCTGGACTTCTATTCTATTCTGTTTTTCTATTTGTCTAGCTCTTCCTAAATAAAACACTTTCTTAATTACCATACCTTTAAAATAAGTTGGTAGATCTGGTACAGTAAGTCCATCAAACTTCTTAAAGAAGGTCTTGGCTATTCTGTGCTTTGGTAGTCCTAAATCTGTTTTTGGAATCCACTTGTTTAATATGTAAACACATACCTTTTGAGATTTTAATTGCAGCTGAATTTATAGATTAGTGGAAAAATTTATATCTTTATAGCGTTGGAATCTTCTCTAATAAACATAGTTCATTATATTTATATTTGTCCTTTTGTGTCTGGTTTATTTCACTTAGCATAATGTCCTCAAGTTTCATCCATGTTGTAGCATGTGCCAGAATTTCCTTCCTTTTTAAGGCTGAATAATTTTCATTGTAGGTATGCACCACATTTTATTTATCCATTCATCCATTGATAGATACTTGTGTTGCTTCCAACTTTTGGCCATTGTGAATAACACTGCTATGAGCATGGGCATAAAAATATCTATTCTTGTCCCCGCTTTTACTTATTTTGGGTATATATCCAGAAGTGGAACTTCTTTTTAAAAAAATTTTATGTCTTTTATTGAAACACAATTCATTGTACATATCTGTGTGGTACCACACTGAAGATCAATACCTGTGCACAGTGTATAATGCTCACATCAGGACAATCAGTACATTCAACATTACACAACACAGTTACTTCCCATGGCCCTCCATCAACTCCTCACCTCCTCCACCCCCGTAACCCTAGTTCTGTTCTCTCCTTTTGAAAGTTTAACATATTATTCTGATTATTTTGAATTACATGGTAGTTCCATTTTTATTTTTTTAAGGAACTGCCATACTGTTTTTCACAGTGGCTAGACCGTTTTCCATTTCCAAAATCAGTGCACAGGGATTCAAATTTCTTCACATCCTTGCCACTAAGCATTTTTTAAAAATTAAGAATTGATGTTGAATTTTATCAAAGGCCTTACAGCCTTTGCGGTAATCATGTTTTTTTTTTTTTTCCCCCTTTATGTTTATGTGGTGAATCACACTGACTGATTTTTAAAAATATGATATCCTTAGCATTCCTGGAATTAGCACAAATTGTTCATGACACTTTAGGTGGTTTATATGTTATTAGCTTGAATTTCTAATGCTGTGTTTAAATTTTTCACATTTATATTTATGAGAGAGACTTGCTTATCAGTTTTTCATTCTAATTATGTTTTGGTATCCAAATCTTGCTGCTCTCATAAAACAGTTAGGGTAAGTTAACTTCTTTTTCTATTCTCTGGGGGAGTTTGTGAAAGACTGACATAATTTCGTCCTTAAATGTTTGGTAGAGTGTACTGGGGAGGCAATTTAGGCAGTCTTTGGGTTTGTAAAGTGATTCTTAGTTTTAGAATAATAAATATATTTTTAAAATATAGGGCTATTTAGGTTTTCTGTTTTATCTGTTTTAATAAGTTGTGCTTCTCTCAGACTTTGTCCGTTTCATCTAAATTTTAATATTTTTAGTATAATAATGTCCCATTAGGATAATCTTAGTATCCATGGGATCGTAATGATCTCCCCTTCTTTATTCTTGGAATTTGTGGCTTTTTGTTTTTTTCCTTTTAGTTTATGAGTCTCTCCATGGTTTATTGATTTTATTACCTTTTTTCAAACAAGCAAACAAATGAGCCAGTGTTTGGCTCTATTGATCCTTTCCATTATACGTATTCTTTCTGTTTAGTTAACTTCTTTCTTATACTGCTTTCTTCCTTTTACTGTCTTTGCTTTGTTTAATTTGCTATTTCTTTTCTAACATTTTTGAGATGAATGTTTATTTTATTTTATTTTTTTATTTTATTTTATTTTTTTTTTTCCTTTTTTTTTTTTTTTAAATTTTATTTTGTCGATATACATTGTGGCTGATTATTGCTCCCCATCACCAAAACCTCCCTCCCTTCTCCCTCCCCCCCAACAATGTCCTTTCTGTTTGCTTGTCGTATCAACTTCAAATAATTGTGGTTGTTATATCTTCTCCCCCCCCCCCCCCCCCCGCCCCGGTTTGTGTGTGTGTGTGAATTTATATATTAATTTTTAGCTCCCACCAATAAGTGAGAACATGTGGTATTTCTCTTTCTGTGCCTGACTTGTTTCACTTAATATAATTCTCTCAAGGTCCATCCATGTTGTTGCAAATGGCAGTATTTCTTTCGTTTTTATAGCTGAGTAGTATTCCATTGTGTAGATGTACCACATTTTCCGTATCCACTCATCCGATGATGGGCATTTGGGCTGGTTCCAGCTCGTGGCTATTGTAAAGAGTGCTGCGATAAACATTGGGAAACAGGTATACCTTCGACTTGATGATTGCCATTCCTCTGGGTATATTCCCAACAGTGGGATAGCTGGGTCGTATGGTAGATCTATTTGCAATTGCTTGAGGAACCTCCATACCATTTTCCATAGAGGCTGCACCATTTTGCAGTCCCACCAACAATGTATGAGAGTTCCTTTTTCTCCACATTCCACACTTCAAAGCTGTTGCCTGTAAATGAGGCAGCCTCTCCTGCCGGGGGCAAAGTGGCGGTCACCCCCCACGACCGGTCAGCAGCAGCAGTCCTCCCTTAAGAGATGGCGAGAGGAAGGTCCACAAGTTTCCCGGCTTCCTGAGGCCCAGTGGCCGCCTTTTCCACCTCAGCTACTCCGCGCCAGCCACAGCAGCCGCCGCCATCTTGAAAAGCCCCCGAGATGAATGTTTAGATAACTGATTTTTTTAGCTTTTCTTTTTATTTCTAAAATATGCATTTAAAATTACATAATTCTTTCTAAAATCAGCTTATATACATCCCCAAAGTTCTGATATGTAGAATATTAAAATGTAACAATTTAAAACATATTTTCTAATTTTCATAATTTCTCCTTGAACCAATATACCCTAGTAAGAATTTTTATCTTTTGGCAATTTCTTTCAGGTCCTAAGATTTAGTTACCCACTCACTTCTATCATTTCTTGGTCTATATTCTTCTTTCTTGGGATGTGTTTTTTAAACTGTAGATTTTCCACATAGAATATATTTTGGAACTCAGTTATTTCAAAAGCATGGAGGGAAGAGAGGATTCAAAGATATAAAATGGTTCTGTCATCTACCTTAGTCTATGTTGTCTTCTTTTACAGCCAACCTTTCACCTATTTTTACCAATTTCTTCCCATTTGTGCTCTGTTGTCACCTACTTCATAAATTTTTGTTCTTACCTAAAGAAAACCTTGATATAACTCTTCTTTTATGAGATCATGGTCAAATTCAGTATGTAGTCATTATTTACCTTTTATTCCTCTGTTTCAACTAATATGATATCTATACTAAAATAGAGGCAGCTTACAAAGCAGTTACTTACCTTACTAAGCTATAGACACTGGGAATTTTTCATACTCGTGGTGTCTCTTTTCCCTTGACTTCCCTTCTATCTATAAAGATCTTACTCATCACAAACAGATTATATACCATCTCTATTCTGAATCATCCCCTCCTTAGCCCTGTGTCTGTGCCTCTGTTAACTTTCTTCGCACTGGATACTGTTTTGTTTCAGATGTTCACTCTAGATTAGAAGTTTCTTGAGATGAAGAATTGTATTTTATGCATCTTTTATTTCCTCAATGTCTCATAATAGTAAATCTTTTTTCCTTTTGTAGGTATATGAAATGCCCAACTATGGCCAGAGAGCACAGAGGAAAAGAAAACAAAAAAATTGAAACTGGAGGTACTGGAAATCCAGATGTTCATGTCAATTTAACGTTTAAGCCACAGCCCTATCATGTATATGTTATGTGTATAAAACACCTGTGTATGTATTCACACATGTATTATTAACAGCTATACGTATATTTCTCCTGTCTAGGTTTACTAAGTTATTCATTCTGATATATTAGTCTTCTGCAAATACATTATTGTCTTCAGCATATCAAGGTGGTTAAGGAAAAGCAAATACACAATTTATTCCTGAAAATAACCTATGTTACAGGGCCAAACACAGTACTTTGCTATATATAAAGGCACTCAGTAACTGTTCTCTTCATTTGCCTTTCCAACATCTATCTACCTAGATGCCACAGCTAGCTGATCCATTTCAAACAAATGTTAATCTAATCTTCGTAACATTTCTTCATACTGTAAACAACAACCCCCCCCCCCACATTTTTTGAACAGGTTATGAAAAATGTCACTTATTTACTAATTTGATAGAATATCCTTCCTGGATTATATACTCATTAATTCCCATAACCAATATACCAATAATCATATTGTGCTTGTGTTTAAATAAATATGCATTTACTTCATATAAACCTATGGGCATAATGTAATGATATATGACTATGGTGTGATTGGGATAAATATTCATAGCAATCATCTCAATATCACAGTGTAGGAAAAAACGGAGAAAGTTATTACAGCCTAAAATGATCACTCCTAAGTCATCAGAGTACTTAGAAAAAGGGAACCCTCAAAATGATTTTCTTATAAACAGTCTATATTTAAGGAATGTATTTTCTATATAACCTAACATTAAGTACATCTTAAATAGGTGTAAAAGAAAAACAATTGCCAAATAATGAAAATAGGTGGAAGTGTATTCACTTTTGGATTATATTAACCACACATAAAAAGTGAGGAAGACAAAAGACCGATGCTGAGGGGAAAAAATCCAGCTATCATTTACATTTGGATGCTTAGTAAGATGACAATAGGAAAATGGGAGCTTTTCAAACCTATTCTCGGCAAAGCATATAGCTTAACTATTAGAAACAACAGCAACAAACAACAAAAATCATGCTGCAAACGAAAATAACAGTGAGCTTCGTGCCTGATCTTATATATAAAGAAACAGTAATGCTGAAGTCAAGCTTACCAACAGTGGCAAGGAGCTGCACATTCTCATCTGCACCCTTAGTCCTTCTCCATAAATATTTGGTCGCAACATTATCACCAATAGGGCACAGCATCTAGCCAACTGAAAGGTCACTGCTTTGTTTATATGACTTTTATAATCTGAAATTTGAACAGAATGAATCCCACAGGTGCCTCAAGTCGCTCCAGGGCCACAGTCCTTCTGTAGTACTGTGTGCTTCATGGAAGTTCTGTGAAATAGTGCTTAGCATTTGGCATATGTTGACTTTGCCTGAGAGAAGCTTGTGTCTGCACCAAGGTGTGACTTGAGGATCCTAAAGGACACTTCGGCAAGCCAGGGACTCCTAGAACTAACGTAAAAGTAGATTAGATAAATTCTTATTTCCAAAAATTGTCTCATTTTTCACTTGATTTGGTAGACTCCAGTTATCCTCTGGGTTCACCTGGGTACTTTGTCTCCTTCTCAAGTCCAAATATTACTCATTAATGTCCATATTTGGAGGTTGAGGAGTGGTTCTTCAAATAGATTGTGGGGTAGTGATAGTGGGAAATAGGAAGGATGAATTAATTGTGGGTGAATAGTTTGGCCTTGGAAAAATGATAAACAGAGCCAAATATCATAGCTCAGATATTGCCCATATTTCTTTTTCTCAATAGTAATGATTGAATCTTGTTAAGAATATTTGCTTACCAGTGAAAAAAATCCCACTGCTCACAGATGACGTGAGGTAAGCAGTGAGTGGGCTGGGTGCTAGGGAGGACATGAGTGGCATCTTTGGAAGGCAATGGGAGTCCTCGGGTATCTCCAAAGGACAGTCAGATGGAGCTTATCAACTGCACTTTAACAAAAATGAGTCTGATCTTTCATTTATCAAACAGAACCTTATACAAATGTCAGTGAGCATCAACATTCAATTAACACTGTGGATTATTCATCAGTTAGGGACATATTGTGTAGGGACTCCTGTGGCTCCTGCATCGTAATTGTAGAGAACTTTCTTCAGCCGTCTTCAGCTGTGTGAAGATGCTCACCTGCTGTATGTCAAGCACCTTCATTCAGTTTCTACTTTACACGTGTATCATATAATTCCTGTGTAACACACTGGTAAGATTGTTGGTTCTTTGAACACCAAGATTCTAATGAGGAGTCAATCCCCTTCACTCCCCCCCCACCTAAAAATGACCTTTTCCCACCATCTCCAGCCAAAAATAAGAAAGAAAAGAAAAGAAAAAGAGTTGTTCCCTGCTTCTAAATATGTATATTGTTTACATAGTAACATTTGTTAGAGGGGGAAAAAAACAGTTATACTTTCCTGATGTGTCTGCATTCAACCCTTCCTTGGGGTGTACTTTTAATTCTGCAGCCAGGGTATTAGCAATATTAAACTGAAAATGTCACAGAATGTCAAATCTGAAAATGTCACTGGGAAAGGGGGAAAAAAAGATGGTGACCCTGTACTATCCACAGATGAAATAAATATGACTCCCTCGTACTGTACAGTTATTTTTTTTTTAGTGGATATAATTTTATACATTTTGCATTTTGCATCCTATTAATTTTCACGGCATCGATGGAGAAATATTAGAATAGCGAGAGTGCTGAAGACAAATTAACTCATCAATTACATGTATGGGACAGTGGAGACTGAGTTTATTTCACCATTTTGAATTGCAATAAAACTGTAATTACTAACACGTGGAATCTTCATGGAAATCTGCATTCATTACCACTTAATTTGAAGTCAGTGACTGCTGTATACTTAACTTTTCTAATATCTGCCACCCCATAGAAATAATAGAAAACAGTTTAGAATTAAAGCAGCTGTCCCACTAAGTCCCCACAGAAACATTTTTGTAATCATCCAAACTAAATTTTGCTCATGACACTAGTGAGATTAGTTTGTACATAAATAATGCAGAAAATGGAAAATGGATCTACTGTTTGCTCAAGGTCACAATTCTCTTTTTTTTATGTCTCTCTCTCATCTCCATCTCTGACTAACTTTCTGCTCGTCTTCCCATTTCTATTCTTTCTTTACTTACACAAATATAGCACAGAGAAAGTCATTTCCTGCAGGAAGAATGGCAAAGGGGAAAGATGAAGATTTAGGTTCAAATTATGTCTATACCACTTACCAACTTAATGGTTTTCAGTGAGTTATTTCACTTGTTTGAAGCTCACTCTCCTTGTCTGTAGAAAGGGGTGTATAATGCCAACCTTCTAATGGTTATGTGAACATTAAGTGAGCTAATATATCCAAATACACCTAGTGTGGCGCCAAATATTTTAATGTTGGTTTATCTTCTTTTAATCTTTAAATAAAACCCAAAATTATAGGTATTACATACTGTGTCATTATTTATGGGGTGAATTGAATTTTCCTGACAGTTTAGTATCTAGAAGGATCAAAACTACACCTATTATACATAGACATTTGTTTTTGTTTTTGTATCTTTAATATGATTGAAAAGCAAAGTGCTCTATAAATGGAAACTGATCTTTTAGCCATATATTTTTTTCTTGCCACTGTGAATTAATTAATTCTGAAAAGACATCATTTAAATGTTGTTATCTTTATTTCTTTAGTGAGTAACTGGCACCTGGGAAATGATAGATTACAGATGTAAGGGGTCAGATAGGGCTGGAAATCACCTGCATTTTATTTTAGGATCAATGATGTTTTTCAAAAGTCTGTTTCTGTCACCTACAGGTTTTGATGTATGTGCATGCAGAAGCAAAGGAAACAAGTGTCTATCTAATTGAGGAACACAGGCAATAAAGCTCACTCTCTGATCTTTGCAAGAAAAAAGAACAAAAAGAATGATTGTGGTAGTGACTTATTCCGAACATAGAATGCAAACAGAATAAATTTTTAAAACTATTTTAAAGTCATGATGGATGCTTAGCTCATAGTTCTAAAAGTCCACCTACAACTAGCATTAGGTATATTTGTTAATCTCAAATCTGTCTCTCAGAGTAACTTCCCATAATAGCGATTTCTAAAGCTTGTCAGCACTCAGTAACACAGTTAACTGAAACAGGTTAAGAATAAAATAAATTCTATGCATTTGCTTCACTCGGTTATTTCTGGGTATCTTCCCATACCCCTAAAACGTGCAGTTGTTGTCCCTGAATCAAACCGGACTTGGAAACTGAACTTCATGACTTTTTGAAGTGATTTGACCAAGTACACGTGTGGTCCATGGGCTTGGATTGATCAACATATTAGCACAGAAACATTTATATTGCTGGCCAGAACCTGTTGGGCAAATGCCATGCCTCTGATCTCAAACTGAGCTGAATACACTGGACAGAGCCAATATAGCATGAAAAAGAGAACTCAAGGCAGTCAGGGATTTGATGATCTTTAGGACTCTTCTAGATAATAATTGCCATCTGCAAAATTAATAAAGTTTAAATAAATTAATATATGTAAAGCTCTTCTAAAATCTCCTGTCACACAATACAATCTTAATATTTGCTATTATTATGACTCCATTTACAGTTTGTATACTAAAACTGGAGTATAATTGTCAACTAATGAGTGATGTTGTATATATATATATATATATATATATATATGAAAAAGAAAAAAGGAAAAGTGAGTTCAGCTATATGTGATATCCGAATGAAAATCCCAAGCAAGAAATTTTACTCTCTAATCTTAGGAATTTAGTATTGATTAGCCACAGCCTACTAGTTGATATGTATGATCCATGATGTTACTAAGAAAAAGAAAGTATTTAGTGAAAAAAATTTGGCTGTGTTATTTGTAAATTGACCTTCTGTTCACTCACCTGAATAAAATGCACATGTTTAATAAAAATTTAAAATAGAAAATACTACACAGTAGGCCCTCTGTACCTGTGGGTTCTGCATCCACAGATTCAACCAAATGTGGACCAAAAATATTTTAAAAAATAAACTAAAAAAATAACAATACAACAATAAGAAATATTGCAAATTAAAAAAAATTAAGTGTAACAACTATTTATATAGTATTTACATTCTATTAAGTAAACTAGAGATGATTTAAAGTATATGACTCCATTTAAATAAGAAACTTGAGCATCCATGGAATCTGGTATCCACAGTGGGTACTGGAACCAATTTCCTAAGAATACCAAGGGCCGACTGTACAGCAAAGGCTATCTTGGTTCTAATTTTTTAATTCAAAGAATCTGTTGAAGAATGCAAACCTGTTGATCCTAGAGACTGAAAGTGATTCATATGTTTATTCTGTATCATTATGGTTTATACCTAGGTTGACCTAAGATGTTCCTGTCATTGTCTGTCCTACCATCATCTCTGGCCCCCTGCTCAACTCTCCCTCTTTGTATAATATTCTAAACTGTGCTGATATGATGGAAGGAAAGTAGGACAATTAATGATAAGAATTTTTTTTGTAAAAAAAGGCCACGTAAGTATATTGTGATCAAATGAGAATGATGGCTTTGCATTTTTCCAAAAATATAAAGCCATGCTGCCTTGCCCCTGTTTAGCTGGCCTTGGGATGTAGTGTTAGAATGTTTACTCCTGTGGCAGTATGTAGGAAAACCCTGACAGCACTTATTTTTAAGTGTTTTAAATGTATATAAAAACCTTAGGAGCTCAAGTTATCTGCTATATTTATTTCCCCCTTTTTTCTTGAATTTAGCTTTTCTCCTGGCTTGTGCTCTCCTGGACCTGTTTTAGTTTTCTGCCTTCTCTAGCATCTCCTTCTACATGTAGGTCTTTCCCAAGGCTCTTTCTTTAAGATTCCTTGGCATTCTCTCCCCTCCCAACTGGATAATTACTAGCTATGTTTAACACATCTTTAGATGTGTTCAAGCTGCCTCCTAGACATCTTAACTTAGATATGAGGGTACTTCAAAAAGTTCATGGAAATATTCATATTATCTTTTAATTCTCTTTTCCATGAACTTTTTGAAGTACACTTGCATATCAGCAAGTTATGCTCAACATATAAAATATCATGTTTTTCCTTTAGTACGAGCAATTTCGACCGAAAATCTAGTCCTTGCCAATGGTATCCCTATTTTCCTAGGTGCTAAAAAAGAACTCCTATATCTACTAACTTTGACTTAATCCAATATCTAACAAGATTTTTGGACCTATGGATTTTTTTCTTTATTCTCACCTTTATATTTCACTGCCTTCACTTTAAGTCAGGCCCATGATACTTATGACCCAAATGACTACAGTAGCTTTCAAGCCGGTACCCTTGCTGTAGTATCTTTTCATCCTAGATGCTGTATCATGAGCCTGAGATATTGGTCATACTCCTTTAAAAGGTTGCTTTCTATCACGTTTTTCATGATTATTCATAATTTTTGCACTTCTGGCTCTTATTTTTTATTTTCACCTACTCTATGCTTTAATTCAGGGATTGGTAAACTACCTATGGCCAAATTTGTGCTGTCACCTGTTTTTATTAATAAAGTTTTATTGAAACAAAGCCAAGCTCTTTATTTATATATTCATTATGGCTGCTTTCACACTAAAGTGGAGGAGTTGAGTTGCTGTGATAGAGACTATATGGACTGCAAAGCCACAAATATTTATTATCAGACCCTCTATAGAAAAACTTTACTGACCCCTGCTTTAGACCAGTACTTTTGAAAGTCACGGATGAGGCTTATTATTCTGAATGTCTAACAAATGCCCATTATACAAATACCTTTAGTCTGTAGACTATACTATTAGAAGCAAGATTCTAAAGAAAATTTACCATATGCTAGCCTCATAAAATATTCAGAAAAAGAGAAGGCATCCATGGTTTCATGACCAAATCAGGCTGTAACTCTACCTTGCAGCTTCGTGATGCATATTAGCATACTAACAACTTTGAGAATCTTTAATATAAAAACAAGCAGAAAAATGAAACAAAGTAAAATAAAACAAAACACAAAACATAGAAAGAACCCTGTTTTGCTTAGTACAGTCCAGCATTTCCAAACCTGTTTTGGCCAAAATACTCTTACTTAGGAAAACTTTTTTTTTTTTTTTTTTTTTTTTTGCCTGGGGTCTGTGGAGAGTTAGGAGTTCCATGGAAATGACATGGGGCTAAACCAGAAATTGAGTGGATGGGTTCCCTGCAGAATTTTCACCTCAGATTTCCTCTGAAATATCCTTAGTTCCATGTAAGACTTCATTTGGAATACAGACCCTCTGCTCCTCAAGTCTGCTCATCTCTCTCGCAATACATGACACATGCTTTTCTGTCTTTATAACTTCACTTACGCTTTATCTCCCTGGAGTGACCAACTGTTTTATACCATTTCTATTGCTTATTGCGAAAACACGATTTATTGCTTACAGTTTTGGAGGCTGGGAAGTCAAAAGTCCAGAGAACACATTTGGTGAAAGCCTTGGTGGTGGCAATAATGACCCTGGGGTTTAACATGGCAGAAGATAGTGGAGCAGAGAGAGGCACTAACCTCTCATGCTCTTTCCTTTTAAAGCCCTTAGAATCATGTCCATGACCACCATTTTTAATCCATTCACTACAGCATGGTCCTACAATCTAATCACCTCTTCAAGGCCACTGCTTTTAATTACCATAATGGGATTTCCCACCTCCAATGGTGACAGTGGGGATTTAAGCTTAAGTGAGATTTGGGAGGCTAGGCATCCAGTTTATAGCACCAACCATCTTGGTCTACCCAGGACTCTTCTGATATTAGCACTGAAAGCCCTGAATCCTGTGAAACCCCACAGTTCTGAGAAAACCAGACAGTTGGTCACGCTATAAGTTTCATCATTTTATTTTTATTTTTATTTTTATTTTTATTTTTGTCTTTTTCGTGACCGGTAAGGGGATCGCAACCCTTGGCTTGGTGTCGTCCGCACCGTGCTCAGCCAGTGAGTGCACCGGCCATCCCTATATAGGATCTGAACCCGCAGCGGGAGCGTCGCTGCACTCCCAGTGCCGCACTCTCCCGAGTGCGCCACAGGTAGGCCCAAGTTTCATCATTTTAAAACTGCCAAAGTCTACCCTTCCTTTAATTCATGTCTAAGGTTCCCTTTCTCATGAGTCTTCTTTTGGATCCATGTGATTGCCTTTGAATCTCCATTGTATCTCTCTGCATCCTTCTCTTGAACCTTTCAGCTATGGCTCTAATTCCAACAGTTCCTGTGGTTGCTTTAGACTCCCTATCCCGCGATGAACAAGGGCAACAGCAACTCAACCTTCCTTACATTGTAGGTATTCTTCCCCCTCAACTGGTCACATTAAATATTCAGCAAACTATTTATTTGTAAACCATACAAACTGGCTCAAAACGGATATGACACTTACTAGTTGGGAATAACGTATATGTATAAAAAGAAAGATTTAAAAATAATTTATTTGAAAGATGAATCTTATTCCTGACTTAATAAGTTTAACTCAAAAATATATTTTTTGCAAGTCTGATGTTGATCTGATACCATATTTTTTTTCTTAGTCATTGCATTCCACGTCTACATGATTACCTTCAAATATTATGATGAGGTAGATATTTGGAGATGTAAGGTAAAGGGTGATTTTATAAAAAGGCGTGTATATGTGTATAAAATCAGCCATCATCTCTCACTTGAATTCAGAGAACTTTCATAGCTCTTCATAATCCTCAAGTTACTACAGCTCCCCTCTGAGGTGATGTTCAAGCCATGCCAAGCTAAATCCAGTTCTTTCTCACTTCCAGGTTTTTGCACTTGCTACTCTGCACCTGAATGCTCTCCTCTCTGCTTGAATTACCTATGTGATGCCCTCTTCAACCTTTTGCTTTCTGCCTTGATATTATTTACATGAGAAAAGCCTTCTCTGACCATCAAAACTTAGTTTAGAACTCTTCCTATGTGCACCTCAAACACTCTATAATCACCTCTATCAAGGAAAATGTTGCATTGTTTTGAGAACTTTTCATGGTGTGTCTGTTTCTTTCCCAAGACTAGAATTAAGCTATGGATAACAACTATCTTGTTCTCCATTATGCCCTGAGTTTCTCTACTAGATCTTCAATAAGCATTTGTTAAGTGGAATCATATGGTTTGGAGCTGAAGTGAGTTGGGCTAAGAGGCCTTATTCTTGCACAAGTTGTCTTCTCTGGGTTCAGTTTCATTTTCAAAACCTGGAGCCTGGTGATGCTTGGCTGCATCCCATGCTGGAGTCTAGATCTGGGCTTCTTAATGTAAATTAAAGTTTGGACTTAGAAGTGAAGTGTGAGGCATTTCCTCTTTTCAAGACCTCTAACCGGAATCCAGAGATTGAGGGGAGACAGTGTAATTTCCAGGACCCTTGTGATTATAGAAAAACATTGCAATTCACACTATACACCAGGTATTATCCTTACTCTCTAGACTGGCATTCATCTGGCATTTAGAAAAATGCAATTAACGGTTATGAATTTAATTTTTGGTAAGCAATTGAGGTTATATATTGTTTCTACAGTGCAAAGAGAATAGTGGCCACCAAATATGTTATGGATTTCAAAGTTTTTTTTTTTTTTTTTTTGTATTTTTCGTGACCGGCGCTCGCACCGGCCATTCCTATATGGGATCCGAACCCGCGGCGGGAGCGTCGCCGCGCTCCCAGCGCCGCACTCTCCCTAGTGCGCCACGGGCTCGGCCCTGGATTTCAGGTTTTGATGTCTTTATCAGTAGCATTCCATAGTCATTTAAGGATTATCCAGGATAAAAGTTTATCTATCTCTATTTATTGTCAATATGTATAATAGAAACCTACATCCTTGTGTCTGTATCTGTCACAGACATGCTATTTATTTTCTGCCCTGTCAATTCCACCCACTTGTATTGTATTACTAATCACATTGCTACATATTATTCTCATATAAATCACACATTTGAATTGTTCCTCCTATATGTACATCATCACTGAACATATGTTGTCTCTAGTCAAAAGCATTTTTCTAGGTAACTTAGTCATCTTACCGTTTTAGTGTGTTCTGCTAATTCAACAGAGGAGATTAAGCAGTCAGATATTTTTACTTTATTGTACAGATTTAGATCCCACATATCATTCTGGTGGACATAACCACTTGTCTTTGCAATAAAATTCCCACTAATATTTTATGGTCTGAATTCAAATAGTGTTACGAGCTTTGTTTCAGAAGTCTTTCCCTGCCCTTTTTAAAACACAATAATCAATAGGCGCTGTGTCATGAAGTCATCTTTAAAAAAAAAAACACAACAAAATGAACTATATTAATAACTGTTGCCAAAGTCTTTCTTTGAAACCTGAAATTCTATGATATTGTGCCAGTGATAGTCACATTCTTTGAGTACCGTCTTTCTTCAGTCTCTGTTACATTGTCAATTACTTATACCACATCTCTCAAAAATTGTATAGAGCTTCAAAGGTAGAACTGTTATGTCATTTAAAAATTCTAACTAACTTCCTTTTTTTGCACAACAAATCAGAGAAAGGTTTTTATTTATAATTTTTGGGAGGCACAGTCCTATCTTCCCTGCAAAATTTATGAAAAAAAAATTTCCCCTGTGCTCCTTTTTCTCTTCCTCTTTTTTTTTCTTTTGTAAATATTTTAATAATTTCATGCATGAGCGATAAGTAACTGCTCCTACATATTATTTTACATAACCTTTATGTATAACTTTCTCATTTTTACTTTTCAGTCCTTTATTTGAGTATAATTTTTTATATTGTCATCATATTAGGATTTTTCTCTGTGACAGTGATCAAGTTTGCACTAGTTTGTAGAGAGAGATTTTGAGAAACAGTAAAAATTCAAATACCAAAATCTATAATTTACTGAGAGCTTATCATATTCCAGGCAATGTGTTAAGTGCTTTTCACACATTACCTATTTTAATCCTCATAACCATCCAAATTTTTTTCTCCACTTTATAGACGAAGAACTGGAGTTCAGAGAACTCAAGTATACTGCCAAAAAAAGCAATAACCAGACTAACTCTATGTTTGAGATTCAGAGGAATGAAAAAAATGAACTTGAAAGTCTAACTCATAGAAACAAAGCTATGGAAAGTCTCCAGGAGGATTCATCGTCACCAGATGAATGCTGCTTTCTACGGTTTTCTGTCTGCACTGGCCACTTCTCCCTCTGCTGTGTTGGCTGTTCCTCCTCTGCACAACCTTCAAGGGTCGGCTTTTTGTCGGTCTCAGTCTCAGATTCTCATTTCTGTCTGCTTTTGTTCATAACGAGATTTCATCCATTCTCATGGTTTTAAATACTATCTACACATTGACATACCTCAGTTGTATACCTCTAGCCCAGAGATTTCCCCTGAGGTCCAGACTCCTATATCCAACTTCCAATTTAACACCTCCATCAGTAAGCACTTAAAATTTTATGGGTCCAAAAGAGAGTGCTTGATTCCTAGCTCTTTCAGTTTTTCCCACATTAGTAGTGTCACCACAGTTTATTCAATTAATCAAGCCAATATTATAGGAAGTATTCTTGATTATTCCTTTTTTCTAATCTCCCAATACAAGTTAAATTTCATTGGTTCTATCTCCGGTATATATCTTGAATCTAGCTACTTATATTGATCTCTGCTTTTCTACTTCAGTTTGAACAACTGTCACATGTCTGAGCTATTTCACATATCTTCTAACTGGTCTCACAGCTTCTACTAATACCCAACTCCTGTTGGTTTATTATATAGCAGTTAGAATGATTTTATTCCAAAAGGTTAATCAGATCATAATCACCCCTACCACACACCACACGTATCTATGAATATTACTTAATGGCCTCCCTTTACTTTTAGAATAAAATCTAAAGCGTTTAATATGACCTCAAGACCCCATGTATTCTGGCTGCAGCTGACCTCTCCTACCACATCTCACAACCACTTTCCCTCTTCCTTATTATGTTCCAAGGATTTATTCCTTCTTTTGTCCTTCCCTCTCCTGCCTGCAGGCTTTGCCTAGGGCAGGCTATACTCTCCTTGTTCCGAGGTCACAGCTTTAAAGTAGAAAATATTTTTTCTCAGGAAGGACTTCTTTGATCATCCTGTAATCCACTCCAACCCTACCCATTCTTGTCTCACTATCCTTAATAGGAGTACTTATGTTTCTACTTGTCATAATACAAGGTTTTGATACATACAATATTTTGATAATCATGTGTATAATTGCTTGCCTGAATTAGACTCCCATGAAGGCAGAGATGTGTTTCTCCAATTTAACCCTAGTTAACAGTACAGTGCTTGGCAATTGTAGGTATTCAAAATTTCAGAAAAAAAAAATCGATCGATGAATGAGGCTTGATGTTTGCAAAGGTGAGGTAGGCAGTGATGTTATCATTTTATTGGAATTAGGCACTTCAGATTATTTTGATAAATTGTTGCTTTTTATTTTTTTAATTGGTGTGTACCCTGTGGGATTTCTGAAGAGAGACTTAAGGATTCTTAACATGGTCTATTCAACATTTTTTATATCTCTTATTAAAAAAAAAAAAAAAGCTAAATCTTCATTGCTCAGCCCAATCCCCTTCTCTGCCTTTGACATTGATTTCTTCTTTTAATGTTTTGAGTTCAGGAAAGCCCATTTTCCTTTCTATTCTATAATATGTGTTTCCTCTTTATGAATAGAAGTTTATAGGTTGCTCTCATCTCCCTGTTTGTCACAAATTAACTGGCACAATGGTTCATATAAGATAAAAAACCTTCTTATTATTACTACTACTAATTGTAGTATATAGTGGATGAGGAGGTATTTTTTAGCTACTCTGATATTAGCATTATGCTTAATAATTTACATTTTTATTCATTTAATTCACACTATGCCTTTTTATAGAAAAGAAAAACGTGGTTACATTGTGTATTAGTTCATTTTCTGTCACTTAAAACAGAATATCTAAACCTAGTTAATTTATAAAGAAACAGAATTTATTTCTTACAGTTTTGGAGGCTGGGAAATTTAAGGTCCAGGTGGTGCATCTGGTGAGGGCCCTCTTCCTGGTGGAGACTCTCTGCAGAGTCCTGAGGAGGTGCAGGGTATCATACAGCAACAGTGGCAAAAGCTCTCATGTCCCAAAGCTTTCTTCCTCTCCTTATAAAGCCACCAGTCTACTCCCTGGTAATCCATTAAACCATTAACCCATAAATATATAAGTGGATAAATCCATTCATAAGGACATAGTCCTCACATTACAAATTCACATACCACAGTCGGATTCTAAATGCTGTTACAATAGGGATCAAGTTTCCACATGAGCTTTGCAGACGACAAACATTCAGACCATAGCACATTGCTTGAAAGGAAAAAACTGGAAATTGAGTTCATAAGAAGAAAATAGTGCCACATACTACATTTTAACCACCTTGTGC
The DNA here is from genome assembly GCF_027409185.1 of Cynocephalus volans. NCBI lineage: Eukaryota > Metazoa > Chordata > Mammalia > Dermoptera > Cynocephalidae > Cynocephalus > Cynocephalus volans. Next base: position 66,688,999 of record NC_084475.1, read on the forward strand.
TTCCTTTCTATGCCTTCTTACAAGGAGTGCCTCATACCTCACCATACAAATGGTTAGAAATGACATCACAATGATGGAAGAATGATGCAAAATAAAGTGCTTTTGCGCAGTTAAGATTGAATACTCCTGATTCCCCAACACAGCAATTCAATTCTAAAGACCGGTATTTGCTTGATCTACTAATTGTACCTCCATGTTAGCATGACCAAAACTTGAAATTAAATTGATCTTTAAAATCATTTTATTTGTATTTTGGTTGAATTATAATGTGAGGGGAATTTGTAAGTTTACAATAAGGTACACCCAAATGGTTTACCTCTGTTTTTAATGCAGGAACTATAAATAACATGGGTTTAATGTTAGCCACCAAGTTATGGTGACAACAATTTGTAGAAAACTGGCTCCTTCTGGATTTGCATGATTCCTTGATGTACTTCTTTAACCCCCAGCTGTCTACACAAATTCCTACTGAATTGATATTTAATTCATTCATTCATCCAACAAATATTTGATCTATTCCTTAACTGGGCTAAGAGCTAGTCAATGCTTTATATCAGAGATGAAGTACTATTACAGAGTCATTCTGTCTGTTTGCAATTGCCAAATATTTCATTTTGAAGCCCAGAGGTTTTGAGCTGACATACATAGTTGTGTCTCTGGAGTTTGTTTTTCTCTGGCTATTTCTCTTTCAGTTTTCTGTTGCATAAACTTTTGTTCACACTCCAACTGCTAAAATCATGGCTCTTTTCAAATGCAAAGGTGCCCTGTATATGCATTCTGAAAATGTTTGCAAAGAATTTCCTGTGGAATACCTCCATACTAACTGCTGACTATAGCTGTGTTATAAGGAGTTTTATAGCAATACCTGATTCTCAGGTACAAAAAAAATGTTATATCCCAAGCTATATGTTTCCTTGAAGATAATAGCTCATTTTATAGAATGCCTTACTTTTGTGTTTTTTTCCTCCTACTGTCAAAACAATGGTGGGTTTTTTTGAAAAATTTTTTTATTAATGTTTTAATCCCTATTGCCTAGAACATATTAAGCACTCAGAAAATATTAGTTGTGTGATAGAATGAACAAATTATCAAATAAAACATTTCCTGATGTGCAGCAAAAGCTATCTTTTATAACACAATTCTGTCTGTCCAAAGCTTTGTTAATTACATGTATTTTGCCAAATAAACGGACTAGGTAAAAATATTTTCTGCTTCCAGCTAGGGTTTTAAAATTGAGCATGCTTTGTAATGTAAAAGAAGAGAAAATATCATTAAAATAGGCACATGGAACTCTTCCAAATGCAGACCCTTCGAGTACCGTCCAGTCTTCTTTTTACTATCTGTTTGGATTCTAGAATAAAAAATATGTTTTCTTTCTCAAAAATTAAGTGGCCCCCTCTCTAACTTTTGTGCTCTAACATAGTTAGAATTGACTGTTCCTAATTTTTATTGATGTTGCCTTTAGTTTTGTTTATTTTTATGTCTTTTCCAGAGTGCCAGTGCCCTGTCACAAATATTTCTGCAAACCATTTCTGCCCCTGACCCTTTCATTTCTATTATATTTTTATAGTTTTCTTAAGTCAGATCATATGCTTCCTCTGCACCTGAATCTTCCCTTGTCCTTGAACCTGGGCTAAAGAGAATACTGTAAATGCTAATGAATTCAGAGTTGTCTCCCTGGCTTTCCTTGAATCTTTCTCCTTGCTTCCTCCCTGCTGGCACTATGCCTCTGTCTGAGTAGTTTACATTCCTGGAGGTCAAACTTCTTTGACTTTGGCTGCTCCTTTGTCTGGGGTAGGACAACAGTGATCATTTCTGTAGATTTTGCACCCCCTTCTGTTCTCATCTATGTACCGTACTCAAGCATTTCTTATATATTAGGTTCTCTTACCTGTGAGATTTAGACTTCGGCATCTGAAAATCTTTAGACATCCTCTTTCTTCATTTCACAGTTGACAAAGAGTTAAAGTTTTGAGTTAAATATGGTTCATTGAAAGCATGCTTTTCCTCCAGAAAGCCAACTAAAATAACTGAAAAGTAATGAAAGAGGTAAAAGTCTACAGGTACAAACAGGAGTAAAGACAACAGCAGCTGAGAGATGACACAAAACTTCAGGTGGAAAGCAGATGGGTGTGTAATGAATGAATTGGCAGAGTACAAGTGGAACCCTAGGTGCCTATAGAGAAGGATACCAGAGAGGAGAAGGTCACTTTGTCCCCACTGGGTCTTGGAAAGTCCCTCAGGCTCTAAGGGATTAGAAGCACCAGGTTCTGTGAAAGGCAAAATTTGAAGAAGAAAACAATCAGGAGGAATGCTTTATTTTTGTGAAAGAAGCAGTTGGAAATGTCAGATGCCCTCTCCCACCTCTCACAGCAAGGCAGCTACCTCTTTCTCAACACTGAAAATGAAAGTAAGTCTATTTTCCAGAGAAACTGACCTGGAAGGGATTTTGAATGAGGGACCCCAGGCAAAGCAGAGGTGGGATAAACTTCCATCCTGAAAAAGAGGAGGTTTATGTAAATGTCGGCAAATCTAGTGGGGAAAATTACCCATTCCTTTACTTTGACTCCTATAATGGTAGATTATCGTTGCCAGGCATTTGAGGATCTTTCTATAAAAATCTAGCTTGGAACTCTATTAATTTTAATTATTATTAAGGCAGCCCCCACTTTCAGAGTTCTAGATTAAGTTTTAACTTTCTCACTCTTTAATATGAATAAATAGTCTAAGACCATTAGACATTTGCATAAAAATGTCAACATGAAAGAGAAATAAACGAGAAAAAAGCAGAAAGAAATTCAGTGAAAACATAGTCCATGCAGTGAATGGAAGAAAACATTGTAAAACCATAATTAATGTTCAGAGAGATAAGAGAAAATGTTGCACTCATCAAACAGAAACAGTATGCTATTAATCAAAGAACCACTCAGAGAATGAGAAAAACTTCTTTGAAATTAAAAATATAATAGTTAAGAAAACATTGAGGGTTAAAAAAAAAAAGTTGATGTAATCTCCTAGACTGTAGAACAGAAAGACAAAGGGATGAAGTTCAATACCCAACTAATAGGAGTTTCAGAAAGAGAAGGAAAAAAGGAAAGAATCAGGTGATGTCAACATCAAAGAAATCAAAAGACTTTTTCAGGAAGTGGGAGTTATGAATTCCTAAAATGAAAGGGCCCACTGAACATCAGCAAAATGGTTGAGAAAAGGCCCACTCCAAGGTGACATAACATGAACAAACTTCAGAAACAAATACAAAGATTCAGACGTAAAAATGGGTTGCACATGATGGATCATGATAAGACTGGCATTGAACTTCTCAATAGCAATACTTGAAACTGGAAGATGGTTCTTCAAAATTTGGGATAAAACATGTGCCATGAATAATCTTTATGCAGCCAAAATTTCAGTCAATCTGAGGATAGAATAAAGACATTTCCAGACATACAAGATGATAAAAATTTACTTTCCATGCACCCTTTCTTAGAAAACTGTTATGGATAAACTCAACCACAATTGGGGAGTAAACAAGAACAACAGATTAGGTAGAGAAGTTACAGTACATCCATGAGGTGAAAGGAAATTCCAGTGAGAGGGATGCAGCTCACACAGAAAGGAATTATTGTAGAACACCAGACAGAGGGTTTTGGGAGGAGGCACTGCTGGGAAACAACATAATTGACAGATTTCGCAGGGAAGTTAACCTCGTGAAATATAGCATTGTGGAGAGCTTTACAGTTCTACTAAAAGGTTGGGAGGGATTAATGATAGGCATCTGGAAAAATTAAGGACTAAATAAACTGACATTCATTAGCCTCACTCCCTCTGGCTTCCTCCATTAATTCCTGTGCGGACAATTGGAATCAGCATATGGGACTCAGTCCAATCCTAAACCAAGAGTCTTGATTCATATATTTGTTTACGGTTCTTTCCTCCTGTCCATTTCATCTCTGTTTGGTATTTAGCCTTAATCTTTGCACCTACCAAATAGTTACAATGTTTTTATTACATAGAGTAGTCACTCATTTTGTTGAGTATTCATTAGCTTTGAAATATCACACAGCACTAGTGCTGCAATTCATTTTCTGCCCCCTGTATTTGAAAGAATACATGCTTATTTGAAGCAGAGTCTTCATCTCTAGATTACCTATTTTAAAAATCCAGGATACCTCATTTTTGTTTTTGGTAAGAGATTTTTTATTATGCAAATTCCTTTAAAAAATAATTAACTATTTAAACCCCAAATAATGACAATATAGTGTGGTGTTTCTAACAAATGTAGATGAAAACATGACAAAAATAACACAAAGGTCCAGAGGAGAGAAATGAAAATATACTATAAGGATACCTCATATTTAATATGTAGTGTTTATAGTGCTGAATTACTTGCCAGTTTTGCTAAAGCAAACTGTTAATTAGCAAGCAAGACCCTAAGAGTTCAGCCTCTTACCTCTAGCAGGATTTCATTTAAACATTGTAGAAAATTAAAATCTGCTTTTAACAAAAAAATTAATTCTTTCCTATGTGACCCATTCTAACACTTAACAATTCCCCACTGCTCAGAATTTATTTTTTATGTCTCAGTTAACTCCCTCAAATTGCTATTTAAACCTATTATTTTATCTTTTTTCTTTTTGGTACTTCATTATGGATACCAGCTTGCCAATGCCTGCACTTGAGCGTGTTTATGTTCTCTCTCTCTCTCTCTCTCTCTCTCTCTCTCTCTCTAGTCTAGCTGGCTTCAAATTGAGGGTGAAAATAAAATTTTATCTTAACATGGTATGGTATTTTTAAAACAAAGTAAAGGAGACTATAGTGTGAAAACTAATTTAAAGCAACCCATAATTTTCACCAATTGTAGTCTTCTGATGTGGAAATTCTGTGGTATAATGTGCCTTTGAATCTTGTAATTGTGAAGAGAATTTGGCCATTTAATGACCTTTGGTAGTCTTTCTAAGTTAGCCTTCTACCCTTTGGAATATACTCCCTTCTTGGAAATTCTTATGTTGGTGCATTACCATGATGATGGGACTACGTAATTAGCCATCCAATCAAACTATAGGTGTAGTGCTTAATTATTCTTTTAAATAAATCATATTTACTGTTGATTTCTTCTCTACCTTATGTAAGTTTAAACAATAGCATATATAGGGAACTTATAAGACCTGACTTCCTGAAAACAAAATGGTTAGATCTTGAACACACGTTCTTTTGGAAAATATAATTAATATAAATTTAGATACATAGTAAAATACATACTCATATTACACAAACATTAAATACCTCTGTGTAATACAAGCAACTTATGAAGCATAGGAAATAATATATACTTACCATTTATGTTAAATAATATCACATTTTTGTTAATGTGTTAGCATCCAAGGATAGCTTCTCTGCTCCCAGGACCTGATACCACTAATGAGGTTGCTGAGAAAAAGTCTTCCAAGAGACGTATATACTCCAAGTGGATCACAGCAAACCGATTCATAAAATGTAAATAAACTGTGTATTGCATTATTGATTATTTCTGCTTTTCTATAGACCCTTTAGGTAACTAGCCTTAAAATCCTTGGCAGTGTGTGTGGGTGGTCAAAGAATTTCTGAGCTACTTACTCCCTGTTGCTTTCAGATTATTGAACCAATTTAGCTCTAGTTAATAACTCTATTAACTGGATAATGGTTAATGTCCTTTTATCAGCTTAGTAACACTACGTCCCCATTATAAACAACTGGTCAGTGACATAAATCTCTTTATATAGTAATACACAAAATACTTTGTCTTTTCAGGGCAGTCTCTCAGAAACAGTAACCAGCACTGCATTTTTCATTGGGAAAAGCTGCCTTGGGCCCCTGTGGGGCTGCAACTAGGTAGCATCTTCTAAATCTCTTCTCTGGAGTTGAACAGATGGCAGCTTTCTGATTGGAAACTTCATTCAATGCTGCATTTAGTGAGATTAAAACAAATGATGAGCCTGGAGCTTGTCTACACAAGCCCACAGAACAGGTGGCATAATGGAAACTAAAGGTAACTAGTTTAGGTGTCTACACAACACTAAAGAAATTGCTTGACGAATTTTCCCCCTACTGTGGTGACTGTTATTTTTTTTTCCCCCTCATCAAATGAATTGAATTGACCAGCTGTATTGGCATCCTATAGACAGAGCCTGAAAAGTCTCCTGCTCTAACAGGCTTCAAGCTAGTGGGGGTCTGTAGCGACACAGCAGGTGCACAGAGATCTAAGTCCTTAAATGCAGTGTATACACAGAGCTCTGCAGACAGCCCCATAGAGCTACCACATAAGATGGTTTTTCATGTGCAAATGAGAAGGTCTTTCATTTTTCAAGCTATTCCATTATATTCCCTTCTGTTGAAAGACAAACACAGGAAATCAACCAACACTGAGTTAATTACAGAAGGGTGGCCAGTACCATAGTCAGGATTTCAGCTTCAGTCATGAGGCTTACGTGTACCAGCGTATTTTGCACTTTGGTACTCAGAGTTCAAGCCACACTGGGAATTCATGGCTTTCATGAGATTGCTCCCTGGGAAATCAGTGCTGGGAGCACATTGGTTTTGAATGAAGTGCTTGCCAGGATGGGGACTGAGAGGGCAAAAGAGTTTTAGGGCACGGAATAATGAAGAGCTCAATAGCTGATTTACAAAGTGAGAAATTACCTGGCATGGCATTTTATAGAAACTTGTCCCCTTGAAACTTGCTGCTAGAAACCAATTTTGAAGTCTCCTACAAGGAACAGAAGGGAAAAATATATATTTAATGGTTCCCAGTGATTTTTCTTAGTTGTGGAATGAACAATTTTATATAAAAATATTGAAAAAAACATTTTATTTTGTCTTCAGTATTTTGGCTGTTTACCTTTGGAAAGAGTGATTGAGATTTTTATCTATATATTTATGATTTTATCATATTATATTTAATATTCCAGGTCCTATCATATAATGGAAACATAATAAAGCATTTTAAAAATGGTTTTCTCAGAGTTGAATATCAATACCTGTGTGCAATGTTTGATATTCAAATTAGGATAATTAGAGTATTCATCATTATAAACTGTAACCTTCCTTTGTACCCCACAAATATGTATAATTGATTATGCCTCAATAAAATTAAATAAATACAATAAGAACAAAAATAAACAAATAAAATTGAGTTTCTCATATCCTTATATATGTACATGTGCATGTGCACACATATGCACACATATCTTTGTGTTGTGTATATATATGCAAAAACACTATTAATATACTATTCTCTCTAAAACTCTCAAAATTTATTTAGAATGTCTTTAATGGAGACTCAATGATGAATGCTAAAACCTCCTTGATATAGAGTCTTCCATGACAGACATTGAAGCATTAAGTTTTCATAATATTATTATCTCCATTTCATAAGTGAGGAAACTGACTCAGAGAAGTGAAGTAATTTCTAAAGGGCAGAAAGCTTATAAATCACAGAGCCAAGAATGTTTAATCTTCTTAAATCTTTTAATAATTCCATGTACTTTGTTGAATATATGTATATATGTGTATGGATATGGGTTTTCTAAAATTTTTTATTTATTTTTTATTTTGTTTTACTTTTATTGAAACATAATTGATTGTACTTCTCTGTGGGCTATTGCATTGAATATCAATACCTGTGTACACTATGTGATGCCCAAATCAGGATAATTGGTATATTCAACATCATACAATGAAATCATTTTTTGTTGCCCTTTATCAGTATCTCACAAATCCCGTCTTCCCCTCCCTCATTCTGACTTCTGGTAACCTCAGTTCTGTTCACTCCTTTTAAAAGTTCAATGTATATTGTGATTGTTATATTTTTCTTTCTTTTTTTAAAATTTGTTTATTTTTTTAGTTCCCACATATGGTGGAAAACGTGGTATTTCTGTATTTCTCTTTCTGTGTCTGGCTTGTTTCACTTAACATAATATTCTCCAAGCCTATCCATACTGCTGCAAATGGCCGAATTTAATTCTTTTTTTATGGCTCAGTAGTATTCCACTGTGTATATATCACACATTCCTTATTCAGTAGAATGTAGATGGACATTTAGGTTGGTTCCAACTCTTGGCTGTTGTACACAGACCTTTGATAAACATGGGATGGGGTATCCCATCCACAAGATGACTTCCATTCTTTGGGTATATACCTACCAGTGGGATTGCTGGATCATATGGCAGTTCCACCTATAGTTGTTTGAGGAACCTCCATAGTGTTTTCCATTATGGCTGCACTAATTTACAGTCCCACCAACAGTGTAGGAGGATTTCCCTTTCTCTACATCATTGCCAGCATTTGTTATTTTCTGTCTTTTTGATAATAACCAGTCTGACTGGGATGAGATGATATCTCAATGTGGCTTTGATTTTCATCTCTCTGATGCTTAGTGATATTGAGCATTTTTTCATGTGTCTGTTGAGCATTCATATATCTTCTTTTGAAAAATGCCTATTCGGCTTCTTTGCCCATCTTTTAATTGGATTACTTGTTTTGTACTGTTAAGATTTTTGATTTACTTGTATATTCTGGATACTAATCCCTTGTTGAATGCATGCTTTGCAAATATTTTCTCCTCCTACTCTTAGGTTCTTTTTTACTCTGTTAATTGTTTCTTTTGTGGTGCAGAGGCTTTTTAGTTTGATATCATTCCATTTGTTTATTTTTCTTTTGTTTTCTGTGCTTTGGGGGTCTTATTCATAAAGCCTTTGCCCAGCCCTACTTCTTGGAGTGTTTCCCCTATGTTTTCTTCTAGGAGTTTTATAGTTTCAGGTCTTATATTTAAGTCTTTAACCTGTTTTGAGTTGATTTGGGGATTTGGCAATAGGTATGGGTCTAGTTTCATTCTCTACTTATGGACGTCCAGTCTTCTCACCATCCACTTACTGAAAAGGCAGTCTTATCTTCAATGTATGTTGTTGCCATTGTCAAAGAACAGTTCGATGTAAGTATGTGGTTTGATTTCAGGGTTGTCTGTTCTGTTGCATTGGTCCAAGTGTCTGTTTTTATGACAATACAAATGTTATTTTGGTTACTATAGCTTTGTAGTATAATTTGAGATCAGTTTCATGTAACGGCTCCAGGTTTATTTATTATTTTCTTTACTTTTTGGCTCAGGATACCTTTGGCTATTCATGGTCTTTCATTGTTCCATATGAATGTTAGGATTTTTTTTTTCCATTTCTGTGAAGAATGTCATTGGTATTTTGATGGGGATTGCACTAAATCTATAGATAGCTTTGGGTAGTATAGACATTTATCACCGTTAATTCTTCTAACCCAAGAGCATGGGATGTCTTTCCATTTTTTTGTGTCCTCTTTAATTTCTTCCAGAAGTGATTTGTAGTTTTCATTGTAGATATCATTCACCTCCTTGGTTAAATTGATTCCTAGGTATTTTATTTTTTTGGTGATTATTATAAATGGGCTTACTTTCTTGATTTTGTCTTCTGCTAGTTTGGTATTGGATTATAGAAATGCCACTGGTTTTTGCATGTTGATTTTGTATCCTAAAACTTTACTGACATCCTTTATCAGCTCTAAGAGTTTTTTGTTTGTTTGTTTGTTTAAAGTCCTTAGGTTTTTCTATATGTAGAATCGTGTTTTCTGCCAACAGGGACATCTTGACTTCATCTTTTCCAATCTGGATGGCCTTTATTTCTTTCTCTTCCTTGATTGCTCTGGCTAGTACTTCCACTACTATGTTAAATAGTAGTGGTGAGAGTTGGCATCCTTATCATGCTTCTGTTCTTAATGGAAAGACTTTCAGCTTTCCAGGATGACATTGGTGGTCGGTTTGTTATATATGACTTTTATTGTGTCGAGATATTTTCCTTCTATACCTAATTTGCTGAGAGCCTTTATTACAAAGTGATGCTGAATTTTTTCAAGGGCTTTTTCTACATCTATCGAGGTGGTATGGTATAGCTTTTTCTTCTTTTTTTTCATTTGCATGTCTGCTCTACCAGTGGTGTTTGATTTTCTTGAGTGCTCATGCTTTCAGTTATTGTTTTTGGTGTTCCATGTGCAGGTCTCCCTTCAGGATTTCTTGTAGGGCTTATTTTATGGTGGTGAAGTCCCACAGCTTTTGTCTGTCTAGGATATACACTCTTTTCTCTTCACTTCTGAAGGACAGCCTTGCTGGCTATCATATACTTAGTTGGCAAAGTTTTTCTATCAGTGCTTTGAATATATCATCCTAAGAATGTCCCATAACCAGGTACCCAGGAAGAAGCCCCATGCAGCCCTTCCCACCACCTGAACAGAAGGCAAGAGAGCATCCCATGACTGCAGCCCCAGACAGAATCCTTAGGTAGCCTTTCCCGCTGCCTGAATAGAAGGCAAGATAGAATCCTGTAACTGGGGACACTGGTGGAAATCCCCAGTAGCTCTCCCACTGCCCAAAGAGAAGAAAAGAGAGCATCTCATGATTGGTGACCCAGGAGAATCCCTGGGCATCCTCCCAAGTGTGAACAGAAGGCAAGAACAAACCACAAACAACTGCTCTACCAGATGACCAGACATCAACACAGAAATACTAGAAATATGAATACACAAGAAAATATGACACCATGAAAAGAATACAATAATTCTCAAATAACAGACCCCATAGAGCAAGAAACCCAAGACATGACTGAAAACGAATTCCAAACAACGATCTTAAGAAAACTCAAAAAGATAAGAGAAGGCTCAATTAGAGAATGTATTAAAATGATAAAGATTACCCAGGATATGAAGGAGGAAATTTACACAGAGATTAATGCCTTAAAAAAGAGTGTATCAGAATTCCTGGAACTGAAGGATTCATTCAATGAAATAAAAAACACAACTGAGAGCTTAAGCATCAGATTAGAGCAGGCAGAGAAAAGAATTTCAGATCTCGACACCAGTCTTTTTGAAATAACTCAGACAGACAAAGGAAAAAAAAAGATTTTAAAATTTGAAGAAAATCTAAGACAGGTAAGCAGAAAAACCTTTAGCACGCAACATCTGAATCAAGGGTATTCTAGAAGGGGAGGAGAAAAGAAAAGGTATTGAAAATGCTTTTAATGAAATAACAGAAAACTTCTGAGGTATAAGGAGAGACACAGACCTTCATATCCAGGAAGATAAAAGATCCTGAAGCAGATTCAATCCAAAAAGTCCTCTCCGAGACACTAACTATAGTTAAACAGGCAAAGTTCAAAGACAAGGAGAGAATTCTAAAAGCAGCAAGAGAAATGTGTCTAGTAATATTTGACAGATCCCCTATCCATCAGACTAACAGCAGACATTTAAAAAAAATTTTTTTATTGTGACTTCTCAATATGCATTGCAGTTGATTTTCGTGTCCCTTTACCCATTCCTGCTATCTCTCTTCCTTCCCCCCATTATATCATATCTGTTCACTTGTATTATGAGTTGAAGGAATTGTTGTGATTGTTGTGTCTTCTTACCCCACCCCTTATTTTTTTGTATTTTTGTATATTTTATTTATTTATTTTTAGCTCCCACAAATAAGTGAGAACATGTGGTATTTCTCTATCTGTGCAGGACTTGTATCACTTACTATCATTTTCCCTAAGTCCATCCATGTTGCTGTGAATTGTAGTCTTTCATTCTTTTTTATAGCAGAGTAGTTAGTATTCCACTGTATAGATATACAACAGTTTCCTTATCCACTCATCTGATGATGGACATTTGGGCTGGTTCCAACTCTTGGCTATTGGAAATAGTGCAGCAATAAGTATGGGAGTACAGACATGATGATTTCCATTCCTCTGGGTAGATGCCCAGCAGTGGGATAGCTGGGTCATATGGTAGATCTATTTGTAATTGTTTGAGGAACCTCCATACCATTTTCCACAAAGGCTGCACCATTTTGCAGTCCCACCAACAATGTATGAGATTTCCTTTTTCTCCACAACCTCACCAGCATTTATCGTTCTCAGTCTTTTGGATACTAGCCATCCTAAACGGAGTGAGATCTTATCTCAAAGTGGCTTGGATTTACATTTGCCAATTGCTGAGTGTTGTTGAGCATTTTTTCATGTGTGTGTTGGCCATTTGCATATCTTCCTTTGAGAAATGCCTATTCAGCTCCTTTGCCCATTTTTTAATTCGGTTATTTGTTTTTTAGCTGTAAAGTTGTTTGAGATCCTTATATATTCTGGATATTAATTCTTTGTCAGATGTATATTTTGCAAATATTTTCTCCCACTCTGTTGGTTGTCTTTTCACTCTGTCGATTCTTTCTTTTGCTGTGCAGAAACTTTTTACTTTGGTATAATCCCATTTGTTTATTTTTCCTTTGGTTGCCTGTGCTTTTGGGGTCCTATTCATGAAGTCTGTTCCCTCTCCTACTTCCTGCAGTGTTTCCCCTATGTTATCTTTAAGGAATTTTATTGTTTTGGGATACATATTTAATTCTTTAATCCATTTTGAGTTGGTTTTGGTATATGGTAAGAGGTACAGGTCTAGTTTCTTTCTCCTAAATATGAATATCCAGTTTTCCCAGCATCATTTGGTGAAGAGGAAGTCTCTTCCCCAGTGTGTAGATTTGGTGCCTTTGTCAAAGATTAGATAGCTGTAGTTTCTGTAGCTGTAGTGATTTCTGGGTTCCCTATTCTATTCCATTGATCTGTGTGTTTGTTTTTATGCCAGTTCCATGCTGTTTTGTTTATTATAGCTCTGTAGTATAGTTTAAAGTCAGGTAGTGTTATGTCTCCAGCTTTATTTATTTATTTATTTTTTGCTCAGGATTGCATTAGCTATACATAATCTTTTGTTATTTCATATAAATGTCTGGATAGTTTTTTTTTTCCATTTCTGAGACAAATGTCATTGGAATTTTGATGGGGAATGCATTGAATCTGTAGATCACTTTGGGTAAAGTGGACATTTTAACAATGTTAGTTCTTCCAATCCAGCAGCATGTGATATCTTTCCATCTTCTTGTGTCCTCTTTAATTTCTCTCAACAGTGGTTTGTAGTTCTCTTCACAGAGATTTTTCATATCTTTGGTTAACTTCATTCCTAAGAATCTTATTTTTGTTTTTATTTTTTGGTGTCTATTGTAAATGGGATAGCATTCTTGATTTCTTTTTCTGCATTTACACTGTTGGAGTATAGAAATGCTGCTGATTTTCGTGTGTTGATTTTGTATCCTGCAACTCTGCTGAAATAATTTATCAACTCTAAGAGTTTTTGTAGAGGCTGTAGGCTGTTCTATATATAGGGTCACCTCATCTGCAAACAGGGACAGTTTGACTTCATCTTTTCTGATCTCAAGGTCCTTTATTTCATTCTCTTCTCTTATTGCTCTGGCCAATCCTTTCAAAACTATGTTGAATATGACTGGTGAGAGTGGGCCTCCTTGTCTAGTTCCTGTTCTTAAGGGAAAAGCTAAAAGCTGAGTCTCTTGAAGGCAGCATATTGTTGGGTCCATCTTTTTAATCCAGGATGATATTGGCAGTGGGCTTAACATATATGGCTTTAATTGTGTTGAGATACTTTCCATCTATATCTAACTTGTAGAGTGTCTTTATCATGAAGGAATTTCGAATTTTGTCAAATGCTTTTTCAGTGTCTATAGAGATGATCATATGATTTTTGTCTTTAATTTTATTGATGTGGTGTATCACCTTTATTGACTTGCATATGTTGAACCAACCTTGCATCCCAAGGATGAATCCTACTTGATTATGGTGTATAATTTTGTGTATGTGTTGCTGTATTCTGTTAGCTACTATTTTATTGAGGATTTTTGTGTCTGAATTCATCAGGGCTATCAGCCTGTTGTTTTCTATTTCTGATGTATCTTTTCTTGTTTTGGTATCAGTGTGATGTTTGCCTCATAGAATGAGTTTGGGAGAATGGCCTCTGTTTCAATCTTTTGGAATAGTTTGTAGAGAATTGGTGTCAATTTCTCTTTGAAGGTTTAGTAGAACTCTGCAGTGACCCCATCCAGTCCTGAGCTTTTCTTTGTTGGGAGCTGTATTAGTCTGTTTTGTGTTGCTATAACAGAAATACCTGAAACTGGGTAATGTAAAAAGAACAGAAGTTTATTTGGCTTACGATTCTGGGACAGCTGCATCTAGCATGGGTCTCAGATTGCTTCTACTCATGGCTGAAAGTGGCAGCCAGCCTGTGAGTACAAGCAGATCACATGGCAAGAGGAAGCAAAGAGAGTAGGAGAAAAATACAAGGGTGATGTAGATAAACTGGTTGCTAAAGACATTATCTTGCTTTTGAGGCAGCCAGGTGCTAATAACCAGGACAATGAGAAAAAAACCCTAAAGGCATGTGAGAAGTCTCAAAAGGTGCCCCACCTATTACAGGCCCTGAGACCTAGAAGGACTGAGTTGTCCAGGAGGACAGACCTAGGTCACAGCTGACCTCGGGAAAATGCTCCCTGCATCCCAGCTGCTCTGGCTGGAGCAGTCCTGCTTCAAATGACCCCAAATGTGGTTTGTGTAGCAGCTCTGGAGAGTAGAAGCCTGAAACCTCGGTGGCATTCATCTGCTGTTAAGTCTTCAGGCCAGCACAACATGAGAGCAGTGGAGGCGTGGAAGCCTCCATCCCAATTCCAGAGGATGTATGGAAAAGCTTGGGGGCTCAGGCAGAGCTTCCACAGAGGCCATCTACTAGAGCAATGCTGAGCAGGAAAGTGGGGTTGGAGACCCCACAGGGAGCCCCCACCAGGGAAATGGCTAGTAAAGCCAAGACAGCAGGGCTGCTGCCAGGACCTCGGAACTGCAGGGCCTCTGGTAATGTGCAATGCAGGCCTGGAAAAGCCACAGGCACCAGTGAAGCCCACTGGGCTGTACCTGGTAGAGCTGTGGAAATGGGGCTGCCTGATGCTTTGGGACTCAGATTCCCAGTTGTGCCCAGGAGGCAGGAAGTGGAGTCAAAGAAGATCATTTTGGAACTTTAAGACTTACTATCTGCCCTGCTGGGTTTTGGACTTGTTTGGGGACTGTTTCTCCTTTCTTCTGGTCTATTCCTCCCTTTTGGAATGGGAATGGGCATCCAATGTCTGTTCCACTATTGTCTCTTGGCAGTAGATAAATTTATTTTGATTTTTACAAGTTCACAGCTGGAAGGACTTTTGCTTTGGTCTCAGATGAGACTTTGGACTTTTAAGTTGGTGCTGGAATAAGCTAAGACTTTTGGGACTGTTGGGATGGAATAATTGTATTTTGTATGTGAGAGGGACATGAGTTTTGGGGGGTCAGGGGCAGAATGATGGAGTTTGTATGTGTTATCTCCTCAAAAACTCATGTGGAAATTTGATCCCCAATGTGGCAGGGTTTGAAACTGATTGAGTCATGGGAGCAGATCCCTAATGAATGGATTAATGCTCTCCCTGGGGGAGGGGAGATTAGTGAGTGAGTTCTAGCTCTATTAGTTCCCATGAGAGCTGGTTATTTAAAAGACCCCGGTACCTCCCCTCTCTCTCTTGCTTCCTCTCACCATGTGATTTACTTGTACCTGCTGGCTGCCTGTCAATTTCCACTGTGAGTAGAAGGAGCCTGAAGCCCATGCTAGATGCAGCTGTCCCAGAATCACAAGCCAAATGAACCTCTGTTCTTTAAAAATTACCCAGTCTCAGGTATTTCTGCTAAAGCAACACAAAATGGAACTCATACAGGAGCCTTTTGATAACATCTTCAATCTCTTTTACTGTTATTGGTCTGTTCAGATATTCTATATCTTCTTGCCTCAGTTTTGGTAGTTTGCATGTGTCCAGAAATTTATCTATTTCCTCCATATTTTCAAATTTGTTGGCATATAGTTGTTTATAGTAGTGTCTAATGATTCCTTGTATTTCTGAGGTATCAATTGTAATATCACCTTTTACATTTCCAATTTTAGTTATTTGCATCTTTTCTCTTCTTTTCTTAGTTAGCCTTGCTAAAGTTTTGTCAATTTTATTTATCTTTTCAAAAAAACAACTTTTTTTTTCATTGATCTTTTGTATTGTTTTTTGGGTTTTGTTTCACTTAGTTCTGCTCTGATCTTAATTATTTCTTTCCATCTACTAAATTTGGGTTTGGATTGTTCTTGTTTTTCTAGTTCTTTAAGGTGATGTGTCAGATTGTTCATTTGCCATTTTCCATTCTTCTGATGTTAAGCATTTAATGTGATAAATTTCCCCCTTAGTACTGCTTTTGCAGTATCCCACAGGTTTTGGCATGATATATCATTATTTTCATTAAATTCAAGAAAGTTTTTGATTTCCTTTTTAATTTCTTCTTGGACCCATATGTCATTAAGTAGAATGTTAATTAATTTCCATGTGTTTGTATAGTTTTCAGAGTTTTGTCTGTTATTGACTTCTAATTTTAATCCATTGTGATCTGAAAAAAATACACGGAATAATTCCAATTGTTTTAAATTTGTTGAGACGTGCTTTGTGACCTGACATGTGCTCTATCTTGGACAATGTTCCATGTGCTGATGAGAAGAATGAATATTCTGAGGTTGCTGGATGGAATGTTCTGTAGATATCTGCCAAGACCAATTGGTCTAAAGTGTTGTTTAGATCTTGTGTTTCTCTATTGATTTTTTGCCTAGATGGTCTGTCCAAAGTTGAGAGTGGTGTGTTCAGGTCCTGTGTTATTATGGTGTTAGTGTCTATCTCCTTCTTCAGATCAAATAGTGTTTGTTTTATAAATCTGGCTGCTCCAACGTTGGGTGAGTATATATTTATGATTGTTATGTCTTCTTGATGGATAAATCCTTCTATCACTATATAGTGGCTTTCTTTATCTCTTTTATGGTGTTTGGTATAAAGTCTATTTTATCTGATATAAGAATAGCTACTCCAGCTCGTTTTTCATTTCTATTTGCATTGTATATCTTTTTCCATCCTTTCACTCTTAGTCTAAGTGTGTCTTTATAGGTAAGGTGACTCTCAAGAAGGCAGCATATTGTTGGGTCCATCTTTTTAATCCAGTCAGTCAGTCTGTGTCATTTGAGTGGGGGATTTCATCCCTTTACATTTAGAGTTATTATTGAAAGGTGTTGATTTACTCCTAGCATTTTACTGATTTTTGTTTAGATGTCTTAAGTGTCTTTTCTTCCTTTCTTTCTGATTTTCTGTTTGTCTTCTGTGTTTGTTGGTTTCTTGGTTTGGTAGATAAACTATTTTTCCTCTTTATTGTTAGTATTTTTGTTTTTCTGGTAGGTTTTATTCTTTCTTGAGTACTCATAGCAGTGATGGTTGCTTTTTAGGTATTAAACCCACCACCCCCTTGATAATTTCTTGTAAGGCTGGTCGTGTGGTAGTGAACTCCTGCAGTTTTTGTGTTGCCTGAGTAATATACTATTTGCCTTTCATTATGGAAGGATAGCCTTTCTGGGTAAAGTATTCGTGGCTGGCAATTTTTGTCCTTTAGTATTTTGAATATATCATCCTATTCTTTTCTGGCTTTTAGGGTTTCTGATGAAAAGACTTATGTTAGTCTGATTGGGGCACCCTTCTAGGTGACTAGCAACTTCTCTCTTGTAGCTGTTAAGATTCTCTCTTTGTCTTTGAGTTTTGCCAGTTTTACTATAAATGTCTTGGAGAGGGCCTTTTTGGGTTGAATATGTTTGGGGATCTTTGGGCCTCCTGAATCTGAAGATCTGTGATTTTCCCTATACCTTGGAAGTTTTCTGCTATTATTTCATTGAATATATTTTCAATGCCATTTCCTTTTTCCTCCCCTTCGGGAATATCCATGATTCAGATATTTTAGTGCTTAAGTCTGTTATCTCTCTTAGATTTTCTTCAGTTTTCAAATTCTTTTTTTCTTTTTTCTGGTCCACCTGTGTTAATTCAAACAGCCTGTCTTCAAGTTCAGAAATTTTCTCTTCTGCTTGCTCCAGCCTGCTGGTTGTATTCTCTGTTATGTTTTTTATTTCATTGAATGAATCCTTCAGCTCCCCAAGCTCTGCTACATTCTTTTTCAGGGCATTGATTTCTTTGTACATTTCTTCTTTCGGGTCCTGTATATTTTTTCTCATTTCATTATGTTTTCTAATTGAATTTTCTTGTATCTTATTTAGTTCCCTTAGAATTGTTGCTTGAAATTGTTTGTCAGTCATTTCAAGGACTTCCTGTTCTATAGGATCTATAGCTTGAGAGTG
The DNA here is from genome assembly GCF_027409185.1 of Cynocephalus volans. Taxonomy (NCBI): domain Eukaryota; kingdom Metazoa; phylum Chordata; class Mammalia; order Dermoptera; family Cynocephalidae; genus Cynocephalus; species Cynocephalus volans. Next base: position 66,707,134 of record NC_084475.1, read on the forward strand.
ATTATTTTCCTTTGGTGGTGATCTACTTTCTTGATATTTCTGATCTTTCCTTTTTTGTTTAGTCATTGTGGCAGGGTATATCATGGTCTGGTTGTTGCACCTTGATGTCTTGCCTGGATCCTGAAGGGACTGCCAATTCTGGGCAATGGGAAGTAGCCTTGGCTGGGGTTCCTGTGGCACCTGCCTGTTCCATCATGGCTGGCTCAAGGCATGTGTGCCCACTGGCTCTTGGGCTCTCTGGGCAGCAGGGACTGGCCTGTCGTGGAAGTCCCGTGGCACCTGTCTGTTCTGGTGTGGCTGACTCAGGGCATGAGAGCATGGAAGCTCTCAGGCCTCTCTGGGTAGTGGGGGCTGACCTAGGCTGGAGTTTCCATGGTGCCTGCCTGTTCTGGCATGGCTGACTCGGGATGTGTAGTCCTGGTGGTTCTCAGGCCTCTGTGGCCAGCAGGCACTGACCTGGGCTATGGGTCCCACAGCGCCTGCCTGTTCTGGCACAGCTGACTTGTGGCATGTGGGCCCAGTGACTCTTAGGCCTCTCTGGGCAGGGGCCACTGGCCTGAGGTGAGGGTCCCATGGCACCTGCCTGTTCTGGCATGGATGACTTGTGGCCTGTGGGCCTGGCCACTCTTGGGCCTCTCTAGGTGGTGGGGACTGACCTGGGCTGAGGACTCTGTGGTGCCTGCCTGTTCTGGCATGGCTGACTCAGGATGTGTAGGCCCGGTGGCTCTCAGGCCTCTCTGCCAGCAGGCATTGACCTGGGCTGTGGGTCCCACAGCACCTGCCTGTTATTGCATGGCTGACTTGTGGAATGTGGGCCCAGTAGCTCTCAGGTCTCTCCAGGTAGTGGGCACTGGCCTTAGTTCAGGGACCTGTGGCACCTGCCCGTTCTGGCATGGCTGACTCAGGGTATGTGGGCCCAGCAGCTCTTGGGCCCTTCTAGGTGGTGGGCACTGGCCTGGGCTGGGGGTCCCACAGTGCACCGCTCCTACCTGTTCCGGTGTGGCTCTCAGGCTTTCTGTTGTTGCTTTTTAATAGTTGTAAATTGGTTGATTTGTGGGAGAGAGCACAGCTAGGAACTGTCTACTCCGCCATCTTGACTAGAACTCTAACAGCAGACATTTCAAAAAAGAACTGCACAGGCTAGAAGAAAATGGGATGATATTTTCAAAAGAAAAAAAAATTCCTGCCAAGAGTACTATATCCAACAATGCTATCTTTCAGAAATGAGGGAGAAATGTTGAACTTCCCAGATAAACAAAAACTGTGGGTGTTCACCACCACGTGACCAGCACTGCAGGAAATTCTCAAGGGTGTCCTGTTTTTCAGAATCTGAAAAACCATAATCAGTATCACAAATACACAAGAAAGAACAGAATTGACTGGTAAAGCAAAAATGGAAATGAGAAAAAGAAAGAACCTAAATCTTGCCACCTCAAAAAGCAGACATTGAAGATGAATAGTAAAAGGGGAAGAAAGAAACAAAAGATATTTAAAACATCCTTACAAAAAAGCACTAAAATGGCAAGAATCAATATCTGTCAATAACAACTCTAAATGGAAATGAATTAAACACCACATTTAGATGACAGACTGATTGATGGGATTAAAACCTGGAGCCAGCTATATGCTATCTATGAGATACTAAACTCACCTATAAAGACACATGCAGACTAAAAGTGAAAGGGTGGAAAAAGAAATACCACACAAATGGAAACCAAAACCAAAAAGGAGTAGCTAATCTGATACTGGATAAAATAGACTGTAAGCCCAAAACCATAAAAAGAGACAAAAAAGGCCACTATATAATGATAAAGGTATCTATCCAGCAAAAAGACACAACAGTCATAAATAGGTATATAACAAACACTGGAGCACCCAGATATATAAAGTGAACACTACTAGACCTAAAGAAAGATATAGACGTCAATATGATAATAGTGGGGGGCCTGAACACCCCTCTGTCAGTATTGGGCAGATCATCTAGGCAGTGAATCAACAGACAAAAACCAGATTAGAACTACACCTTTGGCCAGTTGGACCTGGGAGATAGCTACAGAATATTTAATCCAACAACTGCATTTATACATTCTTCTCAACAGCACATGGAACATTCTCCAGTATAGACCACATGTTATGTCATAAATCAAGCTCAGCAAATTTTTAAAAATCAAAATCATTTAAAGTATCATTTGGACCACAACAAATTAAAACTAGAAATTAATAACAAGCAAAACACTGGAAAGCATGCAAATACATGGAAATTAAACATCAGGCTCCTGAATAACCTATGAATCCAAGAAGAAATGAAGCAGGAAATCAAAATCTTCATGTAATTAATGAAAGTAAAGACCACATTATACCAAAACCTGTGGATACTGCAAAAGCTGTATTAAGAGGAAAGTTTATTGCAATAAACACTTTTCTCAACAGAATAGGAAGAGTTCAAATAAAAGACCTAATGATACACATCAAATAACTAGAAAAACAAGAACAATCCAGCCTTACAATAGTAGATAGAAAGAATAATTAAGATCAGAGCAGAACTGAATGAAATAGAGACCCCAAAAATGATACAAAGATCAATGAAACAAGAAGCTGTTTTTCTGAGGAGATGAATAAAATAGACAATCTGGTAGCTGGGATAAAAAAATAAAAAAATTTTTAAAAATTTTAAAAAAAGAAGAGAGAAGACCTGAATTACAGAAGTCAGAAATGAAAAAGGAGATATTACAACCAATACCACAGAAATAAAAAGATTAATAGAGACTATTATAAACAACTATATGCCAACAAATAAAAAAACCTGGAGGAAATGGACAAATTTCTGAACACATACAATCTACCAACACTGAGCCAAGAAGAAATAGAAAACCTGAACAGACCAACAACAAGCATTGATATTGAAGCAGAAAACAGCACTCTCCCAACAAAGAAAATTCAAGGATCTTATGGCTTCATTGCTGAATTCTGTCAAACCTTTATAGAGTAATTAATACCAATGGTTTTCAAATTATTTCAAAAAATTGAAATAGAGGCCATCTTTCCCAACTAATTCTGTGAGGCCAGAATCACAGTGATAACAAAAATAAGTATAGATACAACAACAACAACAACAACAAACTACAGGCAAATATCTCTGATAAACACAGTTGCAAAAATCCTCAACAAAATATTAGCAGTTTGAATACAGCAACACATCAGAAAAATTTATGCAACATGATTGATGGAATTTGGATGTGTTGTCCCCTCCAAAACTCATGTGGAAATTTGAACTCCAATGTGGCAGTGTTGGAAACTGATTGAGTCATGAGGGCGGATCCCTCGTGAATGGATTAATGCTCTCTCTGGGGGAGGGGAGATTAATGAGTGAGTTCTCACTCTATTAGTTCCCGTGAGAGCTCGTTGCTTAAAAAGACCCTGGCACCTTGTCTCTGTCTCTGGCTTCCTCTCTCACCATGTGATCTGCTTGTACCTGCCAGCTGTCTGCCACCTTTCCGCCAAGAGTAGAAGCAGTCTGAGGCCTGTGCCAGACACAGCTGTCCCAGAATCTTAAGCCAAATAAACCTCTTTCCTTTATAAGTTACCCAGTGTCAGGTATTTTTGTTATAGCAACATAAAATGGACTAAAACAATGATCAAGTGAGATACATTTCAGGGATGCAATGATGATGCCACATATGCAAGTCAATAAATGTTATTGACCACGTCAACAAAATAAAGGATAGAAATTATATGATTATCTCAATAGCTGCAGAAAAAGCATTTGACAAAATTCAACATCCTTCACGATAAAGGCTCTCAGCAAATTAGGTACAGAAACAAAGTATCTCAACACAATAAGAGCCATATATGAAAACCAATTGCAAATATCATCCTGAAGTAGGAAAATCTGAAAGCTTTTCCTTTAAGTAGGGGCAGGACAAGGATGCCCACTCTCACCATTCCTATTTAACATAGTGCTAGAGATTCTAGCCAGAGCACTCAGGCAAGAGAAAGATAAAGGCCATACAGATTGCAAAAGATGAGTCAAACTGTCTTTGCTTTCAGATGACATGATCATATATATTGAAAAACCTAAAGACTCCACCAAAATTTCTTAGAGCTGATGAGCCAACTCAGTAACATCGCATTTACAAAATTAACACTCAAAAATCAGTAGTGTTTTTATATTCCAACAATGAACTAGCAGGAAAAAATAATCAAGAAAGCAAGCCCATTTACAATAGTCACCAAGAAAATAAAATACCTATGAAATGAATTAACCAAGGAGGTAAAAGATCTCTACAATGAGAACTACAACCCACTACTGAAAGAAATTAAAGAGGACACAAAAAGGTTACAAGACATTCCATGCTTTTGGAGTGGAAGAAATAACAGTGTGAAAAAGTCCATACTAAACAAAACTATCTCCAAATTCAATGCAATCCTCATCAAAATACAATGGCATTCTTTACAGAAATAGAACAAAACAAAACAAAACAAAAACAATCCTAACATTCATATGGAACAACAAAAGACCATGAATAGTCAAGCAATCCTGAGCAAAAAACAACAAAGCCAGAGTCCTAACACTACCTGACCTTAAATAATACTACAAAGCTATAGTAACCAAAACAGCATGGTAGTGATGTAAAAACAGATTCTTGGACTAATGGAACAAAACAGAGAACCCAGAAATCAACCCACATACTTACAGCCAACTGATCTTTGACAAAGGCAACAAGAATATGCACTGAGGAAAAAAGACTGCCTCTTTAATATATGGTGCTGGGAAAACTGGGCATCCACATGCAGAAGAATGAACCTAGACTGTTACCTCTTGCCATATACCAAAATCAACTCAAAATTCTTTAAAGACTTAAGTAGAAGACCAGTAACCATGAAACTTCTAAAAAAAACATAGGGGAAACACTCCAGGAAGTAGGACTGATCAAAGACTTTATGAACAAGACCCCCAAAACACAAGCAACAAATGAAAAACAGATGGGATTATATCAAACCCAAAAGTTTCTGCATGGTAAAGGAAACTGAACAGAGCAGAAAGGCAACCTATATAATGGGACAAAATATTTGCAAACTACACACACAACAGGGATTGATACTCAGAATATGCAAGGAACTCAAACTACTTCACAGTTAAAAAAAATAAACAACAACAAAAAACCCAATTAAAAAATGGGCAAGGGAGCTGAATAGATTTTTCTTAAAGAAAGACATAGAAATGGCCAACAGATACATGCAAAATGCTCAACATCACTGATCATCAGGGAAATGCAAATCAACACCACATTGAGATATAATCTCATCTCAGTCAGACTGGCCATTAATAAACAACAACAACAACAACAACAACAACAACCTGACAATAATAAATGACAGCAAGGATGTAGAGAAAGGAGATCTCTTCTACATTGTTGATGGGATCGCAAAATAGTACAATTATGGAATACAGTATGGAGGATTCTCAAACAACTACAGGTAAAATTAGCATACAATCCACAAATCCCAATACTGGGTATATACCCAAAGGAATGGAAATCATCAGATCAAAGAGATACCTGCACTTCCATGTTTATTGCAGCTCTATTTACAATAGCCAAGATATGGAGCGAATGTAAATGTCCATCAGTGAATGACTGGATAAGAAAAACTTTGTATATATACAGAATGGAATACTACTGAGCAATAAAAAAGAATGAAATTCTGTCATTTGCAGGAATGTAGAAGAGTTTGGAGAAAATTATGTTAAGCCAGACACAGAAATAAAAATACCACGTCCTCACTCATAAGTGGGTGCTAAGAAGGAGAAAGAAAGAAATGAATAAATAAATAAATAAATAAATAAATAAATAAATAAATAAATAAATAAATAAATAAATAAATAAATAAATAAAATGCCTCAATCATGTGTTTAACTTTTAGAAGGAGAGAGCAATCTACGGTTATTAGAGTTGGGAAAGGGGAAGGGAGAAGAAAGTTAGGTAAGGGACCCAAAGTATAATTATAATTTGTAATGGTGAATGTGGTAATAATATTGATTTGGTCATCACATATCGTTCACAAATAATGATGATCAACACTATCATTATATGTATAATCAATTATACTTCATTCATTTTTCTTTAAATTGGAGGTTAAAAAAGAAGAAAATATATTATCCCATTCTCTTATGGCATGTGGATTTCTGCTAAGAAGTCTGCCGGTTTTATGATGAGGACTCCCTCATCAATGACTTGATGCTTTTCTCTTGCTCTTTTCAGGATTCTGTCTTTTCTCTGACTTTTTATAGTTTGACTACAATGTGTCTTACAGCAGACATTTTTTGATTGAATCTGTTTGGGGATCTTTGAGCCTCTTAGATCTGGAATTCTGTATTTCTACCAATATCTTGGAAGTTTTCCACTATTAGCTTATTAAATATATTTTCAATGCCTTTTCCTTTCTCCTCCCCTTCTGGAACACCCATGATATGGATGTTTGTGTTCTTAAGGTGATCTGCTAGCTCTCTTAGGTGGTCTTCATTTTTTAAAATTCTTTTTTATTTTTATTTTTTTGTCTGAATGGGTTATTTTGAAAAGACTGTCTTCAAAATCAGAAATTCTTTTTTCCACTTGCTCTAGTCTGATGCTTATGCTGTTAGTTGTAGTATATTTCATTGAATGAGTCTTTCAGCGTCAGGAGTTCTGCTACATTCTTTTTTATGGTATTTATTTCTTTGTAAATTTACTCCTTCATATCCTGGACTGTTTTTCTCAATTTGTTGTGTTGTCTAACTGAGTCTTCTTGTATATCACTAAGAATTTTCAAGATTGTTACCTGGAATTCCCTTTCAGACTTTTCAAGGGTTTACAGTTGTATGAGGTTTGGTATTTGAGAATTACAGTGTTTGTTTACTGGGGTCATATTTTCTTGTTTTTCCATATTTCTAGTATCCCTATATTGTTGCCTAGCAATCTGGTGGTTTCTTCTTCTATTACTCTGGGCTGGCTTTTGAGGAAAGAGATTCCCCCTTGTAGATTTTTTATATATTGACCATTGGGTGGAGTGTTTTAGTTCTGGTTTCAGGGACACTCAGTTGTTCCATGTAGATTCAGTAGTTCTGGGGAGATTCAGTTTTTCTGAGGGACAATGGAAGTTACATCTGTGGCTGGGCTGCACATGCACCTGGGCCCATGCAGGTGGGTGGAGGTCATGTGGGCAACCTGAGCAGATGGGGCCACACAGATGGCTGGATGGTTGGGCCCACATGTGCAGGTGGGGTCATGTGGGTGGCTGTGGCAGCTGGGACCCATACAGGTGGCTAGATGGCCCAGGTGCACAGGTGGGGCCATGATGGTGGGTGGATGGTTGGGGTCATGTGGGTGGCTGGGGCCATGAAGGTTTCTGGAAGGCTGGAGCCATGCAGACTTCTGGCACTGTGTGGACAATATTTGCTGCGTGTTGGGTGCTCTGAGCAGGATGAACTCCTGTGTAGGAGAAGGGCCTCATCTCTTGGAATAGACAATGAATGTCACAGGCAACCACAGTGGTGGTGGAGGCAGGCTGGAAAGATTACGAGGAGCAGGAGGAGGGTTACCACTGTGAAGTGCTCATGACTGAGCAGATTCTTTCTGTTGCAAGAGAGAATTCTGGCTGTTCCTGGTTTAGAAGACATGGTAGAGGCTGAAGCCACGTGCCTCTTTCTCCTCTACACATCCCTGCTTGGTTTTCATGCTCCGCAGGATTCTCACCAGGCTCCTACTGCCTTCCCATGCTCTCCTACCAATGCCCTCCCCTAAACTTAGCTGTCTTTTCCTTGCTCTGGTCCCTTTCTGTGGGAAGATCATGCACTGGGCACCTCTAGTCTGCCATCTTGCACTGCCACCCTTCTGAATATATATTTTAAGATAAATGCTTAAAGTATATTTCAATATGTGCTACAGAATGAATGTTACATATACGTATGCTCAAAATTTGCATCCTTAACATTTCTTTGTAAATAAATTTTGTCCAACAGATCTCTAATGTAGGGATTGTTCATTAAATTTAGTTTTCTTAAACAATGTAGATATCAGACATATCTTTGCTTTCTTTAGTAGTATATATCTTCTGGTGTGGTTCATAGTCATGCTTTTTTGTAATCTTAGCTTCAAAAGATCAATACTAGAAACATAGTTTTAAGGCTATGTTTTGGTTTTCACACTGTTGTTAGTGGCTACTAGAAAATAGGATTTAGTTCTTTTTCATACAGCATCTTCACACATGTTGCTCTTCTGAATGGCAGGCAACATTTTTGTTTGTCTGAATAAAAGAGCTAAGGCAAAATCTGCAATGGAAAAATACTTATAAAAACAAGACAGCATCAAGGACAAGCATGGATCATAGAGACTCCTGTGAAGGAGCCCATTACTAGGCTCCATGTAGCTGAATACTTCCGTGATTTGGGAACATATTGCTTGTAGAAGCACTAACAGAGCTCTCCCTAACATTGTGGATGTTGCATCTTGGGAGAGGTCAGATGGGCTCAGTTCCCACTGCTCTGTGTTTGTCACAATAAGACTCTATTCTAGCCGTTGACTTTCTGAGCACAGAGGGGGAAAATGAAAGGATATCACTCATGCAATAGAGGACAACTTTGGCACAATCTTCTCCGCTATCCAACAAGTGTCTGTATTGTGTTTGCTCTGTCACTGACAGCTAGGGGATTGATGAGAGCACAACAACCATCAATGCTAGTGGAGCTACCTGTGTTAAATCCCCCTGCGCTGACAAAGAACAGATTCCAGTGCTGAGTGTGAGACTTCCATGAAAAGCAAGTTGGGATTAATCTCACTAAAATAATGGTTCCTTCTTATAAATCCATGGCCTTTCTGAAGATAAATTGGCCTTTTTCCCCCCTGGAGTTTGTTGGGAAAGTAAAAATGGAGAAAACATGTTGGTGTTCTTCTAGGTGATGATTTCTACTGTGACCAATTTTATAAAAAAATGCATTTAAAAAATATAAAATAGTCCTAGTCATTGTCTCTGCATAATCTCATTTATTCAGAATAAAATGAAAGACTTGATAGGCTCTACAGATGTTTCTAAATATCTGGGTATTCCAGTTCCTGTAATAAAGCAAACAGGGTGATTAGGTTTTTTCAATCTTTTCTTCTGAAGTTTTGAATTTATTTCATCCATGAATGATTTAAGTGAGTGTACTGGTAGGGAGCCATTCACTTTAGTTTTGAATTTGTGATTATTGAAATCTTTTCCTAAATATTATCATTGCTCTTGGCTTTGTTCTACTTTATACTATCATGATTCATTGGTAGAATTACCTAACTTTAGATAAAACATTGAGACCAATAAGAATTGTTTCCTTACAGCAACAAAGATTGGGGTCATTTTTTACTATTTCATCAAAGTATTAATTCATGTCCACATGTCTGTTGAATGCCTACTTTTACTGTCCATCAGATACAATTTTAGGGACTGGGAAGATGACAATGGAAAAATTAGAGAAATTTATGCTTTTATGAAGCCTTTTAGTGTGGAAAGGAAGAAAATAAATAGAACCAGATTATTACACAATATGTCTGGTGATAAGTGCCAAGCATGAATATCAAGCAGGGTATTAGTGCTAGAGAGTGGGGGGTGGCAGCACTGCTATTTCACATGCAGTGATGAGAGCTCAGGAAGCATTAGAGGTAAAGGGCTTGATGCTAAATGATGACTATTAGCTTACGCAGAGAACCAGACCTTGAGGAATATGAAAACAGGTAACTTCTCTTCTGTTTAAAGAATAACATGACCTTTTACAAAGTGGCATAATCTGACATTTTTCTTTCATCTGTCCAATATGGCATGACTTTGAGAAATGGAATCTTGAGCAGTGACATTTGTCATCAGTTCCTTGCCATATCAGACAAAGGTAACCATTGAGAAGTTTGAGCTTTAGAGTAATTCACATCATTAAAGAAAGGCTGGAAGAATTTTGCTACCATCCCACTGAGCTCAGGAACAATATCGTCTTCGGCACCCTTGAGAGTTTAATCTCTACTCCTTTGCCCATTTCCCATGCTTCCTCCCCACGCCCCACCCCCAGTCCTCAAGGTAGATGCACTCAGCATTTGCTGCAGCATTCAACATGGCATACCCTGCCTCAGCTTAAGTTTCCTCTGACTAATTTCACCCTTCCCTGATCAGTCTCTGACTTTGCCCTTCCTTACTGTCTTTACACTTGGAGGGGAGGGGAAAAAAAGGATTTAGCTTATATGTGAAAACTGCTGGAAAAGGCATTAAAAAATAATTCTCAAGATATCTTTAACTTGTATTCAATTAATATTAGTTCAGATTATTCCTTTTTAAACCCAGGCTTGCTAACTAAGATTATCGACAGCAATCAGTTTTGGACAGCTAATGCATATGTTTATCACAGCTCTCATTGTTTACCTAGTCTTAAGAAAAGTTAATTACTTTCATTACATTTAAAAATTGACAACAATATCTAATATTTACTTATTTACTAAGCACACACAATTGCCAGTCATTATGCTAAGAGGGTCACATGCTTTACCTCATTTTATGGTAATGGTAATTCTATGAGGGAGGTATTATCATTATGCCCATTTTAGAGATAAGAGAACTAAGGCTTGGAAGTATTCGGTAACTTGCCTAAAGTTACAGACTAGTAAATGCCAGATCTAGAATGAAGACTGAGGCAGTCTGAGCCCAAGGCCCATAGAGTTCCCCAGCACTAAATTACCATTTACAGATATTAGTAAAGAAAAAATGGAATCCTAACTTCAAGGCCTACAGTCACCCACAGCATGAAGTTACCAGCCCCAGGGCTTAGTGGCTTCAAGT